>NC_080836.1:67930206-69195563 GCF_030435755.1 Ochotona princeps
TATCTTATTTTTAGAAATCTCTAAACCATAAAAATAAGGTTGCTAATTGCATTATATCAGGGTGTTGGTAATACAGGCGATTTTTAATCATTAAAAATTGCTTCTACTTCATCTATTCTTGTATTAAAAAATCAATTGTTATTATGCATAATAAATGTCAAAGTGCTTTACAGAAAGTGAGTAGAATTGAAAACTAAGGTTTTATTATTTTATATCTCATAGCGTCTGAAATAGAAACCTAACACATTTTTGGTATGTTCCCTGTCCTTCATTATGCATGTGACTTTTTGGGGTAAGAAAGACACCTCCAAGTTAAGAGCTCTTACCGCTTATTTGCCAAACTTTGCCCATATTTGAAAAAGTTTGTTGAGGATGGGAAATGAGCTTAACCAAGGAGTGCTAGTTACAAAGTCATGACTCTCTATTACATTTTATTTATTTAGTAGTCTCAAACAAGAGGGATTCAATTAAAAACTGTACTCTTCAATACTGAAACTCACACAAATCTAAAACTAGCATAAATTTATGTATGCAGGTATCTCTTAGTTAACTGGGAAAAATTTCATCTTAGTGGATCTTTTGAGGCTGATTCAGTGGTGCCCCAAGATTCAGGTGAGGTACTTGTTAAATCAATAAGCCAGAGAAGTAACTTGTTTCTGGCAAGAATAGCAATAAGGTCTTTCAGAATCTAAGAACTATGCAAAGAAAAAGAAAAAGGACAGGAAAAGAACTCTAGGTCAAAAGGAAGTGGTAAAACCAAGCAGCAAGAGGAGGAGGCTGGGTCAGAGCTTTCTAGACATGTCAAAGCAAACCGCACAATTGCCCGACTCTGGAACAGCCCGTTTCCTGCTGTCCTCTAAAATGAGAAATGCTGTCAGTTACATGTGTTACTATTAGCTATCACTCCTTGGGGGAGATTTTGCAAATGAAACCAGGAATGCCTATTCAACATGAGATGAATTAACTTTGTCAGTATCATAAAAATATATTGAGCAACTATTTTGTGTCCTAGATACCACACTGTCATTGTGAAGTCACAGCTTCTGAGTTCAGTGTGATGTGTACCATTTTTGTTTTTCACAGATGACATGTTTTTCTTGATCTCATGTATGAAACAGTGACAAATAAAATACACTGGATTATAAGGCTTACTGAAAAAGATGTATCCAATCTGGGCAGGAGAAGGGGAAGCCACTGTGATTTTTATTGTCAAACTTACCAAATGTCGAAATTCTACCGAGAGACTCCCATTGGAGGATTCTTCAATGGACATGGCTTTGACGTGAGTTCCACAAAGGACAAATCTTCGATTGCTAGAGGAAATCTTAGCTATTTACATGGTCACGGGTACAGTATTGATAAGGAAAGCAAAAAACTCTACAAAGTTAAAGTACCTTACCTTAGAGTTGAAACATTCCTGTAAAGCCAAAAATACTCTTTAAAATTTGGTGTGTATTAGCTCTAGGAAAAGTATTCTATGGTATTTTCAAGGATAGTATACACAATTTCAAGTTTTTATAGTAAAGCTTTTAACATCATGTCTTGATTGGGCTCTTGTAAATTAACTTTAAAACCAAATATTTGAAGTGCACTGACATGGAACATCAGAACAGAAAGTTTAAAAGTTTCAAATCATTCTGGGAAATAAGGACTATTCATTTAAAACCTTTTACATTTTCACTTCTCAAAATGAAATTAGAAAACTTACTTGTCTATTGATGCTTTCACTTTTACCTGATAGTTTAGTTCTGGCAATTTTATTAGCAGTCTGTAAAGAGACATCAATAAATAATAAAACATAAATATAAATATATTCATTTTCATATTTTCATATTGAAGCATACATTTTTATATATTCATGGCAGTAAATATGCAGAAAGCTTCTGTTATCTCCAGTTACAAGTCAATGCGTTTTAAAAATGTACAATTCCCTTTTTGTTTGCCATGTTTCTCATGCTGACATCAGCCACTTGCTATCATTGAAAAACATTTGGAAAGTGCCTCCATATTGCTTCAGTTGATGTGTGTCAAACAGAGGAATCTCCATTCACGGAGGGGCTGGCATTGTGGCGTGGCAGGTAAAGCTGCTGCTTGCGATGCCAGTGTCCCACATGCCCCACTTCCGGTCCAGCTCCCCGCTAAAGGCCTGGGAAAAGGAGCGGATGATGCTCATGTGTTGGGGCCACTGCCAATCAAGTGGGAGATCCTAATGAAGCTCCTGCCTCCTGCCAGCCAAATAGGAAGCGAACTGGAAATGCAAGATCTCTCTTTCCATTCCTTTCTCTGTATCTCCTTGAAAGTAAAATAAACTTTTTAAAAAAGTTCTTGGAATATGTGCATTATCAAAGAAAAAAATTATGCACTAATGAAATTCATTTTTTTGTACCCAAATAAAATTTATCTTTTAATTTTGCTTTTCCATGAATTTTCAAAGCAACCTTGTACACTAGCCAGGTTAGGAATATGCATGTACATATTGTGTACACAGATATACATAATAGATATATATACACAACATATACATAAATAATGTATACACATATACACATATACATACATAAAATATGCACGTTTCTCTCACTTATACAATACATATATATACAATATATATGTTAAATCTCAAATTTGAATGAAATCTATAAATATAAGTAACATTTTTCCAATTTTCTATTATTATGGCTAAATTTTATCCTCATACTATTAAAAAATCTATTTGTGAATTTGGCACAACTAAATATTTTAATAATGATGACTTTATGGTGATTATACTGAGAAACGCCAGTCCTTGCTGTAGAATGTGAAAAATCTCAGTTCAAATACATTGTAACCTTTAAAACCTTGTCATTAAGTAGCAGCAAAAAATGTTCATAATTTAAAAAAAGACCAAAGTTCAAACAAATGATTAAACTTTAGAATAACAATTTGTTTCTTTAAGAAAAGGTTTATTTTTTATTTGAAAGGCAGAGTTACAGGGAGAAGTTGCAGCAGCAGTTGTAGCAATAGAAGAAAAGAGATAGAGAGAGATGTCTTCCAGACACTGGTTTACTCCCTAAATAGCCACAACGGCCAGAGAGCTAGTCTAGTCCAGAAACCAGGAGCCAGGAACTTCTTCTGGCTCTCCTACACAGATACAGGGGTCCATGGACTTGGGCCATCTTCTACTCCTTTTACTGAGAAGACCATAAGCAGGTACCAGGATTGGAGGTGAAGCAGCTGGGACACGAACCAGCATCCATAGAGGATGGTGGCTTAACAAGATTAGCCTGCTAAGCCACCATGCTGGTGCCATCACTCTTTCCTTGAAGTAAGTACACGCAATGCTTTGATAGAGAGGAGTTTTAGGGGAAATACTACTATATAAATGATCATCTATCACGACATTGGGGAACAGAGATCAGAGATGAAGGATGGAGACCCAACAGTCATGTGGAAGAGTAAGCCAGACTCTCTAAACTAGATAATAAAGGCTGTTAGTGCCAAAAGTATAGATGCGGCTAGTGAGCCAGAGACTTGTCCACCGGGAAGCTTCTGCTGAGTGGTCCCTACTGAGCTCTCCCTTTAGTTTCAGAGAGCATCTGAACCTTACTGTATCATCTATAGGAAAGTCTCTATGAAAAGTGGGATGCCAACCACCTGTCTACTCCGTTTCTCTCTGTTGTTTCCGTTGCTAATTTATACAGCCATGTAGGAATGAGGAAAGAAACTTGGAGAAGAAAGAAATTTTAAAAAAATTAAAATGGCTTCTGCTTTTTGGTTTCAATTCTTAAGTCTTGGCGCTAAACTCACAAAAATCTGATTAAACATTTTAATTAGGATCTTGGAAATGTAAACTGAAAAGAAATACCTTCACTTTCAAATGGAGTTCCAGTAGTACTGTCCTTATCACAGGACCCTAAATTGTGCTCTAGCATAACATTAGCATTTCTTTTTGTATTCATCTGTGGTTTCGACTTTCCAGAGGTGAGTTAGTGATCAATAGCTTAAAGCTTCAGGCCTTTGGATTTGAGGCACAATGGACATCTTCAAAAATAAAAACTTAAGCTCATTGTTACAAATGCCATTAGGGAAAGCTTGATTGCTCATGCTATTGAAAAAGATCAATGCACAGAAAAAACAAAGCAGCTAGAGCATAGTAGTCATATATCTTTAAATCAGGTATCTAGTGAAGAGCTACTGAAAATTGCAGCCTTGAGAATTTCTTTGGTAAATACAAGCAGGCAGTTAAGTAGTGGCACGAAGATGTAGAAAATAGTTCTGGAGATGATACCCAAAGTCTTCATGATCTATCCTAATCTGTGCTCTCCAATCTATTTGACCCCCTTCCACACTGTCACAAAACAGACTCAGCATGCCACAATTTCTGTTGTCTCACTCTTGTAGCACTTCTCCATCCCCAGTGTCTCCAGCCTTCTCTCAAATCAGCCTTCACCGCACTTCATTTATATCTTGTGCCTGATACAATGATCCCATATCCTGTGCAGACACCCCTCATGTCCTCTTCATACTCCGCAAACTCTTGCTCTTGACAAGCAGGGCTCCTGCCTTCACCCTGTGGGTGTCTAAACAAGCTCAGTGCTAGGTAGTCAACACTGACCACCTGAATGTAAAGCACAAGGAGAGAGGGGAGGTCTGGTTACACAGCTGCTGCTCCACAAACCCATAAGACCACAGAACCCCTCTGACCTACCTGAGTTTCACAGTGAACTGAATGAGGGTTTTAAGGACCATCGGCCTCTGAGGGTGGGTGGGCATGCATGGCTGTCGCTCAACCACAAATGAGCTAGATGGAAAGGAAAGAAACGTGTCATCTGAAAGCACAGATGGGATTCACTGATGAACAGGATGCTGTCCTCTCAGGAAGTCCACATTTTCTACACTTCAAAGGGTTTCAAACCTCCGTTAAATCCACATCATCTAATGACTTCTCTTAAATAATCACCATGAGATAGGAAAATGACTAAACACTGTCCCTAAGCAACAGTAGAAAATGATTGTTATACTTGCGTCACCTACGATATTAAACAGATAAATTTCATGCCAATTTTGGTCTAATATTTGCATTTCTGTTATAAATGACTATTTTCCCCTTTTAGATGAGCATCTAAGCACACAAAAATAGTCTGAGAAATGTAGTTACAAAGAAATCCCTGAAATTTGCTCTTAAATGTGAAAGAAGGGTTGTAACTGAATGATGTAACTTTACTCATGAGTGGTGGAAGTGTTAAACAAGTAGTGAGGAGCAGAAACGTGGCTGCTGGAATTTCTGAGACTGTTCACTTTTGAAGTTTACTGTTTGACACTTCCCTGCCACTCTTCCGCCTATACATCCAATCCCTGGGCTGGGGGTTGATACAGGTCAGCAGAAGTGAGGCAGGAATGAGTATTTTTAATGGATAACACGTTACTTACTTCTTAAAAAGGTTGTAGATCAAGAAGGTGACTCTTTCTAGCAGGTGTGTCCTTTGTAGTGGGACAGGATCACCTTCATATGTCATTTTTGTAGATTGCTCCTCTAATTTCTCCAATTGCCTTCTGAGTTGGAACAGACTTTCTGCCAATAGTGTAAAGCTATTGAACAGCAAATGAAATGTGGAGATAGCATTTTTCACTTAACAGACAAGCATTTTAAAATTGATTATGCTTAATAAACAGTCATTGAACTCTTACTAATTAAATGAATTAGTGTTTATTTTCCTAATCCATTTTTTGTCAAAATAGGCATCAGACACATGTATTAACAGTTTTCTAAATGTACTTTCCATTACAGACATTATTTATGACATTTTGTTAGCACCTGGAAACAAATTTTGTAATTTCCTGAACCTTCTAAGCCTCACTATCCTAAGAAAGTGGCACTCACTAAAAGGCAAACAAACAACAAGCTAGACTGTAACATACATGAGATGAAGAATGCTTCTCTAAGAACAATTTCTTCTCTAAGAAATTGACTTCTACGACGAGTTTATACAAGTCCTAAGGATTGACCAAAACTGGTCAGCATGTCTCTCTGGAGAGAAGTATGTGAGAGATATGTGCTTGGAGTTTTACTCACTACCTGGTTCTCTCACTTCAGATACGAAGGTGGGTGCTAGAGGGTCAGAAGTCCCAGGAAAAGAGGATTAAAAATGGACCTGGCCAGGGCCTCTAATGACAATGGAGGTGAAAATCTCTTCAGACTTGAGAAGTCCACCTGGTCCTAGAGCAACTTTTCCTAATTAAAGTAGCCTGCATTTAAAACTGCCCAAATAGCTGTCCAATTCTGATTTCTCACCTGAATACTTTATTTCTCTCTCTTTTTAAATTATCTTGCTGTCATGATATCAAAGTACAATGTGACTAGATAATCAGCATGTTTTAAAGTGAGCCTAACTCCTTACTTTGCTTGAGAAACAGGCTGCATAGGGCTGAACTTTTATTGCGAGAGTCTCATGGTATTATATACTTCCTTTGGATTGAGCTGTGCTATTTAGAAAGCAATTTCAGGGGCCTGGGGTGGAAGACTAGTGGCTAAAGTCCTCGCCTTGCACACACAGATCCCATATGGGTGTCGGTTCTAATCCTGGCCGCTCCACTTCCCATCCAGCTCCCTGCTTGTGGCCTGGGAAAGCAGTTGAGGACAGCCCAAAGCCTTGGGACCCTGCATCCACATAGGAGACCCAGAAGAGGCTCTTGGCTCCTGGCTGCGGATGGGCTCAGCTTTGGCCGTTGTGACTACTTGGGGAGTGAATCATCGGACAGAAGATCTTTCTCTCTGTCTCTCCTCCTCTCTGTATATCTGAGTTTCCAATAAAAACAAAATAAATCTTAAAAAAAGAAAGCAATTTCAAATTTTAATTGAACACTTTCCTTCTATTTCCTAATTATTATTTTAATCAGATTTATCTTGCATGCATGACAGAACACTCCATCTCCTAATGCAAAAGATAATGCCAACATTTAATTACACGTGTGTCAATAGATACGGAAGTCTGTGCTGTGTTACAGATTTTTAAAATTTATTTTGTAATCAACAAATACAAATTTTATATATCTATGGTATGCAATGTGATGCTGTTAGTTACTTGTAAATTGTGGATTGGATTTATGTAATCCAAATAACATGCATTACCTCACATATTTTGTGTGTGATAATAACACTTAAATACTGATTTCTTAGTAATATTCAACTATGATTGTACTGTTATTAACTAGTTATCATGATGTACAACAGATTTCTTGAACTTACCCCTCCTATCTTACTGAGATTGTGTATCCCTTAAAAAACATCCTTAGCAGAATAAATTGCTTTGTTGAAGACACTAAACTTATATTTAACTCTGAGCTCTTAAGTCACATATTTCTAAAAGTTTAGATATTTAAAGATTTTTTGAAACTAATTACGTATTGTGTCCTTAAAGAAAGTATATAGCTAATTGCAAAACTGGACTTGAGTCTTTTAAAATTAACATCTTGTAGAGAAAATTAAGTGACTCCATAGATGCTTCATTCCTCTGCCCCAGAAAAGTGAAAACCAAGAACACACATATCTATATTTTGAACTACAGAGTTCCTAGCCACTAACAAGCCATTAATAAGCTGAACACCTGACATTCTGGTTTGAGGCTGCCTTCTCTGGCTGAGCAACACTGAAGTTTTGTATTTCCTGTGGTTTTCACTAGAAACTCCAGGCACTTTGTCTTACCAGTTTTGAAGCTGGTCGAGCCCATTATGGAGTGGTCCTCCAATGCAGGCGATTTGCTGCCTCCGCTTCCAGTCCTGCAGCTCCTCTATGAGCATGTTGTTCATCAGCAAATCTGTTTCATTCACTATTTGGGTCATCTTACTGAGGGCTTCCTGAAAACAAAGATGACTACTGAAGACAGTTGCTGAAGAAAAGAAGCAGACTCATGCAGAGTTTGACATCTAAAACAACTGAAGCTGGGAGACAGATGCTGGTTAAGATTTTGACCGTTATACAAAGTACTAGTTTCTGTGTTCCCAGCAATGTCTTTTTTTTGAATTATTTTTTAATGATTTTAACATAGTTGATTAGGGCGCAAAGGGTCAAGGGCTACAGGAAAGTGGATGAGACCACTGTTTCCACATTTTCTTTTTTTTCCCCCTTTTTTCCTTCCTGTAACTTGGGGTGGGGGAAGAAAAGGGAGAAGCCACTCAGCCTCCCAACCATCCCAGGGTCCCTGATGTAGGGCATGCTCTGAGGGTCCTGCTCAAGTGTTTTTGATAATTCAACAGTTGCCGATCTTGCCACTCCAATCACAATGAAATCTCTTGAGAATTCACTGACTGACATAATCCAACTTAAGAGTCTCCATTTGCCCGGGTATTCACTGTCAACGCTTGGCTGGGGTAGTTGATCAATTTGTTCTGTCTTCCATCCTCTGTTATGGTACCAAGTGTCCTCTGCAGGGTCCAATGCACTGCCATAGCCTCAATGTGCATCTGATATGCTGTTCACTGTTCCATCTAATCACTGAGGAGGCCCAGCTCTGACACATGCACTCCACAGCCAGACCATGGAACCTACAATTCTCTCCATGATTGAAGTTTTGAGTCCAGTGTTTCAGTTGGGGGTATCCCCAAAGAAACCTCATCTGTGGTGATCCCAGACCTGATTATTGTCTGTGCTTGCCAATAAAGGTTCCAGCACAGTCTGTTGCTCAAATCAGCCTATGTACACAATGTAGGTTGCAATTGCTGAGTCAGTTCTTTCTCCAACCATCCCCTCAATGCAAACCAATGGGTGTTGCAGCCCAGTCTGATCCTGCCCATCACACACTTACCCCTAGTTCCAGCTCACGCTGGTGGGGGCTACAGCCTAGCCCAGTTCAGCCAGCTCCTAGCCCCGGCCCTAATGTGAACAGGCTGGATTTGCGGCCTGACTCGGAATGACCCACATACCATTCTGGTTCTCGGATTTGCCAGTGGGTGATATGAATTGGCCCAGCCTGGCTCACCCTAGACCTGAGCCAGTGGGTACCATGTATGTCATACAATGTATGTCAGTGGGTACTATAACCTGACCTAGTCTGGGCTGCTCCCTGTCTTGGTTCTTGTGCTCACCTGCAGGGACTGTGTCCTGACATAGGAGTTCCCCAAGTTCTCCATCAAAACCTCTCCCAATGCCAGATCTTGCACACATCAGTGGGTCCATGGGCCAGTCCTAATTAGTCCACCTCCTGTATTAGCAGGAATAGTGGCCTTTCCTGACCAGCCCTCACCCATTCCGGTTCTTACTGTTGGGTGCTACAGCTCAGCCAAACCTGTTCCACACCCAGACACAGCTCATGTGTGGCTCAGCAGGGGCAGACACCTACCCCAGCCTGTCCTACACCCACCCTGGTTCTCACAAGCACCAGTGGGTGTTGGAGTCTGGCCCAGTCTGGCGCACCCCAGACCTATTCCACACCTGCACCAAGGGATACTGCAGCCATGTCCAAACCAGACCAGATCATAGCCCCCACTCTGGCCCTTGCGCCCACCAGTGGGAACCACAACCCAACTAGGCCATCCCCTTAGCTCTCCAACCAGGCCTTTTCCCAGCCACAGATTTCGTGTGTGCCAGTGGTTGCTCTAAACCAGTATGGCACTGCTCCTGACCTATCTTTGTCTTTTCTGCAGCCTGGTCTGACCCGGCTTGCCCCTAGTCCTAGTTCTTGCTGGCAGGTGCTACAACCTGGCCCTGCCCAGTTTGCTCCCATCCCTGGTTCATGCAAATCGGTAGGTGTGATAGCCTAGACTGGCATGACCTGTTCTCTAGCCTGGTTTTGGCACTTGCCAGTGGCCTAATGTTTGCTCGGCCCTGCCCAGTCTGCCCCCTTCCAAAACCAACCCAATGGATAAAATTACCTTACCCAGGCTGCCCAACACCCAGGCTTGGACCATGTGCTCACCAATGAGAGCTATGATCCACTAAGGGGAGCTTCTCAAGTTCCCCCGCTCAGGCCACTCCCAGATCCAGATCTCACACAAGCCAGTGGGTGCTAGAGGTCCTTACCTTGCAAAGGCAACCCCCTCCGTCCCAGCCTTTGTAGGAGCTGGTGGATGTTGCAGCCCACCCCCCTACACACACCCTGTTTTAGGGTGCACATGTGGTTCCTAGAAATGTCTTTTCAAACAGGCAATTTACTATATAATTAAATGATATCATAAAGAAAGAAGAATGATCACAATTCAATAGTCTCATAAATGGATGCAAGTACAGGGAAACTGGAATTGAAAAATAAATTTAATATGTTTTAAAATCCAAGAACAGCATTTTCATAATATGCATTTCTCATGAACTTGTTAAAGAGCCTTCACATGTATATATATAAACATATATATACACACACTCCTGCGACATTGATTCTTGTACTCTAAATCACTTTTGTCTTTTAAAAGATGTATATACATTTATTCTTTATAAATATGATTACATGTTAACTTCAAAATGAACTGACTAAAAATTGAGACCTTTCATGTTAATTTTTATTAGGTCTTTGTTTGGATTTTGGGTGGCATGGTATAACTTTGTATAGTCCAGGAGTTGGAAGATATGAATTTCTGAACTGGCTTTGCTACAAGCTTTATGAATTGAGATGTAGCATTCAGCTTTGCTAGAACCTGACCTTTTTATCTGTACAATTACATGAGCAGATTAGATTATTACCAAGGTTCTTTTTCTCCCTCAAATTCTACTTGTAAAGTTTAATAAAACATTATGTGTAAAATGTGCAGCACAGATTTTTGTTTTGTCTGTGATAAATACTTTCCATGCTTACAATCTGATATGTAACTGTGTAACTTTATAATTAGAGCAAAAATTAACCTCATACTTTTTGTTCTCACAGAAATTCCTTCACAAAAAATGGAGCTAAACTTTCAGATATGAACTAGGCATTTATCAATGATTGGATAAAAATCAATTGTATTTATTCTTAAGGAGAGATAGAAAGTTGAAAAAGCAATGTTTCCATTCCTTTCCATTTAACAAGAAAATGTTCTTTGGGCCTGGCGCAGTCGCCTAGCGGCTAAAATCCTTGCCTTGCATGCTCCGGGATCCTACATGGGTACCAGTTCTAATCCCGGCAGCTCTACTTCCCATCCAGCTCCCTGCTTGTGGCCTGGGAGAGCAGTCGAGGATGGGTCAAAGCCTTAGGACCCTGCACCCACTTGGGAGACCCAGGAGAGGCTCCAGTCTCCTGGCTTCGGATCAGCGCAACTCCAGCTGTTGCAGCTTCTTGGGATTTGAATCATCAGACAGAAGATCTTCCTCTCTGTCTCTCCTCCTCTCCATATATCTGACTTTCCAATAAAAATAAAATCTTTAAAGAAAAAAAATGTTGTTCCTCTTCTTGGGAATTGGTGAGATTGAATATATTCAAATGTTAGTAACCTTTCTGGAGTCCAGAAAATTGCTTAATACTGTAATTTCTCAGAGTAGAACAAAGACCATATATTTCTGCCAATTATTAAATTAAAAAAAATTTCCTTATAATAACATTAATATTTATTTGTCTTCCCTCTTCAAAGCCCTGAACCAACCACTTTCCTCAGGTCACTTGGGGAGCTAAAGGAAAAGGAACATACAAGGGCAGCTGAGACATGAAACTAAGAACTAAGGTAGGTAGGGATGACTCCCTCACATGGCAAAGAAGAAAGGCCAACATCAGGAAGAAGGGGTAGCCTCCGAGATGGACAAGCCCAGGAGTGCATAGCAGAGCTGCTGCTCCAGAGACGGGATCCAGGCACATACAATGATGATGTTCCGAGGGCCCAGTACAGTGGCCTAGTGGCTAAAGTCCTCAGATGGGATCCCATATGGGCGCCAGTTCTAATTCCGGTGGCCCCGCTTCGGACAAAGGATCTTCCTCTCTGTCTCTTCTCCTATCTATATATCTGACTTTGCAATAAAAATAAATAAATCTTTAAAAAAAATGATGATGTTCTGAAATACGTTCTCAATCCCATGCCCAGAGCCAGACACCCCACCCATGGCATCCCTAGCCCAAGTGAACTTGGCTGCTGTGTCAGTGTCCTTTGGGATGGTCTGGTTTGCAAATTAACTCAAAGAGAAGTGAGATCAGGAAACACTGGATGACCTCATCTGGGAGTATCTCTGGTCCTCTGAGTATCACTGCAGACTGTGGTCAGCTAAGCAGTCCTGAGGTGCTAGTAACTGAATGCAGGCAAACTCGGAGCCTGCATCCATTGTCATGTTGGGAGGGGCTGGAGCAGGAGAGCTGCTCCCAGCGCAGAGAAGACAAAGAAACTCAAGTAATATTTGAAATATGTAACAGAAGCCATTGTAGCACATTAAGTACTACAACTCAGTCACATCTGAAACACTGATGAACACACACTGTATAAACTATCCACTTTGAGGTTCATATTAGCTGCAGTAAAGGTATCACATCAGCAAGACTGGATAAAGAAAATGTCATGTACATACGCATAATGGAATACCACCCAGCCATAACAAAGAATGAAATCCTGTCTTTTGCAACAAAATGGTGCAGCTGGAAACCATTATGCTTAGCGAAATAAGCAAGGTTCAAAAAGATAAATATGTTTTCTTTGATATGTGGAAGCTAAACAAAACATACAAAAAAGGTGAATTGGTCACTTTTAGGACAGGATTATTGTTTTTAGCCTATGTTTATACTCCAGTGGAAATGTGATCTTGTGGTCTTTCTACATTTTATTTATTGAATATTATGATTAGTAGCAAGTTAAGCCTGTGGATACAGAATGTATTAAAATCATGACTCTGAAAATACTGTTGAAGAAAGAGGGAAGAAGCAGGGGAGTGAGGGAAGTATGATGCACAGAATCTGTTTTCTGCAATTTAAAAGCAGACACAGAGGCTCTGGAGAGGTCTGGCACTGTGAGCCCAGGGAGAGAAAGAGTGTGAGCCTTTTCCTGGAAACACTTGACTTGTTATAAACGGAATGGATAAAATCTGAGTGCTTAATGTTTTTCATTAGGATTAGATTTAGGAAAAGGAGGAAACCAGGCAAAAAGGCAAATTAAAATTCTGTGCAAACCTTTCTCTTGAAGTCAAGGCTGTTAAGCATTTCTTGCAATGTCAAAATTTCCTGATTCATTAGAGCACTGTTCTTGTCACCTTGATCTGCAAAGGAAAGATCAGACTGAAACTCTTCCATCCAAGTCCTTTATTCCTCAAAGTCAAATCAGCCTCACTCAGCCTAATGTTCACTGTTCCCCTACTTGCAAGATACTTTATGCTAGCAATATGCTATTACTTGTAGATCCCGGACTTGTGAAAAGTCCTTAACGTTTAGCCACAGATATATAATCAAATAAATTAGTTTCCTTAAATCTAAATTTATACAGTTAAATTTCTGAAGGCTCAAACAAGAGGAAATGTTTAAAAATAAGACTTTAAAATGTATCATCCAAAACTATACAAGAGATGATCTGTTTTTTTGAAAATGAATTAATAAATACATAGGAATGTGAACACACAGAAAAATGGCTGACAGGAAATGTTTTTCTACAGTGCTTTTCTGTAGTTAGATTTCATGTCATTTCAATCTGGGATCTATTTTCCAAAATTTCTGCTACTAAGCATATTTCCACTTTTTGATGTTTAGAAAATTAAATTTTATATGTAAATATATATACATACATACACACTGCAAATGTATATATATATACACACACACATATATATTTTTAAACTCAGGGAGACTTTAGTAACCCCTTGATCATATTAGGAAGTCATTATTACTTTTGTTAAGTATGATAGAAATACTTTGATTCTACTAGAAAATTTTCTCTTATGAAATATTTGAACGCAGAGAGACAGACACAGAGAAAGCCAGAGATCTTCCATCCACCCCTTAAATGCCTACATCGGCAAGGGTTGAATAAGGCAGAAGTCAGGTGCCAGGAATCCAATGTAGGCCATCCAAACCAGTGGCAAGAATCTAAGTACTTAAGCCAACACCTATTGCTTCCCAGGGTATGTATCAGCAGGAAGCAAGATAAGAAACAGAGGTGGAATTCAAACTCATCCACTGAGATATGAGATTTAGGCAACCCAAAGGACACTGTTTTAACTCAGGTGCCAAACATCTGCCCCCTTATTTCTTTTAGAAGTATGCTGAAGAAAGGGGGTTAGTTTCTCATGCAATTTGTAACCCACTTTGAATTGGTTGGTTTAAAAAATGTATACACATATATTTATATGGTAAAAGAAAGAAAGACAAATAAATACTCATTACCTACATCTTCTCTCCAATGGGAAAAAAAAAATGCTTACCTAGCACAGTGGATCAAATTTACCTACCAATCTTGCCAGTAAAGAAGTCTCATTCACACTGTCTTTATCTCCCTACACAGAATTATATATAGAACAAAAACTTACCCATTGTCTGAATTGTTTTATACCTGTAGTCAAATTCATCTTGCAGATCTTCTAAGTATTTGGTGTCTTGCTCTGTCATCTTTTAGCAAGAGAAAACATACCCTGTTGTTACAATTAAGCTTGCCAAGGAAACAGCATCACAAGTGTTTCAGAATGCACTGTTTGGTGCTTTCTTCCTCCAACAGCACCCAAAGATTCTAATGAATCTCTGTTTCTGAATAACTAATTCATATTAAAATTTCTACTGCTCCCTAACTCCAAAAAGTCCTCTCTTAGGAAACTTATATTTGCCCCCAAATAGCCCTTTCTCCATAAACTCCAGTTTTAATCAGCTAAATTATTGGTTATGAGAATATCAAATTTGGGGTATATCAAATTTTGAATGTGTGTCCCAATTTGGTGACTTTTAAGGTATATGAACTTGAGCAAATGTCTTTTGTATTTCCGCCTCTCTATCTGTAAAATGTAGCAGAGGAGGTGGGCAGGAAGGAGAGATGATAACAGTTTCTATCTTGTGAAGGTGTTGTGAGGATCTCATGAACCAAAACTGCCTGAAAGATGCCCGATACCAACACATGTTTCATACAGTTGATCTTAGCCAAAAGGCCGAGAAGCGATAACACACGTTTCATAAACACTAGCTTTGATTACTCTTCTCTCCTCCATTTGTTATCTTATGCTTTGAAATGACTTATTCATATTTATGAACCTTACAAACAAAATACTATGAAATATAGTGACCATCCATCCATAAAAATTCCTACACATTTTTGAGTAAACGGGGTCCTAAACCTTACATATATAATCATTTCAGAAAGTGACAGCAAATTATTTTCATTTTTCACAAAAGAAAACTGAGTTCCAAAGTTACACAGTAATAGATACTTAGCATAAAATTTAATGCTGGGGTTTGAGCTGTGACATAAATATGCTGACTCCACTTACAGTGCTGTATACCATGAGAGTGCCAGATCATATCCTGGCTGCTCTACTTCAATTCAGTTCCTTGCTTGTAGCCTGGGAAAGTAGCCAATGGTGGACCAGGTCCTTTGGGGCCTGGTACACACATGGGAGACCAGGAAGAAGTTTCCGGGTCTTTGGACTGACCCAGCTCCAGTCATTGTGGTCATTTAGGAGGTGAACAAGCAGGTAGAAGGTATCTCTCTTTCTCCCCTTTGTAACTCTGTCTTTGAAATAAATAAATACATCTTAAAAAAAAAAAAAAGAATTCACAGCTGTCTACTTTGGCTTCAAATTGCTTATTCTTTCTTTTCACTACACCCCAATACCACCGGCAGCAGCATTTTACCATAATTTTAAATTCTGAAGACAGAGACCTATGAAAAGCCATTGGCTACTAAAATTCCAGCAATACACATAATTGTGGAAATGTAGCGAAATATGATTGTTTTAAGGCAGAGATACATTGAGGTTCAATTTTCTGGTTTCAAAATTGGAAGCTAAAAAAAAATGGCAATATTTTACAGAACGTTCTATGACTTACCATTGAAAAGTCAGTGCTAGAGTAAGCCACTAAAAGCATTTCACATAACATTATAACAGTGAACTGTGGAAATACCCAGAAGTAAACTTCAAAAGCTCCCTTAATGATCTGAAAATCTTTACAGGAGTGCCACCTTCCAAAACATTCCACAGAGGCTGAGTTCATTGCATAAAGAGGAAAGAAAATGAATCAAAAAGCACTCCTTTTGGGCCTGGTGCAGTGGCCTAGTGGCAAGGGTCCTGCCTTATATTTGCCGGGATCCCATATGGGCACCAGTTTTAATTCCAGCGGCCCCACTTCCCATCCAGCTCCCTGCTTGTGGCCTGGGAAAGCAGTGGAGGATGGTCCAAAGCCTAGGGATCCTGCACCCATGTGGGAGACCTGGAAGAGGCTCTTGACTCCTGGCTTTGGGTTGGCTCAGCTCTGGCCATTGCGGCTGCTTGGGGAGTGAATCAGTGGATGTAAGATCCTCTCTGTTTCTCCTCCTCTTTGTATATCTCTGACTTCTCCAATAAAAATACATTTTAAAAATATAAAAAAAAATTAACAAAGCACTGCTTTCTATTATATGCCAGGGTAAGATTCCTGGATTTGGAATCTGGGAGAAGGATGAGGTACATGACATTTGTTAGGCAAGTGCTTTCAGGAGAAAGGACACCAAAAGAGGGATAAGGAACAGGAAGGAACTAAGCAAGTACATGGTCTCTGCTTGAATCTGTGATCTGATGCCCTAAGAAGCTCAGCAAGCATGGTAGGCACCCAAGAATTAACTCTGACCTGAACAAGAGATTTAGCTTTTTCTTTCATCCTATGTAACTCTATTTTCTGGAGATAGCCCAGGGCTTCCTGTAGAGGAATTCTCCAGAGAAGTCATTAGTAGCCAACCCTTTCAGCATCTGGGGAATGTACAGGCCTGGTTGAAGTGGTCCTGTTGACACTCCACAACGTGGGCGTGTGCTCTATCATCAAACTTCGCAGGAACCAACCTGGGTGCAAAAATCTACCTGTGTGACTAATGTGGCTAATTATTCTTACTTTAATAAAAGCACATTCCCTGCCTTTACACACTTGCAGTCAGTACAATGTGCAAAAGTGTCTTGTTTAGGCTCATCCAGGCATAAACGCAGAGAATGAGAGATGTTCACTTATTGACAAATAGTCCTATGACTTCTGTATGTACTAACTTAGAGTCTGTAGGAGGAAGATGTGTGTTAGTTATAGGGGCACAGTGGCCAGCCTTAAGGAGAGACTAGCTTAAGGAGAGACTTTTTGTACCTCCTTGCTATGGCAGATCACAAAATCAGAAACTAGAAATACTCAGAAATACTATTGTGTAAACCACCTTCCTACTATATTCAGGCAATTAAAGGGTCAGTTCATCTCTAAGCGTTCATAGTTTATTTAGTCTTACGGAATTGCTACTATTTTTATATAAGCAGTAATGAAATAAATGTTATGTATCCCTTGGGAAGGAAAACTACTGTTCTATTTTATATTCAACATGATGGGCAGCTAGTTTTGTTTTAAAAAAATCTTCTCTCAATCCACAAAACTGAGAAATCTCTAGCTAGGCTGATAAGGAACTAAAAATAAGAAAGTTTATCTATGTCAAATGAGAGGTGTGATATTGCTAGTTTCCACAGATATTCAAAAGATAGTGAAGAAATGTCATGAACAAACTTATAAAGGCTCACTCAAGAAGAAACAGCCTGAATAATCCAAATCGACGAAGTTCAAATTGGGGTAAAAAACTTCCCAACAAAGAAATCTTCACAATGTAGACATATTGTGTGAAAGATTATTAACAAATTTCCCCATAATTTCTATATACACTAACTTTTGGGTTCTCACTGGGAGAGTAGCTGGTTGGCTATCTGCTACCTACAGAGCATCACTCACCTGCACGCTGTTTTTAATGGCAGCTACTTTGTGTTCCACATTCCTCTGTCTTTCTGAAACTGAAGAACTTTGTAAAGATTTCTCCAGAGGTCCCTGAAAAAAAAATAGGAATGAAATTTCACTGATTGGCTTATGATGAAACCAATCTGTGTAGTGTATACTTCAAACTGAAGTTTGGATCACTGTGATGTAAAATAATTCACAGCCATTAAAAATGCTATAGAAAAATATTTGATGGTATAAACAGTATTAAGGAACAGAGCAGGTGATAAAAATACCACATATGTGAAAAAGCCTCAAATAGTCTAGACAAATTACATGATCTTATAATTCCACTTTGTGTGACCTCGGTTGAGGTGCCTCCATACGAGTAAGATTTCTACTGCTTTTATACGTATATAAATGTATGCTTATATGTTTGCGAATATATACTATATGGATAGATATACGACCTCAAGTATGTATCAGATCCCCAAATGGTATCAGAGTAGTATGTCTGAACTATAAATATACAGATGATTTTATGATTTAATTTTCCTATAGTTTCTATAACATAGCTTAATTATTTTGACATTCTATAAAATAAACATGTAATTTTAAAATTAGTTTAATGAAACTGCATTATTTTGGCTTATATTCAGAATTCGGAATGTTCATCTGCAAGGATGAGATTATTTTTACTCCAAAACAACAGAGTAATTTACTAAACAAAAAATACAAATGTTATTCTGTTTGAGCAGAAAGTTTAAGTAACTTCTACAAATACTGCTTTTCTGCCTCTCTCATAATGTGCCTTTGAATGTTTTCCTGAGATACAAATTTCAATAGGTGTTTACAGATGAGAGTTCGAGTTACAAGCTGCCCATTCATCTCACACTTCGGTAGGTAGCCATGGTTGGAAAGGTTATTACTTAATCAAAATCTAAGGCAATTAGTGGACAAATCTCAAATGGAACCTTGACTCTTAAGCATGTGTCATTAAGTTTAGTAGAATCTTTCGAAAATTCCTTCTCTCTCATTTTGGTCTTCATAGCCCATTTAGTTTAAATTTTAAAACCATTGCTCCTGGAAGAGTATTTGGCACAGCGGTTGGGATAGTGTTTGGGACACTCAAATCCCATTTTGAAATACTACTCTCGAGTCCCAGTTCTGCTCCAGATTCTAGCTTCCTGTTAATGCATACTGTGGGAGGGATGAGATAATGACTCAAGTTTTTTTTTTTAATAAATACATGAATAATATTTTTTTAAGATTTATTTTATTTTTATTACAAAGTCAGATGTACTGAGAGGAGGAGAGACAGAGAGGAAGTGGAGCTGCCAGGATTAGAACCAGCGGCCATATGGGATCAAGGCGAGGACCTTAGCCACTAGGCCACACTGCCAAGCCCAATGACTCAAGTTTTTAAAGGGTTCCTGACACTCATCTGGGAGACCTGGATTGTGTGCGGGGATCTTGGCTTTGGTCTGGCCCAGCAATGGTTGTTAAGGGTAATTGGAAATAAATCAATGGATGGAAGATCTCTGTCTGTTTCTGTGCCTTTCAAATGAATTAAAATAACACAGTGGTTCTTTTGTGGAAGAATGTGGTTCTGGCAGATTATTTTCAGAGTGACTTTGAAACAAATGTTTCAATTTGACTGATATCTGAAGGGAATAACATTCACACACATGACTGCAAATAAGAAGGTCACAAAAAAGGACAGCTGAGATATTTGACACTCACATAAAGTAGCATCTTCATTTTTACTGAGATTGAATCAATACCATCCTTCTACACCTAATAAGTTACAATGTCCAAGTCATCAAAACAGCTGTAATTCGCTAATACTCAACCTGAAAATTTTTAAGAACTGAAAATGAAATGTTTGTTCAACCTTCAAAAATGATTAATGGTATGATTTACTGAATTGTGGAAGATGTTGTTTGCAAAACTGAATTTTTAACATACTCTTTCCCTTTTGTAAAGATTAACTGAAAAAGTAATTCAGGGGGCGGATAGTGAGTTCATTCAAGATTATGAGATAAAATGAGTTTCTATAACACAGAATTCCTGCTTGTGGCCTAGTTTGCACTTGCAAAGAAGGAAATAGCAAGCTATCGAAGAGTTTGGGGAAGATTGGTCCACAAGGCTGAAGGCACTAATGGAAGCAGAGTCTGAATGGCGGGAATTCTGCCAGATGTAGTTGCTGTATTCCTCGGCTAGTTTTAAGATCCTGGACCACAAAAAGACCATTAGCAACAGAAAAGAATATTTAGACAAGACCCTAAATATAAATTCTAGAAAGAAGCTTAGTTATCTTACTGCAACGGAAAAGGAGCTACTCTTCGAGGATCCTGAGGTCCTGACTATGACTGAAAAGACGGTGATTACACAGACACTGGCAGAAGGAACCGAATCAGAAGAACTTCTTTAGAAACTGTGAGCTCAGAGTGATGAAAAAAAAGATAAGTTCAGAAGATATTACCTGGACTGGCATGTTGGCCGCAGCTAATATTCTTCTTTCTTCCCTTAAACAATTTGAAATAACTACAGCTACATGCATTGGATTTCCATGAAATTTTCCCTGAAAAAAAAAAGTGAGCAAAACAATATGAAAGCTTCACTGGGCGCATCATAAAGAAACATCAGTCCCTGGAAATCAGCAATAATCTCATTCAAAACATGAAGATTGTCTGGCGTTTGTTCCAATAATCTACTCTTTTAAAAAAGCCAACAGAAGCTCATGTTGTAGTGAATCTTTACAAGTCATTTTTAACTTAGCTAACTTAGCTAAAATAACTGTTGTTGAGAACCTTTTTAGGGAATATGCTAAACCCACATTCAAGGGGGTCAGTTTTAGATTTACATCAGGTTTTAGATAGAAGCTGCTTATCTGCAACTTATCAGGAAACAGGATGATACCAGTACTTTAATTTTACACTTCATGATTTTAAGGCTTTTGCTTTGGTCCATATTTGACATTGTCAATATTGACTATCTCAGTATACTTCAGTGAATATACCTCACATTACAGCAAATACATTTTCATGATATTGAAGGACATACGTATTTTACTCTCAAAGCTAACGGTACATATAGTGCAAGTCAGCAGCCTGTGGGTCTAAACCAGAACCAGGGACACAGTTAGGGGGTCATCTCACATCCACTCATGGCATAGTGCTCACCAACGATGTACCAAGCACTCATTTACCTTACCTGCCAGGCATCTGTAGGTGTCCAAGTTTCTAACCTTGACTTACAGGACTAATCTGAACAACACCGTTGTTGTGGTCAATAGTGTTAGCCTTTACTAGTAGACTTTTTCCAAGGAAGGATTAACAGAAAACACAGCAGACAATGCAGTTATTTAGTTTCCCTCTACTTTCCTCACTGAAGATGGTACTACTAGTCACAAAATAACCAAACAGTGAATAGTGGTGAATAGTAGAAAAACATAATCCATAAAATAGAACTCAACAATGAATCAAAAGTAGATTCACAGACTGGTAATCCAAAAATGAAGCTACTGCTTTTAAACAGTTATTTATGGCCTTGTCTACTCTTACAATTATATTAGATGAAGTACGTAACACTGTAAAATTAAATACCAACTGTCTGGATTCCACACTCTGAGATTCTTAAGTCTTTCCAAAATCCCTTTCTCCCTTTAAATTGGAAATCTCGAAAGGAGGAGGAGGAGAAGAACTAGAAAAAGAACAGAGAGGGGAAGAGGAGAAGAGGCAACAGTGAAAGGAGAATGAGTTGACTGAAACTCAGAAGGTAAAGAAATAAAAATGGTCCTATTAAACAGGAAACCTGACGCTCTGATTCCTGCACGTTGAGTTTGGAATTCTCATTAGAATTTCTGTTAATTTTCCCATCTGTCGATTTTTTTTTTCAGGCAACTTACATTCACCTCTACAGCATAAGCTTTGTTTTCTCATTTGGCCGTCAATTAAAAAAAAATTCCTTTGTTAAAATAGTAGAGGATTCCTCTAGGGCAGATTTGGAAGCTCTTCTATTAACGTAAACTTGACAACTATCTCCAAGAGCTTCGGGTCTTAGAGTTTCTCTAAGATTCCAAGAATTACCAGTATTTGTCTTTGTTTTTCTATTGATTATGAGTATTTCCTTGGTCATTCAGGTACCATCTTTCAGTGTTTTTCAACTCCGAAGTTCATGTTTTATTTTTCTTAAAGTTCTTTCCTCTTTCTTTTCAGACTTGGCTTCTCCCCTATTTTGAGAGGGTAAATTACACATTTTCCCCCTCCTTTTTAAAAGTGAAAAAGCAATACTGTTTTCATCCACAATATCTGTATTTTGTTTTTGCATTTTCCCTTAATTAATACCTCACAGTTACATGTTTTGAGACAAAAACATCTTATGGAAAATTTATCAGTGTAGATTCAATACCACATTAGCACTTTTATTTTCCTATCAAAGACATATTTGTGTTCATCTTCCAACAGACAACAAGTACAGAAATCTCAAAATGACAATGACAAAGCAATGTAGTAAGTACATGTTGGTGGGAGGAGGAAAGAAAAAGAAAGCCAGAGAAAAAGAAAATGCTCATTTCCGACGATGTGTCAGTCTCTCCTACACATGTGCATTGCAAATACCAGCTACTCTGGCCTGTGTTTTCACAAGCTTCTAGTGTCCATAAATGCAAATTTTGAAAATATTTTTAGAAATTTTAATGAGGTCAAATATGAATCTTTTCCTTTATGTTTTGTAATAACTTTCAGCAACTGTAAAATTTTATCTATAGATTCTTCTGCAGATATTGATAGAATTTTCCTGCTTTTCAAATCTCTATCTCCCATCAGGATTTTACCATGAAGAATATTTTAGTTAATTTTTTAAATATGTATTTTTATTGCAAAGTCAGGTATACAGAGAGGCAGAGAGGAGGAGAGACAGAAAGAAGTATCTTCCATCCGATGATTCACTCCCCAAGTGACCACAATGGCTGGAGCTGCACCGATCCAAAGCCAAGAGCCAGCAACTTTCTCCAGGTATCCCACACAGATGCAGGGTCCCAAGACCCTGGGCCATCCTCAACTACTTTCCCAGATCACAAGCATGGAGCTGTGTGGGAAGCAGGGCTGCCAGGATTAGACCTAGCGATTATATGGGATCCTGGAGTGTGCAAGGCAAGGAATTCAGCCACTAGGACACTGCGCTGAGCCCATTTTAGTTAATTCTTAAACATAAGGCTTTTCTGCTGATCTTTCACAAAGTGATTTCTAGCTTAATTTAATTTTGATCAAGAAACATGCCTTGAAGGGGTTTGACTACTCTAAATGTATTGAGAGCTGCTTTGTGGCCCGCAACATGGATCTTCTGTGAATGTTTCACTTGAATTTGTAAAAGATGTGAATTCTTAAGTTGTTGGTGGCAAATGTCTTAAAATAGCTTCATTAAGCCAACTTTGTTAAGTATTTCGTTTGCCTTTCTGCATACTTGCTGATTTTTCTTGCTTCGTTATTTTTGTCAGCTATTGGAAGAGGTATGTTCAAATCTATTTTGTGAATTTTTCACCTGTGCTGTCTATTGAGACTGACTGTACAAAAGTCATATTACTAGTAGAAGTAAAAGTCATATTACATGCAAATGAAATGCTCCATTACTATGAGCTGGCCTTCATCACTCTTAATGGCTTTTGCTTAGAAGCAAATAAATAAACTATGATATATTTCTTTTTAGGGTATTTTTGTTATGTGCAATTGCTGTTTTTTTAGAATTTTTAAAAAAGATTTATTTATTTTTATTGGAAAGGCAGATTTATGGAAGAGAAGGAGAGACAGAGACAAAGATCTTCCATCCACTAGTTCACTCCCCAAAAGACTACAACGGCCAGATCAGAGCCAATCTGAAGCTAGGGGCCAGGAGCTTCCTCCAGGTCTCCCTTGCAGATGGATGCAGGGTCCCAGTGCTTTGGGCCATCACAGTCCATAAATAGGGAGCTAGATGGGAAGTGGAGCAGTGGGTTCTATATGGGATGCTGATGCTTGCAGGTGGAGGATTAACTAATTGACCCATCGTACTGGCCCCTGCTTTTGTTTTTCTCAAGGAATTTATTAGTCTCAGGGTTACAGCAAATGCATAATTGCTACAACATAATTTTCATCAACTCTCATGTTAATGGAATATTAATACAAAGAACAAATTCAGTGTAGTTCATAGATACAACTTCAAACATAATGATACTTATCTGTTCCTCCCGTTTCCCCTTCGTTCCTTTGCTCTATTTTTCTCTTCTTCCCTTTCTTTCTATTTTCTTTCTTTGCTTTTGGTTTTTGAGATAATGATTTCTTGGGTATAAGGGCTTAACGACTTAAGCCATCCGCCACTGCTTTCCCAGTTCCTAGCAGGGAGCTGAGCTGGAAGTGTAGCAGCTGGGACTAGAACTGGTGCCTAGTTGGGATGACAGTGTTGCCCATGGCAGAATTAGCTTTCTGATTTACCAGGTTGGCCCTGAGATAACATTTTTCATTTAAGTTATAGTAAAAGGCTTAATGTTCCATTAAATGAAGAGTTCAACAAGTAAGACTCTAGAGTTCAGGCAGGGCTATAAACAATAATCAAATGAAAGATAGCATTATTGTTTCTATGAGGTAGAATTTCTATTTATTTATTTGATCAATCTCACTAGGTAGTCATGTGTTAGTATTGTACATATTAGAAAGTATATGTGGGGCCTGGTGCAGAGGCCTAGTGGCTAAGGTCTTCGCCTTGAAACCACCAGGATCCCATACGGGCACCAGTTCTAATCCTGGCGGCCCTGCTTCCCATCCAGCTCCCTGCTTATGGCCTGGGAAAGCAGTTGAGGACATCCCAGGGCCTTGGGACCTTGCACCCATGTGGGAGACTTGGAAGAAGCTCCTGGCTCCTGGCTTTTGATCGAGCTCAGCTCTGGCCATTGTGGTCACTCGCAGAGTGGGTCATCGGACGGAAGATCTTCCTCTCTGTCTCTCCTCCTCTCTGTGTATCTGACTTTGCAAAAAAAGAAAGAAAAAAAATATATGTGGAGTAAATTGGTTAATGTCTACCTAAAACTCTCACACTTGTTTAAAATGGGGAAAATTTTCTGAATATCTCTTAAAATAATCATGTTCTATGCATCATCAAGAATATCAATAATGTATTCTTAGAACGTGTACAATAAAGATCTCCATTGTGTTTTGATGCTGGTACTTTCTCAATATTCCCAGAAATTCTCATCAAAAGGCTGTCAGACAAGGACCAGGACTCACATTTCTTCCGTCAATTGGACTTGCTAATTAAAATGGTGAGGGGTTGCAGGGGTCTGGTCATACACTCAAGATTAACAGCCATGTCACTAAAATTTCAGATGAGACTATTATTTTGTTCAGATCAAGAAATACAATATAGGGTAGTTTTCCAGATGTTTGTCTTCAGAAGATTTCTAATTTATCTCCTATTTGTGTTCAGCTATCATAGACTTACTACTATGCTTCACTCCTATCAACACCTTTGAAGTTCTTAGACAGTGTTTTGCAGTTTAAAGTTCAATATGGTGTTAATTGCTGCAATTAACAACTAGACATGAGATCCCAGTGATAATCTTCTCTTCATAACCAAAACCCATCATCTTGATCTCCCCTTCAAGTTCCTTTTGCACTGATAGTATAACCTGGCCAAGGAAAACCAATTTTTCTTGCACTGTCTATTTGATGAAGTACATATATTCATTTCTCTTCAATGGTTTTATGTTGCAAGTACACTCTGTTCAGTCAGCAAGATATTTCTGATAAATTTATACTGTGCATCTTAATGATAATACTGTGAAATACATGATTTTTTTCCTCCAGGCTCATATTGTATTGAGATTTCTTTCATTTTTATACTTAGCAATTTCTTTTCCCACTGTTGCTTTGTGCATGAAAGGCAATCTTTTTTTTTTCCTCATGAATTTAGGTTATAAAATGTAATACAACTTCACTTACTTGTAGGTATCCTCTTATATCCTAAAAATCACTTCACTATTGTTTTTCAAGAAAACAGGAAATTTTGGGATATTCAGCCAGTAACAAATATTTATTTAAAAATGTCTAAGTTGTATCCTACTGATTTGTGTCTATCCCATTCCACATACATGACAACTTCTTGTTTCTATCTTAAACCATAATTTTATTTTGATGACATTTTTAGACAGCAATTAAATTCATCATTCACTGTAGCAATAATGCACATAATGCAATTGAAGTGACAACAACACAAACAGCTATTCACAATTCAGGTTCACATCAGAGACAATGTGAATGTGATGACAACAATATGGCCACATTGCAGTAACAGTCAAGAGGGGTTACTGTTTTTAAGATACATTCTGGTTTCAGAGATGTTAAAATGTTGTGCTCGCTTTGGCAGCACATATACTAAAACTGGAACCATACAGAGAAGATGAGCATGGCCCCTGCGCAAGGATGACATGCAAATCTGTGAAGCGTTCAGAGATGTTAAAATGTGGGAAAAAGGTATCACAAAACCAAAGAGTAGCCTTTCACTCTGTTCTGCATCTCTATGCAGGATTCTTTGGGCTCCTCTGAATTCTCCTACTGCCCTTGCACTTAGTTTCTAAATCTTAGTTGTCATTAAAATGTGACGCTGCTCTTTTTCTTCTAAATAGTCCAAGAAGTACCAGAGCAGATACAATAGATGTGAGATGGTTTACCAAAATTAAATCTTCATTCAGATCGCACAGAGCCTGGGATGTCACAATTAAACATTCCCTCCTTTGATTTCTATTCCCAATGATTCTCTTAATGTAAACACATCTGGGAGAACAGGCTTTACATTCAACTAATTTCCTCTGAGTTGTGAAGGATTTGTCAGAAGTCATTCTCTGATTATAATGTTGATTATAACGGGTCTCAGGTCAAACAAAGGGGAAAGTTTCAGAGGATTCCTGTAAGAGAAATACAACAGTGACAAAATGGGATTCTGCTGGTTCACTCCCAAGTGAGAGCTGAGCTAATCTGAAGCCAGGATCCAGGAGCTTCCTCCTGATCTCATGCGGGTGCAGGGTCCCAAGGCTCCAGGCCACCTCCACTGCCTTGAAGGACACAGGCAGGGAGCTGGATGGGAAGTGGGGGCAGCCAGGACACAAACTGAGAAAACACAAAATGAACAACTGCCTTAGCTTAGGGTCCTCCAGAAATAAAGCTCAAGACAAAATTAAAGCCAGTGCAAATAGTTTAATTAGGGGAAAATCCCAGAAAACACAGGCTGAGTGGAAATGTAAGATATAGAAGACAAGATAGGCAGCAAAAAATGGGCTATGAAGTCATTTGCTAAAGTGAGCTGAGATAGAACTCACTGTGGAAAAACATAACTCAGATTGCTCTTACAGTTTGTAGAGAACTGTCATAATTTCAGATCCACACTTATGTTGAAGAAAACATTCTGGACAAACCAGCATCGCAGGCAGGAGCTTAAGCTACTACATCACAATGCTGGTCCTCCCAAAAATGTGTTCATAAATGGTACGGAAACAGCCACTCATCCATATGCAAAATATATACACACAAAGCTTAGGTACCTTCATGAGAATTAACTCAAGAGTAACCACAAACCTAAATCTAAAATGTAAAAGTCTAAAACTTCTTAGACGATAACAGGAGAAAACTAATCTGGACTATTTTGTTTCATGATGATTTCTTGATAAAACACCAATGGCATGTGCCATAAAAGGATTGATCAGTCAGATGGTATTAACATTGAAAATATCTGCTTTGGGACTGGTTGTGCAGCAGTGTAGCCAGCTAATCCTATAACCTGGTTTGAGTCTCAGCTCTCCATTTCTAATCCAGCTCCCTGTTTATGGCCTACAATAGCAGCAGAGGTCAACCCAAGTCCTTGGGCCCCTATTATACCCATGTGGGAGACCCAGAAGAACCTCTTGGTTCCCAGATTTGGGTCAGCCCAATCTGGCTGTAGTGGCCATTTGGGGAACGAACCAGTCAGATGGAAGATCTGTCTGTGTCTATCTCTCCCTCTCCCTCTCTCTCTTTCTAACTTATCTTAGGTAAAATAAATAAATCTTCAGAAAAAAAAATTTCTGCTCTGCAAAAGGCAGTGTTTAAGGAATGAAAGGCGTGTCTGAAAAGAGGTTGCTATCTGTAATATGAGAAGAACTTCCAAAACTCAACAATAAGAAAACAAATCTAATTTTAAAATGAACAATGCATCTTAACAAATATCTCACCAAGCAAGATTTACATATGGAAAGTAAGCATAGAAAAAGGAAAAGGGATTTCACTGAATGCATAAAGGAAATGCAGCAGCTGTTCACACAAGAATGAGTCAAGAAAACGGACAACATCAAATATTAACAAATGGGGCTGGCATTATGGTGCAGTGGGGTTAAGAGAGCTTGTAATGCTGCCATCCCAAATCAGAGTGCTAGTTCAAGTCCTGGCTGCTCTGCTTCCAACTCAGCTTCTTGCTAATGTGTCCAGGAAAGCAAACCTAGACATGGGAGGTCTGGGACAAATACATGGGAGACCTGGACAAAATTATAGGTTTCTGACTTTGGTCCAACCCAGACCTACCGGTTGTGTGGCCATTTGTTGAGTGTACCAGCAAATAATAGACCCTTCTCCGCGTGTCACTACTCTGTTATTGTACCTTTCAAATAAAGAAATAAATAAACCTTGAAAAATGCTAGTAAGTATTTGGCGCATCAGAAATTCTCATTTATTGTCGCTGGGATTAAAAAATAAGGCAGCTGTTTTAATTCAGCTTGGCAGTTTTCTTGTTAGGAGTAAAGATACTCTTCTCAAGTCACCCTCTCCTTGGTATTTAAGCCAAAGGAGCTACATAAAAACTTCACCGCGATGTTTACAGAAACTTTATTCTAAACTGCTGAAATCTGGAAGCAACCAAGATACCCTTTAATAAGAAATGACTAAATAAAAATGTGTTACATCCAGATAGAATATTGTTGAGCACCAAAAAGGAATGAGGTACCAAGCCATGAAGATACAAAGGAAACACATATGCATGTAACTTTGTGAAATAACTCTATTTGAAAAGGCGACATTCAGCAAAAGTTAAAAACATGGGTACAGCAACAGTTGCCAGGCGCTTGAGGGGAGGGAGAGGGGCGAGAAGGATGAATCAATTGAATAGAAGTGATTTTTAAGGCAACTATGCTACATATTATCATCATGGTGGAAACTAGATAATGCATTTCTTAAAAAGTCTGTAGAAGAGTGTAACACGTAGAGTTAACCCCAGTGTGAATTATGTACTTTAGTTAGTAAGAATTTATACTGACTCATCAATTGCAATAAATACATAATACCAATGGCAAGAGAGCTTGGGAGACTGGTGTGGAGTTCTGAGTTGGGGATAGTGGGAAGGCTAAGGAGTATATGAGAATTCTCAGCACTTTCTATTCCATTTTCAGTAAATCTTAGACTACTTTAAAAATAAATCTAAATAAGTCATCTTTTTAGGTTGTCTTATTAAAGCTATAGCTCTCATAATAATCTTTGGCTAGGGCCCCGGTGGCGTGGCCTACGGCTAAAGTCCGGGATCCCATAGGGGCGCCGGTTCTAATCCTGGCAGCTCCACTTCCCATCCAGCTCCCTGCTTGTGGCCTGGGAAAGCAGTCGAGGACGGCCCAATGCATTGGGACCCTGCACCCGCGTGGGAGACCCGGAAGAGGTTCCTGGTTCCCAGGTTCGGATCGGCGGCACGCACCAGCCGGTTGCGGCTCACTTGGGGAGTGAATCATCGGACAGAAAATCTTCCTCTCTGTCTCTCCTCCTCTCTGTATATCTGACTTTGCAATAAAAATAAAATAAATCTTAAAAAAAAAATAATAATCTTTGGCTATTCCTCTCACCAGGAACAAATGAATTGAAAGGAATTCTTGACTCCCACAATTCAAAACTTAGCTTTAAATTCTCCATCATAAAGATCTTCTTGATTAAAGAGAAGTATGGATTCTCAAATTATGTAAAATGTTTTTGTCCTATCACAATGTATGCTAATAGTACATCTATGCTGTTAGGTAGTAATTGGCAGCAAGTATAAATTAGTTGTCAGCTTTTTTTTTTAATAGAATAGTTCTTAAAAGAACCATGTCTTCTGTAAACTCAGAGTGCATCTATGTACTGTAAAGGCTTCACCCTTCCCAGACAACTGGTATAAAGTAGCTGGAGAGCTATCTCTATGCTTAAAGTTGGGGCGCCTGGGTTTTGGCTCAGTTATTGGCTAAGCAACCTTGGCTAAGTCATGTCTTCATCTTCTTTCCTTTAATCGAACTATTGGTTGGGATAACTCTATTTGTCATTCATCACACAGTCATTGTGAGGAGTGTGTCAATCAATTGAGAAGGAGCTTTGTAGATGGAGAAGCGCTCCATAAACAGCTTTCTGTCTTGCCTCAAGGGGGTGTTAGAAAGCTCACAAATGGCAAATCAATAAAAACAGAACATAAAAATCTTCCCATTGATTTCACAGAAATGAGCAAAATTGATTATAATAAAGCTATTGAAGTAGGACTGAGCTGTGTTCCAGGAAACACTTATATTTATATAAAATGAATATATAAAGAAATTCCAGAAATATGAAGGTTATTACTCAGGGGTTTTCACAACATGATACTGTGGGGACTTTCCTGGTATTTCTTCAGGACTAACTTGCACATGCACACAAACATTGCCTTAATAAAAGCTGCCTTGAATAAAAACTAACCCACTGCAGCAATCAGAAATAATAATACAATGCTATCATTTGATTTATTCAGTCCTCTCAGGAGAATCACTGGCCAAATACTTGTTTTCCATAATGAAAGACATGAGAATGTGCCTGTCAGATAGACATGAGAATGTGCCTGTCAGATTTTTACCAATGATTGTTTTTTGTGGAGATGATATTGGAAGGTGAATATATTTTTTTAAATTTTTATTTCAAGCCCTTGGTATTGTTAAGATTAAAAAAAATAATAATAATATTCTTGGACCTGGCACAATGGCTCAGCGGCTAAAAGTCCTCGCCTTGCATGCGCCTGGATCCCATATGGGCGCCGGTTCTAGTCCCGGCAGCTCCACTTCCCATCCAGCTCCCTGCCTGTGGCCTGGGAAAGCAGCTGAGGCTGGTCCAAAGCCTTGGGACCCTGTACCCATGTGGGAGACCTGGAGGAGGTTCCTGGCTCCTGGCTTCGGATCGGCACAGCACCGGCCGTTGCGGTCACTTGGGGAGTGAATCATCGGATGGAAGATATCTTCTCTGTCTCTCCTCCTCTTTGTATAACTGACTTTGCAATAAAAAGAAATAAATCTTAAAAAAAAAAATCTGTCATTGAGGTTGAAAAAGGTGGATCCCAATCTGACTACTATGACTAAAATTCAATACTTACAGAGGGATTTTGCAGGGTTGTAATTAAAAGAAAAATTAGCTCAGAAAGAGAACAAGGCAGAAGCTAACAAACTCTACTCATCATTTATTTCTTGACATACTAATAATGTAGCCAGCCATTTACAGATCTTAATCATGCAGATTCCTCCACAGGTTTGGTTTGTATTCCTATGATAGTAGTGCTTTCAAGATATAAGGCCATCTTGAAAAGTTTATGGAAAATGAAATTTAAATATTAGTATATTTTGGTGAAAAATAATTTTGAAGTCTACAATAATCTTTTGTCATAATACATATTTTCTGTGAGTAGTTAAAGTATGAATCAATTTAAATTTTTTTGGCACTAAACCACTTTCCCTGCAACAATTTGGGTCTTCACACTTCTGTTGGTTCTACGTGATGCTGATGGAGGCTCCCTGCCATGTCCTGTGAGTATCTTTGTACACCCTTACAATGCAAGCAACTGAATGTGCAGACATCCATGACAGGTCCGTCATCACTCCCATAGAACTTGGAGCATAGGAGAACTGATGACAATGAATGCAAAGGGCCCACAAGGTGCTTTTGTCTCTTTCTAGCACCTATGACAAGCTCACAAGCTCACTTGTTATCTTACAAGGAGAATAAAATCCCAGTTCCTTCATGGGTCCTGATGTCCACTTTTGTTGTACGACTTACCACACAGCATTTCCACATTTTATGGCTCAGTTTGATTCTGCATTGAATTTTTCAAAAAGGAGGCATTGATCTTTCTCAAAAATCAGCGTGAAGTAGCTGTCACCTTAAAGCAACCTCACATAAATGCTTATCAAACGATAAATAAAAAGATGAGTAAACTATAAGAATAATTCCTTCTGAACTGAAGGAGAAGGGGGAAAAGGCATATTATTTGATCTCTATTGGTAAGGATCTTTGTCTTTATTTTTTCCCCAAATTTCCATTAGTTATTTGTCCCTAAGTAGCCAAAAAGATAGGAAACTGGAATCCTTAAAGGAGACAGAATTTGAAATAGCCTCCTGAGGACGGTAATTAGATGGAATCTTCACCTTGGTTGTCCAGCACCATTGGTAGTGAGGCTGTCTTGGATACCACTGGTTTCTTCAGTGAAAATGATGCTCCCTGCCACCTGCTCACAGTGCAGTAAAACAGATGGTACAACAGTCTGTCCTTCACTTACATCACGTAGGATTATTTCATGGAGGATTATGTAATCCTTGCTGTAGTAGCAAATGAATATCCTATTGTCATTTTTAGAATTTTAGGTCAGATCATGACAAAATGAGTAAATGACCTGCAACCCTATATTTAAATCAACACAATCCACAATAGTAAAGACCTGGAAACAATCCAGATGTTGAAAGAGGAATGGATAAGTAAACTGTGGTACATCTACTCAATGGAATACTATTCGGACACTAAGAGGATGAAATCTTACCTTTTGTAACAAATGATCTCAACTGGAGACCATTATGCTCAGTGAAATAAGCCAATCCAAAAAGGACAAATATCATATGTTCTCTCTGACATAACACTCATGCAAAATACAAAACAAATATATAATAGGCAAATATATACATTTATACACACACATATAAATATATATATAAATATATTCATAGATTCTCATAGATGAACTATATAATGGAAACTAACATACTGGGAAGTGAAGACACATTGCAATATGTATTTCTATTACCAAATAAAAGAACGCCTCCCAACGAAACTGTTAAATATACCTTGGCAATATGATACTAGATTTTCTACCATTGTTTATATCTACAATGCCAAGATAAACTTAAATAGCAGAATGTTGAACTCGTGATTGTTACTGAAGCACTATACTATTGTAATAATATGGGGGCAGTGGGGAGGGAGGAAGGGAAGATTGAGGGGGAAATTCCTATACCTACAAAACCATATCATGGAAAACCTAAAAAAAAAAAAAAAGAAGAAGAACAATATGTACCAGGACACTTGTTTAAAAAACAAACATATAATGAAGGGATTTTCTGTGATGTGAAGTTTGGAAGGCGTGGCAGGCTTTTGGGGTCTAGCGATGAACACAATCATGACCCACACTGGATCTGCACTCCTTGCTATGCTCTCACTTCTGGCTCCCAACCCTGGGTTAATTCTTGCTTCCTGCTAATGCATACTCACAGACGCAGCAGATGGCTTAAGTGATTGAGCCCTTAACTCCCACACGGGAGACCATGATTGAGTTCCAGGCTCCCGCCTGGTGTCAGCTCAAATGTTGTGGGCGTATAAGCAGCAAACCAGGGGATGGGAGTTCTTTATGCTTGACCTTTCTAAATAAGTAGATGAATAAATAAATTTTTGACAATTTGGAAAACGGAAAAATTAGTAATTTCATCTTTATGACAAATTCTCAACTTCATCATTTATAAAATCCTATAAACATTCACACATACATGTAAAAATAAATCACAAATTTTTCCATCTTAATTTAATTAGATAAGTACAGAAACAGATATGGAAGGATGAACAGTAGGATGAACACTCATCCTGACATATTTGAGAGTAATGATATGGATGAAGGTAAGGAGAAAAGCAGTGAGAAGAAAAGGAATCTGTATGAAAAAAAGCAACCAGTAATATATGGCTGACTTTACTATAGAAATACAATAATACAGGTGGCCAAAATGTCAGTGACACTTCTTTCAGTGGAATTTGGAGAGATTTTTTCTTTCTTTCTTCTTAAGTATTTTCTTCATTATCATTTCCATTCTTACAAAGATTTGCATTATTTAAGAAACTGGAAAATTATAAAGCTGTTTTTATCATAAAATTCCATTGGTAAAAATTTTCAAGTTTATATCATATGCAAAAAATTGAAACTCCTAAGACAAGGAGTAGAAAAATCATTCCAATCTGAAAAGAAAATTTTCTGAATATGGTTTATGACGCAACCCTCAAAGTACCCCTGTACATTTTCCAATGAGCAAAAAACTGAAATCTGAACTGTAGCGAAAGCATTAATGCCATGCAATGGAAAAACTGCAAGAAGTGCTAATAGCTCATAAATAATGGAAAGTCGGTGCTTTAGTGATGGATAGGTCAACTGTGGACACGGAGACAGGTCCCACAACCATTTGTAGAACTGAATCCTAAGGTTACGGATACCCAGAGCACATGTCCCAGCAGTCTATGGACTAGTCTGAAATGCAAATCACAGGACCATGTTCATATCTGAAGTGACTTTTTCTCACAGGGCCATTTTAGAGAAGGTGCTGGCTGACCAGGGGTAAAATTGTTCCTCAAATATCAGAGCTATTTAAGCTGACTGACTGTGGTCTTCATGCCTGTGCCTGCCTCCAACAGCCATCAAAATGTGTTTGCCTCACCCTCTTAGTTACCTTGCTCATTAAACAAGAGCATTCCTCCCTCTCACTCAGCAGCTTGGATGAAAACTTTCATGAAGCTGTGGATTTACCTATTTTCTTACCCCTGGCCTTGATAATGGTCCTAACACATGGAACCAACAGTGTTGGTATAAGAAGTTTTGTTGTATCATGGTTTACTCTGAATAATGCATAAGAAAGTCTTTGGGATCTGAGGTCAGGGGTCAAGGGTTTTACATTCAGTCTTCTTTTTATTAACCACAACATTTTTCAAAAAGCCATTTCACCTCTCTCATCCTTGATTTCCTCCCTTGTGAAATCTCTACCCTGTCTTTTCCTCCTCAGTGGTGAGAATCAAGTGAGATTTTTCAATATCGAAGTGAATTATTAAAGTCCAATTGTGGAAGTTAGGAAGTGTTTTGCAGAGAAAGGTGCAATGGCAAAATCACTAAGATTCATAACAATCACAAAATCTCTGGAGAAGTCCTGACTATATTTTGAAGCATGCCCCAGTTCGTTAATTTTCTCTCTACATATAATACATATATATGTCTTAACAAAATTCACAGTATGCTTTATATATCTCTCTGCATTCTCATTAGTTTATAATGAAAAGATTAATAAGATTTAAAAATTCCTTAATAATGAAATTTTTAAATTTGAGTAACTATTTTTTTTATTAATTACATTGCATTATGTGACACAGTTTTATAGGCACTGGGATTCCCCCTACTCCTCCCCAAACCTTCCACCCATGGTGGACTGATTTAACTATTTTAGCACTGGTCAAACTTAATACATTCTCCATAACTGGCATTTTGATTATTTATAATTTTTTCACTATTAAAATGCTGCTTGTTAAATTCTTCCTTAAAATCTCATTAAATTTTAGCATTCAGATATTGTTCATTTAAGTTTTTGCCTATTTGATACATCAGAAAACCAAATTTTCTGATGGGTTAACTGCTTCACTACTATTTATTTCTTTTTTATTTCTTTTTTTTTTACTTTATATATTGATTCAATATTTTTGGAGCATATTGGCTTATGGATAGTCATTTAAAATTATCTTTTATGCATTATAATTGTTTGTCCTTTTGAACTGGAAATTGACATCATCGAACAGCCTCATGAGTAGTAAATGTTACATGTCCTTAGTACTAAATGTCAGCTCTGATATCTCATTTCCACTTCATTATTTTATTGCAACATAAAATACAGTGATTACATTAGATTGACATATCTTTGCTCAAGCATTTAAACTTTCCTAACAAACTAATTTTAGGTTATTGCCTAGAAATATTTGTGTTTTGATTCTGAGAACTCTATTTGTAAAGATTTTTATTCATTTATTCAGGAAGAAGACAGAGACAAAAAGCTTCCATCCATTGGTTTACTTCCCAGTGGCCTGCAACAATTGAGGGGCCTGAGCCAGAAGCCCAGAATGCAACCCTATAGGTGGCAGGAACCCAGACACTTCAGTCATCATTGCTGCCTCCCCCCACCTGCACTAACCAGCAGGAAGCAGGAACTGGCAGTCAGAGCTGGGGCTCAAACCCAAGCACTACGGTGTCTGACATAATCAAACTGAATGCACTTGATTTTACTCTGTCCCTTTTCCTTTGTCTTTCACTATACAGTTTTACTTTTGTGTTCATCACTGTTTTGGAAGTGATACAACCAGGTTTTTATGCTCATAGCAATCATTACCACATTTTAAAAAGTGTTTTTGCACCCACTGGTTTGCAGCCTAGTCTTCACCACAACCATCTGGCAGATAACCTCACATTTACTACAAAATCTGATCACTGTGGGCTGATGTACTGATACAATGGCCTGGGTTATGCACAAGTTCCATCTGCACCACTTCCAGGTTCACCACTTCAACTTGCAGCAACCACAATGCACCACAGACAAGTGACTGTGATCAAAACCTGATTTTTGTCTGGAGTAAAAGTTAAGCTTTTTAAATTTCCAAGTGAAGATAAGAAATTGAGTATTGTCTTTCACTACATTTCCTGTAGCTACATTTTCCTGGTTTCTTTGTCAACTCAGAAAAGTGTTCTAGAAGATATTCTCAATTGTCATTCTTACTCCATTTCGTTTGTCTTCACCAATTATCTGTGTTCGCTCTGTTGTATCTGACTTCCATTTGCTCTAATCTCACCACCACACAGTGTACTTCCAGTGTGACTACCATATTATGTATTTATTTTCCATGTTATGAACTGTGGCTACATGGATTTAGTTCTTCTTATTCTCTTTTCGTACCAAAGAATCCTTTCTTATCTTAGTAATTATCTCCCTCTTTTTATATCATTCTCTTGGACCTTTTTTTGCTTGTTTATTCCAATCAATTTGCTCCTTTGAAAATCTATGCCTTCCTGTTTGTCATACCTACATATTTCCTGAAATAGATTTCATATTGTGGAGTCGTCAAATGCTGCTCTGAAAATACTTAACAGGCTGCTTGCTAGTCTCTTGTTACGCACTCTCTCTCTCACCTCTCGGTGTAGTCCTATGCAATGCTTCTCGGAGGGAAAGCGGGATTGGTTTTCCTCGTTTAGCTTTCATGACCTGATGCTGACATTGATTTTACACATACTTCAGCATTTAACTGCAGTCACCAGAGCTTTTTCCTTCCACTTCAGGTTTTAACGCCATGTGTGCTTTTAATCCTTGTGTGTATTTTATATAATAGTTAGGACAGATTTTTTTATATCTAAATATAGATCTGAAATCTTTGACAGCAACGTAACGGGCATGAGTTACAGGAACTGTGGCAGGTTGAAGAAAGCTGTCTTTATAGAGTAACTTTCAGAGTTTCTAAGAGCAAATTAGAAGGATCCAACTCTCTAATTCCTAGGGCTGGTTCCATCTGAAGCTGATGCATAATTTGATTTTCAAATAGTATTAACGATTTTGTTCCCTAGAAAGAAAAAAACTTTAAATTTTAAAGATATGATGCTCTCGCATTCTCGTAAGAACTAAATGACACAAACTTATAAGTATGATTCGTTTTAAAAACACTTCAATGATTTACTGTTTTCCTTCTCATAGCTCCCTATTTTAATTTTTTTACTTTAAAAATAACCTGGAGAGTCTATGTCTTTAATATCTGTTATTCATTATTTTCATTTGAGGGGAACTGTTCAGACAATGGGACTTATACAATTTTTCCCTAACTTGTTTCCGTTTCTTATCATCTCAGTCTTTATAAAACTTGTTGCTTTGGACCCAACACAAAGGTTCAACTGTCTAATCCTCCCTCTTCAAGTACCAGGATGTCATGTGAGTGCTGGTTCATGTTCCAGCAGCCCTGCTTCCCATCCAGCTCCCTGCTTGTGGCGTGGGAAAGCAGTGTAGGATGGACCAAAGCCTTGGGACCCTGCACCCACATCAGAGACTAGAAAGAAGTTCCTGGCTCCTGGATTCAGATTGGCTCATCTCTGGCCATTGAGGCCACTTGGGGAGTGAACCAGCGGACATATCTTTCTATCTCTCCTTCTCTCTACAAATCTGCCTTTAGAATAAAAATAAATCATTATTAAAAATGTGTAGCTTTGTTTGTACATTTTTCATGATCAAACATAGTTTGAAACAGAGAGTAGTAGGTTGCTACTTTTAGGATGGCTTTTTTACATTAAATTAGAAATCATAAAATTTCCATTTTTGAGAAGAAAATGCATCTACCTATTAGTTTTATTTAAAAAGTCAAGAAAATATAACTCGATTATGAATAGTGCTAAAAAGATCTGTTTAATGGCATTGTTGATACTTATTATTTTTCTCTGGGTCTTTATTTTCGAAATTTTCTATAGACAATATGCATTATTTATACAACTAAAGGGGAAAAATCTACCGTTTCTAACAAACAAAGCTATGATCAAAGCTATGACCAAAGTAGTTGAATCACTAAATTATGATTTTTCCATGTTCAGTTCTAAACAACATCTGTTTTCTAGGCGAGAATGAGACTTTATACATTTTTAGAATCAGTGATCATTTTTATGCCACTACCAAAAAATTTAGGTTCTTAGTAGGCATAAGCAAGTACAACTTTGCCATGCAGATTAATACTATTTTATTAATACTATTTTATTCACGTAGGCATTTAATGTAAGTAAAAAATTTTGAAATGATGTAATCAATTCATATTTTGCCATAAAATACATGTCAAAGGCAATTCCATTACTATCACCAGCAGTATCATATATGGCATCATCATTTCATAAAACACTTCTCAGCAAAATCTGCCTAGGATATATACTGTCACAGTATATAATCATGGGGTATGTAGCCTAGTCATTAAGATTTTGATAGAGAAGCTCACATCCCACAGAAGAGCAGCTGGTTTTGATGTACCTCTCTAGGTCCTAATCCCAGTTTCCTGCTAATGTGGACCCTGGGAGGCAATGATGATGGCATAGGTGGGGGGTGGTCCCTGTCATCTAGTGGGAGACCAAAGCTGAGTTCTTGGCTTTGAGCTTGCTTGGGGATTTGGGAATGAATCAACAGATGGGATCTCTCCCCTCTCAACTAAATAAAATGTTTATGAAGGCATAATTTTGACCTTGCAAAACCTCTTTTATTCTTTTATTTTGCAGTTACATGGTGAATACTTTATTAAGGATGTGTCCTGGCCACTGTTCGAGATCCCTAGACTAAGACTGATGCTTGGGCAGAGATAAATTCCAATGACCCATCTTACCTGGCTCCACAGACATGGGATAACTGTCGAAACAAGGCAGGTGTTTTAAATTGAGCCTAGGTATTATTTCCAGGGAGAAGGCTTGCTATACCTAAGGTTTTAAAAAACTCATCACAGGTTTTATTGATTAAACAAAAAAGTCAATCATTTAAATTCACATATAATAAGAATATATTATAGAAAACAGTTCTCAAAGTTTAACACTAAAAGGAATAACTGGTTAGAATTCAATCTTTCTCACTAACTCTATTTGTCCTCAGCTTGGCCTATTCCTCCTTTCTCAAACTCAGGTCCCTTCCTTTGGCCTTGCCTCACCAAAATCTCCTCTCAGCATGCAGGCAAAGTGATCCTGTTGCTAAACTGGATCATGCCATTTCTCTAGCCAAAACCCTCAAATGTCTGTTTGAAATCTGCATAATTTTTCCTTTTTCTTAAAGATTTTATTTTTCTGAAAGGCAGTTAGAGAAAGAGGAGGGAGAGAGAGAGAGAGAGAGAGAGAAAGAGAAGGAGGTGTTTTCCATTTGCTGGTTCCCTCTTCCAGGTCTCCTATGTGAATGCAGAAGTCCGAGCACTTGGGCTGTCCTCTGCTGTTTTCATAGGCACATTACTAGGGTGATGGATCACAAGTGGAGCAGCCAGGACTGAGTTAGAGTTATAACAAATCCAGGCGCTAGGATCAAAACTCATCTTCCACATAGATGGCAAGGATCCAATCACGTGAGCCTGTTCTTTCCAAGTGACTGCAATGGCAGAAAGCTGGAACCAGGAATCACACAGAAATTGAACACAGGCATGATGGTATGGGATTTTATGAACTTTTTGAAGACAATCTTATTTAAAATACATGAATACCAGAAACATATAAATACAACTGATCCTTAATTTTATTCATTACAGATGAGTATTATTAAGGCTGGCATTGTGGTGAAGTAGGTTAGCTGGCATCCAATAGAAACACTGGTTCTAGACCAGCTGTTCCGATTCCAATCCAGTCCCTGCTAATGTGCTTGGGAAAGCAGCTGATGATGGTCCAAGTCCTTACGCCCTTGCCACTTACATGGGAAAATCAGATGGAGTTCCAGGCTCCTAGCTTTGATCTGGCTCATCACCTGTTGTTGCAGCCATTTGAGTAGACAGTAAAAATTTCCCTCTGTCTCTCTCTTTGTAACATGGTCTGTCTAATAAATAATACTTTCTTAAAAAGTATTCATATGCTTTATCTTCTTGCTTTGATTTTTTTCCTGTTCTATAATGTTAAAGATATGCATGCTAGTGAATTATTTGGCCAGGCCACCATCTGTGGAATCATTACTCTGTTAGTTGCTCCTGATTTCTCTATAGTATTTAATTATTTTTACTAGCTGATATGAACAGATTAATAACCACTCACGTTTGGGGTGAAGCAGGATTGGCACCTGCCTGGGGGTCTTGTGCATGGTCTAATATTGCAAGTGTATCTGTGAGATTTGTGGTTAAGTCTATAGGGCAAAGCATGGGGTCTAAGGCAAGTCTTACATCAGCATTTCTCTTACAGAGGAATTTTGGCTCAGTCATGATGGCTTCAACTGATTCACCAGTGGCATTAAAAGTTGGAGTGAATGACATTACAGAATACCAGAATACTCTAAATTTTGATTTTACTTCCAACATGTCTTAAGCCAAAAGTAATTAGCCATCGATTAAAACACAGACATTAAAAAGAACATATAACCCTTGGGGTGTCATTTGTGCTGTTGTGGCTTTTCTGGCAAATAAATCAGCTGGTACTGGGAACTTTTCCAACTTGGCAGAATAGAAGGCAAATCAAAACACATGCCCAGTACAATTGAAGTTTCATGGTGTAGAGGCTGCTTAGAAAAAAAATAAAGTGTAATTTGAGTAGCTTTCAGGGAAAAACAATCAACAAATTGTTTTAGGAGCGGCAAACATATTTCCTTCAGGGATAGTGCAAGACTGTGATACTGTGCTTGTGCTTAGTTTGAGAAGACCAGATGTTACTATAGGACCACTATGACATGAGGAGAAATCTCGATTGTAGGGCAGAGTATTTCCAAAATCCTCTAAGTGAAAAAGATACTGCAAATCAAATTTAGCAGCAATGTGGTTATCAGAGGAGGTGAGATGTACCATTCTTAGGGATACATTCAGATTGTCAATCAAGTGATATCTGGACTTCACAGGTGTACTACTGAATTCAAGTGTGCTACACAGTCATTGTCATCAACAGAAACTGAAGTTGCATGATATGAAGTACAGGTAGTTCTTACCATGAAGTCAATAAAATGAAAAATGATCTTTGGCATGATGGCTGTCATTTTAGTCCTGCTGTCAAATCTACTATATTGACTTCAGTATGGACTCAAAACATGTATATTGCTTGAAACCCACCAGCCCACATTTATACTTTTTTTTAAAAAAAAAGATTTATTTATTTATTTATCTATTTATTTAATTACAAAGTCAGATATACAGAGAGGAGGAGAGATAGAAAGGAATATCTTCCATCCTATGATTCACTCCCCAAGTGACCGCAATGGCAGGTGCTGCACCGATCTGAAGCCGGGAACCAGGAACCTCCTCTGGGTCTCCCACGCGGGTGTAGGGTCCCAAAGCTTTGCGTCATTCTCAACTGCTTTCCCAGGCCACAAGCAGGGAGCTGGATGGGAAGTGGAGCTGCCAGGATTAGAACCGGTGCCCATATGGGATCCTGGCACTTGCAACGTGAGGACTTTTAGCTGCTAGGTCACACCGCCGGGCCCCATATTTATTCTTTATAACTTCCCTGCTTATTTAGAAACCTAAAGAAACTTGAAATCTACACTCAGCTTTAGGTATATTATTATAGCAGTTTTATTTAAGGCTTCCTGGGTGGCAGGCACCATGCCAAGCTTGTCACATGAATTATATCACTGTATTGCCACAACAGCCATGGATGATGGGTCAAGTAGTATTACTGAGGTCACTTTCCAATGAAGATAAGGACAGCAAGGTGCAGGACTTGCTAGAAGTGATGTAGCTACTAAACTAGAGCCAGGTTTCAAACCCAGAGGGTCTGATTTGTAAATACATGTGCCCTTACACATTATGCTATTACTTTTAAATTCCATTTCCATTTTTGACTTTGATGCGATGTTTTATCTTCAGAGTCACTAAGTGTAGTTTTGATTATCTCAGGCCAAGTGAAAATATTCAGGATGTAATTTCTCTGGTTTTTCATGCTCACACTATTATCACCCCTTCCTGATACTGAACGTACAAATACAGGCAGAGAATCTCCATGACAGCAGCAATTCTTCAGAAAGTATGAAGACACTTCAGAAAGCTCACAGAAAATATAATTAGAAGATGCCAAAAAATGAAATGGATGTTTAGTAGGAAGTCTTTAGAGGTTCATCAGAAATATTCTATTATGAAACAACTATGCATGGGCATCAACATTTTTAATATCAAAAATAATCATTTCCCTGATCTTTATGAAGCACCCTGTTACTTGCTATTTAGGAAAGCCCCCAAATTTCTATAGGATGAAGGACTCAAAGTCTCATAGTTCTTTCTCTTTCATTAATGCCCACATTTTATAAGAGGAATACGTTCCAGGATTTTCAGAAAATTTGTACTGTACTGTATGAAACACAGTAAGGATAAAAGGAAAATACTATTCATTGCCAATTTACAGAGGAATAATGGAAAACAGAAGTGTTTTGGAAACAACTATAACTCCAACACTATATGCTTAAAGGAGTGACAGTATTGTTCTTTATAGCTGAGTAACTTTATGAGAACAGATATTCATATGTGCAGTGAAGTTTTCAGCAAGAGATTCAGAACTGAGGAGATTTGGGTCAGCAGGTAGGAAATGAAGAGGAGGCATCAGTAGGAGACGAAGAAAGGGGTCAGGCGAAATGCCACTTATTTCACTTTACCAGTTTGTGCATGCAAGGCACGTAAACATTAAGATGATTTGCTCTTAGAAAAGAAAATCTTTTCGTCAGCATCAGCAAAACAGGTAATGAATAGGTTAAAAACAGAAAACCAGTAAGTCACTCTGGGACCTTGATTCTGTGGTTGGGCCTCACATTAAAACCAGCCAAAAGGTCAAGGCCAAAGCAGCACTATTCACTAATGGAAAGCCCCCTAAATTTCTAAAACACTGGGTACATGCCTTTGAAAACTTTATAGAAATTCACTAACAAAACAAGCTCTTCTTAATTGAATTTTCCATGCCTACTAAACTACCTGAAAAATAAAACTGTGTGACAACCCTTTTCCATTTGGCAGAAACAGAAAGCTCTTGGTTTCTACTGGAAAATGACAAATTCTTAGATTTACTTTCCTATTTATAAAATGCACTAACCAGTGATCTTAGCTCTTCATACACAGACAAGTTTTAGGGATGAACTAGTGTGTTTCTGCTATTAAAGAAGTATTTCAGATGCTTTGGTTGATCTGTGATTCACAAAACATCACTTGGAGGGTAGGTAGAATTTTCTCCTGACAGATGAAAAGAGGTCAAAATAAAATCTACTGATTAAAATTACTGCTTTTTAAAAATAAACTTACAAAATATTATTAGGGACTGGAGTGTAGCTGGTGGTTAAGATGTCAGTTAAGACGTCTACATGACGCATCAGTGTACCTGAGTTCAGTATACAGTCCTGGCATCTGACTCCAGCTTCCTGCTAAAGCACACCCCGAGTGTAAGATGACTCAAGTAGCTGTGTTCCTGTCACTCATGTGGTAGAACCTGATTGAGTTTCTGCATTCTGGCTTTGTCCTTGGCTCAGACATGGCTATTGTAGGCATTAGAGGAGAGAATCAGACAGAGGCTTGCTTGCTTTCTCTGCCTCTCAAATACATAAATTAAAAATTATGATCATTTATTTAACTTCATGTTGTTGTAAACCTTCTATTTTTGTTCCTGTTTTGGTTTTGTTTTATGACTTTTCATTAAGGGGATGTATAGTAACTGTGTAATAGAGACTATCATATCCATATGTGATGATACAATGCAATATACACCTCTACTTCCAAATCAAAAATGGACTCCCAATGAAACTACTGAATGTATCTTGACAACAGGATGATGGACTCTCTGCCATTGTCCATGCTTACAATGTCAGGATATGCTTAAATAGTAGAATGACAGATTTAGGACTGTTTATGAAGGACTATACTATTGTAATACTATAGGGGAAAAAAGTGGCAGGGAAGAGGTTATGGGGAGGGAAGGAGAAGGGAAATCCCAGAGCCTATGGTTCTGTATCATTAAATAATAAAAGAAAAAAATATTCTTCCTAAAGTAATTGTAAAAAAAAGAAAAGTGGGGGTAGGGGAGAACTAGAGGGATAGTTTCCAATTTATACAAGAAGACGTGGTCTCCTTCAGGCATTCATTCAACATGGATCAGATGCCTACTATGTGCTAGGCTCTGTGTTCTGTCTACTCCCATTCTTATTTCATATGGTGTTTTTCCAAATGATTCAGTAACACCAACAGCCTGAAACACCACTCCACAGATGGAGTAACTGAGGATTCACGAGGTAACGTGACTTCCCTGGGTCTCCTTCCTTGTAAAAGGTTGACATTGAACTCAGACAAGATTTCAGTGCTCCTCCAGAAGCCTTTATGTAATAGCGGTTGATTGAATATGTAAACCATTCTTTCCAAATGCTTAGGTTGCACTGAATTCCTCATATTCAGTGGCATTTAAAAGTGCTCTCACTCTGCCTATTCCTCAAAAACAATCTCACGATCAGCCTTATGAGGTCCTTGTCTGAAATGATGTTGTCAAACTTCAAAGCATTTAAAGTCACATAGGATTTTCCTGATGACTTATTTGGCAAATTCTCGGAGCTTCTCCCAGTTGTGGAAATGATTTATTAAATACTACCTTTTATAGCATGTGCCAACATGCTATAGCTAGACCACTGGGTCCTCAATAAGCTGTTACATTTCCCAAGGGGCCCCATTCATAAAGAAAGGCCACAATATGCAAATTCCTGGTTTCCAATATGAGCTGTCACCTCCCACTCAGCATTCAATTACTGCACCCTCCATATGATTTTCTGGTAGATGCGGGCATGCAACAGTTTGAATCCTTCAGGAGACATGCCCCAATGCTCCCATAGTAACACAGTCCCAAAACAAGCCTTCTCCTGCTAGTCAGTCTGTGCAGTCACAAAGTTGGTTTGATGCCAGCGCTGTAAAGAAAAAAATATCTCAAACCTTTATTCAATAGTAATTCAAGCACTTGGCTCTGTGTTCGATATTGAGAAGATGAAAAGTGATAAACAGGAATGGCTGAAGAAGCTCGTAAGTTCCCAACAAGGCTAAAGTTTTGTGGGTTTTTTGGTTTATTTGTTTCTAAAGGAAAAGGGACTGGGTAGGAACTAGAGTATTTACAAACATGTTCTGGGTGCCACACATTCACAAATGCTAACTTCACGGGTTGGCAGCCCTTCAAGATGGTCATCGTTCCTCTCTTACAAACAGGGAAACTGAAGGTCTGGGAAGCCAGACTCCAACCTGGCACCCAAGAGTCTCTAACATGCTTTTTGGAGCTGAGTGTCCTATCAATACCAATCTCTCAGTGTTTTTTTAAAGTGTTCTTCATGATTTAAGTGTATGTAACTGGGAGGATTTTTTTGACCGTTTAACAACTATGTTGTCAAAACAAAGATGATGAATTTCAATCATATAACTGAAGCTCCTTATTTCTAGAGTATGTAATAATACACTAAATTAATCTTAAATGCAAAATTCAAATATACATCATATACAGAAAGCAAAACTGCAGATTTTATATGCATGTCCATGAGACTGAGATTTCAAAGTTAGCGTATGGTTTTGAGTGACAGGAATAATATTTCATCTGAGGGACAACTTTAAGAACATTTTTTAAATGTTTATTTGACAGGCAAGAGACAGACAGATGGAAAGGGAGAGCTGCCATCCTCTGGCTCACTCTCCAAACATACACAATGTCCAGGACTGGCCAGGAGCCAGGAATGCAGTCCTGATTTCCCACAGGAGTGACAGGAACCCAAGTATCACTGCCAGCACTGCTGTCTCCCAGGGGCATTAGCAGAAAGCTGGCGTCAGGAGGAGAGAGAAATCAACCTACAGATTTTGTTGTGGAATGTGGATGACTTCACTACTAAGCTAAATATCTACTCTTGGGGTCAACTTCTTTTCTCTCCTCTCCTTTCCCCTAATTCTGTATCCCACTCTTTCTCAAAGTAAATACCTGTCTACTATTCCATGAAGAGATGAAGTGTTCAAATAATTCTAAATTAAGGAACAAAATACTAATGACTTTAGGAATCTCGCTTTCTTTTTTTTACTTTTGGAATTTTCACTTGTACAAGGAATTATTTAAAATGGTTATTAAATTTTATAGTATAACCATACAATAGAAAACCACAGAGCAATAAAAAGAGATAACCTGGTAACATATGCAAAAATATGGCTGAATCTCAGAGTTGGCTATGTGAAAAATACCAGTTGAAAAGGAATAAGGCCCAACACGATAGTGTAGCAGTTAAAGTCCTCACCTTGAACGCTCTAGGATCCCATATGGGCACTGGTTCTAATCTTGGCAGTCCTGCTTCCCATCCAGCTCCCTGCTTGTGGCCTGGGAAAGCAGTCGAGGACGGCCCAAAGCTTTGGAACCCTGCACCCTCATGGGAGACCTGGAAAAAGCTCTAGGCTCCTAGCTTCCGATTGGCTCAGCTCCAGCCATTGTGACTGCTTGGGGAGTGATTCAGGAGATGGAAGATCTTCCTGTCTCTCCTCCTTTTTGTATACCTGCCTTTCCAATAAAAATAAATACATCTTTAAAAAAAAGGACTGACTGTGGTATGGTTCTGTTCAAAGTACACCCTAAGCAAGTTAATCTCCAGCGAACGAAAGCAGATCAGGGGTTGCCTGCAGATGAAACAGGCAAGGAGAGGCAGAAGAGGAGATTACAAAAGGTCACAGGAAAGCATTAGGAGGTGAAAGGCATGTCCATGATCTTGATGACGGTAATAGTTTCATGGGTGTACACTTACGGCAAAACCTATCAAATTGTATATTTGAGTATGTTCACTGTATCTCATTACTCCTCCATAAAACTGTAAGAAGTATCACAAACTATGTTGTTTTACAGAAATATCAAGATAAAATTTGGGTAGATTATCTATGTGTAATATTTGTATCCTGTCTTTCACCTCTTAGCTATTGACCTTAGGCAGCTGTGTGACCTTCCCAAGCCTTAGCTCTCTCACTTTTAAAATGGGAAGAATAACAGGAGGAACTTGCCAGCATTGTTCTGAGGATTACATGAGATAATGAAAGCACTTAGGACAGTGTAGCTAGATCATAGTATTGTAGGATGTATGCATGCATAGGTATGAATACATATAGCCATTTGTGACTACATGAATTTTTCACTTACACAGGTAATGTGGCATAATCTGTGTAGCACAAGATAATGGTGAAACCATGAAGAACCATGAACCAGTTTATTAAAACAGGAAGCTTTCGTCACTGCACTAATCACTCTCCCAAGCATCATCTTATTTTTGACAACTAGATGAGATGTCTTCATTATCCCTATTCTGCAACTAAGAAACCAGAAGCTGAGGGAGTGCAAGGTCACCACGTTATGATCTTGGAAGACAGCTCAGAAACTGTCAACAAGTCCAGGGCTCTTTGGGCGAAAAACAGGAAGAAAATTCAAGATAACTTCTCAAAACAAATACTTATTCTATGATGCAGAATTAAGTACATGGTTAGTCCCATTACAGATCAGATTTTTTAAAAAGAATTATTTATTTTTATTAGAAAGGCAGAGTTTTACAGAGAGAAGGAGAGACAGACACAAAGATCGTTCAGCTACTGGTTCACTCCCCAGGTAGCTGCAATGGCCAGAGCTGAACCAATCTGACGCCAGGAGCCAGGAGTTTCTTCCAGGTCTCCCACATGGCTGCAGGATCCCAAGGCTTTGGACCATCCTCTATTGCTTTCCCAGGGAGCTGGATGGAAAGTAAGGCAGCTGGGACACGAACTGGCGCCCATATGGGATCCTGGCACATGCAAGGCGAGGGCTTTAGTCACTAGGCTATAGGGTCTGGAAAGCAGATATATATAAAAAAATATATATATTTTAAGGCTAACGTTGGGTAGTTGAGGTAAAGTGTTGCCTGCAATTCCAGCATCCCATACAGGCACCAATTCAAGTGCTGGTTGCTCTGCTTTTGATTCAACTCCCTGAATCAGCGAATGCACTTCTGATTCAACTACCTGCTAATGCACTTGGGGAAGCAGCAGAAGATCGCTCAAGTGCTTAGACACTTGTATTCATGCAGAAGACCTGGAGGAACCTCCTGTCTCCTAATTCCTTTACTAAGCTTGGAGCAACCATCTGGGGAGTCAACAAGTAGATGGGCGATCCTTCTGTCTCTCTCTGTTCCCTCCCCATTTATTTGAAATAAATATTGTTTTAAAAAATATTTCACTCCACTCCAGTGCCAGTCCACTGTGCTCCCTCCTTGCACGAATCATTTCCCATCACTCTAGTGCACTCTCACCTATCTTTCACTACCCACATGTGTGGCTCAAGTACATCCATAAACTGTCTTGTCTAAGCTCCCCGAATCGCCCATTGCTTTCCTGCCTCTGACTCTTAGCATACACTGAATTCTCTACCTGTAACACCTACACCTTTGTATAGCACAATCTCTATCTCTGTATTAATCCACATTCTTATGCTTATATACTTATAGTCAGAGCTGACAGCCATTCCTGCTCATTCATTCATTCCACAAGTTTGTACTGACTAATAATTATTACCAAGCACTGCTCTGGATGATGAGAAAACTCACACTAAACAAGAATCCCCTCCTCCATCTTTCCTTTCTTTGAACTTGGACTGCTTTCTCAGTACCTATCTTACATTTGTCCCTTTATTTTTTTTTTAAGATTTATTTATTTTTATTGGAAAGGAAGATTTAGAGGGAGAAGGGGAGACAGAAAGATCTTCCAACTGCTGGCTCACTCCCCCAAGTGTCCCCAGTGGGAGAAGCTGAGCTGATCCGAAACCAAGAGCCAGGAGCTTCTTCCAGGTCTCCCATGCTGGTCCAGGCTCCTAAGGCTTTGGGCCCTTGTCCACTGCCCACCCAGGTCATAAGCAGGGAGCTTGCAGGGAAGTGGAACAGCCAGGACATGAACCAGCGCCCATATAGGATCCCAGTGCATTCAAGGGAAGAATTTTAGTCGGTAGGCTACCACGCCGGGCCCTGTCTGTTTATTTTTGAGAGTTACAACTAAGTCAGAGTCCAGGGCTGGAGACATGGAAGGCAAACAGTTACTAAAAGAGAAGGAATCTAAGAGAAGGAAAAGTGCTACATTCGATGGACTTAAAAAATTGTATACAAATAATGCCCAGAAAGATACACAAAGTAGCCAAACTTATTAGATTGAATTGGTTCAGGAGACTTCTGGCCACACAGAGATATTATAAACAGACAACAGTCATCCTATTAGACCTAGTTTTTGTTTTCTTTATCGCAAAGATGAGGGACTGAAGAAGTTTAGGGAATGCTCCATATTGGAATTCTAGGACAAGTCTCAAGAAAATAGTGTAGAACAAGGTAATTATAGAAAGTAATATATTTAGATATCTGAATATTAATTTTAAAAGACCTCTTCAATAGTAGAAATTGTCTCAAGAACAGTGAAGAAAGCTATGTAAATGTTACAATCTTTTTAAATAGACAAAGTAATGTTGGTGGAGAAAATGTTTTCATACAAATCATTTGCCATTTGCCTCTTGTTCAGCTATCATAGGAGACTCTCCCAGAGTTGGCAGCTGATGACATCTGATATTTAAATACATTTTTCTGAAGAAAGCTGTGGTCTGAGCAAAAGTGTGGCACACAGGAAGCTGCTGTTATAATATAGTCTGGGTTACAACTGTTTTGCAATTTGCGTAGCTTTATAGAATTAGTTAATTTCATTGTATTGTGATGGAGATAGGAATAACTATTAATGAAAAACTTTTTAAAAGCACAAATCTTCAGCATTGCTGAATGCAATGCTAAAATGGAGTGTGATTTTTAAAGTTGCTCTAAACATGTTAAAATGTACAGACTGAAGTCTTACCAAAGACATGGTAATGAGATTATATGAATGAAATATTCCTTTCCTGATTAACAACATTTGCTTGCTCTTTATTACACACGTCCTGATTATTTTTATTTCTAATGGTCCTTCCATATCAAAAGTGTAATTTTTCTGAGACACTTGGCTACAGAATGCAATAAACAGAGCATAGAATCGTGGTGCAAGCAAAGAGAAATAAAACATCAAAAGCAGCATTTAGTACAGTTTCTTTCTCACTGTTTTATTCTCACCTCCTCCATAAAGTTTAACAGGAAGTCACAACTTTCAGTTGCATAACTCGTGTTTTCTACTCTCGGCATAATTTTCAGCTGAGCACTGGAGTAGAAATACTAAGTCAGTTGTAGCACGAACATCATCATAGTACATCTTATCACAAGTGATGTCACGTAAGCCTGCTATCAAAGCATGGGGTTCTCCCACCAAATATTTTATTGTCATAGGGTCCATGTTGTGTGGCCTGTTCTGCTTTCTCTTCAGCTTGGAAGCCATCCACCATTTTGTGGGGGCGTGAAAAGGTACAGTCTCACCTTACGCTGGCACAATTCTACATGTTTTGTTCACATGTTGTTATCACTGTTATTTTGTTTTCATAATTGATACATTTATACTCAGAGGATCTTCAAAAAGTTCATGGGAAATGCATATTACTTTTAATTCTGCCTTCCCACAAACCTTTTGAAGCAGCTTCATACATTAGCTTGTATGACTAAAAATGGTAACTATTTTTCTCCTCTGTTTTTAAAAACATTATTATAAGTCTGGAATTGCATTACTTTTGTCAGCAGAAAAATATCAACTGTCTTTCCATTTCACCAATGTTTATGGAGCATCTGACACATGCTAGACTAGGTACTGGGGATCCAAAATCAAAGGAGACATAATTCCATTTCCAGATCAATTCACTGAAAATCAGTTTACCAAGAACTCATTAATCAAAATGATTTCTGGCTGTTTGTTCTCCCAAACTCACAAACTATAGAGAAAACAGCAGGAAAGCAGCCATGAGTTATCTGCTTTATTCATGGTTTAAACAAAGCTATTGTTCAAAGCTCCAAGATGAAAATAATTCTTTCTCGGAGGTGGGGGATGAATTCAACTAGAAAGTGTGATGTGTTCTAGGCTCTGAAAAGCTTTTGGATTAATACTGTGCTGTATCCTTGACATTTTCTTCATGATTTTGGGCAGGGTGACAAGAGGATTTAGTTTTGTTTTTGGAGCCAGTTTAAACTCCAGAGTTCATTTCAAAATAAGCATAAGCAAGATCTTCCTTTTACTTGTGCTTACAGGAACTCTTAAATACTTGCATTAACAGCCTCTTGACCCACACAGAAGTCCATGAAGTGAAAAGAATTCCATTCCTGTAGCTTCTAGCCCGTTGGAAAAGGCTAGTCTATGCATATAAAATCCTTAAGTTGGAATCAATGACAAGTTTTAACTTCATTAATGTTTTTCAACAGCCTCTAAAGTTGCTGGTTTTCTGCCCTGGAATCTCCCCTTTCTTAAGCAGTGCCCTCCCATCTGGTGGTCAACCCTTGCCTGTGATGTCAAGTTCACAGAAAATGCCAGTTTAGGTGTCCAAGAAACTGAATGTGTCTCATCTGGAAAGAGCCAGTGTTCACAGGTAGAGATGAGATGAAAGGAAATCAAGGGAGTTGCTAGTCCAGGATATGCCTTTGCAGGATTACAATAATAAAGCTGAGACACTACAGATAAAAAAAAAAAAAAAAGCAATCCTAGAATTAATATGAAAACACAAAAGATCCTGAAAGTACTTTGCTTAGGACACGAAATGTGTTCAGAGGGTCATGGCTGATGGACCAATCCATTGTTCTCATTTCCAATTTGAAGTAATCAGCTCATGGTTCCATTTTCCACTGGTGCTGACGGGAGGAAAATGGTTCCATAATGCAATACTTTTGGACCTATGATTTGCTACCACATTGTCTACAGGACCATTTCACTTACTGCACATTCCAACCCATGAATGGATCCATGCCCTCATCAGCTTGTCTAGTGACTGCCAAATTACAATGCAAGCTGAGGTTTAAATAAAAAAAGAATCAGCTTAGTTAATCATTTTTAAAAGGCCCCAGGAAAGTTAAAAAATGTTATTTCAGCTACAAATAAATACAGCTGAGTGACTGAGAATATAATCTTCTAGTAAAGCTGTAAATTGCTAATAAATCAAGGGAATAACGTTAGAAATTCAGAAGGTGTATTTGTGAAATTCTACTGCATTCCATTTAGACAAAGGTAATACATTTTAGGAATGGATCACACTGGATAACTGTTGTCTTGGTGAAGGTTTTGCTCCAGTATAATTTCTTTAAATCACTGCTTTACTTTTTTATCCTCTTTGGTAGATACATACAAGGGAAGAGGCACCTTTGTCTTGCCAGCTGTTGTGCCCCCCAATATCAGTAGTGTTCAGGCAGAGAATCTTCTTGCTTATTTGTTCAGTGAATGAATGAATGAATGGAGTCAAAATTATCAGAAATTACAGGGGGCTTGCAGTAGACACCAAGTTAATCTTTGAGTTTCTATCACTTCCACTAGAAAAACAACTGAAATATGACACTCATATTTGGAGTGGCAAAAAATAAGCACGTGAGGAACCTACACGCTTTGCATTTCGTTAAGCAATGAGTCTCAATCTTGGCTACATGTGAGGAATCTAAAGTGATCCCAGTTATCACTTCTCGGCCTTTTGGCTAAGATCAAGCGTAAAATGATCCCAGTTGAAGCAGAATCTTTGGATAGGAAAGAGCATGGTGAATTTTTAATTGTGCCTCCAGAGATTCCGAAGAACAACACTGAGAACAATGACAGAGCAGCCCTTTTCCACACTTGTCTGAGCTTGATATCATGGATGGTTATCAAGGGTTTTTAATCTCTCTCAGTCTGCAAGATAACAAGTGATCTCTTGTATCAGCAAAAACTGCATTCCAATTCTTTAAAGCTGTTCTAGAAGTTGCCTTTGTTTTTAATTTAGTGCCAGCACAAATGTAATTTATTGCAGGGCTATTTTCCAGTCTATCCTCAGGCATTTCTTCTTGTCCTGAAAAAACACTTCAAAACTTAACGTTTGACTATATCTTTATTACTGTAAGTCAATCCCCATCTATCTAAAGTAATTGCAGCATGTGATTAAGTGTCACAAAAAGTTGTTTGGACACTGAGGCCTGTGGGAGTGCAGAGGAGGGAGAAATCGATGTGGATTTTAATGACAAGCAGAGCAGGATGTGGGCTAGAACCTGATGGATGATAAGAGAGGGGAACTGCATCCTGGGCAGACAGCATGGCAAGAAATGACTAGGGAGTCTATCCTAGGAATACAAAATACCTACACCTGAACTCCAGTGATGCTCATTTTTCTTCTGATGCTCCTGCCTCGAATGCATCTCTACTTTGCAAACTCTGAATTCTATCTCTGCGACTTACGCTCCCAAACTCCTCCTTCCAGCTGCTGAATCAGGATTGGGAGCGGAGCTTGAAACACACATTTTTAACAAGTTCTCTGTATAGTGTTTGTCATGAAACGCCAAGTGAGGCTGGTGAATCTGTATGCATGGTTTAACAGGAAGACAGATGGGACAGAAAGTGCCTTCAAAGAGAGCCAAATCCAGCAAACTAGCCCTTCTGTCGAAATAAATCAGATATACCATTTTTCATTTATCAAACTGGCAAAGATTAAAACACTACCCGACTCAATGCCGATGATGGAATGAGCTTTTACACACTGCTAGTGGGAATGTGAATTGGTACATTACTAGAGGACAACTTGGCAATTCTTATCAGAAGCCTTAACATTTTTCACACCCTTTGACACAGTAATTCCACTTTCAGAAATTTATCCTAAAGCTGTGGTCTCAATGTCAACAATTTATCAGAATCACTTGTGATGCTTTTATGAACTACATATTCCAGGCTGTATTCCCTAGAGATTGTGGGAGCAAGACCTATGAGTTTGGCTTTTAAAAATACCAATGTCATTTGGATTTTGTACTTTAAGTTTCAAACTAAAAAAAAAGCCCAAAATCAGTGTGAGCTCCATGTTCAACTTCCATTCCTTATTATCCATGGGTAATCACTCGACTCATAGCATTTAATATTTTTATAGCACACGCAGAAATGCATCAGCTGGCTTAAGCATTCTGAACATTTAAGAATAAATATTTAAAATCAATTTTCACATTATTATTATAAAAATAAGGTAATAAACACTGCTACATGGATATCCTCTTCACTTGTGGAAGATTTCTGTAGGTTATAAAGAAACAAACTTGCTTTACAACATCAACAAGCAGTTTTCCAAAATAGCTTTCCAAGATGTGACAGGCGTATATAAATGTCCACAAATATTTTTTTTCTTTCTTCTCTAATGATCCTTTGCTAAGCGGGAGGAGGTTCAACACAGCAGAGATTTCATTTCCTAGCATCTCTTGCACAACATGGGAGGCAATACAACCATTTCTTCCTAAAGGGATGGGCCATTTCTAGGCCAAGGAATTGATGTGGCTGTGACTTTGTGCTCTCTCCGTGCCTGCTGTGTGTGTGTAGAGGCTTCCAGGTCCCTTAGAAATGGCTGAGTCACCTGAGAGAAGGGGCTCATATCCCTGAACTGTCATGCAAAGGAAAGTCACACATTAATCTACCAGAAGAATCAACATTAGATTCTTATTCAATGATAAATTAATTCCTATTGACTGATTATTGGACAAAGTAACTATTTTACTTGCATTGACATATAAGTTTGACAAGCCAAAAAATAAGATCCCAAGTCATTTTGCTGCATGGGTTTAAGACCCACTGTCCTAATGAAATAATCACAACTAGGAATGAAATGTTATCAATAGGTACATGTACCTCATTTGTTTATATTGTTGAAAAACTGGGAGAAAAATGAATGTCTGACTAATCAGTGAACAAAATGATGCTGAAAAATAATATAACAGCATGGAAAGATACTGAATATTTAAGTGATTATATTCAGCTCCGGAAGGAGGTTATACAAGCATTATTTTTTTAAACAAATTAATAGCAGGAATCACACTATAATGTTCACAATGGTTATTAGTAAAAGATAGGATTACAGATGGTTCCTTTTGCTGATACAATTTTTTGAAAGTTTATTAGATATGGATCACCTTTGAAATTACAAGTTGCTTACAGTAAGTATAATACTAAACTGGACTGGCAAAAATACATAACCTAATCTATAGGAATTCAGACATTAATCTCCTACAAAGCTCACAACTCATATGGCTTGATATTCAATGACTTAGGAAGCCTAGCTAACTTTAAAAGAAGATATGAAACCAAAGTTATTCATACACTAGTCTTCTGCAAACAAGAACATGTCTATTTACTACCAAGGTTGGAGATTAGGACCTATATTTACTTAACTTTTTAGTAGAGTTAAAAAGAATGTATGCACTTGGAAAGTTATAGTCCTAACAGATCATCTCTCCATTAGAAAATGCACAGAGCTTTTTGCTTGTTTGAGGATGTACACATATTCTTCCATTCAGTGCCTTCTTTTGTTCAATAAATAAATGATTGTGAAATGAGTTTAATTTTTGGCAAAAATGACAAAATGAGACATCGATGATCAGTAAGACTTTAGAAAGGCTATGAAGTCAGTTATTTCAATGTTGTTTCCTACATCAGGAAATGGACTGAGGTAGTTCAGCTACAGTTTTAAAATTGAGAAGACCCTTGGGAAAGGGTAGGATTTTTGTTTCTCTTTAACTTCTTTCTTATAGAAATGAGGATACAGAAGGGAAGAACTAGTGACACTAGTGACAGTTGTCAATTAGAGTGTTCTAAAATGACAAAGATACTTGTAAGACTTTTAATTTCTTTGTGCTTATAAAGATAGAATAAAAATTAGAGTGGAATACATATATCAGTAGGACTGGTGCGATTATGTTACATTAATAAGATGTAAAACACAAGAATACTATGAAACAGAACTAAAAATTAAAGATCTATGTAAGTTAGGGATATATTTCATGTTTATTGGTTGGAATATTTAATATTGTTAATATATCAGTTTCCCCTAAATGATCTACAAATTCAATGTAATAGCAATTAAAATTCAGGATTATTTGTGGAATTTGACAAGCTAATACAAACGTTTACATAAAATTTTTAAGACTAAGCAAAATCAAGAGAATTTTGAACAAGAATAAAGTTTCTGTACTTTTATTTTCATATATCAAGACATATTGTGAATATATGGTAATTAAAAGGTGTTACTAATGCAAAGATAGATCAACACAGCAGAGATTCATCTGACCTATGTCAAAGACATCTGTGCAATCCAACAAGGAAGGAACAACCATTTCATAGAGGGTTCTGGGTTAATTGGATATCCACATGGAAAAGTTTGCCTTGATCCCTACCTCACACCAGACACAAAAACTACCTCCAATGAATCATTGTCATACATTTTAAAAGTTAAAATAATAAAGATCCCAGAGGAAAAGGTAGAAGTATGTTTTGATGTGGGGCAAGTAAATCTTTCTAAAACAGTGAAAGAAGAGTAGCTATTTTAAAAATATTTTAAAAATTGGATCTTGTAATAAATTAAGAATGTTTAATTCAACAGACTCAACAACCAAATAAAACTCCATTTTGAAAATAATCAAATTAAGGGGTCAACATCGTACATAGCAATTAAAGCCACTGTTTGCAATGTCAGCATTCCATATGAGAGCCAGTCTGCCCCCACTTCTAACCCAGTTGCTTGATAAAGGTCAGGGAAAAGCAGCAGAAGCTCCTGGTTTTGGCCTGGCCCTATCCCAACCATTACAGCCACTTAGGAAGTAAACCAGTGCATAGAAGATTTCTCTGTCTCTTTCTCTTTCTCTCTCTCTCTCTCTCTCTCTCTCTCTTTCTCTCTCTCTCTCCTTCTCTCTCCATCTCTCCCTCTCTCCATCTTTCTCTATGCAACCCTGCCTTTCAAGTAAATCTTTTACCAAAACTGACAAATTATATGAATATGTGCTTCTTAAAAGATATAAACTGGTCAAGAAATAGATGAAAAAAAGTTCTATACTATTAATCATCAGGGAAGTGAGCTAAAAACCACAATGAGATGTCATCTAACCCTACTCAGAATGGCTATTATCAAAAACACACAAAAAATGTTGATAAGGATGAAGAGAAAACTTTTTCACTGTTGGTAGGGTGCACTAATTTATTAGTACATCCACTACAGAAAACAATATGAAAGTTCTTCAAACTAAAAACATATACAACTAACTATCCCAAAGCTGGGCATATTAAGGGTACATTTCTAAAAGTTAGTAGTAAAGGGAGTTACAAGATAAATTTTAGTTTAAAAATTTTGAGATCCACTTAAAGTTTTCTCATAATTAATATCTGCATGAACTTTTTTGAAGACCTGTGTATATGGATTTTAAAATTTTGCAAGAAAATAGACATCATTCTATTCCATTTCTACAAACATTGGAAGTACTTTCATATGTCTAAAGGTACAAAATCAGTATTATCTAAGATACACAGCACTCAGAGACTCACTGCTGCACTAATCACAATAACCAAGATATGGAATCAAACAATGTGCTCATTGACAGATGAATGGGTAAAGAAAAGGAAGGATAAATACACAATGAGCTGTTAGTCAGCCATGAAAATCAATAAAAGTTCATTTGTAGCAACATGAACTTGAAGATACTATGTTAAGTGAATAAGGCAGGCATAGAAAGACATGTGGTTTTCACTCACATGTAAAATCGGAAAATACTTATCTTACAGAAGAAAAATAAAGTAGTGGTTCTTAGAGACTGATTAAGGTAGCAGAGAGGGAGGACAGAGTCATGCTGGACAATGGGTGCTGAATTACAGTTTTTACATATATATATTTATATGATTTATATTTATATTATATATATTTAAAGTTCTGGTGTTCTGCAGGGCAGTAGGGTGACTATATCTTACTATCTAATGTATTATGTATTATATAAAGAACCAAAAAGGAAGAGGCTCCTAACCCAAAGAAATACATTTAATCATGTATTTCATATCCTTAATCGAAGATGAAAATGGAAATAACCCAGATTTGATTGTCACACATTGTATACTCACACATGTACTGATTTATCACATTGTGCTCTATACAAGTTCGAATTATGTCAATTACATATTTTAAATAGGAATTTTTGTTCATCCTTTTGACAAGGTTTGTAAAGGAGCTCACTGGAACATTAGATTAAGTCACTGCTTCGGGTTCTTTGTGGCCAAATGGGCCAAACTGGAAACCATAATGCTAAGGGAAATGAGCCAATCCCAAAAGGTTAAATACCACATGTTTGCCTTAATTTAAGATGACACGATGTTATGTATAACAAGTTATGTTATGAATGTTATATGTTGTGTATAAACCTAAATTGAAATGTCAATGAGGTGGTCACAGAAGGTGGATAAGAAATCGCATTTACTTTTACCATATTGGTTACTTGTTACTATGTCAATTAATTCCATGGTGATGTAAATTTTTGCTGATGGTATGTTGGAGCTTTTAATTGATTGGGATGATAGTCTGCTGGCTCTGTCTTCAGACCAGAGAGTGTATACCTAAGAAGCCGTTGAACTTATCTGGACAATAAGATGCTGGACTCTATGTTTGGTATATGCTTGCAATGGGGGAATCTCAAGTGAACTTGAACTGTGGTTATGCAACAAGGTGGAGGAATCCACCATGGTGGGAGGGTTTGGGGAGGGGTGGGGAGAATCCCAGTACCTATGAAACTGTGTCACATAATACAATGTAATTAATGAATTTAAAATAAAATTAAAAAAAAAAAAAAATAAAAAAAATAAAAAATCTTGGGCCCAAGAAAAAAAAAAAAAAAAAGTCACTGCTTCGGGTACCTGCATTCCAAACCTGACACCCTGTTTAAGTCTTGTCTATTCCACGCTTCCAATGGAGCTCCCCACTAATTTGTCTGGGAGACATTACATGGGGTGCAAGAGATGTTCTATATCTTGACCTAATGTTAGTGATATGAATATAGGAAGTCCTATCGGGCTGAACAACTAAGATTTATGTACCTTATTATGTAGCAATAAAAACATTTTTTAAAGTGACACCCTTGGATTGGGTGTTTGGCCTAACAGTTAAGATGCTGGTTATGACGCCCTTGTTCCAGTGCACACAATCTAGTGTGGACCCTGGGAGGAACTAGTAATGGTTGAACTGATTAGGTTCCTGATCCCCACACAGGAGAGCTAGACTGAGTTCTTAGCTCCCAGCTTCAATCTGGTCCAACCTCAGCTGTTTTGGGCATACAGGAAGTGAACAACTGGATGGGAGCAACTTTATATTCTCTCTCCCTCTCATACTCTCTCCCCATTAAAAAATCAAAAATCATATTGTTTGTTCTAAGTGTATTATATAAACACATGACACCAATATTTAACCTCAGTCTACACTCTTTCAGTCTGTATAACCATCTCACAAATGTATAGTGAGCAGTAAAAATAAACAGTAGAGGCCTTCTAACAATTACTTTGTCATTGTATTGTTTTTTATTGCATGAGGAACCTCAAAACCCTCTGGGCTCCTAAATTTGAGAGTCAGAACACTTGACTGAGTGAGTTGGCACTCCTCCAGCACTCCTCTCCTATACACAACTGCAAGTCCAGTCTAAGCCATTTGCTTTACCTTCCTTTCACTCAATTCTTAATGCATTTTGTCCACTTCCAATGTTAGGTGTTTCCCTCCTTCCTTTAAAAGGTGTTCTCAGCTCTGCCTGCCTCTAGTCCCATCCAGCCAACCAGACCTCTCACATGTGTCATGTGCTCTAAGTACACATCCTTGCTAAGCCAACTCCTCCTATCCTTAGAAATTGCTGACAGCAGCAAGAAAAAGAAAATCTTTAATCTTAGGAACCCTAGCTAAACTGCATTTGCCATTATGAGGTGACATTTGCTCCATTTAGTGAGTATTCATTACAATAAGGCAATATTCATCTTTTCAACACCAGTTCAGCTTTTCTATTAAAAATTATACAGAATTCCTATCATGCACCTGGCGCTGTGTTAAAAAATGTGAATACAAAGATGATTTCACTCAAGGAGCTCATGGTCTTGTGAAGGAGACAGAAGACAAAGACACATTAGTTACAGTTGCTGACTATGAGCTTCCTGCGGCACAGCACTTTAGAATTTATCAAACTCACCTCCTTATCTGACATCCCCCAAACCTAATCTTCAATGTACATCAACATCCATGTAATAACCCAAGCTAAAGCTCTAAGACATCACTTACTTTTCACTTCCTTACACATTTCAAACCTATTCACTCATTACATATCAATGCCTTCACCAAATTATCTTCCAATCCCAACACATATTTTTCATCCCATTACCACCACCTAGCTCAACACCTTATTTCTTGTTCTTTGTATTATTGCAATGATGTTCCAGTAGATCTCCACCCAGAACTTCAACTTCACCTCTGTTATTCTCTTCTCTACTTTGTTGCGACAGAAAACTGTACAAAGTCTATGTCTGTCTCTGTGTTTCTAGGAAGATTTTTACTGTTCATGGAATGGAACAGAAGAGTCTAAAATGATACTATGAGTTAATGATTTGATCAAGGAAGGACAAATCATTATGAACTCTAGTACTAAATTGCGAAATAAGAGTTAACAAAGACAAAGTGCAACCTAAGCAGTCCTGGGTAGGTTTAAGGTTTGAGGAAAATATACACAAAATGATTCCTGAACAAAATTTCAGGTTGTTGGGATCTTGAGCTGATCATGCTGGATTCCATTTTAAGCAGCTGACATGCATACCGTCTACCTTTTGTTAATCAGCTCAAACTATACAGTAAACAAAATCTTCACAACTGATTCACCTTAAATGGCACAGCATACCGCTCTGTCTTTGAAATGTGATAGTGACATTGGGTAATGAACTCAAAGATAGGCAGATAATAGTGTGTGTGAGGAATTTCAGGAAAGAGCTATGAATTGAAAAATTGGCTGCCATTCCTGTGGCATGAGTGAAAAATTCAGCTTTTTCAGCATTAACACAAAGTGGTTATACATTCCTCTCTGGTCTGTGTTGAGGTCATCTCTTTCGCCTCTGTGTGTATGTGGTGTGCAGAGGGGAAGGAAGGGGAGTTGTCTGTGAAAACAGCATGAGTTAGAGGATAAGATCTGGCAGGGGTTTTTTTCCCCCTCCCTTGGTACTGCAAATTGCTCTGTTAATTTTCTACCTCATCATGTGAACAATCTCACATCACCAAATATTCAGAACCAAAAAACAGAAAGTCTACAGACTGAACAAGAAGGAATCTGCCAAATGGCCAAATTTTCAGGGAGTTTCCAGTTCTAAAACATTTTTGTTTAAGCACACTCCAAGCACTATCAAGTTGGAGACCACAGTGGTGTACAAGGTAGGACATGTGAGGTGTGGGTGACATTCACACGTGTTCTCTCACCCACTCAGTCCAAACTCTCACTAATATAGACAATAACCTGGACTGTGAAAAATACTGTGTATGTGGTGGATTTACTAACCACAGAGTTAACACCAAACCCCTAAACACAGCTTTCTGATTGATATTTTTTTTCTTTTATAACACAAGATTGTTGATGTTTATCCCCCTACTTTCCTAACTTTTGAGGACTGGTCATAGAAGTTGGTAAAATTCAGATGTGAAGATACAATGCAGTATGCATTTCTACTTAAAAATCAAAGATGGATTCCCAATAAAACTACTGAATGCATCTTGATAATAGGATGCTGGACTCTGTCATTTTTCATGCCTGCAATGTCAGGATACACTTAAATAGCAGAATGATGGACTGATTGTGAAGGACTATACTATTGTAATAATGGGAGAAGTCGAAGGGGGACTTGGGAAAAGAGGGGAAGAAGAAAATTCTGGAACTCATGAAACTGTATCATGAAATAAAAAAAAAAAAAGGTTGCTAAAATTTAAAACCCAAAATACAGGAAATTTACGTAAATTTTATGACTTCCTAGTGTTAAAAATGTGACTTATAATGGAGCAAGAATTCGCTATATTTTGACTAAATAATAAAGTTCCTATAAGATATCCATAAAAGACATACTGGGTACAAACTGACACTGAGAATGGATTAATTTACTAACCTTCAATTGATAATGAAAAGCACATGATTAAATTTTAAGATGAAAAAATTAACTGAGTCAGGAAGGAAATTTTGTGTTGACTTTGAAAAGTTTGATTCCCTTTGATCCTTACAGCACAATTTCAAAATACATAAAACGACATCTTCCAGGTTAGGACAAGCAATCTAAAGTAAAAGAAGAGACTATAGTGTGTCACTCTCAAAAAAATATCAATGGAACTGTCTAGCAGGCTTCCAAGCCTCCTATTTCATTGATAACAGTTTAATAACCAAAATAACTTTTAAAAAGAAAAATCTGCTCCTGCTACAACTCTGCTCAAACCCCTCATGGCTTTGTATCACACTTGCAGTAAGATAAAGATTTCCTACCAAGATCCACAGCTATTTTAAGAGACAGCTCCAGTCCACTTCTTTAATCACCTTTATTTGTATTTTATCTTCTTTCAGTAAATCTTTGCAGAATATTCCTATATTAGGTAATGAGTTTTGTCCATGTATTATTTGTGGTTTTTTTTTAGAAACTTTGCCTTACAATAACTGTTTATGTATGTATACATGTATGTATTGTGAGAGAGAGAGATTTCCAACTCATTCTGGATTATTCCCTAAATGCCTGCAATGGCCCCTGGGCTTAAACTAGAAGACAACAATTCAATTCATGTTTCCCACTCTGGTGGCAAGAACCAACTCACTTGAGCCATCATTATTGCTGTCTCTTTGGTTTGCATTAGCAGGAAGACAGTGTTAGCAGTGGGAGGCAGGTATGAAATCCAGGCACTCCAATATGTGATAAGGATATCTCAAGTTTTCACTACAAGGCCTGTAACTGTGTTTTCATTTGCTTTAGTAGCATTTTTTATATCCTATCATGCATATTTAATTTGTGTGTGATTTTCTTCAGTAGTTTCTTCTATGAGAATATCTTTATGGTGAACTTTAAATCTTGTATGACAACTTGGCTCGGCATAGAATTATATAGATTACAGATGTTGTAATCCAGCTCTGTAAAGCAATGTTTCTAGCCTCATGTAGCTTGCTACTGTTTTAAAGCTAGCTTTAAGTCTGCTTCTCATTTTTTGTACGTAGTGTGTTCATTTGTTCTTTCATTAGTTTTTGAATATTTATCATACTTATGATCCATATTTCTATGTCCTAAGAATGTATGGAAACCACATGACAGCTCCTACTTACAATTCTGTTTTATAGTTTTTTCTTAATTTTTGCTTTTGTGATTTTTCCTTAATTTGTATTAAGCTTATTTATGTATTTAGAAATATAATTTTCTGGCATTTTTTTATCTTGGAGTAGAATTAACTTTAAATTAATCTTGACACAAATGAAAGCCAAAAGTAGGATTATGAATTATTTTAGCACAAACTATGAAAGTACTATATGTTAAAGAAAAGGACACTTTATTAAGTTTGTATAAGGGCTGGCGTTGTGGGATAGCATGTAAAGCTACAACCTTTAATACCAGCACTTCACGTGGACACTTGTTCAAGTCACAGTTACTTCACTTTCCATCTAGCTCTCTGCTAATGTACCTGAGAAAGCACTGGAGAATGGTCCAAGTATTTGGGTTACTGCACTCATGTGGAAGACCTGGAAGAAGCTTCTGGCTCCTGGTTTCTGCCCAGCTGCTGCAGTCATTTGAGAAGTGAACCAGAGGATGGAAGATTTCTCTTCGTACCTCCCTCTCTTTGTAACTATGCCTTTCAAATAAACAAATCTTTAAGAAAAGCAGTTTATATAAAATGAATATTTTGAAAAAAAACTGCATGGAGTTCAAAAATTTCTATACCAAATATAAACATACTATAATTCTATTTTCTTACAAACTTCTTGAAATATCCATGTATACACCATGTACCACTAAAAAATGTAGAGGGTTAGATGAATACACAAGAATGAAACACTTGAAAGTAAACAAATATTTAAATAAAGTCATCTCAAACCCCAAAAAGATGCACTGAAGAAATAAAGATGGGTTCATTATTAGATGGGCATACGATCTGTCACCATAACAAGTTTGTGAATGTGTCTGTAGGTCAATGCCCTTGCCCAAGCATGTGATAAAAATCACTACAATGCTATTTGGAAAATAATTCTGGCATTATGCAGTTGAATTAAGTATTTATTCCAGGATTCAGCAGTCTCATCCCAAGTATATTTCCTAGGCATACACATGGACATCCAGGGATGCACAAATGTTTACACTGTTCTAAACAGCAAGGAAGTATTGGAATTAACTCAGGTGACCATCCCCGATAAAATTGGATAAATTGTGAAATAATCACATATTACAACATCATATGACAATCAAAATAGATAGATTACAACATCATATGACATTTACAAGGACGAATCTCAGGAACTCTGAAGAAAGTTGTGTATAAATAAAAGGTAATCTTATTTATGTGAGACTCATCAGTTTACAAACCTAGGTATCCTACTGATTACAGATACAAATATGTGGGTAAAAACAACAACAAAAAGGGAGAAATTGATTAAAGCAAATTTTGGATCAGTGGTGTGTCTGGGTGGGGAGAGAGAACAGTAGAGTCAGGAGAAAAGACACAGAAGGCTCAGGATCCTACCTGGGCATAAAGACATCAGTGACAGCTTCTGAAGAAACAGTTCTTGGATGTTTTGTATTAGAAGGGGTGGATTAGGGCTGACACCTTGACTAAACAGGCTGACCTTCTACCCTGTGTTTCCAGAATCCCATATGTGTGTCAGGTCATATCATGGGTGTTCCACTTACACTCCATCTCTCTGCTTATGACCTGGGAAGGCAGCATGTGGTACCCCAAGTCTATGGGACCCTCTTCCCACATGGAAGACCCAGAAGAGGCTCCTGGTTTCAGACCAGATTAGCTCTGACTGTTGCAGCCATTTGGGGGATGAACCAGCAAATGGAAGACCTCTATCTCTCCTTCTCTCTGTAAACCTTAATTTCAAACCAAAAAGAAATAAATATTAAAAAAAAAAAAGAAAGAAAATGTGGGGAGGTGGATGTTGTTGAATTCCAGTACCATGGATTCCTTGATTCCTTGAATGTTCCAAATAGAGAAGTTAAGCAGTAGGAATAAGCTCTGGGCATTCTCACAACTGAATTCTAATAATCCAGGAACCAGAACACATTAGCAGCAAGTTCATTATCTAGATTCATAGAGGAGTGCATATGCACATTACAAATAGTCCTCCTAAAGAGGATAAACAGTGTCATATCCCATATTCAATTATACTTTACATTACTAAGGACAAACAGTTCTTCAGAAAGTTTACTAATTCTTCACATTACACCTTTCTATCTCAATGTTTTTTCAGTTTCTTTCTAAAAAGTCACTTGAGTAAATAGCTTTTGGGGAAAAAAATTTCTTAAGGTGAATATTTATTTGACCTTTTAAGCAGTTATTAGGTTATACCATCTTTAAGCAAAACGATAAAATTGTATTTTTAAAATGCATACAATATGATTCCATTTTTGTTTAAGTGATATGCATAGCTATAGTCATGTATTCAGAAACTTGATAAGATTATGCACCTACTATACTGGAGATACAGTAGTAAAGAAAACCCAGAAAGAAGAAAGTGAATAAGGAAAGGAAGTTTGTGCCAGAAGAGTACGAGATAAGTCACACTGCTAGGGATTTACCCAAATGAGTTGAAAACTTAAGCCCACGCAAAAACCCACACATGAATGCTAACGGCAGTTTTTTTCATAGTTGCCAAAAATGACTAAATAAATTGTAGTACATCCACACAATGGAACATAAGCATTACAGAAAGAAGTGAGCTAGGAGACCACAAAAAGACGTAGCGGAACCTTGAAATGCCTATGGCTAAGTGAAAGAGCCAGTCTAAAAAGACTACCTCCTTTGTGACTCCAACTGCATGACCTTCTGGAAAAGGCAGATCCATAAAGAGGAAATAATGAGTAGTTTCAGGTGGTTAGGTAAAAAGGGAGGGTTGGGGGATAGGAGGTTGTTAAAGTCAAAGGAATCTTTCCGTATGATCCTGTAATGACGGACACCTGACATGCATTTGTTAAACCCTGCAGAATTTTACAACACATTGATCCTTAATAATGTGTCAATATTAGTTCATCAACTGAAACAAGCATACTACACACAACTAGTTACTAGTATAAAACTGGGAGGGTGTGGATGGAGAGGAAGTATTTTGGAACTATTTAAAAATTTTATCACAAGTTTTAGTTTTTTATTTATTTTAAAAAGCAAATTTCTTAAATCTCACATACACAATTCTAAGAGCACGAAGTATTCTCCATCTTATTCTCCTTTTTTTCTCTTATTTTTTACAATGACATGCTTTTAATTTACTTTACAATCACAAGCTTAATCCTCTACTAAATGCAGAATTCAACAGGTAATAAGTAGAAAAATTACTGTTCCTTCGAAGCACAGACAACAATCAAATCTCAAAATTTCACTCACATACATTACTTTTTTTGTACTCTGTATTGGTTACTATAAATCAAGGAAAACATGAGATTTGTCTTTTGGGGACTGGCACTCTACTTTCAGAGAGCTCAACATCTGTATAAACCTAAAACCTCCAAAAAATAAGGTCTGCACTATTTTTTATAGTCCAGAATAAGGCACAGCGTTCTTGTAATATCTATGGCAGATATTTATTTCAAGCATGTTTTAACAAAGATTTATTACATGCTTGGTAAACAAAGTGTTCAATGCTCTTCACATCTCTCTAGGATGGGCACAAATGTTCTTCTTAACCAACTAAAGAAACTTGAACCCAGACACCATAAATCTCTATGTAACAAGTAACTGGAAGAGCCAGCATTTGAACTCAATGCAATACATGCCCCAGGAGTTGACATGAGGCAGCTCCCACCAATGGTTTGTCAAAATGAGCTAGACAATGGTATTCACAGCATCTGCCCTGAAACTTGCTTTAAACCTACCATGCGATCATTTCACTGTTGTCTTTCATAGCAATGCCTTCCAAATTCTTCCTGGAAGTAGATTTAATATATATGTATTTGAAATGATAACATCTTCCCTTCCTTTTCATATTCTGATGTGACTCATTAAAGTATTTAACTCAACAGATAGTGCTCAACTGAAAATTCTAGAAATTTATCTTGAGAAAATTGGCATGGGCCCGGCGGCGTCGCCTAGCGGCTAAAGTCCTCGCCTTGAAGGCCCCGGGATCCCATATGGGCGCCGGTTCTAATCCCGGCAGCTCCACTTCCCATCCAGCTCCCTGCTTGTGCCCTGGGAGGGCAGTTGAGGACGGCCCAATGCATTGGGACACTGCACCCGCGTGGGAGACCTGGAGGAGGTTCCGGGTTCCCGGCTTCAGATCGGAGCGCATCGGCCCATTGCGGCTCACTTGGGGGGTGAATCATCGGACGGAGGATCTTCCTCTCTGTCTCTCCTCCTCTGTGTATATCTGGCTGTAATGAAATGAATAAATCTTAAAAAAAAAAAAAAAAAAAAAGAGAGAGAAAATTGGCAGCAATTCCAAAGTAATCTGCCTGTCTCTCTACATGAAAGACTGGACTTACTGATGACAACAGGAAGAAAGTAACCGCTGAGACTCTGGCAGCCCCCATCATCTCACTGGAGACCTTGGTCCCCTCACTTATCTTTCCTCCTTTAATCATTTTGCTAACTTCCCAACTGGGAAAGGCACTTTGGGGCTCTAAAGAGTTCTTAGCACAAGCAGCCTCTTGAATAAATGTCTCTTCTCTAGCATGAGCTCTGCTCTCGGATGAATTGGTTCTGCAGTGTCAGGAAGCCTGGGCCAATTTTAACAGATACCAAACACAGTTAATTAATGTATTGAAACCAGGGACCTCAGCTGTTTGATAAAGCCCCAAAATAAATCTTATCCCTAACTTAGTTTCCTAGGTGCCATTTAGTTTGTTCCTTTTTGTTACAATTGTTAGTATATATTATGTGTTAACAGTTCCTAGAGGATGGGCCCAGCACAACAGCATAGGGTTAAAGTCCTCGCTTTGAACACCCCGGAATCCCATATGGGCATTGGTTCTAATCCCGGCAGCTCCACTTCCCATCCAATTCCCTGCCTGTGGCCTGGGAAAGCAGTTGAGGACGGCCCAGTGCTTTGCGACCCTGCACCCACGTGGGAGACCCAGAAGAATCTCCTGGCTCCTGGTTTCACATTGGCTCAGCTCCAACCACTGCAGCCACTCGGGAAGTGAACCATCAGAAGGAAGATCTTTCTCTGTCTCTCCTTCTCTCTGTATATCTGCCTTTCCAATAAAAATAAATAAATTTTAAAAAATAATAAAATAAAAAAGAAGTCATAGAGGATGAAAATATTCAAACAAGATAAGCACAACGTCAATAGTTTCTTAATAAAAGCTTTTCTTCATTTTTGTGGAACACAGGAGAACTTTGTCTTATCAAAAAAAATTATACTATAAAGAAAAACTTCGTGGGAATAGGACAGGTTAGAAAAAAAGCATAAAATGCAGGTTTGTTTCTGTGTAAAGTCATGGCTGATAATGATCTTTATTACTTTCTATTATGTTCTGAATTATTAAAAAATGAAATAAAAATGCAGAAACACGAGGAAAAAAGCAAGGTTTTTTTCCCCAGCCCCCAATAGCGTAATTAGCTGAAGACAGCAAGGACAGGGAGGGTTAAGAAAGGATGCTTAACTCAAACGGTTCAATAGGAATGAGAATTTTAGTTGTCTATTACAAATTAGGGTGACTATAATGATCATGAATTGCATATTTCTCTTTAAAAATCACAGAAGATGGGTTTTGAATATGTTCACTGTAAGGAAGTGTTAAATATTTGAGCAGATGATATGTTTTTTTTTCTATTTTATTTTTTTTTATTCATTGATTACATTGTATTATGTGATACAGTTTCGTTGGAACTGTGAATCACCCCACCCCTCCCCCCGCCCTCCCCCCCATGTGGAATATTCCACCTTGTTGCATATTCACTGATCAAGTACAGTTGAGATTCCCTCTTTGCAAGCATAAACTAAACATAGAGTCCAACATCTTATAGTCCAATCTAGTTCCTCAGCTTCCTGGGGAGACCCTGTCCGTTCCGAGGACAGAACCATCAGATTATCAACCCAATCAATTAAAGGCTCCAACATACCCTCAGCAACAATTAACTTCGTTGTGTAACTAATAGTTATAGTATTGAGTAACCAGTATGTTAAAAACAATTGCAATTTCTTAACCATGAGGAGATGATATGTTAACCTGATTGGACATTATGCAGTATTTACAGGTACAGAACTATCGCATGGTATGCCATAAAGGCATAGAATTTCATGAATCTGTTAAAAACAATATTTAAAAACTATCTTCATCAAATTGTTGGTTGACTTCCTCATCTATAGTAGATCACTAGAGGAAGGTCACAAAAGGAGGTTAATCTACCTTCAAATAGCTGTGACCTCATTAGACACATTCAGTGAGGTATAAGGTGATAAACCATTAACTAAAAGCCTGCTCTCTGTCAGAATAAAAGCTGCAGTCTTCCTCACAACTCCAAAAAGCCATTAACAAATCACCCTCATTTACATTAACAGATTTAGACACTCAGAAAGATGAAGTGACTTGCTCAAAGCCACATTTTGAGGGTCAGAATTATAACCCAAACCCTCTTAACAGCAAAGACCATGCATTATCTATCTTATGTTTCACTGTGCCTCTAGTACAGTGATTTATAGGATCTTCATTTTTTGGGTTGTGATCAGTAAACATTCCCTAAAGGGTCAAATACTGCACACACACACACACACACACACACTACAAACATTTTTATTTCAGGCTCTGTAGGCCTTATGATCTCTGTCCCAACTTCCCAACTCAATAGGTGCAAAAGAAGTCATAGAAAATATACCAATGAATATGCCTGTGTTCAGATAAAACATAAACATCCTGTGTCACAAGCATTATTCTTAAATCTTATTTCATCATTTAAAAATGTTTGCTCTCGGGCCTGGCGCGATAGTGTAATGGTTAAGGTCCTCAGCTTGCACACCCAGGATCCCATACGGGGCGTCGGTTTTAATCTTGGCAGCCCTGCTTCCCATCCAGCTCCCTGCTTGTGGCCTGGGAAAGCAGTCAAGGACAGCCCAAAGCCTAGGGACCCTGCCCCCGTGTGGGAGACTAAGAAGAAGCTCTTGGCTCCTGGCTTCGGATTGGCTCAGCTCCAGCCGTTGTGGCCGTTTGGGGAGTGAATCATTAGATGAAAGATCTTTCTCTCTGTCTCTCCTTCTCTCTGTATATCTGACTTCCCAATAAAAAACAAATAGATAAAAAAAAATGCTCTCTCCAACCACATAGAATATAAAATCTACTTTTGGTCAGGAGTCACACAAAACACAAGCATTGACCATTTGACTGTAAGCCATCAAGGGCCAACCCATGATGTAGGCTTACTGATTAGAACACTAAGCTAATGAGGTAAACAATAACGTGAAAAATTGATGTGCACTACGAAACATCCTGTCTTGATGGCAACATGTGATTTCCCCACCTCTGGCTGACAGTCTTGCAGATGTGTGGGTAATCAGGAGGGTAAAAACGGCTTAGTTCAATCCAAATAATAGAAAAATCCATATTTATCATATTTATATCCCTCTCAGTAACAACAAGCACATTTCCACTATAATCTAGATTCAATTTTCTAAAAATGTACTTATTGTAAGTTTGTGATTTTAAAAATGCCTCACTCACTGAGAAATGGCACAAGGTATTTTTAATGTTATACGTGTTATATAGGCACTCAGCAACTACTACACAACCCATGTTCTAAGTTTATCACACAGCACCTCTAGGTTTAGCTCTGTATTAACCTGCCTTTCATTCTTTAGATCCCTGACTTACTCCATTCATTCATCTCTTTAATCAATAAACATTTACACAGCAACTGTAAGAGGTCTACCTTACACTGGGAACTGCAAATTCAAAGGTGAATACAAAATACTTCCTCAAAAACCTCCGAGTTTAGGGAAAAGATAACCATGCAGAAACAACAATATCACAGACTATATTAAATGTCACGTGCACAGATATGTCTGGGTGCCATGGAAACACGGAGATGGGCTCGGCTTGAGAGAACCTAAGCAATGGGGGTGAGCAGTAGTACTGAACACTTCTTACAGATTTGAACCAAACTGGGAAGGATGCTTATGCCTGTGACATTTCCTTATGAGATGGGAACAAGCCTCACTGTTACTTGAAAATCAAAGGCAAATGAGGACTGAAAGACAGCTAAGAAATTACTGTCCTTTCTATTTCTGCTTCAGAGGTGTTCAATTTAATCACAGCTTGTTAATAAACTATGTGTAAGTCACACATACATTCCCTTTCATTTACAGTGATGTATTCTTATATACTTCATACCAGCTATAAGAGAGGATTGGAAAGTTCTCACTATGAAGTTATTATAAATATTGCAGGCGATAAATATGCCATTTGTCTTGACTTTCTTACCATACAATGTACACATGAATAAGAAAATGAATATAAAAATGTTATTTTTAAAAATTAAAAAAATCCTCGTAAGAAAGCAAAGATTGGTTAATAAAAACAAGCATAACATTTTAAAACACAGAACTCAGAATTTTGTTCCTTTAACTTGGCTAGAAAATAATATAAATGACCTTTCAAAGGTTCATAGAACAGATATAGAGAAACTATCAATTTTAAAGTGTATGATTAATCTTTTAATTCTATCTGCCAGGAACTTTTTAGAGTATTCTTGTGTGAGGGGGTCAATGCTTGTATTTGTGGTGCTTTTTTTTTTTCATTGAGTTTAAGACATTGACATTCACATTGTCTGAAAAAGGAGAATGCATTCTCACCTGAAGGACTTTCCTAATTCTTTTTAGATTGTGTATCAACAGCAGGTTTTTCTCTTTGGAAACACGGCCTAACTGTTCATCCAGTTGTATTAGCAAGTTTTGAAGAAGAATTGTTGCCATGGTTTCATTGTTAGAAGCTGCCTCCCTGAAAAATAAAGTGTTATTACACAACAGGAAACAACTTTGTAAGACATCTACATTTTTACCATGCTAATTCAAAGGTGATAAATCTATTCCACAGTGACATTTAAATGTTTTCAAAAGTTAAATTGGATGTATAGAAACTTGCTATATCACTAGCCATTAGAGAACTGCAAATTAAAATGACAATAAGAGACTGTTTTATACTCATTAAGATGACTACCATTATAAAAACAAAATAATTCATAGTAAAGATATTAAAAAGTCAATTCTTGCGCAGTACCAGTGGGAATGAAAAAATGGTGCAGCCACTGTGGAAAAGCACAGCAGTTACTCAAAATATTCATCATAAAATTAACATATGATCCAGAAACTTCACATCTGGATATAACCAAAAAAACCTAAAATCAAAAACTTGAACTTGTTCATATACCAACATTCACAGTAACGTCATTAGCAATCACCAAATGAAAACATTGACAGATCGCAGATTGGACTAGATCAAACATAAAGTAAAATTTACATTGAAGCCTCAAAAAGGAAGAAAAATCTAAAATACACGAAAACATGAACTGGAAAACACTACACCAAGTCAAACGTCAGTCACAGAAACCAACACTGTTTTTTATGCACTTATTTAAAGTACCTAGTGTAGCACAATTCATAGAGGCAGCAAATAAAATGAATGGTGGTTGCCAGGGGTTGCCTTTGGAAGGAACTGGGAGTTACTGCTGAGTGAGTGTAGAGACTCAAGTTGGGAAGCAGGACATGTGCAGATAAGTGATGGTGATGGTTGCAGAACAGTATGGATACACTGAATGCCACTGAACAGAACACCTCAAAACTGCACTTTACAATATGTGTACTTTTGTCACAATATGAGAATGATGACTCAAGAAAAAACAATTAAATTGTATACAATAGACAGCTTTGAAGGAGATTTGTGAATTGGGTAGTCTGACATAAAGGAAGCTTTGGGGAGGTACTTCATATACATGTAAAATCTTAAGAGGATCTGAGAAGGCATAGCAAATGTTGAGCACGTTATTTCCCTTCAAGTTGCTCAAATCTAGCAGTACAGAGGGAGGGAGCAAGGCAGAGGGAGCTTGCTGTGGAAATGGGTAGATTGAGAGCATTCTGAGGGGACTGAGGTTCCTGGAGAAGGCAGCACGAGATTTTCTAAGAAATAAAACACACACAACATACACCTTACATTGAGTGTGTGTGAAATGCAGAACTGATATAAACAATTGTTTCATATATGAATAATTGTTGGAGTACAAAAAAAGTAAAGCACCAAAACTTTCACGTTTTCATCTACAATGAAAGGATTCATTTACAATCTCCATTCCCCTCCTTTGATAAAGTTTTTAAGTCTTGAGGTAGTTCCTACAGAAAAAATCGACATGGACAGAGCAGGAAATATTTGGTGCATCAATGTCTAGGGCACAGTATGTGTGATCCTACCAGTCTTGATTCTCAATCCACTGGGCCAGCAGATGTCGAATTTCCATAGGGAAGTTGTCATCATAGAATTGATCCACTTGCTCCAAAAACTTGAATTCTAACTGTTGGACTTGATTCCACTGAGACATGCTATAAAAGAAGGAATAAGGTTGGCGTTTCAAAGTGCTGTTGATTGATAGCTGTAGTGCATGTTTTCTTCTCTGATTTCAAATGATGCAAAAGTTATTGCTAACTGGGAAAAAAGTTCTCTTATTTTATAATCCCCCAGTTAAAGACAGAAAGAAGTGATGTCAATCCAAAGATACAGCAATTCCTTTACATGTTTCCTCATGCCTTCTTCCTCTACCCAAGCCCACATCCTTACTTGCCCTATCGACATCTCTGTTCTACTGTCTCTGGGAAGACTTTGCTCCTCTTACAGAATGCACTTCCAACCGGCCACACAATTTTACATCTCAACAAACTCCTTCCCTGTCCTTTGCTCCTTCTGCGTTATTAGACAAGGAGGAACTTGAAGGCAAATTTTCTGTACCTCCTAATACTGTCACAGCTTTGTAATGTAAAAAATACCCAATAAATCTTCTTTCATGTGAAACTGCTTTCCTAAAAATTTCAGACTTGCTAGTTTCTAGAACAAGTTTTATTTTGCTGACCCCTAGGCTAATTCTATCTTGGCTTCCTGAAGAATTTCATGTATGCATTTTGAGTTAGTTCATGATATTTCCGAATCAATATTTTATTCCTCTCTGTGATAATTTACTATAGCTAGGCAAAATTCTAAAGTCTACCTTTCTCTCCAATGTGCCTCACACAGTGATTAAATCTTCAAGTTTCTTGAAGAAGCAAGACCCCACACAAGTTTAGTAGTCTGTCATAAAAAAGTGTGCATTTTCTCCTATTTTCAGAGAAATGAACATGACATCTCCTTGAAACTGCAGTATTTTACTTTTTTTCATGAACTTTAGGACTTTTTATTTGTTTTGTTTAATGAATTATTTTTATTGGAAAGGCAGATTTACAGAGAGAAGGAGAGCCAGAAAGATCTTCCATCTGCTGGTTCATGCCCCTGGTGACCAGAATGGCCAGAGCGGAACCAATCTGAAGCCAGGAACCAGGAGCTTCTTCTGGATCTCCCACGTGGGTGCAGGGTCCCAGGATTCTGGGCCACCCTCTACTGCTTTCCCAGGCCACAAGCAGGGAGCTGGAAAGTAAGTGGAACAGCTGGGATAAAAACTGGTACCCAAAAGGGGTTCTGGATACAAGGTAAGGACTTTAGCCACTAGGTGACTGCACTGGGTCCCAGTATTTTACTTTTTAAAAGCCAAATTTTTATTGTTTTTCAGCAATACTAGGTCAAAGAAAAAAGTTTCTTTTACATAATTAACCACAACTGTGGTATTTCTATAAGTCTCCCAGTTATGTTAAGATTTGCTTTCAGCCATAGAACATCAAGATAATACATTTTATCTATGCATTCTCCAGGTTTCTACTAGCACAATTTCCATGAGTTCGTAGATGATCTAAAATGCATAGAAAGAAGATCATTGCCAATATTTTTACAGGGAAAACAATTGAAAAAAGAAAAAAATGTTTACTTTTCAGAATGTTATTTCTGAAGACCTCTACAGATGGCACTTCTAGGCAGGTTGTAAGTGATTAATAAATGTTTGTTAAATCAAGTGTGAATGACACTCCTGCTATCACAATGAATAAAAGAAGACAGATGGTAAGCATTTCCCCACTTTTTAAAAAGGAATAACAAACAAAAACCATGAGGGCCAAACAGGTGAAATGATCCTTGCCTGGGATGCTATGACTCAAAATGGATGGATATGAAGTTTCTCAAGTTCACCCAGTTATCTAATATGACACACACATCTTCCACGTAAAGTGGCCCATTCCTTCCCACACTGCTGTCAACACTGTCCCGCCAGAGTGCCATCAGCTTCTTCAAAACCACAGGATGAAAGCTAAAAGCAGCATTAAAATTTTAATGACTATCGTTACATCTTTCCTATGACTTGGATACAAATCTAATTTTCTAAAAAAGTAACTTCTCTTAAAAAGCAGTTCACCCCTAAGATGGGAGCCTTCCTTTCACACAGCTAACCTCAAGGCTGAAACAGAGGGGAAAAATACGGAATTTGTAAACGTACTTCAAAGTATTCAAGGAAAAACACAAATATTTTGCTACAAAAAAAAAAAAAGTCCAAATCTGTGCATTTTCCATTAACTCTGAAAATCTCTTGTATACAAGGATTTCAATTTTTTTTCCCCACCAAAATGAACATCTTTAGTTCCTCCATGTTCCACGCCCATCGGCAAGTGCGTGTGTGTGTGCGCGTGTGTGTGTGTATGCGTGTGTGTGTGTGTGTGTGTGTAGGGGCGGGGATTCTTCTCGGCTTTCCCGCTCTACAGCGTTGGTTCTCCTACCCCACGAGAGGAGCTGTCTGGGAGCCAGCGACGCCCCCGAGCTCTGGATCCCACGGCCTGCCAACGGCCACGACCCTCCTCAGACCGTCGGGGTGCGGGGCGCTCAGCAGGGCGCAGCCACCCGCCCACAGCCCTGGCTGCTGCGGTTCTCCTAGGACCCCAGAGCGGCAGTCCCGGACTCCCGGCCGCCGGGGCCCTCGGGGTAAGTGGACGGCCGGACGTGGGCCCCGGCCGGCGGCCACGCCTCCGCCGCGGCCCCGAGGCCCTCCCGAGCGCCCCCTCCGCCCCCGCGGCACCTGGCCGTCTCCTCACGCGGGCCCGCGGCGCGGGGAGAGGCGGCTCCACGGGGCGGGCTGCCCTACTTACGCGGCGCTGCCTCGGCCCCGCTCCAGGGCCCGCGCTCCCCGCCACAGCCAGAGTCGCCCCTCAGGGTGCCGGGCCAGCGCTGCCAGCGGCGGGACATTTGCATTTCCCCTCCCACTTGAGGCTTTCCTGTGCGTCAGGGGTTTGAGTCCTTGGGACTTTACTCGGTCGCTATCCACCCACTCTCTAGTCTCGGAGTGAGGGGCACGGGGAGCTGTCCCCGACCCCGCTGACGCCTCTCTCCGTGGGGCGCCCTCTTCCAGCCACCTCCCGACTGCAGGGGCCCGAGCGCACCGAAAGAAATGCAAGGGTAGTCCCACACCTCCCGTTTTCACCAGTGATGTGTTCCCACTCCACACACACACACACTCTCTCTCTCTCTCTCTCTCTCTCTCTCTCTCTCTCTCTCTCTCTCTCTCTCTCTCTCTCACATCCCACATCCCACATCCCACATCCCACATCCCACATCCCACATCCCACATCCCACATCCCACATCCCACATCCCACGAATTCGAAATCCCCTGCAAACTTCCACACCTACTGCCCCACTGGCCGCCTTCGCCTTGCATGTGGCAGGCCCAGCCCTCCTCTGCGATGAAGCAGAGGCAGCCGGGGAGTTCACTGTGCCGCACACACCAGCTGCTGGCTCCAGAAACACGACCTCAAGGGCCACCCCTGTGTAGCCCTCAGAGGTGCCTCCCCGTACTGGCTTCGGTGGCCTCGGTGGCCTCGGCGTCGTCCTTCTCTCTGTACCTAGTCGCTATGGTGTGGTGTCACCACCCCACCTCCTGCCTTTGTGACCCAGGCAGGTTCTAGAAGGGCTGAAGGGAGCCTTGGTCCCACCTGGTTCCAAATACCTCTGGCAGGCCCTGTTGCCAGAGGGTAACCACAGTCACTCAAAAAATTAAGACACCTATGGGAAGGAGAGCACCCAGTGTTTGCTTTCCCGCATCTGTAGTATTAATTCATTTTTTTTCCGAGCTGGTAGTTAACTCTAGCATTCTACAGAGACCCCCTGCAATAACGAACGACTAAGGCAAGCTGACTAAAAGCTAGGTAGAAAGCCAGAGCTATTTGATAATACTTGCCTAGAGCCCTAGGCCAGTGTAGAAATTCTATTTCCCACTCACCTGACCAGTCCTCTGGATTCTTCTCCTGTCCCATATGACATCTCATCATGTGCTAAAATGTACCCTGCTTCCTTGTCTTCCCCACTCCTTCATAACTTAGTCAATCCCACAGTCACATGTTCCATGTCCCCCTAAATTTAACTGATCAAGTAAGATTTGGTCCTGGCTGCTCCAGCCCTGGGCTGTTTCTAGGAGCTTATGGTGATTTCATAAACAACTGGGCAGTCTAGTTGTCTTCTAGGGAAGGGTCACTGTTAAAAGGAAGTCCAAATTTAATCACTACAAGCTCTATCCAGGAGACATGTCCCCTACAAGATTCTGTGCAGGCAAGTGTCTTCTGCTGCCTAAGCAAACATCTAACCTTTCATTACCGATGCTTGCTTCAACTGGGAAGTCCTCCTGCAACCTGTCCGCCTACAGAAATTGTATCATCTTGCAGGAAGTTACTGGAACCCGGAACCCCACAGTAACCTTCCCTGCTCTGAATTCTTGCTACAATTCTACCCAAGCTACCACTGCCCAAGAGAAAGAAAGTATAAGGCAGATTCACAATTTAACAATCTAAAACCCACTTTAAAAGGTCGTTTAAAAGGGGGAAAGGGAATTTAAAAGGGGAAAAGGGAACAAGTAGAGTTAATTGTGATACTGTAACTAACCTAACACATACAGACATATGAACATTTCAGCATATTGAATACAGAAAAGTACTTCAAAATGTTCATGGAAAATGATATTAAAAGCTGAGTTCATTTGATGCAAAAAATTCTGAAACCCATGAATAGTTTTTGGTTTTTAGATTTATCTTTTATTTGAAATGCAGAGTTACATTCCCCAAACGGGCACAACAGCCGGAGCTGTGCTGGATTGAAGTTGGGAGTCAGGAACTTCTTCCAGGTCTCCCACACAGGTGCAGGGATTCAAGGACTTAGGCGTTCCTATGTTGCTTTCCCAAGACACAAACAGGAAACTGAATCAGAAGTTGAGCTATCAGGACTCGAACTAGCACCCCTATGAGATGCTGGAACTATGGAGGGAGGCTTAACTGGCTATGCCACGTCATCAGGTCCTGCATAGTTGTTTTGTTTTGTTTTAATGATGAGTATTTATTTTCAAGAACTGCTTGAAGATTCTGTAGCATATATTTCAAAATTTGTGCACCAAAATAAGCCTTTGATTCCATTTTCCATGAACTTTTCAAAGTACCCTCATACTTTGCATTTCTTATTTCTTACTAAGTCTCTGAGCCATGGTGCGTACGTGTTTGGCATACACAAGACATCTCATTTTGGATAGCCTGTATTATCCAAATGCTTAATAGCCAGCCACATGTGGTTCCTAGCTACTCTATTAGACAAGGCAGATCCATATCACTCATTTGGTATTTTTCACTTCCTGCCTTATGGTGTGAGTCATTCTGGTTTGCATGTCTTTATCATCATTGTAGTCAACTGGTGAGTGCCTGACACACGAAACACAGCTTTTTTTTTCCCTCCTTTTAAGGACATCACCTTGAGATTCCCCAGCAGTTCTTAAACTGTCTGGTCTTAAAACATCTTTATATTTCTAAAAACTGTTGACAACCCTTAACGATTTTTGTGTATTACTTTTCTGCATGAATTTTTTGTACAGCATTTAAACTTAAATTTGAGAGGAAAAACCTGAAAATATTTATTCATTAACCGTTACAACCGCATTATGTATTAGATGTGTTTTATGAAAAACAATTGCATTTTCTAGTAGAAAAAAAATTAGAATAGTGCTGCTGAATTATGCTTTTAAAAATCGAATGTCTGGTATGAGAGAAGACAACCAGATCTGCTTTTGCATTTGATCTGTTGCAAAATATTGCTTTGGTTAAAATATTTGAAGAAAATTGAGTCACATAGTTCTGTAGCTGGAAATTGAAAAATATGGTACGTGCATTTGAATGTAGTCATTCTTTGATACCACAACAAAAACTCAACAGGCAGTAGTTTCTTAGGACTACACACATTATGGAATCTGAAACTTTATCTTAACCTTTATGTGTACTGTTCTATTAGAATCCACTGGTGCGTCTTGCACTTTGATTGGAAGTTTTGCCCACACAATGTAGTCTTTGGAAAATATTGGCCCATGGAATATATATAAATGCTGCTCCATGTCATCATACAAATATGAGAGGTTCATATTAGATATGAGTACCCTGGTCTCATCACAAAGGCAATATAAATATTAGGAAGCTATTTCAAGCTCTTTGAGGTGATAGATATAAGTTCTCCAAATCCTGTTTTTGTTTGTAGGCTCCAGTTTTATTATTCACAATCGATGATGTTAATTGTTTTCCATGAAGTGAAAACTTCACTTTGGAAACTCACACCATCACAGAAGTGATTTTCCTTGTTATGGCCGTGACAGATAATGTCATATCTCCTGCTTCATCCCAGAGAACAATAAAAAGACATGGACTCAAGGTCTGGCATTTAATAATGCCCATACTTTTTACTGCTTTATCTGTAACATTTTAAGTCAAAGTGGCATTGACAAAATTTTAAGTGTGTGGTAGTGAAGCACACAGACTACTGGTTTAATTTGACACCATTTTCTTGCTTTATGCTAAGACACCAATAATTTTAGTCCTGATTGCTTTGCTACTGTGGTACAAATGTCAAAAAGCTAAAAAGGCAAAATGATATCAGTATTGTTAGATCAAAAGGTTAGCCTCTCAGACACCTCGGAAAGCTCCTGGGCACCACCCCCAAGGACTGCTCTTTCTGCCATTTCCTCTCCACAGTAGCCGTTACTCCGAGCCTGCAGCGCGAGGGAATTTCTTCCTGCAGATTCTCTCCAATTTCTTAGGTAAACTGTCTAAACCCTTGGTTCATGAACCAAGCCAGACATTCCTAAAGGAACATTTCTGTACCGACTTTGCTTCTCTTTCTTAAAATGAAGTCTAAATATTCAGATCTTCCGCTTCTTGCTCCTATGCTGATTCTGAACTCACCGGTCCCACAGAGCCATACAAAGAAAAAGAAAATCCAAAGTAATACAACACACTACAATTCCTGGAGAGTTTCCTACAAACGGCCCACAGATTCTTCTCCATGCTAATGATGTCCCATTCCAAATTTCCTGGTTAGAAACTCCACATCTAATATATTATTGCCTCATCCTAGCAGAAAACTCTATTTATAGAATACTTCTGAGGTGCCAATTTCAAATGGTAAAAAATTGAATAAATCACCTAGCTTATCTGGTCTCCAAACTCCTTGTCTGTAAAAGTAGGTGTGTAGATTGCTCAGGTTCTACTAGATCAGGCATAATGTCTGGTACAAAGAATTCAGTATCTGTCCTGTTCGTTCTCTTGTCTGCTTCCCAATGACTGTGCTCCCTCTACTGCCCCCTCAGAAGTATCACAACTTACAAAATGCGCTTACAAGTAACAGTAGCATTTATTCAGCTCCAACTCAATGCCAGAATTGGTACTGAGAACTTTACAGGTATTGTTTTGCCTAATCCTCACAGCATTGCATGGGATTAAATATAATTTTTGTCTCCACTGTTACAGAGATAGAGTTTTGGTGAGGTCAGTCAGACATAAGGCTTAAGCTGTTTGGGTGTTTGGAAGAAAAGCAAAGATTCAAACAGAAAATTGGGGAGTGGAACAAAGAGAAAGAAAGGGAAGGAGGAAAATACAAAAGGAGATGAAGAGAGAGAGATACAATAGAAAAGAAAAAGCACTCAAAACTTAAGAGACATAGAGTTAGTAAAAAATTTCTAGTGATAAGGTGTGATGACACGTCTGTCTAGTGACCCAAGCAAGGTGTTGTGTACCTCTTCCACTCCCTTTGGATTCGTGAGTGACTAGCATTGCTTTGTTACATTATTATTGAAGGAGATGAATGGAATGAGTATTAATAAGAAGTGGGGTTTATCTTTTCCATTTATTTAGCTCTTTCATTCCTTTCACCGGGCTTTTGCATACAAATCCAACACTTATTTTATGAGTTTTATGCCATACTATGTGTGTGTGTGATTGTAAATAAAACTTCGACTTAAAAATTTAAATTGTAGTTGCTAGTTACAATAGCTAGGATTTCTTGTGCTGTGATGAATAGGGGTGATCAAAGATGATACCCTTGTTTTGCTGCTAGTCTCTGAGGAAGGCACCCACTCTTTTGCCATAAGGTACAATGTTATATTTAAGCTTTATGTATCACCTGCATAGGTTAAGAAAATTCACTTCATTCCTTGTTGTTGTTTTTTTCCAAAAGATTAACATGAATGAATGTAGACTTTTGTCAAACATTTTTTTTTTTTGTATGTGTTGCCGTAGTTGGGCTTTTCTTGTTTAGTTTGTTAATATGATGAATTGCGTTGCTTTCAAGTGTTAAACTAGACTTGGATTCCTGGGCTGAACTCCAGTTGGATGTTCTGTAGTAACCTTTGTATATATTGCCAGATTCAAAATGCTATTATTCTGAAGAAATTTTGGTGTCTAGTCTCATGAGACATATTGGCCTGTAGTTTTCTGGTTTTGTAATGTGTGTGATTGATTTTATTGTTAGGGTAATACTGCTCTTGGAAGAAGTTATAAACTCATTTCTTTGCATCAATTTCCTTAAAAGATTTTATAGAGCTGATATTTCTTTCTTAAGTGTTGGAGAAAATGCACCAGTGAAGCCATCCCTACCCAGTTTCTTAGTGGAAGTAAAAAACTTGTATTTATTGATTTGAAGGACAGAGAGGAGAGAGAGAAGGAGAGGTTAAGAGAGAAGAAAACGTGAGAGGGAAAGAGAGAGTGGGGGAGACAGAGGGGACAGAGAGAGAGATTGCAATTACCAGTGATTCTGGAAATCCATCCAGGTGTCCAGAAACCAAAATGTTTGAAACCATCATTTGGTGCCTCCAAGGGTTTGTATTGGCATGAAATTGGGATCAGAATAGGAAATTGGAACAGGAACTAGAACTCATGAACTCTGATATGGAATTCAGGCTCCCAAGTGGATCTTAGACATTGCACCACTCCATTTTAAGGGGAAACATTTTAAACTCTACACTCAGTTACTTTATTAGATATAGGTCTACCTAGCTGAGCTATTTTCTCTTGAGTAAGCTGTGACAGTATATGATTTACCCATTTGGTATAATTTGTTACTTTGTTAATTTAGGCTTAAAGTTGTTCATTGAAAAAAAAAAAAAAAAGATTTATTGGGCTCAGCGCAGTCACCTAGAGGCTAAAGTCCTTGCCTTGAATGTGCCGCGATCCCATATGGCTGCCGGTTCTAATCCTGTCAGCTCCACTTCCCATCCAGCTCTCCTCCTTTCTGCAAATCTGACTTTCCAAGTTTTTTTTTTTTAATTGGAAAGTCAGATATACAGAGAGGAGGAGAGACAGAGAGGAAGATCTTCCATCCACTGGTTCACTTCCCAAGTGGCCACAGTGGCTGGAGCTGAGCAGGTCTGAAACCAGGAGCCTCTTCCGGGTCTCTCATGAGGATGCAGGGTCCCAAGGGTTCGGGTCATCCTCTGCTGCTTTCCCAGGCCATAAGTAGGCAATTGGATGGGAAGTGGAGCAGTTGGGATACAAACTGGTGCCCAAATGGGATCACAGCAGTTGTAAGGTTTAGCCAAGCTACCACGCTGGGCCCAGGCCATAATGTTCTTTTTGTTTATTTGATATATGTAAAATCTATAATAATGTTGCATCTCTCAATCCTAATATTGATCATTACGTCTTCCCCCTTTCTTTCCCAGGAGAGTATGACTAGAAGTTTATCAATTTTATCGATCTTTTCAAAGGACAAGACTTTGGCTTCATTGATTTTTGTCTTCTATTTTATTGATTTGTGCCCTTGTCTTGGTTTCCTTTCAATTTGCATTTTTCTCATGAGTCCAGTGAAAGCTTTAGTCATTGATTCAAACTTTCTTCATTCCTAATAAAAACATATATCTATTTCCTTCTTTCCACTACATAAACTACACACTTCCATTTGGGATACATTGTTTATCAATTTCCATTAATTCTGTTTAAATAGTTTTAAAATTCCCTTTTGATTTTTTTTTAACTAATGAGATTGGATGTTAATTGTGCCATTTAGTTTCCAAATCTTTCTTGTATTTATTTTTAATTTAATACCACTGTAGGTTGAGCTAGCCTGTAGGTGAATCTCTTGGGCTCCACAACCTCCACTACGCGCCACTGCCCCATGGACCACCTGCCATCAACATGCACCACAGAGGAACCCACGGAGCAGTCTCACTGTCAGTGGTGCTCATCCATATGGGGCCTGTGGAGAAGTCCACAGGGGTTCCAACTTTGGGTTCCCTGTGCATCTTCCAGAGTTCCTGGCATCATTAATGCTTATCTTTATAGGTCCTGGGAATGCTTTCCCCATGCATCATGCTCTTGGCAGTGATTGCTAGTAGGGACTGCTGACAGTGGGTCTCATCCAAGTAGTGCTTCAGAAAACATCTATGACATTCCTCATCCCAAATGTGACCACTTCAATTGCTAAAGTGTGTGCATAGTGAGCCTCATCCCTCTGTAATGTGCACCTCACCTGACTGGGCTGCTAGAGTGCCCCACACTTACACAAGTCTCAGAGATGGACAGGATTCAACCCTATTTCCCATGTACAATACCCCAAAGATCTTACTTCAGAAGGAGGTGTTAGGGAGGCTATACCATATTGCCCAGATGTAAACAAAAGCAATACAGCCAACCAAGTCAACTTCCTAAGATGCATCTTCAGGAGAAAGTCTTCCACTATAGACAACCACCTTATAAAATTGATTGAGACAATAGATTGCCAGGTTTGTCAATAATAATGCAAGGACAAGCATGAAAAATCAAGATAACATGATACCTAATAGAAAACACAATAAATCTCTAGAAACCAGCCTCAAATAAAAAGAAATTGATGGATTATCCGTCAAAGGTTTTGAAAGAATGATTGCAAGGAAACTCAGTGAGATATAAAAGAAAGCAATGAGAAAAGCCACTGATGATGTTAAAGAAGGACCCAGAAGAGACAGATCATGAAAACGAACTAAGCTGAAATCTTGCAAATTAATAACTCAAAGATTAAATTAAAAATCTAGTTGAGAATCTTAATAACAGATCAGATAAAGCAGAAGAAAAAATTGATCCAACATAAAGTTAGATCATTTTGAAATATCCCTGTCAGAAAAAAAAGAATGAATACAACTTTTCAGACTTTCAGGATACCAATAAATGTTTAAACTTAGGGGTCCCAGAAGAATAAAGAGAAGTAAAATGTCATAGAGAATGTATCCAGTTAAATAAGAGCTGAAAAATTCCTTAATCTTAGGAAATACGAAGCACCTAGATAGGAAATCCAGTGGACCTAAAATAATTCTGACCAGAAAAGGTCTCAATTGTAGAAAATTATAGTCAAATAGTCAAATTTGCAAGACAAAGAGAAAATTCTAAAAGCAGAAAAACCACATTTATGGGAAGTTCTTTTTCTCAGAGGAAACATAGTCAATGTTCTTTTGGGGAGGAAAAAAGTGTGCCAGGCAAGAATATGATATCCAGCAAAGCTATACTTCAGAAATTAAGTCAAAATAATAAGACTTGGTTAAGGTAAAATAAATAAATAAAAGCTGAGGAAATTTATTACTTCCAGACCAGTCTTACAAAAGATACTTAAAGGAATCCTATGTATTGATGCAAAAAAGAGATAACTGCTCTAATGAAAATATGTGACAGTATAAAATCTGTTAAAGAGCAGATGCACAAAAGAGATGATGAAAATAATCAAACCTTATCAATACAGAAACTACCAAATGGCTGAGATACACAAGAAAGGAAGAAAACACCAAAAGACAAAAAAAAATTTCAGACAAAAAAAGTCAACAAAGAAATATCAGAACTAAGCTCTACTATGAAGTCAATGTATCTGTCTAACAGATATTTGGAGAACATTTCATCCAGCAGTAGCACCTTGCACACTCTTTTCATTGGTACATGGAATAATCTCTAAAATAGATCATGTATTAGACTACAAAACAATTCTCAACAAATTCCTAAAGAATGAATTCATACCATGTATCTTTTCTGACTAAAATAGAGTAAGCTATAAATTAAAACAAATTTAGAAATTGTGCAAATGCCGAAGATCAAACATCATGGTGTTGAATGAGCAATGGGCCCTTGAAGAAAGCAAAAGAAATTTTAAAAATTTTGTGGAACAGATAAAGATGGAAACATAAAACACCAAAACCTATGGAGGACAGCAAAAGTAGTTCTGAAAGAGGGAAGGAAGTTTGACAGCATTAAACATCTACATTAAAAAAAGAGCGGGATGTTGCAGTAGCCTAATGGCTGAAGGCCTCACCTTGCACACACCTGGATCCCATATAGACACCAGTTCATATTCTGACTGCTCCACTTCCCTTCCAGTTCCCTGCTTGTGGCCTGGGAAAGCAGTAGAGGATAGTCTAAGCCCTTGAGACTCTACACCTACATAGGAGACTGAAAGAGGCTCCTGGCGCCCAGCTTCAGATTGGTTTTACTCTAGTCCTTGCGGTCACTTGGGAAGTGAACCAGCAGATGGAAGATCTTTCTGTGTCTCTCCTGCTCTCTGTAAATCTCACTTTTCAATAAAAATAAATCAATCTTTAAAAAAAAGAAGAGGCAAGATTTAAACTAATTAACCTAAAATGCAGCTCAAGGACTTAGGAAAACAAAAACAAATAAAATCCTCCAAAGAAGAAAAGAAATAAGATCAGAGCTGAAATAAATTATAGACTAAAGAAAAAATACAAAGGTTCAATTAAAAGAGCAGTTGACTTTGAAAAAAATAAACACTGTTGAGAGGTGAGCATTTGGAACAATAGTTAGGATGCATTCCTGCATCTTTTATCAGAGTGACTTTGTTCAGGCTCTACTTCTGATTCCAGTTAATGGCTACCCTGGAAGGTGACAGGAGATGCTTCAAATGAAGCATTGGAGATCGGAGTGTGAGTGCAGTGCCACCTACGTTGGAGATCTGGAGGACTGGGTTTCAGGCTCCTAGCTTCCACCTGGCTCAGCCCTAGATGTGGGCATTAGGCGAGTGAATAGCCAGTGGAAAATCTGTTGGTTTCTGTAAATAATTTTTTCAAAGTCAGCATATCTTTAGATAGTTACAAAAAATTCAGCTAAATAAAACCAGAGGTGAAAAGGAGACTGTACATTGATATCACAGAAATAGAAGGGAATGGTTAGCAACTATTACGGACAACTATACATTAACAAATTGGAAAACTGAGAAGAAAAGGATAAATTTCTGGACACATATAATTTACCAGAATTGAACCACGAAAACCTGAACAGCTGAAGAGACAAATGAAAGCAATAATATTCAATCATTAATTTTAAAAAATCTTCCAATAAAGAACCCAGTACCAAATGGTTTCACTGCCCAATTCTACCAACCTTTCAAGGAGATTAAATCAGTAATTAAAAATCTCCCAATAAAGAGGAGCTCAAGACCAAATAGCCTCATTGATGAACACTGAACTTTAAGAGAGAACTAACACCAATTCTCTTCAAACTAGTCCAAGAATTTGAATAGAATTTTTTTAAGCTCAGCTATGAAGTCAACATTATCCTGCTGACAAGGCCAAACAAGGACACAACAGCACAGAATGCTATAGATTAATCTCCCTGATGAACAAACATGCTCAAATTCCCAGTAAAATACTACCAAATTCAATACAACAATACATCAAAAATATTATTCACTATATTCAAAGAAATAATGGGATTCAGGGATGGTTGAACATATGCAAGCAAATTAGTTCATGTAAAACATCACATCAACAGAACAAAGGATAAAAATCCTGAGACATCACCATAGATGCAGAAAAAAACACTCTGTAATACTTAACATTTTCTCATGATAAAATTTCACAATAAATTAGATATAGAAGGAACATATTTCAATATAATAAAGAATATATTAAAGCAACCCATAACTGCCATTATATTAAATGAGAAAAGCTGGAAATATGTTCTTAGATTTGGAACAAAGCAAAAATGTCCAATTTGTTCCTTTATTTTATTTTGACTTTTATTGTACAATTCCACAGGCTCTGGGATTTCCCCAACCCCTTCCCTGTAGTCCCTCCTCTCAACTGATTTTCCCCATATTATTGCAATAGTATAGTACTTCATAGGCAGTCGTAAGTCCATTATTCTGTTATTTAAGTGTGCCCTGACATTGCTGATATGGACAATGGCAGACAGTCAAGCATCACATTGTCTAGATATATTTAACAGTTTCATTGAGAGTCCAGGATGTCCAATCTTGCCACTCTTACTCAACACAATAGTGGAGGTCTCAGAGCAAGGAGACACAAGAAAGAAATTAAAAGCTTTTCAATAGGAAAGGGGGGAGTAAAATGAACCTTGTTTCTATATAATGATTCTATTTATAGAAAAACCTAAAGACTCCAACAAAAGACAATGAACTGACAACATCATTAAAGTTGCAGAATACAAAATCAATATACAAAAATCACTAACATTTTAAAATATCAGCAATGAACTTCCTGAGGAAAATGTCTTGAATGCCATTCTACTCACAATAGTTACATAAACCCCCAAAGCAGCACTACAACCATGCACTAAGCTCTGACCATATTTTGCTCTGGGTGGATAAATCCACCATGGAAACATTACTAAATTTTGCAAAACAAGATTACCAGTTAACCCAAAAAAAGATAATCTTTTGGTATACACATGAATCATATTTACAGTGTATGTATGCATGTAATTCTAATTTAAATGGAATTTAAGAAGCAACTCTAATCTCTGTTAATCCTTCACATACCCAAACAGAAGTCCCCATCTACAATTTTATGTGCTGGAGCTGGATACTTGTTTGGAAATCCATTCAATTCCATGTGAAAGATTTTCAGGGCTCCTACATTATACTCATCACAATGAGAATGATTTAGGCTTAGGTTGGCAGAGAACACAGAATAAGCATTTGAAGCTAATAAGTGCGCAGTTGAATGACAGTGCTAAGAGCATATGCCATATAAATGCAGAAAAATGACCAGATGAGCTGAAATTTTCTGGAAAGAAAAAAACAAAAACAAAAAACACAAAGGACAAGGTTAACAACCCCTCCAAAAAAATTTAAAATGAAAGAACTGTATTTCGTTTGGTAAAGGATAAAGAATGCAGAGCCTGCCTTGGGAAAGGAAGACATTGCTGTAGGGTTACGACTTGTATCCTTATGGGCAGTGAAACCCAAGTCCTAGACAGAAGGTGCTGTGGGTGGGATGTTACAAACAAGGCAAGGGGCTATCAGGAGCTCACAGAACAGTTGTTCAGTTGTGTTCACTGCACACAGGTGTCTGAGGAGAAATCTGTGATAGCTGAAATCTAAACTGTCCTTGAGTTCCTGACATACAAGGTTGTGTGCAAATGGTGAAAGGAATGGTCCCTCTCATGCTGAGGAGTCCTAGTGGGAATTGTGAGGCCCTAGATGGGAGCTTTGATGTCTCGCATCTGAGTAGTCACAGTTGGCCTCTGCCCTAGTTTCAGTGCTGGAACCACGACAGGAGGTGAGTGGAGATGTTAGAAAGTACATCACCTCTATACTGCGCTATCATGGAGAAGGGTGCAGTATGGGACAGGATGAAATCTGTTTTATGGTTGGAGGGAGCAACATAGCTGAAAGACTGACGTCAGTAGAACATTTCTGAAGTTCAGCATCAGCATCATTGAGTGCTCTATTGATACAAAGCCACCCAAAACATCTAGTACCAAGTCTGGTAGTGAACTTGAAGACCTCCTGGAGTAGAAAAAACACTTGTATTTCAAATTGTTCACATAACTCATGAATTGTTCACACACTCCAAAATAGAGGGTAGACTACTCTATTCTAACTAAAAAACACACATCTGTAGATGTGGATGATGTCAATTTTCCTTTTGTGTCCTAAATAATTCCTTTCCCTAAACATTCTCCACACTATCATGATAATCTACTGGGTATCCCCCAAAGGGAGAGAGAAGAGTTAGAGAGAGAAAGAGAAGAATCAAGCCAAATACACCATTAACCTTTGTAACAAGATGACTGAGAATAAGCATCTTGGAGGACATGAACCCACAGTCATTTTCTCCCCTTATCATTCATCAAGTTGATTAAAAAAAAAATGAGGTTACTGGCAGTCCTAACTTGCTAGAGCAATGGTTTCATGTTTAATTTTGTAACCGAATTTCAAACCAGGATCTTTATCTGGAGGCAGTGAGAGTCATAACAAATCTTCAAAGAAAAGGCTTTATCTGATCATTATCAGCTTGGAAGCAACTACCTGGAACTAGTACCCAAACTGTGGAAAATCTATCATGAGAAGAATGCGGCATTCTTCTGTCTATGTATGGAAATGACTAATGATTATGAAGTCTGAAGACAAACTAGAAGAAGTGAAACTGAGCTAAATCCAGTGTTTCCACAGAAGATGGGACCACATAAGTGGTCCTTAGTATAAAAATAATGAGCTCAATAGGACCTGGCATGGTGGATCGACTGGCTGAACCTCCACCTCTAGTGCCAGGATCCCATGTTGTTGCCAGTTTGTGTCCCAGCTGTTCTGCTCTCCTTCTAGCTCCATGCTTGGGGCCTGGGAAGGCAGAGGAGGATGGCCCAAAGGTTTGGGAAGTTGTATCCATGTGGGAGAACTAGAGGGAGCTCCTGGCTCCTGGCTTCAGATCTGCTCAGTTTTCGCTGTAGGGTGAACCACCAGATGGAGGATCCTCTGCCTTCTCTCTATAAATCTGTCTTTCCAATATAAATAAATAAATAATTATTTATTTATTTATTTATTTATATTGCAAAGTCAAATATACAGAGAGGAGGACAGACAGAGAGGAAGATCTTCCATCTGGTGATTCACTCCCCAAGTGACCGCAACAGCCGGTGCTGCTGATCCAAAGCCAGGAGCCAGGATCTTCCTGCAGGTCTCCCACACAGGTGCAGGGTCCTAATGCTTTGGGCTGTCCTTGACTGTTTTCTCAGGCCACAAGCAAGGAGCTGGATGGGAAGTGGAGCTGCCGGGATTAGAACCGGCACCCATATGGGATCCAGCATGTTCAAGGCGAGGACTGTAGCGGTTAGGCCACCGCACCGGGCCCCCAAAAAATCTTTTAAAAATTAGCTCCATATTTGAAAGGAAGGGCTGATATTTGCTTTCTCTTGAAAATTAATCATTTCACAGAGTGAAATTGTCACTGGTGAGGTGGACTGGACAGATGTCTTTCCTGTTAAGCTATAGCTTCGCTTGATGTTTCTGTGTGGGCCACCAAATCTTTAATTTTATGTTATATGAGAATGGGAATAATTTTACACACACTACATGAATACAGCTTTAAGTGGGGAGGTGTTATTTTGAGGACATACAGTTCCATCACAGATTTGTTGGTCATCTGTGTTGGTTAAATCACAAAGGTTTTCCTTTTCCTTAGCCAGTTCTGAAGGCCAGCATATTGAATAAGCACCAGAGGGCACTGTTCTCACATGCAAACCAAGCAACAAAGCCACTGAAAATGCAAGTTTCTGTGGAGTTGATCCCTGGGAGAGTTTCTTATACAACACCAGTATTGTTCATCTGTGATTGTGTAACGGCTTGTCTCCAAGACATGACAGGTCTACAGAATTTTTTTAAAAGTGGACAACGTACCACTTACACCTTGGCTCTGTAAATTGGTCACACTTTACACCAGAAGCAATGTAGGGGAAGAGGGTGGGGCTGAGAACAGTTAATGTTGATGTCAAAGGGTTGTGAAGATTTATTCTTGGTTTTGTTTAATCTGAATACCAGAATGATGACATTGGTCAGATTCACATTCAGGAGAGACCTAAGCCAGGTATTTAGTCAGTTCAGATAAAATCTGTGTGCCTTGGGGAGGTATGTCAAGCTGGCAGAGGGTGGAGATGCTAAGACTCAAAGTTTTCCTGACACTCACAAAACCTCTCCTACAGGCCCCTTTTTCATCACTTCCCCCTCACCCCCCACCACAAAAGTAAACCCCACAGATCAACAAAATAAAGATGTGCGTTAGCATAGCAAAGACCCCTAAGTCATTACTTTCTAGTCCTTTCTTTGTGGAAATTCTGTAGTTAGCACTGCTTATTGGTTAGTTGTGTGTGTGTGTGTGTGTGTGTGTGTGTGTGTGTGTGTGTGTTTCACCAGAAAATTTTCTCTAATAACCCACTTCTAATATAAAGAGATGGTCACTGCACTCTTCCTTACTACTCCAAAGAATAGAAAAGCCCACGAGGATACCACAAGGGCGATAGTTACCTTTGTTAAATATGGCTGTGTATTTAAGAGGTAACTTACTAAAACCCCAAGATCCAAAGATTCATGATGATATGTCAAAGAGCTATGTGTCAGACTCCATTTTTGATGTGCTCAGGCTGCAGATTTGCTGCAGGTGGGGAGCAGCTCACTGTCATGTCTGGCCCTGTCAGAAGCAGCCAGCTAATCAGCTGTAACACGAAACTTTAGCATAACTAACTGCACAGTGGGAAAATGTACTGTAAGCGTATTGTCTTCTTGCCCACAGTGCTCTATCACCCATTGTAAACACGATATCTGGCTTAATTGGAGTATACTCCAAAAATATCTAAACTAAAGCAGAAACTGACATCATAGGGAAAGGCTGCCTTCTCTGTGTTTGTATTGATGACTTCCTATGTCATTGCCAGAGAATTCCACTGAATGTTGCTTAATAATTCTAACAATGGATTGCATACAGAGGTTGGCAAAATAGTAGCAGTGATTAGATCATCCAGTCAACCCATCTTCCCAGCACAGTGCGGGATCTCCAGATAGGGAATCTCATACTTCATTTAAGGCAGAGGGCCAGGGATTAAGACTGACTGACTCTTGCTTTCTGTAGAAATACTGACAGTGCACCGACTCTGTTTTAGTTGGCTGTAATCAGGCCCTTCTTAATTCCTTGAACTGGCACTTCCAACACAATACTCTTCTTTTCTTTGGAGATAACCAACAGAGTAGATGTTATCTGTTGCAGGCAATTGCTCTTGTAAATGATGCCTGCACAAAACTCAAGGTCAGGTTATCACCCAGAACACCTTCATGCTGGGAGGCTGCCCCAGAGGAAAAGTCCTAGATAGTTCCTTGGCTGGAGAGTGCTTCACTTTGCAGTGTACTGCATTGTGTAAACTTTGGCTCAGAAAGGGCTATTGTTTCAGGGTGATTACTCGTGATTAATTTATTCACTAACGCAGTGGACACACTTGCTTTCTCACCTGTTAGCTTTGTAGGTTTTTTGTTTGTTTGTTTTTTAATAAAATGGGTGCACCCACCTTGTTCTTCCACACATGAGAGGACTTCAGAAAGTTCATTTAAATGGTATTAAATAATTAGTTTGTTTTGTTGAAAAAAACTTTAGAAATTCATCAATACTTTTTTCAATTAGCAATAATCTTGCCTCAGATAAACCTCATTGGTTACCATACTGTCACTGTGCAAAGCTACGAATACTTTTTTCATGTTGCTCATTTTCATGAACTTTTTGAACACATCTCCAACATGTTCTTCTCTGGTTAACATATAGACCTAATTCAGATTCTCGGAGTGGATCTTGTAATAACTGCAGCTAAGAATCACTAGAATGGCTAGCAGATTCCCACTGGATTTATTGTCAAGAACTCAGAAGTCTCATTTTGGATTCATGGCCAAGCCCTTCATGGTCAATCAGGGCACTCAATCTCTCTAACATTGTCTTGGGAACCATGAGTGGTAATGACCATGTACAGCTAGAGCTTTCAGTGGTCTCCTCCTAGTGTACGGAAGATGTTATTGAGAGCAAAGCCAATGCTTGTCTGCATATAGTTGGATACCATCGTATCTTTATAACCCTGGATTTAATAGTCAACGAATGAACTGCTTGTTTTTGGTTTTCTCCCTTAAGGAACTTGGCATTATATTTTTGTCACACAAACAGCTAATTATGGCTTGACTGAAACTGTTTAAAATAGAACACACTATGGACTTAGGTTAAGGATAGAAAGCCCTGGAAAGACAGCAAGAAACTGACAGCAGACTGCTTAAAGAAAAGTTGTATTCAAACTTTTTAGGAGTATGACTTACTTTGCAGGGTCGTTGCTGAATTGGTTGAAGTTTTTGCAGCGTTACATCTGTTATTCTTTAACATTTCATGGAGAACTGAGGAAGTGCCAGCACACTGGGAAAAGAGCCAACATTAAATGGCTGTGTAATAAAAGGGGAAAAGGTTTAACTCTGAAAATTAAAGACCTAAAAGCTCAACTTTTATAGCTAGAGAAAAAAAAATTGCCACAGTGAGTAAATAATGTGAGTAGAATAGGATATTGAATTTATATGAAACACGCTTTCAGCCAAACCAATCTGATCATTCAAGCTATTGACAAAAACAATATAAAAGAAACACCTAGTAAAGTATATGTGCCGTTCAGATTTGGGATCATAGGTGCCTGGGAGAGAAGAGCAGAAAGAGAAGCCCAAGAAACCAGGGCAAAATTGGAATCCAGGCAGGAATTAAGGGAGATGGGAACTGGGGACATATGTGGGACCAAGGGACTGAAGGCAAGAGAATTAAGATAATCTAAAATGCTACGCTATTGGGCCTGGCAGTGTGGCCTAGCGGCTAAAGTCCTCACCTTGCAAGCTCCGGGATCCCATATGGGCGCCGGTTCTAATCTCGGCAGCCCCACTTCCCATCCAGCTCCCTGCTTGTGGCCTGGGAAAGCAGTTGTGGTCACTTGGGGAGTGAATCATCGGACGGAAGATCTTCCTCTCTATATCTCCTCCTCTGTGTGTATCTGACTTTGTAATAAAAATAAGTAAATCTTTAAAAAATGCTATGCTATTTTCTGTTGCTTAAATGTATTTATTTCACAGATAAACCTATGAAGATTGTCTAGTTTTCTTGAAATACTGTCCACCAGTTAAAGAGCTGTCACTAGATGATGACTTTGAATAGTACCATTTTTTCATTCTTTACTTGTTCATCAAATACTTGTTAAATCCTTTATTTGTATAAGCCAACTTACTAGGGATAAAAAAGTAAAAATAATGAAATCATCCCAGTGATGATTGTAGTATTTTGGTCTTGATTTAATTCCGCAGTCTCTTTTATCTGTTTGAACAAATTATCAAAGAATGACAGTTAAAATGAAACTAATTTCTGATTGCCTTTTACCTTTACTTTGAACTGTTGTTGTAAGTGTGACAAATATTGAGAGAAAATGTAATATTTTTAAATAGTCCTTTAAATACTGATTTGACTTCCTTTTAAATATTTTTCTTAAGATTTATTTTTATTGCAAAGTCAGATATACAGAGAGGAGGAGAGACAGAGAGGAAGATCTTCCATCTGCTGATTCACTCCCCAAGTGGTTGCAATGGCTGGAGGTCAGCCAATTCGACAACAGAAGCCTGGAGCTTCTTCCAGGTCTCCCATGCAGGTACAGGGTCCCAAGGCTTTGGACCGTCCTCGACTGCTTTCCCAGGCCACAAGCAGGGAGCTGGATGGGAAGCGGGACCACCAGGATTAGAATTGGTGTCCATATGGGATCCTGGTGCATTCAAGGCGAGGACTTTAACTGCAAAGCTACCATGCCGGGCCCTGACTGTATTTAATCTATGGTCTATGATATTATTCCAGTCTTGGTTAAAGATTCTGTATTTCTCAAAGTGCCTTTCCACTTACTGCTTTATGCAGTTTCAATATGTTGCAACCAACCAGTACTCTGTTCTTTCCAAATAAAAGTGCTATGTTCTACTTGTATCTGTAGTTGGCTTCTGTCATGGCCAATAGCAAAACAAGCACAAAACAAAACATATGATGAAAAGATTATTTCAGTCTTTCACTGCTCATCTTCTATTTTTAATTTTCTTATAAACCAGTAAAGTGTTATGCTTGAAAACATATTTCTAAGTTTCTTCTGCTTTCTGTGGTTCTCTCTCTCTGGCCAAAAAAAAAAAAAAAAAAATTTTCAGGAGAAAAGCTTTATTTAAATATTTTTTTATAGGAGATTCTAAATCTTAAATGTACACTTGCTTTTCACTGACAAACTTGAATGTAAAACATCCAGTCCGAATCCATCTTAAGCAGATACTAAATAATTTCCTTACAGCTATATACATGTACCTACAAGATGAGTCAGTGGATGTTTATTTATCTATTCATTTAGCTAATTACATGGTATCAACACTGAGCAATAAGCCTCATAGGTTAAAATGAGGTGAGATACCAACTTGTACAAGACACACCCCGGCCATCAAATTTGATCCTAATTACTAGAAGAGACAAATTGTAGCATTGAAAATAAACACCTCAATACAAGGTAACTTATGACGCAGGTATTTTGATCAAGCCAAGGAAAGCTAGGTGGAGGAATAATAGGACCCTAGGAATAATGGCAGTAATCAGAAGAGGAACAGAAGTGTGGAGAAGGCTAGGAAACCAAAGAATTGCCAGGATTTCACATTATTAGTGAAGGAGAAGATGTGTGAAGGCTAAACAGGCAGGAAGATACAAAAGACATTCAAGGATGGCTAAACCAGATATAGAGCAGGAATAGACACTCATATTGGGAAATGAAAGAGGATAAACCTGGTGAGTAGTGAAGTTTTAGGGTGTTTGAACATCACGTTCATGAGTTTGAAGTATTTCCGTGGCTCAATTGCCTTCCCATTTGCCTGCATTCTTAGTTACTCCAGTCTATTTTCAAATTGTTGCCAAAATAATGCTGCAGAAAAATAAACACACAATCCCATGTTCAAGAATTCTCAGTGAATTTCAGAGGGATGTGGGTCCCTGAGCTCCTTCCAGTATGGGTGTCTTGTCACAGCTGAGTATGGCAATGCAGGTTCCCTTTGGCTAAGATTGGCCAGATGAGGACCAATGGCCTTGCTTGGCCTTGTATAGAACTAGGTGACCAAGATCCTTGTAAAGGGGCTGAGACCTCTTTGGAGACCATCTGAATTCCGGGACACTTACACAGTGGCATTTGCTGTTAGAGGTTCACTGAACTAGAACAAACCCTCACGTAACTACCCAATTCCCATTGCAAATATATTCAGTTTCAGTGAAGCAGCATCATTATATTCAATTTATGCTCACATTGAATTCTGTAACTTATCTTTTTGCTTCAATGTAACTTTAAAAATCTGCTGAATGGTGGTGAAACGTAGGAATTGTGTATGTGTGATAGTTGTTATTAGCCCTACATTGTAAAAGCAAAGACTAAAGAGCAGATGTTTCCTGTAATTTATGCAAGGTCAAACAGCAATTAAGTGACAAATTTAGGGTTTTAACCCAATGTTCTTTAATACCATTTCCACTGCACAGGTGGATTCCAAAGACACTTTCAAGCACTGGAAAATAGAATCTGTGGGGTGGCGTTGTGGCGCATCCAGTTATGCCAGGCTTGCAATTTCAACACAGGCACCCCACATTGGAATACCAATTTGAGCCCCAGGTTATAATATGCCTAGGAAATCAGCAGCAGCAGGTAGCCGAGTGCTTATGCCCTGCCATCTACATTGGACACCTGGATGGAGTTCCAGTTTCCTGGTCTTGGTGCAGACAAGCCCTAGCTTTTAGAGCCATTTGGCGAGTGAGCAATGATGGGTAGATCTCTTTCTCTGACTTTCTCTGTCTCTCTGTTACTCTGCCTTTCAAATCTTTTTAAAAATTAAATTTGTGAATGAAAGTTGCAGGACACAGAAGCAAAGAATCACAATGACCTATACTTACCTACAACACCTGTTTTCAGGCTACATTGCTTCAGCAGGAAACTGCATACTGTGATCTGCTAAACTGAGGAGTTAGGTTTGATCTGATGACTTTTCAAATGTGCTTTCATTTCCTTGTGTATGTGAAATCACTCACCAGATTTCACCTGCTCTCTGAACATGTTAGGTTTCACGAGAAAGTTTGAAGAATGGCGTGTTCTTTCCTATATATCTTCAATAGTTTTAAGTTCCTGTTTTCCCAAAACACCAAAAGGGAACTTCAAATGCCACTCATGCTGTTGCTCACTCTTTCTTTGCACTTCTTTCAAAAATAAGTAACAACAGCAGTAAAACAACAACAATATTTGCCTTCTCCTGCTTCAAGTTTCAGCCAGGCTTGTACTTGAAGTCCCAGGCCAAAGTAGCAGAAGCAATCAGCCGGTTGCCTTTGTTGTGACTTTATGGTCAGACCTTTATCACAGTGGAGAAGGAAGCTTCAAAATGAAAACCATACGTTTGGTGGGAAATGGTTCCAACTGGTGCTGGATTACTATCCAGCTTGTTTCTAACATGATTGGGGCACACACAGGAAACACTAAAGGTGTGGATGTGGAGATGGTTCCCCTTCCAGGAAGGTCTTGGAATCCTGAGCTATCAAAAGCCAGGGCTTCCAGCAGGTTCTCCTGAGTATGACCATACAGTGAGCCCTTATCTTTCCTAGGAATGCTCTCCAGAGAGAGAGGCTCTGTGTAGAATTTTCCAAGCTGTCAAGAATATCAGCACATTCCCAGAGGGAAAAAGTGCATTCTGTTCTTATCAGGTGAAATTGACCTCCATACCCCAGCATGTTCCTCTTGTCAGTCACTATGATAATTTCAAGTGCAGGGTGCTGCAGGTTTCTAGATGTACAGACAATTCCGGAAGCTAAATACGGCATGCACTTCCAGAATCTCCTTCCCCTGAGAGAGGTCATGGTCAAGCTTACAAGAAGGAGCATTTTAAGACATTGTTGGCCTGCAATCAACTCTGCATCTGACAAAGTGCTCTACCCAGACTAGACCCTCCCCGTGCTCATTTTCTATCTGATATTAAATGATCCAAGTGGTAGTCACAGCAGTTTACAGTAGTTTTTTAGCCAGTGGAAACCAGCACAATTCATGAGAATCCTTTCACTGAGGTCCCATCAGCTCCTGAGATACACTTCCCCACTAGAGATTTCCAAATTAGTTGCCCTGATACATGGTCATGAGCTTCCTCAAGAATCTCATTATGTCTGTCATCACTGTCAACAGGAATGAAACATGCACAACAGAAGAGGGTCAGAAACTGCTCTGCTGTGTGCATTTCCGCGCCACAGTGATTGTTGCTGCAGCTTCAACTGAACAGATTTCGACCCTCCCCCCAAAGCTTTGTGGGAAGTACCAAGTGGCTTGGGTTATGAAAAATGGCTTAATTCACATTTTTAATTTCTTCCTTTTCAAGGTTAAATTTTTTTTTTTTTAAATTGAGGACATCTCTTAGGATTCAAAACAAGAAGAATGGGTATTGTCTTGTTTATCAGAGCAGCCCAGCCCACCTTCTCCTGCCTACTGTAGTCCTCACTGGAAATCCAGAATAGGCAAAGCTCCAGGAATTTCTAAGGAGTTTTTATGGATATCTGGGGATGGGCTTTTTGGAGGGGTGTTGGGGGATCTGTGAGAGTGAAGGTGAATGAAGACATCTGGGTCTGCAGGTAGACTGATAGACATGGTCACCTATCCACTAGTATGTCCTTGATCTCAAATTAGTTCCCCTCAGTTCTTGCAAGCTCACAGATCCAGTCAATGACCAGACACATTCACTGTGCCTTGGAAATGTAGACAAACAGAAGCATATCGTCTAATAGGGAAATTAGGACACCTAAAAAGGCATTCCTTAAATGCTTTTGTTTATTTACCTTTATCTTTCTGTAAAGCAGAACAAGAAAGAGAGATCTTCCATCCACTGGTTCACTTTCCAAAGGACTGCAACAGCCAGGGCTGGGCCAGACTGAAGCCAGTAACCTAAAATTCCATTTAGATTTCCCATGTTGGGTGGCAGGACCCAATTACCAGGTCATCATTTCATCATTTGCTACCACCCAGGTAGGTTAAGTTAGATCATAAGCAGAGAAGCTAGGACTCAAACTGCCACTCCCATATGCAAAGAGGGTGTCCTCTGTACCACAGTGCTGGCCCTGAGGTAATTTTTAAGCTAGGTGTTGCATGCTGAGAAATGACAGCCAAACACCGAAAGGCAAGGGAATCACAGAAAGGCCAGGGCAGGAGAATGAGGTCTGCAAGAAGTTAAACGTGCAGGTAAAATGAGTTAGGTCTGGCCAGATGGATGGGGAAGGTTGTCATTTCGTGCACCACAGGATAGAATAGCATGATCAATAACAGTGTTGATGTTGAGCCTAGACTTGGGAAGGGAGGTTTAAGAGAGAGAGAGAAAGAGCAGGTGTGAGATTTCAACATACTCCCAACAAAGTCTGATAAAGACCCAAACTAAGGTAGTCATGGCAGGGTAGAAGAAAAGTTACATCTCAAAAATGTTAGGAAATACAGTGATGAAACTGACAAGACTGAAGAGTTCCAACTTACGAGATGGAGTTGGTGGTGGCAATTCTGATAGGGATTTTTGTCTATTCTCCCTGTTTTAATCTCTACTCTGTCTCTACTTGTCTCTATCCCTACCTCTAGTTTCAGTTCTTGCCCGATCTCTACCTATAGTCCTAAACCTATATTCCCTCTCTACTCCCATCTCTCTTCTCCCAACCCTTTCCCAACTTTTATCTCTATTTCTACCCCAACCCCTATTACATCTCTATCCTTATGTCTTTCTTTCTGTCTGCCTGTTTGTCTATTTATTCTCCTCTGTTCTGATAAAGAACCTAAAAAGACTTTTTTTTTTCCATGTTAGCTCAAAGTCATTCATCTTGGTTGCTTATCAGAATACCCTGAGGGTCACTTGAAAAAATACCAATGTGTGACCCATCTAAGACCTACTGAATCACAATCCATGAACATCTAAATTGTTTGAAAGTTCCAGTGATGACACTGATGCACAATTCGAACAGAAACCTCTGCTTTAGTGATAAGTCATGGGTGGTCATTTATAGCAATTCCTTGGATTAGATGTACATAACTATACCTGTGTCTGTCAGAGTTGGGGAAGATGGGGTGGAGAGTGTGTTCCCTAAGTACAGAGGTCTTCTGGCTATGACCATACTGGGCCCCTAAATGTGCTTGTGCCAATAGTCTTATGAAGGGTGGAATATTTAAGTGTGTATTTATGATGCCTTATTATAAACCTTGTGGTAGAAGATTTATTAATCATCGACATGGCAGGTACTGTGTGGGCACTGTGTTATTTAATCTTCAAAATCACAGAAGGTCAATATTACAATACCAGTTCAGAAGCAAACAGAGATGCAAAACACTTCGTTTCATTTGCCACAATAACCAGGAAAGAAAACTATAGAGCTGGAATTTGAACTTCAGCATTAAAGTTCTCATACTTTAAATGCAAAAACAGAGGGAAATTCTCTTTGGAAGTGAAAGAAAAAGAGATACATGTGCGGTTGAAGATAGTGACTAGTAGGGTCTATTTCAGCATATAAGTCGCTTAAAAAACCACTTAGTCATGTCTACAGAGATAAATGCTCTAAACAGTTCTGTGTCTATATCTTAGCTTATTTCAAATATGTTAGCAATAGAAAGAATACCTTGTTTAGACAAACCTGTTATGAATGTCCAATCTATGAAATTAATGAAAGGGGACTATGTTAATTTGCTTAACTATAGTAACCATTTCACTATGTATATAAACCTTAAATATCATAAAAGCATATAAATGCATATAAGGCATCAGTGTTATTCTTTCTCTTCTCCAAAAGATTTTTCTGAAGTTCAGGGAGTTATGGTTCTCATGTATGGTCCCAGATAAATTTTAGAATGCTAAACATTTTTCTACATACCACTTAAAATGATGGTTTCAAGAAGCAAATAACCACCATAAAGGGATGACAGAGATGTATCTTTTCCCAGATGGAATATGGTGGCTGGGCAGGAGGGCTCTGGCCTCCTGTAGACCAACTCCCATGTTGTCATGAGTGCTCCTATGACCTAGGAGAGGGTGGAGCCAATCATAGACCTGGGTTAACACCTGCTGGGAGGGCAGTCACCTCCCTAGAGAGGCCCTGACTTTTGTCCTCAGACATTACAGGAGCCATTATTTTGGGTAGGAGGTTGCTGAGCCTATTCTTGGTGAAGTCTCCGGCCATGGCAGACAAAGTCCCCCAGGAAAGTGCACTGTGCTAGCTATCTGCTGCTTTTAAGATACTTGCTGAGGGAGGGGAGAAGCATCATAAAGTGATGCACACCTGTTCAAATACATATTATTTTATTACTAGGACCACTTACCCTGGAATCCTTGCTCCTAAAGGAAAATTGGGTGGGTTTTAGCACAGTACATTGTGGCGATCTCACTGAGGTTTTCAGATCCCAGGGGTCCCCAAAGGCAGGGAGTTTTCAGTACCGACACTAAGAAAATCCCAGGAAAACCAGAAAAAAAAATGTCGCTGCATTATAACCCAACGTACTACGGAACATTAGGGAAGAAACTAACCTATAACACCTAGGGCCAGATGGTATTTTGAGGTGGTTCATAGAGAGCCAATTACACTTACATACTTCAAGTGTGCTATGTAATAACCAAGTCAAAGAATTTATGTTCTTCCTGTTACAAACTCAACAAATACACTCATTGTTTTGGCACATAAAAGCACAAGTTTATAGTGCAGTTAAACATACTTAAATATTCATTTTCTGCTTGTGATGATTAATATGTGTCAGCTTGGCTAGGTGTGATACCCATATACTTCATTAAACATTATTCTAAATGTTTCTTTGAAGGTAATTTTTAGATTAAGTGAACATTTAAATCAATAGACTTGCAGAGGACAAGAGCTGGCATGATGGCTCAACAGGCTAATCCTCTACCTTTAAGTGCCAGCAGCTCATATTGGTGCCAATTTGTGTCCTGGCTGCCTCACTCCCAATCCAGCTCCCTATTTATGGCCTGGGAAAGCAGCAGAGGATAGCCCAAGTTCCTGAGTGCCTGAACCCTGGTGGGAGACCCGACAGAACTCCATGTGGCTCCTAGCTTTGGATTGGCTCAGCTTTGGCTATTGCAGCCATAGAGAGAATTTTTCTATTTCTCTCCTCCTTTCTGTAAATCTATATGCCTTTTTTTCATATTTTGGGTGCTTTTATTCCAGACAATTTATCATATGAATATATTAACTTTTTAAAGTTATTTTTATTATTTTCCATAATACAATTTTGTAGGTATAAGGATTTCCCCCTTTCCCTCCCACTCTTGCCCCCTCCATATTATTACAGCAGTAGAATCCTCCAGCAATAGCTGCAAGTTCAACATTCTGCTGCCTATGTGCACCATGGCATTGTAGGTATAGACAAAGGTAGAAAATCCAGCATCATATTATTGAGGTGTATTTTACTATTTCACTAGGAGTCCTCCCTATATTTGGCAGCAGAAATGCATATTGCAAGCTATCTTCACTTCCAGGTATGCTAGCCTCTATTATACAGTTCATCTATGAGAAGTAAATCTGCCTTTCGAATAAAAATAAATAGATCTTAAAAAATTTTTAAAAATCAAGACTTGGAGTAGAGAAGATTAGTCTCCATTACATAAGTAGATCTCAACCAATCAATTAAAGGTCCTAATAAAAAATTAGGTTGACCTCCCTAATGAATAAATTTCTGTTGACCACTTGTCTTCACTGAACACAGTCCAGCAGCCAGTACACAATCTAGTGCCCCTGTGGAATCCCCATACATGCAGTGAGAGAATTTAGCCACTAGGCTACTATACCAGACCCAATTCATTGAATCTTGATTTGTCACATAGACTGGGTTCTTCTTGCCTCCTTGGTTTTATTGTTTTTACTTTCTTTTTTTAAATTTTATTTTTTAATAGTGATTACAGGGTTGATCAGGGTGGGAAGGATTGAGTTTTAGGGATAACTGGGTGAACTCAATGCATCCAAATTTGCTATTTTTTCTTGTTTTTCTTGGGGGAAGAGGGGAGACAAAGGGGGAAACCACTCATGACTGCACACTTCCCAGTACCCAGGGATGAGGAACCGCCATCTCATACCAACCCAGAGTCAATGTTAATTTCTTACTCCAAGTCCAGCCCATCCCAAGAACTCCTGAATCTCAGGCTAGTTGTTTACCAGCTTAGGGCCCCAATTATGAACAGAGTTCTAGCCCTCCTTTCCTCCTTTTCATTAATATTTCAATAGACTTTTCAGTATTTCTATTCCTCCTAGAATCTTTCCAGTTTGTTTTTCTGTGTTCCTCAAAGGGCTGAAAAGTTTTCTTCTCTTAACCTTATGTTACTGTTGTATATGTACACATACACATTCCATTTGAGTTTTTATTTAACACAAACTAAATGTACCTAGGTCACCTCCTCACTTTCTTCATGTTACATCCTGGCAGCTGGTCTAATTTGACAGCATCTCTGTTCTTATCGTTCATGATGTTGGAGGTGACTGAATGGAAGCCTCAACAGAGCATGCCTGAGCAGGCTCCTGTTCCTAGAACTAACACTGACATGAAGATGCAACTTGAACTAGTGGCTCATCCTGACCTGACACTTTAACATGCCGTCCTGCTTGGATTGATTTTCTAGAACCATCTTGGTTCTCCCCTTGATGACCAAAAGCATCCTGGCAGAGTCTGAGGTGGGCGTGACAGCTGTCATTCCACAGGCCAGAAGAGAGGAGGAGATGGCTGTCCTTAGATCTTCCTTTATGCCTTTCAGACACCATATCCACATCTCACAAAAAATAACCAGATCTCACTTGCCCCATGATGGAAGTACAAGTCCAGCCCTTTGAAGTCATGGCCAGTTGTCATCTCTAGACCAAGCTGCAGTCTCTGCTGTTGTAGCTGTTCTCAGAGCAGCACTGATATTCATTTCTTTACTCCCACTCTGGATTTCCCTCAATTGTTACTGACATCTTTGATTAGTTGCTTGCCTGGTGTGGTGGCATAGGCCTTCATTCTTGAGGGGTTTCAGCCCTTAGCCATCCTAGTCTTATCAAATCATTATTGGTGCAATTGCCCTTTGTCACGCATTACTGGACACAGAGGAACCAAGAGAAGCCTCAGGGAATTCCGACTTCTAGACAGACTTCTCTCTGTACCAATAACCTGCATTCCTTGGTGGAGTCATCAACTCCACCTGCCAGTGTAGTAACTGTTTTTTGTTTGTTGCTTGCTTTGCAGCTTGATATTTTACTGTTATATAAAGCCCAACATGGCCAACTAGGAATTCAGACTGCAGTTCAGTGGAATCCTGAAGACATTCTGCCTTGGGAACTAGGACTTCTAATCCAACACAGATTAAGTTTGTAGGGTGAGAAGTTTAAATTCTGAGACTGAGACATTGGGTTGCAGTGGAAAAGCATGCATCCTATATCCTCTATCATGTCTAGCTAGCCAGCCAATGTGTATTATGTATCTTAAACATGTAATCTAATGTGTAACATTCATCAGGCATTATCTATTATCTAACCATCATCTGTGTGTTATCTATTACTTAGCTATTTATCTTTGAGAGATAGAATACATCTTGAAACTGGTGAACTCTATAGCCATGAGTCTATTGTTGTACTTCCTGTACTATCAACTGGGTGTTCTGCTTTGAGGAACTTTCATATTTAAAATGTTGGCAGATCAGGCATTCTGTTGGTCTTTAGGGGGTGGTACTGACCAGCTATTAGCTGTTTTGTATGAGACTGTTGTTCTTTTGAGGGCACTAATATAAGATAAAAGGTCTGGCTGCATTATATCCACACCCTGAAGTTTCTGAGCGTGCGTTTCTGCTAGGTGCCCCTGTTCCATACCCTCAAGCCTTGTTCCTTCCATTTTGACCAGTTGAATGAATCATTTCCCTTGTTCAGGGGTCATTATAACTCCTTGCCTCAGTCCACCTCTCCTTCAAGATGAGGTGAGAGGTCAAATGTAGTGCTCCTAGCTCTGCCCAGTTGGTGAATTTCTCTTTGTGACTTCCTTCAGGGTTAGTCTTCAGTGGGGTTTTCATTAATCAGTAGTTCATTTCTGGCCAGCACCAACACATTATATATGAACCAAGCCCAAGTTCTCTGTTCACTCGTCAACAGTCGTAAAGACTTTGATTTTGCCCTAGGCGTGGATTGAAGGAAATACGGTGGAACAGCAGAGGCAGGGAAAATGAGTCTAGGTTACGTGTCTATGTGATGCATTCAGGAGCCCTGCCTACCACCAGTGCAATCCTGAGTGTACCACATCCACAACTGCACTCTAGGCTGTCGGATTGGGTGGCTCTGATAACACCTGGCTGACAGTAAGCAGCTCTGACTTTATGATCATTTTATGTTCTGTGGTGAAGACTCAATTTTTGTATTTTGTCAGAGTAATGTAATTTTTCAGATGTGTAATTTTTCAAATTCTCTGCTTTAAAAGATATGGCTTTGTTAGAAACCTAAAGGCCTGTGATAGTATTTATTTAATTTATCTAATTACACCTTGAGAAATGCTATACAATAGGGTTACTCACTGGAAATACATCTTTAAAATTTTCAAACCAGGGGCAGGCACTGTGGTATAGTAGGCTACGCCGTTGCCTGCAGTGCTAGCATCCCATATGGATGCTGATTCATGTCCTAGCTGCTCCACTTCCCATCCAGCTGCCTGCTCATGGCCTGGGAAAGTAGCAGACAATGGCTCAAGTCCTTGGGCCCCTGCACCCACATGGGATACCCAGAAGGAGCTCCTGGCTCTTGGATTCAGATTGACTCAGTTCAGTATGTCTCAGCCATTCAGGGAGTAAGCCTGTAAGTTGAAGATATCCCTCTCCCTGACTCTCCTCTCTGCAACTCTACCTTTTAAATAAAAATAAAATAAATTCTAAAACAAAACAAAAAAACATCTTCAAAATGGTCATGGCTTAAAAGGCTGGACAGTTTTCACTGTATCCTACACTTGTTATAGATCCTGCTCTTCCCCTAGACCACATTTGAAACTGGCTGGCTGGGGTGTGTGAGTGTGTGTGTATGTGTGTGTGTGTGTGTAAGAAGGGAGGGAGGGAGACCATGGAGAGAGAGAGCAAGAACATCCAGCTTGCTAGTTGGCCATCAGTTCATCTCACTGCTAGAAATATGACCGATTAGCCATCACTGTAATTCCTATGAATCAAAGACTCCCTTATGAGATGTTTCAAAAATGCTGCTAGCATTATTAATAGCCTGAGGCTGATGAGGACTAGTGGCAGCAAGATCTTTAGAAAAGCAAATATATTACAGGGCTTCAGGTGATGTCACTGCATAGTCTCCAAGTGAGGTGATTCCAGGAAAGGTCAGGGAAATTTGACCATTCAAGATTACCAGACTTATCCAGTTGAATGTTCCTGTGCCAGGGACTTCCCACTCTTGAGCCATCAGGGCCTTCCCTTGACATCGGACACATTTGGATGCTGTGCGTTTTTTACTCTTTCAGGCTAGAACCCCCCTTCCACACTTATAACATGCAATCCTGTATATGATTTTCTTCCTCATCTGCCTTGCAGCTGCAGGAGATAAGAGGATTTGAAAGGCTGCCTTAGAGGCTGCCTGTCTTTCACAGTGCACTTTAAGTGGGCAATTAGCTTCGCTGAGCCTAGTATTCCGCTTGCAAACCTCCCAATGCCTTAAAAATCAGCCAGCAGATAACACAGTCCCTATAATTATCATTTCTCTGTTCTGATCAACTGTAGCAGCCACTTGATATGCAAGTATCTTGCCTTTTACCTATACCACATAGCAATTAAGCTCAGGTGAATGTTTTTAGCAAATATACTTGTAAAATTATATTACATGCCAGGGATTAGGGTCAGCCACTTTAGCATCATCCATGGAGATTCTGACTTCTATCCTGGAGGCAGACCTATTTCCACATCTTAGTCTGGATCCTTTAGCCAACAGAATCAAGGCACAGTTTGATGTGCTAACTCTATATTGGAGAGCAGAGTCCCAGTGAAAGACTCGAATGAGGCCAGGAACAAGGCAAAGCAAATAGCAGGTGTTGAGCCACCAGGACAGAAAGAGCTTCACAGCAAACATGTTGGTTACTCAAACTTGAGAAGACAACTCCAGAGAGTTGGGCAAGCTGTTTAGAGCAGGTGTCCTCCTGTTCCTCTGCACACTTTGCTCAGAACACACCCGTCATGTCAGTTCTCCCCCTCAATATGTGAGCAGCATCAACACCAACATAGGCAGCCAGCGGAGCTTTCAGGATCCAGGCGAGGCAGTGTAGGGCGACAGAAAGCCTTTTTACCTGGATTGGAGGCCTCGGGTAGAGCCTGTCCATTAGTGATGGTGATCGCAGGAGCAGCATCCAGGAATGGATGATGGCAGAAATGGCGTGAGCTGGTCATGGACAGAGGCCAGGAACCAAAGTCATGATCTGGGGACAGCAGGAGAAGAATGGTTCTCAGCAGCAGCACACTGGTCCTTGTTTATTCTGTTTCCCTTGAAGAAACAGAGCTTTGATGTTAAGGCTAAACCCATGTCTTAAAGGTGTAGCAAGAATTTCACAGACTCCTAGGACTGGAAGCCCTGTGCAAATCAATTGGTCCAGCCTCCATACTTTACAAAGGGCATGAGCCTTAGAAAGTTTAAGTGACACTCTCTAGCAAAATAGGAAGTAAATCCAGGAGAAGGCCCTTTCCAGCCTTCTTTGCATCTTGTCACTTTACAATGCAGGTAAACGGGAGGGTTCTCTGGCCTTCCACTTCTGTCTTTATCAAACTCTTGAAAGTGTCAGTTTAGGGGCCTAGCGCAGTAGCCTATTGGCTAAATCCTCGTCTTGCATGCACCAGGATTCCATATGAGTGCAGGTTTGTGCGCTAGCTGCTTCAGTTCCCATCTAGCTCCCTGCTTATGACCTGGAAAAGCAACAGAGGATGGCCCAAAGCCTTGGGACACTGCATCTACATGGGAGACCCAGAAGAAGCTGCTGGTTCTTGGCTTTGGATTGGCTCAACTCCAGCTGTTGTGGCCACATGGGGAGTGAACCAGTAGACAAGATCTTTCTCCTTGTCTCTCCTTCACTCTGTATATCTGCCTTTCCAATAATAAAAACAAAAATATATCCAGAAAAAGTGTTAGTTTAATGAGGTATTGTCTAAAAGCTGCTTTAAGGCCTCTGAAGCAAGGGTGTTTTATAATTTTGAAATACAATTATTGGTTCTGCAACCAAATTCTTTGAACAGTATCAGCATACCTTCTTTTTTAAGATTTATCTTTATTATTATTGGAAAGGCAGATGTACAGAGAATGAGAGACAGAAAGATCTTCCATTCACTGGTTCACCATCTCCCACAAAGGTCTTCAACAGCTGGAGCTGTGCTGAGCGTAAGCCAGGAGCCAGGAGCTTCCTCCGGATCTCCCACGTGGGTGCAGGTTAGAAGGCTTTGGGCCATCCTCAATGGCTTTCCTAGGCCACAAGCAGGGAGCTGAATGGGAAGCAGAGCTGCCAGGACACAAACCAGCACCCATATGGGATCCCATCTGATGCAAGGTGGGAATTTACCCACGAGGCCATCAAGCCGGACTCTAGCAAGCCTCTTTGATGAGGCTAAGCATGTGTTAGAGGATTTAACATTACCAGAAGCAGAGCTCCTTTTCAGAAACAGAATATAATACAGGGACGGTTGTGCAGTAAACAAAGGGGAATGTTTGAGATGGACTTCATGCCACCCTTAGATTTGAAATCTGTTATGTTAAACCATTCTCAAGGATTGGCTCCAAGGTCTTCCCATGATCTTTGCATTCCCACATCAGAGGAGAGTACTTTAAACCCTTGTTAGCACAACTATCAATGTGCAGCTAGAGCAGAGACCTCCTGGTCTCTGAACATGGCCTCATGTCTGGCAGGTCTGGTGGCTTTGCTCTTGCTGGACACACAAATTGCAGAAGCTTCTGGGAATTCCTGCCCTCTTGACATGGGTATATGGGGCTTTGCATTCTGCCTCTGACAGCTTTGATTTCTGCAGCTACCCAAGCTTAGAAGGCACTCGTCTTCTTTCCTTTTACATTCCAAATAACATCCTAGGAAACCTCTTGTTTTTATTTCCTGTTTCAGAAAATTTGAAAAAATATAATTCTGGCTTACTACAAATCTGTTTCATTTCATGTCTTAAATTAGCCTGACATTCATTTATTTGAGTGTCTGCCCTAGCTCTGTGGTAAGAAACTGATGAGTTGGCTTGGAATTTCCACCAGTGGATGCCAACCACCAAGTGCCCTGGCACTGGCTTGGGACACCTTCTGCCAAATGCTGGGAGTCACTTCTGACTTCACAGTGAATCAAACCCTGAATGGGAGGACAGCCCTAGGCAGGATGGAAAATAGCATCTCTTCAATGTGTCAGCTCTTCTTGTCTCCCTCTCCACCCCAGAAGGAGTCATTGCCATGTAATACTCCGTGCAACACAGTGAAGTGCGAGAAAATCCTGAGGTAGTTTCCAGGCAGGAGAGTCACATGAACCAGTGTGTCCACTGCAGGAAATACAGTGGCCTCCTGCGCTGTCTGAGCTAAAAACAACCTCTCCTGGAACAGGAGTCATAGTGTCCTCTTGTGCGTGAGCAGGTACTTATTACTACTTTTAGATAGGGAACAGCTACACGGCCAAAGACCGAGGAATAGATAATCATGCTCTCCTTTTATTGTCTCCTGAATAATGCAAAGTGGTCTTTCCAATGAATTCTACTACAAAGGCTTTCTGAAATGGCAGGGTCTATTACCTACTGCCTGGAAAAACCCATTACATAGGTTTGTACAAACGGAGCAAAAAAGAAAAAAAATAAGACTTTACCCACTATTGGAGACTGGATAAGAACTACCGAACTTTACCCTCCAGGAGTATGTTTTCTTGATTTTTTTCTCCATTCTTAATCTATTGAGGAAGATTGGTAGATGCATATACTTCTCTGACCTGTGAGATAAACAAAGCCCACAGAATTTTGAGGTAGGAGGAATCTCAGCCCTTAATTTTTATTATTTTTAAAAATATTTGTTTTTATTGGAAAGTCAGACAGAGAGGAAGATCTTTCATCTGCTGATTCACTTCCCAAAGGGCTGCAATGGCCAAAGTTGAGCCAATCCAAAGCCAGGAGCCAGGAACTTGTTCCAGGTCTCCCACGTGGGTGCAGGGTCCCAAGGCTTTGGGCTGTCCTCAACTACTTTCCTAGGCCACAATCAGGGAGCTGGATGGGAAGCAGGGCTGCTGGGACATGGCTCATGCAAGGCAGACTTTAGTCACTAGGCTACTGCACTGGGCCCTGAATCTCAGCCTTTAATAGGTATCAGAGCACTTTCTACTTTTCCTTGAATAAACACCTTTAAAACTTGACAATTTGAGTAACAGCATGAGCAATGTTTCTGGAATACCTGAGATTATGCTAGATATGGTCTCTTGGTGTACATGGAGGTTTTGAGCCTTCTACATGAACATGGATGCAAAGTTACCACTAAAATTGGACCAGGAATATTTTTTCAGCATGACCTAGTATAGTGGAAGAAACATGTCCTATGCATGTCTGCATAAATGTGTAACTTTACTGTAATATCATAGCTAGGATATTGACATTAGCACAATTTACTGTGTATATATATAGGAGTGGTGTCATTAACTATAAAGTCTTTTTTTTTTTAAAGATTTATTATTATTGGAAAGCCGGATATACAGAGAGGAGGAGAGACAGAGAGGAAGATCTTCCATCCTATGTTTCACTCCCCAAGTGAGCCGCAACGGGCCGGTGCGCGCCGATCCGAACCCGGGAACCAGGAACCTCTTCCGGGTCTCCGACGCGGGTGCAGGGTCCCAAAGCTTTGGGCCGTCCTCGATTGCTTTCCCAGGTCACAAGCAGGGAGCTGGATGGGAAGTGGAGCTGCCGGGATTAGAACCAATGCCCATATGGGATCCCGGGGCGCATTCAAGGCGAGGACTTTAGCCGCTAGGCCACGCCGCCGGGCCCATAAAGTCTTTTAAAAGTGGAGGATCACAAGAATCAGAATCTCAGATGGATATGAAAGTATAGACGAAAGTGCCTTAGTTGTAAGTCTGGAAAAATAAAGCATATTGCTTAAAGGCATATTCAAATTATTACTGAGTAGTGATAATTACGTGGAAGAATCAGTGAGTTACATGTGCAGTGGACGAGCTGAAATTTCTGCCAGCCTTTCATTATAACTTTATCCTCTCACCTATCGGTTTGATGTGCCCACCCTCTCGTGATGTCACCATGTCCCATTCAGGACCAGAAAGGAGGAGATGCTGTGATAGCCATGTGAAAATTCAGCTCCACATGGATGCATCATAAAAATTTCCAATAGCCTTGTGTTTTCTACACTCCACTCCCTGGTTATGTATATTCAATTAAGGCAACACTCCATACCTCAAAACAGAGGCTGGTAACACAGGAGGGGGCCCTTTATTGCCCTTAACCATGCTTGGGGACCTCAGGCCTCCTCCTCTTTCCTCTCTCTCTCCTCATGGGCCACCGCCTGGTCCACTCATGGCAGGCAACTCTCCATGTGGTGTGGCCCACACTCACACACGAATGGTTTACTCCCTCACTTTTAAATAAATCCTGCTCTTACTTTATGCATACCTCTGCTTTGAATTCTTATCTCTGATGGGACAAAAAACCTGAAATAAAGATTAAGACATCTAGGCCTATAACAAGATTAAAAGTTATTTTTTATTTTCTGTATTTCAGTTCTGTATTTTCAGTTACTCTATAATTCAATATTACCTTTATGATGAAAATACAAACACTTTGAAAAAGAAAGTGTTCTCTTGGGTATGCTGCAGACAGACTGAGGAGGAACACAAATATCTAGAATGAGCCAAGTTACCTTTAAAATGGATTGCTTTAGTTTGCTACTGTGTGTTGTTTGGTCAGCATATAGCTAAATAGTATTGTATAAAGATCCTCTATCATACATTGAGATACAGTAATTGTAACAAACAAGGCAGAAAGATCCCTTGTGATGTGGGCAATGAACATATTGATTTTCAACCCAGACTCTTGTCTCCCAGGGGTAAAAATACTAAACAGAGACCAGTTTTGTCTGCAAATGGGAACAAACTTTATTTCTCAGTGCAGGAACACATTCACATATGTTGGCTGCCCCAATACCTATGGTGAGTGGGCCTGAGTGTTGGCCATAATAAGATAGGGAATAAAAAATCCCAAAAAATGAATCTCTGAGAATGGGAGAGAACTCTGTGAGAGTAGGAGACATTAGTCTCAGATCCACCCTGGTGCAAAGAGAAAAATGAGAACAGTACTTCTAATCAGGGTCCATGGTAGAAAGAGATCTCCCCCACTATTCAACTCTTTTTATAAGGGAATAAGTGGTACCTCAATCAGATATACAATTGAACATGCATCCTGGTCCCAGATATGACAGATGCACCTGGAAAGGTGTGTGTGTCAATTGACAGTTAAAGAAAGCATTATTTTGTACGGATACAAGGCTGTACGGCTTATTTAATCCTTACTGTTATGCCTAGCACTTACACACTTTATCCCCTTCCTCCCAAAGGTAACATTGGGCAGGACAACAGAATATTGTCACAACCAAGTTGTTGTTATCATAATGGTTTGCTCTTTTGTGTTGGTGAGTTGTATTTTTATGTTATATATGCATCATTGTGTTCTTGAAGATCTCCAAAAAATCTGAAAGAAAGTGGAAGAGTTGCTCTGAAAACTAGAACTCTCGCAAACTGGAGGTGAGCTTACTTAACCCATAGCAAGCTAATCTCACTGAAGTAGTAGATAAAACAGGTGTTTATCACAAAGCAGAGAGCAAGGAGTTAAATAGCTACTGCTGAATTGCTGGACTCTTTGAGGGAGTAAAGGCGATGAAATTACAGATCTCTGTGTGATCAGTTTATGTGTGAGCTTCAGGTTGATCCACAATGTGGGTGTCCTTCCTTTGGTAGATCAGTGGTAGGGACTTGTGCATTTCCTTTGGAATGACAAAGGTGGATTGCAGTCTGTGTAGTCTACGCATAGATACAGAATTGCTTTGTGCAGAGCCCAGCCATTCCTCAAGGCTCTCAGAAGAGAGGCTGATATTGAGACGTAGAGGCAACTGCAATCTTTAGAATTTAGAGACTCTTCCCTTTGTATCATTTCCTTAATGAGCTAATGCAAGCAAAGGAAAATATATTGAAAGATATTGGGGCTTGATAAAGTGAAAAAAAAAAAAAAGACAGAATGAAAATGGCGAGCAATGGACTCTGCTTCTAAGTTTAATCATTCATTTCTTGAAAGATACTTAGCTTGGCTAATTCCTTACTGGGGAATTGCAAGTAAGATTGTTCTGAACATTTGTGTATAGGTCTTCAAGTAACTACACATTTTTGTTTTTATGGGATAATTATCATAAAGGTAAACAGATATTTGCCATAAAAAAGGAAGTAGTACAATTGCCGCTGGGTCATATGCTAGTTGTATGATAGGTGTCATAAGAACTGCCAGATTGTATTTCAAAGTGGTGATGTTATTTTACATTCCCAGTAGCAATGAGTGATCCAACTTCCCCACGTGCTCACCATCATTGTGTATGGTCGGTCTCTTTCACTCTAGTCATTTTGACAGTTGCATAGTATTATCTTATTGTGGCTTCAATTTTATCCCTGTCACAACCACTCCCATTTTATTGATATAGAAAAATCAAACAATTGGCATTTACCTTCAAGCCATGGAGGTGGAGAAGCAGCAGTGTGAGCGAGAACTCGAAGCCCTGAGAAGCCGCCGCGGTGTCTGTTGCGTGTCAGCATTCTTCCCTTGCTCATCTCCTTCTGGAGCTATAATTTTGCTGAGCTTTATGTTTCTAATTAAGAAAATGAGTTACAAAGTTGTGGTTTGCTTTATGTTCTTATTACTCAGTTTCTGGTTAATCTGGGCCTCTTTTCCTGCTTTTCTCATTCAAGCTGTAGGCTTGTTGTTACTCATCAGCCACAGCTCTAAAGGGCTGGAGGGGAAGCAAGTACAAAGTGCAAATTCATTCACATCAGATGTGGTCTCTGGGCCTTCCCCCACCACACAGCAAAGCACTCTGTGACGGCCCGTTGTCAGGCGTAGAGTTTCAGAAATTTGCATCTTATTATTACTAATACCTTATAGACATAATCTATTTAGAGTACCAATCTCAGGAGACAATGTTGGGTCCTTGTCAGACAGTTACTGGTTTTATAAGTGTGTGTGTGGAAGGGGGGCGGGATTGGGTGTGTGTGTGTTTGTCTGTGTGTTTGTCTGTATCTGTATAGGGATGAGTGTTACGAGCAAAAAGTCAATTTGGTCAACCTCCTTCATAGCTTCTTTCATATCTCACTACGGCTTTCTGTTCCTTTATTTCTCTATTCTCCCCCCCCACCCGCCCCATCGTCTTTCCATGCAGTGTCTTCTAAATACATACCACCTACCATACCCTGTGCGAGGCAGGAAAGGGAGGCACAGTTGACATCCTATGGAGGGAAAAAAAACGATAATATGTAGTAAGACACCTGAAGCACAGCCACTGGGATTAGAGCTGGCTGCCCATATGGAATCCCGGCACATGCAAGGCAATGAATTTTTAGCCAAGAGGTTTCTGCGCTGGGCCTAATATTTTTATTTTCCTGGGTATTGCAACTGTATTGGTATTTTTCCCATAAAGGAACAAATTAGAACAAAATCTTACAAATGAGAAATAATGTAGGGCCTGGTATGGTAGTCTAGCAGCTAAAATCCTCACCTTGCACACACCAGGATCCCATATGGTCACTGGTTCTATTCCCAGCATCCCCGTTTCCCATCCAGCTCCCTGCTAGTGGCCTGGGAAAGCAGTGGAGGACATCCCAAAGCCTTGGGACCCCACACCCACATGGGAGATTCAGAAGCAGCTCCAGGAGTGCAGAAGGGCTGTGTGCTTCCTAGACTTCCTCCACAACATTGTTATTTACTTCTCACTGACCCAAAGCTCATCACACTTAAAGTTGTGACACGATTGGGAACGGTAGTTTTTAATCTGTGTTCCTGATACTAACTAGAACTGAAAGAATGGATGTTGGCTCCAACAAATCATGGCAAGATTTTGACTCATGTGCATTTCTTCTAGGAAGTAAGATGAAGGGTATGCAAGGCATGGGCATATATATTGTATTAATTAAGTCTTTTGAAAATCTATTCTAGATTCTCATCTGGGCTCTGAATAAAAATGCTACATAAATGGCATTTGAACTGAGGTGCTACAGTGGCTGAAGTGGATTCTTACCTGCAGAATTCTTTGAGAGCTAGAATTCAAGCAATTCTAGTTGGTTATACCAGATAGATGCATTCCCATTAGAGGAGTTTCCTCTCAAAGTGCGTATGTCGGGCATATGCAAGATTTATACACAGCCTGAACAATTTGGATGGGAGCCTTACATTTAGTTATATGCACTCCCTTTATCACTTCTTCTCAGCATAGAGAATCTTTGCCAGGTCTTCTAGAAATAATATTTTCACATCGCATTACATAGTTCCCAGAGTATAAACAAAATCTTCTATTTGCAGTGTTTCCTGAATATCTCTAAATCTACTGTTTGTAATGTTTGGAGGCTTGGAATAGAGAAGGTATACATGAAAATCAGATGCCAGTTTGTGCGTTTGTTTTATACATTCGGATGCAGCAAGGATCATTTTGAGCACTGTTTTCTTGATAGCATTTGCAGTGGCTTGATCGGATTTCGAGTTTGTTCTTGTGCCTATAGCCCTCTGAATTACTTGATTTTCTGAGCGACTCTCACAGTTGCACACATAGTCTGATGAGTTGTCTGGGTTGGATTTTAACTGCCCCGAGCTAGCTAGGCCCATAAATGTGGCTTTTGCTAGTGAAGGAAGTGGGAGAAGCACAATGTTAAGCTCACACCAGAGCTGCTGAGCCGCTGCTGTGCTGGCATGCTAACTTTGCACTGGTTGTGTCCAGTCACCCTACCAGGTGCCTAACATTTTGATTATCTCCCTGTGATGGTCTGGATGGACCAGGAAATCATTCTAGTCAGATGGCAGGGACTCATCAGTGTAAGATATCCAACTTTCTTGAGGACCAAGTCTACTGGCCAGAGCCACCTCCTGCTCTCAAGTGCTGTGCAAGCATGAAGAGACAGGTGCCTGGAATGGACCCCATGGTGCCAAGTATATTGTCCCTCACATTTGACATGATAACTTTGATTCACTCTGATTTTATTCTAGCACTGTCTATGTTATCAGTGGAAGGTGATGCTTTCTTGATATACTAAAATTGAAAGATAAGGGGCTCTTTTGTGGCACTTACTGTGCAATACTGACATCTCATATTATAGTGCTAGCTCCAGCCGCCCCTCCTCTTCTTCCTTTCTTTTCCTTCTTTCTCCTCCTCCACTACCTCCTCTTCCTCCTCCTCCTTCTTTTCTCTCTCTCTCTTTGAATTAATAATTCAGCAGCTGCTTTTTATCAGGCCCTAGGCTCCCAGGTTCTCAGCCATGTTCTCAATTAAATTTCACAACTCCAAGACTAGGATCTTTCCACTCATGTTCAATAGATGAAGCACCTGAGAGTGTAGTAACTTGCTGAAGAGTTACCATCAAACTAATGGGTGTCTTGGTCTATCTGTTTGGTGTGTCCCAGGCACCTTGTACATGCTAGAGGCTCTGTGCTGGAGCTAGGACAGCAGGACGTTTATATAGAGTGGGGAGATTCTGCAGCAAGAGCTCCTTGCTCCATACTTGCAGTCTTTCTGCTTTCTCTTCCACCCCCTAGCTACAGAGCTGTCTCTTTCCCTGGACCTGCCCATCCTCTGTCCTGGACATTGCTGCCTCTGTCCCCACCAGCCTTTGGAGAAAGGTACTAGACTCTGGACACTGGAAGGTACCATGCCCCATGTCCAGGATTCTGGCTTCTGCTGCTGCCCTGCCCCAGTTTGTCTTCCGTAGACCAACTACTCTGCTTCTAACTCAGCTTCCTGCTAATCCACCTGGGAAGGCATCAGAAGATAACTCATGTGCTTGGCTTCTGCCACACATATGGGAGACCTCAATGGAGTTTCATATTCCTGGATTCGGCTTGGCCTAGACCTGGTTGTTGCAACTGTTTATGAAGTGAACCAGCCTATAGAAGAACTCTGTCACACACACATGCATGCACTGCCTTTCAAATAAATAAATTAGTAGATATTCTTTTATAAATGAAAGGTGAAATTACGAGATTGGCAGTTTTTGCCTTCCACACCTTCTGCAAGTATCTGCCTTCACTGTGTGTTCAAAGAAAAAGACACCTGCTGTTATCCCTTCCTTTGGGAACAATAATCCTATTAGACCAGTGCTAGCGTCCTTATGACCTCATTTAGCTGTAATTTCTGCTTTAGCAACTCCATCTCAAAATACAGCCACACTGGGGTTTAGAATTTCAATCTAAGAATTTTCAATCACGCAAGTTAAACCCTTGTGGGAGTAGTGGGTCTCCCACACTTTATTCTCATGGTCTCAAAGGCTTACATAAAGGCCAATGACCTGGCTTACCTAATTCCCACTGGTATGGCTCCTCCATTTCCTTGCTGCAAGTGACTGCTTCTGGAGAGGGTGATTGACAGTTATGGTGAATCCAGAAGGAGCAGCTGCCTGAGGGAAGAGTTGGAGTGGAAATGCCCTGGTTGTCCCCAGAATGCATTTAAGATTGACCTCATTTCCAGAGCTAAAGACCAGGACAGACCTCTGAGCTCAGATAACAATATTTAAAATAGGAATTTATTTGGAAAATATGTAGTCTTTGGTTGCTCTTGGGTGGGTCTAGGGGACATCGGAAGGAATGGAGGACTATGTACAGCTGAAGATATAAGAAACAAAAGGACTTAGCTGGGGAGCAAGAGCTAACTTTACATCTGCCTCAGAGAAGGTCCTTCTTTCTGGGCTTTGCCTGGCCCTCATGACTGCTATCAGGGAAACCCGAACTGCATCTGTTCTGTCTCGGTAGGCTCATCTAGATCCTGTAATTGGAAAGAGGAAGTAGACGTGGTCAGGGCAAAACAATGGAATGAACTTTGACCTCGGATGTATCTTGAAGGGCTTTCTGCTTCCTGGTTCTTTGAGAGAAGCTTAGATGTAGCATGCTTTCAGTCTGCTGTGTTGCCGCGGAGGAAGCAATTCCCAGCAAAGTCTATACAAAGGGTACCCCCTGGAATTGTACATGTGCAACCTGCATGACTGTTCACAGCACCCTGTATATCCCAGTGGCCTCTAATCCCAAAGGAATCACTTGCTGCTGCCATCATCTCTGGCAATAGTGGGATGGAAACAGACCCAGTAGCCATAAGGCCAAGATTTTATTTTATGTGCTTGTGCAGCAATGTTTTCACTTTCCATGCCATTTTATTGTTTCGACCATATCTTAATATTAGAAATGACCTATATTTTCATGAATCTCCAATTATCAGATCTTATCCAGCTCTATCTTCCTTAGAAGAACACTTATTTATCTCAAATAAAGGCTAATTTCATTCCCTTGAATCTAAATCTAAATCTCCTCTTAAATAAGGAGGTTAATAATTCTTTCATTTATAAGGCTGACTTGATCTAGTCTACTACAGACCTAATTAATGCAGTTATTTAAATTATGGGTAGAAAGAACAAGATGAAGCCCATGCCTTTGAAGTAGCACAGATTTTTCCTGTCTGTTATGTAAAATCTAGCTGCAGTATATGCTGATGTTGAAGACTGCCTAATCCACTAGCTCTGCAAGTTTTGTTTCTCTAACAATTTCATCCTCGTGATCAGCATCACCCACTGACTTTGTTAGAATGCGATTTCTCAGCTCCGATCCGAAATTCTTGGGATAGGTACAGCACCCTGTGTTTTGACAAGTCTTCCAGGCGGTTCTGATGCCTGCTAAGTTTGGGCATCTGGGTGGAGAAGCAGGGATCTGTGTGTAGGACAGTGATCTAATGTTTGCTATTACTAGGATAAGCTGGGGATACCCAGCTGCCCTCTACATGAACCAGAGGGACCCAGGCATCATTTCCCCAGGTGATGTACATTCAAGGTTACTGTGCATAGAAATGACTTGGGAGTCTTAAATCTTAAATATTTAGATTCACCTCCAGAGATTTTTGATTCAGTATATTGATGGTAAGACTTGGGAATTTCTGTTTTTAGCTCCAAGAACTGCTACCTAAGGAGCATGACTTAGAGCCAGAACTTCTACATGAATCCTGGAGAAGGGCAAGCATTTGGCCTAACAGTTAAGATGTTGGTTAGGATGCCTGTCTTCCATATTGGAGTATGTGGATTTGAGACCCAGCTCTCTCTCCTAACTTGAATTTCCTGCCAGTGCTAACTCTGGGAGGTAGCGATGGAGGCTCAACTAATTGGGTTCCTGCCATTCACATGGTTGACCTGAGTGGAGTTCCCAGCCTAACTTCCACCCTGGGCCATTGTAAGCATTCAGGGACTGAACCAGCAGATTGAACTCACACACTTGCGTCTGTCTCTCTCCAAATGAATCAATGAATACATGAATTACACATAAAACTAAGAATCACGAAGAAGGGCTGCATTTACAGATGGAAACTGAGAAGTTATGGCTCTGAGGGTGTAAGTGGCAGACTAAAAGAGTTCAAGAGACAAGTGGGAAACAGAGCTGCATGTGTAGAAAGGCACTGAGGCTGCTTCATTCTGATGGCCCCATCATCTGTTATTTAACTTATTGTGGGAAACAATGAGACCTCTTAGCAAAACAATGATATCAAGAGATGGACCCAAATGGTCCCTCACATCTTATGTCCTGTCTGTGCAAGCATGTCCTAACCAAGTGAACCCACACACCAGGAGCAATGCAGTAACCTAACATGGATTTGGGAGTCAGGCAGACCTGGGCTTGAATCCAGACAGCAGCTATTGCTAGGAATGTGGTTTTGGCCAAGTTGCTCATCTCTCTATGCTCCCTTCCGTCAATGAGGATATTGATACCCAACTCATAGGTTCCTTATGAAATGAACATGAGTAGCACTTGGCCCTCATGCAGCTTACAGCGAAGCATGGCTGATGTCATTTTGAAGAATTAAATGCCCTCTGACCTTTTAGCACCCTGCCCCTGTGTTCTAATATGAGAATGCTTCCAAAAGTTAACAGAAAGTAGAAATGAAATGTAAGATTATTGTGGTGCAAAAAAAAAATTTTAGTATGGAAATTGATGCATAACCTTTTCTTAAGACATGTTTTCCAGCAGCTTTTTGAAGACTTCTGGTGTGTTATGCCAGTAACATCCAGCAATTTTAATATTCTAAGAAATTTCTTCAGCTCCTGGGCTTTGACTCATAGGATTTTCATTAGGCAGAGACATAAAAACTAAACATTATCTTAACATTTTTTTAAAAAATAGACTATATTTTAAAAATGATGTTGTGCTGATCTCTGTCAAGCTGATCTTAGAGGGTAGTCAGGAACTTCTTCCTGGTCTCCCAAGTGGGTGCAGGGACCCAAGGACTTGAGCTTTTCTCCTCTGCCTTCCCAGTCTATGAGCATAAATCAGGATTGGAAGTGGAACAGCCAGGATTAGAAATGACACCCAGATGGGACATTGACACTGCAGGTAGAGGATGGGCCTGTTAGATCATTGAGTCAGCCCCTTACTATATCTTTAAAATCATCAAATAAGACTGAGAATATTTGATCCACAGTAGCATTGCCCTTGATAAAGTCTTCCAAATCAATTTCTTAGTGTTTGAGCAAGCTATAGCCATTTTACCAGTAAGAAATTGACCTGGTCATCTTCAACATTCTCCCAGTTGTGTTCTAGTTACAAATTTAGCAGAAGTATACTGTGCGTGCATTTTCACTGTTGTAACATCAAGGACAGATACTGCTGAAGGGAATTTTAAGTAATTCCACTCATGTATTCTTATTCAGAAAAGACTTTCATAACATTTTTTTTCCTGGTAAACCTGCAGAAATAAAAGAGAATATTATGGAGAAAGACATTAAGAATTAAAGTTGAGGGATACATTCAAGAAGCTTCAGACAGAGAATTGAGCCTAAGCCTCCTGATGGCCTGAGGCTGATGAAACTTTCTGTGTGCTCAAGACCGTAATAAAGCGTCTTACTGCCCAGCTAGGTTCCTCCTTACCACAGGATAAACACATGTCCTGGTGGATTCTGGATGGAGGGAGACTTGATATCACTCCCTCTATAATTACCCCTTGCACACTGGAAGATGACAACTGAATCACCCTCTGTCCTGTTTCTTTTTCCCCCTCGAGAAAAATCCAGTGGCTTAGAGCTTGCTTCATATGTTTGGTTTTCTAACCCTTTAATCAGTGTCTCCTTTGTGTGCCCTGAACGAATTCCTTACTTCTCCTTCCAGCTGTGGCCCACAGCCCTGGACCTGGTCCATGAGTGAGGACCTGCCTGGGCTGACAGGCAAGGAAAGCCTCCTCTGTTCCACACTCACTTGTGAACCAAGAACGACGTGAACAGTCATCACTGAATGCTTCCCAGGCACAGTTCTAGAAGGTGTGGAAAACCCTGTTATTCACAGAGCCAGGCAGGAACAAAAATCACACGGCAGAGGATAGTGTCAAAAGAGAAAATGTACAGAGTCCCAGGGCCCCACCTGGCTCCAGTTGTCTGTTGATCTGGTGCTCCAAGGCACACTGTAGCCAGGCCTGAATTTTCTAGAAAAATCCAAGATGTGGACTGCAAAAGTTCCTGACTTTATAAAGTGTTGTCCTGTCTCAAAAATATCCAAACACTGCCTGGGCCAAGAAAACAATCTAAAGATGAGTGGGGTCCCCGGGGCTCTCCTGGTTCCCTCTGCTCTGGTGAATGGACATCAAATAAGGCAGTCAGGTGGGGCAGGAGTCCCAGGGTGGGCAAGGGACACAGGGGAATAAGATGATCTTGTAGCAGGAAACCGCCAGAGCAATCAGTAAGGATAAGCATATGTTTCTAACAGGGAAAAACAATGATTAATAAGATACTAAAAGCAAATGCCACATACACTCAGGACCTAAAGTGGAATCAGTGTTCAGTAAGAGCTTGCTGAAGAAGCAGGTCACTTTTTATTATGGAAACTACAAACTTTCTACAGTTTCTGGGCTCCTCAGAACAATCCTGAGCTGGCAAGAATAACAGCACTCTGGGCCCGGCGGCGTGGCCTAGCGGCTAAAGTCCTCGCCTTGAACGCCCCGGGATCCCATATGGGCGCCAGGTCTAATCCCGGCAGCTCCACTTCCCATCCAGCTCCATGCTTGTGGCCTGGGAAAGCAGTCGAGGACGGTCCAATGCATTGGTACCCTGCAGCCGCATGGGAGACCCGGAAGAGGTTCCTGGTTCCCGGCTTCGGATCGGTGCGCACTGGCCGTGACGGCTCACTTGGGGAGTGAATCGTAGGACGGAAGATCTTCCTCTCTGTCTCTCCTCCTCTGTGTATATCTGGCTGTAATAAAATGAATAAATCTTAAAAAAAAAAAAAAAAAAAAGAATAACAGCACTCTCCTGCACCTTATTGCAAGCAGAGGCTGGGCACGAGGGGCAGTATTTTCATCATTTCTCCCACTTGGAACTTATCTTCCCCAACTGAATCCAGGGTTCACCTTGCAGGCAGGCAAGGTGGGCACCTGTGCACATGCGGGGACCTGAGATACCACCCACTCTGTTGCCCCCAGAGGAACTTTTCACATGAGGTTAAAAGCAAAATCAATGCCTTCTGCACATGGGAGAGGGGGCGAGACAGTGAAAAGTAGGCTTTCCCAGTTGGCTCTCTGCAGACAGCTGTTATAAACTATTATGTAAACTATAGAGAGGTTTTATATGTATTAATGCATATGTGTGCTGGTGGCATTCTTGCTCCCACCTCTTTTTACACAAGCACTACTCGTTTACAATACTGTTAATACTTTGTCTTGTCTTTTAAACTGAAGGTTGCATTTGAAATATTGTTCCATATCAGCACCTATAAGCTGCCCCATTCTCTTGAATCAAAACCCCATTAGTGAGCATTTAGATTGTCTCCAGCCTTTTGCTGTTCATACATAATGCTGCATTGAGTTGCTCTGACCATGTATCATTTCACACATGGAAGTAAATCCCAGCAATAAATATAAGTGCAATCACTCAATCTTACTTGTTTAAGTTTGCCTCTACAAAGCCCATGTAATACTCTCTCAAATGCTGCACATGTTACCATCCTGTTTTATAAAGGCCTTTATTTATAAATAAATATGCTCCCTTGGTCACACTGCAGACAATCAGTAATTATTCCACTTTTGAAATTCAAAATTCATCCCCATGTCTATCCATTCCTCCATCCAGCCACTGCCATTGCACCTGACACTTTCTAGCTCGTGGCTGCGCCTCTCCTCCTTGCTGTCTAACTCTGTGGTCTAGCCCTTCAGCCTCTTGGGTTGTGAAGGTAAAATCCTATCCTCACCGGAGTCAGGCCAGCCACCTGCCACGCCCAACATGATGCCTGGCTTCACACTGCTCTTAGACAGGAATTCTTTCACCTAGTCTTTCCACACAATACCCCCCATTCTCAGTGCCAGAAAAAATTGCTTTCCTAGGCCCCTGTGGGTCTCCTGACAATAATTACAATAAGCCTTTACTAGATACCTTGATCTCTACTGGTGGCATTTGATAGTTTTTGCCACACTCTTCGTGAAATCCCCTCCTCACCCCTCATTCCGTTGGTACTACAGCGTGTTTAACATTTCAGTCTTCTATGGGGGGGACGGTTGTGGTGCAGTGTTGATTGTCAACTCTCCAAATCACAGGGATGAAACAAACATGGCCATCTCACTCCTCTGACTAGCAATGTGATGGCAAGGAGAATATGACTCAATCCTGGTGAATGAGACATGAGGGGAAATTGTAGGCTCAGTGTTGACAGAAAAAGACTTTCTACTCCGAAGAGAGAACTCAGTGTCTGAGGCTAAGGATGCAGCAGAACACAAAGAGGAATCCATGGTGAGAACATGGAGAATGGGAGCTGAAGTTTTGCACTCCTGTCTGTGAGCTGCAGATCCTGTGAGGTACGATCCGGAGCTAGCTGGCTTGAGCCGGCTTGTCTACAGCTGAAGGTGTCCAACCCAGATGCCTTATGAGCACCTCCATTTGTAAAAGGTATTGCCGCTCCTCCCTGGAATCGTTTTCCCATCTTTTCTGCACCCTCCTACTCATCCATGAAGTCTCCATGCAGACATTTCCATGGGGCCTTTCATGGTGCGCCAAGAAAAGACATTTTTTCTTTTGTGTTCCTGTAGTACGTGATCTACTTCAATGGAATCTTAGGTAGAACCTACTCCTGAAGTTACCCATAGTTACTTGTCACTGAGTATTTGTTGAAAGAATCAAGAAATCAGTATTACTTCAATTGATATAGCCAATTTTTTAATGACAATAATCACATTGGAACAGCTTCATGGAAATCGTCATTCCACGTACACATAGCTGATGATTAAGTCTTACTGGATGGAAATTTGGTGATATGTTTTAGACAAGAAAAGTACTATCAAAATTCCACCTTTAAAAATTTAGCAATAGGGCCTGGCACTGTGGCCTAGCAGCTAAAGTCCTCGCCTTAAATGCACCAGGATCCCATAGGGTGCCAGTTCTAATCCCGGCAGCTCCACTTCCCATCCAGCTCCCTGCTTGTGGCCTGGGAAAGCAGTTGAGGATGGCCCAATGCATTGGGACACTGCACCCATGTGGGAGACCTGGAGGAAATTCCTGGCTTCTGGCTTCAGATTGGCATAGCACCGGCTGTTGCAGTCATTTGGGGAGTGAATCATCAGATGAAAGATCTTCCTCTCTGTCTCTCCTCCTCTCTGTATATCTGACTTTCCAATAAAAATAAAATAAGCCTTAAAAAAAAAAGAATTTAGCAATATAGGGCCCGGCGGCATGGCCTAGTAGCTAAAGTCCTCGCTTTGAACGCCCCGGGATCCCATATGGGCGCCAGGTCTAATCCCGGCAGCTCCACTTCCCATCTAGCTCCCTGCTTGTGGCCTGGGAAAGCAGTCGAGGATGGCCCAAAGCCTTGGGACCCTGCACCCGCGAGGGAAACCTGGATGAACTTCCTGGCTCCTGGGTCCTGGCTTCGGATTGGTACAGCACCGGCCATTGAGGTTACTTGGGGAGTGAATCATTGGATGGAAGATCTTCCTCTCTGTCTCTCCTCCTCTCTGTATATCTGACTTTGCAATAAAAATAAATAAATCTTTAAAAAAAAGAATTTAGTAATATAAATGAATTTACACAATTTACAAATGTATATGAAAATGTATATATTTACATATATGCAAATGCATATGTATACATGAGCAATACTGTTGTTCTAAAGTGACAAAGCAGGTGGTTAAATCTGTATCTAAACGTGGTCCCTACTTTAAAACTATGCCTGCACAATAAAAGACACGGGAACCTACATACTGATATTGTAAGAGTAATCATCTTAATGATAGGATTGTGATTTTCATTTCCTCTTTATGCCTTTCTGAGCTCTCATTAATCAATGTGTATTTGAAAATCTATTAATATTAATACAAGGAAGGAAGAGAAGGAAAGAGAAAGAACAGAGAGAAGGGGATTGGAGCTCAGGCTGAGGAGAGCTGATTCAGCTTCCTTGCTAAGAAACCTTGCAATTTAGGCCAAATTATTTCAACTTTGTTTCTCAATCTGTCATTCATCAACCTGGGTATAGTGTTCACCCCACCTTACAGAATTGTATGAATAGAAAAAATGTATAATACCTTTTTGAGAAAGTGTATGTGTTTGCAAGGTAAGATAGCATTGTTGTTCATGTGGGAGGTTGTTTCATCACAGATATCCTTTCTGTAATTTCAGCCCTTAAATACAATTTTAAATCTGAATGATGACATCTAATCCATTATTTCCTTTCCAGCTCCCCAGGCATTTTGAGAGAGAAGTCAAAATTTCATTCAAACAATAAAGCCATCTGTTTTATTGAAACAAAAGTTACAAATTCCTCCCACTTTCCAAAATAACCTGAAAACCTTGATCTATTTGATTCCTTTGGGTGGAAGTACTGGAAGCTGCATGCCAAAATATAGTATTATATAAAAAGGGGAAGCTGTCTTTTATGGTTTACATGCTGTTGCATGAAGCCTATGGCCAATGGATTATGAAAGGAGTAGAAAAATTGCATGGAAGAGCTGAGTTGTAGGTCTGGGCCCTGAGGGAAGATCTTTCTCATTTCTTTCTTGTTAAATGACTGGGACTAGGTGTGACTGCGTTCCATGGATTAGCTTCCAACACTTTTATAAGGTTGTCATGTAATACATACAGTCAAGTTGAATGTGCTGGACATTTACTGCTTGAAAATTTAACATTTCTTCTCTGTTTTGCCGAATAGGTGGAAAATCTTTTTTTTTTCTGATCATTCGTGGTGCTAAACACTTTTAAACACATTTATTAGCTATATTTGTATCCTTTTGAGAAAAACTTTTTAATTTTTTCTGCTTTTTATGATGCATTTTTTGGTACTGATTGGGAGAAACCATATATTCTCAGTATTAATTATCTTGATACTAATAATGTATGTTTTGCAAGTATTTTCTGTCAATTTGACTTCTTTCTTTTCATGTTCTTGAGTTTAAAATAGACTGTAAGATAATTCACCAATGTTTGTTAAGACTTTTTAAAATCAATTTTCTATTTGATTTTTGAAGTTTTTTTGTGCTTAAATCCTTAATTCATCTTGGCTTAGTTTTATATATGGTAAAGTTCCAACAACACTTCTGTCTTTCCTTGCTGACTTGAAAGCCACTTCTGTGGTGACCACATCTCCAATTATATGGAGAGGCATTTCTGGGCTATTTATTCCACTGATTATTTGCCTATTTCTTCACAAATACACTATAGCTGTATGATGAGGATAACATTAGGCTGATCACAACTTCCATCGATTTTTAGTTTCATGCAGCAGTACTTCGCAGTTTTTAGTTTTCAGTGGGTGTGACTTGCAGACTTTTTGTCTGATTTATCTGTAAGGATTTGCTTCCTGAGATACTACTTTAAATGGTGTTGCTATATCAATTCCAGTTGTTTGTTGTTCATATATGGAAATAGAATTGATGTGTTACCACTGGTCTTTTACCTGTAACCTTTCTTAACATACTTCACTAGCTCTTGGACTATTTTGTTGAATACTTTGCGATTTTTCCATAGGCAATCACTTTGTGTGTGTTGCTTATCTTCCTGTTTATTTAGTAGCCTTTTGATTTCTTTTTACTCCCTTGTTACATGGGTGAGATTCGCTAACATAATAATTACTAGAAATGATACAGATGGTCATCCTTGACTGTTTCCCAGTCCTAAGGGAGACAGCTCCGTTTGTTTGTTTTCTTTTGTGTTATTCCCGTTAACTATGAAGTATGATGCTATTTGCCATTGAGTATGCTCTACAGGCTTTATGCAGAGGACACTTATCAATCTGAGGAAGTTTCCTTCTCTTGCTAGTTTTCTGATTATATTATGTGTGGGCGGATGGTGGATTTCTTCAATTTTTTTGTATCTATGTAGATATTTGTCTGGTTTATGTTTTTCAATATATTTATATGATTAATTGCTTCTGTTGACTTTGATTATTATGCCGTACTTACATTTCTGGGATAAAGTCCGCTTTGTACTGTATATTGTCCTTTTAAAATATGGTTAAGTTGTGAGTGAACTTGTTTTGATAATATTTTAGAAATTGATTTTGCTTGTATTTCTCTTGTGTGCTACTTGCTGCGTCTGTTTTTGGTTTCTTCTCACTTTGTAGCTAAAAGATGTCCAGTTCTGGTAGGGAACAGCTGTTGGTGATGAATTCTGTCAGGTTTTGCTTGTCTGAATTTCTGAAATAGAGTGCTACACCAATGATATTAAATCATTGTTTTAGTCCTATATGATTTTTAACAATAAGTTGATCGTCTCTAATCTCAGTTCTTCTAAGTCTTTTTTTTCCCCACCATAATTATCTTTAGGTTTTTTCTGTGATTCTCAGATTTTTTTATTATGATATGTTTTGTTTCATTAAAAAAAGCACTCATTTCTGCATTTGCTCCCGTTCATGTATATGGTTGTTTAAAGTGTTCATCATGTTTTAAAATATTCACTCAAAACTTCTTTCTGCCCTCCGAGTTAATCTTCTGGTATTGAACATATTTGTGATAACATAGCATTGTTCCGTAGATCATTAATGTTCTGTTTTCTCTCTCAACATTTGTTTTTTTCTCTTATACTTCATACTGTTCAAAAGTATCTGGTTTGCTAATAGCCAGTAATGTTCAATTCACATATATAATTTTTAACTTATAGAGGTTTAATTTTGATTTTTAAAACTTGTTCCATCTCTTTCCCCATCATTTTAAGAAGATTTTATTTATTTATTTCCATTGGAAAGTCAGATAAACAAAGAGAGGAGAAGAGACAAAGAGTAAAATCTTCTGTCAATAATTCACTCTCCAATGGCCACACCAACCAGAGCTAAGCTGATCTGAAGCCAGGAGCCTGGCGCCTATTCTGGGTCTCCCACACAGATACAGGGTCCCAAGGCCTTGGGCCATCCTTGACTGCTTTCTCAGGGAGCTGGATGGGAAGTGGGGTGCCGGGACATGAACCAGCACCCCTATGGAATCCCAGACGTGCAAGGCAAAGACTTTGGCTGCTAGGCTACTGCGCCAGGCCCTTTTCCCCATTATTTTTATGTTTTATATTTTATGTTTAAACTGTGATTCAATCCCACCAGGTTCTCTTTGGCCTTCTTCTCCTGTAATGTGGTACTGTGGCTTAGAGTCTTACTTTGAGATATTGCAGAGCTTGCCTGGTTTGTTTGAGCCTTTATCACTGTACTGCCCCAATTGTTTGTCCACTAGTCACTGGCTCAGGTTTTTTGACTGAAGTATATATATGTATATTTTACCAGTTTAATACAAAAGGGTAAACCCAAACCCTGTTATGTCATCATGACCATGACCTTCATTTAGTAACTGTGTGGAACACGGAACTTTCATTTGACAGAATTTTGCTTTTCAGAATATTAAATTCTGTTGCTGTCAGCAGATCAGAGATGTTATCTCTGTCTTGTATTTTTGTTGAATGATGACTTGTTATTCTATTTCCAATGACTAATTTCTGCCCCTGTTCATAGGTCACATCTCCTTGTTTCTTCTGTTGCAAGGAATTCTTTTAATTGATGCTGGAAATTTTAATGCATTTTGTTGTGTATCTGGATTTTGTTGTGTTTCTGATTTGCCTCCTCAAGTTGATGAGATGTGTGTTCTCTGTCTGGATTCTCTATGTTGAAACCTGAATGATTATGGGATCATTTTATTTGACTCTTTTTCAATAAGAATTACTCATTGGCACTGCTTATTTTAATGATACCCGAAAACTGTTAGTTTTCTAATTTGCTTTCTAATTGCTAAAATTCAAAGCGTAGATCCAGTACCAGTTGCCATGTCACTCTTACCAGAGCAGAAATTTGGTTACATAATTAAAACAAATACTAGCTAATATAAAGGCAAATAATATGAGCAAAATGGAGCAGGTTTGAGGCACCATGAGTTCAGTTGTTGCTTATGAAATTGGGATTCCATATTGCAGTATCAGTTTGATTCCTAGCCACTCTGCTCTTGATTCTGCTGCTTGTAATGTGCCTTGCAATTATCAGCCATCATCTGCTGCCTGAGTCTCTGTCATCCACATGGGAGATCTGGAAGGGGTTCCAGACTCTTGGCTTCAGCTTGGTTGATTCCTGGCTGCTGTGGGCATGTGCGGAGTGAACAGTGGGTAGAAGATCTTTCCCTCTCTCTCTCTCTGTAGCTCTTTCAAGTAAATAAATAAAAGCATTAGCCTTCAGGTCACATTTAATTTTTTTCTATTTTTGGAATTGGTATCTAAAAATAGATTGATTTTTGTGTGTTAATTTTATGTCCTGCAAATTTGCCAAGTCCTCTAATAGTCTCTCAATAAGATCCTGTCATATGTAAACAGAGATGATGGACTTCCTCATTTCATGGATTTCTTCTTTCCCAATCTCTGTGATTATTACTTCTAGAATTGGGCCCGTCTCGGTAACCTAGTGGCTAAAGTCCTCGCCTTGCATGCCCAGGATCCTGTACCGGCACCAGTGTTAATTCTGGCAGCCCCGCTTTCCAACCAGCACCCTGATCTTCCAACCGCTGATTCACTCCTAAAGTGGTCCCAATGGCAGGAGCTGAGCCGATCCAAAGCCAAGAGCCAGAACTTCTTTTGGATCTCCCACTCAGGTTCCGGGTCCCAAGGTTTTGAGCCATTCTCAACTGTTTTCTCAAGCCACAAGCAAGCAGGAAGCTGGATGGGAAGCGGGGTCACTGAGGCACGAACCAGTATCCATATGGGATCTCTGTGCTTGCAAGGTGAGAACTTTTGCCACTTACTAGGCTACCACGCTGGGCCCTACATCTTTTCTTTAGAGGTATTTTTCTATAGGTCTCTAACGTATCTTCTCTGGTTGGGGAATCAAAGTATGGCATGTCTCATAGAATCACTTTGGAAGAGTTCTTTCCCTTTCAATTGTTCTGACCACTTAAAGAAGAATCTGTAGTAGTTATTCTTTTTAATTTGGTATAACTCAGCAGTGAAGTCATCAATCCTGAGCTTTTCATTCTTGGGATTCTCTTTGTTATTGATTCAAACTCAACCTTGATCATTGGTCTACTCAGGTTTTCTCTGTCTTTTTGCCTCAATTTGGGTAAATTAGTTGTGTTCACAGGATAGATGTTTAAAGATTTTACACATTGTTGGCATATACCTATTTCTGATCATTCCTGATTTCTTTTGAATTTTGGTTGTACCAATTGTAACATCTTCCTTTTTTATTTCTGATTTTATTAATTTGGTCTTCTCCTTATTTCTAGTTAATTGGGCCAATCAATGATTTGTCGATTTTATTTCCTCTTTTAAAAGATTTATTTTTTTATTGGAAAGGAAGATTTACAGAGAGGAGGACAGAGAGAAAGATATTCCATTTGTTGGTTTACTCCCCAAGTGGCCACAATGACCAGAGCTGAGCCAATCTGAAGCCAGGAGCCAATAGCCAGGAGCTTCTTCTGGGCCTCCCACATGGGTGCAGAGTCCCAAAGCTTTTGGCCATCCTCAACGCTTTCCCAGGCCACAGGCAGGTAGCTGGATGGGAAGTGGAGCTGCCAGGACATGAACTGGCACCCATATGGGATCCTGGTGTGTGCCAGGCAAGGACTTTAGCCCTAGACTATTGTGCCAGGTCCTGTTTCCTTTTTAAAAATAAACAAATAAATAGATAGATAGATAAATAAATAAATTTTGAAAAAACAGTTCTTCATTTCACTAATTTTTTGTAGTTTTTAAATTAATATTTCTTCTCTAAGTTTTTTTAAAAAATTCTTGCTTCCCAATAATTTTTGGTTTGATTTGCTCTCATTTTTCTAGATTTTGATATGCATCATTAGATCACTTAAATGATATATTTCAGATGGTTTCATGTGGGAACTTATTGCTATAACCTTTCTTCTGAACATTGATCTTGCTATGTTTTGGTATTTTTTTTTGGTATGAATTTTCAAGAATTCCAAATTTCACTTTTGACTTCTTCTGTGACCCACTGTTCACTAAGGAATGTTTTGTTTATTATCCATGTATCTATCCCGTTTGTTCTCTAGAGTTTTGTTTGTTGTTAATTTCTAGCTTCATTCCATTGTGGTAAGAAAAGATAGGTGAAATGGTTAAATATTTTTAAATGTGTTGAGCTGTTTTATAGTCTTATATATGGTTTGTCTTGAGAATGTTCCATGTATGGATGGTACTTCCCAGCCAGCGGTGCAGGTGCTGCAGTGGCTGCTGGCGGCTGTCCTCTCTGCTTCCTGCTCAGTCTGTTCTCTTCTGGTTGTACTCCCTGGTCCCAATCACTCCATCTGTCCCCAGGGGAAGTGACCCGCTGTTGTTTCTGGTTTCTTTCTGTGATTAAGGCCAATGCAGCTCTTACTATTCAGCCCTCTATATCAAGTTCAACTCTGGAGTGTTCTAGTGAGGTATTATATACATGGGAGTATTTATTATTTGAGACAAACTTGAAAGCTTTCCAGACAAATTCTTCCAGAACAAGGAGAGTAGCTGTACACCAGGTTCTCAGTTCACATTCTGGGCTCACATCATTCTTTCTCCCATGCATGTTTCTTTCTGTTCTCTACCTCTTGGAAGTAATCAAGATCTTCACTATTCAGATTATTCCCACCCTCACCTCTCCTCTTTCCTGTGAATATATTTAAATTAAGGTCTATCTTAATTCGTATTGGAGCCCATGTGAACTCTGATTGCTCCTCTTCTGATCTCATTCCCTGCTAATGCACTTGGAGGGCAGTGGATGGTGGCCTAGGTACTTCGGTCTCTGCCATCCATGTGGAAGACCTGGATGGAGTTCCAGGCTCTTGGCTTGACCTGGACCAGCCTTGGCTATGGCAATCATCTGCAGAGTGAACTAGCAGATAGAAATTTCTCTATCTCTTTTTCTCTTTCTTCTGCACACCCTCCTTCTCCCCATCTCCTTTAAAATAGTCTTCAAACATGACTTAGCTCTAACTCCTCTGTATTTCCACATCTTTTTGTTTATACTTCACATAGAAGAATTATCACTCTCAAATTGTTTTGTAATTCTTTGTGTACATGTCAAAATTTCCCCTGAGCAGTCGGTGAGATCATTACAGCAATAACCATGTCTTTATTTTTTTTAAGATTTATTTACTTATTTGAAAGAGTTGTAGAAACAGAGGGAGAAATATTTATATATATACATGAACATAGAAGGCTAAACGTATAAACACACATCACTGAGGTATTTGAAATACCATGATGGAGGTAGGCATTTGGCCAGCTCATTAAAACGCTGGTTAAAATGCTCTTGGGTCATACCTGAGTCTGATGCTCAGCTCTGGTCCTGACTCCAGCTTCCTGCCACTGCGCACCTGCCACCACAGAACCAGGATTGGTTCCTGACTCCAGGCTTCTCTTCTGCTCCTTGGTCATTGTGGACATAGGCAAAGTGAACTTGTGGGTGGGATCATTCTCAAATAAATGAATAAAAACATTTAATGCCATGATGGAGAAGATTAGTCAAAAGCCTTAACAGATCACTACTTTGAGATCTTGAATAATATCATTTACAAACAATGTGCAAAAGAGACATTTCTTTATTGAGGAAGTTTCAACACTTCTAGATGCAACTCCATACTTATACACAAAAAAATCAACACTGAGATTGTGTACTTTTGTGGAGGCAAATTTGCAAAACTACATAAAATAAGTTATGAGTAGAATAAGTAGAATTCTCTGTACAACTTTATACCTTTATACCTCTTGTAGTGAAAATGATGATAGCAAATTGTAACAAATTGTAACAAAATAATGCTAATAATTTAAAAAGCAAAAGAACAGAACTAGGAAGAATATTTGATTCATTAAAATTAGATAGATAAAAAATGTGTTGTAGAAAGAGACTATGAGCAATTGCACAGTTAGCCCACACAGCAGGTCAACAATCATGGCCATAGCTTTGTTTCATGGTCTCACATTGTGATGTACAATAACTTTATCTCTTTAAAGTCTGGCTCTCATGGAGAGTAGAGTTATTCCCCTTCATTTTCTATGTAACATTACTGTTTTTTTTTAATCCGTTATTCAACATATAGCAACATAAATATCCTGTATTCAATTTCCTATCTTCTGTACCATTCTTCTGTGTTTGGGGGACCTGGAAATCCATTCCCCATGCACTCTCATGTGAAGGCTACAAATTTGGCAGAACAGTACTAGTGATGTAACAACATCACTTTTGTAGCTGTGTGTTCCTTATCCCACCAAGCATATGATGATTTTCCAACCTGTCAGCAGCTTCACTGGCATCTTTAAGCAAATGCCGTTTTAAAAATATTTATTTATGGGCCCTGTGCAGTAGCCTAGTGGTTAAAGTTCTCACCATGCATGCACCGCCAGGATCCCACATGGACACTGGTTCACGTCCCAGTCAGCTCCACTTCCCATCCAGCTCCCTGCTTGTGGTCTGGGAAAGCAGTCGAGGACGACCCAAAGTCTTGGGATCCAGCACCTGTGTGAGAGACCCAGGAACAAGCTCCTGGCTCCTGGCTTCGAATTGGCTCATCTCTGGCCATTTTGGCCACTTGGGGAGTAAATCAGCAGATGAAAGATTTTTTGTTGTCTCTCTTCCTCTCTGTGTATCTGGCTTTCCAATCAAAATAAATAAAAACCTTTAAAAAATATATTTATTGGGCCCGGCGGCGTGGTCTAGCGGCTAAAGTCCTCTCCTTCAGCGCCCCAGGATCCCATATGGGCCCCAGTTCTAATCCCGGCAGCTGCACTTCCCATCCAGCTCCCTGCTTGTGGCCTGGGAAAGCAGCTGAGGACACCCCAGTGCTTTGGGTTCCTGCACCCGTGTGGGAGACCTGGAAGAGGTTCCTGGTTACCGGCTTCAGATCGGTGCGCACCGGCCGTTGTGGTCACTTGGGGAGCGAATCATTGGACGGAAGATCTTCCTCTTTGTCTCTCCTCCTCTCTGTATATCTGACTTTGTAATGAAAATACATAAATCTTTAAAAGTATATATATATATACTTATATATATATATTTAGTTGATAGAGATCTTCCCTTCAGTGGTTCACGCCCCAAATGCCTGCAACAGCCAGAGCTGAGACAGGCAGAAGCCAAGAGTCAGGAATCCCATCAGGTCTCCCATGTGGGTGGCCGGGAGCTAAGGACTTGGACAAATTTTTACTGCCTTCCCAGGAACATTTGCAGGAAACTCGATTGGAAGTGGAGCAGCCAGGACTTTCATAGGGAATGCAGGTATCCCCAGAGTGACAACGTACTCTGTTATAATACCCACCCCAAATGCAGTTTTAATTCATTAGCATTTCCTGGGATTTCATCATCTGGAAGACGTACCAATGCAGACAAATGACACTTTTATGCTAACTTTTTATCATTGCTTTTATGTGACCAATCCATTTTTCTCAAGTTTCCAACAAATGCATTGGGAAAAAATGGAAAAAACAAATTTTATTGGAAACATGTTAAAATTCAGTTTTAGAAATCTAGGTCACACTTGATTTCCAATCTGTCAGTATGATTTGGGCATTCAGTTAGCATTTTTTTTTCTGAGAAGTCCATGGAGCTTTAAATAAGCATTTGCAAAGCATTTTGTTCTTTTAAGCATTTACCACACTCAGTTTATCCCTAATTTTATATTTAAGGAAATCTGACCATCTTTCTGTAATTAGTCCCAACAATATCACTGTTGTTTTCAGGCTAATATTGGAAAGCCCCAACAATTTGGACACTAGTTAATTTAAGGGTTTCAACACAGGGTGACTTTTTATTTCAAAATAGGAGGTGGAATTCTCCAGTTTTATTGTGCCTAGGGTAATTAACTTGTATTTGTGACTGGCTAAAAAAAGTTGATCCTTGGAATGGGGTTTGGTTACTGCTCTAAGTCCTGACACCGACCTGGATTGGGTGACCTGAGCTAAGCAGCATGACTTGGAAGCAGCACTCTCCAGCCATGAAGCCAATCAGGCTACACCAATTATACTTGGAAACTGGTTCAGCTCGTTGGATCAGACAACAGCCACATGAAAATGCAGGTGCAGTACAGTAATTGCCAGGTTAACCTAAGTCATCTTTTGAGAGTCACCATCCTTCCCACCTCACTAAATAGTCATTTAATTGAGCAATTTCCTTAGTTTGAACCAGACTGGTTGTTCAACACTGTGTCTGATATGCTAGAAAGCCCAGTCATTGGGAGATAAAAGGCCTTGGATGCTTTAGTATCCTGCATCAGCAGTGGATTCCAAGAGGTCCCAGTGGTTCTTCCTGCCACTTCTTGGCCATGAGCACTTTATACTATTTAATCTGATTTAAATAGCATCTACTTAGTGCTGATTATGCCGAAGTCCTACTCTGAGCACTGTGCTAAAGCCTAATGCCAAAATAGCTCCCAAACGTACTTTAGACATTTCGTACTAGAATTTTCTAGATCAATGTGAGAAGACAGTTTTGTCTCCTAAAAAGTTGACCTGGTAGGGGAAAGAAGAAAGGAATGGGGTCGCCATGATGGAGGAATTTGAGGGTTGTAGCAGCTCTCATCCTCCCAAGTGGAAATTTCAACAACATTTGGGGAGAGGAGCCTAGTTCCAAGGGGGGATTTGCTGGCCTGGGATTTTAGGAGGTAAAGATGCAGAATCTGTTATTAGGTACGAGCTGAGGGCTTGTGCTTTTCTTTCTAATAGGACTTGATGCTTCCAAGCTTCAGTGGATATTTGACTGAATTGGCAAACAATTCTTTCACTTGCTTGTTCACCCAGCCATCAGTTTTATATGACTAGATACTTGTGTGCTGGTGTTTTCCCCCTCTGAAACAGAATTTTATTTGTCTTTGCATTTTTAAAAACTTTTTAAAAAATCTGGCCTCATGATGATTCATAGTGGGGAGGAGAATAATAAGAGACAGGAAGATGACAAAACTTATTTTAATGCTTATGTGAAAACCAAGTATTTATAAATATGACCTGTTATGTGATACTGAGGAGTCTCAGAGGTGTGATTAAAATCTTTTAACCCCAGGCTTTATACAGAGAGATCTTTTCAGAAATCTAGGTAGTATTTGTTTTATGAAAACACCTCTCACTTATGGAGTTGGCTCATGTGACAGCTGTTATAATTGCAATGCCAGGGCCCAGTGTGCCAGAAACAGTGAGCCCTGGAAACATGAGTACACAGAGTAGAGGGGTGGTGAGTTACATTAATATAGCCCTTTGCCCCTTGTGCAACACATAAAATTGTGTAATTACTAAAATTCTTTGTTAATTTTTTTCCTAACTATTGTTTAGCAACCACTCTGGAGACTGCGCTGGTGAACTAAGTTTCTAGATAAGTCTTCAGAGGGTAGGCATTTGGTGCAGTGATTAAGTCATATCAGAGTGCCCGGCTATTCCACATCCAGTCCATGTCTTCCAGTGTATACCATGAGAGGCAACAGAGCATGGCTCATGTACTCAGGTTCCTGCCACCACAAGGGATAGCTACATTCGGCTCTGAGCTCCTGGTCCAGGCCAGCCTGTTGTAAGTATCTGGGAACCGGAGGACAGAGCACCTTTCTCTCTCTCACTGTTTCTCTCTCTCTACCTTTCAAGTAACATTTAAATAAATCAATGAAATGTTGAAAAATGAGAGTGTTTAGATCAAAAAGGACCTTTGGTGATCTTCTGGCTTGGGAATCCGTTTGTAGAAAGATTTCTAGAGTTCTCCTATAAAATCCAAGGATATACTTTGGAAGTGCTGCTACCAGGGAACAGCTTAAAATGCAATGGTTAATATCATGGTGTGGACTAGTTGACAAGCATATGAACAGGAGAGCAATTGTAGGTGGTAAAAGAAGTTACCTGGGAGAGAGGGATGCTTCTGGTAGGAGAAGGATCAGTAACTGGGCCTACTGGAGTTCAACTTCGTCTTTCAACTGCAGCTCTGACCTCATCATGTAGCAACATTACCCATGACACTGCAGTAAGCAGTTCTACTAAAACAAGAATTCTTTCTAAGACTCCAAGTTCTTTGGAGCCACAATTTCTCTTCCCTCCCCACTGCTCTCCAACCCACTTTAACTTACAAAGGGCAATTAGGAAAGACTTATAAAATGAATGAAATTCTAATCCACCATCTTATGTCTAGTTGTTATGCTGTTTAAGCCTCTTTATTGTGCCATATTTCTTTTCAAAGTGAATGACCCCAGAGTATTACAGAAATTTGGATGTTTATCTTTGTCCAAAGTCTCTAAAAAAGATAAGTAATCAGTTCTCCTGTGAGATAATAAAAATAGCAGCTGGATTACACATTTAATATTTACAGTGAGCTCTATCTTGTCAGACTACAACCTTCTGAGGTAAATGCCATTATTATTATTAATTATCCTCATTTAACAGATAAAGAAAACAAAGTGTGGAATTTAAGTCTACTTGTAAACTTTCCCTTTCTTGAGGCCAGCATTGTGGCACAGTAGAGGAAGCCACCACTTCTGATCATGGCATCCCATATCTGAGTGCTGGTGATCCAGTTCCCTGCAGATGTGCCTGGGAAGGCAATGGAAGATAGCCAAGTACCAAGCCACATACCTGGGAGACCAGGCAGGAGTTTCTGGATCAAGACTTTGGCCTGGCCTAGCTCTGGTTGTTGTGGCCATCTGAGGAGAGAACCAATGTAAGGGAGATCTCTCTCTCTCTCCAACTCTCTTTGTGCCTCTTCTTCTCCCTCTGTGTCCCTATATGTCCTTTAGTTTTTTAAAGGAATAAATCTTTTTGAAAATTTTCTTTTTCTTACTGTTAAAATGGAGAAATGTGCTAAATGATAATGTTTTTAAAAATCTTCCTATTTAATTTTAATCAAACTTCAGTATGTATTCAATACAAATGAAATAAAAAAAAGAAAAATGGCACCCAATCCTCAGGAGTGTAGCATAGCTCTAAATACATCGCTACATGGCAATTCTTTTAATTAGTTCCTAACATCTGCATGCACTTGGGCTATTGATACACATTTTGAGCCGTGGTGGATTGAAGACAATAGAAAAAGTATGTCCACCAGGTGGCACTCGTCACTCTCCATGAAGAGCATTGGCTGGGAGAGGTTCTGCTGTGTTTTGCAAAAACAAGTCATATGCTGTACTGGCTGGCCTTTGATTTCCTAGGCCTACAATCTTTTATCCAGGGTGAGTTGAGGAGTTGTCAGACACCCATGAGTGCACTCTGCCTATTTTGCTATTTGGAGAAGAAAGCTCTCAGGCATATAGTGTGGTACAGTAAAAGGCTGCAGAGCTATGTTTTAAGTTTAAATTCTTCCAAGCTCACTCCTACCAGTTCCTAGTTGTATGATCTTGGACAGGTAACTTATCTATCATGTCTCAAGGTTCTCTTCCATAAAATAAGAACATTCATTGTACCTACTTCATTCTGTGTCACCTGTTACGATAGTGTACTGATCACAGAGTGCCCCAATAAATATTTTAGAAAATGAATTAATCAGATGACCCATCAGTAGTGGGCAAATCATGACTTGACATCAAATATCGCATCAAGGAAATGAATTTGAGGTTCAGTTTTAAATGGTAATGAAAATCCATGACCAGTTACTGATGTAAGTCGGACATTAAAATGAGAAATAGTAGATTAGCACCTGCAGTGAGCTAGTCAGTCACTCCTCCAGGAGCCGCTGTCGTAAAGACGAGCATGGCTGGGGCAAGCCTCACATTTATGAAGCTTACAATTGAGCAGGGAAGATAAACATTAAAGAAAAATGACACAAAACAGTAAACGATCACAGAAATGCAAAGGAATGTTAAAAGCAGGTGCATCTAACCTTGTGTGAAGTTTAGGGAAGACTTCCAAGAGGAAGTAAAGGCAGGAGGAAGTCAGGCAAAAAAAAAGTAGGCAAGTGTTCCAGGCACTTGTGTTGGGAAGGAGCCTGTTAAATCCAAACAGGTAAGAAGTCTGGTGCAACTGAAGCAGAGGAAGAGCTGGACAGCGATGCTGGAGAGGACCCTGTGCCACAGGAGCAGTATTAAAGGGTTTTTGAAAAGGAACGGTCAGCAGGTGATGGGGCTCTAAGAATTACATATCTGAAATGAAAAGACTAGGTTGGAGAAGTCAGATTGGATTGCAAGAGACCAGTGGAGAAGTTTTGTATGCGTTTAGGCTGGTGATAATGGCAGCCTAAACCAGTGTGGTGCGGTGTGAGTGACTCTGAGGCCTGTAAGGAGTGTGGACCGGACAGGATTTGTGCACCAGATGTATGAGAGGGAGAAACTGGATTTACTACCTAAACAAGAAGGTTAGTGGTGGGCTGTTTACAAGACAGAGGACATTGGAGAAGTAGTAGTGTTGGAGTTAAGTTTATGGGTTTCTTACAACAGAAGCTGTCAAGGAAATGCTGAAGTTTTTAAAGGGTTTTTTTTTAGTTGTTTGAAATAAAGGCAGAGGAAGCGACAGAGATATTTTATCTGCCGCTTTACCTCCCCGATGAACTGCAACAGTCAAAGCTGGGGCAGGCTGAAGCCAGGAGTTTGGAACTCAGTCTCCCAAGTGGATGGCAGGGGCCATCTTCTGAACATCCGTTTGAGTCTCCCGCAAGAGCCATCCTCTGTTGATTTCCCAGAAACGTTAACAAGAAGTTAAATCAGAAGCTATATAGCCAGGACTCAAACCGATTCTTTCATGCAGGATGCCGGTGTCACAAGCAGTTGCTTAACAGCCTGCTGCTCCGAAGCACCAGCCCCAAGAAAGTACTTGTACATGTGGAACTTAAAGGAAAGATTGGAGTTATTTGTAGATCAGCAGAGATGTAAATAGAAGCCACCCTCAATGAGACCTGCTAGGGAGAAAGTGAAGAGTAAGCTGGTTTGAAAATAGAGCAGCTGGGACCCTAGCCACCACTCCAATATGGGAGGCCAGTGTCACAAACAGTAGCTTAACCCGCTGCCTCACAACATGGGCCCCCTGCTCACCTTCTATGTAGTGTTGGAGGCAAATGCCAGAATCCAGAATGCTGTAAGTAGAGATGAAGTGTGAAGTGTGAGAATTAGTGAAATATACACTGAAAGTCTTTTCTAACTTTTTGCTAGTAAGGTGAAATGAAAGGAGAGCTTGTGTTTCTGGGAACCAGAACACAGGAAGGATAGTTTCCCTATGAGATAGGCAAGGAAGAGGCAAACTCCAGAACGGTTGTGGATCCCAGACAGTTGGAGTGTTTCCTGTGTGTGGCCTGGGCTGGCGTGTAAGTGCAAGTTATGACACCTGTGGAAAGGGGGTGGAGGCAGAAAGGGGTCAGAGGGATCAGCAGAAAGGGAGGTTGTGGAACAGTGAGAAGAACAAACTGAGGGAGTTGTCCATATGTTCCGTTCTCTATTCTCTGCTATGGCACCAGATGTCCACTGTGAGCTCCTCACCCCTGGGACTCACAGGCCCGACACCCATTGCACAGGTGGGCCCAAGGACCCAGGCCAGGTGACCCAGGCCCCACCAGACTATCCACCTTGGGGCTCACAGACCCAGCACCTACCACACAGTCAGGCTGAAGGACCTGGGCCAGATGACCTAAGCCCTTCTGGTCCCCCTGCCCATGGGGCTCACAGATCCAGTACCCACCTTGGAGGCAGGCCAAAGGTCCCAGGCCAGGTGACCCGGGCCTCTCTCGACTCCCACCCCAGGGTTCAGAACTGGCACCCATCATGCAGGAAGGGTCATGGATCCAGAAGACCCGGACCCTTCAAAAGCCCCATTCATAGGGCTAATGGATCCACATCCACCTTGCAAGTAGTCCAAAGGTCCCAGATGACCGGGTCCCACTGGACCATCCACACCTAGGGCTCATGGACCTGGCTCCCCACAGTGTAGGCTCAAGGACTTAGGCCAGGTGACCTGGGCCTTGCTGGCACCCCCATCCCTGGGGTTCATGAACCCAGCCGGAATCCACCATGAAGGTGAGCTCAAGAACCCCCCATCTCTGGGGCTCATGGATCCAGCACTCACCTCACAAGGGGGCCAAAGATTCTGGGCCAGGCGACCTGGGCCCCACTGGACCTTCCAATCCCAAGCCTCATGGACACGACACCCACCACATAGGTGGAACCAAGGATCTGGGCCAGGCAACCTGGACCCCACCAGTCCTTTTACCCCTGGTGTTCATGGATGCAGCACCCATCTCACAGGCGGGTCAAGGGGCCTGGACCAGATGAATAGGGTCCCAGAAGACCCCATTATTCCCCCAGGCTCACAGACCCACCACCCACCACACCCAAACTGGTATGGCTGAATTCACATTGGCATCCACTGGCAGGTGCATCAGCCTGGCTTGGTCCAGCCTACCTCCAGTTCCAGCTCTTGCTAGTGAATGCTGCAGCCTAGCCTGTGTCAGCTAGCCCCTGTCCTTTCCCAATCTGACTGGGGCCAGGACAGCTCAAGGCCTTGGGACCCTGTGCCCATGCGGGAGACCTGAAGGAAGCTCCTGGCTCCTGGCTTCGGATTGGCACAGCACCAGCCTTTGTGGCCACTTGGGGAAAGAATCAGCAGACAGAAGCTTTCTCTCTCTCAGTCTCTCCTCCTCTCTGTATATCTGACTTTCTAATAAAAAATAATAAATAATCTTTTTAAAGTAGTTATCTGAAAGGCAGAGAGTGAGGGAGAGAGAAGGAGAGATTTTTTTATTTGGTAGCTCATTCCCCAAATGAATGCAATAGCTGCTGCTGGGCTAGGCCAAAACCAGGAACAAGGGCTCTATCCTGGCCCTTCACGAGCAGCAAAGCCCAAAGCACCTGAGCCATCATCATCAGCTACCTTCCCGAGCATACTAGCAAGAATTTGGATAGAAAGCACAACAGCTGGGACTTGAATTGGCACTGGCACAGAACACAGGCATTGCAAGGGAAGGTTTAAGGTGCTGTGCTGTAACACCAGCCCTTCCCATTAGTATCATGAACCTATATCTAAACAATGTGTAGCAAGCAAGATGCCTTCACCCAGCACCTGGGGATTTTGTTTGTGTATTTTCTTACAACCTGATGATGTTTTTTCCATTTAGCAGCCAAACCAAAGGGTGTGCAATGACTCAGAGAAAATACAGGTATTTCTTTGGTTGAAGTTCAATGCAGAACCGTACAGGGAATGTGTCCTCAGGAGAGGTCAATGGTTTTGACAGAATTTACAGTGATATGTAAACATGGTTTTCCACCATAAAGTATCATTTGTTGGGTCAACAGTAGTAGTGTGTTTCCATGAATGTCAGAGGGGAAATGAAGATCATCAGCCTCTGGTTGGTTTTGGATGGAAGATAGCAGAAACTCCAGGCTGGCAGAAGGAACTGCAACCTCTTTGCAGGTGTAGTAGAAGCAGGCTTCAAGATTTTGGAAAAGACAGGACTGTGGAGTTTGTCTAGGCACACAGACCTGAGGCTGCCTCACACTGCCCCTGGCCCACTTTGTCATCTCCCTGGGACATGATTGCCATATGTTCTGGAAGAACATAGAATTATGGAAGATCTTGGTACAGACCCTGTGCCCCACTCCACGCGCTGGGACTGATGGAGCATCAGCAAATGTTTTGGCAGTGAGGAAAGTCATTTGGATTTTTAGGGCCAGTTGGATGGGAACCAAAGCTCATCCAGTCCCAGAAGGGCAAAGAAAGCAACAGATCTCAGTGGAGTCTCAGCTGTGCACCTCACCATCCCACCCTAGGATTCTCCTATCATCTTTTCCCAGTCAAACCTACAGCTGACACACGGAGAAGGAGAGTCTTTGAATTGCCTAGGCCTATATCACTGCCACTCAGAGGAAAGTCTAGACCTAGTATTAATTGTAGGTCTTCACTAAACCATATTAAAGAAAGATGCCTTTTAATGATAAAGAAATAAAATTGGCATTTTTCCCACATGGGAGTATGTGGACAAAGATTCCTGCTTGATGCATGGCTTGCTAGTTATCTTTCCTGTATCCGCACCTGGTCTCTACATGGTGAGCCTGCAGCATACCCAAGGCTTGAAAGGGCTTATTCCTGCCCTCTTTGCTTCCTACTGAGCATCTTGTTCCTACTGAGGCCACTTTTGAGAGTCACTCTAAGGAACAGGACACGCAGAGTTGGTTTGTTGATTTGTGGCTTGCCAGAGTATCAGTTCAAGAGTTTCTCAGCATTGACTAGGCTTGTCAATTGCATAATCCCTCCAAGTACTCACCCTTCATGTTGAGATAACAAGTATCTGCCCAGCACCTTCCTTGTGCAAAGCCTTGCTTGCAGTTCTTGCTGGAGCTGTAGGCCGTGTCCTCAGAAGCTTGCTAGTGGAGTTGTAGGCAGTTGGGGCTGAGGGTGTTGAACATGCTTATTGCCACTTATTTTAAATACCTGTATAATGTGATTACAAAATCAATACATGCTTAGTTGAGAAAACTTGTGAAACATGGGGAAAAACAGATTGCCCCCAAAACCCCTCATACCTGTCGCAGGTTATCCGTTTATAATTAGTAACCAAGGCTAATATTTTTGTATATATCACATTTGTGCTCTGTAAAAGTATATCATTAATTATTGGAATTTGTTATTCCCTAATATACCTCACTTGGAGTGTGTGTGTGTGTGTGAGAGAGAGAGATTTGCTTTTACATTAAAGGAGGCAGTATTATTTGTGAATTCCAGGAACCAAATATATTGGGTAACTAAATGCAGGAGATTGATTTAATTTGAGAATGCAATGCAGATTGGCAAAAAAATGAAATTCAGGTTTCTGGTAGCTGAGTAGAAAAAAAATAGAAAACCAAATAAAATAGACACTACATACACTTGAGGGGCTGGGCATTTGGTACAGTGGGTAAGCTGCTAGTTAGGATATCCACATTCCATATGAGCATTTCCGGCTGCATGTTGGCTCTACTTCTGATTCTAGCTCACTGCTAATACGCACCCTGGGAGGCAGCAGATGATGGCTCAAGAATTTCGGTCCCTGAAACCCATAGGGGAAACCTGGATGGAGTTCTGCACACTTGACTTTAGCCTGACCTCATCCTTCCCTTTCATGGGCATTTGGGAAGTGAACCAGCAGATGGAAGATCTCTCTGTATGTATGTGTGTTCTGTTTTGCCACCTTTCAAATTGAAAAAATTAATTCAAATATATACATATACTTTTATATTTAGCACAAGATGCTTTATTTTTTATGTTAATGAGCTACCAAATATAAGGAAAACAGATTCAATATAGTTCATAGACAGAGGTCTAAGAATATAACTCGAACATATCCACCAAAGTAGTTCTGTTAGTGAACTCAAATGCCACCTCCTCACTGAAGTTCTTTCATATTCCTTTAGGCAGTGTTAACTAGATGATTCTTTCAAATTCTTTTACTATTTATATGCAATAATGTTTTCATTATTTTAATAAAAAGAATATATTCTATATCTTATTTTAGAGGTTCCATGCAGCAGTGTGATGAAGAACATAGATTCTTGACTTAAGTAGCGCATGCCCTAGCTGCAATTCCAGCCCTAGTGTTTGCTAGCTCTGTGACCTTGCATAAGTTGGTTAACCTCTCTGAACCTGTGTTCTTATTTATAAAATGGCATATAATCATCTATTTCACAGACTTGTTGTGAGAGCAAGTAGGACAGTATTGGCTAAGTGCTGACTCATCTCAGGACAGAGTCAGTAAATAATAGGGACAATTGTTACAGAACTTACCATCTTGCATTGTAATTACATATACAGGAGCACCTTCCTTTTTGGGCTATAAGTGCCCAGACATTCAGCCTTGGTCCCAACCTCTGCTGGACTACCCCTCTCCTTTCTAGCAGAAGAACTTATGTACAGTAAGCAATCTATATGCATTTGCTGGAAGAATAAAAAGCTAGGCAAAGTGCCAGACCAAATGCTTTTCTGATAGAAGCCCTGTGTAATGACTGAGCTATCTAACTGCAAACCACTAGCACTTAGAATCAATATTATGCTGGGTCATTTCTGCTCTGAACCCAGTCTAACATTGAGTGGACACTCACTACGTACCCAGTTTTGTTCCAGTGTTTTCTATTTTATGTAAACAACCTCATGAAATAGTTACTGGATGTTGCGCAAAAGGTGAGGAAACTGAGGCCCATGGAGGTTATTGTGACTTTGGTGGCCCCAGGCTGCTAGAGTCCCTAGGTTCAAGAAATGGCTTCCTCTGTGCCTTCATAACGAGTACAGGAGAGGAGAGAGAGAAGCAACTGCGTATTTTTCTCTCTTTAGTAAAACTTTTTTTTTTTTTTTTTTTTGCCACTAATACAGTCTCTCTTTTCTGGAAAAACAAACAGAAGAAATGCTTGCTCCATTCATGATCCTACTCCTGCTGAGCAGTGAGGTCTAGGATAAGATTGTTCTCCTGCAGAGTTCTGTTGTAGCAGACAAAGGAGTGCTACTCTTCTATTCCGCAAGAGTGCAACCCTTCAAAACAGAAATTATTTATATTGAGACAGGTGGAAATACACTGTTGTGCGATGCAGGAGAGATCACACCAGACAAGTTTAGGATGTATTAAGGAATCTTTACTAACCAAGTTTGGTGGTAATAGGGCCCACTAGAAATTAGAAAATGACAAGTCCACATGGCAATTCAGTCTGAATTGAAACCCTGAGAGGAACAAATAGTCATTACCGTGCAGTTCATCCATTAAACTGAAGACCATTGTTCCAGCTTCCCCAGCACTATAAGTTATCCTAAGAGACATGCAGTGAACAACCTGGACACACTTTTAAGCTGTAAACATTCACCTTTTCCTGGATTCTCTGTCTACATTCCATTATTGTTAGGCCTCACCTCTCCTGGAACTATTGAAAGTACACAAATTAGGAATGCAAAGCATCTTAGCATTAACATCTTCACTGAATTACCCAAGCAGTGAACAGAGGGTGAGAAATACAGATATACGGGGACCATGTACCGGGGCTGCCTGTCCTTGGAGTCTGCCCACAGGAAGCCAGAGAGGAGGTACTGGGGAGGCCAAGAGTCGGGGTGCAAGAACAACAGAAGCACATGATCAAGAGAGCCATCTCCTCCCTATCATGGGCTTTATGGGGGCTTTTGAGGGGTGTTATTACACAACAATGCAATACCGCTCCCTCTCAGGTTCCAGGTGTTGATAGGTAAGCATCGTAGGTGGGCAGAAAGGGTTATGTGGGTGGGGAAGGCTTGACTTCCAAGCTCCTGAACTAGCTGCCTAAAACCACAACCTTTCAACACATTTTTTAAACAAATCATGCAAATCCCATCTGGGAGCATAAAAATAATTAACTCACCTGTGAAATCATAAAACTATCAGTATTCAAAATAAAATTGAGACTGGAGGGCAATAAGATTTTAAAAGATGCCAACTTTCTCTTGAAGAGAATATTTTATCCCACGTGATCCATCCTGCTACATTAATGATATTCATCCATCATTGGTTCATGTTGCCTACACGAGCAGAAGCTCGGTTTTAAAAACTAGAAAAAATTTTATAGTTATTTTACTCTGAGTCAGCTGATTGGAACCCTTCCAGATTCCACATTTGCTTCTGTTGACTTGGGAAGCTATTTTGGTTGCCCTCCTTCTTTCTAGATGTCCTACAGAGACCTGGATTAGGATGGGAAACATTTTCAAGAGTCCTCTGTGGACCTGAAAGGGGTGGTGGCTGAACTGCAAGCTAAGAGAGGTGGCTCAACACCAGGGGTGGGGGAGGGAGAGTTTCTCCACATTCTAGTTGTGATTCTTTCATCCACAGTAAGTCTTGCAGCACGTGCAAGACAAAGCATGGTTCTGGAGGGCGTTACGTTACTTTTCTTCATACATATCACAGAAGGTGCAAAAAAAAAGTCATCTTTAAAACACCTGTGTGGTACTTACCGTATTTGTTCTTTTAAAAACCTTTAAAAGAGTTTACCTTGAGAATCAAGCACATAAAGAGCAGAATCCCCTCCATTAACTTGAGATCAGTTGTTATTCTTCTCTGAGGGTGTATATACATTAAAAGGAAGCTGGGCAGGGGAGAGGGAGGGCAAGTGCTTGAAAGATGAAATTTGCCTTGCTTTCACTAATGTTCTCACAGTAACAATAAACTAGAGCTTTCAGTTAGTGAAACTACCTTTGAATACACGAATAAGAATTCACTTAAGGACCCAGAATCCTTATCCAGATATTGGATGTGTAAGCTACTCTCATCAGAAAGGTACTTGATGCCTCTCAGCAATACAAACAGTACAATCCTCTCCTTGGAAAAAATACTCCTACAAGTACTAACATTGTGGAACTGGGGAAGCCATTGGTGTTCTGAATGGATGAAGTGATAAGTGTGGTGGACTAGGAGTAGCAGCTATGCTATAGCAGGTTCTCATTAAGTGCTTGATGGATAAATGTTGGCGAGTGTTACTAGTTGCTTGCTACACATCAGGTTGGGTGTGTCTGGACCCAACTAGATCACTACAGATGAGAAAAACCACTGATGGTGGGACATACCGGGTGTCAGAAGCAACAAAAAGCATTTTCTTGGGAGCTCAGTCACTATCTCCTGTCCTGAGGGGCTGACTGGGTCACCAGGAATTGAAGAGGGGCTACTATGCTGGTGGCGGTGGGGGCGGCGGGGGGAGGAGGAGACTGTTAGGATTATGAATGAATTCCAATGCCTTATGTTGAAAAATTCTCACTTAGGCATGCTAAACTTCAGTTGAACTTGGTTGTGTCTGCTGTCAGAATAACCAAACCATTTGATGTGGACAGATTCCCTTGCAACAGTGGACTTATGATTGGTTCTGTATTATTGTGGTGATCTTGTAGTTCATCCCCAACACCCTATTTATCCACACCCTCTCCTCTGTTTTAATCATAATTGAGTAAAAAGCAGACTCTAAATCTACTTTCTTTGAGGGCAGAATTCAAGAGAGACAGAATCTTCCATCCACTCGTACACTCCCCATATAACTGCAACAGCCAGGGTCAGGCCAAAGCCAAAAGCCTAAAACTCCATTTGGATCTCTCATGTGAGTGGCAGGGTCCTAGCACTGGGGCCATTTTCTGTTGCTTTCCAAGGTGCATTAGCAGGGAGTTAGATTGGAAGTGAAACAGCCAGGGCTTGAACTGCACCTAAAGGGATGCCAGTCTTGCGGGTGGTGGCTTAGCTAGTGTGCCACAGCGCTAGCCACTGCAGTCTGCATTTACAATATGGTTGATCCACCATAACCTCTGATTGAAGGTAATTTCCACTTTAGAAATTCCATTTTCGTAGAACTCCTCTTAATTTTCTATTAGAATTATTGTAATTTGCTTTTGATGAATGAGGTTTTTCTACCATGCAAAGGGAGAAAGCTGAGGTTGGATTTTCGTGGACTTTGGCTCTAGTTCAGACCTGCCCCTTGAGCAATCTGAAGATGGAGGCAAGTCTTTGACCTAATGATGGTTTGACCTTAAGTTATCATATTTTAAATGTTGGGCTGTAAATTAAAATCCAGACTCGGGATTCAGATGCTTGGATGGTGTTACAAGTCAGGTATTAGATGTGGATGCACTGTTGTTGGATATGCACCATTCTTGCCTTTCCTGTTGATGGGCTCAACCAAGTCCTGAAGAAAAGCACGTAGGATGGAGACAGCTTGACAGCACTTAGGGAAACAGACCGGTGACTCTTCTGGGCAGATCCAGAGCTGTGCGGAGTTGGATGACAGCGAAAACCAAGTAGCTACTGGGGAGCAATCCCAAGTGACCCAGTTCCATGCCAGGCAGGTAGAAGAAATGTTGTCAGAGCACCTAGGAGTGCAAGTCCAGCCCACATGGCATAGGTGTGGCATGGCTGGGGACACCAAGAGCAGCAGACTCCTTAATTAAAGGGAGGTGGCTCTTGTGGATGAAATTAATGTAGTACTCTGTGAATGATTAATCAGTGTCTGTCAGGTGTTACCATCAAAAGCTGTGGTTCAAATTAAAGGAAGGCCTTCATGTGCTGGACTTGTGGAGAGAAACCCAGTGCTCATTGAAGATCATTACTGAAATGTCCCCTAGAATACAATACCTGTGTGCTCTGAAGAGACCACACAAAACCCATTTTAATATTGTGCCAAATACTGGTTAATGTATTTGTTGCAGGGTGCGAGCGAAATCACACCAGACATGTCTAAGGTTTATAAAGGAGTCTTTATTAATCAAGCTTGAAGTCAACAGAGCACAATAGCAACTTACAAGTCCATACAGCAATCCACCTAATTATAATCCAATCAATCATAATCCTAAAAGGAACAAATGGTCATTATCCTTAAGTCCATCCATTAAGCTGAAAACCTATGTCCCAGCTTCCCCAACAATATAAGTTATCTTAAGAGACATGCAACAAATAACCTGGACACACTCACAACGCTGCAGACATTCACCTTTTCCTGGCTTCTCTGCCCACATTCTACTACTGCTTGGCTTCACCCAACTCCAGATAGTACACAAACCAGAAACAGCATCACTATAACCATTGCCTCTTCTAAGCAGTACACAGGGGCCATGCTCAGGGGATTACCTTTCCTGGGTCAGCCAAGAGTCGAGGTGCTAGCGTAATGGAAGCACCTGACCAGAAAGAAAAGAGCCCCTGCTTCATGAGCTTTTTAAAGGGGCTTGTGAGGGGAGTGGTTACACATCAACCCAATACCGTCCCCTCTCAGTTGATAGGTGAGTCACAGGTGAGCAGGAGTGAATACCTAAGTATTGTGGGCCAAGGAGTTGATTAGTGCTTGTTAGGATGGAACAGGGCTGGTAGCTAAAAATACCTAAACTAATTGGACTTCCAGTATCCTGGCTCATTTAGGATGTGGGGGAAGTGGTTGAGGATGCAATTACTATTCCATTGCTGTTAGGATCCACCTTTAGGACAGAGGTTGGGGGACCCAGCCAAATTTCATTTGTCCACTTGTCAATGGGTGCTGGCTATCACAGGCTGCACCCCATAACATATTCACCTTCTAATCAAATATTTCTCTCAATTCTTATATCTGAGAGTTACATGTATCACTGCATAGAAATTATCTCAGTTTAAAACAACAGACTTAACCTCACACAAATTCAGAGAGTTTGGTGTCAGGGAGTGGATTATCTGGATGGTTGTGCTTCAGGGTCTTTCAGGGCAGGCACCTGGAATTAGAATGCTTCCGAGGTAGGTCACTTCTGTAACCCCTGGCAGGAGGCCGCTGCTCTTAACAGCACAGACTGTTCCAAGGGCCGTGTGAGTGTTCTCACAATGTGGCTTCTGGCTTCTCCAAAGTGCCCCAAGAACAGTGTCTTTTCTTACTAGTCATAATGACACACTCCCCTGCTTTTGCCCTATTCTATCCCTCCCTAAGTGCAGCCCAGATTCAAGTGATGGGGGGTGGGGAAAGATGAACTGTTAAAGAATTTATGGAATGTATTAAAGCCTCTACAGCCAATATTCATCTAGGATGTTGGGAAATGTGGTATATTAAGGACTGGTCACATGATTTATGGAAATAGCACAAAACAGCACTGCAGTACTACTATTGAAAAATTAAGAATGCCAACGGCTATTGCAGCAGAGCGTGAAACCAAGCATGGGCCCTTTTACTACTGCCCAGGTTCCACACACATAAAGCCAGTCCTAGGTACAATAGTTAAGATCATGGGCTATGATATTAAGAGTTTGAATCTAGCCTAATAAATGAGCTGTATAACTTTTGGGCAAATTACTTACACCCGTTTCTTTAAAATGGGTATAATTCACTCAGCTGAGCTGATCATTCAGAAGGGTTATTTAGCTGTTTATCATACACCTTTAAGTGGGGAGAATACCTCATGCTCCTTATAGTATCAACATCTCTTTTGCCTACTGGAGAGTTTTATAATCATTGGTATGAAAAACATGGTCTGTAGGCTACAACAAGAATGGCTGAGAGTGTTTCAGAAGCAGTATATTTTCTATGTTCAAAAAGGTAGGACCAAAGCTACTATTTTAGGAAAGTTCATATAAGATCAATGTTTCATTGGCTGATCTAATACCAGGCATTTTTCAGCACCTTGGGAATGGTTGCCATGAACTACTCTATTAATAAACTCTGTTGATGAGACTGAATACTAAATGGAAACTTTCCCATAGCAATATTCTTGAGTGACTTAAAAAAAATAAAAGCTAGGCGTGGATTGGCTCATGCCTTGCTGGGTGGGACACAAAGATTAGTTACTCCTCACCATGGTGTTGAGGATTTTCCTGCATAAGCCCCCCCACCAAAAAAATGTTCTGCACCTTAAATGTCAATAAATATCTTGTTAGAGTTACAAGCCAGTCTAGATTATCCTAAAATCTACCAAGATCAGCAAAATTATACTTCAACACAACAAATGGCTAAATACTAAAATGAAATAGACAAGAGACAGCTGAATGGTACCTTATAGCCATTTTAAGGTATATAGCAGCCGGTCCTGTATATAAACTAAAATTGAAATGTCAATGAGCTAATCATAGGTTGTGGTTAGGACTTGCTTTTTTTCTTTTTTAACATACTGGTTACTTAATTGACTATGATGATATTCTACCAGCTCTAACTTCGGACCAGAAATGGTCTCCCCAAGAAACTGTTCAACCCATCTGGACAATAAGTAGCTGGACTCTATGCTTGGTATATGTTTGCAAGGAAAGAATCTTGATTGAATTTGAACTGTAATACTGCATCAAGGTGGAGGAATCCACCAGGGGGGAGGAGTGGGGGGACTCCCAGAGCCTATGAAACTGTCACATAATGCAAAATAATTATTAAAAAAATATAATAAAAAAAGATGATATGTAAAATAAAAATACCAATTTAAACACTCAAAAAAAAATAAAAGCTAGAATTATTATTCCTGGAGAGTTCATACTGGCAAAATGATTTTACAAAAACAGAGTTTGAGACAGGTTTTCTGCTTCGTTTCTTCTGCAGCTGAGCATGATCCGTGTAGCCAACAACCTGGAGTTAATGCAAACCCCTGGGTCGGGGTGTGTCCTGGCTCATGCTATGTGTGTCCGACTTCGGAGGTTCTGGTGCACCTGGCCTGCACAAACCCCAATCCACTCTTCCCATATAGACCTTCTTCCACTGAGCTCATGCTTTTGGATCAAGATATCTTTGCTTATGGGACAAAGACACATGCTTTTGTGCATGAAGTGGAGTCTATAGAATCCAGAATTGTGGCATCAGGCTCTGAATTCCTAGTGTTGGTGTCAAACATATGCGTGTTCCAGGGAGTCCTGCCTTGCCTCTTCTGAAAAGGGCAGAGTAAGGGCTTACTCATCCAGGGCTTGAGTAAGGAAATTCAGCAGGACTATTGGTTATTTATGAAGCATCAAGAAAAACAGCAAGAGCTGGATTTTTTTTTTTCCTTTTTTCACGTAAAAACACCGTGAAATAAAGGAGACAGGTATGAGCCTTGATTGATTTTTTCCCCCTTAACTCTAGGCGGCGTTGTGTTCTTAGCAATAGTCTTATACTTCTTAAGGAACTTCTTTATTTATTCCCCAGTCCAAAATTAGTTTCTTAATTTGAAACAGCCATAAACAAACAGCACTAAAGAAATCCCCTGGGCCCGCTTCTCCCACACCCTATCCCCCCACATGCATTTTTTCAGCTGCTTTGTTTGTTCACAGTCTTTTTTCCTTTGTGCTCCACACCAAGGCCTGCAGCGCTGGTTTGGCTTTCCGAGATCCTTCTTGAAAGATATTTAAATTCCATTTTGACAAGAGAGAATTAAATTCACATTAATTTCATTCAATTATGTATCAAACTTAAACAAACTTGAGTAACATCAAAGTGCAGTCTGTAGTGTTCAACTGGATGTTAAGGTCGCTTGCAGCTCTATAATTTTCATTGGCCTGGTCTGGCTCCCACTGTACAACAGGCATAAATGGAGCCTGTAATGTGGGCAGCTGTTCCAGCAGACTCGGGAAGAGATTCCTTCCCCCACCCTTCCTTAACTCATTTCTCTTTGACTTCCAATCTTGGAGTCCCCACTTCCTTCTCCGCCCATCTTCATTTCACCTCCCTTTTCTCACCCCACACCAATAGAGATTGCCATAACCATTTGGTTTTCTTCCTCAAACTCATCTGTGCAACCTCTTTGTAAAATAGAGTATGCTGGTTACTTTGCCTGGCTGATCTGGCCTTTTCCCTGCCCTGGTGTCTGTCACAGGAGCTCATTTTCCAGCTACTGTCTTCCAGCTTCTGCAAAGGCTGGGCAAAGGGGAAGCAGTGTAGTGGCAGGTGGGAGAATCAGAAAAACAAGAGTTTACCTTTTTTTTTTTTTTTAAGATTTTTATTATTATTGGAAAGCCGGATATACAGAGAGGAGGAGAGACAGAGAGGAAGATCTTCCATCCTATGTTTCACTCCCCAAGTGAGCTGCAACAGGCCGGTGCGCGCCAATCCAAAACCGGGAACCAGGAACCTCTTCCAGGTCTCCCACGCGGCTGCAGGGTCCCAAAGCCTTGGGCCATCCTTGACTGCTTTCCCAGGCCACAAGCAGGGAGCTGGATGGGAAGTGGAGCTGCCGGGATTAAAACCGGCGCCCATATGGGATCCTGGCGCGTTCAAGGTGAGGACTTCAGCCGCTAGGCCACGCCGCCGGGCCCGAGTTTACCTCTTTTCTGTTCTTAGTGGATTCTCTGGCAGAGTCTATCCTGCTCTGTGATTCCACCTGCTGCCAATTAGCCCTCACTTGATTGGGGAAATAGCTGCCAGGTATCCCTCTAGTGTACTTCCAACTTCTTTTGAATATCACCATCTTCCAGGCTTCAGTGACACCAACTTGTCTGGGTCTCTTCAGTCCTTGAGGAGTTTGTATCGTGTAATGCTGTTAAGCTTTGGGTTACTCCCACCATTCCTCCTTGGTTCTGATTTTCCCATCACATGTGCCGTGCATTTTCTTGAATTAAACTCCCTCCATTGGAAACACATACAGTGATTTCTGTTTTCCTAACTGAGCCCTGTCTGAAATAGAGGGCTCAAGATTACAACTACAAATGAGCGCATCTCAGGGGAAGAGTTGTCTGAGAAAAGAATGTTGCCTTTCCTTCTACTCTGCTGGGTTTTTATGAATGTGGTAAACATCACCAAAACAACATCCATGGTAAGCTTGGGGTAGCCTGAGGTGGCAAGGGGCAGGGAAACAGATATCGCATCTCTTCCTCTCCACATTTGGGTGTCCTGGCTCTGACACTTTTCCAAGCACTGGCAGAGGAACTTTCTGCTCTTGCCTCACTGCCATTGGTTTCATGTCAGAACTCAGCCAAACTTCATGTGAGATTGGTAACTCCCCTTTCATTCCTGAGTCCCATCTGCTCTGCATTGCTACCTCCATTCTCCAGAATTGTGGTTCTGATCATCACATGGTCGATAACAGTGACTCTCACCCGACAGCTGCACATGCTTGTTACGAAGCTGGATAGAGTTGTGGTTTGCAAGACTTTGTGAATCAAAGGCCTTTAGGAAGTGCTGGTGGGGGATGGCTTGTCTCAATTCTTTTTCACCAAAGGAGTAATAAGTTACAGTTCAAAAAACTGAAAGTAGAAACAGCAAAGCCAAGTTTATCAATGTACATTCCATAGAAGGAATTGTCCCTCTGAGCGGGTATATGGCGCTCTTTCTTCCTGCTTTTAAGCCTTTATCGCCAAAGTGTCAGGGGCATTGATGTAATGGACATCTGAGAATTGCATACTTTTGGATTCTCTGCACATGTAGCTGTAAACTTGACTTTTGTGGTTTTGCTGAGTTTCCACTCTATCAGGATATTCAACCACAGTTAAACTGCAAAGCAGGCAATCTTGGGTGAGTCTCCACCGAGAAAAGGGTTTCACCCCTAAACGAGGATCTTATAACCTCTGTCTGGTCATGCATGTCTAATCATTTGCCTGACACAAGAAACTGAGGATTGATCCAAATATTCTAGAGGAATATGCACATGCATAATTGTGAGTGGGCAGAGTGCTGCTGTGTACACAAACACATGTATATACCCATTTGACAAACATCTCAGCAGATCTGTCGATCACATGTTAAGAACCCCACCTGTAGGGCCCGGCGGTGTGGCCTAGCAGCTAAAGTCCTCGACTTGAACGCCCCGGGATCCCATATGGGCGCCGGTTCTAATCCCGGCAGCTCCACTTCCCATCCAGCTCCCTGCTTGTGGCCTGGGAAAGCAGTCGAGGATGGCCCAATGCATTGGGACCCTGCAGCCGCGTGGGAGACCTGGAAGAGGTTCCAGATTCCCAGCTTCGGATCGGCGTGCACCAGCTATTGCGGCTCACTTGGGGAATGAATCATCAGACGGAAGATCTTCCTCTCTGTCTCTCCCCCTCTCTGTATATCTGACTTTGTAATAAACTGAATAAATCTTTTAAAAAAAAAAAAAAAAAGAACCCCACCTGTAGAGGCAGGCCGTAGGGCACGGTAAATGAAGTCAGCTCTTGAGATGCTTTTATCCCATATCAGAGTACCTGATTCATGCCCTGGCTTTTCTGCTGCCAATCCAGCTTCCTGCTAATGTCACCCCTGGGAGGCAGAAAAGGCTGCTTCAAGTACTTCAGTGCCTGCCACTCACGTGGGACACCTGGATGAATTTCCAGGCCTCCGGCTTCAGTCTAACCCAGTGCTGACTATTGCAGGCATTTAGGGTAGTGAAACAACATATGGAAGGCTCTGTTTCCCTTCCTTTTAAGTAAAATAGAATAAAATAGTTTAAAAAGGAACCCAATACCTAATGCCTATGGCCCTTGGTCACATATGATTTCCTGTGTCCATATCTACAGTTTTGTATGTAACTGTAGTTTTATACATACTTTACAGTCTTACCATTCATCTGCATTTAAGCATTAAGTTCAACTTCAAGATACAAAATGCATCTGACAATCTTTGGCACTTTGGATTCATGCTAAGGCAGATATTCCAGTGTTTACTTGTGTTGAAAGATTTTTCTCTATAGTGATGTTAAAAGTTCCTGTACATGACACAGTAATTTCCTTTGAGATACTCCTCTTTCTTGTTGGCACCACATGAGATAAAGTTCTGTGGCTGGAGCAGAGATTTATTGAGTATTATTGTCAAATGTATGTGTGCGTTGCTTTCCTGTGGTGCAAAACCCATGACCTAGGACTTCCGTTTTGGGTTTGATCTGGGGCTGCCTGCAATGTCTATGCCATAATGATTCCTTACAGATGCTGGCTGTTCAGTCCCTGAGATCCCATGAGGGTTTTAGGATGGATAATTTTACTCATTCTTTTGGTCTTTGCTGTGGCTTGTCAAAAACGGGACTCACGTTTATAATTCTAGAAAGTGCTCAGTTGTGAAATCAGTGCTAAAAAGATGAACTGCAATTGATCCTGAGCCATTGTGATTTTTCAGTCTCATGTCGTAAGCCAGAAAAACATATTCGAAGTGGCCCCATAAATCTTTTTGAGCTTAAAAGTTCACAGATTAAAAATATTTATGGGTTGACTTGGGCAGGAAGACAAAGAAAACCATGTGTTGTCTCTGAAGTGGAAAGAGAAAAGACATTATGGAACATTAGTGATAAGCTGAGTTGGGTCAGCCTGGTGCATCCATTTTTGCAGAATTTGAATTTTTTTTTAGCATCAGTATATGGGAGTGCACAGCAGACGTATAGGAGATGCCAATTAAAAGATGGCTTAAGCATGAAACTGACTTTATTTTATACATTGTCATTATTTATTGTGTTTCATCTTTTTAAGATATTGCACAAAGATTCTTGGAGTTTGCTGCAAGAAGATGGGGTAATCTTTCAACTTGAGTGATATGAGATACGTAGGAGCTGTGAAAAATGATACTGCAGGCAACCAGTGTTCGATCATTTATGCATGCATGAAACAAGAAATTTTTTTGAGCAACTGGTGCTCATATAGATGGGCATTGCATTAAACACAGGAATTAGAAAATGGATAGGTATGATCCTCATACTCAAGATTAACTTAGCATGGTGAAAGAGACTAATAACTGAACAGATAATTTGATCATGGTGTGGTATATTCTACACACACAGCATTCCTGGAGTACTGTAGAAGTGCTGGGTTGGTTTATTTGTAGTTGATTTGGGGGTATCAGGAAAACTTTTGTGAGAAGGTAATATTTTCCAGAAGGAAGCAGTGTTAGCTATAGGAAAGCGAGGTAGGGGCAATCTGGGCAGCAGGGGTGGTATCTGCAGGGGTAAAGACACTGGATGCTGAGAGATCAGGCAGCTGGAGAAGGCAATGCCGAGATCTCTCCTACCTCTCCCACTCATGGTTCACTTTGTCCTCACTCTGCCAACTCTCTGAGCACAGGACTTCATGACACAGATGGATGCCTTCTGGAAAAGCATGTGATCAGGAACTCCAAGGACCTGCAAGGACCTGCATGCGGATGAGATGCTCTCTGTGGAGCCTTAGTAGTTACTCGTCAGAGCTACCAGTTTCACAAATGTCCTGATGGAAAAGAATACTGAAAGAATGTCATTTTTAAAAATATAAGAAGTCTATTTACTTATTTTTTCCAGTAGGGTCAATTCAGAAAAACAACAACAAGAAGTTTACAAGCCAAATATTTTTTGTCTAAGAGAAAAATAGTTTATTATTTGTCTCTGATTATAAAAATAACATGTTTATTATTTTAAAGCTTAAGTCATTATTTGTGTGGAACAGAAATAAATACGGCTTAAAATCCCAAAGCCTATATTGGGCCACTGTTTAAAAGGCAACTCAAGTAATATCTGTAATGTTGCATTTATTCATTAGAAAAAGCTTTTTACTCACTAAGTTTTTGAACACGCTCAAGCTCATATTGAAATGTGGGTGAAGGGGAGACATAAAGGCATCTTTTACTCAGAACTGAAGTCCTGGGCTGGTCTGAACCTAGAATTGCCTGTGATGGCAGAAGGCTCTGGTGGGCTGACTGAAGCCTGGGGCAGGCTGGGGCAGATATAGGGCCTTTGTTATCTACGGGGGATGTTCCATAGGTAAAGAGAGTGCCATCTGAGATGCTAAGAACCTGAAGCTGGCACCTGCCTTCTTGGAGGACACAGACCCTCACTGTCATGTGCACCAGCCCATCCCAGGAACGAGCACACAGGAAATACCATCCGCCTTTTGGATCAGCTGGTTCTGTGTCTATGGCGTCAGCCAACTGCCCACTGACAACAGTAGAAAAAGACTGAGTCTGTACTCAGTATGTATCCCCATTTTTTTCTTATCATTATTCCCTGAACAATAGAGTTTAACAAGCACTTCCACATCATCTACATTGTATAAGGCATGACAAGACATTAGTGTGTGTAGGAGGATGTGTGTAGGTTGCTTACCTGCACTTTGCTATTTAATATAAAAGGGACAAACATCTGTGGATTTTGGTGTCTTTTCTTTGGACCCCTAGATACAGCAAACACTTTATCTATTGCAGTAAAGGTGTCTGGTGGCTGGATATTAGAATGAAAGGGGTCCCCAGGGTTGAGTCTCATGTATCTAGAGCAATTCCAACACCAAATTCATGCAATTGGACCACCTAAGAACTCATGTATTGGGACATAAAGAGATTTTTTTCCCCTACCAAGCCTAAATCAGCTTGATGATAATTGCTTGGCGCTGATAAAAAATCCCTTTAACAAAATTTCAATTTAGCAAAACTAAATGGGTGTTGTAACATAGCAGGTTAACTTGCTACTTGGGGTGCCTGTATCCCATATCGAAGTGGTGGTAGAGGTCCCAATTTCTCTGCTTCTAATACAACTATCAATGTATCCTAGGAGACAGCAGATAATGTCTCAAGTGTTTGGGCCCCTGCTATCATTTCACAGATCTGGAGGAAATTCCCAGCTCTTGGCTTTGGCCTAGCTCAGCCCTGGCTATTGTGGACATTTATGGAGTAAACCAGCAGATATAAGAAAGTAAGCTATACCTCCCTCCATCTCTCCTTCCCTCCCTCACTCTGCCGTTCAAGTAGATTAAAGCAGACAAAATGATTAAAACTGTGGATTGCAGAAGTAAGTGGATCCTGAAGAGACCTCTCAGGGAATGGATGCGTGTTTTGAAGAAGCTGAAGCAGGAGAGAGCAGGAGTTTCAGAAGCAGATTATATAGACTGCATGCCTCTGAGAGCAAAACGTTTGAGGTCCATGAGCAGGGTCAAAATTGGCACAGGTCCAGACTCAATCTGTGCAGAAACCTCTGGGAAGCTCCCACATGGGCAGATGACGTGGAGGCCTGGCCACAGGGCCTGAGAGCCAAAGACATGAGCAGCTGCTTCCCTCTCCTAGCTACACCAACAGCAATGGATCTGTGGAGAGCATTATGTCCTGGATGCAAGCTTGCACATGTTTTCAGTTAAGCCGGGCTTCACATGAAGAAGATAATTGCCCTGGGTACATCCGCAAGAACTGCTTTTGTTCTACCTTATTTTGTGGAAAGTTTTTTTTTTTTTTTAAGATTTTTTTTTTTTTAATTAAAAAAATCTTACAGAGAGAATGAAAGACAGAAAGATCTTCTGCTGGTCCACTCCATAAGTGGGTTGTAATGGCTGGAGCTGAGGTGATCTAAAGCTTGGATCCAGGGTCCCAGGCTTTGGGCCGTCCTCCACTGCTTTCCCAGGCCACAAACAAGAAGCGGGATGGGAATTGGAGCAGCCAGGACATGAACTGGCACCCATATGGGATCTTGGTGCATGCAAAGTGGGGATTTGGCTCTGGAGTCTTTAAAATTCCCTTGAAATCTATTTACAAATCTTGATTGAGATTATAGTCAATGCATAAATATTCGATCCAAGAATATTTATGGAGCACTTAGAATATTTTGGGGCAACTGAGCCAGGAGCTGGGCTATGCAGACCACCGTGGAAGTCTGACATAAAAGCCCAGATCCAAAACTCACTGGAGGGAGTGGCACAAGTGACTGCAAATAAAGAACCATGTACCAACCACAATAAGTAAAATCAAATTGCAGACCTGTGTGTGACACAGCTTGGAAACCTGCCCCAAGGAGAAGAATCTGATAACCAGAAGTACAATGACCAAGAGCAAAAGAAGAGACAAAGGCACAGTGAGTATTATTGAAGACTACCCTGCAAAGGAGCAAAAGCCTTTGCAAACTTCAGAGTTAACTGAAGAATACATCGAGAAACTGAGGGATATAGAATTCAAAACACTTGTACTAAAGCATCTTAACAACATTGAGAAGCACATAATACAAGAGTTCAAGGAATTTAAGGAATATGTCACACAGGAAATGAATCAAATGAAAGCTGATATATCAGAAATTAAGAATACAGTGGAGTAAATTAAAAGTATAGTGGAACATCTCCAAAATAGAATGAAGGAGGTAGAAGAAAGAATCTCCAAATTGGAAGATATTTCCTGTCACCAGGGGGAAACAAACAAAAAGTTGGAAGCAGAGTTGGGTCAATCTAAAAAAAGTATTCAAGAATCAAGAGACACTATTAAAAGGCCAAATACAAGAGTTATGGGAGTTCCAGAAAGGTGCAGAAAGAGAAGCTGGGTTTACAAATGTATTTCATGAAATAATAAAGGAAAACTCCCCTAATCTGGAGAAAGAATTAGGAAACAACATCAAGGAGGACACAGAACTCTCAACAGGGTGGTCTAAACGTGATCTTCACCATGACACATAATTAAGTTCTTTTCAATCAAACATAAGGAAAAGATCCTTAAATGTGCTCATGAAAAAAATCAATTGACATGTACAGGAATGGCAATTAGATTTACAGCTGATCTCTCACAGGAAAGAAGATCTACAGGCCAAAAGAGAATGGAGCAACATATTCCAGATTCTAAAAGCAAAAAATTGTCGGCTCAGGATAACATACCCAGCAAAGCTTTCTTTTGTCTTTGAAAATGAAATAAAATTCTTCCACAGTAAAGAAAATTTAAAAGAATATGCCTCTTCCAAACCTGCCCTACAAGTGATACTTAAAGATGTTTTCTTGACAGAGAAAAGGAATAGTGCCCACCAAAACCAAAGGCAAATGTGAAAAACATCCCAGCAAAATAACAACAGAAGTCTAAATCAATGAACAAACCATTGCTAAATGACAGGACCAAAGTACCATCCATACATAATAACCCTGAATGTAAATGATGTAAACTCATCAATCAAATATCATAGATTAGTAGATTAGATTAAAAACACAAAACCCATCTATTTGTTGCCTAAAGAAGACACATCTCACCAACAAAGATCAGCAGAAACTATATCTCATTGATTTTGATGTTTTTAGCTTCATTTCTTAAAAAAAATGTATTTTTTCTCATTAAATTCTTCAATGACTCATAGATCTTCAAGAAGGTTCTTGATTTCCTTTTTCATTTCTTCAGTGACACATTAGTGATTCAGTAACATGTTATTTAACTTCATGGCATTGTAACTTTCTAGTTCCTTTCTGTTTTGATTTTGTTTTGTGGCTTTTGATTTAAGGGGATGTATAGTCACTGTGTATTAGAGACCATCATATCCAGGGGTATGTTATTTAACTTCATGGCATTGCGAATTTCTGTTTTTCTTCCTGTTTTTGGTTTTGTTTTGTGACTTTTCACTTGGGGGGATTTATAGTGACTGTGTAGTGGAGACTGACATGTCCAGATGTGAGGATATGGTTAGTGTACATCTTTACTTCCGGATTGAGGATGGACTCCCAATGAAATTGTTGGATGTGTCTTGACAATGGGATGCTGGACTCTCTGCCATTGTCCATGCCCACAATGATGGACTTATGACTGTCTATGAGGAACTATGCTATTGTAATGAAATGGGAGAACTCAGTGGCAGGAGAGGTGAGGGTTGGGCGAGGGGGTAGGGGAAATCCCAGGACCTATGAAACTGTATCATAAAATGATAGTAATATGATAATAATAATAAAAAAGAAAAAATGTTTTAAACAGAATATTTTTGGACTATGGGGACACAAGAAATAGATGCAAATTCTATCCTCACAGAGCTTGTCTTCTTACACAGGTGTCAGAATTGAGGATGCAGCTGGTGACATGCACGAACTGGCTACCAACTCTTGGGCTTACAGCGCCAAGGTAAATGTTGATTCATTTGGGCAATAGATAGATTATATGTCATCTGGGTTGTTAATAAGGTAGGGTGTACTTTTCAGGTACACAGCTGCCTTTCTCTATCAGCATTTTTGTGAGCTAAACTATGATGAGTGTAAGTACCATACTTGAATAAATGGACATTTGAATTAGCAACTGAAGCAGAAAGAGAATATCAATTACTTCACCCAGTGATTGAATTGTTTTTTTTGATATACAGCAGATGTTTTTTTCCTTTGCCATATCATTTACTTTTCCTTGCAGCTTTCTTTAGGTATTTTCAATAGCAAGATGAAAAGTGTGCCATTTTTATGAGTCGAAAAACAAAAATGATATTTTAGAAGATTGGAAAGAAGCTCAGTCATTTATGTGTTTGATTTACTGTTTCACAGCAAGAGTTTACTGTAGCAGTACTAACATCCTACCCCTTCACAAGAAGTAAAGACACTTGGGCCCGGCGCGATGGTCTAGAGGCTAAAGTTATCACCTTGCATGTGCCAGGATCCATATGGGTGCCGGTTTGTGTGCCGGATGCTCTACTTCCCATCTAGTTCCCTGCTTGTGATCTGGGAAAGCAGTAGAGGACAACCCAAAGCCTTGGGACCTTGCACCAGATGAAGCTCCTGGCTCCTGGCTTTTGGCTCCTGGCTTTGGATTGGCTCAGCTCTGGCCATTGTGGCCACTTGGGGAGTGAACCAACGGATGGAAGATCTTTGTCTCTCCTTCTCTCTGTAAATCTGCCTTTCTAATAAAAAATATTTTAAAAAAGAAAATTATTTTAAAAACAATTTAAAAAGTAAATTTTTAAAATTATTGCAGTGACAAAAAACTAAATTGTAAAATGCTAGGTGGAAAATTCAAGCAATTTAAACTTCTTGGCAATGTAACTATAATTTTTTGAGGCTTTTAAAACTATGATGAAATGAAAGTATTTTGCAGAGAAATGAGAAATAGCATTTGGAGTCTTACCAATCCAGTGTCACGGCCCAATTACATTGTTGTGTTTTTATAAATAAGTGTCGTTGTTTAAAATTTTTTTATTTACTTATTTGAGACATAGGATGAGACAGAAAATGAAAGAGAGAGAACACTCCTCCATTGGCCTCACCCTCCAATGCCTACCATGGCCAGAGCTGGGCCATACCAAAATCAGGAATTGGGAACTCAATCCAGAAATTCCACATGAGAGGCAGGAGCCATTACCTGGAATCTCCTGTGAGCACAGTAGCAGGAAGGCAGAATTAGGAGTGGAGCCAGCACTCAGACCCAGGCACTCCTTCATGGGAATTGGGCTTCCTTAGTGGTGGTTTAAGCCTTAAACATAGGATGAGACAGCCTGGCCCAGGGATAATTGTTATTGCTTCTCAGATCAACTAATGCCTGTAAGGAACCTTATTTGTGAGCCACTGAATTCCTTTCTTCAAAATGGTTTAGGAAACCTTTCTGTCTTGGAGAAATTTTACCAGCCTTTTAGCCCTCAGACATTCAGATATTTCTGCTCTCATTTTAGATTTATATTTTTGTTTTTAAAATTTTAATTCACTTATTTTATGATAAAGAGGCTACACACATGCATATTTACGTGCAGGCCATATTTATATACAGGCTATGTGTGTGCGTGTGTGTGTGTGTGTAGAGAGAGAGAGAGAGGAGAAAGAGAGAATGAGAGAGGGAGAGAGAAAGAGAGAGATCCATTTTTTTTTAAGATTTTTATTATTGGAAAGCCAGATATACAGAGAGGAGGAGAGACAGAGAGGAAGATCTTCCATCTGATGCTTCACTCCCCAAGTGAGCCGCAACGGGCCGATGCGCGCTGATCCGAAGCCGGGAACCTGGAACCTCTTCCGGGTCTCCCACGCGGGTGCAGGGTCCCAATGCATTGGGCCGTCCTCAACTGCTTTCCCAGGCCACAAGCAGGGAGCTGGATGGGAAGTAGAGCTGCCGGGATTAGAACCAGCGCCCATATGGGATCCCGGGGCGTTCAAGGCGAGGACTTTAGCTGCTAGGCCATGCCGCCGGGCCCGAGAGATCCATTTTTTCCCCCTCAAATGCCCTCACCATCCAGTGCCAGCCAGCCTGAAGCCATGAACCTGAAATTCTATCTGGTATCTCACATGGGTGACAGCAGTTCTAGTATTTGAGCCATAATGTGCTGCATCTCAGAGTGTATATTTATAGAAAGCTGTATGGGAAGCAGAATAGTTAGGACTTGAACCAGGTACACAAGTACAGGATATGTGTACCCCAAGTAAAGATTTAACACTGCTGTACAATATTTTGCAACACCTAATGTCAATTTCAAAGAACAAAGACTACTAATACTTCTTTAAATATTAAACACTTATTCTCAAAGCATTCTTTACCTATATAAAAAAGATTTTCTTGGGCTCAGTGACTAAGTCCTTGCCTTGTACGTGCTGGGATCCCATATGGATGCCGGTTTATGTCCTGGCTGCTCTACTTCCCTTCCAGCTTCCTGTTTGTGACCAGGGAGGGCATTAGAGGATGGCTGAAAGCCTGGACCCCTGCATCTACTTGGGAAACTTGGAAAGAAGCTCCTGGATCCTGCTCTTGGCTTTGGATTGGCTCAGCTCTGGCTGTTGCAGCCACTTGGAGAATGAACCAGTGGACAGATCTTTCTCTTTGTATCTTCTTCTCTCACTATAGTTGTCTTTCCAATAAGAATAAGTAAATCTTAAAAATCTTTTCTTCTGCATGAAAGTATTAAAAAAATATAAATCCAATAATTAGTACATTTGGAATACTTTCTTAAAAGTTTTATTTTATTTTTTTATTGGAAAGGCAGATATACAGAGAGAAGGAGATACAGAGAGAAGATATTTCACCTGCTGGCTCATTCCTCAGGAGGTTGCAATAGCTAGAAGTGAGCTGGTCTGAAGCCAGGAGACAGGAGCTTCTTCTGGGTCTCCCACACGGGGGTAGGGTCCCAAGGCTTTGGGCCGTCCTCTACTGCTTTCCCAGGCCACAAACAGGGAGCTGGATGTTAAGTGGGGCCACCAGGACATGAATCATTGCCTTTATGCAATCATGGTGTGTGCAAGGCAACGATTTTAGCCACTAGGCTACTGTGCTGGCCCTTGGAACACTATTTCAAGATAAGAGATAAATGCTCAACAAATAGGACGTTCTTTAAACTTTAAAACAATACTTATTTATTTGAAAGTCAGAGTTACAGAGAAAAAGCAGTGGGGGGATTAAATGGATGGAAGGAGGAGGAGGAGAGAGAGAGAGCGAGAGAGAGCGCAAGAGTAAGCTCTTCCATCTGTTGGTTTACTCTCTAGATGGCTGCAACGCATGGGCTGAGTTAGGCCAAAGCCAGGAGCTTCTTCCTCTCACATGGATGGCAGGGGTCCAGATACCTGGGCCATCCTCCACTGCTTTTCCCAGGCCATTAGCAGGGAATTGTATAAGAAGTAAAGCAGCTTAGGCCCGGCAGCATGGCCTAGTGGCTAAAGTCCTTACCTTGAACACGCACCAGGATCACATATGGGTGCCGGTTCTAATCCCGGAAACTCCACTTCCCATCCAGCTCCCTGCTTGTGGCCTGGGAAAGCAGTTGAGGACGGCCCAGTGCTTTGGGACCCTGCACCCGCATGGGAGACCTGGAAAGAAGTTCCTGGCTTCTGGCTTCGGATCGGCACAGCACCGGCCCGTTGCAGCTCACTTGGGGAGTGAATCATCGGACGGAAGATCTTCCTCTCTCTCTCCTCTTCTCTGTATATCTGACTTTGTAATAAGACTAAAATAAATCTTAAAAAAAAAAAAGAAGTAAAGCAGCTGGGACTCTAACCTGTGCCCTATAGGATGCAATGGTTTTATCTGCTGCAGCCCAATACTGCTTCAAAGAATTCTTGTTCTAGGAGAAAAAAGCAAGAAGAACAGAGATGAAATGTTCACTGACGTGAGAGGAACAGTGCCTGGCAGCCTTGGGCTGGATGGGCCAGGCAGATACTTCTCACTTTGCAACGTCAAAGAAGTCACTTCACTTTTTTCTGTCTTCATTTTAATTGTCTCTAAAAATGGGCTAATAATGATCATCTCCCTCATGGACTGTTGCAAGGATTTAACAAGGTAAACAGACATAGCATTTACAATAATTTTTAGGACACAATACTCTCTCCAAGCTTGTTCTGACTGCCCTGGGTAGGGTGTTCTCCAACTGGTTGTTTGTTTTCATTGAGAGGCCTCCTACTATCTAGTTCGGAGAGGCCAAATATTTACAAGGGAGTAAGAGGAAAACTTTCATGACCTGGAACAAATTAGTAGGTTCTGAAAAGTTGGCATCATGATGTTACCATGGCAAAAAAAAAGCAGGTTCCAACTAAAGATGGAGGGGCAAGCCTTACGTCTGCTATCAGAGGATGGGTACAATGACTAGAGCAGGGAAGAAAATTTGGCAACACTGACTTTCTGAACTATCGAAGTAGAAGGCCCTTAACACATTCAGCAGGATATCCAACAGCTACGGAGAGACTGTGAGCCTCCTGGCCTAATTTGTAAATCTGGTCCCAGAAAGGAACAATGGGAATCTCCAAAGTGATGGTTGCTGGCCCACTGTTGCCCTCACCACAGCTCAACAAGGCCAGAACAGGCCATGTGCTTCTTTTGTGAGTGTCTTTCTCCAGTGTTGAACTCCAGTGTTTCCTTAAGGGCTCAATGAAAACAACAAAGGAAGTAAGAATCCTACATGCTTACTGGTAATTCTCTTGCTGTGACACTTTTACTGTTCTATTTTCCCCCGAGGATTGCATGGTTTCATTAGTTTTAATTTAAATCCTTGCATGTTTTCATGGAGATAAAGGACACTTTTAATGTTCTTTTATTGCTGTAATTTGACAATTTATATTTTTCGCCCTAAAGTCTTAATACTAGCCACTCCGTTTCATTATAGTCTATTTTCTGCAGACTGAAGAGAAAGTAAAAGATTCCTTTGTAGTTGAGGATTTATCTTTCCTTGACAATCACCAGGATAACTTTAATGTGTTTTACTTAAATATAAATGTCATTGATGGATTTTTAAAAAGAGCTAGGAAAGGTATTTTAAAACCTCCTAGGTCTGGCACTGTAGCCACAGCAGATTAAATCACAGCTTGTGTTGCTGGCATCCCCTGTATGCTCTGGTCCATGTCCCGGTGGCTCCACTTCTGAACCAGCTCTCTGCTAATGTGTAGCAGAAGAACATGGCCCAAGTTCTTGGGTTCCTGCCACCCATGTGGGAGACTGGGGTGCAGCTACTGGTTCCTGGTTCTGGCCTGGCTCAGTCCTAGCTATCGTATCCATTTGGGAAGTGAACACAGTGGGTCACCTTCTCTCTGTAGCTCTGCCTTTCAAATAAATAAGTCAATCTGATGGTATGATTTCAGAAGTTCGGACTTGAAGATGAGTAAACACTAGGTTGATGCATGGCTGTACTCTGGAATCTTGTCCTATAGCTTCTTGGGTACTATTAGTGTTTATTAGTGCTCAACAGTTTCCTACATTTTCTCTTCTGATCTTTGTGAAAAGCAAGGGGAGCTCTTGGTTGTCCCCACTCTGCTATGCCCTTCTACAGGTATAACTTAGCTCACAATCCCTATCCCAAGGCAGGAGTTCCAAACTTCCCCCTTCACAGCTCCAGCAATATCCCTGGCCAGCCTGAAATACTTAGCCCATATCTCCTTTCATTTCTAGAGCCTCCATACCTTCCCACATCAAAAGGTCACCAAACACTCCCATTCCCTCAACCCTCTGTTTATATTTTATATCTGTGCATCTGCTTTCTGCATTTTATTTTTAAAAAACATTTTATTGATTGATTGATTTTTATTGAAAGGCAGATTTACAGAGAGAAGGCGAGACAGAAGATCTTCCAGCTGCTGATTCACTTCCCAAGCAGCTGCAACGGCAGGAGCTGAACCCATCTGAACTTAGGAGCCAGGAGCTTCCTCTGGGTCTCTCATGCAGCTACAGGATCCCAAACCTTTAGGCCTTTTTCTGCTGCTTTCCCAGGCCACAAGCAGGGAGCTGGATGGGAAGTGGGATATCCAGGACTGGAACTGGCACCCATGTAAGATCCCAACACATGCAAGGCAAGGACTTTATCACTAGGCTACCACGCCAGACCCTGCATTTCTATTTTTGAAGAGCTGATCTGGGCAGCAGCAGAGATCAGAAGCTCTGTGACTGTCCAACTGGTGACAACAACTGCTGTGGAAACCACCATTGGAAGAGTAAAAGCAGAGGTGAGTCTAGAACATGCTGCTGGGCAGTACACCCACAGGTTGCTGGCTGTGCAAACCAGGTCTCCAAGGTTTGCATTGTGCTGGGTGATTAACCCGTAGTGGCTGGTGCCCGCAGAGGCCAATGGCCTAGCTTCTAATCCTAGCTTTGCTGCCGTTCCCAGGGTCCACTGCCGTGTAACGGCCATTTTGATGACCATGACCCTCTCACATTTCTGGGACTGATTCGGCTCAGCAAGACTGGCTCTAGGAGTTGTCAGCAGTGTGGTCAGTGGCTGGGGCTTGAGCAGCTGGCGCTGATCTTAGGTTTAGTCCTCAGCTGCCACCAGCAGCCCTAACACTCCTTATGCTCTTTCTGCTTGGCTGGTTTCCTTACAATAAGGGCTTCAAGGGCAGTTGCCCCTTTCGCGAGATGCCCTTCCGAAGTCCCACAGTATGCCCTTCTGTTGCCTTGCACGGGCTCCAGATAGGTCCTGCTGTCCAGCTCATGTTCAAGAGCAGGGCAACAAGACATCACACTTCATGTGTGCACTTGTCTTTACACCACCACAGCTGCTCTTGGAGTCACAGCTCCAAGACCCCCCTGTCCTTGGGTCTTTCTGGGTTTGTAAAACCAAAATCATGGGACTCAAAATTCTACGAGAGGATTACACAAGTATGGTACCTGGTATTCAAAATGTGTTCCATCACCCATGATCTGCCTGAACGGAAGCCACTGGTGACATCCATGGTGGAAGGGTTCCAAGCAGACTCGGGCTAGGGTGGTCTCACTTTTGCAAATTCCTGGTGGCATCTGACAAGTCCCAGGACCCATGTGGTTCTTAGGCCGGTGGCAACAGTTACTATATATGGTCTGAATTCTTTGGTTCACCTCCTTTTAGTGATAGCTTCCAGATATAGGTCAGTCAATTTAAACTGGCCCCATTTATGGCAAGTTATTTCATTATAGGATAAAGTACTTAGGTTCATGAGTAATAATTACTGTGTCTCTGGTGCTTTTAACACCTCAGCTAAGTAATCCTCACCTCACCCAAGTGAGTAAGTTTTGAAGGAGCACCCTCCCCTTGCTTGTGATGGGGAAACCAGGGCCTGGCTCTGGCGGCTGATTATAACTCCTGCAGTGTGTGTCCTGGCGGGACACTGGAAGGAAAAGTTGCGGTCGGAGTCCTTGATAACAGCCCGAGCATTTGGTCTGGATCCAGCCTTTCATTCAAGTGTGTATGAGGACCTGGCATATCTTTCCAACCACGGTCAGTGATTTGCAGCAGTCAGCCAGGGTCTAAGAGCCCACCGAGCGATTTAACAGGGTAACAGATACTGGAGAGCTTTTAAGTGAAGACACACTGAACCACTCAGTGGACCTTTTCTTTCGGGCCAAATAACTATGTGCTAACATTCTCAGGCAGTCTCACTAGCTTATCGGAAGGAAGGAGGAAACGGGAGAACTCTTGTCCGTCGAGTTCCTCCGGCTGGCTTCCAGTTCTCAAAGTTTAATTTCTCCCTAGCAGGTTAGAGAATCTAGCTTGTCCCAGCCAGGTTCGCCCCGGGGCACCGACGAGTCGCGCCTCGGGAGCTGCGAAGCGCGGAGACTGCGTCTCGAGCTCACCGGGGGGCGCTGTGCAGCCAGCCCGGGGCGCCGGAGGTGAGTCGGCTCCCGGGGGGGCGGTGGCTCCCGGTGCTGCCGGCGCGCCGAGGGGCGAATCCCAGGCTGCGAGGTCGCCGCCCCCGCCCCTCGGCCGGCCCCTCCGCCTGCCGGCGAGGGGAGTGGCCCCGCTGCCTGCCGGGGCAGCTGAGCACTCCGCAGCCGAGCGCGCACGGGAACCCCGGCCACGGCGCGTGGAGGCGGTGCCGAAGCGCACGGTGCGCACAGTGCTGGCAGCCGCGACGGGAGCCCCGCAACGTCCCCGAGCACCAACGGAGAGTGAGGACGACCCGGAGGTGTAGAGACGCCCGGAGAGGTAGCACGGCTCTTTTCCTTGTCTGCCCTGCTCTTCCCACTGCGGCCCCGCGCCTTTGTGCCCGTGGGCCCCCGACGCCCGCTCGCCAGTGTAGGTCAGTGGGTCTGCTGTGGTCTCCCCGCGGGGAAGCGGCGCTGCAGCGAGAGCCTGCATACACTGGAGGGCGTGGGTGTTTGCGTGTGTAGGGTGGTGATCGTGGCTCCGCAGTGGCTTCGGGTGGGGGGGGGGTGGCGGGAGGGAAGCTGGGATTGGAAACTTAAGTTGGTCTGTCTTTGCCCTGTCCCACCCGGGAAAGTGAAATCTTGGTCTTGCTCGTGTTCATCCTCACTCCTCTGACCCTCAGCTGTGTGGGGCCCGCGGATCCGTAGAAGGACATAGCGTGGCTTCTCCCGGGAAGAAAGAGGAGGGAGAACAATGGGGCGCCCCGAGGAGTGGGGTTCAGGTGCGGTGTTGCTCCTGCGGCTGCTGGGGAGAAAGGGTCCGAGACCACACGGGGCTCTCCGCCCCGCAGCTGCGCTCTCTGCCTTTGTTCCATAGCAGCGGAGGGGGCTGCCCCGGGTCTCGTTTCCTGCCTGGGATGGGATTGATTCACGGTCCCCTAGAGAGAAGGGGAAGGGGAAGGGGAAAGGGAAGGGGGCGGGGCTGGAATGGAAACCTGATGGGGAACGGGAGCCCTGGAGGGTGCTGGGGCTGAGCAGAGTGGAGGGCGGGGGTGATGAGAGCGCGCTGGAGAGTTAATTACAAACACACAACATTTTGTCCCAGCGCCTTGTAGGTTTCTGGAGCTGATATTTGCAGTGCTTTGTTCAGGCTGAGGCGCCGACATTGCTGCAACAAGTTGTGTGCCTGCTGGAGTTTCAGGTGCTCCCCCTGTTAGTTTGCTGAGCAGATCTGGTTAATTACAACGAAAGAAGGCTTTTCTTTCCCTTTTAAAGAAAATATATTTTTAGTAATGTATTAGTGGCGTGTGTGTTTGTGTGTGTGTGTGGATGTTGGTCTGCATGGGTAGGAGATACATTTTGCGGGCTCAGCTTTGGCATCGCATAATTTCCTCCGCTGTGATAGAGTACCCTTGCAGTCTAACAATTTTCCAAGAATGTTGGGGGGAGGGGGAGAGGGAACCACCGGAAAGTTAGAGATTGCTAAATAAATGGATGGGATTATGTAACACTGCACTGAAAAAACCCTTTTACAGTGTGTCCCAGAAAATGCACCCACTGGAGTGTTGAGCTGAGGATCATGACTTTCCAGTGTTGTGTGCATCATCTGGAGCCAGTAAGAGAACACTTTTCATTATGGTGAATGGATTTCTTTTCTTCCTTTCTGTTCTTTTTTTTTTCTTACTAAAGAGAGAGGTAGAATTCAATGTAATATGTCAGGCATTTGTTAAGTGACTCTTTCCTAGATTGGAATCAAGAATCCCAAAAGGATTGGCTGACCCGGAGAGGCAGTCAGGGGGATTGAATGATGTGTGTGCTTTTCAGTGAGGTATTCCAAGCAAAACTGTTTGGGGAGGCGGCTGACCTTTCCAGGCATTCACGGTGTGTGCCTATGGGACACCCGTGGAAGGGTCCCAAAGTCTGGCTGAAGGTTAGGGTTACCACAGTGAGAGTTTAGGAGACATTCAGTTATAGTAGTGGGGTCACAGACAGGGCTGGGAAGTAGTTCAGCGCTGCCTTGCTGGAGAAGCCTGAGGGTCCACCGGTTCAGCTACCCCTTTATGGCTGTTCGCTTTAAGAAGAACCAAGCGTGCAAGCCTCTAAGCCCTAGAAGGCGAGTTGGGAGCTTACTCTAGGGGAAAAAATGCTTCCTGCCCACTAAGTGGTAATGGAAAAGAGCTGCACAAACTACTTGCTGAGGTTTGGCCTTTTCCTGAAGCATGTGGCTGGTTCTTCAGGCCAGGCTGCGAAGCACTGGGACTTGTCCTCAGGAGCCATTGTGATGTGCAGTCCAGGCAGGACATAGCCCACGTGCTAACTACACTGCTTGAGGTCCTGAAGTTCTGCCTGGTTCGCCACTGTGCCACTGGCAGCCAACAGGAACCTTTTGTAGTTGTTGTGGTCGTCCTGCCATTTGGACTTTGTGTTTTTGTTGTGGCTTGCTGTGTAGGATACCGCACAGTTGAGCTTCTCTCATTGTTCACTGGTCAACACACCAAGAAAAAGCAAAGCCTGGAGACCCAGAGTATGGAGGAGCCTTTTGGTAGCTGGCCACTCCCCTGGATACAGGAGTGTGTGATAAGACTAGCCCGGGGCCCCACCCCTACTTGGGGTGACTCATCACTTAGTTAAGCCTGCAGTGAAGGACTGGCTTGGGCTAAGCCTCATTTCTGTGAAGCAATAGGAGGGTCTGACATGGGTGGGAAGAAGGAGGGGGTGGTGGAATTTGGTAAGAGTAAGTACAATTTGTGTTTTTAGAATTTTGGGTGAGTCTCCTCCTTTGCACTTCCATCCTGGTGTATTCTTCTTACTTTCGTAGATTAAATAAAAAAGCTTAATTGATAGACTTTTTAATGCATTTTCATGGATTCTAGTAGTACTATCAGATTCTCAACACACTTTTTGTCCGATTGGGCAAGTTCTCTCAGTTGTATCTTACCACTGCACCATTTAAGGTTTTTTTTTTTCCATTTTTGAATTATATTTTAAAGATGAAAAAGATATTTTATACATTAAAAATGCTAAAAAGGCATAAAATTGTACATATTATCAGAATGTTATGTGACATTTCAGTACATGTGTACATTATGTAATATCGAGTCAAGGTAGTGAAGCACCTAAAATCTTCTAGAATTTCTTTTTTTAAACTAGAAGAATAGACAGCACATTACCATTGCTTGTCATCACGTTACGATGCTCTGAACTTCAGGACTGCCTTCTGTCTGGCTGCCACCTGGTACCTGCCAATCCGTTTTGTTATTTTCAATAGCTGGACATTGGGATTTTAAATAAATAGCTGACCAATAATAAGTACTTGTCATGCACAAAGAGTTTTACATGTGTATATCATTACCTTAACCCTCAGAGCAACTTGATAAAGTGTTAGCACCATTTTATAGTTAAAACTGAGATTTCGAGCAGTTATCATTTCTCTTATTTATTTTTTAAAAGATGTATTGATTTGTTCAAAAGGTAGTTACAAAGAGAGACAAAGATCTTCCGTTCATTGCTTCCCTGCAGTGGCAGTGGATGGCTACTATGGAAGCCAGCAGCCAGTGGCTTCTTTCAGGTCTCCCACATGGGTGGCAGGGATGCAGTCATTCAGTAGGGAACTGAATGGGGAGTGGAGCAACTGGGATTTGAATGAGTGTTCAAATGGGATGCTTGTGTTGCAGGTGGCAGTTTTACCCAGTACGTCACAATGAGGTCTCCAGTATTTTGCCACTTGAACTATACTTGTATCAGGTACCTAGTAAGTGGTGCAGGTTAGATTTGAACTCTGGATTCGAAAGTCCCGTCTCTTGAAGTATACTCTGTATGGTATGATCTCTTTTAATAACAGGATTCACACCAGTTTGATTAATTAGTTCTTTGCAGTTTTCAAGCCATAATTATTGTTATTCATCTTTTCTAAAACCACTGTGAAACAGGTTTGAAAGAGCAGGTAAGCGACAATACAACTCTTCAACTGTATGTATGCAAAGCTGGACGTTATGACCTGTGTGAAAATGCTTTAAGTAAATGGAACTTCTGTTTTAATAGTTAGACTCCCCCATCGCCCCCCTTTATTTTCGTGGCACAGATCCTGGCTTTAATAGCACCTGTGGTCACAGGTGCCGGCCACACTCACCCTGTCCCGGGGAAGTTGTGGTTAACCCCAGCTTTTTAAAAGCAAGTTCTTTTCCTCCAAACATTTAGAAGTGGTAGGATGAAGTTGATGCTAGGTAGTAGTCAAGCACTTTGTATTTCTTGAAGTCCAGTTTAGCCTCTTTCCTATTCCAGCCTTTTCTAGAATGCTGTACTTTGCTCTACACTGAGGCTGCATGCCAGAGGGGTCTTTTGGGAAGAGAACTGAGGAGGAAAGGAATGTGATGATAAAGAGGAAGTGGGACATCAGAATTGGAAACACACGCAGCAGCCGGCCGTGGATTTTCCCAGCACATGCTTCCTGACCTGGCAGTAGCTTTGCCCAGAAAACATTCTTCCGTAGGGAAGTGTCAAGGGTCTTTTCTCTAGTCTCCTCTGAGATCATCCGGTTCCTGAGCTCTATGGGAATGCACATGCCCCAGGAGTTCTGTGCTCGTTGCTTCCCCACAGGAGAAGTGAACTAGTTTGGGAATCAATGTGAAAAAAGGGACGAGAAGGGCGGAATCCATGCTTGGGATGGAGTGAAGACTGCTGGACAGGAGGGATCAGTCCTTGGCCGGGGAAGATTACCAAGTGTAGAAGTAGAATGGAGTTTAATGCTTGGCATGTTGGGTTGTTTACAGATTTCTTAGAATGCTCCTAGGCAAATGAAAAAGTCAACAGTGTTTATTTGTTTGTTTGTTTTCTAACGTAAGAAGTTGAATACTGCAAAGCCTGCCTTGACTTGTTTAATTTTTTAAGCTAGGGAACTTTTCGAGGTGTTCAAAGTCAAAGGCAAAGGTGCCAGTATCTCTAGTCTCCTCAAGCCATTACATTGTTTTCTCTTGGATGTTGGGAGGTACATTTCATTTCTTTTATTCAAATAAGGATTTGTTATTTACTTGAAAGGTAAATTACAGAGAGGATCTTCCAAGTACTGTTTTACTGTGTGAATTGCTACGTTGGAAGTCACCAGGTTTTCCACGTGGGTGATGGGGCCAAGCCCTTGGGCCATTCTTTCCCAGACATATCAGCAGGGAACTGGATTGGAAGTGGAGCAGTGTTACAGTATGGGGAACTGGTGCCACCAATGTCTGCTTCACCTGCTGGGCCACCTTGGTGGTTGGTTCTTTGAGGGGAAGCAGACCCATGCTCCTCTGACTTTTAATGGGGAAGAAGGGATTGGTCGGCAGCATGGTACTCCTATAGCTCTTGTGTCTCTTCAGCGTTCAACACCTCCTTCACTTCCTACTAAGCACACAGTATATCCAAGGCACATGATGTGTTAGACACCCTTCCTGATCAATGGAGGAGCTCCACTGTACCTCCGAGGATGGCACAGCAGGGCACAGTGATGTGCCCAGGGAGCAAATGTTGGAGAAATGAGGAAAACAGCTGTGACAGTGGTGGTGGCTGGTGCTGTGACAATAGCTGCAAATGGGCAGAATCAAGAGAGTAGGAGGAAACAACACAGAGGCGAGCTTCTCTCCTGGCCACAATTTTCTTTTTTCTTTAGGCTAATGCTGTGCAAAGATCCAGGACTCTGATGTGCCATTCATTCTCTGTGCTGGTCCATTCTAGCTGGTGCTGTGCCATTCTGTGGGAGAAGGTTTGGGCGCGGTGTTGGCACCAGTGCCTAGCTGGTGCTGGTCCCCTCCCACTCTTACAGAATTCCATCTCCTGGGGCATCAGCATGACTGTCAGTTGATCCCTGCTGAGGCTGTCAGTGGCCATGTGCAGGTCCCTAGGTTATGGTGAGCCGAAAGTGCCAAGCCCCCACGAACACTGCCGCTGATGGAAGAACTGGGGACTTGCTCTGTGGCTGTCTTCATGGGACTTGCTTTGTGGCCACCCTCAGGGTGGGCACTTCCTCTCTGTTTCTCTGTTTAGTCCTCATTTCTCTGCTTCAGTAGGAGGTATCTGTAGATGGAGGAATTGAGTCACTTGCGCAGGGTCATGCCTTCAGCATTATGTACTTTCTAGAACAACAGGACTGTTGTCAGAAGGTGGGACACCTCAGGCCGCTGTAAGCAGTTTGTTTTAAGCAGTTTGATGGAGAGACCACCTCCAACTATCTCCCTCTCCTGGCTTTATTCTTGGGGCGCTTGGAGTCAGGCTTCTTGCAGGTGTCCTCTGCTGGTCCGGATCTGGGAGAGTGATTGAAGTGCTTCTCACTTTCTCCTTCTTTTCTGGTTCTTGGTCCCCCTGTTTTGCATCCTTCTTTTTCTGTAAAGAAGGAAAACTCAATGAAATCTGGTCTAGCCTGCTAGGGAGAGGCGGAGGAGCCAGGTCTGGGATGTGCCCTGCATTTCAGCTGGTCCTTCTCGGCAGGAGTTCAGTTGCTACCTGGGAGGAGTCTTCGAGGATTTCTTCTCACCTCGACTTTGAGTCTGCTTTGAATTGCAGCTCAGGGTCTGAGGGGTGAGTGAAGTGGAGCCAGTCTTTGCTGCTTTTACTTGAAAGGCAGAGTTACACAGAGAGGGGGAGAAAGAGAGTAATCTCCCATTCACTGGTTCACTCCCCAAATGTTCACAACAGCCAAGGCTGAGCCAGGCTGTATCCAAGAGCCAGCAGCTTCTTCTTGGTCTCCCAGTGGATGCAGGGGCACAAGCACTTGGGTCATCTTCCCCTGCTTCTCCAGGGGCATTAGCTGAGAGCTGGATAAGAGGCGTGGCCAGGTTTTCATCTGGCCTGGGCACCAACGTTCTTCCTTTTCTTATCAGATAAATAACAACACTGATTTTCTAAAAATAGTAGGTGGCCTATCTTCCCTTTGATAGCCTGGAGAGGCCTGAGAGGAAACCAAATCTCAGCCTTCCGGAGACTTCTGGCGCATTCCTGTGCGAATTCAAGAAGCTGTGAGATTGCACAGATGGCTCGATTTCGCCATGTTGAGATGAACTGAACCAGCAGTTCAGAATTGTACACTACAGTTTTTAAATGTGTTATGAAAATGAAATTCAAAGTCCTTAAAGAGTTGTTAGAAAACTGAATTAAAAAACAATGGAAAAGATATTGAGCTACTGGTTTTATTATAGGATGTGTGTACATCTTCTGCTTGGTCATTTGCGCTGGTTTTATGAAGGCATTTTCATACACTGCAGCCACGCACACATACACAAACAAACAAACACACGCACACCAACAACCACCAAGGCAAGATTCTTGCTGATTCCAGTTATATCTTCCAGTGTACACCTTGCTCGGTGCTGCTTCCTTTTAAATTCTGTGTTTTTGGGCCCCAAAAGTGCTATTTGCAGTGTTTAGATTGCAAATAGGCTTGGATCCTAAGTTGATCAGTTTTTCCCTTGCCAGTGGTTCATTCATTGTAGAGCCACAGCCTAAGTGCTTCTTTTGAGAAACACTTTATTTTCATGAGCATCGGGCTTGTGCATTTTGCATGGCTAGTTATTTTTGTGGTCTTCCTGCAGTCTGCTTACCCTGGAGAGTGAAACATCTAGGAAAAAGTTCTCACAGTGGAAGTCTTCATAAAAATATATGAACTGTCCTATTGGGTCAGCTTTCTAGGCATGTAGCTCTTGAACATTCCCAGTGGTGTCACCTCTGAAAAACTTTCATCCCGATATTTCATTTAATCTTGAATTTATTTATTATTGTTATCATCTTTTAAAGATGTATTTACTTTTATTGGAAAGTCAGACATACAGAGAGGAGGAGAGGCAGAGAGAAAGATCCAAAGGTTCACTCCCCAAGTGGCTGCAACAGCTGGAGCTGAGCCAATCAGAAGCTAGAAGCCAGGAGCCAAGAGCCTCCTCGGGGTCTCCCAGGCGGGCACATGGTCCCAGGGCCTTGGGTCTTCCTTGACCAACTTCCCAGGCCACAAGCAGGGAGCTGAATGGAAAGTGGGACCAGTAGGACTAGAATCGGCACCTATATGGGATCCTGGTGCATGCAACTTGAGGACTCCAGTCGCTAGGCTACCATGCCAGGCCTTGTTTATTATTTTTTAGATGTATTTATTTTTACTGGAAAGGCAGATTTACATAGAGAAGGAGAGAGAAGATCTTTCATCTGCTGGTTCACTACCCAGATAGTTGCAAACAGCTGGAATTGAGCCAATCCAAAGCCAGGAGCCAGGAGCTTCTTCCAGATCTCCCATGTACACATAGGATCCTGAGGCTTTGATCTGGCCTCCACTGCTTTCCAGCCGAGAAGCAGGGAGCTGGAAAGAAAGTGGAGCAGCTGGGACATGAACCATTTGGCAGGTGGAAGATTAGTCAATTGAGTCATCTCACTGGCCCCCTGAATTTATTTTTTATTTTGTATTCTATACAGCTCACACCCTCGAAGCTAGAACATGACTGTGTCAGAGTAGTTTTGTTAGAAAGCTCCAACTTTTGGAGAAGCAGAAAGATTGAAAGGGCTATAAGGTCTTCCCAGTAGCTTTGTGTTGTGGTTGGATCTGTTTAGGCTCATGAAATTAACAGGGGACAGATAGGGGAAGTTGATCCTAAGTTTCTCTCTCTTTTTTAATGCTTTTTTTTAATTTTTAAGATTTATTTATTTTTGTTGGAAAGGCAGATTTGCAGAGAGGAGAGACAAAGATCTTCTGTCCACTGGTTCAGTCCCCAAACGGCCACAATAGCTGGAACTGAGCTGATCTGGAGCCAGGAGCCAGGGGCCATCCTTTGCTATTTTCCCAGGGAGTTGGATAGGACGTGGAGCAGCTGGGACACAAACCAGCATCCATATGGGATACTGGCATTTGGAGGTGGAGGATTAGCCAATAGAGCCATTGTGCCAGGCCCAATTTTAAGTCTCTTAATTTCTTGCTCAATTTTCTTCCTGTGGAAATATCTCACTGTCCGTTTCAAAGAAGATCTGAATCTAAGCTTAGTGCCTGTTATTTGATATGGACATTCTTCGACTATTTGCATTTTGTGAATAGCCCTTTCAGCATTATTTTGATTATGGATTTTAGGGTCATGACTTGCTTCTCTTCATTTTCTGTGACCTTTACATCCATTCAGTCAGTTGCCGTGTGTAGGTCACTGCCTTTTCTTTTTCAGATCCTAGGCATTTGTTCTGGTTCAGAGCTTTCAGTTTGAGTGGCCGAAAGTGCGTGACACCCAAAGCAGGTTGTTCCTTGAAAAGTTGGGGAAAAGAAAAAGCCCCATGGGGTTAGTAAATGTTTATGTAAAAATGGATTCCCTGGTCAATACCTGTTGGAATTGCAGGGTGAAACCATTTCAAGCAAGTTGCCTGGCAGAAGGACTTCAATTGGGATTGCAGACTGTGAACTTCCAAGAAGGGGCTTGAGATTTCCCAGGTTCTAACCTGTGAGTATTCTGTTGCTCCGTGGGTGATCATTTGGTGGATTAGTGCTGTTGTGGCCACTGGTTTGTACCACTTGCTGGACCCATCACACTGTTGCTTTCCGTGGGAGCCTCGCTCTGACTCCTCTTCAGCTGCGTCTTGTGTTTTACCGGGCCACTCTGCCACGTCTTTCCTTCTCCCCTAGAGCCCCCGTGCCCCTCACGTGAACACATCTCTCCATACCCAGCTCTGCTGCTCTTCATTGCCTCCCTAAAATCTCTTGCTCTTCTTACTGAAAAAAAGAGGGAAATACTTGCAAACATGTAAGATACTGAAAATAGCATTTTACAACGTTTTTGCTGAAATGGCAGGCATTCACACCAAGTATTGTTCTTTCCATTTGTGTTGACTCCTGCAACACCTGCATGGCCCACTCTGTTAACCCTTTCAACTTGCACAGAGATTTTCCAAGCTTACAAAGAGCGCATTTTGTTTTCACTTGGTGATGTTGGAATTACATTACACTGAGATAGGAATTCAGGGAGAATTGACATCTTTATGATTTCCTGGCTTCCCATCCACAAACCTGATAAACTTCTGTACTTCTTTAGGTCTTTTGTGTTCTTCAAGGATGATTTTAAATGTAATTTAATATGTGGAACTCTTGGATTTTCTTTGTCGAATTTGTGGCAAAGTGCTACAGTTTTCATGGTCATCACAGCTTGGATCACTTAGACGCTTGCTGGCTGGTGTTGCAGGTGTATGAGAAAAGGCTTAATTGTGAACTTATTAGTAAATTATTCTTGATTGATCAAGCTTATGTCTACACCTGTATGTGCCTGAGTTCCTGAAGTCAGGTGTTTCCCAACAGAGCACAAAATAACTTGGCAATTTATCTGAACTTTAACATTCAGTGTGTAAAGTTTGCATAACTTTGTCATGCATACCTCTATAAATAAGTTAGGGGTGACTTTTGGTTCTTTACATGCATTCGTTGGGTGACCAGTGTGTGCCAAGTCCTGGGTCTTCCATGGTGAAGAGGACAGAGGTGGTTTCTGTCCTTAGGGAGGGTGACGGGACTGAGGTACTGCAGAGATGAAAGCAGGTAAGTGTGAATGGACAGAAGTGATGGTAAAGGACAGAGGGGTGAGAAGGAAGGTGGGTGGGAAGAGGGGAGCTTGGAGAGAATGGCCTCATACAGTGGCCTGGAGGCGGGAGGAGCAGGTGTTGGGGAAGGTGGAAGAACTTTCATGAAAGGGACTTGAGAGGCAGCTGCTCTGGGGGGTATCCTCCTAGTGGTGGATTGATGAATTCCATCCAGGTGCACCTTTCTCCTTAGCTGTGATCGTCATACTGGTATTTAGTGGTGTGTAAATTAGGATAACATGGAGGTAGTTTGGGTCACTGGGTCCTCCTACTCTCTGTTTTGCATACACTGCCCCCCCTCCAGTTTGAGTTGCCGTTTTCCCGTTGCACAATAGTGTGGAAGCAATAGGTACTCAGTAAATGCTGTCCTCGTGTTTTCATCTTTCCCCAGGTTGACTGGTGATCCGGTGCTACAGCCCTGAGGTGGAGCTGGGGCAGTGAGTGAGCCAGGATCAAGAGGGGATGCACTCCCCATTCCCTAGAATGTGTGTGGCCAAGCTAGAATGTTTGCCCTGCTATGTGCATTCCATGCGCCTTTGACTTTAGGTCAGGGAGCACCTCAGCTGCCACTGCAGTCACACCAGTGGCCCCTTGCCCAGGTCTGCTCAGGAGAGGCTGCTGTGGGGGATCTTGACTGGGCCCACCTGTGGCGCTTCCAGGCTCCCAGCCCTCTCCCTTATCCCACCCCTCTCTGTCCAGACACGCCCAGGGCTTGGCCCTTGCCCTTTGGCAGGATAGCAAAGAGGATACACATCTTACTTCCTCTGGGATTGCTGCTGTTTTCAGCCATCAAGGCTGTGCACCGGGGCCAGCGATGTCTTGATGTTGATAGGAGTCCACTCTTTGGTAAGCCACAGTGGGTGCAATGGTTTGGGGCTGGTTTGGGAGACAGTGTTGGTTTTAAAATTTGACTCTTCTGACTAGTATTAGTAGCATCAGTCCCTTTCTTAGAGCTTGTTACTTAATCCTTGCCCACCTTGATTTTTTTCAACTGCAAAATAAGGGTACTAGTAGAGCCTCCTTGTTTGGGTAGTAGTAGCAAACCTAAGAGTTTACCTGTGTGCAGTCATTACAGGGCACAGGGATGTTAGCCCTTTCTGCTACATCTTCCCTGAAGTGGATTCCTGGGTTTTTCCCGGCCCCCCATCCTGCCATGTAACACTCAACTCTGAATCTAAGTGGGGCAGTTAATTTAAGCTATGGTGTGGGGCTTCAGCCATTCCTTTGCAAAAATATATAGGGAGATAGCAAAGAAAGAAGCCACATGTCAACAATGGTTGTGTTAGGGTTGAGGTGACTTTTGCTGTGGCCTCTCTTAAATAAGATATCTGTAATCTGGAATGCTACCTCTGAACTACTAAGAATATATTGAAGTCATAGGGAGAGAGCTAAGGCTGGCTGTTGCCCTGGTGGATTGCTGAAGAGGCAGAAGCAGGTGGGAAGGGCAGAGAGGTGCTCACAGGTGAAATAGTTTGACTTTGGAGTTTAAAAACCTTTATTAGAAGATCCCCCCAAAGTTAGAAGTGGCAGTGTTGATCCTTCGCAAACCCCACTTTTTTCAAATGTGTTTTTCACCTTTCATTCCCCATTTGATCTCTTCCTGTGTTTCCTTGGTGGGCCTCTGGGCATCTTTTCATCTCCTGATCACCGCTTCCTACTCTGTTACCTTGCCAGTTGCTCCCCTTCCCCAACTATCTATCTTTGCTTGCAGTCATACAGAAAGGATGCCCTCATTTCCTCAATCCAAAACAAAGACTAAGTCTGTAACTTTCAGTGGAAAAACAGACAAGTGTACGTTTTCACCTTCAGAAATTCAAATTGTTACCTTTTATGTTCTCACACCTGAAATTCATTAGTTAGTTAACAGCCGAAGGCTGTATTACCTTCTGAGCATCTGCGGCTTCCCCAGCTGTGAGGGCTCTTGGGAAGCAGAGAAGCTGGAAGGAAAGAAGATGGGAATGCTGCAGCTAAATTTTTCCTCCTGGCCTGTTTTGCTTAGACTTTCTGTGTTGCTACCATTTTGGTATGTGTCAGAATTTTTAAACTTTTCCAAACTGGAAGAACAGAATTCTGGAAAATTACCAAAATACTTTTTTTTTTTTTTTGGTATGAAGAAACCATTCCAGATCTGACAAATTTCCTCAAAAGCCCATTGATTTTAATTACTTCTGTGAAAAGTTCACTGAGCTTTCCAGCCTGCCTTTCATGCTCTGTGTAATTGTCAGTGGGAAAATGGGCTTTCTTGTGAAACTTGTTTACCTGTAACAGTTTGTTGTGAGGCAGTGGCATTTTGTATCTCAAAAAGATCTTGGCATGGATTTACAAGATGACGCGGCTTACAGCAAGGCAAGCTGTTGGGGTAAATGTTGCTGATTTTGATGAGACTGCACACTGTATGTGAAATATATTTGGGGTACATAAATGGAGGTAAGGTGATGTCTTTCCATGCCGTATACCACTCTTTGTGATGTGTTTTTAATTTTCAATTGCAAATTCTTAGTTTGAGTATAATATAAAATTTTACATCATTTCTGTTTTAAGGAAGTCTGGTACAACTGCAGTAAAATCTAGATTTATAGAATGAGCATAAATAGGATTTAGAATTTTTGGGGAAAGAATTCATAAGTTTGGTTTTTTTTCCTAAGATTCATCATTTTTGAAAGGCAGATTTTTACAGAGGGGGAGGGAGAGAGAGAAAGGTCTTCTATCTGCTGGTTCACTCTCCAAATGGCCACAACAGCCAGAGCTGATCTGATTCAAAGCCAGGAGCAGAGTCCAGAGGACTTGGGCCATCCTCCTCTGCTTTCCCAGGCCACAAGTAGAGAGCTCTGTCAGAAGTGTAAACTAATGACCTTATGGGATGTTGGTGCTGCAGGGCGAAGGATTAACTTAAGGTTTATTTATTTGAAAGGTGGATTTACAGAGAGGGAGAGGTGCAGAGAGCGTAAGGGAAGGAGATGTAGAGTTATTTCATTTGCTAGTTCACTCCCCAAATTTGTGTATAGGCTGGGAGCTTCGTCTGGGATCTACAGGCTTCTTTCTTTGCTACCTCCCTATATATTTTGCAAAGGAATGGCTGAAGTCCCACCCTGTACACCCTGTATAGGCGGGTGCAGGGGCCCAAGCACTTGGCCTGGCTTCCTCTGCTTTCCCAGGTGCATAGCAGGGAGCTGATTTGGAAGTGGAGCAGCTGGGATTGCTACCGGCTTTACCCACTTGACGGCCTCACCCACAACACTGACTCCTACGATTCTTAAGTTAGAAATAGCATGTGCTCCTTTTGAGGGAGGGCAGCCTTTCTGGGAGGAAAGGGCTGCTCTTCGGGTTTTATCACAGAGCCACAGAGATATTGGCATGACCTTGCCCGTATGTTCTCATTTTATTCACACCTGTGTCACGGAGCACAGAGTTAGTTTAGTTCGGGCATAAGAATAAAGCATTGAGTGTTGAGCAAATAATGGTACTGCTAATTGTCAACCCAGCCTCTACACTTGACATCTGTTACTGGTTTGAAAAACGCAAACACAAAAGTTTAGGTAAAATGTTAAAGGAAACGTGCCTTCTTTTTCACCCTTTGAGGTGGCCTGTTTGAATGTTGTGGATTCTAGTCTGTAACCCCTGACTGCTTCTCTGCTCACTGGGGGAGAATGCTCCTTCTTTACCAGATAGTTGTTGAGTCTGGTGGATTTTTGGTGTATTGTTCGTTTCAGCTTTCTGATTTCTGCCTCCTGTGTTACAGTTGCCCTCTTGGCAGCAGTTTCTGGCGATCTTTTCTTCCTAGAACACAGTAACTGTGGCAGATGTTGGGAGCCCTGTTCTGTATTTGTGCAGCTGTTAGTATGGGCATTTGGATTTCTTGAAAGAATCAGTTTTGAGGACCTTGTGCTGAGGGCTGTAAGTATAGTAGAATTTAGGGAGAAACTTTATTTTATTGGCTTTGCACTGGTATTGCAACAGATGGAGCAGGGAGGAGGAATGGCAGTGCAGGGCGCATGGAAGTTCTACAGCAGGCTTTCTCCTAGCTCCAAAAGGAAGTTCAAGATCACTGCAACTGTTTTTTGGAAAATTTGTATTAGGGAGTCACTTTAAGAATGTTGCACAAAGTTTGGAAAACAGTGTTAAAAATACTTATGAGCCTACTACCCTAAAATACCAACTGTGATCATTTCTGAATGTTCCTTCCCAAGCTTTTAATCAGTAGGTGTTAAAATATGATTGTAATCATAGGAGGCGTATATTTTCAATATTGCTGCATAGTTTCTGGAATACATCTGATAGTTATGCATAAATTCTGGGAACTGTTTTTCTGTAACATCTCTATTTTTGGGTATTTGGGTTCTACCATTTTGCTGTTAAAATTATGGCATGATGAAGGCTTTTGCACATATAACCTTTTCCATGTTTTAGGTGATTGTCTGACAGCAGGTATGGAGAATGAGATGTTTGGGTTAGAGGTTGTTGGGCACACTTTGATGTATCTGTGTGTAATCATGAGCAGCATGTAGTGACTGGATGGAAGATGAACATTGGAGTCTGAGTAGCTCCAGGTTCCTGGCTTGCGTGATCTCAGCAATGGTTGGCATAGACATAAATTATAAATGAGAGATTCAGTGTGGGATGGCCACCAGGGGGTTAGGGGGAAGGCTCTGCTGGCCACTGAAATGCAAGGTGGGGAGCTCAGAAAGTAGTCAGCGCTTGGATCCAGATGGAACTCTCCCCGATATCTAGGTGTGGCTGGAGTGGTGGCTGTTGTAGGAGCATGTAGAAAGTTGCATGAGCGGAAAGGAAGGTGGATGATTGACTTCTGGGAAGAAGTTTTGTACCAAGTGAAGGAGGAAGAAGCCACTGGAGGGAATTAGGAGTGAGAGGGGTGAGTAAGGAGATCTCAAAATGACTGCATGTTAGCCAGGGCAGGAGGGAGTGTGATGGGCAGCTGGTGGTGACATTGGTTTTGGAGCAGTTGTCATGACATGAACTGAGTGGTGGGAGCCTAGGAAGGGTAGCCCTTGTCCAGTGTGGGCTGTTAGCATCAGAAACCTCAGCTGCAGCGAAGAAGGAAAGGTAGGCAAAGACTGGAGGGGATGCAAGATGGTATGTGTCTGCTAGGTCTGTTCTAAGAAGTACTGCAGACTGAGTACCTGGCACCATGGGAATTCTTTTTCTCACCAGTTGGACGCTAGAATTCTAAGGTCAAGATACTGTCGTCGGGTTTGGTTGATTTCCTGAGTCCCTTCTTGACTTGCAGCTTGCTTTTTGTTCTCTTGGTCCTCTCATGATGTTCCTTTGGTCTGTCTTTTCTGTGTCTTGATCTCTTACACCCTCATCGTTGTCTTTTAACTTTAAGCTTTAAATGCTCTGTCTTCAAGTATGATTTCTTTTTGTTTTTGAGGGACTGGGTATTAGGCCTTCAACATCCAACCCTTTAGACATTTGGGGGGATGTAGCTCAGACCCTAACAGATGGATTCCAAATCCAGGGATCTGCCAGCCTGCCTTCTTACCCCACACTGTTGACCATCTGTCTGCTTCTCTTGGTCAAGTTCTGGTTCCTTGGTTCTGGTGGTCCCTGCTCTTCATTGATTTGATCTGCTCTTCTGGCCCTTCAGGGTCCAGGTTTTGCTATCTTGGGACCTTGGCCCTCTTGCTTCCCTGGAATCAAGTTCATCTGTTAGCCTGCAGCTTCCTCTTCAGCCATAGCTCCAACTCCTAGAGCAAAGTCTACTCCTTTGTGTCAGGGAGCCACTAGTGAGTTTAATTTGAGGATGAGACCGAAACTGTGGTGTCATTCTCTCCTTGCAGTTGCACTTTTCTTTATCAGCTGACAGGTGAAAAGAACCAAAAATATATAAAGAGAATATTGATTCTAGGACATAGTTCAATGAAAATGTTTAATTTTTTTTTTCTTTCGTTAGAGTTTGGTTTTAAGACCCTATGTTGATAAAACTTAGTCTGAGTAGATAGCTGTCCCAGTAGATTCTGGGGCCAGATAGGATATCACTGTCTTTTTCTTGATGTTTTTTGATGTGTGTTTTTGCCGACAAGGCTGTGTAGAGGTTAAGGTGATGTTACTTGATACTGGGCCAGAAGCCCTAATAATCCTGGTATGGGTGAAGGGCTTGGGCTGACTTGTGTGCTTTGCCACTGAAGCTGTATTTTTTTTTCATCATGTTGGATTTGGTGTATATGTTTATGTGATTGTCTGAGTCCGTTTTCTGTCACTATGACAAAATACCAAAAAACCAAAAGACCCAAAAAACAAACAAAACCCAAAAAACTGATTGTGGCTCCTGGTTCTGAAGTTGAAGGGTGGGGTGCTGAGGTCCATTCTCTAGAACTGATCCATTACCAGGGGAAGTAGCCCCACTCCTGGTAATGACAAGTCACCTCATAAAGGTCTACCGTTCTCAACCCTTTTCTGTTGGGGAAGTTAATCTGTCATATGAGGATAAACTCCATTAAAACATGGCAGTATGTTCCTGTGGGGTGTAAATTTCATTGTGCTGAAATTTGCCAGTGTCATTTCTACATAAAGGATCATCTTTTTTTTTTTAATGAATGGATTTTCTGTTTGCCTATTTAGAATTGAAGTACCTAGGGTTTTGTTTTGGTCTGTTTTGTTTTAGGAACTTTGGCTATTTTCACGAGTGTGAAGTTCCTTTTGAGAGGAACACTTAGAAAATTTTTGAAGAAATGTGGTTTTCTTTTTTTTTTTTTTTTTAAAGATTTATTCATTTTATTACAGCCAGATATACACAGAGGAGAGACAGAGAGGAAGATCTTCCATCCGATGATTCACTCCCCAAGTGAGCCGCAACGGGCTGATGCGCGCCGATCCGAAGCCGGGAACCAGGAACCTCTTCCGGGTCTCCCACACGGGTGCAGTGTCCCAAAGCATTGGGCCGTCCTCAACTGCTTTCCCAGGCCACAAGCAGGGAGCTGGATGGGAAGTGGAGCTGCCGGGATTAGAACCGGCGCCCATATGGGATCCCGGGGCTTTCAAGGCGAGGACTTTAGCCGCTAGGCCACGCCGCCGGGCCCAGAAATGTGGTTTTCAAGTATGAAACACCAACTTAGTTTTCAATAGGAACTTACATGTTTGTTCTTTCTATCTTTGAGAGCCAGGTTATGTAATGACAGTTGGCCTTGTATTCTTGACTCTGTGCCTGGCTATGGACTTGAAGTGCAATTTTTGTGCTTTATTAGATCACTTAAGCGCTTAAACCTATACATTTAAGACAAAGCAAATATGGCCATAGGATATAGTTTTTCAAAGCCACTTAGATTTTAAGTCTAGTAATGTGATCCCTCTATTCATTCTTAGAATGATGGAGATTCACAACTTTAAAAAACAGAACTTGCTCTTACCAAACCTCAAGGCTAGCTGGAGTAGTTGGTGTCCTGTTTTCCTCCTTCAGGTGTGTCTGCTGAACACACACACACACCCCTGCTCAGAGAACTGCTCTGTCTTGTACTCCTGGCTCTGTTCCTGCTCTTTGAGACAGATGTTCATCCAGACTCAGCTGTAATTCTTTTGAATCTGTATGGGCCAGCTATGTTTGTTTCTTTAATGATTTCAAGTGGGTGTGCAGAAATAATGATTGTTATCAATGAAATTTCATCTGCCTTGGAAACTGCTCCATCAGAGTTCCTCAAAATGATTGAACCCATAGAGAAGGGGCTGAGATGACTGAAGATTTTGAGGCCATCATGAAGTAGCAGTGTCCTCATTAACACTGGTTGTCCTTCAGGGTTGGCAGGTCCTGTTGTGATTATGGAAAGCCTGGAAGTGTGACTGGCACACAGCAGTAAACCATGCTCCCACGGTGTCCACCATGACACAGGGGGTGGCCTTGCCCTTACTCCAGGACACTGGACTGTCTGGAGCAGTGCCTTCTAGAACATTGGCATTGCCTGTGGCCAAAGAACAACCTGCTGCAATGGACTTACTGGCTGTGTCCCTGAAGTCAGCCTGCTGGGGATGTGTAATTTAACTGTGGTGAAAGTTGCTGGAGTTTGCCAAGAGAAGTACATTGTTTCCCGGGTTTCTGCATAGCTCTGCATTCTTTATGGAAATTGGACCTGGAGGATGGTGCCTACAGAGTACTACTGTCAGTGGCCATATACTGAGGGAGGAACTTTGGCATGTCAGTGAAAGATTGGCAAATAAATGTATGTTTATAGGCATAACTTAAAATAATGTTTAGGTTTTGTTCATTTTCATGATTTCCAAAGAAAGAAAATGTCAGTCCTAACACATTTGGGTAAGAGGGCCTCTGTTTTAGTCTTATATCCTCCTGTCAGTCTTACACTGTCCACCAGATAGTTTCCTGACTTTGCTAATGGACTCATCTATGATTTCTCTTGGCATTTTTCCTCCTGTTTCATTTCCATCAGTGCCAGCTGAGTTCTTATTTCTGAATTCTTAGGTTTTTGCTCCTGCTACATTCCTTGCTGCAGCGTGTGTACTTTTGTTTAATTAACGGCCGGTGTTGCGGCATAGTGGGGAAGGCCACCACCTGTGATGCTGCCATCTCCTTTGGGCACTGGTGTTTCCAACTGCTCCACTTCTGATCCAGCTCTCTGCTTATGTTCTTATAAAAGCAGTGTAGGATGACTCAAGTGTTTGGGCCCCTACCAACCACCTGGGAGACCCAGGTTTGGCCCACACTGGTCATATTGCCATTTGGGTAGTGAATCGGGATGGAAGAACTTGCCCTTCCTCTGTCCTTTGTGATACTGACTTTCAAATAAATCCTTATTTATTTAAATTTTTTTTAAAGATTTATTTTTTTTTTAATTGGAAGATCAATTACAGAGAATGAGAGACAAAGATTTTCAATCTGCTGGTTCACTCCCCAAGAAGCCACAATGGCCAGAGCTGAGCCAATCTGTCTGAAGCTAGGAGCCAGGAGCTTCTTCTGGGTCTCCCATGCAGTTGCGGGGTCCCAAGGCTTTGGGCCATGCTCTACTGCTTTCCCAGGCCACAACCAGGGAGCTAGATGGGAAGTAGAGCTGGCTGGGACATGAAACGGTGCCCATATGGGATCCTGGCATGTGCAAGGTGAGGACTTTAGCCGCTAGGCTAAAGTGAAAAGAAAAGGTACCTTATGGTACAAACACAATCCCACAAGAGCTCAACTTGAGTATCTGCTTTCCCCTTTAGCCTCCTTGTTCAGTGTGCAAGTTAACTAGTTGGCATGGAACAGTCCTTCTTACATCCTGCCACAGTCCCAACAAATTTGCACCATTTATGTCATTTAAACCTCTCTTGTGTTTTCCTCGTTTCTGTCCCTGTCATCTCTATGTAATGGCTGTCTTTGATTTCTGGTTCCACGAGACAATCACCAGTGACTGCCAGCCTCCCTTGGATGTGGACATGGGAGGTAGGCCGGGAATCCTGCCTGCTCCTCTGCCATGAGTTCTTGCCTCTCCAGTGTTGGCGAGCTCCCTGGCTCTGTCTTCCAGCCTGGTCTCAGCTTACAGTTCATGACCCACCAAGCACTATCCCAGAACCTTTCTTGCCATTCTGCCTTGTCATGGTCTTATGAATATAGTTTGCATGTTTTGCTCTAATGCTCTTTTCTATTTAATCACATGCTAATCATCCTACAAGGTCAGGGTCAGCTTTCACCTCTGGTCTACCAATGCTGAGACAATAGCTCCACTATAGTCCTTATTTTAAGGTGAGATGAACTACCTGAGCCCCTTGTATTGGTTATACTGCTTTGAAGTGTTTTGTTTTCTCAGCTAGACTGTGAGTGGCTAGAATGCGGTACATGGATCGCTCATTTTTATTTCTTTGTACCTGCCCAGTGCCTTGTGTATACTACCAGGTACCTGGGTCAGAGCAGTGGATTGTGATAGAATGGAGCTGGGAGTATTTGATCCAGTGATACAAAGTTACTACAAAAAAAGTTCATGGGAAAAGTGGAATTAAAATTATTTTCTTTTGGTGTAGAAAACTTTTGAAGTCTGTGCATAACTTTTTCATGATACTCATTTTCCGTGATTTTTGTAAAGACCGCACGTAGGCTCCACAATGGAAGCCAAGGCTGCCTTCCAGCCAAAGGATATTGACCTACTTTCCCCTTATCTGTGTGCAAAATATTTGTTGTACTTAGTGTGTTCTCCCTGTCACAGCGGATGTTTGTCTGTTTCGTATGAACTGAATGCTAAAGTGCGAGTTAAATCAGTGGAAAACGCAATGGAGAAGGCAAGTTGGTAAGCATTTTTAATTTCTAAACTGGAGGGACCTTATACTTAGGTCATTTAAAAAGAATTCTGTAATTTTTTCCATCTCCCTCCTTCTCTATCCATCTATTGAAAGAGGTACTTAAAGGTTAAAATTATAACGTTTTAGTTTTATGCCTTTTAATTTGTTGGCTTGCGATTTAATGATGTATTCTGAGAACCCCTTTATTTGATAGACCACTTGCAGAAGAAAGTGGACTTCTCTTCACCAGGCTTTCCAGTGAAGTTTAGTACTGAATGTTTTCTTTTTTACCAGAATGTCCCTTGGAGTTTTGTTGTATGACTTTGTACGTGATCACAGCTGATCAATGTCTAAAAGCATTGTGGCTTAATGAGTGTGTTATATTCAAGAAAGACGTGTGTGTGTGTGTATGCCTCATTGTGTGAGTGGGGAGCATTTGTATCCTTTTATAAATAACAGCAATAACTACTGTAGCCTAGAGAACTTTTGGATACTACCACACTTCAAATTTAGTTAACATCTGTAAATTGCAAATTTTGTAAATGAAAGTTTCAGTAGATGTTTCATGCATGATTTAAAGCTGGATATACCCCAATTGTATAGCTTTTTCTTCATAAATATTTCTGAGTGTATTTGGAGATACATGAGAATCATGGGGCTTCTGATTCTAAGTCATGTTTCTAACATTCGAAAAACTAAAAATTGACCCAGAAGATGCTTCCGATCTCTAATATAATTGTTTTAATCAGCTTAGGTGCATAGTGCACTGGGGCCCACTTAACTGTTTTCTTTAAAAATTCTTTCTAAATGACAAAGTAGTTTTGTCTTCTCAATTTACATGATCAGTGTCTTTTTTGGACCATCTTGGCTATTTCTGTTTGATCACTTCTCAACTAATAAACATTCATGAAATCCTAATGTAAATGTATAAACCTCACTCGCTTTTGTTTACATAGTTTATTAGACTTGATTTTAGTGGGTAACTGCCTGAGGAAAAAGCTTCTGAATTTTTGTTAGTTTTCTGTTAATCACGAGTATGAAGACAATACTGGAGCTGCCCTGTTGAGTAATTTCTCTTTTTCTCTCACAGGTAGGTTTCTTAATTAGCAGTGTTCGAACACATTGCTTTTGTCCTATTAGATTAATTTTAAAACATTGCCTGTGCAGTTTTGAATCTCTACCAGGTTGTAGACTCGCACACCTGGAGAGCTCTCACGCGTGGCTCGGTGGCTGTACTCTTTCTGTTGGATGGTTGGGAACTTTTTTGGATGGTGGTGTCAGCACAGAAGGAGTTGTTCGCTTTGCTTCTGAGTTTCTGTCATCAAGAAAGGCTTTTTGTGGCCTGGTGTTTACTGGCTTTTTGGTTTTTAACATTCTTTATAACCCAAAAATGAGAAACTCAGAGTTTCCAGAGTTAAACTTTTTATTTTGGTGGTGGTTCTTGAGTCAACAGCCAAGCAGCTGAGTCAGAATTTGGGGAGATGATGTGTAGTATGCTTCTATTGGGAAACTGAGGCACTGTTACCCTGGGTCTCACCATGAGCTTGCTGCAGAGCTGGGTTTGCAACCCACGTATTCTGGGTTTTTCCAGAACTGCTGTGATCATTCCTGGCTCTAGCCTGTGCAGAATGCTGAAGTTGCTGTTCCACTGTCGGGAAGCTTGCTTCCTCACCCCAGTACGTGTCTCTCCATCAGCCCTGCAAAGAGCCCGTGAGGCGGGAAGATCCATGTTTTCCAAAAAAGTTAGGCCCCAGCGCGTCTCTTCAGGCTGCTTTATGTGTGTCTTTGTTCACTTAGCTGTTTGCACAGATTATCAGGAGTCCCCCAGATGTCAATGAGTGGAGGCAGTTCTATGTGAGTGCCTGCCAGGTGCAATTTGCTGTGCTTCTAATTATGATGGGTGAACACTTTGAGTGTGTGGATGATCTGATTAAGGACAGAGGGGTGTTCTGCCGGCAGTGGAAATGGGGAGAGAGTGCAGGAAGAGGAACCCTTTGCTAAGGACATCAGTTATGGAACTAGATAGGGGCCTTCTGATTAGTAAGCCAATTCATTTGGTTTTCCCCTGGTGGCTGTGTTCAGTTTAATCATTACTGGCCATTCTTGGTGTTTGTGTACTTGCCAGGAACAAATCAGAGCCCTGGGGTATACCATTACATTTAAGCAGTTTTACATTCATCTAGGGGTTCCAAGTTCTTGATCCTGCCAACCCAAACACAGTTGACTTCTTGGATGATTATTATTTGGGATCTGCCTTGAGGGAGCGAATTGAGAAGTCTGTGGGTTATAATTAGCACATTCCCCTGTATAGCTGAGTTAGTGTTTCTGGATAGAATGGTGGTTTATAGTTTTTGGCTGCATTGTCCTGCAGGAACCCATCCCCCTTTTCAGACATTAGCTCATTAACTCTCATAACATTTACTAGTTGTGTAGTGTGACTATGGATTCTGCACTGAAGCCAGGGTTTCTTGCTGCCTGCTCCAGACCTCCTGGGGTGGTGGCAAGCGAGGGGTGCCATGGTCTGCGTAGAGCAGTTGGAGAGGATGGAGGATGACGTGGCTTTCAGATCCAGCATGGGGGAGAAGGGCCTCTCGGGGACTTTCAGACCCAGCGTCAGGGAGCTGTCCCTCTTTGAAGTTTCCTGGCCTTTGGCAGCCATTCTTGCCATGACTCTGCAGAGCTTGCTTGGGGAAATGACCGCGGGGACAGTGATGTTGGCTGCCTTTCTTCCTGAGGGTATTGAACCCATGGAAAGTCTATTGCAAACGTGGCAACTCTGTGGGTTGGTCACCTGCACACCCTAACAGAGGACAGGAATAAAGTGCAAGTGGGACCTTTAGGCTTAGAAGAAGAAAAGGGAACAGGGGGAGAGGGTGCTAGCTTTTGCTGAGTTTGCTTTGTCATTCAGTGTGCCTAACAGTGCTGTAAAGTGGATGTTGTCATCCCCGGCTGTTCAGACCAGAAAGCTGCATTCCAGAGATGAGTTCCCTTGGATGCAAGCCTGGGCTGTGATTCCAGCATCTGTGCTATCCCCTGTTGGCGTGGGTTGAAAGGTGCTTTGTGGTGGACCATGGCTGTAAAGCTTCTGTAGTGGTTTTTTTTTTTTTTTTTTTTTTTTTTTTTAACTCACAGGAGTGTTCTACAGAGGACTCAGAAAATAGATGGAAGGGTATTATATTTGTTTTCCATTTACTCTTCTAACAATACTTCAGGCTGGGCACTTTATATAGGATAGAGGTTAATCTAGCTCACAGTTTTGGAGGTTGAAAATCCAAGCAGCATAGAGCCGCCTGTAGCCTGGGGGCCCCTGACTGTGCCATGTCGGTGCCAAGGCATGATGGCGGTAGCAGGAGGGAGATCTCTACAGGGAGGAAGCCAGGGAGTGGGAAGCAGCCTGTACAGACCTTCTGCTTGACCCCGCCCCTAACACCTGCAGCCTCTCATCATCCCTCATTGAAGACTGAGGCACATCCACATCATAGCAGATGGGCATCACATAAATGTCAAAGCCCATGGTCTCTGTCTCAGTCAGGAGGGCTCCATCCAGAAACCAGGTGCGTGACATGGCGACACCTCTGGGACCTGTGTTTTTTTTGTTTGTTCCTCTGTTGAAAGAAGGTTTTATGTGGGACCCCCAAGGGTCTGTCCCTGCTCTTCATTCCATCATTTTGTTCATGTGTCAGAATAGTTGGCAGTTGGTAATAGCCAACCTATAATACTGTTAAAGCAGACGCTGTTAGTTTTGACTCCAAAGTTCTTCTCATTAATCAAATGGTGTCCTTATATTTGTCATACTCACTTTCCATAGTAAGAAAACATGCTCTCTTCCCTCTCTGAACTTGTTGATTTACAAGCTTAATTCTAGTTGCTGCCCCTAAAATCCTTAATAACTGGCCTCTGGGCCCAGGATTGAGGGTGGCCCTGTTCCTAACTGACAGCTTTTGTTGATGATGCTAGTGTTTCCCTTCCAGAAAGAAGGTGACCTTGACTTTGATCCTGGGTGGTTCCTGGCTTGAGGAGACGCCCTCTGTGATGTTAACCTTAGGTATCCAGAATGTGGGATTCACTGCCTCCCATGCTTAGAGCCTTTTTAAGGGTTGCCTATTGGCTGTACAGTGTTCTGGGCTTCCATTTGCTTTTATCTGCTGGTTTGTTTTCAACTTGTTCAAAGCTATTCGATTTCCTCATCACCTGTTGGTTTAAGGTCCTTTGTATTATTAGGGCATTCGAACATAACAATATATTGTATGAAAATTGCCCAGGAGCTGTGCTTGTTCCCTTTCCTAACCCAAGACTAACAAAAGCCTTGCTGGAGAAAGGTGAGAGGGTGGGGTGGACACTCGCGTATAGGGCTTTTAACCATGGCAAGAAGAATGGAAAATTGGATAAGAGTAGTTTGTGAAGTCAGTGCTGGGAATCGACAGGCCTTCTTGTGTGTGAGTAGGAGTGGAAACTGGCATCAGCTGAACCTTCTCAGAGTGCCCCGATGGTTCTTTGTGGGCCTCAGGCCTCGCTCCATTGAGACCCCCACTGCTGGAGTAGGTTGCCCTAAAGAGTCCAGTTTTCATTCTAGTTGCCCTGTAGATTGGTCAATGCTGTGTTTTCTCAGTTGAGTCCTTCATGTGCATGTGCTGGGGCTTTCCGATTCTCTTTTGCTTCTATGGCTGGCTAGGAAAGGTAGAGATTATAGGGGGAATGAAAAAGAAAAACTACTTTTAGGTGAGAAAATGGGGTATGCCTTTTCAATGCGTGTTTTTCCCACTAGCCTTTATGTCACTGTCCCCCATGCTGATCACTCTGCCAGCCGGTGGGGCCTTAATGTAGCACACAGTCCTGCTTTCTGTAGGGCAGCAGCATGCAGGCAGGCACACAATGGTGAGGGAGATATGTTGGTCTTCATCTTATTAGGTTGCTGGAATGAAACTCCATAGACATGCACAAAGCTGGAGGTGGGGATTTTTTTTTTCCGTTGTGGTTAAAACTTACTATTTTAACTTTTCTACGTGTAAGTGCAGTGACCTTGAACATTCATGTTGTTGTGTAACCATCATGGCTGTTTACCTCCAGAATTTTTTCATCGTGTCAAAACGAGACTCCGTACCCGTTACGTAACAAATCCTTGCCATGCTCCCTGCATGTGCCTAGTAACCCTGTTTTGCGTTCTGTCTCGTGGAATTTAGCTGTTCTGAGTATGTCATGGAAGTAGCATTGAACCAGACGGGTCCTTTTGTGCCTGCTGTATCTCACTGAGAACAGAATGTCGTTAGGGCTCACCTGTGTTGTTGCATGTGCTTACAGTTCGCTCCTTTCAAAGGCTGAGTGCTGTGACACTGTGTGTCCGGAGCTCATGCTGTCGATCCATCTATTGATGGACACTTCCTTGACTTCTGTGAATAATGTGACTGTGAACGGGGGTGGGCAAGTATGTTTGCCTTCCTGCTTTTACTTCTTTTGGGTGTATAAATAGAGTGGAATCGCTGGGTCATATGGTAAGTCTGTGTTTAATTTTCTTTGAGAATCTGCTAAGGAATGGAAATATTGACTTAAAGGGATTAGAGGTAGTGAAGGCTTTGAAATAATGTGTACTTGATCAGATGGTGATTCAGAAGGTGACTTGGATTGCAGGGTGCCTGGATCAGGGCAGAAAGGGCTGGCAGTGGCCGTGGTGCTGGGACAAGGCCGGCATGCTGTTGAGGGGAAGGTTGAGCAAGGAGAGTGATTAATGTGATATAAACCACGAGACAGGTTGCCTTTGGTGGGGGTGGGGGGAGGATAAGACAGGGAGAAGCCAAGAATCAGAGCCTTGAGTCACTTGTGACCTGGTGAGATTTAGAGGGAAGAACGGCTTTCAGTTCATACCCTTTTGTATTTTTGTGTGAAATGATAGAGGATAAGTGTTTTGGACATGAATGGAGGTGTTTGACACAGCCAAGTCATAGAGATTGTTGGTAGTCAACTGATGAAGTTGAGGGGAAGGGAGAAGGTAGGAGTCAAGGGGCAGATGGCCATGGGATTGGGCTGACTTTGAAAGTGTTGGGATGGAGCATCACTGGTGTAATTCTAGTTTCTCAGCTCCTGTACCTTCCCATGTTGAGCTGCTACATCAGAAGTTATGAATCCTGGAATGATCGCTGGTCACTACTGTATCAGAATCAGATTTCAGAAGGATTCTAACTCAGAAGATGTTGCCTTTGGTTTATGTTCTTTTCTCCTGTAAACTCCTCCCCCCCCCCCCCCCCCAAGAAGTGGGCGCCTACTGTTTTTTCATTTGAAATTTCAACGTGGCTTTTCTGGACTCTTCCCTGGATTGTGAGGTCCTGGCAGGTGGTGTGGGGAAGTGAGGTGCTGTGTTTGCTTAATGTGCCCTTAGCACTTCACACAATGCCAGCAACCCAGCAGGATTCTGAAATGGAAATTAATCTAACTTGAGGGAGGTGAGACTCAGTGCTGTTTTTAAAGATCTCAGAAGGAAATTCCAGTTTCTGTCACTTAGCTCCTTCATGTTAGGTATTGAACCACATGCTATAGACTTGGCTCCACCTTTTGCCTTTGTTTTGCCATTAGGATTTACTGAGAGCTTGCCACATTGGCCTTGTTTTCCTGCTTAAATGTGTATCTCATGTTGTTCTTAAAGCATTAGTAATCTTGACGGGAGCCAAGTGGCTCAATTCTATTTCCTGTCCTTTGTTGATAATACTGTGTTTGGAGGGGTAGATCAAAGTGGCCTGGAGCCACAGACATTATTTTGCCTTCTGGTGGACTATGACTGCAACAAGGGTGACAGCTGTGAGAACGTGCATTGTAGAAGGGCTGCAGGTTCAATGGTAAATTTGCATACTTGTTTGCCCTTTGTATTTCACTGAATGCCTGCCATGTGCTGCTGGGGTAGTACAGAGGAGTAAGGCGTGTCTCTTGACACCCCCGGCTCATTGTGCCACATGACCTGTGTACAAGGGGGTTAATGTGCGGAACTGGAGTCAGATGAAGAATGCTTGCTCTGCTCAGACCCCCTGTAGTGCTGCTGCTGAGGTCTGTTGCCAGTGATGTCCTAACAGAGCTGTTTTATTCTTGTCTGAGTGTTTTTTCTTTTTAGAATTTTTCAATGAACATGTTAATATTTGAATAGTTATGCATGTATATATACATTTACTTCTAAAACTTACTTCCATTTTTATTTGAAAGACAATGAAAGAGAAATAGATGGACAGGGAACATCTATTCACTGATTCACTCCCCTCAAATACCCACAGCAGCCAGAAGCCCAGAATTCTCTTTGGGTCTCCCGCTGTGATTAGCAGGTACCCAAGGGTTTTAGCCATTATCTGTTGCCTTGCTGGGTTGTGTCCTAGGAGAAAGTTGGAACAGAAGTAGAGTAGCTGGGACTCGAATTGGCACTTTGATATGGGGCACAGACATCCCCAAATTGCAGTCAGAGCTGCTGTACCCAATACTCACCCCGTTTTGCATATTTTCTTTTTAGATTTATTTTTAATGGAAAGGCAGATTTTACAGAGAGAGCAAAAAAGATCTTCCATCTGCTGGTTCATTCCTTAAGTGACCGAAGCAGCTAGGGCTGAGCTGATCTGAAGCCAGGAGTGAGGAGCCAGGAGCGTCTTCTGGGTGCAGGGTCCCAAGACTTTGGGCTGTTCTGCACTATTTTCCCAGGCCATAATCGGTGAGATGGAAAGTGGAGCAGCTGGGGCATGAGCTGATGCCCATATGGGATCCCGGTGTTTGCAAGGTGATGATTTAGCCACTGAGCCATCGTGCCAGACCCCAGTTTGTATATTTTTCTGGAGCAGAGTGTAATATTTCAATACACCTGTACAACATGAACTGATAAAATCAGGCAACATGTCCATTTCCCTTTCTTTGGAGCTTACTAACCCCTTTCTCCTAGTCCTTCCCAGAGGACTGGGATAGGACTGAACTGAGTTGCACCACTGTGCTGTAGGCCACTAGAACCTGCTCCTCATCAATGTTGTAATTAGAGTTTACCACAGCTATAGATGATTGCTTTCTCTCCTTTTTTTTTTTTTTAAAGATTTATTCATTTTATTACAGCCAGATATACAGAGAGGAGGAGAGACAGAGAGGAAGATCTTCCGTCCGATGATTCACTCCCCAAGTGAGCCGCAACAGGCCGGTGCGCGCTGATCCGAAGCCGGGAACCTGGATCCTCTTCTGGGTCTCCCACGCTGGTGCAGTGTCCCAATGCATTGGGCTGTCCTCGACTGCTTTGCCAGGCCACAAGCAGGGAGCTGGATGGGAAGTGGAGCTGGCTGGGATTAGAATCAGCTCCCACATGGGATCCTGGCGTGTGCAAGGCAAAGATTTAGTCACTAGACTACTATGCTGGGCCCCCAATATGTATTTTTAAGATTTTATTTATTTGTTGGAAGGCAGTTAAACAGAGGAAGAAAGAGAGAGAGAGAGACAGACAGAGAGGTAGGTAGGTAGGTAGGTTGCGAAGTAGAGATACGTAATCATTGATCAACTGATTCACTCCAAATGGTAGAAGGTAGGGGCCAGGAGTTTCTTTCAAGTCTTCCATATAGGTGCTAATGTACCTGTAGGAAAAGGATCGCCTCACACTGTCACTGTTGCCATGTGTGATGCATGGACTCAGGCCCTCACTGCCTGCTTCCAGTTCCACCCAAGGACAGTCAGATTGGCTATACAGAAGCCGTGTGTCCACCCACACCTACTGCCTGCCCTGGTGCTGGGAGAGGGCAGATCTCTCTTTTGGATTTTGTAGTAGATTTGGTGCACTGCCTCCCAAGAAAATGGGTACTTCCAGAAAAATGGGTAAAGCTGGTATTACCTAAACTGGAGATCCAGGAACAGCTAGGAACTGACAAACTAATGCACCGCTGCTGTAGGCTGCACTGGCTGAAGGCAATTACTCCCTCCCCAGAGGTTCCTCACCTTTGGGCCTGGCTCAGTGGCCTAGCGGCTAAGGCCCTTGCCTTGAACATGCCGGGATCCCATATGGGCGCCGGTTCTAATCCCGGCTGCTCCACTTCCCATCCAACTCCCTTCTTGTGGCCTGGGAAAGCAGTCAAGGATGGCCCAGAGCCTTTGGATCCTGCACCCATGTGGGAGACCTGGAGGAAGTTTCTGGCTCCAGGCTTCAGATCGGCGCAGCACCAGCCATTGTGGTCACTTGGGGAGTGAATCATCAGGCGGAAAATCTTCCTCTTTCCTCCTGTGCATATCTGACTGTCCAGTAAAAATAAATCTTAAAAAAAGAAAGAAAGAAAATGGCCTTTGTTCATCCTTCTCACATAGGCCTGTCCTGAGTATTGGTGAGAAGGCATGGAGTTGGCTGCTGTGATCTACTTAAGCAGTTCTGTCTTCTGTTCTTCTAGGGTTGATTGAAGATCCTGGCGTGGTTTTCCTGATGGTTGTAATGCAGTCAGCCACTCTCCCTTGGCAGTAGACCTCCAGCATAGTAGTTTTGAAAGTTGATTTGCTTACATAGATTTGTAACCCCAACTGGAGCTACTGCCTTCCCTAGGAGTTTTCTCATGAGTTCTTGGGTAGCAGAACCCCCTGGGGCTGCTACGAGGTGTGAGAAGCATCTGCATAGGGTGCTCCCCGCTGGAGGGCTGCGCCTGCCTGAGTTCTAGTAACCTCAATGTACAGAGCCCTCCCTGGCCTCTCGGAAAGACCTGCATCACAGCCAGTGTAGAACATTAAAGGAGTCGCCAGCACATACTCCAGTATCATGAAATTTTCCTGAATTCTATTTTTCCAGGGACCAGGTCCAAGTCTGAAGGGAGAACAAGCTATGGGGTTGTCAGATGCTTAGCTGGTGGGCGATCATTCCACTGTTCTAGGATAGGAAATGTCATACCCTCTCTTACCCTTGGCTCAGCTCATCCACACATTTTAGTGTGTGAATTAACATTCTACTTCCTGGTTCATTTCTTTTGTTAGCTAAGATGCTTTCTGTTGCAAATGATAGACCGACTTGAGCAGGTTCAACAGTACAGAAAGCTAATTGGCTGACAGACCTGAGAACTTGAGAGTTGTCACAGGCTTCAGGTGCAGCTTGATCCAGAAGCATGTAATGTGGTTAGGGCTGCAGCACTAATAATTTCAGCAGTTTCCTTGTCCTGCTTCTTCCTTGTGTTGTCTGTCTTGGATGAGCCCTCTCCTGAAAGCACAGGTGAGTGCAGCAGTTCCAAGAGTCACATCCCCAAGTCACACCCTGCAGAGGTAGAGAACTGTTCTGATATCCAAACTGAAGTCACTAGCTCATTCCCATGCCCACCTGTGGATCAGTTATGGTGGTTGGGAATGGAAATGTTGATTAACTTATCCTTGATCACATGCTAATTTCTAGAGCATGATGACATGGTCGAGGCTTTCCTGGAGCAGCATGGATTCCCATGACGACTCTTAGGGAGGGAGAAAACATGTCTGTAGCCACTCCTTGCTTAGCAAAGGGAATCTGCTGTGAGAAATGCCTGATTAGGAGATGTGCAGGCATCACAGTGCGTTTCTACAAACGAAGATGGCCATGATTGTACTTGGCTGTAAAATATGTGACCATGATCGAGTATGGTGATGTTGACTGAAAAATTGTTATGACTGTATATCTCAAAAGATCCCCAGTGCTGTATGCACATTCACATCTTAAATCTTTTTTACCCATGTGGATTTTTTTGATGGTCTGTGGCAATATTGAGTTAGCAAGTGATTGTGAAATTTGTTCCATGGAGTTGTTAGCTAGTTCCTTCACAGAGAAACAAACCTGCTTTAAACAAAACAAAAATTTCTTTAAATATTTGTTTTTATTGGAAAGTCAGATTTACAGAGAGAAGGAGAGACAGAGAAAGATCTTCCGCTGGTTCACTCCCCAAATAGCCGCAAAAGCTGGAGCTGAGCTGATCCAAAGCCAGGAGCTTCGAGCTTCTATGGGTCTCCTACATGATTGCAGGGTCGCAGGATTCTGGGCCATCCTCTACTGCTTTCCCAGGCCACAAGCAGGGAGCTGGATGGGAAATAGAGCAGATGGGACAAGAACCAGCACACATATTGGATCCTGATGAAGGCAAGGCGGGGACTTTAGCCACTAGATTATTGCACTGGGCCCACAGACTTGGTTCTTTTGGTGGAGCAAACATACCAGATACTTTTGTTGAGATGTCAAAGTGAACCAAGACTTGGATGGTAATCTCAAAATGCGAAAGCTGTGTTTTTGTAGGAAGACGTGGAAGTACCTACCATTTCTCCTTGTCCTGTGAACTACCCTGAGAAGGAAGGTGGTTCTACTGTATCCTGCCCACAGGCACCTAGACGCTTAAACGCTTAAAATAAAAATACCCAAAATGACCATGCAGATGAATCTTGGCATCGCTGTGCACTTTGGCTTGCTTTACTGTTGTGATTTGGTTGGCAGAAGTTGTGGCTTCAGAATATTTTGCTTTCTATCAAGTGCCTGTAACTCAGCATTTGTTGTCCACTCCACCTCAGAGTATAAAGCTGGAGGAGAAGTGTGAAAGTTAGAGTATGTGTAAACTTCCTTGGAGATTCATTTGAAAATATGTAAAGCAGGTTTAATTGCTGAGGAAGATGGGCTGTCGTAGTTACTGTTACTTGCGGCAGAGATTTCCCATTCAACGGCATTGCTGAATTTAAATTGCTTGGAATGGTTATTTCTGACACCCTTCACAGGTTGACTTCCTGTTTAATCCCTAAGCCTTCTTCCCTCATCTGCCAAGTCCTATGTAATGCGTCACAGCCAGAGTGCTTTTGGCATTTGATTGAGTCTGAGAACCTGAAATTTGAAATCTTAATTCATTGTGACAAAGGTTGGGCACTCACAGTGCTATTCCTGTGTGTCTTTCCACCAGCTTTAGCGGTAGCTTAGCTGCCTTCCCAGTTTCTCCATCTCTAGGGAATGACCAGGCCCACCTCCCTCACCCCACCACCCCCATCAAGTACTCTACATTTTTTGTTCTGAATAAGTCTGGCCTATTTGAGGCAGGAAATCATGCTTTGGGATCTGGGTTTCAGTGATGCCTAGAACTGTTTGTTCCAGTGGTAGTTAGCAAGAAATTTTAAAAAATAAAATTTATCTGATTTTATTGAAAGGTGGAGAGACAGATCTTCCAACTGTTGGTTCACTTCCCAAGTGGCCAAAACACCTGGAACTGGGCTGGTCCAAAGTTAGGAGGCAGGAGCTTCCTCCCAGTCTCCCACGTTAGTGCATGGGCCCAAGTGCTTGAGTCATCCTCTGCTACTTTCCCAGGCACATTAACAAGGAACTGTATCAGAAGTAGAACAGCCGGGACTTGAAGCAGCACTCACAGGTGATGCGGGTGCCATAGGTGGAGGCTTGACCTACTGTGCATGGCACCAGCTCTCATGAGCATGAAATTCTAAGTACATTACTTGAAGGTGGCCACTGGCATAATGGGTAATGCCACTACTTGCGGTGCTGACGTATCATGGCATCTGCCAGCTGCTGCGGTCTCCATCAGCCCCCTGATAATATGGCTGGAAACAGCAGCAGAAGATAGCCCAAGTGTTTGGGCCCCTGCCACCCATGTGGGACACCCTCTTCAGTGTGGCCCAACAGTGGCCATCTGGAGAGTGAACCTGGTGGCTGGAAGATCTTTTTCCAGATCTCTCTCTAGCTCTTTCAAATTAAAAGAAAAAAAAGCCAAAAATCTTTGAGAACAGATAAACAAACTTTCTTGTTTTAGTTGTTAAACACTTTCTTACTTGACTCTTGTTTATGGGAGAACCTCTTCTTTTTATCTTGTCTTCTGGCTTTTTGGCCACCCTGTCCCAGATACATACATTTTTAATGGAGTCAGGAAAGTTGTTTGTGCCTTCATGTAAGTTACTAATAATTAATAATAGTGCAGTGTGTGATTGTCAGCACTTCTGAGTGATCTTTACAGCAGGCAGGTGACATGTAGTTAACCTACTGGATATTCTTGCCTAGAATAGGTAGCCATTGATACAAACTGCTAAGATCTAAGCAGATGAACTTCATGGGCTACAGTATGCCTGGTGGAAAGAATCAGATGTATGTTCTGCTCACTTGTCAGGCCATGCATATATGTAAGAATTGATTAGTATTCTGAAGTGTGACTCTTTATTAGTTCTTGGAAGTCATATGAAACTGAATTCTGCTTTGGAAAACGTTTAGAGGAAATGTCCCAGATGATTTCAGTTCTGCCCTTTGGCTTTTTAATCCTGGTACTTTTAGGTAAAATTATGAAAACACATTCATGCGTGTGCCCATACAGCACATTTTCCTGTTTTAATACCTAAAAGAATTCTAATAGCCTTGATAGTGATCAAATTGGGAAACTCAGGGATAAAGCATTCTGCTGTTGGGTGGCACCATGGGGTTTGAATGATGCTTTTGTAACATGCCTGTTGTTATCTGTTAGATTTTTCTTCTGTTGAGCCAAAGGCAGACTAGTGTTTTAGTGTGTTCATTGTATATGTCAGTTTGATTTTGCTTTTGTAGCAACGTGTCTGTTAGAGTGTATTTAAGAATATGGAGATCATTTTTGGCAGATTATATTGTTTAGGGAACCTTTGCTTCACAAGTGGGTTGTATTCTTTGCATCGTAAGTCAATTTGGAGTGCTAGGAATGAAATTTCTTCCTAGAGATGAAATGTTCTAAGTGGTAATTGAGTTCTTTAGCATGAAATGTCAAGGAACCATAACAAATTTCTTAATTTTTGAGCTTCAATTTTCATTTCTTAAGATGGGGGATAATAGTATCTAACTTCATAGAATTATTATGGGGATCAAATGAATAATGCACATAAAGTTCTTCATATGGTATCTGATAAGTGGCCAACAAGCATTAAATAATAGCCACATCATTTAAAAGATGTTTCTTGAGAAAAAAGCATGCTGAATTTCCTTATGGAATGCTGGTTGGTGAGATCCTAGCAGAAGAAGAGCCATGAAAGTTCCAGACTGGATGTTGATGTGCAAGGATTGGGGGAGGATAGAGTTGATTCTTCCCTTGTAATCTTGCAACTCTGACTAGGGGATGGGGTGAGGGTCTAAAGAAAAGGAGACCATGACTTCCTCATGGCTCCTTCTGTGGATGGACTTTGCCTATAAGGTTGGACAGGGAGGGGGTTGGTTCATTTGTGGCAGCAGATTGGCAAATGGGATGACTGCTGCCAGGCTAAGGCTTCCAACGCCAATTGTATGAAGTGAAGGCTGTGACATGTGGGAGGCTGGGGAAGGTCATCTGGAGGTGCCAGTGTGGCACTCTTCAGTGGTGCCAAGAACCCAACTGAGATAACTTTGCCCATTTGAATTGACCCCTTTTGCTCTTCCACAGCACACGACCATGGCCAAGATGGAGGTGAAAACATCACTTCTGGACAACATGATTGGAGTTGGAGATATGGTTCTTTTGGAACCTCTCAACGAGGAGACCTTCATTGACAATCTCAAGAAGCGTTTTGACCATAATGAAATCTATGTGAGTAAACCCTGTTTAGACTCTGGACATGATGGCAGAGAACTGACTTTTCTGCCTTAGACAGTCTGTTTTTTTTTTTCCTCTTTGTTGCTAAGAGTCCAGAGAAACTTGTTCATGTCCTCAGCAAGAGTGTGGAGTGTTTGCTGATTTAGCACAGGGGTGATATTAATTAGATGAGTCTTCATAGTGGTGTTTATAGAATATCAGCCGTGTGCAGAGTGTGGTGCTGGGTAGTGGGGTCATTTTACAGTAGAGCGTGTGAGCGACATGTGTTTAGAAAGGATTTCAAAGTTTGCCCATAGCTGCCTTCAGGAGGTTTGCAAGCGTAATTGTTGAGAAGCTGCTCATCAAAATGTAACACTACAACCTGTCCAAGAAGAAATGAACACTTGAAGTTTGTGTTGGTAGGGGCAGGGTCAGCTGACTGGATATGGATACGCACTTGGTTCCCAGAGATTTGGGGGTAGTTTCCATACTGCTAACAGAAACATTTAATGCCGTATGCAAAGAGTGATCTCCTGTAAATGTATGCAGTAATGGGAGAAAATTTTATTCTGTGGAAGTTCTGTATAAAGGGTTTCATAATGCTACTTTAACTATCAGGTTCTCAAAATATTTAAAACGTGAGTCACAAATACATTTGTATGCAACATCTCTGGAGTATGCATAAAACAGATACTTTGTGGTCTGTAGAGAAAGCTGCATTGTTAGCTGAGTGTTGATTCCCTATGTCAGCAGCTGAGAACAAAACGGGATGGACTGGATGGAAATAGTTTTAATAACTTTCATCTCTATAAAATTCTTTCCCAGTTTTCAACCAGCACATCTGTGTACGTTGAACTGGATAACTGGGATATAATAGTCGTCCCCCCCCCCCCCCACTTTTTTTTTCTGTTATCCTATAAGGAGAAGTAAAGGAGAGAGACTAAAGTGGTAGAAGCAGGATCAATTGTAATTTTTTGTGGAACTAATGTATGTTTCATTGCCTGCAAGATTAATAAGTTGCATTATTTTATATCACCCGTAGCTTGCCTTTCTAGGTAGGCAACTTTTTCTATGTGGCTACTATCACAAAATAGCATAAATTGAGTGACTTACAAAATGTAAGAAATTTCTTCCTGCAATTCTGGGGATGTTGGGGATGAAGGGACCGGCACACTGTCTAGGGGCCCTGCTCTCTGGCCTGTGGATGGTGCTGCTTGCTGTTTTCTTCTATAGTGGAAGGCAGAAGCTAGAAGCCTCATGGGGCGCCCTCTTTTTTTTTTTTTTTGTTAAAAGCGCCAGCCACATTCCCTCAATACTCAGTCACCTGACAAGGCCCCACTTGTCAAAGCATCATTTCAACGTACACATGTTGGTAGGACACAGACACGCAGACTGTAACACCTACTGTGTGGGAAAGATAGCTTAGTGGATTGATTTGCTTTTGATATAGTCATGGTTGGGTCATTGAGCCTTTCAGGTACCTGGATTCCTACTGTGGGAGGTGGGGCAAGTTGATAATACTCTGCAACATCTGAGTCCTGCTTTTAAAATATCCAGTTGTGTGATACCCCAGGAGGGGCAGTTAACAGATCAGAGACATGACTATATTTAAAATGTTTATCCAAAAGGCTAAAGTATAAATTGCTGCTGCAGAGTGAGGAAGTGGTGTGGCTTGGCTTGACAGGCATGGTGTCACATTCCCTCCCAGTATAGTCTCTTCTGGGTGAGAAAGGCTGGTGGCTCTGCAGCTGTGATTGAACATGAGATCTGGGGCCAATGTTGTGGAGTATAGCAGGTTAAGTGCCTCCTACAGTTGTATCCCATGTGGTGTCTGTCTGAGTCCCAGTTTATCCACTTACCATCCATCTCACTGCTAATGTGCCTGAGTAAGCAATGGAGAATGGCTTAAGTACTCCTGTCTTCTGGCTTCAGCCTGGCTGTGTCCTGGCTTTTGCAGCTATTTGGGGAGTGAACCAGCAGATGGAAAATCCGTGTTTCTCACTCTGACTTTCGAATAAGAAAGTCTTCAGAAATACATACATACATACATACAAATACATAAATGAGAAATGAAAGCAAGAAAAGCCTTTAAACATTGGCCTTTATTGATATGAAGATACAAGCAATCAATTTTGTTGTAACAGATTGCTGATCATGTTTCTTTTTGACTCTAAGAAGTACAATTCATTTTTAGATAAATTGAAAATAGGAAGGAGATGGAACCATTACTTGCATTCAAATATCTGGTTTGGGTACTAAGAATAGAAACAGTGCCCCTGTGGCAAAATTCCAACTGCTACCATTTGTGAGCACTTTCTTTTAAAGATTTATTTATTTTATTGCAAAGTCAGATATACAGAGAGGAAGATCTTCCATCTGCTGATTCATTTCCCTACTGGCTGCAGCAGCCAGAGCTGAGCGGATCCAAAACCAGGAGCCAGGAGCTTCTTCTGGTTCTCCCATGTGGGTGCAGGGTCCCAAGGCCTTGCACCATCCTTGACTGCTTTCCCAGGACACAAGCAGGGAGCTGGATGGGAAGGGGGGGCAACTGGCACACAAACCGGCACATGCAAGATGAAGACTTAAGCCACTAGTCTACCATGCTGGGCTTACTATTTGTGCGTCTTTAGTAGACAAAATATTTGGGTTTCAGCTCTACATAATTTTATTTTCTAAACTACTCTTTGGAAAGTCTTCTGATTATAGAAAAAAGAGTAGAAACTATTAACTACTTGGTATTCATAATGATGCTTTTTTTTAAAGATTTGTTTTTATTTGAAAGAAATACAAAGAGGAGAGATAGAGGTAAGTCTTCCATGTGCTGGTTCACTCCCCCAAAGGTCCCAGCTGGAGCTGAGCTGATCCTAAGGCAAAAGCTAGCAGCTTCCTCTAGGCCTCCCAGGTAGGGGCAGAGGTCCATGGAGTTGAGCTATCCTCTGCTGCTTTCCCAGGCCACAAGCAGGGAGGTAGATTAGAAGTGGAATAACCGGAACTTGAAGCAGCACCCGTATGGATACTGGCACTGCAGGCAGAGGCTTAGCGTATTACGTCACAGTGCTGGCCCACATGCTCTTTTTTTTTAAAGATTTATTTTGCATTTTTTTATTGGAAAATCAAATTTACAGAGAGAAGGAGAGTCAGAGAAAGATCTTATGTCCATTGATTCACTCCCCAAGTGGCCACATTAGCCGGAGCTGAGCTGATCCGAAGCCAGGAGCGCCCCACTCCTGGGTCTCCCACGCTGGTGCAGGGTCTCAAGGCGTTGGGGCCATCCTCGACTCCTTTCCCATGCCACAAGCAGGGAGCTAGACGGAAGTGGGGCAGCCAGTACATGAACTTATGGGATCCCTTATGGGATCTTGGCCACTGGGCTGTCATGCTAGGGCCCTGTGCTCTTTTAGGTGGAAAAAAACCCGATCTTATAAAGTAATGGATACAGAATAATCAAAATGTATTTAAGGATGGTGGGTGTGTGTACATATGTTACCAACATACTTGTGCTTGTAGTGCACACTGTACCAGGGTTGGATGGGGTTAGACGAGGGGAGGAGTGTCACTCTTATTTATCTGTATTATGGGACTTAAACCATACACCTGCATCACTTTTTTAATTAATTTAAGAAACCCTTCAAGATGAGTTTGATTGCTGTTTCCCTGGTTTCAAATGTCAGAATCCTGTCCTTATGAAATCTATTCTTGGCTCTTATTCTGATAATATTCATGCTTTACATCTTTTTATAGATTGCTGCAAAACTGTTTAGCCTCTTGCCCAAGGCTAAGTTAATGACATGCAATATTTTACTGGCACTACCTCACATTGCTTAATTCTATTTCAGAATGCAAGGATGTAGCTTAAAAATTATTTTTATGATCTAACTTTATTTTTCAAAGGAAGTATATTTATTGATTTTACAGGTAGAATGAGAGAGAAATAGCTATCTTTCATTTGCTGATTTACCCCCTATTGGTGCAGTGGCTGGGGCTGGGTTATGCCCAAGGTGGAAACCCAGAATCATATCTAGATCTCTGTCAAGAGTAGCAGGGGCCCAAATATCAGGCCATCTGCCATTTTCTCAGGTGCCTTAACAGGAAACAGGATTGGAAGTGTAGCCATAGATACGGGCTACCAGTGATAGCTTAGCCTACTGTGCCGCAATGCCAACCCACTATCTGTGAAAGTGAGTGACCATCTAGGGTGATCGCATGTGCCAGCCTGCTGAGCTGTCCTTGTTGTTGTTGAGGGATCCAGTGATTGGAGGGACATTTGCTCCTGACTTCACAACCTTGGGCACACCCTCACTCTCAGCCACTCCTCTGGGACCCAGCTCTCGGCTTGGGGACTCTGTTCTGCCAGCCTATACCCACACTCCTGCCAGGACATATGACCCTTCAAGGAGAGCAATGTGGAGGGATTGTTTTGGGATAAGTTGTCAGCTTTCCAGAGTACTCGTAATTCCTGATGACGCCCTGACCTTTGCATGCGGGCAGCCAACTCTGGAAGGTGATTCTCTCGTGGGCTCGCTGCACCTGGAGTTGGAGTTGGGTTGAGGTGTTTCGAGCTGGTCAGTATTAGGTTATGTTGGGAGTGCGTACTGCATCATGTGGCCCAGCTTTAGTGGAGGAGGTCTATTTGCCTGCTCATATGAAAGTCCCCAAGTGTTTTGTGTCAAGAGTTGGGTCGGGCAGCTCCGAGTTGGTTCATAGGCATCCATGGCCCAGCCGCTGTTCTCAGTCTGCGATAGTTTCAGATGCTGATGTTTAGAGTTTGGGTTGGAGAAGGAACATCATGTGAGAAGAAGCATAGGATAATGTCAGATTCATGGGTGTTTTTCAGGGTCCAGGGAGGGCTGTGCTTCTATTCCTGTCTCTGGACAGAGCGTGGTTCAAGCTGGGCCCAGCTGCAGGATATGCTGTTTGGTCAGTGGCTGGGAATGCTGGTGGTGACATGTCCCAGTCTTGGTTTTTTGAATGCTTTCTGCCCTTTGCCAGACCTTGCTGGCCTCTTCACCCCATGTTCAGGCTGGCTGGGTGCTGGCGGGATTCCTGTGGACTCTTGTTGGGCTGTGGGAGACAGTCAAGCTGAGGTGCAGCCAGCCGTGTTCTGTTTTTAGGGTGACTGGTCAGGACTGTGGTTCTGCTCAGGAACAGGAAAGCTGCAATTTGGGAAAGAACAAGGCCCTGGGCAAATTTGGAAACTGAAGACCCAAGGTGTCTGTTCCTGGACAGAAGTATTTTTGGTGCCACCCAGTCAATTTAGTTTTCTATCTGAATTGTCAGGTGGGGAATGATCCAAAAATGGAGATCTGAATTGGTCCCATTTTAGGTTCTTATGTCAACTAATTGCAGTTGCAAAAGTGCCTGTTTTGGAATTTTAGTGAAAATTGTCTTAATTTTTTGAAAAATTAAAATATTACATTTGTTTTAATTTTTAAAAGTCAGCACTAGTATTAGAATCCCCAAAGGGTGGGGATAAGGTATTTGTTTAAAAAAATACATTTGTTTTATTATTTTGATACAATTCCATAGCCTCTGGGATTTTCCTTTCTCCCTTCCCAAATCCCCTTAACCCCCCCCCCCCCTGGTTTCCCCTATATTATTACAATAGTATAGTCCTTCCTAAGCAGTCATAAGTCCATCATTCTGCTATTTAAGTACATCCTGACATTGTAGGTATGGACAATGGCTGAGTCTAGCATCCTATGTTTAACAGTTTCATTTTGAGTCCCAACTTTGATTTGGAAATAGAGATGCATACTGCATTGTAGCTTCACATCTGGATATGATAGTCTCTATTATACAGTTACTCTACCTCCCCTTAAATGGAAAGCCATAAAACAAAATCAACAATAGGAAGAAAAAAATAGAAATTTTACAGCATGAAGTTAAATAACATGCTACGAATTGACTAATGTGTCACTGAAGACCAAATGGTCCGAACTAGACACCATTATGCTCAGTGTAGTAAGTCAACCCTAAAAGGACAAATATCATATGTTCTGTCTGATATAAGGTGACCTTCATGCAAAATACAAGATCAATAGCCATTCCAATTCTGTTTTTGCTGCATCTCCTGGGTTTTGAAATTTTTGTTTTTATTGTCATTCCTTCAAAAGTTTTTTTTTCCCTACTAATTTTCTTACTGACTCACAGGTCACACAGTAGCATCATTTGCTTCAAAACAGTTTTGGATTCTTTTTCACTTCTTTAGGCATCAGGTGTTTTTATGAAAGGTGCTGAAGTGTTAATTACTATGTATTTGGTTTTAAATATTGCAAAGCTAATGGGAAGAACGATGATTAACTTTATTTTTGTGTTTTTGCTGTTGTCTTCTTTTCAACCAACCTGATATTGAAGATATTTGGGAAAACAAATTGTGTTTGTACTGAATGTGAATACACTCCCTGTTATTCCTATATTATACAATATCAATGACAATTTGCATAGCAGTTACATGGTATTAGATATCATGAGTCATTGAGAGATGGTTTAAAATAAAAGGCTTTGAGAAGTTCCTGGAAAATGAAGTGGTCATGTGCATTTCCTGTGAACCTTGTGAAGTCCCCTTGTATGCAGGAAGATGTATGTGTTTCCGTGCAAACATGATGACATTTTATATAGGGGACTTGGAGCCGTCCCCTATGATTACCAAGGGACAAATGTTTATTGAAAATTTCCAGAATGCTTTCCATGACAGTCCCTGTCTATAGGGTGCATCAAATATTCCTGTGAGTGTTTGACATAAATTATTAGTATTCTCTTGCTACAAAACAAAGGGGCCCAAACTCAGCAACTAAGACTAACATTGTTTGTTCTTGCTGTTTCTGTGGGCGGAGAGGTGGGGTGCCCTGCTCAGTGCTTCTCTGGCTGTGACAGAGGTGTCAGCCAGGGCTGTGTTCTCATCTGGAGTCCAGACATCTTCCCAGCTCATGAGGTGTTGGCAGAAAGCAAAGCTAGAAATTATAGTCCAGTTGAGTGTTATGGCTGCTTCCCGGCTGTTCCCCAAGTGTTTGGCTTTTTTTTTTTAATTTCTTTTAAAAAAATCTCTTTTCTCCTAAATTACAAGAATAATGACATGCCTTTTCAAAACATTTAAAATAGCTTAAGCATTTGTGAAATAAAATGTAATTTTCTTCTATCAGTGCCCCAGGCCTATTCCCAGAAGTAATAGTGGTTAGTAGAATGGTATGTAATCTTGCACACCATTGTACTGGTGTGTAATTTTAGTTTGATTGGAAACAAATTTTCCTGTTCTAGAGTTGGAAGCTTAGGAGAAAGCTCTTTCTCCTACCTAGGTGGGTCTTTACTCAGAAAACCCAAACCCAAAAGAATGGTTTGGATGCAACAGGAGCAATCTGTAATTTAATGGACAGCTGGCCCTCTGGTGAGTTCTACATCCACAGACCCTACCTGTCTCGTGATGGAAAACCAATTGCGTTGAACTTTGTTGACCCCACAGAGCCCATGCAAGGAAGAGGGGACAGGATCTCACACTCTTGGGAGGAGCCACCCAGGTCTGAGTGTGCGTTCATGGTGTGCTGTCAGTAGCATGCGGCCCACTGGTGTGTTGAAAGGTAGACTGCTCAGGCAAGGAGCAAACACAGCGTTTCTGTTCAGGAGTGTGGATTTGCTGTCTGCTTGGAGTGGAGACGTGGCATCCGAAGGCTAGATGAAGCAGGTGAAAAACAGCAGTTCACAAGGCCAAAGACAAATGTTGTGTCTAACTTCTGAGCGTGGTCAGTCTCATGGTTCATTTTAATAACTGGCCACTTTCAACCCATACAAGATTCTCTAAACCCTTTGGTGGTTGAGAAACTTCTTCCTCTTAGAATGTTCAGAGTTGACACCCACTTATCTATTATTTACCAGTCTTAGAGAGTTCAATCATGTGGACTCTAGGCAGTACTTGAAATATTTGTGGAATATTTATAATATATTTAGATATTCTGATTGAAGCCACTCTAAAGGTTTGACTTGAGGAAATTATGGTTCAATAGTAGTTTTGCTGAAGTGTCAGCTTTTGGAAGGACCGTGGTGGGCACCGGGAAGTAAACGGTAGAAAGAGGAAGCAGTTCAGCCTGAGGAACAGTTGGCCAGGTTGGCTGTCCTTCTAGAGAAGCATTAGTTTCAGCCTTTGCATCTGTAGTACAGGTATGTTTTAATGCTGGTCCTAAGTTCTAGTGGGAAGTTGTGTTTTCCATTGAACTCTACCATGAAAGGGTAGAGAGAGATAATGTGGCTTTTGGTTGAGACATGGGCTTCTAGCAGACTGACCTAAGCCTGAATCTTGACCACTTACATAACCATAGGATTTACTTTTTAGAGTTGGTGTGAGAAGAAAGAGGTGCCTTGGTCCTGTGCCTGGCACATAGGAGTAGAATATGGTTGGTGCTGATTCTCTGAGAAGCTTGGAGCCTAGGATGATGTTTTTAGTTTTTAAAAGATTGTTTGAAAAGTAGGAAATTGGAGAGAACTTCGTCTGCTGGTTACTCCCTAAAGGCCTGCCAAATCCAGGGCTGGGTCAGACCCAGACCAGGAGCCAGGAACTCCGTCCAGGTCACCCCTATGGGTGCAGGTACTGAAGCACTTGGGCCATCTTCTCCTGCTTTCCCAGGTGCATTAGCAGAAAGCTGGATCAGGAGTGGAGCAGCCTGAACTCAAAGTGGTGCCCCTATGGGATGCTAACATTGCAGGTTAACCCACCACTCCACAGTGCTGTCCCTCAGGAACACTTCCAAGTTTCACACATGGAGATATTTTAGTGCTTGATTTCTTCTTTCTCTCCTCTCTCTGGTATTTGTTGTACAGCTCAATTTTTTCTGCATTTCTACATTGAGACAACCTCATACTAATTTTGTTAAGATTTTACAGCAAGCACTGTGGTTGTAATAGAGGACGCTCTGCATTTTACGTTAGAGTTCTGTTGGATCTTGAGAAGGCCATCTATTTGGAAAATGCTTGTTTCATCATGGAGTTCACAAAGATATGGCAGTATTGTATTATCCATCTCCAAAGTAAAGGCTGCCGGAGGTGATTATTTTTAGCCAACTTTCAGCGTGGCATGGAGCTCATATATAGTTCTATAATTCATAGTCTGAATGACTGGCAGCCCAGGAACGAAAGATAATATGAGGGTGGTGTGGGCATGTCTTGGACAGGACCAGCCACGACTGTGCCTGACAGGCTTGCAGCTATCTTAGGCAGCTTTTGCTTTGTATGACCTCTTGGCCTCTGCTGCATGGAGCTCCTGGCCCAAGGCCAGGAATGTCAGGTATGGTTTATAGGAAAAGCGGAATGAGGCTAGATCCCTTCCTCAAGCTGCAAATTGAGAACTACAGGAAAGGTAGACCATCAGTAGCACCGAGCTACTGGCAGTGATGGTGTTGAGAGAGGCCGTGATGGTCCGTGCTCAGGCAGGAGCCGTGGAGGAGCAGATGAGATAAGCAGCCAGTGCGGGCTCGGAAGCATCAGGAACACCTCCAGGGGACCACTCTGTTGTATGGGAACTGGCTCATCCTCATTCTCTTGTGGCATGAGAATGGCCTGTTGGGCATTCTGGGGTGTACTCATTGTACATAGGGTGCAAGGTTCCTGAAAGAGCTCCAGCAAACCACAGTTCTCTGCTGCCCTTACCGGCTGGGATGTGGAAAGCTTTGGCGTGAAGCTCTGCCATTGTCACAAACTCATGGAGAAACCTGTGACAAATATTTCAGTAGTTCCTTGCATTGTGAAAACAAGTTGGTCTCATTGTCAGTTTTCCTATGTGTTGCATATTTATCACAAATACTTCTTTCATCATGAATGCATCGAGGGAGGGATGTGAAGTGTACACACAGAGTTATTGTCTTAGGAAGACTCAAAGAGACACAAGTCTGTTACTGGCTTGGCACTTGAATTTTCACTTAGACCATCTTGGCAGTAGTTTTTCCTCTCTTTTGAAACAATTCTTACAATTTTCTGTTACCTGACACATACAAGTTGCATAATGTTTGGATACATGTATATATTGTGTAGTGTCCAGTTGGGGTTAGTATATCTTTGCAAATATTGAACATTTCTTAGTGGTAGAAATATTAAAAATCCTACCTACCTTGCAGTTGTTTTAGGTCGGTGGACAATACTGTGTCCTCAAAAAAAATCCAGTGCAGACAGAGGTCCTTTTCAAGGGAATTTGTGAAGTTTTGCAGATGACTAATCGCCATCATTGTGGCATGTGTTTTCTTGATGCCGCGTGATGAGATTCCCAGGATGTGAGACCCAGGAAGAGAGTAGCTCATCCTCATCAGGATGTGAGCACTGTGTTGTTCTTTCTCATGACTCTTACCCGGCTTGTCCCAGCACTGTGCTTTTCCTGTCGGCTTTGCTCAGATACATACACCTCCTATGCTCATCTGATGATCCAACAACTTCCTGTCAACAAAGACCATTTTGTAAGCATCTTGGAGACCCTAGGGCTTGAGGCACTCTGAGGTTCTCCCATGGAGTTGATTGGGGTTTAAACTTTCTCAGTGAAGGCTTCCGAGTTCTGATTTGGCTACTTGCAGTGGCCGGCAGATTCACATAGAGCCAGAGTGCACTTACAGAACTCCAACAGGGAATGCTCGTGTCGCTTGTCGGGTGTCAATTCCTGTGCTGCGTGCCTTGGCACATACTCTCGCCACGTCTCAGAATTAAATGAGGGAGAAATTGGAAGTATTGTGCTTGCTTAGATGAAGAATTCAGTGATGTGCCCAACTTCACATAAAATTGAAAAATTTGCCAGGTAGTGTGGAGCCAAGGTTAGTACAGTATTTCAGATACATATGAAGCATTATTATCATGGTGGGCATAGCATCTGAGGGTAGGGCTTAAGTCAGGGTGGTCAGGCTTCACATGCAATTGGTTTTATAACCTCAACCTGATTATTCACTGAACTTCATCAGACCAAAGTTTAGAATTCCTCAAGTTCAAGGCTGTCTACAGTTTGATTTCAGGAAATCAAATCTAGGAAAACTCTTCCATTTCTTTTCTGTGGGATGTGCCTGTGGAGGTCTTTTCTGCCTCTATCGCTGTTGTGATCTGTGTGATAGCACGTGTCAGGATTTCCTTCCTTTGTAAGGCTGAATAAGGTTCCATTGCACATGACTCTGCTATGTCTTTATTTGTCCATTTGTCTGCTGGTAACACTGTGCTCCTTCCCCCTTTTGGTGATGGTGAGTAATGCTGCTGCTATGAACATGGGTGTGCAAATAGCTATGTGGGTCCCTGGCAGTTCATACGTTTAGCAAATAGATTGAGTTGCAGTTAAGAGCTGTGACTATTTAAAACGTTGACCCAAAAGGAAAAAGCAAGTATCGCTGCTATAGAGTTGGGGAAGTTGTGTGTTTTGGCCTGGCTGTGAGGCATGGTATCATCATTCCTTTCATTGTTAACAGTTCTGTTTTCTGATGGGAAAGCCGGTGGTTCTGCACCTGGTGATTCTGCAAGTTTGATTGAAAGCGTGGTCTGGGAACTCACATTGTAGCACCAGCATCCCATATGGGTGTCGGTTCGAATCCTGATTGCTCTGCTTCTGATCCAACTTCCTGTTGATGTGCCGGGGGGTGGGGCGGGTGGTGAGTGGAGGATGGCCGAAGATGGGGGAGACTGGAAGAAGCTCCTGGCTTCAGATTATTGCAGCCATTTGGGGAATGAACCACCTGATGGAAGACCTCTTGCACACTCTCAGTCTGTAACTATGCCTTTCAAATAAATAAATCTTAAAAAAATAGAATATATTTGAAAGAAACCTCTTCCAACAAAGTAAAACAGGGAAGAACAGAGCTTGTATGGTGTTCTTTTTGGGAGGGCACATTGCTGCAACCCCCTTCCCTCTTCACCACTCTCTCTGCCACCCAATCATCACTGCCTCTGAAAGCTGCTCAGACCCTGCAGATCTGACTTCTGGGGCTGCTTGTTGACCTTAACTTCCTGTAAACCTGAGACACTCCTTTAGATAGTGAGATAATAAGGCTACCTAGCCAGAGATTGCTTAAATCTTATCTGAGAGTAGTTAACTCTTAAATTCCCTGCTCTGTCTGTAAGGCACACCTCTTTTGCTGAGAATGTGCTGCTTCCTTGTTCGATGGTTGCAGCCTAAACTCAGCCTCCTAGTCGGCACTGTTATGTTGGGGGTTTTTTGTGTCCATGTCTTGACCCCCTTGGATTTAAACTCACTACTTCAGGGTGGAAATACCAAGACTTGGTGATGAGTACTCGTTCTCTGATACTTGTGTCTCTGGTGTCACTGAAGACAGGAATTAGTGCTTAGTTGGATAGTTCAGGAAATCCTGTCTGATACGTTACCACTCCCTGACGTATTTCTCTGAAGCTGATGGATGGTTGTGATGAAATCTTTTCTGTCGAGGTGAAACATTTTCCCTGTAAGCTGATTTCCTTTTCCTCCTTTTGTTTATTTATCAGTTAAGAGGTATCAATCAAGTGGAAACTGTGCAGTTTGAACAAGCTATCCGTGCATTGCAGAATTCCTTGGCACCCGTAGATATTTGTCTTTTGTTTCCATTTTGCATGAAATTTTCAGATGCCCTCCTGGAAGCAGGTGGGGCCTTCCTCGTGTGGTCTGCTGGGGAGCTTTGGCCCAACACAGCACCACCTTGTTAAACAGATGCTGAAAGCATCGTGGAAGGCATTGCCCAACACAGGTTTCCTGCGATGAGGCTGTGCTCCCTGCTGCTGGCTACTAGAACTTCCAAGGCTCACAGCCAGTGTGGATTGCACGCTGTCATGACACCTTGGCTCCAGCCCTTGCTTTCACTCTGCTAGCTGTTGTGGTTCTTTCACTGGCTTCTTTGTGTCTGTTGTTCTGGGCATTTAGATAGAGAATTTCCATCTGTTTCATGGGGGTTTAAGATAGTTTAACAAAATGGTGTATGCATGTTTATTACCTGCCGGATGTTTATTAGGCTTCAGGGTGGGTTTTTAACACACCCAGAGACAGGCAAACAACTAAAATTTATCCTGAAGAAAATTCTATCTGGTAGATGGTATTCAGATAGGAGGCTTTGTGAGAGCCCAATAAAGCAGGAGCTTTAGATTCAGGAAGAATTTTGGGTGTGAGCAGGAAGCTGAGTCAGGAGCAGAGGTGGGAATCCAATCCAGGTACTCTGGTCTGGACGTAGGCAGCCCAGGCAGTGACTTAGCCCTGGACGTAGGCAGCCCAGGCAGTGACTTAGCCCTGGATGTAGGCAGCCCAGGCAGTGACTTAGCCCGCTCATGTACAATACCTGTTCCTATAGCACTATTTTTTAAACTGTATTTTTTCCTCCTAAATCTCATTAATCTCATGAAAGCCATTGAATGGATTAGGAATAACACTTATAGAAGAAAATTGTAGCACCTAGAATTGGATAAAAGCTATTAGAGCATCACGTGGTAAGGGTAATTTTGATTTTATGAAATTTTTATCTCAGGTGTATGAGCATGTGCATAGACACATCCTTGATTATGATAATCTTATTTCTTAGATTGAGTTATAGTCAAATACTGGAAAGAGAACAGCTGTAGAACGGCACCTTTACCTCTTTTCAGTTTCAGGTGTTGCCGCTGTTTGTTGCAGTGTGCTGGGATGCTGGGATAGCATAGGCCAAGTTAGACATGGGGTTAGAATGCAAGTGAGTGAGGCTACAGGGATTTTTCTTTTCAGGATTAGCTGTATAGCCGTTTCCAAATGGCAAGGCGAGACCTAAGAGCCCTAGACAGGCCAGCGGCAGCACATGTGCAGTTGCTAGAGTTGAACAGAATACCTGGTGTTGCAGGTGAGGACCACCAGTGCTTTTTTTCTGGCCCTTAACTCCTCCTCTCTGAGGACTGTGTTCTGGAAGAAACAACTTATAGAATGAAGTGCTTGGGTTTCACATTATATATTTTGGGAGTGAAGGGACCTTTGGGAGTGGTTACTAGCTGGGGGATAGAGCTTGCTGACTTGAATGTTCTCCAAAAAAAGAAATTTCAGACCTGGCTGTGATTTCATTGAGAATGCTTGGACACTGGTGGTTCACGGCCAGAGATAGTTGAAATGGAAAGGTGCAGATGCTTTTGACCTAGAAATATTTGTAGATTCTTATTTAAAAATCTGCCCTTGAGAAGTAAAAAAAAAAATAGGCCTGCTAATCGAAGGTGCCATTTATAGGAAAGATAGAGCTTTTCCATTTCTTTTTGTTTCCTTCTCTTCTTCTTTCCTCCCCCTCTCTCCCCTCCAGATGTCAGAGGATAGACCTACAGGGCAGGAGGCTGGAGGGAGCTTGCTGTTGCATGTTGATGGAAGTGTGAATGCATGTGAACATTGGGGAGTGCTACGTTCAGCATTGTGGAGGTGGTAGGACAGGGAAGGGATAGGCTACTCATTTCTTCATTATCTTCTTTAGAGCATTCTGTAATAGCAAAACATCAACTCAGTAACATGCAGTGGTTTGTGCGAACCAGTGATATGTTACACATAAGTCTAAACATGGAACTTTCTGGTCTCTGGTGTTCTCATCTCTGAAAAAGACTTACATCTGGTGCTAAATGGAGCACGAGAAGCTTTCATGAACTAGAGTAGAATTTGAAATCCTACCTAGCCAGTCAGCTGCTCTCAGGGGTGTCTGAGTCTCAGAGGAACAAGGACTGTGGCTGTGGACATTGAGGTTCTTCGGCAGGCACATGAGGACATGTTTAAATCTTTGGCTAATATGCAAGAAACTCTCGGAGACCCATGAACAGCAAGGGTAGGAGTCACAATAAAGGACAAGCCTACTAGAAAGTCACTGTCTAAGCTTACCTATCTGAAATGTGCATAAAATGGAATAGAGGGTAGGTATAGTTTCTGGTCATGTTTATTTAAATTGGGCCCCTTTTGTGGTTTATTGAGCTTTTTTGCTTTGTAGTGGTACCAGTTACTGTCACTGTGTAACAAACCACTCCCAGCAGTCTGGCTGAAAACAGCCGTCATGGGTTCACAGTCATCAGGAATAGCGCTTGGGCTTTCGGTCTTGTATTGCTGTTCTTGCCTGGGCTTACTAAGAAGCTTTAGGCATTTGGTGGCCTAACTGGTCCCGGATGTTGCACAATGGCTGCACTTACTTATCCAGCCACTGGCAGGCTGTGTAGGACAGACAACCTGGGCTCTGTCTCTGACCTCCCCATTGGGTTACTTGAGCTGATTTACATCTTGGTTTTTCAGCCAGTCGTGAAAAGAATGGGGCATATCGTCACACACAAATATCCTCTGGTTTATTCCACAGATGGCTATAGTGGCTGGGACTAGGCTAGCCTGAAGCCAGGAGCTTGTTCCAGATCTGCCATATAGGTAGCAGGGGCCCAAGTGCTTGGGCCATCCTCTGCTGCCCAGCCCATAAGCAGGGAACTGGATCAGAGGTAGAGCAGCAAGGACATAAACCATCCGCTATGGAGGATGCTGGCATTTTGGGCCCAGAAATTCACATTTCAAAGGGAGTATGCCTCCAGGGATGGAAGGAATTGTTCTGCTCATTGTTCAAATGTCCCACCATAGTAGGACAAGAAACCAGAGCAGAAGGGAACTAGAAAGGATCCTTCAAATGTTCATGGAAAATAAAATTAAAAAGTTCGTTCAATGGCAACACCTGGCATACCTGTTCAGTAAAACACTGGGGAGTATATACAGTGTTTGGCGTTGTATTTCAACGTAAGAATAGTTGAAGAGTCAGTGGCTTGTCCTGCTGACTTTTCTTTGTGATGAATGCACCTGGTGTGTATCAGTCATTGGGTCAACAAATACTTACCGGACGTCAGTGTGCCAGTTAGTGTTCTAGGTGTTAACGAGACTGCTGGGAGGGAAAGCACACGTAATTCAGCATGTAAACAAGTCACAACTAAAAAAACTTGCAGCTTTTTGGTGTGGCTTCTGCTGTGGTACAGCGGTTATTTTTCGGTCGGTGAGAATGCCGGAGGCAGGCTTTATCTGCTGTGTAGCCATTGTGAAATCTGGTTTGAAAGAGCATCCCGGTAACGAGTTTTTCTGCAGATGGCATATCTGCATGTTTTTAGGTTATTGCATTCAAGAAATTACCTAACAAGGGAGAAGGATTTAGTCACTGTCTACCTGAAGAAGGCGTTTAACAGATATCAAAGGAACCAATGTTTTTAGATATGTAATTAATTCCAATGTTTTAGTTAGAAACCATTGAAACAAATATTCTATTCATTCATCTTCATCTGCCTGCCAAAGTGAGATGCAAAGTGAGAATGACGAGGAAGCTTTCTTGAGAAAATTTGGCTTAAATGAGAGAAATTAGAGTCTTCTTGTGTCAGGCCATATTAAGTGTGTTGTTCCAATTAGTATTCTGAGTGAAGATCAGTCGTAAGTGCTGAAATCGTGGGAGCCAAGTTTCTCACACACCAGCCGGCTGGTCCACTTGTGATAAGATTAGGTTCTTATAGACTCAACATGCATATGAAATCACCTGTTTTGTTTTCCGCATGGGGACAAAGTCTTGTATAATGGCAACCAATGTGAGTAGTATAAAAAATGGAATTTTCCTACTTTTTCTTGGTTTTCTATTTGATTTCATTTTCTAGAAAGATCTGGCAGTCTCCTTGAAGCTCCATTGTGGCAGCGGTGGAAAAACTTGTTCTAGAAGTGCTCTCTTTGTTAGATGACTTTGGAAAGGTGGGGACTACTTTGGAAAGGTTCTTTGCTTTTATACCTTTTGTTCTTGAAATTTCTTTTTATCACTTAGTTTTGTTGGCATCTCTTTTCCCCTTTCTCTCTTTGATGTTGCAACTGAAGGGACAAGTAGTGGAGCTGCCACAATGACTTACAGTTCTGGCGTTTGTTGTGGCATTGGGAGGCATGGCACAGAACGAACTAAACCAACGCTGCTCATGCATGCTGCCAGGCTTAAGTGGAAGGCGTGGTAATAGTGTTCTCAGAGGGAGAGAGGGCTAGTGTCTGGGAAAATAAAACATTGACCCCCGAGAACATACATTTAGAATTTTACTTGAAATATAAGTCTGATATGAAATGTACTTTCCTCAAGTACATTTAAGTTCTCATATTTATAAGACATTGACTATAATAGGAAATTGTTACTTGAATACCCAGAGGATGACTGTGGCTCTGATAGTGAATTGTTTGTGGTCTGAACCCTTGGCAGAGACTCAGGAGCTGTGGGAGGTTCAAGCTCCTGTGAAGGTTTTAGCATGTAGGTGTTGTGGGGTGGGCAAGAGGGAAGATTTTTTTTCTTTGTGCAGTGGTATAGTAGACTAATTCTCTGCGTGCAGGTCCCGACTTTTGTGTCCCAGCTGCTCTACTTCCCATCCAGCTCCCTGCTTATGGCTTGGGAAAGCAGAATAGAATGGTCCAAAGCCTTGGGACCCTGCATCCACATAGGAGACCTGGAGGAGGCTCCTGGCTCCTGGCATTGGATTGGCTCAGTTCTGGCTGTTGTGAGCACTTGGAGAGTGAAGCAGCAGGTGGAAGATTCCTCTCTCTCCTTCTCTTTGTAACTTTGCCTTTTTCTTTTGAATGAGAGAAGGAAGTACCAGTAAGTGTTAGGCAGAGATGTGGTCTTGTATCAGCAGGAGTTGGAAATGACATTTTTAGCAGTGACAGCTTTGGAGAGCTCTTAGAACCATAAACTAATCAAGAGGTTTCAAACCAATCTAGAGATTTCTTTTGAAAAAAAAAATTTTTTTTTAAATATTTATTTTTACTGGAAGGCAGTTCAGACTTATGGAGAGAAGGAGAGACAGAAAGATCTTCCATCCACTGGTTCACTCCCTCCAAATCCCGAGTGGTCAGATTGGAGCCAATCCAGAGCCAGCAGCTAGGAGTTTCTTTCAGGTCTCCTATGTGGGTCCCAAGGCTTTGGGCCATTCTCCACTGTTTTCCTAGACCACAAGCAAGGAATTGGATGGGAAGTGGAGCAGCTGGGACATGAACCAGCACCTTTATGGGATCATGGTGCTTGCCATGTGAGAATTAAGCCATTGAGCCATCAGGCCAGGCCTGTGGAAATTGTAACTGTTTCAATCTGTCCGTTCGATTTATCAACAAAATGAGTAAGTGTGATTGAGCACCTGCCTTCAGAGATACAGAAAATATCACTTGAAGGGTAAATCAGTAGAACTGATGTTTTTAAAAGAAATGGAGCCATGTGACAGCAAGGCTGAGAGCTGGGAGTACATTTTGTATACTGATGGGTGTATTGTGTTCTTGTTTTTACAGACTTACATTGGAAGTGTGGTTATATCTGTTAACCCGTACCGGTCATTGCCCATCTATTCACCAGAGAAAGTGGAAGAATACAGGAATAGAAATTTCTATGAGCTGAGCCCTCACATGTAAGTGCGGCATTCAAACATGACGTTTCTTTTTCACTGTGGAGTTGTGTAGTTGACAGATGTGTGCAGCTGTCTTCCTGAATGTCAGGAAACTGTTTTTGTCAGTATTTCTTTTTTAAAATCTGATAAAGGAATGTGGTGGTGACTTGTTACGCCTTAAGTTTTTAAGAAACAACAGAGTGCTTCATTGGATGCCAGATTCAAGTTCTGATATATTTACATTCACTATGTAAAGTATTTTCAGTTAAAAATTCCATATAAGTAGCAGCTGCTGCCTATTATTTTTACAAGTGAAGCAGGAATGTGTATTGTGGATTAATATAAAGAACCCAGCAATATTTCCATAGTAGTTTCGTTGAGATGGGAAAGAACACAAGTGTTTGGCTACATCCTGGTGATTGGGTAAAAAGCTGAATTGATTCCTTCAGGTTATCTTTGTAGACCTTATTTGCCAGATGTATGTGATAGACCAGATGTTTCACCTTCCCTGAAGTCAGTCACCTGTTTTCCTTTTTTCTGAAGGTCATTTGCTAGTACAAATAATTCCTATACAGTGCCTAGAGGCCTTTTGTCTGCTTGTTCAAGTTGAGGTCTTTGCTGATGTGATTAAGGGATGCTGAATGAGACCGCTGATGTATACCATAAGTTTGTTTTCTCATCTGAATGACTGAAAAATTACACTACCTGGCACCCTTTTCTTGGACTGCTGGGTCAATGACAGACCTGAGTTGTTAGATGCTAGACCTGTTCCCCAAATAGAGATGAATGAAAGACAAATGATGACTAAAACTTATCGTAAATAACAAACTTTGTCTCTGAAATCTTGTTAAAGTTACTGCTTCCCAAGAGAAGTCTGTTCCATATTTTGATGTGTCTACTATTGAGTTTAAAGAACGAAAGAAAACTGCCCAGCTGGGTCCAGCTGTGAAATGAGTTAGGCGCCTCAGATGTGTCTGCTAGAAACTTGGACCATTTTCTGCCTGCACCCTGGGGGCTGAGGAATTCACCAGAATGCATGTTCTCATGTTGTGAGTTGTGACAAGTGGTCATAATGTCTTGTGGAGGGCAGTGGTGGACACACGTTATCCTTTTCACATGATTAACTGCTGGTTGCAGATTTAGCATATTTGTCAACCTTTGCTGAACACTGGGCTGGGGCTGGCCTTCAGTAATGCCAAGCTCTCTCCAAGACTTCAGTGTTGTCATTGCCACCACTGTGATTATTTTTGGCGGTAGCTTGTTACTCCCCTCCCCTGACAGAGGATGATATATTGATGAAACAATCCTGTGCTGCTATGAATTGCTTATAAACATGTACAGGTAAACATCAATGGTGAAATGTTCAGGAAACAGCCTTGATGTTAGAAAGGATGCAGATTAGTTGGTGGAGAGATGGTGGGGATAGGGACAATATTTGAGAAGGCTTGAACTGTCGACTTGTGCTTACTTCTGGACACTTCAGAACATTCATGGGAAAAGCATTTCTTTAAGGAGGACAATTTTGTCACTTAAGGGGCATGGGACAATAGTTGAAGCTATGTTACAGCTGGGGGTAGGATTGTGCTACTAAGAAGTAGAAGCTGTGGGTGTGACTAAATAGCTACAATGCACATGACAGTCCCCACAGTAAAGAATCATCTGTTCACAGTGTCAAGAGTGCAGAGGCTGGGAAATCCCAAAGCAAAATGAAGGAAATACAGGAAGTCTTAGTTGGGTCTTAGCACAAAAGGAATTTCTCTGTAGAAATAAAGATCAGGTCTATTAACTATGATAAAAATATTATCTAGTAACTAAAGAACATTTCTAGCATTCTCTAGGTGTCTATTTTAGTTTCTCCTAGTAATGGAACACAGATGACATTTTTATACTGTTAGACACTTAAGATTTAAATTCATTTTGAAAATGGTAGTGAACAACTGAACGCTACAGTTTCCCAAATGGATTCAGGTTATTCAGTGTCTCACAGAAGTAAAATCTGCAAGTGACCTAATTTCTTTTTACCTTGAGAAAAATAAAATTTGAAATTGGCTTTAAAAAGTGCTTCAGTCCCTGCAGTGAAATATGCATCCGATGCCTGAGTGTTTCTGTTTAACTTGAGGCTGTGATGCTGTTCTCAGAGTGTGGTGCTTGGACCTGTGGCCTATCCACTGGGGGCAGATGAAAACGCTCGTTAGGGGTCTGTTCTCCAACATGGAAGCTCATACTTTGGAATCTCTTTCTAATACCTGTCCCTAAAAGATCCCTGTGGGAGACAGCGTGACACCACTGCCCTGGTTCATCTCATGCATCTCCAGCAATAAAATGAAATAAATACCCAGTTATGCTTATTAGGATCAACACAAGGTCTAAAACATGAGTGATGTGCCTGCTGTGTGAGTTGGCCTGGTTCGTAGGACAACTCCTCCCTCTCTTGCTTGCCCCTTCCCTCCTCACTCCCCACACTGCTGCCTGACGCAACTTCTTTGTGTATTCTGCATCTGCTGCCAGGGATGCTGGTCCCTATTTATTCCCCAAAGCCGCCCTGTTTACCCTTCACATCTGTTGCACTTATCACTGTTAGAATTTAACAGTTTTTGGGTTATATGGCTGATATCGGCCTGGCTTACGATGAGGGGTGTGTGTGTGTGTGTGTGTGTGTGTGTGTGTGTGTGTGTGTGTATGTGTGTTAAGATTTACTTAATTATTTGAAAGACAGAGTGATAGAAAGAGGTGGAGGTCAGGGGCAGAGAAAGAGAATATGAATGAGTGAATGAGAATCTTCCACCCGCTGGTTCACTCTCCACATGGCTACAACCTCCAGGTCAAGGTCAGACTCAGATAGGAGCCAGGAACTCCGTCTTGGTGTCTCATGTAACCAACAGGGACCCAAACATTTGAGCCATCATCTTCTGCCTCCCAGGTACTTTAGCAGGAATTTGGATCAGAAGCAGAGCAGCTAGGAGTTGAGCTAGCACGCCAGTATGAAATACTGGCTTACAAAAAGTGGCTTAGCCCACCATGTCACAACACTGTAGATTACAGTGTGGGTTCAGTAGAAGCAGTTGAACAGGAATGGGCCACAAGTTCCAGCTCTTCCCTTTATATATTCTGTAATCTTGAAGAAACTTCAACTTAGAAGTATTTTTCTCTGTTCATTGGAAAAGTAATCACAACATATGGAATATTTGTGAGGGATAAATATCAGTGAAGTTCTTATCATGGAACTTGCTATAGCTCTGTAGTATAGGATATCTGCTGCTATTGATGGTGATAGCTCCAGTAGTGATTATCATGGATATGTGGCATGTGGGTCTGCGTTAACAGGAAACACAAGAGCCAGAACCAAGACTATAGATAGATCCTCCTCAAACTAGGGTATGTTAACTTCCTTTTCCAGAAACCTTCCTGGTCTTCCTAGTACTTGGGCCTCTTTGGCTTAGTGTTGAAAACACTCCACAGCACAGTGTAAAGCGTTCCTCTCCTAGCCTGAACTCTGCTGTTGTCCTTCTGCCACTTCATATTATGGTTGACAGTGTTTCACACCATCCTCATAAAGGAGGTAGAATGCTGCAGAGGAGGGACTGAACTCTGCACGTCTCGGCCTGTGCTGCCCTCTTTCAGGACTCCGTGACGGCAGGGCAGCAGAGGCCTTAGTGCATTCTTGATTACATTTCATCTGCATTATCTCACATCTGGTAATGGTTCAGTGAAATGCAAACTTTTTTGATGGAATATTCAAAAATCTGTACAATGAGAACCGTTTTACTATTGGAAGATGAAAATGCTGTTTTTATGCTGTTTTTCTACTGTAACCACTTTGGTTCCATTTCCTTTATCTATTTATTTTTTAAAGATTTATTTATTTTTATTGGAAAGACAAATTCACAGAGAGGAAAGTGTCTGCTGATTCACTCCCCAAGTGGCTGCAATGGCTGTAGCTGAGCCAGGAGCTTCTTCTGGGTCTCCCACGCAGGTGCAGGGTCTCAAGGCTTTGGGCTGTCCTCTACTGCTTTCCCAGGCCACAAGCAGGGGAGCTGGATGGGAAGTGGGGCTGCCAGGACATGAACTGGTGCGCATATGGAATCCTAGCTCTTACAAGACAAGGATTCAGCCAATTGAGCCATTACATCAGGCTTTTGGTTTCATTTCTGCTCTCTATGTGCATATTGGAGGGGAATTTGGCATTAGGAGGCAATATTGTGACACCTGCCACCAGTGCTTCCTGGTGGTTATAACCCAGTAGTGTTCTGAAATGTGTCTTGCTTAACTTAGACTACAGTATGGCAGGGTACTGTTGTAGGGATTGCAAACCCAATTTGAAACAAGCAGCATTTTTTCCTTTTTTTTTTTTTTTTAAGATTTATTTATTTTTATTGGAAAGGTAGATCAGATTTATGGAGAGTAGGAGAGATCGAAAGATCTTTTGTCTGCTGGTTTACTCCCTAAGTGACCACAATGGCTAGAGCTGAGCTGATCAGAAGCCAGAAGGTTCCTCTGGGTCTCCTTGTGGGTGCGGGGTCCCAAGGCTTTGGTCCATCCTCCCCTGCTTTCCCAGGCCATAAACAGGTAGCTGGATGTGAAGTGGAGCAACTGGAGCATGTGCTGGAACACAAATTAATGCCGGTGCATGCAAGGTGATGATTTAGCCACTGAGCGATCACACACCTCCACCCCCCTATTTAAGTTTATTTATCTGAGAGGTGAAGCTGTAGAGAAACAGTGGGAAAGACAGAGGAAGAGAGATCTCCATCTGTTGGTTCAGTTTCCAAATGACACCTATGGACAGGGCTGGACCAGGCTGAAGTGAGGATCCAAGAGCTTCATTTGGGTATTCCATGTGGGTGCCAGGTCCCAAGTACTTGGGCCACCCTCTACTGTTTCCCTACTCCATGAACAGATAGCTGAATCAGTTGTAGAGCAGCAGGAATGATCAGAAATAGCTATATGCCTACAATGTGTAAAATCTTTAAACATTTATCCTGTGAACACAACTAATTTACCCAAATTGAGGCAAAAAGACAGAGAAAACCTGAGTAGACCAATAATCAAGGCTGAGTTTGAATCAATAACAAAGAGTATCCCAAGAAAGAAAAGCTCAGGATTGATGACTTCACTGCTGAGTTATACCAAACTACCAAAGAATAGCTACTCCAAATTCTTCTTTAAGTAGTCAGAACAATCGAAAGGGAAAGAACTCTTCCAAAGTGATTCTGTGAGACCTGCCATACTTTGATTCCCTAACCAGAGAAGTTATTTTAGAGACCTATAGAAAAATACCTCTGAAGAATAGATGTAGGGCCCAGCGTGGTAGTCTAGTGGCTAAAGTTCTCACCTTGCAAGCACGCAGTGGGATCGCATATGGATCCCATATGGGTCGTGTCCCAGCAGCCCCACTTCCCATCCAGCTTCCTGCTTGTGGCCTGGGAAAGCAGTTGAGGATGGCCCAAAGCTTTGGGATCCTGCATCCACGTGGGAGACCCAGAAGAAGTTCCTGATTCCTGGCTTTGGATCAGTTTAGCCCAGACACTGGGATCACTTGGGGAGTGAATCAGCAGATGGAAAATCTTCCTCTCTGTCAATAAAAATAAATAAATAAATCTTAAAAAAATTGAACTGGTGCCCATATGGGTTTCAGCACCATAAATAGTGGCTTGTCTCATTATGCCACACCACTGCCCCTGCCCTCCATTCTTGTAAAATGAAATCTAGTAAAACATTTAAATTAAAAAAAAAAAAGCTTAAGCCCTTGAAAAGTTTGTGATTAGTTCATACCAGAAAATGAGAAAATAACTAGGGGGAAGATTTTAGATGGTGGTAATGTCAGCTGCCCTGACATGAGCCCTCAGTCCCTGTGGAACCTTTGACCGCTAAGTTGGTGTCAAACTGCAGGGCTACCAGCTATTGCCAGTAGAATGGTATTTCTGGGATGCTTGCGTATTTCAGGTACTTGCTAGTCCTGTTATTGGATTCCTCTCAAGGTGAACTAGATAATTGTTCTAAGAACACTTGTAAGCGTATCTCAAATGTACACATATTATGGTGGAGTGTGCCAAGTTCAGTTTAAGGACGCGTAGCACAACACCTAGATAGTGCCTGCTTTACCTGGCCCATGCTTTATTTATTTATTTCTGTACAGCTGAGTTGCAATTCTATGAATATTGTGGGGCCAGTATTCTGGTGGTTAAGATGTTTTGTTGCAGCCGTTTGGGGAATGAATCAGCAGATGGAAGAGTCTCTTTCTCTGTAATTCTGCCTTTCAAGTAAAATAATTTAAAAAAATTATTATTAAAGGTGTGTTGCCTTAAGTGTCTGTGTCCCGCGTTGGCTTTCCTGGGTTTGACTCTTGGCTCTGGGTCCCAATTGCAGCGTTTAATGCAGGTGGAGGTACACAGCAGTGATGGCTTGAGTAATTTGGTTCCTGCAACCCTTGGCCTCAGTTCCCAGCTTCTGTCATTGGTGACGCTTGAGGAGTGAACCAGCAGGTGGGAGTTCTTTGTCCCTCCTTCTCTGCCTCTCAAATTAAAAAAAAAAGTAGTTATGCTAATAGCTTTTATGGCAACTGAATCCTTGAAATTGCTCATATCACTAGATGTGAAAATGTTTTCTCAAAGAATTTGTAGATGTAATGTAGGCCATTGTATCATTTCTCATTTAAACTGTGGAATAGTTAAGCCTTTAAACTTATGTACTACCTTCTCAAACACCACTAACAGAGATTTCTGCTGCTTCATCCAACATTGTTCCTGCTGATTGCTTTAGAGAAGTTATTAAGTTATTCATTTACTGAGCAAATATTTACTGAGAGTTCACCATATGCCTGGCACTCTTTTAGGCTCTGGGATTCAGCAGTGAACAACAAACCAAGTAAAATTCTTTTCGTTGTGATGGAGGCAAAGTTCCAACTTAAGTATTGGGAAACCAAGATGGCTCACACCCTCGGTCAGGAGGGAAGACGACAAGAGCAGAGGGAGGGAAGCTGTTATGAAACAGGTAGCTTATTTTACATGGTGCTCTTATAAAGCACATTGCATCCGCGTTGTTGATGGCAGTTTGAGTCAGTAGCTGACAGAGTGTACCCCCTAAAGCTTGGCATCTGCTTAGTCCTCCCATCTATTAGGAAATCAGAGCTCCATCTTACCCTCCAGTTTGCATTCCTTGCATTGATATCTTGTGTGTCATGATGTCCTCTTGAAAGTAGCTAAAACTGTGCTTTTCCTTTTATGCCTGATGTCATGGGTCACAGTAAGCACAGGGCAGTCACCAAGTTGACTTTTGGTCTTGGGGATATTTGATTCTAGGTAACCCAAGATTAGGAACACTCTTAACTTAGCCTCATGTCTTAAGAGCCGTGCAATGGCCATGGGTGATGTGATGGTCCACTGTGAACTTGAATTTCCTGAGGCTGGGTCTATGGATGGCACCATGTCTGAGCCTAGAAAGGATCCGTTAGCCTCGAGCAGGACTCCGCTAGTGCTCCATTCTACGCATGTGGGAGCCGTGTCTGAGGGAGAGGATGTGTGCAGGTAGGGAGAAGGGAGCTAAGGGGCAGTGTGAACTGGGGCAAGACAGACACCGGTTCTGACCCAGGTTGGGGAATCAACAAAGGCAGAAGTAGTCAAAGCAATTTCCTTCTAATGTGTGTGGGGTCACACTTTGACTGGGGACACCCAGGGCGAGGTTTAGGGCTGCCACAGGAAACACGGGGAAAGGGGAGCGGGCTCCCTTGGCCAGCCCCAGGAAGCGAGTCTTGTTGTTGTCTGTGTGTTCCTGATGCGCAAGCGTAATTCCTCATTCATCCCATCAGCATGATTAAGCATCTACAACATGTGGGAGGTGCTCAGGCTGTGAAGATGACTTTGTGCTTAAGGATTCAGGATTCATGGCCTTTGCAGGAGACAGACCAACCAGCCAATAACCATGGAAAGGAGAGAATTGTCATGAAAAGGCAGGAAAATGTTCCCAGTTTTTTCCCTGGACAGGCCAGCTTCTTCCTGTTGTATTAATTGGATTGTTACTTATGCCCCTAATGCTCACAGAGTGCCTGAGTGTGGATAGTCGGTGGGATGGTCGGCAGTTGGCTCTTTGTGAGTAGCCTGCAGGGAGGCCGGTGGGGCTTTTGAGTGATGAGTTTGCCGAAAGGACAGGAAATGGAAAGAATTTTCCAGCCCCAGGGTTGACTGAAGTATTCAGCATATGTTGTATGAGTGCTTAGGGCATGCTGGGTATTAGTGCAGGCACTGAGAACAGAATAGGCAAAAATCATGGCCGGTGAAGTGAATAAAGTGAGTAATAAGGCTGGTTTATTGTCCTACATGGCATAACTGGGAACACCCTATGAAGATGGTGGTGTTTGAATATTGTCCTCAAGTGATAAGGGAGCAGTCGTGCACTGTGGCAGGAAAGAAATGTTCTAGCCCCCAGGGACAGTAGAAGCAGGGGCCTGAAGCATAGATGGAGAAAGAATAACCAAGTGATCTGTCAGTGATCAAAATCCCCATGTTTCCTAAGGCTGGGACTTCAGCTGCAAGTTGGGGAGAGGGGATGAGGCAGAGGAGCAAGCCAGATCTGGGCTGCAGAGAGCTCATATGCTTCGGACTTGCCTTTCTAAACGAGCAAGGTCAGTCTATGATTGCGACCTTTCTGGATGTGCAGAGTGAAGTTGAAGGACTTCTTGAGCTTTTACAGTAATCCAACGTGGAGAGGACGAGGACAGAAGCTCAGTGGGTTGTGGGGGATATGTCAGATCAAAGCTGTAGATGCAGTGAGTGAGGCGGAGGTAGGCCAATCAGAGGCCAGGCTTGACTTCCTGGCTGGGAGAGAGTCCTGGTTCAGAAGGCCAAGCCTCTCGTGACATCTACAGGAGGCAGTGCAGCTAAACAGTACGAGTCCCTGCTGGTGTGTGCCTCCTGGAAGTCCGGGAGACTCGCCTGGGCTGGGAATCTTTCTCCCTGGCTTGCATGTCCCTGTTCCCTAGTTGCCAGAGTGAGGTGACATGCCTTCTGTCACCCTGGGGAAGACTGGGCGTCTTGGCTTCAGTCCCAATGTTGGACCCTCAGTGCAGGCTCAGCCACCTGCATGTACTGTTTGACAATTTGGTTTTTGGGAGCAAAACTGGAATCCCTCTTCAATGTGTGCGTAAGCCTACCATGTAGCTGTTTCACTTCTAAGTTCATTATTTCAGCAGTTTGTCAATGACTTAAATCATTGGCTCTGTGTTTCCTTGATCGGAATTTTGAGGTTTCAAAGCAAATAGATCAGTTTTCTGTGCTCCTACCCTTACCCATGTTTTCTGCATTCCCTAAATGCCCAGAATTCCAGGATGGGGCTGGGCTAAAGATAGAAACTCCATCCAGGTCTCTTACATGGGTAGTAGTAACCCAAGAACTTGAATTGTTATCTCCTTCCTCCCAAGGTTATTAGTAGGAAGCTGCAGCAGAAGCAGAGGTGACACTCAATCCCAGACCCTCCCAATATGGAATGCAGAGTGACTTCACCAGCTGTGCCACAGTACCCTGGCTCCACCCACCGACCACTCTCTCATGTATGCTGATGGTCCCTTATCTTGTTTGTTTTATTCTCCCATGATTTAACAGTAGATGTTGTGTTTTCTAATGTCTTTTCTGACTCCATGTGTGTTTCTCTAAAACCAATTCTCTAGCACTAACTGCATGTCCAGAAATTCGATTCAGTCTGGCACTCATGACACAAAATTCACGCAGATCCCGCAGGTCACAGGCTCATTCCACAAGATAGCTCTGCTTCAAACCCCATCCACGCAGGAGTCCTCTGGCTATTTGTGCTTCTATTGGAGAACCTCACATTTGGCAGTTTCCATAACACCACCTTCTCAGGATAGTAAATGTGCCAGAATGATATGAGGGACTCGGAAAACCACTGATGCAGTAATAAAGGCACTGGGCCCATTTGGCTGAGTTTCCATGCCATCCCCGAAGTGCTGTCTTCCCAGCACATCCGTGCCATCAGCAATGTGGGAACTCCTTTCCCTGGTTCTCTGTTTCAAACTTTACAACCTTGCAGGTCAGGCTGAATTCTTACTCTGTAACCACAGGTGTGTGCTTCCTGGTGAAACTTTGCAGTATCCACCTTAAGTCAGCTCATTAGCATAACTTTTTGCTACTCAAAGTTCTAAAGCTTTAAGCAGCCCTGTGCCAGGAACCTGAGACAAAGTCCCAGCATCCTTTGTATACCACAGGTGTGGGTGTAGTCAGACATGGTGCCTATGCAGCTGGGAACATAGGTGCTGGAGGATTTGATAATTAGCATCCTGAGGCCAGGTTCAAACATTGCTTTCTGGGTGGCATCCTGGATTTTGAATTCATGCGCTGCCTTTGCCAGCAGGTGTCCCAGGGCAGCTCAGCAGTTCTGGAAGGATTCAGGTGTTGTGGGGACTTGGCATCCAGCTCGTATCTCAGGCCAGCTGTGCCCACATGCCCAGGATCCCCCCATTCAGGGCTTCCCTCTGTTGCCTTGTCTTTCCTTCTGTGAGACTTCTCTTCCCATCAACATGAGTGGTGTAAAACTCAACCCGTATCTTCTAGCCATCCTACCATTTGTTTCCCTTTATTACAAAACTTTCAAAACCCTCTGTCTGCTGTGGTTCCAGAATGTTCTTTCTTCCTTGATGAGCTCCCCCGACACTGGCTGTCCCTTCTCTCTCCACTCAGACTGTTGGTGATCATCCATGACTTCTCTGGTATTGAAACCGATGATCTGTTCTGAATCTTCCTCCTTCTCCTTGTAGGTAACATTTGTGGAGGGGCCCAGCTGCCTCCTGGGGCTGTCTTTGACTTTGCCTTTCACTTTCCTGCTCTGGCTGCCCTGCCTGCTGCATTACACACACACCTGCTTCCTCCTACCTCTGCTCCGCAGCCTTTTCTTTTTTTCTGCACTACAAGTGCAACTTAGTGGGGGACGTTGATTTCCTCTGTGTGCAGGTAATGCCCGCCAGGTTTAGATCTGCAGCTGACCTCTGCCCCGAACTACAGGGGACCCAGCTACATTCAACTCCTGGCATCCCCTTGGGGACTTACGAGCCATTCCCAACCCCAGCATGCTTTAAACCTGACTTTGAATTGTCCATCGCCCTCCCCGTTCCCTCCAGGGTCAGGCAGGGCCAGTCTTAGAGAGTTCACTACCCACAGCTCTTTTTTCTTTGGCTGCTGCCTTGCAGGGGATAAACATAGACCACCCCTCATCACCTCTCTCACCATGAGCTCCACAGGCCTGTGTGCACTTTCTTAGATTATTGCCAAAGCGTCATAGCTGGCTTCTTTCCAGTGCCTGTTGCTTACTGTCCCTCCGTTCACTCCCCAACTAAAACAGGTACCCATGGTGTTGTTTGACTTTGCTGCTCCTGTATGGCCCATGAGGCTCCATCTGATCTGGGCTTCCCCAACTGCATCTCTTACTTCTGATTCTCTTGCTCCAGTCCCACTGCCTCTTTGTACTCCTTGAAGGTGTCACAGACTCTCAGTATCCTGCCCTGTCCACGTAGGGATGACTTATTCTCTCCAGGCAGGAAATGTTCCATTGTCAGAGAAATCTGTACTACCTAAAATACCAATTGCGACTCTGTTTATGACACGGCTTCCTGCTAATGCGCACCCCAGGAGGCAACAGTGATGGTTCAACTGCTTGGGTCCCTGATACCCCTTTGAGACTGATGCCTTGGGCCTGGCCCAGCCCCAGCTATCCCTTGCGTTTGGAGTGTGTAGCAGCAGATGGAAGGTCTGTCTGTGTGCTTTCCAAATAAAAATTATTTAACTTTCGTCTCCACCCATATTGGTCATCCCTCCCCAGCCCCCACTATTTTGTTTCTCTTAGTAGCATTTGTTACTACCTTCCATTTGATTGTGTGAGCTATTTGTTTCCGGAACAAGAATGGCATTCTGTAAGAGCAGGGCCTTTGTTTGTGGCGCACATCCACATTGCCACGGAAACCAGATCACTTCCTGGCACAGGACAGCGACTGCTTCCAAACCTGGGGATGAATAAGGGAATGTGTAGGGGACATTGTCTGTATCTTCATTTACCTTTGAGTCTAGCTGGTGAGACTGCCACATTGGCAGGTCCTTTTTTACCACATAAATATATCTATGGACACAAAGGACAAGTTGGAATCCCAGAGGTCCTAAGGTGCCATCTGTGTTGCATCCTAAAGAAGAAATTCTTGAATTGGGTGCCATGTGATGCCCTAGCTAGCTGCCTGGATGACAAGGCAAAAATGAATTTTTGCTATGGCTGGGGAGCCCGGGTCTTAGGAAAGGGGAAAGTATTTGATTAGAGGTGGTAGTTACATGTAGAACCACTTTTTCATTTTAATAAAGTGTTCAAATACCAGTCTGCTTGAATCACTGCAAAGACAGAAGGATTATGAAGTTATTCCAGGGGAACAGGAAGAGTTTGGGATGAGGGTATTACTTAAAATTACAACCTGATGTGTTTGAAAAAATTGGCATCTTGAGTTTCCAGTGCCAACTGGAAAAAATTTTCAGACTTGTTAAACATGTCTAGATGTATGTGTATAAATACAATGTTTTAATGAATGAGTTGTGAATGTTTAAATGATTTATAAATGTAAAAAGATGTTAATGCATCTGTTATGGCAAAACTGTAGTTGCTATTGGTGATGGATCAATGTTATTCATTGGGGGACCATTTAATATGGACTGTACTAACTTCAGATTTTCCTGTCATTGGCTGAGGATGTACAGTCCTTATCACGGGAAGTCTTCTCATTTGGATGTCCGTGTTCGGTGTCCAAATACATGGGTGGTCTGCTCGAGCAGTGTAAAGAATATCCTCCAAAACAGTAGGAATACCCTAAGCTTGAGAGATGATGCAGCTTGATTCCACAAGTCTTCATCAAGAGAGGAATAAAATAGAATATATTTTCTAGTATTTCCCTTGATCCCACCTGAATAGCAAAAATGAGAAACACCAGCAGGTAAGGAGGATTTGGGTGCTGTTCACCTTGGGCCACTCCTTTGGGAAGCATGTGTAGGTATGATCTCTGGTTTCCTGCTCAGGATTGGCAGTTACCTGCTCAGGAGCAGGGAAGGCCAGTCCCATTTCATCTTCTGTATTTTTATGGAAAAGAAAAGAGCTCCAGTGTTTCTTCGTAATTGCTAATTATTCTAAAGAGGATTGTTTTTATTTATGTGTCTCAGACGGGGAACCACACACTTTGACAAATGCAGGGGCTAGGGGTGGACAGACAGAGCCAGATAGACCTTCCATCTGCTGGATCTATCTCCATATAGCCACAGTAGCTCAGGACTGAAGCCAGGAGTTGGCTGAAGCCAGGCCACCCAGATCCCCGAGGTGGATGGCAGGGACCCAAGAACTTGAACCATCCTCTCCTGCCTCCCAGGATGTACATTCATAGGAAGTTGAGTCAGGAGTGCTGGAGCTAGGTTTGTCTTTGAAAAAAAAAGTAGGGCCTGGCAGCGTGGCCTAGCACCTAAAGTCCTCGCCCTGAATGTGCCGGGATCCCATATGGGTGCCGGTTCTAATCCCAGCAGCTCCACTTCCCATCCTGCTCCCTGCTTGTGGCCTGGGAAAGCAGTTGAGGACAGCCCAAAGATTTGGGACCCTGCACCCACGTGGGAGACCTGGAAGAGGTTCCAGGTCCGGCTTCGGATCGGCGCAGCACCGGCCATAGCAGTCACTTGGGGAGTGAATCGTCGGACGGAAGATCTTCCTCTCTGTCTCTCCTCTCTGTATATCTGACTTTGTAATAAAAATAAATAAATCTTTTAAAAAAGTATTTGTTTGAAGGGCAAAAACAGAAAAGATTCACACATTGAGTGAGATTGCTTCAATCTGCTGGTTCACTCAGTGTCTGTGGAGCTCATTTCAGGCCTTCCACATGGCTAAAGAGTTTCACCTTCCCAAGCTGTCACCTGCTACTCCCAAGTAGGTGTGTTCTCTTGAAACTTGAAACCAGGTACTCCAATATGGAAAGAAGGCATCCCAAAGCATATCTTTTCATTGTTTGGTTCTTTAAATAGATTTATTTATTTGAAATGCAGAGTGATGAGAGAGAGAGAAACACTTCTGTTTACTGGTTTGCTTGCCAGATGGCTGCAGTGTCTGGGGGGAGGGGCTGGGCCAGGCTGGAGTTTGGGCTACCATCTGCTTTCCTCAGTGCATTAGCAGGGAGCTAGCTGGGAGCGGCTGGGAGTTGAACAGTAGCTCCCATGTGAGGAGCTGGGATCATAAACAGCTCTACGGTGGTAATCATCCCCCAACTCAAGGTGTATGTTAATGGCTATGCCAAATCTCTTCCTCTAGGAATTGGCTAATTTTTAAACTGTTGCTTTGATCGCTTTCAAAACACACGTTAGACTCATATGTCCTACCTCTTATTTGACCACATAAGCTACTACTACTACTGGCTGCGTGAGTATTTATATGAGAACAGTTGTCTTGACCCATATTAGTAGCAGAGGCTTATTTTATTTAGTTCATGCAAATAGGAATATGGCTAAAAACAGGGATATTAAAAATGGCAGAATCTCATTTGAGGCCACAGAAATAGATGAAACAAATGTGCCTGAAGTATCAAGATGTTAAAGACCTCAATCATAAAGTGAACACCTGCAGCTCTTTGGTTATGCGATGGGGTGAGTCACTGCTAACTGATTACTCATTACCTGGAACGGAGGCAGAAGGAAGGAGGAAGTGTGGGAACATATGCTGGGCATTGTTCAGAACACAAAGAGTAACTGGTATGGAAGACTTTGAACATGGGTTTCCTTTTCATAACATAATGTGGCTTTCATTGTAACAGTTTCTTATCAGTGACTGGGAATGCTATAAATCTCCCTTGTAGGCATAGTTTGGGTGGTATAAATTGAATTGTAAAACTTGAAAGTTTGGCCATTTCCTGTGATTAGGACTTCGTTTTCTTTGATGTTTATATTCTATATGGCATTGATCTTGGATTAAATTGCAGTTAAGATAAGGCGAAGTAGCAGTTCTGGCTGTGCAGATCAGAGGAGTTGTCTGATAAGCTTGTAGCTGATGATCTAATTCTTACTTCACATGGCTTCTTACCAGTTGTTTCTTTCCTTTCTCATCCCAGCACCTTGCCTGGTCATCTGTTACTCATTCCACCCTTCTTCCAATATTCAAATCCTATACACCTTTCAGGGAATACCTCCATTTTAATGTTCTTGCCAAAAGGCTCCTGGGTGCTCGTTACCCACACAATTTATGTCAAATGGTTCAGTGTTAGATTTATGTAAGAGCAGGCATCTTTAAGCAGGAGCTATGCATTAGGCATACTTTATACTTCAAGATCAGTGATTCTAAAATCTATCCTGTGTGTTTGCTTCTCTGTGTTAATCTCAAGAAACATTGTCTGGTTTTGCTATGTACGTTAGAACACTTTCTTTTTTTTTAAGTAGTAAGTAAATGTAAAGCAGAGTGGTAATGTTTCATCTCTGTGCTCTAGTGGCTCATCTTGGGCTCCCCTGGGAATGCCCACATCCCATTTTGGAGACCGAGTACTGGGAGCCTGGTATTTACCTGGAGAAATTAGACGGGGTATAGGAAGTATGCTTAGTATCCTGTTCAGGACAGTGCTTCACAGCTCAGGGCTGACCACCACAAGGTTTGTTTATCATGAATGGCACAGTTGGATTGGCAGTCAGGTGGCTTTCCTCAGCAGTTCTCCTCCATGGGGTGGGGACTCCAATGTCCAAATTGCTTCTGTAAGATTTGTAACATTGGGATATGTGATTATTGTGGAGGTGAAGCGAGAGCTTGGTCCAGCTGTTTTCACTGGCAGAGCACAGTCACAAGGGCCCCGCCTCGCTGCAAAGGAGGCTGGTAAATGTAGTCTTCTCATGTGCCCAGGAAGAAGAGAATGAAGTACAATCTAGTAAATACGTCAGGTTTTCTCCTGTGTTGTAGAATCATTTCAGTAGGTTTGTTGCTGCTTGATAATTCAGCCCAAGAGTACTGTGTAAAGCACACTTCTGCTTGAATTTAAACATGAATTTGTGATTTATAAAATCCTCTTATTTTCCAAAAAAAAAAAAGGAAAATTTTTAGTATGGTTGTAATCATGACGCATATTTCTAAAAAAGTGAAACTGTTTTTCATGCTTTTGTTATTTCTTCTCATTCAGAAAGACAGTGACAGCTTTTGGTTTGTCATGAGCTTAACTTTTTGCTAGTATTATGTTTCGTTAATGCTGTTTTCATTTTGTGAAAGTTGTTTATTTGAAAGAATTACACATATAGAACAAGAGCAAGTGTGTGTGTGTGTGTGTGTGTGTGTGAGAGAGAGAGAGAGAGAGAGAGAGAGAGAGAAGGGAGAAGGGAGAAGGAGAGATGAAGAGATAAAGATCTCTTCCTCACTCCCCCAGGTGGGCTTGGCCAGATCGAAGCCAGGAACTTCTTCTGGGTCTCCCATGTTGGTGGGGTCCCAAGCACTTTGGCCATCTTGCGCTGCTTTCCCAGGCAAAGGAAAGCTGGATGGGAGCAGGACCCTGGATTGGAAGTGGAGCAGCCAGGACATGAACTGGTGCCCATATGGGATCCTAGGATTGCAAGTGAAAGATTAATGCCCTTGTCATTTATAGATGAGGTTAATATAACTGTTGGCAGATGCGGAAATGCTTGACAGCTGATCGCAAGAGCTGTATCTTTGATCCAATTGCTTCATTCTTTGGAATAGTATCACATGTTGGGATTAGGGGAAAATTAGGTGCTGATGTCTTCTGTGGTCATTGACATAGTCATCTATTGTGAATTTCAGCAAAATTGTTCTTAGTTTTCTTGAAACCAACTGCTCTTAGATGGATGGTGAATAACTAAGTCAATTTTCCCCCCAACCACTCGGATTTAAATATATCAGAAGTTCAAGAAGCTCCACAGCAGCATAACAAATCACCCAGTTAAGAAATGTGCTAAAGGGAGCTCTGGGTGGAGAAGATGAGGTTCCTGCTGCTGGGAGAGCCCTCTGCTACTACCACAGGCTTCCAGAATTCAGCCCAGCCCAGCTCAGCCCAGCCCGGCCCGGCCCGGCCTAGTGCAGCCCAGCCCAGCCTAGCCGCATCCTTCGCCTTCCCTACAGCAGAGCCCAGAGTTACTGTTAATTCTTACCAAACCTCAGATACTTCTTGCTGTTCCTGGTAATTTGAGTTTTTACCGAACAACTGAATGAATAGATCATGATACATGGAATATAGATGAAATTTTAAATAATGCTAATGCTGCTTTACTAAATTTTATGCTGTCTGGTAAATATTATAATTTCCATTTTAGGTTAAGGAAGTTGACTATCAGATCATATGGCTAAGAAGTGCTGGAACTGGAATTTTTAAATTATTTTATTTTAAAGATTTAGTTTTATTGGAAAGGCAGATCAGATTTACAGAGAGGAGAGATACAGAAAAATCTTCCATATGTGAGTTCACTCCCCAGTTGACCACAATGACCAAAGCTGAGCCAATCTGAAACCAGGCGCCAGGCGCTTCTTCTGCGTCTCCCACATGGGTGCAGAGTCCCAAGGCTTTGGACCATCCTCTGCTCCTTTTCCAGGCCACAAGCAGGAAACTTGAAGGGAAGTGGAGCAGCCAGGACACAAACCAGCACCCAGATGGGATCCTGGCACTTGCAAGGTAAAGATTTAGCCATTGAGCAATCAGTCACACTAGACCCGGAAATGGGATTGCATCCAACTTTTGAGGAAGCTTCTGATGCTGTTAAGGAAAAGTATCCAAATTAGAACCAAGTAGTGTTTGCCAGAGTTGATTGTGATCACCACTCTGATACGGCCCAGAGATAAAGAATAAGCAAAGGTCCACCTCTCAGATTGGTCCATAAGGGGATGATGATAAAGAGGGAATATAGAGGTCCGCAATCAGTGAAAGCCCTTGGAGATTACACAACAAAAGTGAACCAGTTAAAGAAATTCAGGATTTAGCAGAAATCTCTCTTGATTGCAGCAAAAGGAATGTCATTGGATGTTTTGAGCAAAAGGATTCAGACAATCAGTCTTTCAAAGAGTAGCATGTACTTTGCATGACAGCTGTGCCTGCCTTTCTGCATTTGGGAATGTTTCTAAGCCAGAAGGATACAGTGGAGATAACTTAATCCACAAACTACCTGAGTGTTTGGCTGCAGCTATGGTGTGTACTTAGGATCTATGACAAGTTTTGATGTGACTTACAGTTGGATTCGTGATAAATGTATTCCTCTTGTCTGAGAAATAACAATGAAAAATGTAGGATTGATGAATTTTTTTTGCCTTTCTTATACTCGTCCATATGAAAGATGATTCAGAAAGCTTAAAACTATTCCAGAATGAAGTAGCCTGAAAGGTACAATAAACTATTTACATGTAGATTGTGACAGATTCAGATATCTTTTGCATGTACAGAAAACGCCAGCAGATTGCCTTGTTATAGCTATTGGCAGCTTTAAATGTGTGTTAATTCTTGGAAAACTCAAGCAAGTTGTATTTGACTGACATTCAGGAAAACTACACAGAGAATCCCATCATGGATCTGAACCAACTGATACAGCTCCTGGAGAGTAGGTCCCAGCTGTAGCAAGTAATCCACCTGAGCGTTCCTTCCAGGAACTAGCACCCAGCAAGTAGAGGTGAACTGTATTAGGGATTAAGAGGAGCTTTAGAAACTTGAAAAATATGAATAGGCATTTTTTGAAGGATAATACAAATGGCCAACGGACACATGAATAATTGCTCAGGATTGTTAGCCACCTGGGAAAGGAGAGTAAAAACCACAGTGAGGTTTCACCTCAACCCAGTAACATGGCTGTCATGTAAAAATCAGAAAATAACATAGCACCAGGGATGTGAGGGGAAAGGTACTGCAATATAATTATTGGCAGGAGTATGAACTAGCACAACCATTGTGGAAGACAATGTGGAGATTATTCAAAGATCTGAAAATAGATCTGTGATAGATACAGCCATCCCACTCCTGGGAATTTACTCAGCGGAAATGAAATCAACATATGAGTTATCTGTCTCCCCCTTCCCATGGTTTAAAGCAGCTGAACTCAGAATAACTAAGATATGGAACGAACTCAAATTTCTATCAACTGATGACTAGATAGAAAAATGTGTCATACATACACGATAGAATGTTAATTAGCCATCAAAAATAAATTCTGTCAGCAAAATAGATGCCATTGAAGACCATTGTGTTTAGTGAAATAGGTCAGTCCCCAAAAGACAATATCATGCATTTTCTGATTTGTGGTAGCTAGTGTGTGGAGTACAATAAAATGAGTGAAATTGACATCTTGAAATTTGATCATTATTTATAACTCTTGCATACACTCCTGTAAAATATTGATCTTTCTACTTACTAAGTTTTTATATTTGGATGAGGATTAATCCTATAATTATAAAACAAATTGAAATGCTTTTATCACAAAAAATGAAAAAAAAACCGGAGGGAGATTGGGAAGTGTTGTTTTCCAAGTTTTAAAAATTCTTTTCCCCAAAAAATGAGTATAGCTAAATGAGTATAGTTATCAAAGGCAAAGAAACATTAAGGTCTTATAAAAGACTACAGAAGGATTATTTGTCAAGAAAGAATAATACTGCATCTTTGTCCTGGGGGTAGGGAGATTTCAGATGGTTTGGTGATGGACTGGAGGATAAAACATAGATTTAGGAATATTTAGTATCAGGTTCAGGCAGATACAGAATCCATCCCCACAGACATATGCTAAGAAAGTCTTGTGCTTCTATAATGAATCAAGTGATGGGATTTCAAAGTTTCTCTTGACTCAGGGGCATTATGTTTTTCATTGGAATCATTTTTATTTTGATAAAGCTGAAGATTTTCCTTGATTTGTTAATAGTGTTGAATAATACAGTTGTACGTGAATAAATGAAAACTTCCTAGGAAATTTGAGTTATGTTTATAAGGGCACTTGGAAATTGAAAGGCAGATCCATCTCATGCATCTACCTGTTTGTTCTCTCTGATTTTCACCCCAACAAAGAAGAGCTCTACTTCTATTCTTGGATTTTAATCAAAAATATATGAATAATGTGAATGCAAATCAGTTATAACTCCTTGTATTTCAAATAGACTGGAGCAGGTTACCATTTCATAGTCAATATAATAAAATGAATAGTTTCTTTTTTAAGAGTAAAAGAAATATAGAAACGGGACTTAAGTGAAAGCTAATACCATAATATCCTGTACAGTTTTTGAACTTGAACTTTTCCAAGTGATCAGAGCAGAACGGAAACCATGATCAGTCACCAAGTAATTTTTGCACATAAGATCAAAGTGCAGGATTTGCTCAAGAGAAGCAGCGTTTTTCTTGCCAGTTAGGTTTCAAAGAGTTTCCTGTTGTGGGACTTATGATAGAACTATGTCATCATAAGCAAAAGCTTCCACAACTTCCCTGTGGAAAATAGAGTAGAAATTTCATTCTGGAAGAAGCTGCTTACCCCATCACGGAGGGGGAAGCACGGGACCTAACATTAAATTGCAGTTTAGGAGAAGCAGGTCTGTGGGCGTTGGTCAGTCAGTGGTTGCCATTGTTGGCTGTACTAAGAACCACTGCACTGGAGCAGAGGAGAACTTCTGCTCCCAGTGTTGTGTAGCTCAGGGTGAGAACCACTGGGGCTCTGTGCCTGGCTTACCAGTGGTTTAACTTGCTCAAAGGACGGAACAAATGGATTTGTACCCTTTTTCCTTCAGGTGCTTCCTCATTCTATAGCTGTTTTGCATTTTCACTTTTTTCATTGTAAAGGATTCATTTATTTGAAAGGCAGAGTTAAAGAGGGAGACAGGATCTTCCATCCACTGATTCACTCTCCAGAAGGTGCCAAGAGAAGACAGTATTAAGATTCATTTCATTCATCAGTTTAACCTGAGCACGTATCATGTGTCAGGCATTGAGAATGTGAGTCACAATTCCTATCTTCAAGGAGAGAAACTATTAAAGTGTTTCTCAAACGTAAAATATTATGTTTAAGGTTATTTGTAGATGTGCACGTGTGCGTGTGTGTTTACAGAGGTACAGACAGAGGGGTCCAGGGAGTAGGGAGAGCTGGGCCAGCTGGGGAGAAAGGCCTTGCTTACCTTGTAGCACACTCCGCAAAACATCATTGCAGGCTGAGTCCCTGGTGGGGTAGCTTGCTGGGTTTTGGCCTCTGAGTTCTGTATACCCATATGGAAGGCTTTCATATTGAAGAACTGAGCTCGGGTTGACCTTTGTAGTGCATGCCTCTGCAGTGCCTTGGGGAACTGTCTGCTCTCATTCAGGGTCCCTCGCCCCCTGCTTGGCTGCTGCTGGAGGTTTGTTGCTTTATCCTTAACACTGATGTAGGAGGCTGTATAGTTTCTCAGAGTCTGGTGGTCTTCAAAGTTGACATATTCCCCCTGCAGAAATGGTAATAAATACTGCCTGTTAATCCAAATCCGTATGTGTTTTTTTTTAAATGTATATGTAATCTGTGTGTGTGTGTGTGTGTGTGTGTGTGTGAGAGAGAGAGAGAGAGAGAGAGAGAGAGATTTCCCTGCTGTCATTTTCTCATGCCCACTTAGCTGATGTGGAGGTCTGGAGTGTTCTCGGAGTTCATTTTGCAGCTCTGCTTTCTGTGTGACAGAACCATATGGCAGTTGTTAATGGACCCTCTGACTATCAGGGAACTTTCTAGTCTAATAGTGGAACAGTCTTCATTGCTCTCACAATTCCCGGAGCAAGCTCTGCCAGAGTGATGGAGAGGCAGGCCAGGAAGTAAGCCTGCAGACCGAGTGGCACATGGTGTTTTTCATTTGCCCTTCTTTGTGTGGTTCTTTTAAGCCACTTTGGTTATGTGGACATTCTTACATTTTTTCCTCAAAAAGATATATGATAATTAGCAACCAAATGATGGACAGAATGGACTTAGCATCCTGAATGTCCCTTGCCTGTACGAGTGAAGGCCCTTCCCAAGGGTGGGGAACAGGAATGAGTAAGGGGGGGAATGGGATAGAATTTTCACACTCACATAAGGAGAAGTGGCCCTGTGTTGATCACACTTGGTCATTTTGAAGGAAGCTCTTGGTCACTCTAAGCCTGGATCCTGCTTGTTCTCTGGAGGTGTGTGTGTGTGTTTTGTGAGTATGTGTGGGAATTCCATCCACATGGTTTTGGTTTCAGTCCTTCAGTTTCCGCCTTGAATTATTGGTTTTCTTTAAAATTTAAGACATGTGGGCCCAGCATGGTAGCCCTTGGAAGAAGTTCCTGGTTTCAGATCAGCTCAACTCCAGCCATTGAGGCTACTTGGAGTGAACCAGCAGATGGAAGATCTTTCTTGTCTCCTCCTTTCTGTAAATCTGACTTTCCAATAAAAGTAAATACAACTTAAAAAAAAACCACTTAACACATGCATATGGGGTGGCATTGTGTCACAGTGGGTTAGGCCACAGAGGTTGGCATCTGTATCCAAGTGCTGCTGCTTCCACTTCCTGGTAATGCAGCCAGCAGGTAGCAGATGACCCAAGTATGTAGGTTATGACCATCCATGTGGGAGACCCAGAGGGAACTCCTGGTTCTGGCGTTCACCTGGCTCAGACCTAGCTGTTGAGGACATTTGGGGAGTGAACTAGGGAATGACCCCCATTACCACCCTCCCATCTCTGTTTCTCTCTTGATTGTGCTCTCTCTCTGTCTCTCACATTCTGCCTTGCAAATAAGAAAATATATAAGCTATAATCTTTACAACAGTTAAAAAGAATACTTAGGGATGGGTTTGGCTGTGGCATAAAGGTGTTACAGAACACTCTCAAAACTGGCTGGAACTTTTCTGGAGCCTTCCATGTTCGTCTGATCACATGAGGTGCGGCAAGCCAGTCACTGGCTCTGGGATAAGAGGAGAAAAGTAAATGTTTATTGCCAAATTCAGAAGCAGCAGCCAAGCAGCTGTTGCTTAATTCCCAGGCTACCTGAGGGGTTAGAAGCAATGATTCCTACTTATTTGGTTGAGAAGTGGAATGAAAGTCTCTGGTTGGTCTGCAGTGCTTGTGGCCATCCTTTGACTGGTTGGTGATAGCATGTATTGGGAAATTCTGATGGTGGGATGTAGAATTGGGACTGCATGCAGGTAGGTGGTAATTACTTTTTGCTCAGGGCCTGGGGTTCCTGGAAAAGAAAACCCCTAAGCCAAAATCAAACATCAAAATATTATCTTTAGGGAGATAAAGGACGTCTTCTGGAGTCTTGTGATCCAGAGATCCTTCAGGGCTGCTGCGCAACCCCCTCCGTGCAGTAAGCTGATTGTAGTTCAGCTGATTCGCAGTCATAAAAGCAGGGCAAGGAAACTCAGCCAAGGGTAGGTGGCTCGGAGACTGTGGGAGACTGGGACCTCAGGGTGCCTGGCATCTGCCTCCAAGAGGGGGAGGGGCTTGAGGAGCTCAGGTCCAATGGGAATGACTTGTTTTCTATTTGGGAATCTAAAGGAAGGATTTCCACTTTTTGCCTGGGTTTTGAATTTGCTAGCACTGGTTTAAACAGGTACATATTAAATCTCCTTGGTGACAATAGGATTGCTTCAGCCCAGACTGCCTGGGAAGGCCTCGCACAGGCTCTGAGAACTCCTTTTTGGTACCCAAGCAAAATGCATACTGTCTTAAAATCAGAGTACTCGAGTTTTTGGGAATAGAACTGTTCTAACTTTGCTTTGAATTCTAACAAATTCATTGCAGAAATGCCTCAAAGCAGAAAGTTCTATCTGGTGGTGGGGATGGCATTAGAAATGGAGGGATAAAATGGCACTGGATTTTGATGTATCAGGCTGCCTTGTGGACTTGTCTTGCTCAGACACAGGAGGAACTTGGAATTCTAAGGTGATAATAAAGCGGGGGATGGGAGGAAGGGGAGGGTGTTGGGTGCCTGCATAAAGAGGGAAACAAAGTAACAAATGTTTATTTCTGGCCCAATATCTCTGTCATACTTGTAGGAAAGGTTTTGCTTAGTTTTCAATAAGCCATATTTGGGCCCAGCATGATGGCTCAGTGGCTAAAATCCTCGTCTTGAATGCGCCAGGATCCCATATTGGTGCCTACTGCTCCACTTCCCATCCATCTCCCTGCTTGTGGTCTGGAAAAGTGGTAGAGGATGGCTTAAAGGCTTGGGACCCTGTGCCTGAATAGGGGGGTCCAGCCTGACTTTGGAGTGGTTCAGTTCTGGCCATTGTGGTCACTTGGGGAGTGAACTAGCAGATGGAAGATCTTCTGTCTGTATTTCTTCACTGTAAATCTGCCTTTCCAATAAAATAAATCTTCAATGAGTCACTTGTACTAAGTGACTTGCCCTCATATAACTGAATTGTTATTCAGGTAGATGGGGCCACATTTCTCTAAACTGAACACTGAAACCCTGGAAGCATGACTTTTTTTGTTGTATAGTTGTTAGCAATCTTTACATAGTTAATTATGGTTAACAAAAAAAGGTTCAGGGGGTATAGGGAAGTGGGTAATACTGTTATTTCCATATTGTTTCCATCGTGTATCTGAGGTAAAGGGGGATATAGAGGGAGAAGCCTCACCTGGTTTCCCGCCCACCCCAAGTCCCGGATGTGGGGCATGCTCTGAGATATTTGCTCAAGTGGTTTTAATAGTTCTTCAGTTATGAATCGCTGCCAGTTTCGCTCGATGAGGTCGTCCACTGATTGATATGGTCCATCATAAAGTCTCTGTTTGCCCCATATTTCGCTGCCAACATATAGCTGAGATGAATGATTGACCTGTTCTGTCTTCTGTCTTTTCTTGGTTAGAGTTCTGAGTCCAGCAGTTCGATTGGGGAGATCTCCAAAGAAACTTTGAGGTATTCCCAGACTAGATTCTTGTATGTTCTAGCAAGCACAGGGCCTGGCACAGTCCATCACCCCGATCAGCTGGTGGTTTCAATTGCTGGGTTGGTTCTGTTTTCAGTCCCGAGTTGCACTGGAACCAATGGGTGTTGCAGTCCAGTCTGGTTCTGCCCAGCACATACTCGGCCCTTCAACCAGTGGGAGCTGCAGCCTAGTCGGGGTGACCCACAATAACCCCCACTAGGCCCGCCCCCTACCTTTCTTGCCAGTATGTGTAGCAGAAGACCAGTCTGTCCCCCATCCCATTTGGGTCTTGTACTTGTCAGTGGGTATTAAGGCTTAGTTTCATCTAACCAACTCAACCATCCAGACCTCACGGATGTTGTTGAGTGCCTCTCTGTCTAGCCACCCCAGCCCCCGTCTTAGTTTTCATGCCCTCCCACGGGAGTAGTGACCCAAGAAGGGGTTCAGTGTTCTCTAAACTGAACACTGAAACCCTGGAAGCATGACTTTTGTATTCCTGTGCCTGATACACTCCTGCTACTTATGTTCATTGATTTCAAGTTGTTCCCAGATGTTTCCTCATTTCTCTCAAAGTCATTTCCCAGATGTTTCTTCCTTCACAGTATCAGGATAAGAATTTAGGTAGCAACCAAGAAGACTTGATAGTCTTTGCTTTTTAGGATTGCTTTTACATTTTACTTTCTATTTTTCACAGTAATACATGAGAACTTAAACATTCCACGGCATACACACAGTGTTGTGTATATACATACATGTTTGTGTGTGTGTCCATTTATGTTCAGGTACCACAGGAATACCGATCGATTTAACCGGATTCTGCAGACCAGATCTGCAATGACTTTAGACTGGTTCTCTCAAGTGTAAATGGACTTGTGCCCTTTGTTCTATAAATTTAGCCCACGAGGTTAGCTCCAACTCACCTCACCTGTCAATTGTGTTGAGTTATCACATTATAAACATTCTGTAGGACCCCAAGAGGCTTGAATCCCAAGCCAGAACTTGAAAAAGGTGATGCCCTTCCACTCCATCTCCTTTGTGCATAGAAACAAAAACATACAAGAGCAAAGCAACATGTACTCAGGGTTTAGGTACATGTGTCGCTTTCATCCAGTGATAATTGCAGCCAAATCTCTGTACAGAATCTGTGGTACCTTAAGTCACGCGAAGTCCCAACACAATGTTTTTGATTGTAGTTGCCTGTTCCATGTCCTGCCGTTGCACTGGTGCAAAGCTGTGATGCTTGCATCATTGCTTCCTGAGTACCTAGGTGGTGCTGGGGCTGTTAGAGTCCAGTAATGCAGAATGGTTTCTACTTGAGTGGCATAAACACAAAAGGGTCACCTTGCTTAACTGTCCAACCCTCTGGGCTGTGGATGTATCTTAGATTAGAATGTGTGTTCAAAATTTGGCAAAGAAGGAAGCACATGGTTAATGTGGTATAGGAGGTGGCGGTGCTTCTACAGGTGTGAAATCGTTAGGCAACATCTGCCCGTGAAGACACAGCATTTTCGGAACTTAGACTTCTTGAAATTTCAGAGTCGGGTAGGCACAAGTGCACAGGCACACACACTCATCTGTTGGCTACGGCTGGGCTCTATAGTAGAGCTGGATCAAAACCAGAAGATAACTGAAGTACAATGCAGGTGTCACGTAGGTGACAGGAATCTGACTGAATCATCATCACTGCACCCCAGGGTCTGCATTGGCAGGAAACTGGAGTTAGGAGCTGGAGCTGGGAATTGAACCCAGGAGTCTTCTTACCTGTTAGTTTCAGTGCAACTCCTTCTTTCACAAGTAAAATATGGTAGATATTAGAACCTAACGATGACTAAGGAATGCCTTTGGAGTAACTTCTCCTGGAATAAATGTTGCTAGAGTTTAACCTCTTTTAATAAAGTCATAAAAATTGATGATATAATTCATTGAAATAGATTTTTCCCCCAAATTGTGAAATGTGTGCTTGTTTAAATAGTATCAACTTTGAATCAGAATGGCTGTTCTTGTAGACTCTAATTATTTTAATGAGGGTTGGGTAATAAAAGATGACTTGTAGTCGCCTTTGTTAAGAGATAACCAAAAATAGCTCAAGGGCATTCTGAATTTGAATCAAGATCCCCAGTTGTGCATCTGTTTTTCCCATCAGATCAGGTGTGTTTTGTTAATTTCTGGACAGAGGAAATAACGTAAGTTCCTCTTTGTTCTCTGCTTCCTCCCAAACTCTAATTCTTTCCTCTGACTTGAGGTTCAGATTTGGTGGTTTTGGGGGACATCTCTCAGTTGGAGTAATTTCCCCCTTTTCTGAGTACTTTTAGGAGTCCTGGGTTCTGTGTACTACATTCTCCTTCCAGAAGGCCTCTGTGTCTGTCCCCCTAGATGTTAAGCTGCTGGAGGACAATCTCCTAGTCGCCACACAGTGCCCCTTCCCTCACAGTGCCCATGAGCTCACTTGGGAACCCTAGACTGGAGAGCCGCCTGGTCCTTGTCTCCAGATTCTTTGCCATTTTAGTAATTAAGTGATCACGATTCATTATTGTGAGATACTGTGATAGCAAAGACTGGTAGAAGAAGTGAAGTCAGCCTCTTTCATTTTCTTCTCTTGGCCAGGACTAAGCAGGATGCAGCCAAGGTGAGGGCCTTCCGCCTGGGACTTTCATGCCCTGGGTGTTTCTAGGTACTGTTTTCTTTGAAACAGTCGATGTTTCCAGAAGGAAGTCCTCTGCAGCGCTAGGAACTGCTGCTTTATCCCGAAGAGCAGCTTCTAGACCTTGAAGGCAGATGTTTCCTCCTGTTTTCATTTCTGAAGTCCAGTCCTTTTCCTGCCTGGGATAATTTTGTCTCCCTAAACCTCTTCCCTACTTCCTAATGCCTGTCTCTAATACCTGGCTGCCTTTTGTAAGTCACCTTTGGAAAAGTATCCCTTGTCTCAGTCTGCCTGCCTGTCCAGGAGAGGTGACCAACCGGTCCAGCAGCCAATTTTGAGGTCTCTCTGTTAGGATGTTGAACATGGCCCGTGAGGGCAGGACAACTTGAGTGTACCCCAAATTTCCTCATCACAAAATGATTTAAAAATGCCATCTTCAAAATCTTGGAAGAAGACTACCCTTTAAATGTTGAGTTATTTTCTGCTAATTCCCTGTGAACTTGTAAAATAAAAAAGTTGACTTATTAATTCTAAAGCTGAGGAAGAAAAGTTACTGAACTACACAGAGATTTCTGTTGACAACAGTAACCGGTGAAGCATTTTAATATACATACACATTCAAATATCACGATTTTGGGGGAGCCAGCGTAATAGCTGTGATCCTATATGGGTGCCGGTTCGTGTCCTGGCTGCTTAACTTCCCTTTGAGCTCCCTGCTTGTGGCCTGGGAAAGTGGTAGAGGATGGCCCACAGCCATCCTCTTACATAAGAGACTGACCCTTAAGAAGCTCCTTCCTGGCTTCAGATCAGCTGAGTTATAGCCATTGTGGCCACTTGGAGAGTAAACTAGTAGATGGAAGATTTTTCTCTCCCTGCTCTCTAAATCTGCCTTTCCAAGAAAATAAATAAATCTTTAACAAATATTGTGATTTTTGTCCCCTTACTAGTTATGTTTATCAAAATTAAAATATTTTGGTGTGGGCTCTAGTTTTTGAAAATCAGTATTATTCTAAAGGATGATGGATTTTTTTTGGCCTATTATGTCCTATTTTAAAACCAGATTTTGAGCTTTGTTTGCTACCTTACTGTTGTCATTTGAGCACACATGTCATTTTAAAATGATTCTTCCCATTGATATTATGTCTTTTTGGCAGCCAATAGAAAAATAGCCTTTCCTAACTACGCAGCCAAAAAAAGCAAAATGACTATTTATGTTAGGATATAAAAAGGCAACATGGTTACTTATGTTTGAGATATAAGTATGTATATGTGAACTCAGAAAATTAAAATGTTGAAGAAATTTTAGGAAAATGGTTGCAGCACATTTTTAAGATAATTCTCACATTTTTTCTTATGTCATACCATGGCATAGCATCTCTACTATCTTGGGCTGACGATCTCTCACACTGTTTCTATCATTCTGACTTTTAAGTAAATAAAACTTTTTAGAAACAAAGTAAATAGATGTGTAAATAACTTAATTTGCCATGCTTATATTGATATGGGATAAGGAAGCAGCAATTATACAGGTAATTTTGCAGCTGTCAAGTGATGATATAGACTTATTTTCTCTGCAGTTTTTCCTCCAGTTGTGATAGCATGAGTATCTGCTGGAAGAATGTTAACACTGCCTTTTTTTTTTTTTTGAAAGGCTAAATTAGGGAGGGAGAAACATCATTTATCCACTCTGGTTTATTCTCCAAATGGCCACTATTGCCAGGGCTGGACCAGGCTGAAACCAGAAGTCGTAAACTTCTTTCTGATCTCCCATGTGAGTGTGGGGGACCCAAGTACTTGGACTATGCTTCACTGTTCGGTCAGGTGCATTAGCAGGGAGCTGGATTGGAAGGGGAACAGCCAGAACTTGAACTAGTCACCTTATCATAGTTAACACTTGCTGTTGGTGTTGTAGGCAATGGCTTTATCCACTATATTACAACACAAAACCCCCAGTAACACTACTTTAACAAGTAATATTTTCAACAGGACAAATATTTGCAAATTAAGAATTAAGAAACACTAGACCTATAAATATGTCGGCAATATTTTACAAGTAAGACCAACTTGGTACCTTTGCGTTAAAACAGATAACTGAAAACTTCTTAAAGGTGCCTGCAAAACACATCACACATAATCCCCTTTCTCCTTTTATTCCTCTTCCAAAGTCTCCTTGTGTAGAAAGGAAGAGAAACATTAAGATTGGTACCTCTCAAGTGTGGATGGGAATTTAGACTGAGCTATTTTAGGAGGGTTGGATTCGGAGAGGAATATTTCCTGGAGTGATTCAGAAATACTCCAGGGCTCAGGAATGAATGAAAGGGAGTGCCATTGAAGAGCTCCTGAAGAAAGACTTGAAATAAAACAAAGAGACGCTTATCTCAGTTCAGCAATTTCCTGAGACAAATTTTGCTCTCTTAGGCAATTTGAAGGGACCCTTAAAAGTTCCCCAATGGGTTCACTGCTTCCCAGAGAGTCCTTAGGGACTGAGCACTGAGGCTATGCTTAGAGCAGCACAAGTTTTAGGTGGCGGTAGGGCTGGATCTGGATGTCGCAGAAACAGTTGGCCCTGGAGCTGAAGCAAACTTAGAAAATGGCAGGGTGGAGCGCGCGGAGTTTGGGGGAAAGGCACCCAGCCACTACTCTGGATGACCATGAAGGCAGACCCACTATGATTAACACCGAATGGAAATAAGATGGGAGAGAACATAAATACCAGCTAGGCCATCTTGAACGTGCAACCCGACATTTCGCCCTGACAGGAAATAACAGAGGTGCCCCACGCCAGACTTCTCAAACCTCCACATGATGGCTACAGCTGTTTGGAAGCAGGCAGGGGGCCTGGTGCTGTGGATGGTTGGTGGCGTTTGGCTTCGGCTGGCCCAGAAACAGGGTGGGGTGGGGGGGGGCTGTGCTTCCACTTGCTCTTAGCGCGCCGCCAGAGGACAGCCACTGCAGGCAGAGCCGACCATACTCTAGGTGTGGTGGTGCAGAAACTGTGCTTGACTGCCTTACATTACCTTCGTTGTCTTCCAGCTAACCGTTCATTTCTGTGTGTGGTAAATGACCATGCTGACATGGCCACCGAATAACGAGAAGCATGTGGCTCACAACTGTTTTTAACTAAGAACTTCTCCTGAGGAGTTATTTAGGTTCTGTAATTACAGAGCTATGTGCAAGACAGCCATGTGGTTTCAGTTTTTAGTTATATATGGCGTTGCTGATGGCTACATGCTGATGCTTCCAGAGAAGAAGAGAACAAGGTTTGGGGCAGGGTCTGTGTTGGTCTCTTCTGTCACCTTGTAGAAAAAAAAAAAAAGTGAGAACTGGATCAGCAGGATGACTTTGACGTTGAGGGTAAGATGGGTGTGTCAGGGGAACAAGCCAATTTCGCCAGTGCTGAAGTACTATAATTGCTGAATTTTCATGTCATTGTGAAATCTGACTCTCCCCAAGTAATAAGTACCCAGTTTAGCCTTTATCTTGTGTTGAATAGTGATGGTCTGCGTTAGATAATGCAGGTCCTATCTTTGCAGACCGCAGCTGAGTATTTCTCACAGGATGGATAGGCAAGAAGACCCAAGTGTCCAGCTTAGGTGTTTAGGCTTGAAATAAACCCACGGAGCGATCATTTGGTGATTTGCTGAGGCCTGCTGAGTGTGTTGTGTTTGTGTAAATGTGTATGTGTCACAGGTGTGAGTATTCTTGTCTGAAGTCATTTTACATTATTTTGGATCTAGTGATAGTGTAAGTATGAAGCTGAATTTTAGTGTCGCGTGGAAGGGACAAGGGCTCACGTTAAACAATCCTAGAGTGGTTGGACATAGTTGGAAGACTTGGCCTTTTCTGTGGTGGTATTCTTGCCAGAGATGGTGAAAGTGGCATCTCTGCCGTCTTGTGGGAGTGGGAAAGAAGACTAGTAAGAAATCAAAGAATTACCTTCCTTTTCCTGCTTGAAATTGTAGCAGAAATTAATTTCCTCGGTTTACCATCCATGGAGCTCACTCCAGCGCTGATTTTGCCACTGCTCGGAGAGCATCCACACATTCACTGGTTTGTTCATTTATGACTTGGCAAGGATTACATTTCATGTCTGTATTTCTCTGGCCAGCACTATGATTACTTAGGAAACCTGGGCCCAGAGGAGATGATAAGGGATAGGAAGTGTGTGTGTGAGTGTGACTAATTACAGCACAGCAGGATTTCCTGACAATTATTCAGGACTTTGCAACATCCACAGTGCTTTACGACATTTTGGTTTAGTCCTCTAATTGAGGGATGCGTGTGCGATCCCCGTCTTGTAGATGATGAAGCCCAATTCTTAGGCACAGTGAATGACTTGTTTGAGGTCGTGTAGGTGCTGAGAGAGAGATCTGGAGGCAAGGAAATCACACGTAGCAGGTTTTCAGGCTCCATGTGAAGGTTCTTCAGAAAGTTCCTACAATAATAGAGTTAAATAATAGGATAAAAAGCTGGTTATTTTGGTTCAAGAGTTTTGAAATCCAGGCATAGTAGTTTTCATAACACACATTTCCTGTGAACTTCCTGATGACTCCACGTGTTTGGTGTCTTTTCCATCGTCCCCCGTGGGAAGTCGGAGAGCCCGTGCCAAGGAGAACCAGGAAGGCTTTGGTGAGGCAGCGAATGGCTGGTTGGGGAGGGTTTTGAGGAATAGAAAAGGCAGTGGATCTTGTTCTGTTGGGTAAGTGGAGCAGCAAGGTACTCTAAGACCCAGGATATTTTCGCTAGATTTTCTGACAGTCTTTGTCTTTTGTTCTTCCGTTCATTCCACAAATGCATCTTCAGTGTGTTTACTACACAAGAGCCGCAGACTCGCCCATGTGTCAGTCCTTTCCGTCCTGGAGGACCAGGGTCCAGCTGGAGGGGAGGGTGGGCTACCAGATGATGTGGAGTGGAAAGGAGGTTTTCACGACAGTTCTGGGTCTTAGAACCCTCCTAAGAAGGGGATCCTGAGCTTCTTGGGTCACCTCTCAAGATCATTTTTCTGGAAGGAGGCTCACAGGCTGCAGAGTGGTAGTAACGGTTCCTTCAAGTCATCAATACAAGGGCACCTGGCTCTTTCTTTCTCTTCCTTTTTTAAAGAGTTGTTTGAAAGGCAGAGTTGCAGCATTGGAGGGAGGGGGTAAGAAAGAGGTCTTCATCAGCTGGTTCACTCTCCAAATGACCTGAACGGCTAAGGCTGAGTCAAGCCAGGGACCTTCTTCCAGGTTTCTTATGTGAATACAAGGGCTGAAACACTTGGGCCGTCATCCACTGCTTTTCCAGCTACATTAGCAGGGAGCTGAATCACAAGTGGCGCAGCCAGAACCTGCGCTCGTATGGGATGCCAGCGTTGTAGGCGGTGGCTTACTTAGCTATACCACAGCACCAGTTCGTATACCTGGCTCCTTAAAGGTGTTCAGTACATTGTCAGTACCATTGATTGTCACAGTGCCATCTGGTGTGGAGACCCCTTTGTGCTCTGCTGGTTAGATTTAAACTTTTCCTGTATCTCGGCTCTCCACCAGCTCCCTGCTCCTACACCTGTTTCTCTCACCTTGTGATGGGTGCAGAGGGTGTGAGCCTGCATCTCTGGTGATCAAGAGCAGGGGTCAGTTCTGACTCCACTGTGTTACTCTTAGCCATGGAGCCTTGGCCAATGGTGTCTGTGTTCTGTGCCAGTCTTGAGAGATTTAAACACGAAGGGTTTGGAGGCAGTGTTGGTACGTGGTAAGTGTCACTGTTAATAGTTGTAATTGCCATCTGGCCTGCCATGTCCCTGTTTACACTTCTGCAGTCAGCTCCATTGTTCTCAGTCTGGAATCTGCCCATCTGTCTTTCTCTATGCTCTACCTGCCTTAAGATGGTGAACTGCACGTAACCTTCACTCCCCCATCTCCAATAGATTTTGGTCTAAAATCCTTCTGTTTTCATTTTCAGGGAGGCATTTTCTTTTTCTCCTTTAGATCTATTTATTTTGGTGATTTAGAGCTACAAAGAGATTTACAAAGAGAGACAGAGCTCTTCCATCTACTGTTTCGTCCCCTGCATTGGCCAGGGCTGAACCAGACTGGAGCCAAGAGCTTCTTCCCAATCTCTCGTGTGGGTAGCACAGGCTCAACGCTTTGGACATCTTCTGCTGTATTTCCCAGGCTAAAAGCAGGGAACTGGATTAGAAGTGGAATAGGGGGATCCCGTAGGGGATGCTGGGGTTACAGGCAGTGATGTGACCTTCTGTCACAGTATTGACTGTCTAGGGCTGCTGTTTCTACTTGAGGATTCTCTGCTCTAATCTGTGCCCTGTTGAGGTTGGTGTCCAGCTCTGCAGTGTTGTGTATGTGTCTTCCCCACTGGGTTTAACGTGGTGGGTTGCTACTTTCAGTGCATTTTTCTTCCTTGTTTTTGGCTGAGAACTCAGAAAAGAAAAGCCCAAGTATCAACTGTGTTTTCATTCCTAGCTTAGTCCTTCTAACAGACCCTAAATGAGTATATATTAATCCGTCACTTGGACAAGAAACTTTACCTGTTGAAAATGTGTTATTCTATTCTTAGGATTGATTTCTAAATAACTAGATTATTTTCCAATTAACTAGGAAGGGCCAAGTTTACTGTGTTAGGTTTTGAGGTGAAGAGGGGCTGGTTGGTGAGCAGGGAGGAAGATCCACAGGAGGCCTGACCTTTTTTGATAAGAGGTCCTTTGTCCAAGGTCGGGTGAGCTTGGGGGTCTAGGGATTGGAACCCATGGTGAACCTAAAGCACCCCTTCGCCTCTGGTGGATTTAGGATGTCCATCCTTGTTTGTGAAGGTGATAGTTCTTTATCTAGTTAGGTGACCATAGTATCAGTTATTTCATATTTGATGGCTTTTTCTAATATTTAAAAGGATATTCCCCCACTATCTTACTTAAAATTCCCATTTAAAAAAATAATGTATTATTCGTTTGACTGGCAGAGAGAGAGAAATTTTTCAGCTGCTAGATCATTCTCCAGACGACTGCCATGGGCTTGGCTGGGCCAGGCTCAGCTGAAGACAAGAGCTTCCTGTGGGTCTCTCTTGTGGGTGCAGGGACCCAAGCACTTGGACCACATTCTGCTGCTCTCCCTGGTGCATCACAGGGGAGCTGGATCAGAAGCGGAGCGGCCCGATAATCCAACCAGTGCTCTTATGGGATGTTCGCAATGCAGGGAGTGCCTTTGTTATGCCACAATGCCATCTATAAACTCCCATGTATTAGAAGAACTAGTTTTCTCTGTGTTGGAATTGCATTTTATTGTCCCCGAAAGCTCAACATTGTCTGGTTGTAGGCATGGGACGGAAGATTTTCTCCTTGATTCTTTGAACTACCTAGATTTTATTTATTTATTAAAGATTTATTTATTTGAAAGTTAGAGCTGCAGAGAGATCTTCCATTCTCTGGTTCATTCCTCAGATGGCCACAATGGCAGGGTTGGGCCAGTTTGAAGCCAGGATCCTAGGACTGCAGTCGAGTCTCCCACATGGTGTTAGGGGCCTAAAGGCTCAACCTGCTGATTTCCTAAACACATGAGCAGGGAGCTGGATTGGAAGTGGAGCAGTCAGACTCCAAATGGCTTAACTTACTGCATAAGGGTTCGGCTAAGTCAGTGTTCAGCATATAACAGTCATTTTGGTGACTGAGAATGCCTGGGAAAAGGTAACATGAGCCACTAAGGAAGGCTTTATCTATTTATTCCACAAATTTGAAAGCAATACAATGCGATATCTTGGCTCGCTTTCTGGGTGGTCTTTGCAGAGCCTGCAGTTCCATCTGATAAACACATAATCATGAGCTGAATTCTAAGGACTTTTTTCCCCCCATTTTCTCCCTGCAGCTTTGCACTGTCAGATGAAGCATACAGATCCCTACGTGATCAAGATAAAGACCAATGTATTCTCATTACCGGAGAAAGCGGAGCAGGAAAAACAGGTAAAGCCATCGCCAAACAGCTCCCCTACCCTCAAGGAGCCCAAACAGCTCCCTTACCCTCAAGGAGGCCAGCAAAGGAAGCAAGCGGGGCCTCATCTGACAGAAAGACCCCTGTGGCAGGACTACTGCGAGCCCCTTGGCCCGAGGCTACTATTGGGGGCAAGGGGAAGCACTTGCCTCTGCTTGCATGAGAAGGGACGAGGTACTCTGTGGGTTCCAAAAAGACCCACATGAGAGTCTCCTGCCAGATTCTAGATTTCTCTAGCACAGTCCCTAGGTGCTTCAAGGTCTTTTATCTTTCAGGCAAGATGTCAAAGGGCAGACCCATTTCCAAATGGAATGCTAAACTCTGCTGGGTTTGGGAGGCCATAGCTACACCTAAGCTATGCTATATAGTAAGAGAAGACACCAGGGCAAAAGCTTAGTTTTGTTCCAGAGTCTTCTGATGTTCAAAGAATTGAAATTTCTTTCTTTTCTTTCTTTCCCCCCACCCCATTTAAAGATTTATTTCTTTTACTTGGAAAGTGACAGTTACAGAAAGAGAAGGAGACAGAGAAAGGTCTTCGATCCATTGGTACACTTCTCAAATGGCTGCAACAGCCAGAGATGAGCTGATGAGAAGCTGGGAGCCAGGAGCTTTTTCCAGGTCTCCTACATGGGTGCAGGGTTCCAAGGGCTTGGGCTGTTCTCTGCTGCTTTCCCAGCCCATAAGCAGGGAGTTCAGTTGGGAAATGGAGCAGCCAGGTTATAAACTGGCGCCTGTATGGGATACCAGCATCAGCAGTGGGAGGATTAGCTTGTTATTGCACCTTGCAGCCCCTTGTACTTTTCATGAAAGCATTTGGTATGATTTGTTTCCTTGAGTGAGAAGGTGATTTTGCACATAGTATCAAGTAAACCTGGGAGAAGACTGAAAAAAAGCTATATTCCCTGAGTCCAAGCTTAAAAGACTTAAAACTGTTAACCTGGGTTTCTTTGATGCAGCTTAGAGTTCACTGGGGAAGAGGAGGGTAACAGAGATAGGGTTTCTTTGTTTGTTCTTATAGATAAGAATCTGATCATTACTGTTCCTTTTAGTATGCGGAAGTAGGATTGTTTTTTTTTTTTTTATTGGAAGGTCAGATATTCAGAGAGGAGGATAAGACAGAGAGGAAGATCTTCCATCTGCTGGTTCACTCTCCAAGCAATCGCAGTTGCTGGAGCTGATCCGAAACCAGGAGCCTAGAGTCTCTTCTGGGTCTCCCACGCAGGTGCAGGGTCTCAAGGTTTTGGGCTGTCCTTACTGCTTTCCCAGGCCACAGGCAGGGAGCTGGATGGGAAGTAGAGCTGCCAGGTCACAAACTGGCTCCAATATGGGATCCTGGTGTATGCAGTGTGAGAGCTTTAGCTGCTAGGCTACTGCACTGGGCCCGGAAGTAGGATTTTAAATGTCTCTCTTCTGTCTGCCTATTTGGTTATCAGATGTACGTATTTGGAGTCTTCATTGATTAAGGGAAGAACATCTGCCCTTGGTGTTTAGTCACCTTATTGAGTTTCTTTTATTTGCAAGCTCTAGGATGATTTCTGCCTTGAAAGTCTTAAATGGCTTCGAAAGAGTTTCTCTTCCTATTCCTGTTCCTGCCTCCACTTAGGATGTGCTTTCTCCCAGCTGCCCAGGGAATGGTCAGGTCCAGGAACCCTGCAGCCCTCCTTGAACCCTGTGGAGGCATGGTGCACTGTGTCTTTGCCCACTGGATGGGCAGAAGTGGCGGGGAAGGGACTTACCTGCAAGAATCTAAAGTAACAGAAAGCATCAAATAGTGTTTTTGGAAGAGATTTTATTTGTGGACCGTCTGCGGTAGGGTCATCTGCATGGACAGCTGAACTCCACTCAGGAACTCCCTCCATGGTGAGAGAAGGCTCACCCACGGTTTGCAGGTCACACATTGAATTTGTCCTTTAGGTTCCTAGGGTTGAATTTTACCACTGCTCTTTGGTCTTAACCCTGCTGTCTGGAACCTTGGTAAATACTTCTCTATAGGATACTTTGCACTATCTGTGGCTTCCCCTGTATTGGGGAGATGACATAGGATATGGAAAATGTGTGATTTTTTTTTTTAAACTGTAGTTCCAACAGACAAACAGATGCACAACTTCTGCAGGAACTGTTGAAAGCCTCCTGTTATGGGTAGCTCAGTGACCATCCGAGGACAGTCCCCTTTGGGTCGTGCTGGTCCGTGGGTCGTGATCTTGGAGCAATCCTGTCCCTCCGGGTATTGATCTGGTGTATTCCCTAACCGTCAGGTGCCTAGGGCGCCAGCTGCTGAGAAGGATTCCTTTTTTTAAAAAAAATTATTTTTGGTAATATTTACATAGTTGTTCAGGGTGGAGAGGAGCCAGGGTTAGGGAAAAGTGGGTGTGATCATTGGTTCCAAATTTTCTCTTTCTTGTTCCTGATTCTGGGGGAAGGGAGGAGATGAGGGGGAAGAACAGTACTTAGCCTCCCAACCACCCTGATACCTGGGGCTGGGGAATGGCCACCTTATATGAAACCCGGTTCCCAATGTGGCGCCCACGCCAAGGGTCCCACCCAGGTGTTTTCGATAGTTCTGCAGTGCTCTCGATCTCGCTGATCAAGGATGAGTAAACCCTGTCAGTGTCCAGTGGTGATACAATCCGCCTGAGAGTCTCCGTTTGACCAGATTTTTGCTATCATCATTTGGCTGTGGTAGTTATCCAATGAAAGACCCCCACCCTCGAGGCTCATGGACCCAGCGCCAAAAGTGCAGGTGGGCCCAAGGACCCAGGTCAGGTGAGCTGGGCCAAGGGGGGCCGCTTTTATAAACAATGTGGGCCAGTGTTGTGAAACCACAGGGGAAGCCTTTGCATGTGATGTTGGCACTGGTTCAAGTCCTGGCTGCTCCGCTCCCAATCCTGCTCCCTGCTAATGGCCTTGGAAAGCAGCAGAGGTTGGCCCAGGTGCTTGGGCAATGCCCTGGCAGTTGCAGCCATTTGGGGGAGTGAACCTGCAGATGAAACATCTCTGTGTGTGTAACTGACTTTCACATCAATCTGTAGACACATTCAGCTGTATATGTTGGCAGCTGCTAACCCATAAAAGGTCCAACATCTCCCTGTCAATTCACATGGAGACGATGTTTTGCTGACATATCCTGCCTTTTTCTAGTTTTACTTCTTTGGAAGCCAGTATCACAAAAATTCCTGCAGATTTTACAATGACTGTACTTTTCATTTTTTTTTTTTAATTTGATATGTACAGATGAAGAAAGCACTCGCCTGTCCACTCGGTACTTCCCAAATGACTGCAACAGCTGGGCTGAGCAGGTGTTGAAGCCAGGCATCGGGTACACAAACCAGGTCTCCCATTTGGGTGACAGGGACACAGTTACCTGAGCCATCAGAGCTGGAGGGAGGAGCCAGAGCTGAGAATTGAACCCAGACATTAAGCAAATTCCCAGTCCCTACCACAATTTTATACCGTCATTAGATTGGGGACCAGCGTTGTGGCTTAGCAAGTAAGGTTGACACCCCATATGGACACCGCTTCCTGTCCCGGCTGCTCTTGTTCCCCTCCAGCTCCCTGCTAATGGCCTGTAGAAAAGCAGCAGGTGTCACAAGTACTTGAGAAGCTGTGGCTTCAGCTTGGCACGTCCCTGGTTGTTGAAGCCATCTGGGGAATGAGCCACTGGCAATAGATGACAGATCTCTCTCCCTCACTTCCTCCTTCCCTCTCTAGGGGCTTCTAGAATTTTGACTTTTAAATATATAAAAAATAAATCTTTAAAAAATATTGGCATTAACTATAAAGAGATGAGTATGGGCCAGGAGTTTGGCACAGCCAAGCTGGACTTCATGTATCTGAGTAGCCGGATTGAGGGTCCAGCTCTGCTCAGCCTGCCCAGTGCTGCTAATGTGCAGAGTTTGGGTCCTTTCCCTTACTTGTGAGATGTGTGTTGAGTTCCCAGCTCCTGCATTCAGCCTGGCCCAGCCTCAGCTGTTGTAGGCTTTTGGGGAGTGAACCAGTGGCTGAGAGGTCTCTGTATCTCTGCCTTTCCAATAAAGCAAATTTTTATAAAACATGGAATTAAGGAAGGTATAGAATTTCTATGGTGTTTGTTTAAAGCTGAGTAATGGAAGGTAATAGAGGGGTGATGGCCCAGTGATGTGAGGAATGCCACTTTTGAGATGTCCAGTTGCCTTACTCAGTCTTAAAAGTTTTAGGGCCTGGAGTGTGTTGTGTATTTTATATGAAATATCTCTCCTCATAACTTTGTATAGAACTGCCATGTGGTGTTAGAGTTCTGTTTTGTAAGAAGTAATTAATTTAACTAGGTCGTAAGCTCCCCTGCTCCGCCCTTGGCAGGTGATGTTGTTACTGGACTTCTACATTGGAGATACACTTGAGCTGTAGGATTATATAAAGTGGGTGCTTAGGGAGAGGCGTGAACTGCTGGAGGCCGATGGGGTGCTGTTTAATTCATCACTGCTGTGCTCAATAAAAAATTCATCATGCCTCAAAAGCGCCCGAGCCTTTCAAGGCAGTGCAGGAACACTCAGGGTGTCTGAAGCACCACTCGGGCCTTGACAGTGGGCATAGGTGCAAAACGGGAGGACACTGCCAGAGATGCGTTTTCCTAAGGTTTTCATACTCAGTCTCCGGCCAGAGCGAATGAACCTGACATCTGAAAATGTTGTGGATGATGTGGTTCCCTCCCACAGCTGTTCCATCTGTCTCTGGGTGCTTGTCAGCTGTGGGCAGGGAACCTTGAGAAGCCTGCGTGGCACACTAAGATCTTTGCTTCTAAGCCCCATATAACCTTGTCCTTCTCTCCGCCCGGGTGGTACCCTGGGTCTGCCGGTGACAGCTGTGCCACTGAGGTACGGCAGCCTACGTTGCCAAGCGCTTTGCACTTCTGGAGGAGACACTGTGTTCAGGCAGGTTGGAGGAAAGCAGGCTTTTGTGGTGTTTTTTCATTGATGTTGGAAAGCTCCCCTCTCTGTCTACGTGCTTAATTTGAATTATCAGGGATTAGGGCAGGGTAAGGAGAGATGGGAGGCTCTTGCAGAAGCAGGTGATGTAGTTGTGTTTCAGTGAAAATGTCACCAGCCATGACCCTCCTCCAGGTCAAGCCTGCATCCCTCATTGCAAGCCTTGTCCATTTTTTTTCTTTTTAGTATTTATCCATTTATGTATTTGAAAAAAAAAAGGCAGAGTGACAAAGAGGAAGAGACAGACTGGCATTGCGGCGCTGGGTGCTGGGGTCACAAGCAGTGACCCTGCAGCAAACTGTGGCCCCGCCAACGCCCCATGTTTTTTGTCCTGTGATTGGCACTGTTGGTGGCTGCCTGTCAAATGAATTTGCAGGTGCTGTATCTGGGTTATATTACTACACAGCAAACCAAGGACTGTGCAAGACTGTTCCTCTAATCTCCAGAGTGCTTTTCTGCCATACATAAATGTGGCCTCAGTCATTTGAGTGTCTGAAGCACTAGCTTGAGCCCTGGAGAAACTTGTCTATCTTAACCAAAGAGATGAGAGGCGTAGAGATGAATGGTCCATGGATGTGACCCTTTCCATGTGCTGTGTGAGAAACATAACATCTCTGTGTGACAAACATGATGTCGCCTGTAGATACCTGGGTAATTTTGCTAGAATGCCTAATGGAAAGAGCTCAAAAAACAAAAGCTTTGCTTATGTCCCCTCCCCTCCCCCACAGCACAATATCCAGGTGGATCCTGCTCTGTTAATGTGCAGAGATGTGTTTGTCTGAGATTCCCTTGCTTTTGTGCTCAGTCACACATCTTTCGTTGAAATGTTTACATTTTCCTTTTGTCATTCATCAACTGCTGTTTCACTGCTTTTCTTTAACAGACTACATGGATTCACATAATCCTATGATAAGTGCATCATACTAGATATTATTCACAAGAGTAAGTTGTTAATGCCCTTCATCTGTATCCTAGAACTGCAGTTTTGCAAACTATATTGAAAGTGCTTGAATAGATTTTAAAATTAATGTGATTTTGAATTTCAATTTATATTAACTCACCTCTATATAGCAGAGCTATCACGGTGTGTACAGTTTGTCAGGTGATAAAAGCTAAACCCATCCTGGATTTTAAGAAATTTGGTTCCTGGTGCCATTTGTCAAGCAGATTTGACCATGGGAAAGCTTTGTCTCGTTCTGTTCTGGCCAATAAAATGTCTCCACAAAGCCGTATCAAGTCTAGAGCTACCAGAGTTCTTCCTTCTTGATTGATGTCTTTTTGTCCCCCAGGTCCATCCTGGTATACAACAGGATTTCCCGAGAACCTGATGTGACCATGAAGCTCAAGTTTGGGGTCTGGGTACACTCAGACCCCTAATTTCCAGAATAAACAAAATCCTCTTGCCTGGAGTTTTTCATGTCTAAAAGACAACCTATCCTTTCTTGCCAAACATGCATGTGTGTGTATTTGCCACTACCTAAGGTAGTCATTTTGCCCATGTGTGTTTTCAGTTTCCTTATATCATTATGGGTAGACAGGTAGGCCAAAAACTCATGTCAAGAAAGAATAGATCTAATGTTTGCAAATGCATAGGTGAGGCTAGGGCACAGGGAGTATAGCGAAGGAAGCAGTAAAATGAGAAGGGAGAAGTTTCTGCAGAGTCTGTAGATAGCAGAGCTGCCATGCTTGGGTGCTCCCAGAGCGTGGCTCAGACCTGGGACAGGTTTGCATAGGATGTCAGGAACTGTTGGGAGAAAAGCCCACCCCCGTCCCCGGGCTTGACAGCTAGTGAGCCCAGGAGGCTCCTAGGAGGATCCTGAAAGGCTGGTTCCACCTTGAACTGGGTGGGTCAAGGGCAATATGGCACCGAGACATCAAGTGGAGTGCAATTGTTTATACATTGTCTGCTGAGGAGCCGGGTCAGCCTGCTGGGAGCAGCAGGACTGTGGCTGGAGAATTTACCAACCTTCACATACAGTTAACCCCGAGAACCTGGAGCTTACAGTGCAGGGGCTTTAGACCATGGAAGATGTATTTTGTGAGCAATGCCCTGGGAAGCAGTGATATTTTCACAGATGTAACTTGACAGTCTTCAAAGACGGACACCAGATAATCTATTTGGACTCATTTTCATAACCTAGCAAGCAAGTTGGAGGCAGACGTGCCCCCCCACCATAGTTTCGAGCTCCATTTCCCCTATGCTTATTTCCTCTCTGCGGTATTTGTTAGTACAGTTCTATATCACCTAACAACATATCTAAGAGTATATTAGTACACAAGAGAGCTTTAAGAAGATATTTCTGAAATACCGTGGGTTATGTTGCCAAGCAGTTTTTTTCAAGTCCAATGACAGCCTTCCAACACCATTTCTCTTCCATCAGTCAGTGAGATGCCATTCATTGGAAAGCACAGAGACCTGTAGATTTTTCAAAGCATTTACTCCCAGAGCACAGGCATTGCAAGCACGGTTAGTGGGTCTGCCCTCCTACACTGTCTCCCCTGAAGAGCGAGTTCTGTCAGAGTTTCTGCCTCACTGATGAATGTGCCTTCTTTTGATCCGCAGAGGCCAGCAAGCTTGTCATGTCCTACGTGGCTGCTGTTTGTGGAAAAGGAGCAGAGGTCAATGAAGTCAAAGAACAGCTTTTGCAGTCCAACCCCGTCCTGGAAGGTAGGATTTTCTCTGTGTGTGTTTGCATGCAGGGTGGGACTCAAAGGTAGGATTTACCGTGTGTGTGTGCGCGCTCATGCAAGTGGGACTCAAAGGTAGGATTTTCTGTTTGTATGTGTAGGCAGGTGGGCCTCTACTGTAGATGCCTCTGCAGGGCCCTTTGAGTCTCTGGCACGCTGGAAGTTGTTGTGCTTGGAGTGAGTAAGGGACTTGGGTCAAGACCCACTGAACCAAGCTGTTTCCTGCAAACTTGAGTTTCAGGGACTTACAGGAAGGGGTGGTTTACTCCTTCAGGGGAACACTCCTACTCACAGCCATCCTTCCCCTCTTTCAGTTCTTATTTGAATAATTGAAGTGTCCCTTTAAAATAGTTACCTAGCTGATAATGCATTTGGAGGTGTGGTGCCATTTCATCCTCTGGCTGATTGGGTCTGCTGTCAGGGAAGTGAGAGCAAGGCACTTAGGACGAGTCTTTTTTTGGGCTGTTGGAGCCTGAGCCTGCCTGAAAGCTGCTGGATTCTCTGATGATCAGCTCAGGCTGCTGTAGTGCAGTGATAGAGACTGGGTGGCTTCCCAACAGACATTAACTTTCACATAATCCTGGGAGCTGGGCATCCAAGATCCCAAGATCGAGGTGATGACTGGGTGGGTTTCCTTGTGGGCCCAGACTCGTGCCTTGTAAGTGTGAGCCACTTTCAACATGCTCACGTAACCTCTTCATGTGCACTTGGGGAGCGACTCAGAGCGAGCTCTCTGGTGTTTCTTCTTATAAGGGCACTAATACCATCAAGAGGACCGCAGCTTTTGAACTTTAATTACCTTGTATAGGACCCATCTCCCCTTGCTATCACATTGGGGGTTGGGACTTCAACATAAGCTTTTGGAGGGACACAAACATTCAGTCCATAAATCCATCAGAACATTAATGAGAGATAAATTCCCCTAATATTGTGGGGGATTCAGTACACCATCCATATAAACCATCCTCCTTCTAAGGAAAACAGCAAATCAACATCTTTGCCTGTTGACAGCCAGTCAGTAAGTTCACTTCATCTTGTGTGTCTTTTTTACTGCCATTTAACACCCTAGTTTTGGGAGAGTAGGGTCACTGACTGTCAGTGTGACTGGACTGGATGTATCTCTGCTGTGGTGAGCTCTCCTGTGCTTTGTGGAGTGTCCTGGCCTATGCACCTGTTCTCCCTAGGTACCAGTTCTTTCTGTGCCCCCACTTACTACGATCCACAGTGTCTCCAGATGGTTCTTTCACACTAAGGGCCAGCCCCTCCTTCTCTTTTGGAGATGTTCTTGGACACTGAGCCGTCCTTTTGACCAGAGACTCGTTTCTGGGTGTCAGTCTGCATCTTGTAAGCAGGAGACACCAGCCATCTGCATCCCCCAGATGGCAGGATGGGAGAGACGCAAAGGCCTCATCTACTGCCGTGTTTTTGATATCTGCTCTTCAGAGCTGTTATGGAAAGTGGTATCTCTTCACTATGGGTTGAGCATTGGACTTGTTTACTGTCTTTCTACTTTTAAGTTAGGCTGCCATCCACGTGCTGTGTTTCTGCAAACACTTATTTTAAGAATGCTGTGATCTAAAGGAGAAACACTGTGGAATGCTAGCACTTGCATCTAGGATTAGAATCCAGCTCTTTATTCGGTGGTATTTGAAACTAGGCTGCAGTGCAGGAAATAGGGGAAATGTCCACTGTGGGCATGTAGTATCTTGTATGGGAATGCTTTACTTTTTGACTGGAGCCGCTACTGTAAATGAATATTTAGAACAATGGATTAAAAAAAAAACAATCGAGGAATGTGTCTCGAGTGTCCTATAATGGAGCACTTGTTTTTGATTCTGTGGCTTATAATAAAAGACTGTAGTGTTCAGCGTTGTGTTTAGTAATGTGCAACTCATATTTGTTTGATGAAAAGATGGTTTGTAGCTGGCCAGTGGTGCCCTGAATAAAGGTTTTTTGAGACAATCCCTTCACTCGCCCCTGACATTCAGGCCACAATAATCTGTCCTTTATGCATCAGTGTCTGGGGCTGGACTTAGGGGCTGTGCGAGTCAGTTCCCTTGACAGCTATACTCAGCACGGAGGACCGGTCTGAAAGCACAAAAAACACTGTGCGCTCCTCCTGGTGATCAGCTCAGCATCCACCCTTATCAGGGTTAGGTTTATGAGACTTAGAGCAGGTGGTGGATATGAGCTGCGAATGGGAGTTCTCTAGGAAGTATCCTTTTCTGTCAATCCCGGTGTGTAGATTTGTTCACTCAGGCCCAAACAGCACCTGGAACACAGAGTTGTCCTGTGTAGACTTCCTGCATTTTGCCTGAACTGCGCTTGAGCCAATGATTCTTTCCATATCCAAACCTTGCTTTTAAAGCCTCCTCATGTGACACAGAATGTCGCCGCCGCTCAACAGCAGCGACACTAAAAACGCCGAGGCTGAAAGTTTCCCCATATGGGCCACCACTTGTCACCGCTGCCCAGCAGCGGTGACACTAAAAACGCCAGGATTAGAACTTTTGAGGGTCCGGGAAAAGCCGGTAGCCGGACCTCTCACTGCCAAAAGCGGCTGCGTTTAAAACCCTCTCTCCGCTGCGCCTGTACCCATTGGTCTAAGCTTTCCTACCCAGTTCTTCCGCCACCCTTCCTCCCATTTTCCGCCACCCTTCTTCCCACATTTCTTCCCGTACTTTCTGCTTCTTTCCCCAGTCTCCTCATCGCCCTCTAGTTGTCTCTGCGTCGCCCCCCAGTCGTCTTCTGTCCGTCCGTCCCAGTCGTGCCCTGTCCTCCGTCCTCGTCTTTACGTCTTTTACCAGCTACTTTTATATCGTTCTCCACCAATCACTTCTCCCCGTGGGTCACTTGGCGCTATCTGATAGGCCAGCAATCGCAGCGGGGTAACTAGCCTATCCTGTTTACCTGCTGGTGGGAAAAATCCCGCCTCCTGGCCCTCGGCCAGCCGCCATCTTGTGACCACCTAACATACACGTGGGGTCAGCGGCTCCCCACAACAGAAGGCATCAGGTTTGGATGCAGAATATCTACAGTTAACTTCTGTATATACACAAGCCCTCACTCCTTGATCAGGGACTGCTTTCAAAGCTTGTCCCAGCTGTTAGCCCTCACCCTCAGCTAGGTGTTTGTCATGCTAATCCTCTTCTCCCTATTTAGTTGGAAGACATTATAGAAGTTTCCAGAGAAGGGTGCGTGGCCTATTATTTCAAGGCATCGTTCTGTTTACCATGCCATCATTCACCCCTTGCTAGCTAAAGAGTGCTGCTGGTGATGCTGGTGGGGTGTTTTGGTAGAACTGTTGCCTTTGATGTTTTGTCCCAGATATATTGGACCCAAGTTTTCACTTTTAACAAGATCTTCAGACACTTGGTTTGCACATTTGGGATATACGCTGGAATTCCAAAGTATCAAACCAGAACCCTCCTTACCTAAATGGTTGGCATTCACCTAACTTAATCCCAACTTATCATGTCCCTTTCGGCACAGACATGGTGAAACAGGCTTTTGATGTTGTTTCTTTCCACAATGACCTGAGTTAAACAGGAGCGCTCTGTGCCTGGAACGGTATTGAGCCACATGGCCCTTCTGTGCCTTTACCAAGGGGACCCCTATGGGGGACCAAGATTGGAACAGACTTCTGTATAGTGTTCTGGGCCGGCTGAGTTTTTTCCTGTTTTCTGGAAAATTTCATTTCGGTGTGATGGAACATAAACTCACTTTGTATCATTTTTCATCTATAATGTAAGTGAGCAGTTTCCAAATCTCTAACTCTGTATTTTTGAGTTTTTGAGGATCAGTTGCACTTAAATAGCTTTGTTTTCAAATTAAAATTAAACAACTTAAAGGTTGACATACCTTCTCTGGTCTGGAAACCTCATTAAGTTCCATCAAATCTTTGATGAGATTAAATAATCCTTGAAAGAACTTTATTCACAGATGTTCCTAGAAGATGGGGAAGGTTTTGAACTTGATAAGACTAAGTTTACGATGATACTTGAAAAACTCAAGAATTGTAGGAGTGACTTTCTTTGTGCTTAGAAGATGTAGAAGCTTTTGTAGCTTATTGATACTTCAGTTAAATGTTTCCATGGAAATTTTGGACAGAAATGGCATTGTCAGGCAGGTTGTGCTTTTCAGCAATTACAGATGCCAATGTTATATTTACTTTGTCTTCTTGTTTGAAATTATTTGTTCTGTCAGCTTTAACTATGCTTATGTCTTTTTTTCTACTAGCTTTTGGAAATGCCAAAACTGTAAGGAATGACAACTCCTCTAGATTTGTAAGTATTTGTGTAAGTGTTAACACTAATATTTAGCTTATGTATGTTTAAACAACCAGTAGATGTTTAACATTTCTTAATACACACATTTCAAAAATGAGAACACCATCTCTTGAAACACTGAAAATTCTATAAGACCTATTTTTTGCTATCTGGAATTTTCCTTTTTAATTCTTTCTTGGAGTGACAAGCTATTTTTGTCATGTTTTCTTGTCTTCTAACTTAAAATACCCTGAGTGTTCCCAGGGAGGCCATTTGGAATAACTGCTCTTCTGAGTCTCAGTATTTAGAAATCATAATTTAGAGTTAGAAATCAAGTAAAGAGCCCGACATGATGGCTCAGTGACTAAATCCTTTCCTTGAATGTGCTGGGATCCCAGTTTGAGTCCTGGCTACTGCAGTGCTCATCCACCTCTCTGCTTGTGGCCTGGCAAAGCAGTAGAGGATGGTCCAAAGCCTTGGGACCCTGCACCCACGTGGGAGACCTGGAAGAAGTTTCTGGCTTTGGATCGGCTCAGCTCTGGTCATTGTGGCCACCTAAGGAGTGAACCAGCAGATGGAAGATCTTTCTCTATCTCCATCTCTATGTAGGTCTGACTTTCCAATAAAAATAAAATCTTAAAGAGAAAGAAATAAGTGAAAAGGAAGGTAAGCTTGAGGGTCAGTATTGTACACTATAGCCCTCGTCCCTTATTTAGTAGGCCCAGAAAGGGTGAGATGTATTCTGAACTTCATAGGGATAAAAACCAACAATTTGCAATCAGTGAAAGGGATTGGAGGAGGACCATGTAACTGAGTAGTAGAAATTAAAGCTAATTGATGTCTGGAGTTTGATTTGAAGATGCGTTAGTAGAAGTCTGGTCCATGTCACCTTCCCATCCTCAACTTCCATTACTTCCCATCCTGTGTCCTGCATGTTGGCATGACAGGTCCCTTCTGAGTGTGCCATGCTTTCATGCCTGTGGTCTTTATAGGCATGGAGACAATGACCAGAGGTAGCTGGGTGAGCTGTATGGAGAGTGATGTTGGTGCTTTGAAATCGGTCCTTTTTTCCTGTGGTTTGACCAAGTTCATGCATTTTTATAACAAAGGATCACTTCCTTTATGAGCTGGCTTCTCCTACTTCCTGTGCCCCTGGGGACCATTGTTGAAGCCTCTCTACCAGGGAACTCTCTGGACCTTTCTCTTCCTCCTTACAGATCACTTTTGGCTTTGCCCTCATGAGGGTTTATTCATTGCTAACAGCAAGAGAATGACCTGAAGTGGACGCAGCTTAGAGAATAACAGGCTGTATAAAGTTCCTAAACCGAAGGCTGTGGAGTTTTTCCTTTGGATTAGCCCCAAAATTGTTGTAACTGATTTGATCCATGCCTTTTCCTGTTGTGGTAACATGGCTAATCTCATTACATAAATAGAACAAGAAGTGAAGTGTGGGCACATAAAAGTAGTTTCAGAAACCAAGCTTCTTTATGTAACATACATTTCTTTTTGCTGTGTTGTACATTTTTGTAGATTTTATGCACACATATTTTAAAAATTTTTGCAGCTGTATTTAGCCTACAGACGTTAGCAAAACAGGAAATCTAATTGCTTAAGAGGTCATTGCTGCTTAGTTGTACCTGAAATCTGGGGAAGGGTTGGCAGGTGATTTGGCTTAGTAAAAAATTTCAGAGAAATCCTGTTATTATACAGGTATTTGGATATGAGATTAATACTTGGTTATAGGCTGACTCATTTCATGCCTGGTGTTTAGTGCTTTCTCTGTCTTGTGGTCTGTGACTTGACCAGTAATACACCTGAACACATGCTATCATTTTATGGTAGCACACCACTGTGTTTAAAGTGACTGCTGTGTAACAGTGGTTTAGATACTATAAGCTTGTACTTTGGGACAAATGCATTTCCTTCCACTGTTTGGTTAACCTAGAATGAATTTTTTGATCTCTTTACTGAGAAATCAAAGAGAATGTGCTGTGTTCTAGTGAGCTGACGTTTCAGATTGTGTTCTTGTGAAAGTGCCTTACAGTGCCCCCAGCCCAACGGCTCCACTTGGACATATTGAGCTGCTGTTAATTTGAGGGGAAAAAAAAAAACCCAACAAGACTTTGATAATCAGTGTTTTCAGTCAAGGCTTTGTGGAGGTGGGCAGTGTCCTGAGTCTCACTGCACATTCAGGCTGAGCTAGGCACTGGGGAGTGTCAGAATCTGTGGGGTTGGAACAACTTCATTAGTAAATCCCTCATTCAGTAAGAATTTTAAGAAGCCCACAAGATTTATTCATTGGTTTAAAAACTAGGTTTTTAACATAAACATCAATCTCCCTGCATCGCTCCTCTTAGAGCCTGCAGCCTTTCCCTGCCAGCAGCCAGAATGATCTGCACAAACCCAAGCTCCGTGCTCTTAGAATACTGTACAGGCTCCCGTGGGGATTCCTGCTCCTGTGCTTTGCTTCCGCCACCTGGGCCTTCGTGACCCGTCAGGCCCACCAGCTGCTTCCTGGCCTTGGGCCTTTGTGGTGTCTCTTCCTTCAAAATGTATTCTGCCCCCTAATCGTTGCATGGCTGGTAGCATCCCTCAGTGCCACATGCCTCATACCATTCATAGCCTCTGTGACTTTAATCTGTTATTTTCTTAAGGCATTCATTAGTGTCTGGAGTTGCTGTACTTCCTCATTTACATGCTTGTTGGCCCTGGGGCGGTGAAGATGACAGGAGCAAGTACCCTGGCCTTCTTGGGCACCGTGGTGGCCCCAGGAAATAGATCAAGGGCTGACACTGTAACAGACATTCAGAAGATGCTTCGTGATGAATGAATGCCTGTTTATAAGACCAGAAATAAAAACTGGACAATCCATAAATCATGATGACACAACATATAAAACAATATGGGATCTCATGAACAGGGTCAGTGACGTTTTGTGGATAGTCAGAAAAAAGAAGTTGGGTGAATCCAAGGCAAGAATGCCATGTAAGACTTAGATGTGCCACAGTGGGGGCGGGGCAGAGCCAGAGGAACTAGCATTCCAGTGTGAGGAAGCTCCATACGACACCACAGGGACCTACTTTTGTGAGCGTTCATAGTTGTCAGACCTGAAAGTGTCAAGGGAGCCTCAGGTCCAAGGTCCCCGACTGGAATGCCTTCAGTGTCAGGTGCAGGGTCTGGCTTCATTGTGTGGCTAATGGGAAGCTGCTGGTCAGCTCTAAGTAAATGCAGGACTTCAGCAGAACCAGGTTTTGGCCAATAGTCAACACGTGACTCAAAGGAGAGCCCCGTTCCCTGGTTGGCTTCCTTTCCCATCCTTTACACAGTGTTCATTCCACTCTCGCCCTGCCTCATCCTCCTCATTCTGAGCTGATGATAAGCCTGCTGCACCATGGCCATGAGGCAGGCCACGCACTGAGTAAACCTTGTGTTCTGGTGCCTTACGTGTGCTTAGGCGCACATCTTCCTGTCACGGTGGGTGATTTCCAGGCTGGCGCTGATTCAGGTTATCCCTATAGCTGTGCTGGTCCTTTTGCCTCTTCTTGTGCCAGGACCCACTCTCTGAGAATGATCCCCTCTTACAAGGCCAACGGGCCCCAGCTGCCTGCCAGTGGAACTGTGCCCCCTTGCTTGTTAAGTGCTTTGCTTCCTGTGTGTCTCCCAGTTGCATGGGCCTCAGATCTGTGCAGTGGTCCAGGCCATGTTGCTGGACCTTCTTTTTTCTGCATCTCCTGTGGTTCAGCGAGGCCTATCCTTGTGACTTTGTGGGTAGCTTTTTTGTTTTGATACTTCCACTTAAAGCTCCCATCATTTCTTCCCCAAACACTGCAGCCAGCGCCTATCAACCTGCTCTGCTTGAATTCCTTTGCTGTGTGTACCAGCGTAATCTGTATAACGACATGACTTTGTCATCAGAACTATGTCAAGGTCATGGTGTGCTACACCTTCCTTCACTGGTCTTGTTTCCCACTCCACATCCTCAGAGACCACTGATGCCTGCCCCTTCCTGCTCTGCCTCCTGCTTGCTGTCTGACTTCCCCTGAGGTCCAGGACAGGCTTCCTGTTCTCCCTTTGTCCTCACTTCTTTGTGCACCATGGTTCACTGTAGGATGCGCCCCCCTGGGCTGGAATGCCCTGTTTACCTGTTGTAGTTCCTCCCGCAGCCATAACAAGCTCTCTGAAGTCGGCAGCTGTGCCATGCTTTGCCTTGTGCCTGATTCAGCATCCAGGAAGCGTTGGCTAAACATTTGCTTAATAAGTGGGTGACGACTTACTAGGGCAGATGACGAGGCAACAGGAGAAGGTGAGGGAGTGTGTGTCACAGAACAAAAAACCACAAATTGCATTCTTGACTGAGTTCCATGGGAATCATGTTTCCTTTCCTTTGCCATTGTTTTGGAAATTAGAAAGAGTTAAAGTAATTCTCAGGGAGAATTGTTTACAAATCATCTGTCTGACTATTGCTAAGGTAAGACATAAAACTGAAGACTTGACTTTCCAGATCAACACCCTTTTTCAAACAAGAAACATCTGTGAGAGTTATACTGGTGATTCTTTAGGCAGTTAGAGACCAAGTTGTTTAGAAATCACAGTGTTAAACTCCAAATATGTAACAAGAGTCTGGGTTAGAAAGACATTGCTAAATAATCTAGGTCAAAAGCAAAACAGCAGCAAGAAAGGGTGATTATTAGTCTTTGTTTCTGAGGTGGTTCCATCACATAATCATGTGTGATTTGAGTGGATATAAGAAAGCGGAACTCCAAATTTACCATTTTCTCCACTGTTTCTTTTTTTTTGCCATGATTACAGTATATGTTGTCTATAAGGATGAAATTTATCTTCCCAACCAGTGATGTGTCAAGACTACTTATTTTCCTGAGTTTCCGTTGCAGATTTGAGTATACACCCCACTCAGAAATTCTAAACACATATCTACCTGACATGGAAAAATCACGTGATGCCTTAGAAACACTGTTGAGTGGGCAGTGGGATGGATTAGTTTTGAATTAATGGAATATTAATTGTGAGTGATTTATGGAGGCATGTTGTTTTACGTCTTAGTTATATACTGTGTCTCTTAATTGCATTTCAAAAATACATAAAAATAAGGTCTTAGTATTGCTATTCTTGACTAAATATTTTTGATGCGAACTTAAAACCTGACAATCTTTTTTTTTTTTTTTTTTTTGGCCAGGGCAAATATATGGATATTGAGTTTGACTTTAAAGGAGATCCACTTGGAGGAGTGATAAGTAACTGTGAGTATGTCTCCTGAATCCTTGTGAAGTTCAGAATAGCAAAACATTGAATGCTTTAGATCTTTGAGTTGTTAAGAGGTGTGAGTTTGAGCTTCTTTTTCTTGTGTTTAGGCTTTTAAGCTTTGCCATTTCAGATAGCTTTATAATGTGATATATATGATTTTCCTAAAGTTGGCTTAAATTTTTCTTTAAAAAATTTATAAATCTGCTAAGGAAATACTTGACTTTTTTTTTTTATTCTATGTATCTTTACGCCAAGCCAATATGAAAAGAATCTTCAATAGGCTATTAATTTTTTTACTCTATAATTAAAAATAAAATAGGAACAATTGATTTGAAATCAGCAACTTTGGCGGCAATATCAAATATAAAGGGATAGACTTGTATTTCAAATTTTGAGAAACTTTGTTTCTCTTCCATTGTATTTAGATCACTGAAAAGTGATATACCTGTTAGGTAAAGCAAGTGTGTCAGGTCAGCGGCCTCCTTCTGGACATGACATGTGATTGTAAAAGTGAGATGTTCTCTGTCAAAGGTGATAAATAAAAAACCAAGGGAGGTCTGCTAGTAACCCAAGGTCCGGACTTATTTGTGGCCTCAAAGGGCCACAGGGAGCTGTCCATATGTGCCATGGCTACATTACCCTCACTGCTTCGGAGCTTCTACACCGTGCTGTGAGCATGTTAGAGGAGTTATGGTGATGACATTTTTACTTCACATGAAGTGTTTTCCTGACCCCAAGTATGAAATGGGTAAGGCAGGACCTTGGCCTTCCGTGAGGAGATGGGTAGCCTAGATTCCCCACATGCCCGTGGATCTCCCTGAACAGCCTGGGGCCAGGAAAATGCTATCTAAAAATCAATATCCTCAATAATTTGGGTGAACTAGACAGTGATTCTTAGAGTACACTTCAGGCCTGGGATGACCTTGTGCCTAGCACAGCAGGATTGACTGGGATGAATTGTGTGGTTCTTAACTCATTAGATTTTCCATTTTAGTTTGTGTGACTCTTAGCACATTCTGTGTCCTGTGGATTGAGATTATCTCCATTGATCAGCATCGAATAATTAGGAGAATATCTTGAAAAGAAAAGTTTACTGTGAGATGAACTTGGGCAAACGGGGGAACAGAGGTACTCATGAAAGCCCTGTTGGATGGCCAGAGGCAGATGAGCCTTACCCTTGTCAAACGTTGTAGGCCGCGTGCATTCACAGTGGGTAGCAGCTGCTGAGAGCTGTCTGGAAAGGAATGAATGCCTTATTTTAAAGAATGTTTCCTTTCTTCTTGTGAGAACTACTCATGAATCGTTAGTGCCTTCTTCTAAGGCAAATAAACTAGTTATGACATAATAATACGCTGTCTCCAAAACAGAGGTAAGTTAACGGTAGTTGTCATTGCAGAACTTGGCACCCAAACATTGTGAGACTACTTAAGCAATGTTCTTCTTGAGGTTTCTGGGCAAATAGGATTTCTTTTGATTGTAAGTGCTGGAAAATGAGTTCAGTTTTAAATTTTGAAGTTTAAGTTCTCAACAGAAATGTCTCAGTGCCGCAAAGTCTTTGCAGTATCTGCAGAGAATAAATATTAAACACTCAGTTCTTTTCCAGTTAGGATTAATATATCTTCACGAATGGATTTCATATGGTGTTTGTTAACATTTGTTCCTTCAGTGAAATGATACTGGAATTTGTGGTAGTGGGAACACCCTGGTAAAAGAGTAGTGTTTGTTTTGGAGAGAAGTGGAATACATTAGTGGTGAGAGTGGGAGCTTTCGTCCTCTATAGATCAAGGGCTGACTCATAGGTGGTCACTGGGCGTTGATGCCTGTAGGCTTACTAGGGTGTGAGGCAGTGGCCAAACCCACTCGTGTCTTCTCCTAACCTCATAGAACATACTCTCTCTCTCAAAGAGATGTGCTGTGTAGTTTGAATCTTGAATCCATTCGGAAGGTATGAATCCCTGAAGTTAGTGTTATTTGGAGAGAGGCATTGTGAAATTAGAGGATGGCAAACATTTGCTTCAATAGAAAAGATACAAGGTGGAAAGTACATCAAGATGTCTGGCTTGTATGAAATGATATTTATCCCATTTTGTTAAGGGTTGTGAATCCTGTAAGTTTTATACATTTGTACTTTATACATCTGTACATTTTATACAAGTTTTATACATTTGTAGTTTATACATTTGTACTTTTGGATCTAGTGTTAAAGAACTCAAGTCTTACAAATATGTTGCTTTTATGAGTAATCCCAGGTTTGTTCTCTTATCTGTGGTGCCTGGTGACAGTTTACACTGGAGAGATGCTATGAAAGTTTTGGGGGATTTAATCTCCTAAAAGGTCGGAGGGGGACCAACCAAACATGTCCATTGTGGTTAAGCGCTGTGACTTCAAGTGTGTGTGCACCTGCACAAAGCGAGGGCTAAAGATGCAGCTGTCCTGCCTGCAGCAGCACATCCTGAGCTGAGTGTGCAAGGGCTGGGGATGAAGATGGAACTGGTTCAATCCTGCACGCCGTCTTTCTGCTTTGTTACACCTGGCACGTCCGTAAGCCTACCTAAGCAATGCTTACTGACTTACTCTGTGGTTTGTAACATCTAAACAAAAAACGACTTGCTGAATTCTCTGCACCTCCATTTCTTAATCTTTGAAATGGAGATAATGGTGGTTCTGTTTTTGTAGGTTATGGTGAGGTATAAATTATTAGCATCTAATGCACGTGTTATGGTGCCTGTACATGGGAAGCCAGCACTCAGTAAATGCTTGCTTGCGTATTTATTGTCTCTAGCTCTTCATTAAATATATACTTTTTATTTATTTATTTTTTTAAAGATTTATTCATTTCATTACAGCCAGATATACACAGGGGAGGAGAGACAGAGAGGAAGATCTTCCATCCGATGTTTTACTCCCCAAGTGAGCCGCAACGGGCCGATGCGCGCCGATCCGATGCCGGGAACCTGGAACCTCTTCTGGGTCTCCCACGCGGGTGCAGGGTCCCAATGCATTGGGCCGTCCTCGACTGCTTTCCCAAGCCACAAGCAGGGAGCTGGATGGGAAGTGGAGCTGCTGGGATTAGAACCGGCGCCCATATGGGATCCCGGGGCTTTCAAGGCGAGGCCTTTAGCCGCTAGGCCATGCTGCCAGGCCTGAATATATACTTTTTAAACACAGACTTGCCTGGGTTTTCTTAATGACCAGCATAGTGTCTCACATTTGATACAGTTTTTGTGTTAATAATCACAGAGAAATCATGAAGAGATAAGCGATGTGTTAAAATTTGCCACTTTATTAGTTTTGTCAGTATTCTGTGCTGTTTTAAAAATCATTTTAAGTGCTTTAAAAAAAGTCTCAGAAAGGCAAAAAAAGTTATTGATAGTGAAACAGTCTATTATGGATTTGTTGTGTTTAAAAAAAAGTTCTGTTAATAATGAACAGAGGCTCTTTCCTCTGTGTGTGTGTGTGTGTGTGTGTGTGTGTAGGTGTAACTTGCTTGTGTGCACTGCTTGTTCTTGCTGCCTGGCAAATCTCCAAAACATAAAAGAGTGAGTCAGCGGTCCTGTAAAGTGCTCTGGGGTTCTGCAGGTTAAGAATTCAGGTGGGGGTCACAGTAGCCTAGTGGCTAAAGTCCTTTCCTTGCATGCACTGGGATCCCATATGGGCGCCAGTTCTAATCCCAGCTGCCCCGCTTCCCATCCAGCTCCCTGCTTGTGGCCTGGGAAAGCAATAGAGGACGGCCCAAAACTTTGGGATCCTATACCCCATGTGGGAGACCCGAATGAAACTCCAGGCTCCTGGTTTCAGATCAGCTCAGCTCCAGCTATTGCAGCCGCTTGGGGAGTGAATCATTGGATGGAAGATCTTCCTCCTCTCTGTATATCTGACTTTCCAATAAAAATAAAATAAATCCTTAAAAAAATCAGATTGGGGAGCATTAGACATACCTTGTCCTCGCCTTGTACGGGACTGAGGCTGGGAAGACATGAGTGACTGGGGGAAGTTGACCATGTGCAGGACCAGAGTCTCTGGAAGCTTTGTCACTCATCTATCAGCCTCTTGTGAGGAGAGGACTTCAAGTCCAGGCTCAGCTATGGGCTGCGACCGCCTGCCTACCTGTGGACTTCCTGAATTATCTGGGGTTTTCCCAGCATAACAGCTAGACGGGAGGAAATTTCAGGGAAATTCCAAGTGTTTCACTTTCTCAATACTCTTTTTCATTAGAGCCTTATAGGTGCAGGACATGCAGATTATACCTTCCAAGGGGATGAGTGTCGGACAGTTTGTGACCATTTTATTTCTGACAACCACAGTGTGATATTGTTTCCAGAAAAGGGCACAGGAGCTTCTCACCTTGTGGCACACTCCTGTAGAGTGTCCTCCCACTGATCCAAGGTTTGGCCATGAGAGTTGTTTTTGGTTAGCAAGCACAACCAGGGATTTGAAAATTGGTTACATGTCAGAGCTGTCCTCTCTTGCTGCTCCCAGGAGCACACTCATCCTGTGAATGGAGCCCGGACTGGTCTGCCTGATGGTGAAACATACTGGGAATGAGCTGTCAGGTGCAGGAGCGAACGAGGAAGTCTTAGCCAGCCCCTCGCCAAGCTGCCGGGAGGAATTAACCAGGCTGGCTCAAGCCAGCACCACCCAGCTGACTCTCACAGTCACAAGCTAGTAAGCAGAATTGTTTTAAGGAACTGAATTTGGGGATAGTTTGGCAGGCAATAAAAATGAACCAACACAGGGTGCCCTTTCCTTCACTTCTGTTGGAAACACATGAAACAGAGGCCTTGAATCCGTGTGATGGGAAGGGCTTTGTCACTGTGAAAGACAAGGTGGAACAAAGAGGCTGAAGTCTGTCCTTTAGGTAGTTTGGTAGTGACACGAACATCCACAGCATTGAGCCGCCACTGGGCTCTCCCTCATGGGCACTCACCTGGCTGAATCCCAGCATCGGGACAGCAGCCGCGTAGGTAACCCAGGTGGGCTGACCCATGTGCTTTTCTGCCCAGCCAAATCCTTCCACCTGCCCCGGGTAGCAGTGAGGCGCTCAGGGAGACTGAGATAGAGCTCCGAGTCCCCTCCTGCTGAAAATGGGAAGCAGGAGGAAATGACTACCTCTTTTCCAAGGAGCATGGGACATGAAGCCAATAGTTCTCAATTTTTATTTTCATATCGTATCTGAATTTGCGAAACAAACAGCTTTTAATGTGCTTGCTGGCTTATAGTGTATGTGTGACACATTCATGCCATGTTGCATGGAATAAACTACTCCCTTAAATTATTGGAGATTTATAGCTTTGTCTGTTTTATTCCTTATCTTTTATTGATGGCAATTCCTTGATTAGGAGTGAAACTGCCTGGTACAACACTTGTTAAAGGAAACTCAAATTTGTTTTCTTGGGAATAGATGTGTTAAAATGAATTGAAACTACTTATGCAGGAGTCATTTCTCGAGGGCTAGTGAGGAACCTTCATTACACCATGTTTGTTATTAATCTGTCATTCTTGGAGTTACAAAACATAAAAGAACACAAGACAATATGTTACCAAGTTCATAATGTAAGGCTGAGCTGCTTTGCTTTTCTTTTTTAAAGCATTTTGGTCTTTAAATGTCCTAAAGACGACAGAAATAATCTGCCAATGGTTGAGAAATCTCTGAAACAATCGAAATTTCAACAAGAGTTCTTTCTCTGGAATGGGTGGCTTTAGATAAAAGTTGATCCTTTGCATTTTTGTTGATTTTACCTTTTATCTTACAAAGATGTTTACCTTGCAAGAAATCTATAATGAAGGCAGATGTTCAGATCTACTTAGCCTCAGATTGAGGGGTGAACCTGTGTGTATCAGGGTAGTATGCATAATCAGTAGTTAAGAACTAGGTGGTTCGTTTATGTTATTCTAAGGGTTGGTCTGGAAATTGGGAAGGGAGGGAGGGAGGGGGAGAGAGAGCGAGAGCGAGCACCCATCCGCTGATCACTCCCCAAATGTCCAGAATAGATGGGGCTGGGCAAGCCAGGAACGCAGTATAGGGCTCCCACCTGAGTGGCAGTCACTTGATTGCCGTCTTTTGGAGTGTGTGTTAGCAAGATGCTGAAACCAGGAGCCAGAGCCAGTTAGCAAAGTCAGGCACTCTGGCATGGGATGTGGCTGTTTTAACTGCGACTGGATTGTGCTGGAGCCGGGAGCTTAGTCAGGGTCTGCTACATGCAAGGCAGAAACTCAGGTACTAGAGCCGCTATTGCAACTTTTTTACGGTTTGCCCTAGCAGGAAGTTGGAGTCTGGGCTGCAGGTGATTGTCAAATTGCAGTATTTCATCATGGGACACAGGTATCTCAACCAGTGTCTTAACCCAAGTTAGAGGCTCAATGCAAGCTTCCTTTTCAGAATTTTTTTATGAAACATGTCCAGCTCTCAAAGTACTGATTTTATAACTTTGGGATATTGATTTTGGAATGAAAACTTCTAAAGCTAATATCTCAAAACTAAATTGCTAGTATGAGCAGTTGGAGGAAGAAGAGTTAGAATGTCATGGCATGCCACACCTTGTAGCTCTCTGAGCCTGGAGAGTCTGCATGTGCTTGGAGACCTGAGTGAGGCAGGTTTGGTGACAGCTCTGGGGCCCATTTTCTCATCTGGCTTCTAGTACTTTTTAATAAACATGCACATCAAATGATCGTAAGAGGACATTTGTCTCCTCTTTTTCATCTTGAAGATTTCCCCTTAGTGGGTCTTCTGATTGCCAGTCTTAAGGCTTATGTTTATTTTCAGGAAAGCATCCACTAGATAATAAAGCTCGTCATCACCATTTCCCCAGAACTGTCATCAGTTAGACCCGCTAATCCACTGGTTATTTGACAGTTTGTCTTCAGCAGTGGTCATTTAAGACCAGGGGAGACAGACATACTTGTTTAGGTCACATTACAACCTTGTGCTTAGCTGAAGGGGGTCCTAAATGCCTACCGAGATTATGTTTTCAAGGTTACTAAAGCAATATATCTTTTCCTAAGCTAGTAGACTAGTTTGGTCATGAGACTAGCTAAGAAAGTCCTTATATGAAGGTCAGCTTCTTGTGTGAATGGAAGGGGCATGGAGGGGGTTCATGGGTTAATCTGTTTTGATTTCCTTAGAATGGCATGGGGGGGGTTGATGGATTAATCTGATTTGATTGCTTTAGAATGGCTTAGTAAGTTTCTCTTTCAGTAAAATGTAAATTTTTATCAAACTTACACCTTGAGGGGGATGAAACTGCATTGAAATACCTGGAGACTTTTGTGCTCTGTGCTGTACTAAATAGCCAGCGTCCTTCTAGCAAAAACTGTTCTTCACAGAACCTTGCTGGCTGTGCTGCACAGTGGTGGAAGTGCCTAGGGCAGTGCGAAGGCTGGGCCACGTTCTGCTTTGACTGAATGCAGAGACCCAGTGCATTCAGACCCAGTGCATTTTAAGTGCATTAAAATGGTCAGGTGCTAAGACCCTCTGGTGAACTGAATTCATGTTCTGTGCTTCGATTCAGTTTCATGCTGTTAGATTATGTTGGTACATGCACATTTAGAAAAAGAACCCATTTGGGAATGGTCTTAAGCATCAGAAAATTATTTTTTGGGGGGTATAGATTTTCCCTAATTGCTGTCTTGCCTGGTAGCTTGTGATTTATATGAGAAGTCTTAAAGAAGTGGAAATAGGAGGTTCTGGGGTAAGACAGTAAACATTTTAAGTGGGAAAATTTTCAGCTGTCTTGTAATGAAAGGTTTCTCATTTTGTGACCAAGTTACTTAGGCAAAGTCATGAAGAAGTCTTATATTTTATGTAAAGTACAACACTTTCAGTTGTTAGAGGATTTTGCATTTTCTTTTGCTGGAAAAGGCGTGATTCTCTGATTACTCAAAACCTTGAGTTCTGGCTCCCTTAGCAAGAATGTCTAGTGAGTTTTGACTTTTCATCTATTAAATGGGGCTTATGAAAGCAACCTCAGTAAGACATCCAGGGTCACGTGCGGTGATGGGTGAGACGCCCTGAAGGCCAGGCAGCAGTGCAGCCAGGGTCCCCTTGCCCCTTTCTGTTTGCCCTTCCCCTTGTAAAACAGACGTGATGTTATGCTACCTATTGGAATTTGATAGCAGCCGCTGATTATGTCAGCATGTGTGGTTTGAGACAAGTACTCTCAGCCAACATTCCTTTTCACATGGTGCACACGTGAATATTACTCTGCAACTTGGTGGCTGTTAACCTGATGAAAATTACAGCCATGGCCATGGCTGTCTCCACCCTCTCCATTGTGTGGGAGCCTTTATTCCAAAAAGCGCCAAACACAATGCTGACCTGGAGGTCGCAGTTGTGCAGCTTGACCTTTTCACGTGCTTTGGGAAGGTATTATTACACGACTTGAAGTGCCATAATTTACTCTTAGGATGTGGTTCTGGAAGTGCAGCCAGGCAGCTGTTTGTTGTCACCGGTAGGGGAGAGGGCAGCAGGCTGCTGGTCAAAGGCAGCCCAGGAGTTAGGGCAAGGGGGCAGAGCCTGGGTTTGGGGGCCACTCTGCCTCCTCCCTCCTGCCCCTCCTCACTGCTGAGTGCCTGTTACCTCATCTTGCGGAGAGCTTCTGCTGTTGGCTGTGGGGGGTGTGGGAATACCTGTAACTTGCAGGCATGAGGAAGGTCTTGGGGTTCCTCCCCCAGTCGGTGCTGGGTACATTCCCAAATGGCTTCTGGCGCATGGTGGGTGAACATGCAGTGAACTGATTGAAGGAATTTGTGCATGAATGGATGAAGTAAACTGTAGCATTTATTTGTTTTTCACGGAGTTGAGTTACTTTCTTCTGGACTTTGGGAATTTCCTGTAAAGATTAGCTTCTCAATGACTAATCTGTCCGTACCCTGTGGGTACTTTTTGTCTGAAACTATACTAAATACTCTTAGAACCCTCTAGAAGTCCATACGCAAAACAAGTAAAAAGACACAAAAGTGAGTCCTGCTTTTCCATCCTGACCTGTTTTATTTTCTATTCTGCTGGTCAGTACTGTAGAACTGATTTAAGCATTTATTTCCTTAGACTGGATGAACATTGCAGTCTTTTTCTCTAGGTTACATCCCATTTGTATTTTCTGATTTCGATTTGCTTTTTTCTAAAAATTCTTCATTATGATTTGCGGACATTGAAAATCTCTAGCAATGTAAAAACAGTAGATGGAAATGAAAAAAATCCACAATACCTTGTTCCTTTAAATTTTTGTTTATGCATTTTTGTTCTGACTTAATTGTGTTTCCTCACAACCCTGTTTCTTTGTTTTTACAAACAACCTCATGTCTTTGCAAGCTCTCATGACTCTGATTCCTCAGATCTACACGCTGTAACCCTGCCCCCAAGGTCCAGCCCCCAAGTGCAGGTGTAGATTCTAGAACCAGAAGAGGATGAGCTCAGGGATCCATCATAGAGAGATCATGTCATATCTTTTTATTTTTCCAAAGATTGATGGATTTGTTTGTAAGTCAACGTTTTCTTACCTATTTAAAGATAACGTTGGCCCCACTGGCAATCAGATGTAGTTGTGTGCTTGCTGATGTGAAACCTTACAGCTGAATGTGGCCTCGTGTGTAGTCTACACCTCGTTTTGTGTCACTGGTGTATGACGAGGAGGACTCCAGGCTGAAGCGTTGTCCTCCCTTGTCTGTTGTATGTTGCCACTCACACTCATTTCTCCCTGTCGTCTTCCCACTCCATCTCCTTCCCTGCTTTCTTTTCTTTTTTCTTGTTTCTTGAAAATTTGATGGGAGTTCACATGTATGTGATGCAAAATAATCTGGATCCAAAGAAAATATGCTGTTAATAACACTAAATCCCTTTAAATGAGAGCTAACGTTCGTTCTCCAAGACCTCGAGATAGCCCCAGAAGCTTCACTTCTCCCGGGCAGTGGCGCATGGGGGTGTGAGCTGGAGTCTGTTCAGTGCCTGGTGGGCTGATGTCATTCAAATCCTGGTTCCACCAATTACCAGCTGAGTTACTCACATCCTGTGCTCCCAGTGTTGTCGGCACTAAAATGATACCTTGTGAGAAGTTGAGAGAATTCGGACAGTGTCAACACAACCCATTTGAACAGTGACTCGGTGAAATGGTAGATTCCTCTCTCTTCTCTCTTTGTATCTCTCCCTCTACCCCTTTTCCTTCTTTATAACTGCCTTCAGTTAAATAAATCTGAAGCAAAACCATATTGCCAGAGCAGGTGTTGTGGCACAGTGAATTAAGCTGCTGCTTGAAACATCTGCATCCCATGTCAGTGTGCCTGATTCAAGTCCTGGTTACTCATTTCTGGTCCAGCTTCCTGCTGATGTGTCTGAAAAGCAGCAAGTGATAGACCAAGTATTTGGTTCGTGTCACCTCTGAGGGAAATCGAAGTGGAGTTCCTAGCTTTGCCTGGTCCAGTCCTGGCTATTGTGGACACTTGGGGAGTGAAATAAAGCATGAAAGATCTCTCTCTCTTTCTTTCCCACTTTTTCCCTCTGTTACTGTACCTTTCAAATAATCTGAAAAGAAAACTGCAGATTTTAGTTAGCTTGTCAAAAGGAAATTGTTTTGTGTATTCTATGTTTAGGTGAAAATTATGACTGCAAATGCTGTTGAGAAGGGAGGGGGGGAAGTGTCATGGTCTTCTTGGAGCTTTACTATGAATGTGTAACATCTGTTCTTTATATTTAAAAAATTTCAAATGCCTGATTACATTGAAATAAATAACTTTGGGTGAATTTTGGTGATTTTGAGTTGTGCTTTTTGGCTGAAAATAAAACTGCAAATATAGTTTCTTTTACTATTCATAGAAAATGAGCAAGAAAGCCACGAGGGGAGACCCTGATGAACTTGACATAAAATGGATACTATGCTATGGCTTAATTCTCTTTTCCCTAGATCTCTTAGAGAAATCTCGAGTGGTCAAGCAGCCCAGAGGCGAGCGCAACTTCCACGTGTTCTATCAGCTGCTCTCTGGTGCCTCTGAAGAGCTCCTCAGTGAGTTCCTGTTGCCGTGTCTTAATTTGCATCCTCACAGAATTTTCTCTGGCATTCTCCTTAACTGTTTGTCCCATATGCTTTTCCTCTTCCTTCTTAAAAATCTTCAGTGACTGCCCAAGGTAAAGAACGTGGTTTGTCGGCTCCTACCACACACCCAGGGGTATCTAGTTGGATATCCCTGAACCTTACTAGATAATGGTGTCTCTGAACAGTTGAGTGAACTAAATGTTGGAGGAGCTACTCATCACAAATTCAGAAGGTGAAATCGAGGAGTGTAATGTTGACTTGGAAAGAGAAAACTCAGGAGAAGTAAGCGAGCACAATCATATAACAACACATGGCTTAGGAAGATCAAAGCCAGTGGGGAGACATTGGCAGCTGGCACGAGATAAAACCCCGGCTTTGGATAGGCTCGCAAATTAATATAGACCCACGAGGGTAGCATCGTGTAGTCAACAACTGAATGCTGAAGACTATTGAGTACATAGTTCATAGAAGAGGTTATGGAAATATGGAGAGTTGAAGGCACTTGGGGGAAATCATTTTCATTAATAATCACCAGATGAAACAACACTGAACATAACAATGCTATGCATAACAATGTTAATTCTTATTAGCAATGTACATATGTTAGCAAGAGACAGTAAGTACAGTAAAGCTGACAGTTGTCCCTGAATCCTTAGAATCGGTGGGAATCAGTTCAAAGTAAGGACCACTTTCTAAGGGTGCAATTAACAGCCCGGGCTAAGAGTCACAGCATGGTTAGAGCCTGCCAGCCAGTCACACTGCTTGTTGGAATATATCCCAACAAGATAAGTCACATGAATGCAAAATAGAACTTTTATGAAGATGTTTGCCACTGTTCTATTTGTATTATTATAAATAGATGGAATCAAATGCATGGACTCATAGATCCAATGGTGAGTAAGTGGTCATCAGGTAGACACCATACGTTATGAAATAATACATCAGAAACATTTTATGCTGTAAAAACATAGAAAAGGCATAGCTCAATAAAAATGAATGCTAATTAACAGGGTGTGGCATAGGTAAAATGGTGATAGATGATTTTAGGAAAATGTTTTTGATATTTGGGGATCTGTTTCTGGTCTGATGAGTCATTATGTAAACATCTGAAGGTTTAAGGGAATGAGATTTATTAAAGGTGATTAAATTTATTGGAGCCACTTACCCATTTGTATGTATGATTTATTAGATAAACTTAAACTTGAGCGGGATTTCAGCAGATACAACTACCTGAGTTTGGACTCCGCCATAGTAAATGGAGTGGACGACGCAGCGAATTTCAGAACCGTTAGGGTAAGATGGAGTGCTTTCCTTAGGCTTTTCTACGGGTAACACTTGAGGCTTAATTGGAACTGGTAACAGTTCTCAGTTTTCTTTAAAGTGTAATTGATGCCCCCAAAGGTTTAAGAGTTACACAAGAATTTATTAAGTTTTTATTAGCTTGATTTTTTTACCAGCTCAAAAAAATCACACGCGGTCAGGGAGGCCATGCTTTATTAGAGTATATAATTTCACCATTTCACAAAAGGCGCTTTCTTACCCGAGCATCCTGGGGTTTGACTTTCTTAATGTTGTATTGAAACTCACACTGTTTTCATAGCCAGAGTTAATTTCCAGGTGTGAAAACTGCTCTTGGATCAGGTTAAATCATGACCATTTCTGAACCAGACAAGCCTGTTTTTGTGCGATTTTAGAAATCTCATGTATAAACCAGAGCGATTAGCATTCCACATTCATTAGAGAAGAAATGATTTTTGAGCAATGCTCTGTTTTCTGGCTTGATGCGGCACACACTTTGAAAATGACTCCTATTGTCCCATGGTATGGTAACCGGGATTTACTTCCAAGTGTGGCAGCTGGGGCTGTGGCGAGGGAGGAAGGGGAGTAGCTGGGCTCACAGATAAAACAAGATTGACATCAGCTCATCACTTGGGCTGAATGTGAAGCACCTGCAGGATCTTTTCCCTGCTGTCTCTACTTTTCTCTGTTTGAAATTTTTCTGAATCAAGAAAACATCCATTACTCCCATTGCTGTGACCTAATCAGTAAGAAGGAGGGATAAAAACTGGCTGTGCTCACAAAGGAAGCATTTTCCTAAGACTATGTCACTTTAAACCTGGATGAACAGCCTCATGTGGAAACAATAGCCTGAAAATTCCTGAACATGGCTCTGTAGAAGGTTTGCGTCCAAGATCGGTCCTATCTATGACCACTCTGCCTAGAACTGATTTCTCATGAAAGTTCATGAATGACTGTAGGTCTCCTGCTAACACAGTCTTTTGGACAAGGCTCTTCAGCTTTGTAAACTAGGATTTTTCTCACATGTAAGATAAATCAGGGTTTTTTTTTTTCTCCCTGCCCCTTGGAGGGTTACAAAAGTGTTTTGTTTGGGTGTGTTCCTGCTTGTACCAGAACCCCAGTGTGAAACAACAAACGCACCCCATGCATATGCACAAACTGAACTGCCGTGGTTGAGGTGGTGGCAGAAACTTAAAGCTCTGCCCCTGGCCTGCCACATGCCTGTCTTCCTCTTAGCACTGCCAGTGGAGGATGCTCCTGCCGTACCCCGAGCACTCCTTCAATCCCCGTTTTAGGACACTAGATAAGCCAATGCTTTGTCTTATCAGGCCCTCTCTGCTGAAATAAATCTGTAGTATGGCTCATTAAAAAAATAATTAAGACTGCAGAAGAAAACAGGTGTTTTTTTTTCCTGCCTCCCCAGAATGCCATGCAGATTGTTGGTTTTATGGATCATGAAGCCGAGTCTGTCCTGGAGGTGGTGGCAGCTGTGTTGAAACTGGGAAACATTGAGTTCAAGCCTGAATCGCGAGTGAATGGCTTAGATGAAAGCAAAATAAAGGACAAGAATGGTGAGTCCGTGAAGACTCGACTCCTTGTAGGAAGCTGCTTTGAACATCTGCCCGGTTTTTAAACTAGAAAGGAAAACGCCTGCCTTGTGTTCATTGGTTTGAAAGCTTTCCGGTAAAAGTGAGCAGAAATACCTTTGTTGCTACATTTTCAGTCTTTTGATTTAGACATCTCACACTGGGCCATTTGGCTGCGATCTAGAAAGTACAGCCCCAGTCATAAGAGTGATTGTTGGCAGCGTAAATATCATCATGTTTTGTGTCTTTCCCTCCCTCCCCTGCCAACAGAACTCAAAGAAATTTGCGAATTGACCAGCATTGATCAGTCAGTCCTAGAACGAGCATTCAGTTTCCGAACAGTTGAGGCCAAGCAGGAGAAAGTTTCAACAACACTGAATGTGGCTCAGGTGGGTAAATCACAGTGCACGCAGTTTGCTCCAAGTGTCTGCTATTTTTTTGAATAGTGCTGTAAATAAAAACTTGTTTTGTGCCGTGTTTTGGGCATTTATAAATGTGGTAGGCTAATCAGATAAGGATCTCTTGCCTTCATTGAACTGAAAATCCTGGCAGTGGTCCTAGATAGCAATTCAGAAGGAAAATGATACAGTAAGCTTGAACCCGTGGTAAATGCAGTGGGCAAAGAGAAAAGGTAGAGTAGGGGAGCTCCTGGGAGTGGGAAAGAAGGGTTGGAATGGCGTGGTCAGCCTCGTAGCTCCCAGGACTGCTGTGGTTGCAGTGTGGAGCACGGAGGAAGAGGAGTAGGAAACTGCAAGGAGACAAGTGCTAACCCAGAGATGATGACTTGGAGCAGGTGGTGGCTGTGGAGTGAGGGAGAAGGTGGCACACTCTGCACGTATTGCGAAGAGAGTCCACAGGATGGGTCGATGCCTGATGCCTGGTTTAGGAGTCAAGAGTGTCCCAGAATCTGGGGCACAGAAACTGGAAAAGTGGAGGTCACCGATTTGGAAAAGCCAGTTGGTGGTCACATGGCCAACTGATGGCCATGCTTTGCTTGTTGAAGCTTTGTGTCTTGCACGTGGAAACCAACAGCACCTTTCTAAGACCCGAATTAGAGCAGCCTGCTTCTCTTCTTTTGGTTCAGGTTAAACAGGTGACTGTTTAGGTGGATGCCTGCATATGCTGGCAGCTTCTGGAGCCTTTGCAACAGAAAGCCCTGTCCTCTGTGTTGGGGATTTTCCCAGTCAGTGCTGATCTGGGCCAGGGAGGTGACTGCTTTAGGACTTGGCCCACCCTGGCCTGTTTGGTCCAGCTGTGTTCTGTTGACTCATTCTCCTTGTAAGTAGCTTTCAGCCTCCAGAACACAGGAGCTGGGAAGCTAGGCCCTCGCTCTCAGCAGGGCTTTCCTCCCAACCCTGAAAGTCCTTCACTTTGTTTCAACACTGATTTCTTAAGTTGGGGGGGTTTGTTTTGCTGTGGCAAATGCCGTAACTCTGTGTGTGAAAGTTGGATTTGTAGCAGTAACTGTTGCGTGTCTTTCCTCCTTGGTTACTGCCTCTACTGCCACATCTGTCCAGGTTAGTCTCGTAATTCAGATTACCGAGAGTGATTGACTTATGGCACAGCTTGAGCCTCCAACATACATTGTTATTAGGAGGGAAGTAAGGGCTGAAGGAAGCCATCACAGAGAGCATTGAAGGATTTAGGTACAGAGAAAGGACAGAAAGCATCCTGAATCAAAATAATGAAAAAGTAGGACTGGCACTGTGATGTAGTTGGTAAAGGCACAGCCTTCAGTGCTGACATCACACATGGGTGCCTGTTTGAGTCCTTGATCCACTTCTGATCCAACCCCATACTAACAATCCTGAGAAAGCAGTGGAAGCTGGAGGCCCTGGACCCACCCCACCTGGGAGATCAGGAAAAAGCTCCTAGCTTCAGCCATCGTGGCCATTTGGGGAATGAACCAGCGGATGAACATGCTTGCGCTCTCTCTTGTTCGTTCTCTCTCTCTCTCTCTTTCTGCGTGTGTTTGTGTCCATAATTCTCTTTCAAAAGGATTTCAAGGGCCCGGCGGCGTGGCCTAGCGGCTAAAGTCCTCGCCTTGAACGCCCCGGGATCCCATATGGGCGCCGGTTCTTATCCCGGCAGCGCCACTTCCCATCCAGCTCCCTGCTTGTGGCCTGGGAAAGCAGTTGAGGACGGCCCAATGCATTGGGACACTGCACCCGCATGGGAGACCCGGAAGAGGTTCCAGGTTCCCGGCTTCGGATTGGCGCGCACCGGCCCGTTGCGGCTCACTTGGGGAGTGAATCATCGGATGGAAGATCTTCCTCTCTGTCTCTCCTCCTCTGTATATCTGACTGTAATAAAATGAATAAATCTTTAAAAAAAAAAAAAAAAAAAAGGATTTCAAAAACAAGGAAAGCCCCATTAGAGCATGTATCATTAATAGGATTGATTAAGCTTTGCCACAGCTTTAGTAATATGAAGATGATTCAAAGAATGTAGCTGAAAGATTAACCTTAGATTAAAGGGGAGAAAGTCCACAGCTATGGCCCTTCAGCTTGACATGCAGCAGAATCCACTGGCGAGAGCTCTGCCTTCAGTGTGGTGGTTCCGTGGGGTCTGGGGTAGGACTAGCAAATTCACACTCGTGTGAAGTTGAAAGATGGCGCTGCTAGTGCTGATGCTGAATCACCTCTTGAGAACCTCCCTGTTTGGATGTCTTCAGTGATCAGATTGGAAAAACAATGATAGGGTTGCTGGCACTGTGGAACAGCAAGTTAAGCTGCCACCTGCAATACTATCATCTGGTCCAGCTTCCTGTTCACATACCTGAAAAGGCAGCAGAAGGTAGCCCAAGTACTTGAGCTTTTGCCACCCATGTGAGCAACCCAGATGGCATTCTGGGCTCTTGGCTTTGGGCTGGCCAGCATGGCCATGGGGGAGTACCAGTGGACAAAAAAATCTGTGCGTATGTGTGTGTGTGTGCTGCCCCTAGCTCTGCCTTTCACATAAATCTTTTAAAAAATGATGGTACGTGAAGAATTCATGTTCTTTAGGAGAGCCCTTTAGGGATGTATGTATTTCGGAAGAGATTATATATATATATATATATATATATATATATATATATATATGTATGTATGTTTTGTTTTTACTATCTAGGTATCCTCTAGAAATGAGACCCATATACTTTTTACTTTTACAGACTTATTTGAGTCACATCCCATCATCATGTCAAACTCTTTTATTTTGTCTTATTTTATTTTAGCCTTTGGCATAAAAGAATTTACCTTGAGAGCCTTGATTTCGGCACCTTACCCAAGGGTTTATGTGTGTCTGTTTTAATGTAGGATTCAGAGTACCTAGTTCTACCAGTGTTGTTGGCTGCTGGGTTTTGGTTCCTAGGAGAAGTGATTATTTTATTAGCCTTTCCTCATAGTTTCAATTCTTAGGCCCCAGCATCGTCTTTACTGACCCATGCCTCATTTTCCCCAAGGCATTTAGAGCTTTGCCCAATAGGATGACTAATATTGAAATAATGGAAACTCAAGACCAGGCTTATCATTCAGCTGCTTCTAGATAACTTTCTCCTTGTTCCCCAAGGCCCTCTGTAATCTGGCTACACACACCTGCTTTTCTCCGTTTATTCCTTAGGAGTCCCCAAATGCCGTATCTATTTTACCTGGTGCCTTTGCTCCTGTTTGCTCTACACTGCGATCATCACTCATTCTTTCTGCCTCCCAGGCTCTGCATCGCTGCTCCCTGCCCTTGGTCAGGGAGAAACCAGGTCCCACTTCAGGGAACCAGTTTTTGCTCTGTAGTTTGGCTCTGCTGTCTCCCTGATTGTTTCTGTGTGAGGTTGAGCTCCCCAGCTCCAGCATAAACTCTGCGAGGGAGTTGGAGCCTCCACGGGCCTCCGCCTTGCTCAGCACACACTGTTCCCAACCTCACCTCCTCCGAGGCAGAGTCGGGCTGGGATGTTCCTGGGAGAACCCCTCAGAGCCGCAGAAGTGTAGTCATAGTTTGCTTAGAATCTGAGGCACTGATGCCACAATCTAGGCCTCTCTGGTTAAGGTGCTGCAGTTAAGCATCACTTATGGGTTCCTGTGTAAGACTCAGCTGCTCCACTTCCAATCTGGCTGCCTGCTAATGTGCCTGGAAATGCAGCAGAACCTGGCCTTAGTGTTTGGGTCCCTGCCACCCCTATGGCAGACCCAGAAGAAGCTCTAGGCTCCTGGTTTGAGCCTGGCCCAGCCCTACCTGTGGATGCCATTTAAGGAGTGAACCAGTGGATGGTGGACCTTTCTCTCCATCCTTCTGCATAATTCTGACTTTCAAATAAATAGATTTTTTTGAAAGAGCATGAGGTAGTGAATCAGTCCTGGTGACGTCTCTCATCTGATTCATGATCCCTAAATGAGAGGGAACTCTGCTGCCCTTTCCGCTTTCTAGGAGATGACTGGTGGTCAGGTAGCAGGAACTGTACCCCAGCAGTGAGCAGTAGTAAGCTGGCAGCCTCTGGGGCCAGATATGGCTCAGCAGACTAATTTGTCCCAAAGGCAATTTTTTTCTCCTGTTCGCCTTTTAGATTTGAAATTGTATTGCCTTTCTCTCCCAGCCAGTATTCCCCAACCTTCAGAGATCCAACACTTTCTAGTCGTTTCTATCACACAATCCCTGGAAGGGTTAAGTTTGAAACATTTGTCATAAAGGTTTGCTTGGAGGAAGCAAAGATTCATGTTGGCTGTGTGTACCAGATCAAGTTGTCATTTGTTGCATCCGTTGACTAATGAGATGGTGGTTTGTTGGAAGCAGATAGCATGCAACTGAAAGAGCCATGTGACATTAAGACGAAAAGGGCTTATTTATGATAGGTGGTGTTTGGAGATTGTGTGTTTATCTGAGATAACTTGAATTCACAAGAAAGGAGAAAGGGTTGAGAAATAATATAGCCTCATCAGCTTGTCAGATAGTATCAGAGAAAGCCCCTTCAATAATTGACATAGAAAGACAAAGGGAAAACCAGAAGAAAAGGTATTGAGGAAAGGATGCACGTGTAAATGAGGTTTTGGCTTCTTTCTCTGTTTTAACCTTACACGGGCCTGTCAACTATGGGGTCACACAGGTGTGCTGCTCCCCTCCTGTTTTTAACCCCTTTGGCCAATCTCTAGGTGTATTTTCCAGTTCTATTTGGAATAGCTGCCTAGGATGTAGGAAAAAAAGATTTTAGCATAGAAGTGTCAGGCCAAGGGAGAAGGTGCTGTCTTCTCTGCTGTGCTATGTTGCTGGGAAAGTGAATGTTTTAAGAAGATATGTGGAGATAGTTTATCCACATACAAGTTTGTGGTCTTTGTAGAATAAAAATATGCTAGTGTAGCTTAGCATACACTATTATTAAGAAGACCTGTCTTCTTAATAATTAGTGACATGCACACAGAGAATCAGCCAACACAAAACCTCTGGCTATCTTCACCCGTGCACGATTCCTCCCAGGCTGCTCTTGCTCCAGGCCTTGCCCCAGAGCCTGGGCTGAAGTCTCTGGTACTTCCTTGCCACTCACTCTGAGCTCCGGGGAGGATCCGTAGGCCCTTCTGACCTGGACTGCCACTCTCCAGCCTTGGGATTCTAAGTCAGAGGTCAGAGAGCCTCATGTGTTTCCTGCCTCTTTGTCCAGAAGTTCTGAATAGTCTCAGAAGCAAATAAAAAAACACATTAAGAAGGTTTTATTTTCATAAGGCAATTTATAAAGAAAGCTCATTACAGATTTTTAGAAAATACATGAAGTTGAATCAAGAAAATAATTTATAGATACCACCAGTCAGATCCATGTTCATGTATTTTCTTTGAGCTTCCATTCCTGTGTACAGTTTCGGGAAAATTAGTTATTGGTGTATGGAGTGTACAGATTAAATTTTTTTTTCATAGAATGAGCATTTCCATTCCATTAATTAATTTCATATACCTAATGATAATTGCATAACATCTCTTCCAGTGGGTATTTATTTTATTATCTATTATTGAACTTCTAAATTGCCTCTGGCTTTTGTCAGTTCCATAACATTGAAATAAATATTCTGTGATGAAAACATTTGCAATAGAATTGATTTCTTGAGATGTGGAAAAAAGCATAATTTATATAAACAATTCTCCTAATTCTTTTCAAAGCTTGACTGCTTATCCAGAGGATAATAGTAACTGGTTCTGAAAGGGAATTTGCAATGAGTTTTGGTGATTTAAATAAACATTTTCGTTATTTTATTGAAATTCTGCATTATGGTAACTATACTATTTTTTTTAACAGGCTTACTATGCCCGGGATGCTCTGGCTAAAAATCTCTACAGCAGGTTGTTTTCATGGTTGGTAAATCGAATCAATGAAAGCATCAAGGTATTGAATCTCTTTAGCCAAGAAATCTGTTGTAGATAAAAGTATCCCAGGGTGAAGATTAACGCTGAAGACAGATCATTTTATGATCAGATGACTTACTGCTATGAATGACCATTATTCCTTACCAAGAACTTGCCTTGTGGAAGACTGAAGTTGGCCAGGGCTTTTGTTCCTTTTGCCCTGAATTGGATCTCACTAAGGATGAACCTCATGGCCACATCAAAATTACTGGGATGGCCAGGACCCCAAGTGCAGGTCCCAGCGTGTCTAACTAACCAGTTGTACACACTTGGCTAAAAAGTTCTGCTTTACTCCCTGGATACTAATACATTCTTTAAAAAAAAAAAAAAAAGAATGAGTACATAGGGCCTGCAAAGTTCATAATTAAGAGTCATTAAAAATACACATGGATTTCAAATATGTTTGTGTCAAAATAAAGCTTTTTGAAGCACCTTCTTATTGCAGTAGATGATTAGCTTGGAAGGCCCTAACTCCCTCTTGTACGATGTACTGATTGTTGTTAAAAATTTATTATGAGCTACTTACACTTTTTTTGAATCATCTGTTATTGGGATTTCTGAAAGTGTCCATCCCAATATCTGATCTCATAATTTTAAAAAAGAAGCACCTCACATGGCCACCTTCCTAGGGAAGAATTACCTTATAACGTATGTCTGCTTCTCAAATGTTTGCAGTGTTTCATTTCCTGCCTACGTTCACTCATGACTTTAAACTTTCTTTAAAGGCACAGACAAAAGTAAGAAAGAAGGTCATGGGTGTTTTGGACATTTATGGCTTTGAAATTTTTGAGGTAAGAAACTTAAAATATTTATACTATCTATTATAAAATGAGGCCTTTGGAAATTCATTCTTAAACATAGACGGGATTTGTTGTAAGGACTTATAACTTTGAATCTACAATTAACTTTTATGCAGGTTCACAGAGTGTGTATGTGTGTGTATTCGGGACTGAGAGAAAGTGTTGAAGACATTGCAGTTTAGAAGGTTTTTGTTGTTGTTGTTTGTTTGTTTTTTTTCCCAATATATAAGTACTTGACTGTTGGAATTGTGAGTTTAGAATTTCAGTATGAGATGGCTGACAGGTTCCGGGGACATTATGCCTGTGGCCATTTGCCCATGTGTAGGTTGTTGGGAATGTGGGGCAGGTGAGTGCCATGAAGAAGGTACAGCCTGCAGAGTTGGAAGCAGCACTGGCCTGCCCAGGGCTGTCGGGTCCTCGCCTCTATAAGCCTTCCAGAGAGCCTCAGAAAGAGTCCCTACAGCTCATTCAGGTCCACCCAGTTGGGATCTTGTGATAATGAATTCTTTTGCAAATTTCTGCCAAAATTCATAATGAATTTTTAAAAAAAGACTCCATGCTTGTTATAAATTATTTCAACATTACATATTTATATCAAAATTTCCTATCCACTCCCTTGCTAACTGACATTTAGAAGCAGTTCTAAGGACCTATTAAAACACTTATTCTTGTTTTAGGAATGTTAGAAAATGATGAATCAATTTTAATTCTTTCCCACAAGTAAGCCCTGCCCAAAATGACTACATGGAGAATTTATATATTTAAAAAGTTGAAGTTTCAGAACCAGAGAAAACAGCAGTGCGTTCTTCTTAGCTAAACCAGGTCTTTCTAGCAAATGGCTTTCTCTTACAGCATTCGTTTCTATGATGCTGTGTTTTCTCCCTCCTTTATGTCCTGTATTTACTAGCTAGTGCTCAATGTTTACAGAAGACCGACTATGCCAGCATGGTGATAGTAGTTGTGTTTTGTCTGAGTTGGCAGAAGGTCAGGAAGTAGCTATCCCAGTGTTCCCATGTTGTGGGACCTGAAGTGAAGGTCAAGAAACTATCCCAAAGTGGGATACCTGGAACTATGAAGTAGGATACCTGGAACTGAAACCTTGGGCCTCCTGCAGTTTCCACTGCTGTTTTTCTTTCTTAACTAAGCATTAGAGTGCCATCTCTTAATTTTTCTCCTCAAATTTCTGCCAATACCTGGAAACGGGAAAAGTTCCAGACTACCCCGATTTTTCTGGCTCTGTCATTACTTGAAACCCAACTGAGTGGCATTGGCAACCTCCTGTGTGTGTGCTTTGGCACCTGTTGCCCATGACACCCCAGCACACAGCTCTCAGCACGGGATCTGCTGGTGGTAGAAGCCACACAGGGAAGGAATGGGCTCTGTGAGTGAAGAGATCTGCCTGAGTATACTCAGAAATCATGCCAGGATTCTTTCTAGCAAGACCTCAGGGTGCCTTCATTAAGAAGGCACAATTTCAAAGTCATTCTTTACAATTGGCAGGAAAACAGATTTCTCAACTCGCACTCTGCTGGACCAAATCTAAATGGGTTCCTGGGCAGGGTAGGTGGTAAGCAGGGATTTCACTAGAAGTTGGAAGCAAAAAATACACTCAGCAATACTTCTGAAGTCAAAGAAACTGATTTTAATTTTTCCAGGAAAAGACTTGGTTGCTCTTCAGCCAGTAGGCAAGCACTTACTATCCTATCACAGTACACGAAAACGTTTTAATGGGATTAGTGGTGTGATGATGGAGTATCCTCTAACTTTGTCTTCCGGCATTTACTAAACTCTTTGGGAAAGTAAGGCCCTTAGTGCACTTGAAGAAAACCGAGCTATGCCTTCTGAGGAGTTTGAGTCATTTCTTTGGTATTTATTGAGTGTGTGATATGATCCAGATTCCAGTACTTGCCAAGCCTTGTCTGCTCGGAGCTTACTCTCAGCCCTGCCACTCATTGTCTTCTCCTGGAAGACAGCCTCCTGGGGACCTGGGAAGCTCTAATCAGCGTACCGGAGCCTTGTGTTTGCTGCACACCTGATCAGAAATAAGATGTTCCCAGCAACGCATCCTTTACCTTTACAGCAGGTGTAATATCCCTCAGCATCCCAGGAGGATTTCCCACTTGACTTGCTTGTCTTGAGGCTCTTGTATGGAGCAGGCCTGCCTTCTGCAGGTTGTCCCATTGTTTCTCTTGGCACTTTAGCCAACTGGAAGCCTGGGTTTCTAAAGGCTGCTCTTCCTCTGCGGAGAAATAATCCCATGTCCTTGGTTTTCCAACAGCTGCGTGTTGGAATTTAGATGTCCAGGCAGTGCCCATGTTACCTCTTCCTCTGGGGGTGGTAACCTGGCATTGTGTTTAAAAGCTCCCAGGTGATTCCTGTCGAGGTTGAGACCAGGTGCTCTAATACATGGTAATCTCCAGAGTGAACTGGAATTTCTGAACATACAGAGCGTTCTTGCTATGTGACCTCTGTGTGAAATGCCTTGTAGAACATCAGGTCTCTCCTGTTCACCTCTGCTCAGGGTGCACCTAAAACCAGCCACATTCCATTTGTACCTTTTTTTTTTTTCAGCAAAACTTCCCCAACCAACTCAATCCATTGCCCTTAATTACAGTACCCAGAAAATCATGAACGCATTATTTTTCTTTTCTCCTCTGGTTCCTTGAGAGATTTAGGTATTTTTTCTTACAATCATTCTATTTCCCTGTCTGGACCTTCTTAGAATAACTTTTAGGAATCTTGATATTTTAATCACCTATTTATTTTATAAGCTTATTTTGAGAGCGTCAGAATAAAAATTTGATTAGTTACTGTTAGATGCCTTTACCTGATGCTTAGTATTGAATTAATAAGGGTTTATTTTTCTGCTTTGAATGAAATAGCCACCTATCTATATTGAGCCTACATTTTCCTAAATTGTAAGCCATATTAGAATCAAGTGGAAATATTAAGGCGATCATGTGGGCCATTAGCAAATCAAAATAGGAAAGACTGAAAAATGCCACAAACTGGAGTTACAAGGGGTGAGGGCACGAATAGAACACTCAGAATCCATCTCAGGGTGGAAGTGAAAGCAAGCTATGGGCTGAAACTCAGATCAAATTCTGCCCTAATTCTTTAGTGTATATTTAGTAAGAATCAGAGGGCATCCTGGGCATCGGACAAGCTGCACAGCACAGCAAAGATCCAGAAATTTTTTTTAACGTGTTTCATTCTGCCTTGTGACTCCACTCCCACTTTGCATGAAAATGCTTTTCAGCTGAGCGGGTGGAAACCTTTCATTCCCGTTGGCCCCTCTCTCAGCGAAAGAGGGAAACTGATGCATTAAGTCATGGGATGATGACGCACGGGTTTGACTGCACAGCATTCTGGGACCAGCTGGTTGTGTGTGTCTGGGGCCTCTCTGGAAAACAGACTTGAAATGATGTCAGAAATCAGACAAAGTGAGTCAACACAGAGGAAAGACAGCTGGCTGTGAATCCTGTTAGCATGTGAGTCTATCTCTGCAAAAGGGGAACATTAGCATCCCACTACTCTAATCCCACACAGGTTGGGTCCTTGTGATAAGTGAAAGGACAGGCTTCTGTTTCTGACCAATGGTATTCTTTCACAACAATGAAAAATTTTAAAGTAAATTGAACAAATGAAATTGAGCTCTTTTTTCAACACCTCTGGGATAGGGATGAGAACTAGCAGGTGGTTTAGAAGGAAAGTTAATTAATCATCAGTAGTGTATAGACCAAAGCCTGCAGCAATGGCTGCTAATTTGGTCATACTACAAGTTGTGCTGACTTTGCAGAGGGCTAGTTTTTTCCAGCTTGCTTGTCTTACTCTCATGAACCTCCTTGCAAGGGGTTCCTGCGGCGCATATGATGGGCTGCATGCTATGATTTTTCCAAATCCAACGATCTTGAATGCTTAGGCAAAAGTCAGTGTAGCCTGGTAAGTCTGCTTCCTGGGGGAGGATCTGCTATTTTCTAAAATGCTTTAGAAGAAAATTAGTTCTATTGATATCACTTTCTGCTCCAGTTTCTTGCCTTCAGCCACAGGCTCCATGTGCCCAAGAGCCTGTTGTTGTAGAGAAGGGAAACAATTTAAAGCATTTTTGAAAGATTTTGCAAAAACGGTGACCATTTGTGTAACTCATGAAATGCATGTTCATTACTCTTGCATAACTTTTTTTGTAAAACAGTCCTTTTAAAAATGTTTAAGAAAAGTGTAATAATACCATTTTCTTTGGCTTTTTCTATATTTGCATTTATACTTGGAAGAACAATGTTTTTTTGTATGAATGTTTTCTAAAACTTTGACTAGTTTTCCAATTTTGTGACCTAAAGAAGATATTTAATATGAATAATTTTTCTTACGTATTTGGAGAATCTTTTTGAAGTATATTTTCTAAGGAAAATCTTGATTTGGGACCAATTTTGACAGTCATTTCTTTTAATGATTTATTTGAAAGGCATAGACACACTAATGTTGTATCCACTGCATGACTCCCCAAAGATGCTTATCCGTCAGGACTGGGCCATCCCGGAGCCAGGAGCCAGGAGGTCAGTCTCTGTCACATGAGTTACAAGGACCAAATGGCATGAACTGTCATTTACTGCCTCTGAGTGTGCGTTAGTGCAAAGCGCCAATCAGCAGAGCCAACACTCAGTCCAGGCTCTCTGATCTCATGTGCGCTTATCACAAACAGCGTCCAAATAGCTGCCCCAAACAACTGGGCCACCATCATGATTTCTAAAAATGGACTGTGGTCTGAGTACCCCTTTTGTGGTCGAAATGCCATTGTGATTGGGGGACACGAAGAGCTTTACACAGATAAATCTTTAGAAAGAGCAAGACGTTTTAAAACAGTTTTATATCCCAGTGTCTTAAAGCAGTTATCTTAAACTCCAAATACTATAACTTTTGTAGAAACTTACTGGTTTGTGTTTTGTGTATTCAGAGACTTCATTGTTTCCAAAACACAGAACTTTGTCTAAATCTTCTATCCAAAATTTTTCCCCAGGTGACAGTGTTGAATTGTAAGAGGAGTCCATTAATGATGTAACTAGTAGTATTCTTGGCTTGCACAAGTCTTTGTGATGGAACTGCACCGTTTTCTACTTTCTAAGATTCACCTGGAAACCCCCTCTAGTCTCACTGTCACAAACAAGAGATAGAGCTGTCTCCATTATTTTCGGCCTTTGATTGATTATTGTGCTTAAAAGAGTACCGAGTTTTTTACTTTAAACCATGTATTTGTTAGGGAGAGACAACCCCCCGCCCCCCCCACACACACAAACAGGAGAAGAGAATGCCTGTTTGCTGCTCTGCTTCACTTCCCAGATGCTTGCATTGATGGACTGGGTCAGGCTGCACAGGGGACTAGCTCTCACAGCGGGGTGGCAGGCACCCAGCTCGTTGTGTGTCACTGCCGTCTCCCTGGGCTCTGCAGCAGGAAGCCAGAGTGTGGAGCCAGAGCTGAGAGTCTAACCCAGGCACACACCCGTTAGGCTACCTGCCGGATGCAGGTCCAAGATTTAAAAAAATGTATCTGCCTGCCTTCAAGGATGTATTATTAATTTCTTCTGTGGTTGACAAGAATACACACATAAGCCAGTCCTTTTTTATTTAGATTTATTTCTGTCCACTGGTTCACTTCCCAAATGCCTGCAATAGCAGGCCGAGGTGAGGCCAAAGCCAGGAGCGAGGGCTTTTACCTGGCCTCCTACATGAGAAGCAGCATCCCAGGTTCCTGGGCCATCACCCCTAGGCCTGCTAGCAGGAAACTGGAGTGGAAATGGAATAGCTGGTATTCAAACCAGGCACTCCAATGTGGACTGTATTGTATGCCCTCCAGTACCCACCCTGTGTTTTGCATGTAATTCGTGGAATCATTCCACAGGAAAAATTCATCATTGATGCTTGTGACCATAAAGTAGCAACTGGACCTGTTTGGTGGTGGTGGTGGTAGAATATGAATTTCTGTTTCTTTGATAATGTCAGGATAGCCTTTGAAGCTTTTGAGAAACCCTGAAGTTTAAATTTACTTGTGAATATGGAAAGTGCCCAATATTCCCATCAGTTGGTAACAGTAGTATGAAGTAGCTAGAAGCAGGCAAGCTGTGTTCTCTAGAGCAACGTGTTGGGTCACCGAGGGTGGCTCTGAGATTCATTCACTGGGATCCTATCAGAAACCCCAGAAGATTCATGCCAGAAGATGCTTCTGAAAGCTTTACTTTTATCCCTCAGTTTTTAGAAATAAATGTGGGTCAGATGGTGGAGAAAAATTCCATGCACGGAACCTGGGTAGAACACTCAGGAGAGGGAGGAGATGAGTCATTCCCGGTGAGCCCTTGCCCACTTCCCTCTTTGGAGATGGAGTCACGAGACGGATGCCCAGGGTCCAGATCAGGGGCTGCTGGCTGCTCTTCCAGTCCCTGATGAACCGAAAGAAACTTGGTGTGGGGACTTTGGCATCAGCGTGGTGCTTTCTAGACTCAATTTGGAAACCTGGAGTTGATTTACTTCCCTGTATAAATGAGGAAATATGTTCCAACAGTGCAATTTGGAGTCATTTGAACTATTACCGTGCTATCCCTTAATCATTTGGAGTGACTTACTTGCTCCTGAAATGTTGGCAAGATTTTTTATCACAGCGGAAGTTCCCGTTTGCCCTCGGTTTTGAACACTGTTGACTAACTTTGATCACAGGAAATGTGTGGCTTTGGGCCTTCTGGTGATTTCGTGATGCTTGGGAGGCTGTGCAGGTCTGTCAGCAGTAGCTGCTGATTTCTATGGGAAAGTAAACTCATCTCTGCTTCGCTGATTGTGCCATTCTATTTTGGTTTTGGAATTTTGGGGGTTGGCTGTTTTTAGCAGCAGAATAAGATTGGAGAGTTGATTTTTTTTTTTTTTTTAGTTAGGCTGTGCCATGAAGAATACTGTTTGAATATGACTTGCTACTTTGTTTTCGAAGGCCTTGCCCAATGTGGCATGGCCAGGGTTGGATCATGACAGTGGGCCGGGGAAGCGTTCCTGAGCGCTATTGTTCAGCAGTTGGCTGGCTTTGCTACCCGATTCCTTCTTGGGTGGATGTGGGTCTTGAGCACATGCAATGCACATTTTCTTTCCTTCATTCATTAGAATCAGAGGCATTGTATTATGAAACCTTAGGGTCCCGGGCAAAGTCATACAATTTTTCATTATTCATGCTGAAGAACTCTCCCCTAGGAGCGCCTCAGTTCAGGCCACACGTAGGGGTACTGTAGTTCTGTCATTGGGATTGTTTGGCTGTGTGTCCCTTCATCTGAAGTTTCACACCAGTCAAACATGTATTCCATGGGGGGAGGAAGGCTGCCATGGGCAACACTGAATAACCATCAACAAGCATTTCCTTTTAGAAGTCTATTGCTGATTAAGAACTGACTGCATTTTGTCTAATCTGTCCCTTCTTGCGCCAGAATGCAGTAAGTATAAACTGTTTGCGGTGCCACTCTGTTGCATGCTCCTGTGTGAATAGCTCCTCCAGCCATGTGAGTTTTGCAGGAAGCAATCGTTGACTGTGTGGATGTGACATACAGAGTTCATGCAGGAGCTTTCAAGTTTGATGGCAAATTGAATTGAGCTTTACTCCTGACACTGTGTCACGACTGAAGTTTAGCCTCCAGTTTCTAATCTGCTTGTGTGTATTTCCTAGTCCTGGTTTAGAAGTGGGCTGCTAACTGTTAATCACATAGTATGTCTAAAGGCACTAGTATTCCGCTTCTGTCTCCTTGTTGATTACCTTTTGAAGACTGGATGTAATTGTGTAGAAGAGACTTCCTGGGCACAGTCTGACCAAATAGAAGAATTTGCTTTGTACATTTGTTTTCTAAGACAAATTGAAGATCTTCTGTAAACCGTTACAATTTAAATTTTCTGAATTTTTCATTTGTGGTCATGGTATTATGTAAGGACACATTTTTAGCAAATCAAGAAAGCTAAAGATTCTCCTGCATAAGAACCAGTTATAATAGTGGTGAGGCATCTGTACCCTACTGACTGTAGTTTTTAATCAAAACCGTTAGCTCTGAAAGTAACAGCACAAGATTTTTGAACATTTGTGTGAAAATGAGCACTGGGGAAGTGGCCCCTGTGCTCAAGATGGTGTTTGTCGAAAGTACCAAAAATAAATGTTTGCCCTTTAAGTAAGAACAACAAATTTCATCCCTAACTAAATTTAGCAGTCACAGGATCTGTCCAACAGTCCATCACATGTGTCACACAGGGGTCAGAGTGCACAGTGTCCTCCGATCAGGTCATGACTGGTGATCAGAAATCTTTACCGACTTCCCGGAAGGGCGTGCCCACATGCAACTTCCTAAGAATCACTTAGGGAGGACCAGAGTTGACTGTCACTTGATCAGCTTTCCCAGCGCTCTGACCTGTCTGCCTTGACTGCTGATGAAGAGATCTGAAGGCCTGTTGCTCTGCATATGCTCAGAGCGGCAAGCGTGGGTGCACCACGCCTTGTGGGCCATGCTTGCTTATCCCAAGCGGATCAGCCCCTTCATGCAAGAAGAGTCAGGTGTGCCGTGGGTACCTTCCTGTATCTACTACTACTGCAACTACTGCTACCATATCTTGGAGCAGAAAGGGAGGCAAAAGGACCGTTTTAGTATCAGATCTCTCTTGGAGAGTGTGTTTCTTGCTGGCATGTTTCATTCCACAGACAGATCTTGTCTGCTCTTCAGGCATCAGTTCTGCAGCTGGTTCTCCCAGGCTTCAGTCACTAAGCTTCATCCAACACTGCAGAATCAACGATCCTTCATGGGAAGGGAAACTGCCAGAACTCAAGGAATGATAAAGGATGTGGGCCTACTTAGAAAAGAGCTAGGGAGGTGCTTTTCGTGTGTTCCATGCATTGATAAAAACCAGTCTTCCTTGATACCCGTCCATATGTTCTGAGTGCCTGCTGGATGTGAGGTGCCGTGCCAGGCATGAGGATACAGAGCAGGAGCATAGAGCCAGCCCTGGACCTCGACAGTGCATGGCGGGATGGGACAGATGAGAACGAACCTGATCAGTGTGTGTCCAGAGGCACAGCATCTACTCAAGTAGCATGGGATGAAAAACATGCTGGGGTGTAAGGGTCAGAAGGAGGCTCTGGCTCCCGGAGGGCACCACTGCTGGGCAGGGGCATCTCTTGAGTCTGAGTTTCACTTGACAGTGGAAGACTGACAGTCTGCTCACAGGGATCTTTCAGTGGCAGGTTTGTTTTTGTTTTGTTTTGTTTGGAACACATGGGATGTTTCCCTGTCAGCTAAAGCTCCTCCATCCTTCAAATACTTGTGGTTTGTGTACACGCTGCCTTTGCTTCCTCATGAACTGTTCCTTGGTGCCTACGGGAGGCAGTGTTGTATCCCCACAGCCGTGTGCTGGGCCACAGTTGCTTCTGAAATATAGTGTGTGTGTCTTTCATGGTTTGAGCTATTTGAGTGTCCTTGTTACGGAGAGAGCTGGAGATAATTTTTTTGAGGCTATTTTCATTTTCTCCATGCAGGACAACAGCTTTGAGCAGTTCATTATTAATTATTGTAATGAAAAGCTGCAACAAATCTTCATTGAACTTACTCTGAAAGAAGAGCAGGAGGAGTACATCCGGGAGGTAATGTTGAAATGCTTGCTAAAAGTATATTCCTTCCTGTAAATTGTGAATGAAGATGATTGCCTACACATGACTGCAGGGTCATACGAAAGTTTAGACATATTGTACCTTTTACTATTTTGTTGGGATGGCCAAGCCAACTGGGATTTCTAGGCACTTTGCTGCTGGCTCCCAGGTAAGTGCTTGTCAAATAAAGATGCTCATCAGCTTTCAGTGTAATTCTGGCAAGTAATATTATGTAAAGCTTGAGAAAATAACTATGGTACATCCATACAGTGGATTATTACACAGCTGTGGAAAAGGAATAGGTGGCTGATACAAGATATAGTAGAAACGACTCTGCATTCTGCTCAGTGAAAGAAATTAGAATCACAAGGTCAGATACCATACAGCTTCATCTATGTCAGTCTAGAAAAGGCAAAGCTACACAGACATGACCAGAAAGCTGGTGGATCAGTGGTTGTCAGGGGTTAGAAGTCGTGGCAGGACATGACCGCAGATTGCCCAGGGAGTTTGGGGTACTGATGATGGGGGTGACATCATGAAGCACTTGCCAAAACTTAGAGAACTGCATTCCCAAAAAAAGTCAGTATTACTGTAAATAAATTTTAAAATATTTTTAGATTTTGCTCAATCTGAAAAATTATTTTTTTCAAAATTCATCATGAAAATATGTAACAGTTTTTGAGAGCTTGCATAGCAGAAATTACATGATGTGCCAGAGGTGAATTATCTCATTAAATGTCATTTCAAAGTAGATGTAATAATTGAGTTCTTCAGCTGTTATTCATATATACACACGCACACTTTTTACTTTAGTTTTTTTAATAGCCTGTCTTTCCAAGTGTGCAATTACTTGCATCAGAAAATGGAGGAGATGTTTTGTTTGTTTTTGAATTCCCGTTTATTTTTCACTGATTTGCTTCAGTGTTTTAGTGGTGAGTCTACTTGTTTCCTTCAGGCTCTTTTAGTGTCTTGAAGCCATTAGGGGCACTGAGTCCTTTTTGGGTGTCCCATTGTAGGGTTTCCTCATGTGATTGTTACACTTAGTGCAATCAGTAAAACAACCCATTTACTCTAAAGCTAAGTCACAAATATTTCATCCTTATTTTAAAAATGATTGTAGTGTTTTGGAAATGTTTCTTCTATTTTCCTGGCACCTTTGGGTAACATAAATATCCTGAAAGCAAGACACATTCTCTTCCTGTCTACTTATCATGAAGAGAAGGCTCAAAATTTGTTTTGCGACTTAAGACAGTGTGTATAAACTGTGTAAAACACGTCTAAGAATATATAGGAATCTCTGACTTGCTGTATGAATGACATTTTTTCCCCTTAGAAGAGGATTCCGTGTTTACACATGCGGACAGTGCAGGCACATTTAGCTTTGTGATTAGCGTTAGAGCCAGGGCATAGGTTTCCATGTTTTTCCTTAATGTTGAAAACACTTTGGCTTGGCGTGTGTGTGTGTGTGTGTGTATTTTTTTAAAACCATAATTAATCACAATATAGGATTGACTCTACAATTCATTTTTTTTTCCTTGTGACTACAAGTGAACAGAAAAGATGTAGACCTTGGATTCCTGGGAGCAAGTTCTGCCTTACTTCCTTATAAACATAGTAAATATACACAAAGTAATATTGACCCAAGGGCCTGTTGAGTAAATATTTGGCACAGGGCCAGGGCAGTGCATGGGAAATTGCCACTGAGGAGAGAGTGGAATGGGAGGCCGTCCCTCAAGAGGTCAAGGGAACTCTCTTCAGATTGTGTTGGTGGTAGAGCACTGCCCAGAGAACAGTTGGGGAATTCGGAGATGCCATGTGTAGCCTGAGTTTTTATCAAGCAGAGAAATCCAGGGACTAGTGAGACAAGGCGTTGTGGGTGATCGTGTTACATCATCGTCATATGGAATTTGATTTTATTCTGTTTTGTTTCTTAGGACATAGAATGGACTCACATCGACTACTTCAATAATGCGATCATTTGTGACCTTATAGAAAATGTGAGTACTCAGGTGCATGTTGCTGGAGACTTTTTTGATGCAGTTCACTAATTGTAGTTCTGTGATGTAGTTCACTGTTTTAAAATTATCTCCTGGCCTTCAATGTTAATCATCAGTATCAGTGGTTTTTTAAGATTTTTATTATTGGAAAGTCAAATTTGCAGAGAGAAGGGTATTCTGTTCAGTGGTTCACTCCACAAGTCGCTGTGACCATTGGAGCTGAGCTGATTCAAAGCCCGGAGCCAAGAACTTCCTCCTGGCAAGGTCCCAAGGCTTACACCACATGTAAGGCGAAGACTTTAGTCACTAGGCTACTGAACTGGGCCCCATAACTAGTCTTAAATGTGTGGATAGCAGGACATCCTTATTCAGGACCCCCCCATGTTAACCCTGTGGCTGGACCACTAAGCTTTCCGTGGCCCTGCATGACCTTTCGCCCTGGGCCCTTCCAAGCCTTCCTCGTGTGCTCGGAGCCCAGGTCCAGTGTGTGGTTCCTGTACTTGCAGTATGGATCAGAGTAGGCTCGGAGCAGACTTTACATTCCACCGTCCACCCCCTCCCCCCACTCCATCATAGAATCCACTGCATTTCCAAATCTTAGTGACTTTACAGCTCAAGTTAAAATAAGGAGGCAAGGGCCCAGTGCAATTGTGTAGTGGCTGAATCCTCACTTGCTTGTGCCAGGATCCCATATGGGTGCCAGTTCATGTCCGAGCTGCTCCATTTCCCATCTAGCTCCCTGCTTGTGGCCTGGGAAAGTAGTGGAGGACGGCCCAAAGCCTTGGGACTGTGCACACATGTGGGAGACCCAGAAGAAGCTCCTAAGGAGGCTTCTGGCTTCAGATTATTAGTTCAGCTCTGCTCATTGCGATGACCACTTGGGAGGTGAACCAGCAGATGGAAAATCTTTATCTCTCGTCCTCTCTCTATATCCGCCTTCCCAATAAAAACAAACATATTAAAAGGGGGTGGACAGCTTTAGGGGCAACCTGCAAAACAATTCTGCAGCACCCCAGAAGCAGCTCAGCGGGTACCTGGAGGATGTTGCCAGTATAACCACAGGTGACTGAGGACCCTGTTGCACAGGGCCTTCCTAAACAACAGGTTATTCTGTTGCCAAGTTTCTACTCAGTCATCAAGATATCCCGCAAAGCTGCATCTTTTTTAAATTAAATGTTGAAAGTGGTATTCTAATAGACAGCAGAGTGACTGCTTAGGAAGGCTTGTGTTGTTGTTACAATATGGCAGAAATGAGTGCAGGGGAGAGGGTAAGGGAAATCCCAGAGCCTGTGCAATTGTATCACAAAATAAAAATAAAGTGATGTTCTAAAGCATCACCTCTTTTCCATTAAAAAAATAGAGCTTGTTTTGAAAAATCTGAGCAGTGTTAGAGTGGGAACGCAGACTCCACAATTCACTAATCCAAAGCATAGAAAATGGGTGGGTTTCCTGGGAAAAATCTCAGTCATAAACGTCACAGTACTCTTAATTGTTTCCCTGTAAGACAGGAGTGGGAGGGGGGAGAACAATGGGGGTGCATGGAATTCAATTAGATCATCTCGGCCAAAAATCCCCTTGCCTATATGATGGGAGAAGCTCCTGCTCACAGAGGAGGCTGTGTACGTGAGGATATGCTTCCCTCCAGCACCATTAAACAATCCTGTTTATTCTGTGGATGTTAGCAACACGCTCGAGTCCCGAGAGCCTGCACTTCCCCTGGGTTTTGTGTGGAATGAACAAATGCTGGTCAGAGGATATCACAGCCCCATGAGAAGGGGAGAGGAACTGGGGCCTTGGCCTTGGTGGAAGTGGGTGGGGTGAGGGTTACTGGAGTGGACCGTTTTTGGAATTAAGACTTACGGGTTTGTAGGAGCAATCTAAGGAACACAGCCTTTATTTAGCAGAGTGGAAGATTCTTGATGCATTTCTGATTCCATTTAGGGCTGACTGCTCTTGAAATAAATACAATCACAGGGTCTGAATACACAGCAAATAAATTTCCACTCATGTTTAACATTCACTTAGACCTTTTATATGGAAGAAGTTTATTCTAAACAGATATTCCTGAAAACAGCTTGATTGAAATGACTGTTAAAAAGCAGCATTCCAAATCACAATATTCTGTTTCCTTAGAATATAAACTTTATTATCTTGAGCACATGGTCAATTCAGGAACATGTGAAACCAATTTCTTTAGCGTTGTGTCAGGTTGTACCCTTGGAGTTTCTGCTTTGTGCTTCGTGACATGTGAAGAAGATGGTATTGTCACATTAGTTTCTGAATTTGAGATTCGTTCTTGAATCTTGGAGGTTTAACTTGATGTCTCCTAACAGTAAAAATTTCATTGTTCAGCCAGCTAAGTTGGTGGCTGAGATGGCAACTCCAGGGTCCTGGAGGGGGTCGGGGAAGTGATGATGCTATGGATACACTCCCGCCCCTGCACACCTGGGACACGCGGGGAAAGGGCCCATTGCCGTGGCTTTTGTTAACCATTTTGATTCTCCCCTCTTCCTTGCAACAGAGCAGACTTTTCTAGTGACTAAGTTGATGGTGTTTGATCGTGGAATTAGGAGTGATGATTAAAACAATAGAGCGAGGAAGGAAGGAAACTTTGGTTTTAATTTCCTTTCTCCCAGAACACAAATGGAATCCTGGCCATGCTGGATGAAGAGTGCCTGCGGCCTGGCACCGTCACTGATGACACCTTCTTGGAGAAGCTGAACCAAGTCTGCGCCACCCACCAGCACTTCGAGAGCCGGATGAGCAAGTGCTCTCGCTTCCTCAACGACACAACCCTGCCCCACAGCTGCTTCAGAATCCAGCATTATGCTGGCAAGGTACGGGCGTGCTCCTGGTCCTGCAAGCATACTGCCATGGAGCCTGAGACTCCAGTCTCCTGTGAGCTTGTGGGAATAAATCGAGCTGTTGAGGTCACTGAGTCAGCAAATAACCAGTAGAAATAGAATCTGGTTTGTGTGAAACAAAATCTTTTTAATAAAGACAACTGAAACAATGCTAATGAAACTTGGAGTTCAGGTACATTTTTGAGGGCCAGTTTTATAGGGCAGACACTTGGCACAGCTGTCCAGGTGCCACATTGGGATGCCCACATCCTGTACTAGCATACCTGATTTCTAGCCCTCGTTCTGTTTCCTAGTCCAGCTTTGTGCTCACACACACACACACACACACACACAGAACAACATGTGATGGCTCCCTGCGCCTATATGGAAGACCCACATTTAGTGTGGGGCTCCTGGTTTCAGCCTGGCCCAGGTCCTGCTGTTGCAGGCATTCGGGGAGTAAGTCAGTAAAGAGAAGAACTTGTACACTGAAAATGAGTGGGCCAGAAAATGCCTACTGTAACCAGAAAATTCATTAGTTTAATATCGAGGGGAATTAATTTTAGGTTAAAATAGCTAAAGATTATATTGAAAACAATTTTAACAGCATATTGATTTTTAGAATCCTAAAAGATTACTTGTCGGAATGAATATCTCATTTCTAATAAGATTGCAAAGTTCAAAGGAAAATAACTCTTAATTAATTAATGGTATCTGAATTACTGTTAATTTGAAAATGTTAGAGCTTGATGCTTCTTCATTTCTTTTCATTAGCCTGTATTATTAGAAGATAGGTTTCTGATCAATTTATCTGCTGCTTTAAGATGTCTGAAAATGTTATTGTTATCAGCTTTACTTTCCTACCTACTTTTAAACAGAATAGAATCTGCACGTGTAAGCTAAAGAAGTAAAAGATCTGAAAAGATACTCAAACACCAAAAGAATCTAAAAACCCTTGAAAATGTTATGATAACATTTGGGGAGTTTATTCTTGCAAATCCTGAAGGATAATAGAGTTTATTTGGACCTGTGATGTGGACAGCTGGAATTTAAACTCGGGAGCATTGGTGCTAGTGTGTGGCTAACGTGCCGGGGCCTGCGAGGTAGCAGTCATGTACCGTTGTTTTATGCAGTATACCAGTCACTGAGTCCTCTGTGCTTCTCCTAGGTGCTTTACCAGGTGGAAGGGTTTGTTGACAAAAACAATGACCTTCTCTATCGAGACCTGTCCCAAGCCATGTGGAAGGCTGGCCACACCCTCATCAAGTCTTTGTTCCCGGAAGGGAATCCTGCCAAAATCAACCTGAAGAGGCCTCCCACAGCGGGCTCACAGTTCAAGGCATCGGTGGCCACTCTGATGAAAAACCTGCAGACCAAGAACCCCAACTATATCAGGTACTTGCGGTACATCACACTCTTTTGACAGGGCGTATGGGACGGTGCCCTTAAGGAACATTCTTTGTCCTGTTGGCTGAAGTCTTGGCATGGTTAAGGGGCTTTGAACTTATATGTCAAATGCTGCACCATTGGAGTTGGCCTAAGAAACACTCCACTGTTTTGTTTTTCCTCATGTAATGAAGCAAAAACATTAGGAAAATAAGAAGTGTTCTGGTGGTGAGGGGTGGTGAAACAGCTCACAAAGCTGGCTGTTCAGCTCATAGGGTCCTCTGCTTCCTGTATGTTTGCTTTGTTAGTCACAAGTTGTGAAACTGCACAACTTTTTTTCTGGTCAGTTTTACAGACAATATTTGCTGGTTTCCTTTTGGATTCTTGTTAAATGAATTTGGAGTAGAACAACACGGCATCCAATAGAGCTTTGCTTGGAGTTGTTAGGGAATAGATATGCACACCTCTTTCCCTCCTGTGAGAGTTGTAGGTGTGGAAAGACGATTGGGTAAACAACCTGCAATGTTCCAAGGCAGTAGAAAGATCTCTTTATGAAGCCTCTTTTCTCTTCCTCTGCTTCTGGGACATGTTCAATATAAGCCTTCCAAGGTTCAGTAAAGACCAACTTGGGTTAGCATTTGCCATTTGTGACCTGGGTGAATTGGGTAAGAGAGGGCATTTGTCTGTGGGTCAGATTTCCTATAGCACACCCACATGGTTAAATACCTGTCTACACTGTGAAAATTCAGTTGTGAAGAGAAGGGAGTGGAAAAATGTTTTGTTTGCCTTATTTTCCTGATGTTTGCATCAGTAGGAATATAAACAGGCAAAACCCTATTGTTTGATTGCAGTCAGGTTAGCTCCTGGTTGCAGAAAAGTCACCAAGACACTTCTGTGATCTGCTGCTTTTGTTAGTCCTGGTTAAGCGTATATGCCTTTGCTTTCAGCTGTTTTTTTATTGAGGTGTCATTTACATGAAGGGATGTGCACACTTTGTGGCCATTAGGTACATTGTGTTGACACAGCACTGGACAAGGAGTGAAGCATTTGCAACGCTGCAGAAAACTCTTTTTTTAGTGGTTTTTATATTTTATCAAAGAAATCTTAATAAATCCCAAGGTTATAATTATATTAGCATATGCTTTCTTCTCTCTCTCCCCATCCATGCCAGGCCCCTCCACTACCTCTCCCAAGGTTAAGGTAATACTGGCGTTTCACCATGGGTTAGTTTGCTGGAACTTGAGATATCCATGAGGACTAGCACTGTGGCCTAACAGGCAAACCTACCACCTGCAGTACTGACACCCCATTTGGACATTGGTGGTGCCTGCACTCATGTGGGAGACTCAGCAGAAGTTCTGAGCTCCTGACTTTGGCCTGACCCAGCCACAGTGACTGTAGCCATTTGGAGAGTGAACCAGCAGGTGGAAGATCTTGTTCTGTCTCTCCCTCCATATCTCTGTAACTCTGCCTTTCAAATAAATGAATAAATTTTGGGGGGACTCGGAGTGGTAGCCCAGTGGTTAAAGTCTTCACCTTTCATGCATTGGCATCCCATATGGGCACTGGTTTTAATCCCGGCGGCCCTGCTTCCCCTCCAGCTCCCTGGTTGTGGCCTGGCTCCTGGCTTCAATTTGGCTCAGCTCCAGCCGTTGCGGCCACTTGAGGAGTGAATCACTGGATGGAAGATCTTCTTCTCTGTCTCTCCTCCTCTCTGTATATCTGACTTTCCAATAAAAATAAATCTTTTTTAAGAATGAATGAATGAATAATTTTTTTAAAAAGTCTGCAAAAAATTCTTGAAAAACAACTTTCAAAATTTTTTTCTTTTAATCCCATTTTTTCCACAAACTTTTTGAAGAGCCACCACATATGTGAAATTAAGCAAAGTGTGCTCTTTCTGGATAGTTTTCCACTGGACAAAATGCCCGTGGCCCACCTCTGTGATGCTGCATGTACTAGCAGTTTCCTCTTTTCAAAATTGCTCTGTGTGCCTCATGTTCCTTATTTTTCGGCAATAAAATTATCTGCCTTAATTTTCAAAAGACAGGTTTTTCCAAGGATAGTAAATCATTATTTTGCTAGGAAACAATTATATATTGTTCAGAAATACTTTATAAAACATGAGAGTTATGTCCTAAGAATCTAAGTGTAAAACCCAAAATCTTTGCACTCTTGTAGGTGTATCAAACCGAATGATAAGAAGGCGGCACACATCTTCAGCGAGGGGCTGGTATGTCACCAGATCAGATACCTGGGTCTCCTGGAGAATGTCCGAGTGCGGAGGGCCGGCTATGCCTTCAGGCAGGCCTACGAGCCTTGCCTGGAAAGGTACAAAATGCTTTGTAAGCAGACCTGGCCTCACTGGAAGGGCCCAGCAAGGTAAGAAGTTCATTGAAGAGTTAATGTGGTGAATCCTTATACAGATACATGCATTTTCTTTCATGCTGTCAGGCAAAGCAGAGCCCTATGAAAAGGCAGGCGTACCTCTGCCTTAGACCCACCTCCTAGAATACCGTTGTGTGCCATTTTCTTTAAAATTAAAGCAGGACTTACTAAGCCTACACTTGGTACTTCTTCATCAGTAACTCTTTTGAAATAAGTGATTTGAAATTCATGTGTGTTTTTGTGCAGAATCATGGAAAGGCAGTGTTGGAAGCATCTTAGGTTGCTACCTCCAGCCTTTCTGCTTTTTACTAGGGAAATTGACCTCTGGAGAGATTTAGGCTCTTAGCACCCTCACTCAGATCCTACCCACACTCTGAGGGGCTGCGGAAATGTGTCAAATGTTCTCCAGAATCAACTGAGTGGCTTTGAAACAGAACTGAGTTTCTTATGTGTGCGCACACACACATGCACACACACACACAGTCACAATGCACAGGCCCACTCCAAGTCTGGTTGGTTCACTATTGTAAGGGTATTTCGGTAAGGATTGCCTCTGCTAAGGCTATCAGTAAATTGACTATTGATATCACATTCTCTCATATATAGTTTTGAACTCACATTTGCTTTTTTGCCTCTATTGGATTTGGTTTAATTTGTGGAATTCAGTCCTGAGAATCTAATGGAGGACGACTGCTGAACGAGCATTAATACTAGGAATGCAGCTGTTAATGCTTGCACTGTGGAAGACCTGATATTGTGATAGGAAAAAAGAGAAAACCATTTTTTTGTTACTCAGAAAACTAACCGTTCTCATTTTTACTTTGTATAGGTCTGGTGTGGAGGTTCTGTTTAATGAGTTGGAGATTCCAGTGGAGGAATATTCCTTTGGTCGATCGAAGATATTCATCCGAAACCCAAGGACAGTAAGTCACCAGAACTTTTACACTTGGAATCTGGGTTAGAATCATCGAGGCAGATCCTGAAGGGATGGATTTTACTGTCTGCAACAATAATGAAACAAATACAGGACAGTGCAAGGACTGGGACTTTTTATGCTATGTCCAAGTATTTGATCTGATTAATTGTATACATTGAAGGAATTAGCAACTACCATGAGTCCATGAAACCTCCATAATTCCTAACAACTAGAGGTAAATTCAGTCTGTTTGTAGTGAGTTTTATAATAATTTAGAAGCTATAACTTTTAGAAACTTGAAGATGCTTAGTTGTAAATTGTTTTTAACTTGAAAAAGAACACTTTACAAGTCCCACCTCCTAGGACTCCAAGAGAGCCATTTTATAAATGATCCATGGCGAGGCAGCATTGTTGGTATAGCAGTTTACTTGGTGATTTATAAATTCAGAGAATTTGCCAAGTGTTCAGATGATGTGGGAGAGTTTGCCAGTGTCTGGTTTCCATTACTGGTTGAGAACTCTCTCTCCAGAATGCTGGGAACCAGAAGTGCTTGCGATTGTAGAATTTTCACATTGTGGAATACTGGCCTGGGATTGAACAGATTGCGCATCCCTAATCCCAGAATACAAATCCCATAGCCTTTGGGTTGGGATCCTCTGCCATTATCTCTTTTCGTCGTCATGGAGGGTGTGAACAATAAAGTTCAGCTCAGTTCAGTCCTTCTCTGAGTTGTCATAAATTCTCGATCACCAGCATACAAGGTGTGAATCTCATGACTTAATCAAAATATGCCACCTGCAGTTGTCGAAACAGCCATCCCTATTATATAGAGTTCACTAATATTTTTCCTTCAATATGGTTGAGCCCAGTTATCTTGTCTTTTTTTTTTTTTTTTTTTTTACCTCTGGGGAATCCTTTTGCTGTGTACCTAAGGTTTCGGAGGACTTTTGATAAGCCCATCTCTGTTTTCCTATTAGTTATTCAAATTAGAAGACCTGAGGAAGCAACGACTCGAGGACCTGGCCACTCTCATTCAGAAGATTTACCGGGGCTGGAAATGCCGTACCCACTTCCTGCTCATGAAGAAAAGCCAGATCGTGATCGCGGCCTGGTACAGGAGATACGCGGTAAGATGCTCAGGCATTGTCACCTTATTGATGGTTAAGTCGCCAACATTAACCATGTTCTTACTGTGTGTCTGGTTTTCAAGTGTTCAATTCTCCCAACAACCTCATGAGATCTTTCTTTTTTTTTTTTAATGAGAAAGCCAGGGCAGTTGGTTTAGGAGCCCAGACCCACGTAGCTGTGAGTGGCAGGGTTTGGATTAGAATCCAAGAGTTTAACTTTATGCTGTATTGCCTGCCACTTAGGAAGATACATGTAGTGGTAAACTGACATTCAATGATTGGGGTAATTTTCCAAATAATTGATTGTTTTCCATTAGAGCAGCATTAAAAATGGCCTTAATTCCCAAAAGCTAATGTCCTATTTCAGTAGAATTCTGGTCTTGGTTAACGGATTGAATTTTCTTCAGTCCTCAAATTCTGGCCCACTTGACCATGGGAGAAGATACAGTCACCGAAAATATTGGTTTAATTAATACAATTGACTTTTAAAAAAAAAAAATTCTTTCTCACCTGAATGTAGATATTTTGTTGGAAGTGAAGCGAAGGTTTCAGAGGATCCTGCAAGCACTTGGGTTGTGTTCTAACCAGTATGAGTTTTAGTGACAGGAGCATTTTCCAAATGCCTTTTTTTTTCCTTAATTGGAAAGGCAGATTTACAAAGAGAAGGAGAGACAGAAAAATCTTCCCTTCGCTGGTTCACTCCCCAAGTGGCCGCAACACCCAGAGCTGAACTAATCTGAAGCAAGGAGCCAGGAGATTCTTCCAAGTCTCCCATGCAGTTGCAGGGTCCCAAGACTTCGGGCTGTCCTCCACTGCTTTCCCAGGCCACAAGCAGGGAGCTGGATGGGAAGTGGAGTGGCCAGGACATGAACCAGGGCCCATTTGGGATCTCAGCACTTACAAAGCAAGGATTTATCCACTGAGTTATCACAGCGAGCCCCCAAATACTTTTTCATCCTATACTTTTTCACTATAAAGTGAGTTGGAAGATTAATTAAATTTGCATTGAAATGTTCTTTAGTGAATTCTTAATCTTTTTAGCCTTGAGAGATTTTGCTATTAAGCAATATGCAATCAGGAAATAATTTATGCTGCTCCATTCTCACATAATACATGGTCATGTTTTATTTACAAGTTTTAGTTAATAAGAGCTACCTAATGAGCAAACTGAAGGAAAATTGCTTGCTCTTAAAGAGAATATCTTTTCTTCTAAAGACCTAATTATTAATTTGAAAGGCAAGTTACAGAGAGAGGGAGAGACAGATCTTCCATCTGCTGGTTTATTCTCCAAATGGCCACTATGACCAGGGCTAGGCCAATAGGAAGCAGCAGCTGAGTCTTCACCGGGTCTTTTCCCAGGCACTTGGGTCATCTTCCACTGCTTTCCCAGGCCATCAGCAGGGAGCTGGATGGGAAATGGAACAGCCGGGACTGGAGCAGTCACAGACTGCAACTTAACCCACTGTGCCACAATGCTGGCCCCTAAGAGAATATCTCTGAAATTTATTACTCTAGTTAAAATTGCATAAGCAGCAGCATAAGTCTTGATGTGTGATTGTCCAGCCAGGTGACAGCAGATTCCGACACCTTCATTCCATAGTGGCACAAGGGATTGCTGTGGCCAGCTTGGAGGTGGTGGGTTCTCTCCTCTGTGCAAACGATGGGGATGCTTGACTAACTCTTTGTACAGATTCAGAGTCCTCTGCTCGCTCGCTCGCTCTCTCTCTCTGAGAAAGGAAAGGCCAGCAAAAACAGCTGTCTTCCACGAGCCCTGCTTAATCACTTTAATTCATTCAGAAAAACTCAAGTTTAAGAGTGGATGGTGGGCCAGCATGATGGCTCAACTGGCTAATCCTCTGGCTGCCAGTGCTGGCATCCCAAATGGACTCTAGTTAGTATCCCAGCTGCTCCACTTCGTATCCAGCTCCCTGCTCGTGGCTTAGAGAAGCAATGAAATAAAGTTCAGGTGCATGAGCGCCTATCACCCATGTAGGAGATATGAATAGATTTCTTGGCTTCTGGCTTTTCTTGGCCCCAGCCAGCCCTTATCTTTGTGGTCATTCGGAGACTAAATCAGTGATTGAAATTCTCTTTCTGTTTCTCTTTCCCTGTCTTTCCTTCTCCCTCTGTCTTTACTGCTCTACCTTTCAAATGAGTAAATAAGTCTTTTAAAAATAATAACTACAAGGGTGAGGGCCAGCTTGCTGGTATAGCAGATGAGGCCTCTAACACTGCATCCCTTATGCATGCCAGCTCATGTCCTGGCTGCTCTACTTCCTGGCTCTTGTGCCTGGGAAAAGCAGCAGAAGTTTACCCAAGTGCATGAGCGCTTGTCACTCACATGGCAGGCCCAAATGAAGCTCCTGGCTTTGCCTTTGGCTTGGTCCAGCCCTGGCAGAGTCAGTGGATGGAAAATCTCTGTATAAATCTCTATATGTAATTCTGCCTTTCAAATAAGTAAAGAAATCCTTTTAATTTTTTTTTTCAGTTCCTATCTCCTAGATGGCGGTCTTAGATTGAATCTTAAGTCTCCTGACTCCAACTGGGCTATTGGAGGCATTTGGGGAGTAAACTAGCAGGTGGAAGATACGCTTTTCAAATCTATTTTTAGAAAGAATAATGAGGGGACATGGGATATAGCTGTTGATAGGATAGCCAGGGCAAACGCTTCTGGGAGAGGTTCTTTGATCAAAATGGTGAGAAGGAAGAGGCAGAGCCAAGAACCAGAAGCAGCGCGCACCATCCGGCCCCTCCCTCCCTCCCAAAGGAGAACTTCCGTGTCACGAGGTGAACAGTCACCTGTGCCCTGAGTTCTCAGTATTCTCAGTGTTGGGAGTCATGAACAATGTGGTTTACAGAATGGAAACAAAGAATAGCCCAATCTATTGATTTAGATCTAGCATTAGATCTGTGTCAAAATTTGAATGCTTTGCTTAGTTCATGGCATGTTACTGAGGTCCGTGATTAAACTCCATATTTGCCCTCAGAAGGATAGCCAAAAGAGTTTCTGAATGTTTCTTTTTAGTTACTGATGTAAAAATATTCTGTATTCGGTGTTATCTTGTCACTGCTTTGGTGTGAATTATCTAGTTAAGATGTAGGTATTTGAGAGACATTCACAAAACTGGGGCCAACAGACAGTGCCTGGATCCTCCTGGCTCTTCTCCCCGGGCGTTCGTCTGTCGCACTGCTCATGTTCCTGGGACACTGTTCCCGCCATTCTCCACTGCGAAGGTTGGCCTGCTGGAAGGCATCACACTCCCCTCCCAGACCAAAGCGGGAAGTTCACAGCGTGACTTTTGTCCTGGGAGGTGCTGTGGATTTTCAGCATTGGTTTCCGTGGTTTGGTCTGTCTTCCACTCTGAATCCTGCAGAAGCTTGCTTTTGTAGCTAGAGTTAGTGTCACAACAGGCTGTGCTCTCTGAGGCTTCAGCCCAAGATGTAAGAAAGGCCACTAGGGCCCTGTATGGTGGCCTAGTGGTTGAACTCCTTGCCTTGAATGCGCCGGGATCCCATATGGGAGCCGGTTCTAATCCCACCAGCTCCCTGCTGGTGGCCTGGGAAAGCAGTTGAGGACAGCCCATAGACTTGGGACCCTTCACCCACGTGGGAGACTTGAAGGAGGTTCCTGGCTCCTGGCTTCAGATTGGCACAGCACCAGCCATTGAGGTCACTTGGGGAGTGAACCGTCAGACAGAAGATAGATCTTCCTCTCTCTGTCTCTCCTCCTCTCTGTATATCTGACTTTGCAATAAAAATAAATAAATCTTAAAAATAAAAAAACAAATTTTTAAAAAAAATTTAAAAAATGGGCCTCTGCATGTTAAGCCAAAGCATGGTACCTCTTGGGGTTTCCACCTTCGCCACCTGATGTAGTGTATGCTGCCTCAGAGGCTGGCTGTCGTGCGGACCTCTGCCCTTTGTCTCGGGCACTGTGTGTGCTTTGCCTTGTTGACTCTCCTGTTACTACACCTTGAGGATAGAGATGGAGGAGTTAGATTCAGGGCTAGATCCCTGTGGTTCGATTCAGATACTTGATGCATAGTAGCAACTCCTTTCAAAAAGTGGCCTTTCCCTGCCATTTTTAGCTGATTTTCCAGCTTGGAACTGATGAAAAAGAGCAAACCTGAAAGAGAATGGGGCAGTTAGAGGTGGGCCCCTTAAGTGACATGTTGAGAAATGACATCGAAAGTGGGACTGGCACAAAGCAGAGTGTGTCCACTATCTGTGCCTTCTGAGCATGAGCGGTGAGCAGAGACCTGCGCTACATCAGCATGGCCCAGAAAACAGTGGTGGTGGGTCCTCCATCATTAGAAGTGACTGAATTCAACTTCCTCGAAGCGTAATGTGAATCGCCTGACATAATTTTGGGAATTTTGGTATGTTGGTTTCTTTACATACTGGTTTCTGGAAGAATGGATGGTCAAGAGTCGCTCACACTCAGGGAGCCAGTATCCTCCCTGCTGCTGGTCATGTGCAAGCACAACTGCTGATACTTCCGCTTTATCCCACAGCAACAAAAGAGATACCAGCAGGTAAAGAGCTCGGCCCTGGTAGTTCAGTCTTACATCCGGGGCTGGAAGGTGAGTCAAAAAGAATGTGTTGTGTATATTTGGGGCTTTTGGATTCTTCACAAAGGATGAGGTCTTTGGGCTCACACTGTAGGGGAGGGCTCCAACATCTCCTGCTGACCCTGTCAACATCAGATGGGAAAACAAACACCATGGGCCAAGTAGGGGTCCCAGTGACTGTGTCTTGGCGGCTTCCTCTAGCCAACTTTTATTTTTTAAAAGAGCTTTGTTCTTGAAACAGGAAGTTTTTGCAACAATAAGACACCAATTTCAGTCTCCCCTTGCCACCTGCTGCAGAGAATCTGTGGTCCAGATTACAGACATGTGACCATTAATCTGTCACTGTGATCCCTGCCTGGTCTTGGCCGCTCTAGCCCCGTGACTTCTGCAGCTTCCCAGTGACTTGTGGGCTTTGTGAGACCTATGAGAGATCAGAGCCGTGGCAAGGTCTAAGTGCTGAAGGAGTGTGGCTGGTCTCTGTGGGTTTTGAGGTTCCAGGGATCAGCAAACAAAATCTAGCCGTGGACAAAATCGAGCCTGCTGCCTCTTGGTGTACAACCTGCAAGCTGGAAATGGTTTCTGCATTTCTAATCTCTTGTTGGAAGAGAAGCACGGTAAAATTTCATCTGAAAATTCAGGGAAGTAGGGACTTAAGTGCTCCTGGTAAGGTTTATTTGGAGCACAGTCACAGTAACCTGTTCAGAGTGTCTGATTGTGGCAGTGGCCGAGGTAAAGTGGCAAAGACACAGTTGTTTATCAGCTAGCTGGCTCTTTCTGGAGAAGCTTACCGACTAGTTTCCTGTTGGGAGAGTTTGTAGAGAGGGTAAGATCCAGTGGGGGATATTTCAGGAAAATGCCCAGGCCTGGTCCCGCTTCTGAGGGTAGATCTAGGCCAGGAGGCCAGCAGCACTGACGACCCTTGTCCAGGCCTGGGACAGCCCAAGGCCTTGGTAGTCATCCCACAAGAAATCACAAAACTTGAGGCAGCAGGTGAGTGCAACTGCAGCTTGCCCGGTCCTCCCTGACCTTGCCGGAGCCTGGTGCTCTGACACCAGCGTGGACACTCCAGAATAGGATTTCCGGCCCATCCACTGCCAGTGGACCAGGTGTCTGCCTGAAAAGAAGTCACTGGGTTTCAGTGACATCATTTTTGTTTCAGTGGGTTTTGTGGGGGGGAAAAAAGTTAAATACACAGGACAGCAGTGGCTGTATTGCAGAGTAATGATAAGAGAAATACAGCAGACTGTGCAGGCTCATTGAAGATCTGAGAATCATTCCTCTCTTCTAACATACCCAGTGTGTACTGCCATATCAGGTTCTCCATTGAGCATTATGGCAGGTGGCTGCCATTCCAATCTGGAGTGGGTACTATGTGCCATTTGCTCATATCGGCCTTGGCATGGTCAGTCTGGGGCAGCTGTCCTAGTTCAGGTGTTTTTAAGGTCATTATGAATTCTGTGGTTTCTAAAAACGTTTTGATGTTGCTTGATCGTGTGCCTTAGGCACGAAAAATCCTGCGGGAACTGAAGCATCAGAAGCGCTGTCGGGAAGCAGCCACAACCATCGCGGCCTACTGGCATGGGACCCAGGTAAGCCCAAGACTTGGGGCAGGTGGCGGGGTGGGAGCAGTGTCCTGCAGAACCAGCACCTCGAATGCAGGGGCACGCCGCGTTTCACTGGCTTAAGCTACTGCGCACGCGTTTGCCTCTTGCGCTTTCCAGCGTTTTGGTGTGGGGTGGTGGCGCAGGCATTGGCATTCAGCGTTTGGTGGTGACTGGTACCTTTCTGTTCCTCTCTCCATTGGGAAGTGGCAGTAATCTTTCTTGCCTTAAACTTTTCTATAACTCCTTTTCACATGCACCACAGGCGCGAAGGGAACTGAGACGGCTGAAGGAGGAGGCTAGGAATAAACATGCTATTGCAGTTATTTGGGCTTACTGGCTTGGATCTAAGGTACCTGATGCACACATCCCATCACTTCACCCTGCAGTTCTGCAAGAATTGGTCCTTATCTCTAGTGCATTAGGGGGTGAATGACCACAATTAATGTGACTTATATTGGTGCATGTCCTAGCAGCCAGAATTAATACACCTGGAGATGCTATTGTCAGTAGTTGCCTAGGAAATCTAAGCATGCATAGGCCAACAACAACAATTGCGTACTAACCAGGCACTAATATTTGCTCTTTTAGAAAAAAACTCTGAGGTAACATGCATGTGTAGTTTCTTCTTGTTTTCCTCACTTACGTATCTGGTAGCTTTTTAGAAGTATTTTCGTGGGACAGTACTGGGTGGGGGCATGTTGGGAAATGTTAAGATTTGGGCTCCAACCAACTTTGTGGAGATGCCTGTAATGCATGCCTTAGAAAGAATTAATCCATGAATGAGATTATTTGTAGGCTGACTGGCAGCTATTGATTATTCTAAGGAGAATATCCCATATGAAAAGAATGATCATCTGTGCTTTCACAGAGGAGGATGTTCATGCAAAGCTAGCTATAATTGCCACTGAAGAATCCTAGGAATGTCCGTGTCAGCTGTCTGTTTTCAGAAACAAAGGCCTCTGAAATACTCTCTCTAATCCCCAGGCAGAGTCGTGGGCTCTGTGGACATTTCCCATACCCCAGGGGAGGAGACTTTCAGATGTTTTTGTTGCTGAGAAAAATCAAAGGTCATCTTGGCTAAAAATGTGTATTCCAGTTAGGAATCCAGTATCAGCAGGGTGTTGGGTTTTTAAGCCTACCTAGTCAACATGAAATCCATCTTGGGAGAAAAATGAAAAAAATCAATGTTGGCCTGCATAAAGAGCTTCATTTGCTGTTTGGGGTTGGTTGGTTGGTTGTTTTTTTTTTTCCCTGATAATCTGTGAAAAACAAATCCATCCCTCCAATAAGCTAAGGAAGGAGGTGCAGCAGAAGCAAGACTGTAGCCAGTGACTGCTGGGATTTTGCCATTTCCCAGGCTTAGTTCTATAATGTTTTGAAAAATTAATGCCAACAACTCTCTTCAAAAATAGCATGCCCAAGAAACAATAGCGAAAAAAAAATTAAAAAATAAAAGAAGCATGCCCCAAATGTGTTTCTCTCTACAAGTCATCTTCAACACTCTAAGTTGTTGCGCTTCTCATCTTGTTTCGCTCTTCAGTGTCATTTCGGCCCAGGAGTCTTACACATGCTCCTGCTAATGTTTGCAACTGGAGAGAATTTCGATGTTTTCTTTACATCACAGAAGAATGACCCTTATTCCTCCCGGTTCTCTAAGGGGTTCTTCCCAAAGGTTGTCTTTTTCACCCAAACGGACACTCCCAGATGGATGCTCCCAGCCTCACTGGCCAGTACACTACCAGCCAAGAGAAGGCCAGTGGAATCGTAGGTGTCACTCACAGGTTCTGAAGCTCAGATGAGGAAGTGGGAACATTGGGGAGATGGAAGAATGAGCGGGAGAGAACAGAGGAAGAAAAAACGGGCAAGAATGGAAGCCAGGGGCCAGGGTATGACTGCCTTGGGTAGAGCACAGATGTCCCTCTTAGGTGTAGGCTCGGAGTACCCTAAAAATCCAAGTCACTGCCCCAGCCTGCTGGGTGCTGTGGGTTTGAATGATGACGCACTGTTGCTGTTAGGCTGAGTTCCTTATTCATAAGTTGGCTCCTCTGGTTGGTGGGGTGTCTCTGGTCGTGTGTGCCATCTGCATTGGGCTGTCTCTTTTATTTACTATCTAAAACATTCTAGGCTCGAAGGGAATTGAAACGCTTGAAGGAGGAGGCTAGGCGCAAGCATGCAGTTGCTGTCATTTGGGCTTACTGGCTTGGACTGAAGGTACTTCCTCAACCACTTCTTTCTGCCCCGAGCGAACTCCATAAAGCCTATCATCTACTAACCCTGAGAGAACGGATGACGCTTGCTGGTGGTCTGCAGTCTTGTAGAATGTCATCAACCTAATTGTATTTGTTTTTATGAAGAAACCTGTACACTCATTTTTTTCCCCTGATTTTATGATGATTCGTGTTTCTTTCAATACAGGTTGGACGTCCCTTTCCTGAAAGGCTTATGATCAGAAGTGTATCAGATTTTGGATTTTTTTTTTCTGTTTCATTTTGAATTATCTAGGAGATTTTACCAGTTTGAGGATCCTTGCCTAAATTTTAGAAATCTTGAAATGCCCCCAAAGTGTCCGCTTTTAAGGACATGTAATCATTCAAAAAGATTTTGGTTTAAAAACACTTAAGATTTCAGCCAGAGGCAATCTATCGGTAAATAGGTTCTAAGTAATAGCAATGCGGCATATTTTGTTGAAGGTACTTGGTTATCCAAGTCGCATCTTGTGTCCTCTAAGTAAAAAGTCTTTTTAATCCATGGGGCACAGCTTGAATGGTTGAGCTAAAGGCTGATCTACTGTCCATGGTAATCAGCCTGGGCGTGGCAGCTCTTTGTTCCATGATCTGCCTGTTCTGCTCCAATAATAGTTACTGCCATCATGCTGATTGTTCCGCATAGACATCAGTGTGATGACAGTCCTGTCAGTGCATCATTCAGGGTGAAGAACTTCCAATTCAAATGCTTTGTGATTGTTTCAAAGTAGTGCTTGCTGCGTTGCAAAACCCTGATAATGACCCCTGTGGAAATTTGGTCTTTCCTAATATTCACTAATTAATCAGCATTTCAAGCCATTCATAGTACCTTTTTGGGATAATCGGCTCCTTTTTGAACTATTCATTATTTTTACTTCACTCCTATAACCTTTAATCATGTTCCAGTGGTTCAGTAATAACTGAAAAATCACTGGCTAGGAATTTGAAAAACAATTAGCAGTATCCCTGCTTTAAACAGTTGGGACTTTTCCCCCATGGAACTTGAGCCTATAAATTATTAGTAAATTATCCTTTTCAGTTATACATTTTCGTTTTTATAAATTATCATTTTTTGAGTTTTCCCCAAATAATTTTTGAATTAAAAAATGACTTATGTTGACAAAGATTAAACAGTTAAGTCTGAGTAAGTCATATAACTTTTTGAGAGGTCAATAGTAAATTTTTTTCACTTTATTTTTACCTTCTAATTTGCATTTCAATATTTATAAAAGGAAAAACACTGAATCAGAACTTTTATTGTATCGTTTGTTTCTCTTCAGTTTTCTGGAACTTCAGCATCTGATTTTAATAGGGTTTTTGCATTTGGAATGTGTGTTAACAACTGACAAACCAAATTCAGTTTGTAGGCAAATGTTATGTTAGCAGACATTAACTGGGATTATTCTAAACATAACTTTATTTCTCTCTGTCCAAACATCAGACGTATTTTACTGTGTTACCACTATCATGATAAGATTGAATGTCTTCAAAAATGTAAAAAATTTGTAATTTCTTCCAAAGGAGAATTATACAGTTTGAGCCACAGTTTTGCCTTTTTAAGTGAAAGTCATGGAAATGACCACAAGGTGCCCTGGATTCTTTTGAAACTTCAGGCCCCCGTTCCAGATGCCAACATGTTGTCCCCAGGCTTTTTAATTTTTTTTATGTATGTGTAGCTATTCTCTGAGAGAAATGGCTTCTCCTGTGGGGTGACAAAAAGCGTGCTGCAGTTGGGTCAGTCACAGTGAGATTCAAACAGAGGACAAATTGTATTTTCTTTAGAGTATGTTCTCCTATTTTCTAGCTCAGCTGGCTGTTCTTCTAGGCTGCTGCAATTTCAAGAGAAAGTCAGTAGGTGCCATTATGTTCCTTGTCTATCCTAACCTTATGTGTTTGAGCTTCAAAATGTGAGCTGAATAATTCCCTTATAAAAGAGAAATGATACTTATAATAAGGCTATGGGTAAAAAGAAAAACTGCCTGTAAGGCAGGTATCTTTAAGCCTTCAGTAGACTGTGTCCAGCCTACACTGTGGGAAGTGGCAGGGATAAGGTACATTCAGAGCACGGAGGATCCTTGGAGTCTAAAGCGAGCCACGACTGCTCCACTCCCATCTGATCTTGGTCACATAGCAATAGGGCTTGGCATTGTAGATAGAGGAAAATTTAGAAGAAACCTGCAGACTCTATTATGATGTAAAATTTTACAATATGTGCATATAAAGCAGTCATCTGCATACCAACTGAATTTGGTTAGCAGGTTGCTAATGCAATTCCTAATGTAGAACTGTTTTGAACATAATGTGGTTCAACCAGAAGACTGGGTACTCAGTGTCTGAATGATTTAAGCAGGTTAATATCTTGCTCACTTCTGCCTCTCACATTGAGGTCTGGATGATAATATCCCTTCTGAGTATTTTTGCCTTGATTTCAAAATTGAGCTGTGTCATTCTCATTCAGCAAATGTTTCAACCAGGTTCTGTTATTTATTAGACATTAGTACATGAAATAAACAAAACAGTGTTACAAGGTAAAATATATGTGAGCTAAACTCATGTATTTTAAGGGCTTTCATAGAATTATGTTAGTAAAAAGTAGAGGTAAGAGAAAAAGTAATGCAACTGAATAAAAGATGCTTTAAAGGTGACTTTTTAAATTCTTGTTTTTAGCTCCATCCAGTTCCCAGTGTGCAGTTTTAAAGTCTTATCTTAGATGCAAGCAAGACTTCTGGAAACTGCAGTAGAGTTGTTGTTGTTTTTTTGCCTTTAAAAACCCAAAGGAAAATTGCCTAATGTAATAATTTCTGAAATCTGCATCAATTTGTGATGCGTGTGCAGCTGTACCTGTGTAAAATGTTTCTCGTCAAGTCATCAGATTTAAAAAACTACGAAGAATCTAGAAAGCAACACTGTATTCTGGCATTGCCATTTTCCATCTCTCAAGATCCTTTTCAGTGACTTAAGAACCACTGGTGGAATGTTTCAATTATTTTACCTAGCCCACAGGGGACATGTGTACATTTCCTTGTGCCACATAACTTTATTTCTAATAGCTGTGTATCTTGTGTCGCCTGCCAGCCACACATCAACCACTGTAATCTGTCTCTTGCCATAGGTACGCAGAGAGTACAGGAAATTCTTCAGAGCCAATGCCGGAAAGAAGATCTATGAATTTACACTTCAGAGAATTGTAAGTGGATGCTTCGTGTATTTGTGTAAGCAGCAACATGTTAACAACTGTGTGTCCGCTCCAAAAAACAGCACTTTCGAAAAATATGTTGACTTTTTGATAATGACTGCATTGTAACAGAGTTGGTGACCCTTTTTGTCACCTCCCTTTGAATTCAGGTAGAATAGTGTCATGGAATGCTGGTAGTGACTGGTTCATGATTGTGGAAATGTTCTCCCTGCCTGATAAAACACTTTAGGTCCTGCCCCATTTATACCGCCACAAGGTGCAGTAAGAAGGCCTGCCCACTAGTATGTGGGGGGAGAGCTGTGGAAGCGGGAGGTGGAGCAGCTTGTGAAGATGGGGACTGGAGGCACTTCTCTCTTTAGAGCACGTCTATGAAGAGTGCTGCTGCTCCTGGACCAACATACCTTGCCATCTGTAGATTAGTTACTTGGTTCCTGTGAGCCCCATTTCCCCATCTGGGCAGGTGGATGGTAACAGCACTAACCTCGGCTGTTGTAGCAAAGATTAAAATGGAAAAGAGACATCACGTTTTGTATCTTTCACTGACTGTCACATCTGCCAGTGCTCTAGGCTGATGCTATCTACTAGAACTTTCTGCAGAGATGACAGTATTTTGTAACTGGGAGGTAGACTAAAGTAGCTAGGGGCCACAAGTGGGGTTATTGAGCACTTGCTGTGTCACCAGTGTGACTAAGAAACTGGAGTTTTTATTTTGTGTTCCTGACTGCAAATTTCCATGTAGATCACCACAGGTGACTACTGATTACTCTTGGCTAGCACAGCCCTGACTGTTAGCTGCCAGGAGTGTGTTGGTATTCTTTTCTCTTCATTGATGGAGCTCAGATTTCCCTAGCCAGTGAGCAGAAAAAAAAAAAAAAAAAAAACTTCCCAGAGGAAGTCTGATGGGTGTCAAATTTGATAAACACCAGGGAGAGACTGGTTTGTTTGATCATAGTGCATGCAAAACCACACCTTCTCTGGTATCTTTTCCTTACTCAGTATTTTCTATCAAACCCAACCAACACAGGTGCAAAAATATTTTTTGGAAATGAAAAACAAGATGCCTTCCCTGTCTCCAATAGACAAGAATTGGCCTTCGAGACCTTACCTCTTCTTGGATTCTACCCACAAGGAGCTCAAAAGGATTTTTCACTTGTGGAGGGTAACAACAAACAAACAAAAAAACACCATGTTATTATTCTTTCCAGAAACTTCTTATCCTGTCTGTTGAGTGTTTGAAAATTGTTCTATAAAATCACATTTTTAACACATTCTTCCCTAGCCTCAAAGCGCATGACTTGAGGACTGCGGTATTTTTGAGCCTGTGGCTTGTCTCCCTGTGGAGACTCCTGCGGCCATGAGGGAGGCCCGCGCATGCCTCTTGGTGTACCTGGAGAGGGATACTTAGGGCTGCAGTGTGTCCATTTCCTGTTCCAGTCGCCTTCACATAGTCAGTTGTGACTTTGCTTTCTATGTGGAAACAAACTCCCAGAAGTAGAAGTTTGAACATCTTCAGGTGCACTTAAATATTGCAAATAGTATGCACTCACTCGATTGCTTGAATACATGCACACTTTAATGGACTGGGAAAAAGACTCCAGAGTTCCCAAAAGATAGCATTTAGTTGTTAGCCAAAATAATTTTGTCTCCCCTAACATTTTAGCTCTCTTGATCTTCTGTGCAGCATAGTATGGAATTTGGATAACAGTGAGGGGCACATGAGTACTGTGTGACTACTGTCTTTATTTCAATAACTTAATTAACTATCTGTTGAATGCTAAAATACAGTCATCAGATGTATTACAATCATGCCATGGAGGGACCTGTCCTTGGTATATGAGATCCATGGAGGCATCTTCTGGGAGGTTCCTTCCTGCCCAGCTGTGGTGGCTTGGTCTGTAGGTATGAAAATCAGTCACACGTGTGTGGTGACACTATCCCGACGCAGTGGGATGAACGGAACCAACACAACATCCAGAATTAGTTTGAGGCCTGTTGCATGACCCAGCTGACTGTCTCCCCCACATCCCACATGTTTGTCTTCCTCTTCAAGTCTAGCATAAAATTTGTTTTCAGAAAAAAAAAAAAACAAACCACCTCCACCTCCTCAGCTCTGCCTGGCCTCTGCCATCCGCCCTTAAACTGCCTTGGATCGGGCTGGGAGAAAGCTACAGTGTCCTGAAGGCAGCCCTCAGCACAAGCGTCAGCAGTCATGCATTTATTCATGCTTTTGTTTGGGGAGTTCTCAACCATTGGGGATGCTCATCTGAAAACCCCATCCCTGGTTCTCCGGCCATATGGTAAAAAAGCACTAAAGGGGTGGAGCCATGATTTTCTTACTGTAAGTCACAGAACATTTGTGGGTCCCAGAGCTGGCTTGGAGTCCTACTAGGATTTCTAAATGAAATACAGTAGAACAGAAAATAGCAGAGATTACAGGTTGGGATGGCAAATGTTTTTTCCTGTAGGTGGGATGTCCAGTGTCTTTGTATGTGTGTGTACAGGGTTGTGAGGTGCAGTATGGCTCTGAGTCCCTGCAGAAGGATGGCAACACGGTGGTTGAGACGACGTGCCCTGGCCAGGCCCCCATCAAGAGAGGCCCCGGGATGAGCTGGAAAGCATCCTAAGTTCTGGGATACGTTTCATGGTTTTTTATGGCAAAGCCCAGCTCTCAGAAACCCACAAAGGAAAAATGCCCTTGACTTTTTAGATGAATGTCCTAGATATTTTGCTTCTTATTCTTCCTGCTGTTAAGCTGGCCTAGTGTATTTAAGTACAAGTTATTTATTTTTATTGGTATTGTTTTGCTATATATTTTTTTCCTCCTCCTGTATCACAGTGTAAAAAATACAGAGATCAGTTCACGGACCAGCAGAAACTTATTTATGAAGAGAAACTAGAAGCCAGTGAACTCTTCAAAGACAAGAAGGCTTTATACCCATCCAGGTATTATGACTTTTCTTTGTTCCTATAAGTCAGTTTTTAAGTTTTTCTCAAATACATTTGCAGGTCTTTTCTGGTAGAGTTTGATTTCAGTACTAGGTGAACAATTTTTAATTTTGTGATGGATGGAAATACACATGAGCACAATTGAGCAGTTGTTTTCCACAATGTACTTGGACATGATCAGACGATAAGTGTTAGCATATACCCCATATACTTGAATGCTTTACTCAACAAGTCATTTAAAATTAAAAATTGTGGTGCCCATCATTATGGTGCATTAGGACAGGCCACCTCTTTCAATACCAGCATCCTGTATTTGCTCCCATTCTAAGTCCCAGCTGCTCCACTTGCAGTCTGGCTCCCTGCTGAAGCACCTGGAGAAGCGGTGGAAGCTGACTCAAGTGCTTGTGCCCCTGCATCCATGTGGGAAACCTGGCTGGAGTTCCATTCTCTTAGCTTCAGCCTGGACAGATGCCAGCCAGCGTAGCCGGTGGTGTGGTGTGGTGACCCAGAGATGGAAAAAATCAATCTTTCTCTCACTCTGCCTTTCAAGTAAATTAAGCTTAAAAAAAAAATAAATTGAAATTAACTTGCACTGTTCATTTTTGCTAGTTTCTTGTAGTTTTTGAAGTTGTAAACTAAGTCAGAAACTCTCTGGAAGGCCAGAGTGGTTCTTTGGGAGAGTTGCCCAAGCAGCAGTGTGTGGTTATTTGGTTTCTCCCCGTCTGCTGGCCCACCAGGCCCGACTTCAGGGCCCTGAAGAGCGGGTGTAGTATCTGCAGTGCAGATACCATGTACTCTGAAAAAGAAAGAGTGCCATTTACAGATTGAACCAGGAAAGTCCTTGCTCTAGTAACTACTTGTCTGAATATTCTTCTTTTAAAGAGTTTATTTATTTTGAAAAAGTTAGAGAGCAAAAGAAAGACCAGAGATCTTCCATCTGCTGGCTCACTGACCAGATGGCCACCATAGCCAGTGATGCTGAGCCGGGCTGAAGCCAGGCGCTTCTTCCAGGTCAGGGACCAAGCACTGGGACCATCTCTGTTGCTTTTCCAAGACCATTATCAGGTAGTTGGACCAGAGGCGAAGCAGCCAGGATGCAGAGGGTTACCCACATGGGATTCAGCCAGCATTGTAGACGGCAGCTTTTCCCCACTACACTACAGCACCGGCCCCTGAATATTCTTGTATCTCCTACATCCATCATTTTCTCCCAAAATTCCTATCCTTGTTTTATCTGCTGTATATATTTAAAAAAAAAAGAAGTATTATTTCACACCAAATCTGACAGTGTTTAGCTTCTTCCATAGAGGCATCTATAAATACAAAAGTATGTTTAATATATATATTCACATGTGTTATGGTTAATATGCCATCTGCCTTTTAAAGGTTTAAATGAACATGAATTTACACTCATTGGGTTTAAATATTTTAAATTACATAGCTTTCTTGGTAGCTGACTTGGCAACCTGAGATGGTATATACTCCCTTAAATCATGGACAAGACCAAGTCCTAAATTGTCCAAAGTGCCTGCTGTTAATACCAGAAAACTGCCTGTGTGCTTTCTTCAGCAAGTGGCTTTCTTCAGTTTTTCTTTATAGATCTTAAATTCATTTTCTCCATAAATGACTTCAGAATCTAGAGTCCGGAAAACAAATAAAAACAAAACTTTTCAGTAAGATTCTTAACACATTCTATGATTAAAAACACATTTGAATATGAGCAACAGTGACAACAAAATTTCACTTCAAGCCAAGTGCTTTTTGGGTGCTTTTATCAGCTTTCGGGCCTGGTGGCATGCTTGCCCCAGAGCAGCGACGGGCTGGGGGCTGGCTGTAACTTCCCTCCCACCACTCCTCACTGGCAGCTCTATGGGCGTCAGCCTTTTATAGCCCGGGAACTGTGAAACTTGACCACCTACGTGGATTTTTCTTCCCCGATTCTCTGCCCACAGCGTCAGCTTTTAAAGTTACATTTGTCAATTGCCAGAACTAAACAGTTCAAACTGAAGCAGCAGTGTGTGTGTGTGTGTGTGCGCGCACGCTGGTGGCCAGCAGTGGAGTTATGTTGTGTTTCTGTGTCTGAGAAGCTGCCCCGGGAGAGTCACCCTGTACGTGTTTAGGAACATCGACATCGCTGAGGCATGTGCAGGGTTAGTCCTCTCGGGGAAAGTGGCCTGTTTGAAATAAAGCTGCTGTGCTTGTGACCGTTTGTCTTGGCCGCTCCTGCCCCTGGAGGAGCGTCTCCCAGGAGAGGCCTGAGCCTTCCTGTGGGTCACCTGCGTGTGATGATCTGTGCTCATTGTAATGGCGCTCTTAGTTTGCTTCTAAAGTGATTGCCCTGGGTATGTTCTTGGCCAAAAGCTGTTGATTTCTTTATTTTCTGCCAGAAGATGGAATTTTTTTCCTCAGTGGGGAGGATAGTGATGATTTCAGCTCTTTTCTCGTTGCCCCATATTCCCTAAAGGCACTGGTGGGTCTTTTCTGGGAAGCTGTTAACTGTGTACTAACAAATTAGAAGACTACCATATTTCTTATGTGCATTTGATTCTTGCAGTCATTTTTTTTTAAAGATTTATTTTTATTGGAAAGGCAAATATACAGAGAAGAGGAGAGACAGAGAGGAAGAGCTTCCATCCGTTGATTCACTCCCCAAGCAGCCACAACAGCTGGAACTGAGCCAGTCCAAAGCCAGGAGCCCAGAGCCTCTTCCGGGTCTCTCACAGGGGTGCAGGGTCCCAGGGCTTTGGGTTGTCCTTGACTGCTTTCCCAGGCCAGGTAGGGAGCTGGATGGGAAATGCGGTTGCTGGGATTAGAACTGGCATCCATATGTTGCTGGGAACAAGCACGTTCAAGGCGAGGACTTTAGCTGCTAGGCTATCACACCAGGCCCCTTGCAGTCTTTCTTGTGAGTGAATTCCATCTTAATTGTTCCTTGTGAGAATATTTTTAAAAACATTTTTTAATTAGAAAGTCAGATACGTATATGGAGGAGTAGAGACAGAGAGGAAGATCTTCCATCCAATGATTTGCTCCCCAATTGACCACAACAGCTAGAGCTGCACTAATCTGATACCAGGAGCTCTTCAGGGTCTCCCACACAGGCTCAGGGTCCCAAGGCTTTGGGCCGTCCTCCACTGCTTTTCCAGGCCACAAGCAGGGAAAAGAATAAAAACTTTTGAAGTTGTCAGCTACTCCTTCAAACCAACTGATTTGTTCTTTTCCCAGTTATTTCCAGTGGAAACCATTTCTAATAGGCAGGAATTTTTCCCTTTCAGTGTTGGGCAGCCATTCCAGGGGGCTTACCTGGAAATCAACAAGAACCCTAAGTATAAGAAACTCAAAGATGCCATTGAAGAAAAGATCATCATTGCTGAAGTTGTGAACAAAATTAACCGTGCTAATGGGAAGGTAAAAATGCGAAGCCTGAGACTGAGAGATCTTTATTGGTTGGTACAGTCATCCTCAAATGTTGAAATTCACATTTCATATTCTCAGTGCCATTCGCTGGAAGGGGTCACTGTCCCTTGACCCTTGAAGTTTAGGCAGCACTTTGCATGTTGGCTGCAGTGTTTATGAGTAGAATGTATTACTTATATTCTTATAATATGTTAATGTATTAACATAGAACATGGTGTAATATTCTAGTATGTTAATCTTTCTGTGCCTTCTCACTATGTAGATACCTTTGCTGAAACTTACCAGAATTAAAATATACTAATACTTTCAAACTCATGGACTATTGGAGAAAGTGTTTGGTTTGGTTTGGTTTGGTTTGGTTTTCTAATGATCACTTTTTGTTTTGTTTTAGAGCACATCCCGAATTTTCCTCTTAACAAACAATAATCTTCTTCTTGCTGATCAAAAGTCTGGACAAATCAAGTCAGAGGTTCCCCTGGTGGATGTGACCAAGGTATCCATGAGCTCACAGAATGATGGCTTCTTCGCTGTCCACCTCAAAGAGGTAAAGACGGACATCCGTGCGGAGATTTCTGTTGGTGTGGTCTTAGCCACTGGGGTAGAACTGTCCGTATCCTCCTAATCCTGTCACCTCTGCTTCCTGCACTGCTCTGCGGACTTGGTCAGCCCGATGTGAAGACCTCGAGCTTGCTTTTTCAGGAATTGAATACGTGGAATTTCATTTTTAGTGACTTGCTTACTTTTCTTCTAAACTTTCAACACATTTTAAGTTGTGTTTCCTTCTTTTCTAATACCAATTTAGCAAAACGTCTTCTGATTCTTCTTAATGTGGGAGTTTTATTGAGGACACAGCTAACAATAGTACAAATGCCTAATGGTTTTTTTTTTTTAAAGATTTATTTTATTTTTATTACAAAGTCAGGTATACTGAGAGGAGGAGAGATAGAGAGGAAGTGGAGCTGCCGGGATTAGAACCAGCGGCCATACAGGATCAAGGCGAGGACCTTAGCCGGCCACCACTAGGCCATGCCTAATGGTTTTAAGCTGAAGTGTTGTTTGTTTGAATTCTGTATTTTTAGCTTAACCAGGACCTGTTCTTGAAAGAGTTTAAATGCAGTCACTAACTTTGCAGTAACTGTGGGCAGTCATCTAACTTTCATGCGCCTACTGAATTCTTCTCATCATTCTAATGAGAATAATAATATACATACTTTATTATAAAAGCATTTTTAGCGAGGATTAAATGAGACACTGAACATATAACAGCACAGTGTTTGCATAATACGGTCATTGAATAAACAAACGTCAGCAGATATTATATTTAAGGCTGTGCATCTAGCTGGAGTACAGAACTCTTGCCAGCCTGCCTCACTGTGGTCCCTGTGTATCTTAGCTAGAAGGGGCCATTCCGGCGGCAGAGCCGTACATTCTTAACCTTGCTTGAACGTTAAATCAGCCTGGGAACTGTGAAAGATGCTGATGTCCAGGCCTTTTCCCCACGCCAGTGGAACCAGCAGAGCTCTGAAGGGGGCCAGGTGTCGTTTTTTTGAAAGCTTCCCCAGATTATTCCCTTGTGTAGCCAAGATTGACAGCCACTGTTCTTAATACTTGTTGGAAATGTTGTTATTGCTGCTGTTATTTTTAGCCAAACCCCGAAGGGGTGTCTTCTGCAGCTTTCTCCAGAATGAGTTAGAAGTTAGACCAGCACTCTTTGAATCACAGCGTGCTGTCCCGTCCCCGGGGGATCCTGTTGTGGCCCCGTGTCCCCAGGCCTTTGGTATACCTGCACGGCTGCTTCCCTAATAGGCTCCCAGGTGACACGGGTGATGCTACCAGTTCATCCGCTGCTTTGGGTAGCAAGCAGATAGGCAGCTTGCTAAAGTGCCCTGGGAAAGTTGGAAGAGGTTTCACTTCTGTCATTGTAATTTACTTTGGAAGAGTGGATCCCAGGATCTGATATTTGCAGAGACTGTAATACAAGCTCAGGCAATCCAGGAAATGCTTCCCACCCTGTGTGAATATGGCATCGTGACTCCTTGTTTATCGTTTCAGGGCTCGGAAGCGGCCAGTAAAGGAGACTTTCTCTTCAGTAGCGATCACCTGATAGAAATGGCCACCAAGCTCTACCGTACGACTCTCAGCCAAACCAAACAGAAGCTCAATATTGAAATTTCCGATGAGTAAGTTCCTGTGTTGTTTAAATATGCTTTTTTCACTCTCTTCAGCTCTCTGTTGTCATTTATTGATACAATTGCTTGTTCAGCACCAAGTGTGAGTGTGTTCCAGGTGAAGCATGTGCAGTGAGGACACTGACCCAGTGCCTGTCTCCAGGTCCCTGAGACCAGTGTGCACACGCAAGGTGGCGAGTAGGTGATGTGATTTGGGCTGGGAACAAGCACTTGCAGAGAAAACAAATAGCAGATGAAGGGCCAGAAAGCATAACTTTTATTAGGGAGACCAGGGAGAAATTTTTCAGGCTGTATGCTGAGTAGAGACTAGAATCAAATAAGGACATAATCCAGACAGACAGGTGCTGGAGCGAGATGGTACGAACTCCCGGAGACGGGGGAGGTCCTAAGCTGGTGGCACATGAGGCTGAACCAAGGAGTTGAAGTTTTCTTGAGAATGATGGCAGGCCATTACAAATTTGAACATGATCTGTTTCGTGTGCCTAAGTGTCATGTAGCTGCAGCGGGTGAGTGGTTGAGAAGATGGGAGTGGAAGCAAAGAGAGTTTCCTGTTGGGAGTGGTGAAGAGTCATCCTAATCAGGGAAGTCATTTGAAGGAAAATGTGGGGACTTTATTAACCAGCCTGTGTGTTCATCTCGAGGGCTGGGCCCAAGTGGTAATTCTGTTAGCTGCAGGGGTTCATACTAAGGAAAGAGGGGCTTGTGGGTGGCAGTGGTGGGTGAGATTGAGTGTTCTATGTTGGGCTTTGAGCTGATCTTTTTATTTCTTTCACGTGTAGCTAACCATGATTACAGAATAGGTACCCCATGTTAACAAGAGTTCATAAGTGTGCTAAGACAAGCAGAAATTAGAAATTTGCTTTTTTTAAAGTTCACATTAGGGTTCTATTTATAGAGGCTAATTTCTTGCATCCAGGTTTATGAAATCTATTGATGCTAGCTGTTTGAGAGCCTACATCAATTCATGCTGATTTGACTATTCAACACACTGCTTAGCTCTTGCCTTGACAGCTGTCGTAAACATTTCGCATAACCAGAATGTGCAGATTTCTTAGAATTTTTCAGTTTCTTTTATTTCAGCTCCTCTTAAGCCTAGTTAATTTCATTTCTGGCACCTTGTAAATCAACCTCTTGGCTGTACTAAGGTTTTTGGTACCTTGGGTCCCTCATCACTTCTTATTGAACACTCAATATGGTGTTGAGATTGGGTGGGGGAGACCAGGATTTATGTATACTCTACATCAAGACTTACCTTTTGCATCCAATACTTTATTACTGTCTCATAGAACAAACAGTAAGGTAAAAGAATAGTGGCGAGTTGAGTTTGTTTTTGGTTCTAACTTGTTGGGGATGTGAGAGCTTTTGTCAGCCTCGGTTGAAGCTTTTCGTAGTTTGGGATATTGCTTAGGAGCGATGACAGCCCGTTTCCCCTCATGGGAAGATCACCTGTGTGGCAGGTGGTAGACCATTCCTTACATTGAAGTAGCCTCACAGAAGGTCCACTGCATTGGTCCAGACCTAGAGCACAACCATCAGGCTACTTTTAAGTGTGTAATGACCACGTCCTGTGGAAAGTCTTTCCTTACTGCAGTCCTTCTCAGAGCCCTGGAAGTCATGTTGCATTACTGTGTCTTTGGGGGCAGTTTTAGAGGGTAAAGTGCACTGTGTCATCCAGCAGTAGTCAACCTCAGGACCTGTCGGGTGGCTCCCCCAGGCTGTGTGTGGAGGCACGTGATTCTAGAACTAGCTTGAGATTACTCTGCTCTGAACAGTCCCATTACAGGGAGGAGTGGAATCCTGTGGATGCTAAGCTTTGAGTAAGCATGATTGTCAGAGATCAGATTCACAGTGTAGCCATGCCAAGAAGAGAGATGTTTGATACCGGGCACATACTTTACCTTTCCCAATTCCTAGTGATTGGTTGCTCTCTTAAAATAGCTGCAGGTCCCCTAATCCCACATCACAGGGATGCGTGGAGAGGGACTTTCTGGTGCCTCTTCTGCTGCTTCACGGCCTCTGGGAACAGTCAGGGATGAGAAACCTCCCTGGGAAGTATTTTCAATGACACTCATGTCTTTAAAAGTCAGGAGCAGGGTTGTCCATGCCGCTGTTTTTCAGCTCTGGAGCCTTGCTCCTCTTGCTTGCCAGCTGTGTAGAACAACTGCTGTCAACCCATATTCTTCACTGACTACATCCTTCCTTACAATATACTTTGCAGAAGTAGGTGTGGGCCACGAACTCAGTCATTAGGGGTTACATGGAACAACAGTTCAAGACCTGTTTGCTCCTTTGGGTAAAGTGAGAATTGCATGCATTATCAAACTCAACTCCCTGTAATTCCTAGTCCTTAAATAGCTGTGCTTTAAGGCTAGTCTTCTAGATGTGTATTTCAAGCAAAACTAAGTATTTTGATATGAGTTGGAGGGAGAAACATCTTCTAACCACTGGTTCACTCCCCAAATGGCTGCAACACCAGCTGGGCTGGTCTGAAGCTGGGAGCCAAGAACTTTTCTGGGTCTCTCACATACAAGTTTAGTCCAAACTTTAGAAGTCTATACAGGTTGTTTTCATAATACATTTTTTAGAAACTTTTTGAAGATTCCTTTGTCTGTGTGTCATTGATAATTTCTGCAGAATACTTTGTCTAAAGAACATCTGTTTAAAATACATTTATGATATGAAAAAATGTATTCTACTTCGCTGGAAAATAATTTTTAATTTTTTATGAAATGGCTAGAACTAGTGGTACTCACTTCTTAGGATTAAGACTGAGTTAACCTATGTAAGTGACCTACAACACTGTGTACCTAGTGCTAGCAAACACACATGGAATATTTACTATTTCTGGTGTGACTCTTGAGTGTGAGTTGTAAACATGAAGGCAGTTAATGTCTGCTAAAATTTTGGGGAAAAGAAGTCCCTAGACATTTTTTAGGCCACAAGTAGTCCTTGGAAATTAAAATACAAAAGTGTTTGATTTTTTTTTTTCCCCTAAGGCTTATTTATATGTCTGAAAGGCAGAGTTAGAGATCTTCCATCCTCTGGTTCATCCCCCAAATAACCACTGCAACCAGGGCTGGAGGGAAGCCAGGAACTTGCTAGAAGCTTCATGGGTTTGCCCACCTGAGTGGGAGGGACCCAAGTACTCGGGCCATGTCTGCTACTCTCCCAAGTGTATTAGCAGGGAGCAAGCTGGATCAGAAGTGGAGCAGCTGGTACTCAAACCTGCACTCACAGGGTATGCATGCTGCAGGTGGTGGCTTAACCCACTGTGCCTGCACCCCCCCCCAGGTGTTTGATTTTTAAAATGTGAATTTTCATGAAGCTTGAGAGATTTACAGTACTCAGACACAAGTATCTGACGTATCTCAAACAGATATAGCTGGAATTACAGGTTGCTTTTGTTTTTTTTCCCAGTGCTTTCAAGTTGAAAGGATAGTACTTCTGACTTTTAAAATTGATAGTTTCTTTTCAACACCAGGGATGAATTAGAGCCTTATGTGTCACATTTCACACCAATACATGCTTGTAAAACATGGCTCTTACAACCTCGCCACTGAGCGGGCACGTGCAGAACAAGGCCCTGGCTTGGCCCTGGCTGTCCTGGGGCTCAGCTGGGGTGGAAGCAAGCTCACGGTTGTTCAGTTTGGCTCATTTAATAATGTGCCTGTGACTCAAAACCACTCCCTGAGAAACCGTGTTCGGACTGCATAGTAGCTAGAAGGTCCCTTTTCTCCCCAAAAATGCCTCCAGGGCCCAGACCTCATTTGCACAGCCAGATGGCCCTCCCAGCACAAGGCCAGTAGAGGGACTTCCGTGAACAGCCCCTTTGGCCTTTGCTGCTTTGTGAAACCAAAGTATCTGTACTAGAGTAGGGTTTCCCTCAGTGTATCATGTGTGCCGCAGATGGGCTTGAGATTTTGTTAGGTGTACTCTAATTAGGGTTGAAAAATTTTTTTAGGTAAGTATGTGTAATGTGTATTAAAATGATAAACTGAGTCATGATTTTATCATTATGAATATTATTCCCTAGGTCACTGTTATTCTAAAAAAATTTGATAGAAAAATTATAGTCTGCAGGTGTGACAAAAATTGTGTAGGAATCCTGTAAGTATCTGATGTTTGCAAAGTTTCTAGACCTGTCATTCTTCATTTTCTCAATGTGATGGTCTTTAATAGGACCCCTTTGCCAGTTTGACTGTTCTGCTATGCAAAAGTAGACAAAGAATGGAGATGTGTTGATAGTTACAATTACAACATGAAATAGTTATTCTTACCCCTTCTTTAAGAAAATATGAGTTAACGGACTTACGCTTGTTAGGGCCAGAATCCATTAAAATAGAAAGCTAGTATTTCTGTGATGATCCGCTGTTTTAGTGTTTACTATTCAATTCGTTATCTTTTCTCCTAGGTTCCTGGTACAATTCAGACAGGACAAAGTATGTGTGAAGTTTATTCAGGGCAGCCAGAAAAATGGGAGTGTCCCAACATGCAAACGAAAAAACAATCGTCTCCTTGAAGTTGCTGTCCCATAACTGGCACCTCCTCTGTGGTTTCATGGACTCGTTTCTTTGTAATAGTGCAATTTGGTTTTGTTTGGGGGGCTCATTGTATGTTTGGGAGTTGCCAAAGGTCGACTGTTAGAGTAGTTCTTTGGCAAAATAAAAACATTTGACTAATCAATTTTTATTATTACTGAAATAGTTTTAACCCTTCAAGTATGCATTGTCTTGGGGCAAGATGGTAGAAACTAACAGTGTCTGTTTCTATGTCATAATGTGTTCTTCGTTTAGTTTTGTTAAGTCTGTGTACCCTAAATCAATATATTACCCATCATCCGTAATTCATACTATGTGTAGGAAATGGTCTTACAGTGTATTCACTCAGATATTTATTGAATGCCTGCTGTGTGCTAGGCACTGTGCTAGATGGTATGAAAACCTGCTAGGAGCTTTTTATTTTGAAGGCCATAGCATTATGACTGGTTTGTACTGGTTAAATAATGGCGGAGATTTAAAATGTGGAGACCAAAACATCAACCGTTAAGGATGGGCAATGTTCTTAGGAACGCTGTGGTGGAATCTTTAACAATGCATGCTGCCCAGAGAGCTGGTCCTGGGAAGTAGAAGAAATACATGACCAGGATGAAATCCCTCTACATGTGTTCTGTTTGCAAAAATGAAAACTGACATTTGAACAGGACTTCTGATTTGCTCAAGTCTGTAATTACTTTTAATCATAGAAAATAGAAGCCATCCTTATTTTAGAAAAAGTGACAGAAGCTGGACTCAGTAAGATTATATATTCCCAGCTATGGAAAAACACTATGATCCTACATGTGCGGAAGTCTGCAGTGTTGTTCTTACCCAAGTTTAAGTACATATTTTAAAGTGCTAACACAGGGAATGGCTCAAAGCCGTTCAGATAATGGCAAGCATTCTGTATGATGTGCAATAAACATCCAAGATCTTTTTGAAAGTTTTATTTATAATATACATTTTTGTATGAGAGGTGATTGGTACAGGGTGCATAAAAGTCAAGGATGAAAATCAAGTTGGTATTAATTTGCAGGACTATTTTTCCCCTTCAAATTTGTAATAAGGATTCATTTTGGAAACTGCATTTTAAACTTTGGGGTCAAATTGTTTCTTATTTGGGAAGATAATGTACATACATTGACATTATGTTAAATAATAAAATTGTCTAATTTGGTGCCATTTGCCAATCACAACTGTATTTTTGTATTTCAATCTGTGTCAATGTTGTCACACAGAAAGATTTCACAATCCAACCATGATATATTCTCTGTAATTGAGTTTTTTGCTTATCTTTTATAAACCAAAAACTTTCACTGAAAATATTTTTGGGAGTTTTGACTTTTGTACTTTAAAATATTGTTCTCAAAGAAATTCTTAGCATTCTTTGTGTTTATTGATACAGGAAGCAGATATAATTTCATTCCTTTCTACCGTATGTCTGAGGTGGCAGACTGATAGTTCCTGATATAGGTGAGTAGAAATTAGTGAGACTGTGTTTTGGAGTTTATAATCCATGCTTATTAACATACAATTGGGCCTGGTGTGATAGCCTAGTGGCAAAATCCTCAAGTGGGCGCTAGTTCATGTCCCTGCTGCTCCACTTCCAGGTCCCTGTTTGTGACCTGGGAAAGCAGTTGAGGACAGCCCAAAGCCTTGGGACCCTGCTCCTGCATGGGAGACCGGGAAGAAGCTCCAGATCAGTCTGGCTGTAGCTGTAGCGCCACTTGGGGAATGAAGTAGTGGATGGATCTTTCTCTCTCCTTCTCTGTGATACTGACTTTCCAATAAAAATAAATAAATCTTTAAAAAATGCAACTAAGTAAGTATAATTAAAGTATAAATTATTCATCCTATAAGGTCCCCACCATTTGCTCCCCAGGTAGGTAAAAAAGCCAACCATATTCTTAGTTAACTGTTGTGTTCTATTCTGTGTATGCATATAGGGGGAAACAAAAATCGCTGGTTCCTAGCTCCTGCTTTAATAGGCAAAAGCTAGCATATGAGACATTTCTCTTCACCATGCCTTTTCCCCCAGCAGACTAGCACAGAGAGCTCCTCATTCTTTTACACTGGTGTGCTATTCCCGTGTGTGGATGTGCTGTACTGTTTGTCCAACACCTTACTCGTCCTCATGGAGTGCTTCCTGAATGGAGCTTCATGATGGAAGCCCAGGATCAGAGGATCAGTAGTCCATGGGTCTACTTGTTCAAACCTTCCCAAACACTTCACTTACAGATTGTCCGTGGCGATGGTTAGTAAGCCTAGTTTCCAAAATCTCCAATAGAGGGATCATTTAAACCTCATTATTAGTGTTACTCAAGAATTTAAAAAATTCTCCACAAAGTAATTTTAAATGAGAATACAAAGAGTCTTCAAAAAAAAAAAAAGCTCATGAAAAAATAAGAGCAAAAGGCAATGGACAAGGACCAGCATAGCAGGTAAAACTGCCTTCTGGGGTTATGACGTCCTCTTTGGGCACTGACTCTTGTCTGCACTGTTCCACTTCCCATCTGGCTTCCTGCCAATGGCCTGGGTCTCTGCCACCCACATGGGAGATCTGGAGGAAGCCAAATGCATGAACCTGGCTCAGCCCAGGCTCTTGTGGCCATTTGAGCAATGAAGCAGCAGATCAAAGATCTCCTTATGTCTCTTTAAAAAATTACAGAAAAAGAGAAATAAAACTTATCTTTAAAAAAAAGTGAATGGATATTTCCCATGTCCTTTTTGGGAATATAACTTCCATTGCTTAAAGTGTTGCCACTGAAGTTTTGTATACTTTTTGGTTATGGAAATTACTGATTTATGACTTGCTTTAACTGTGTAGCAAATTTGCTGAACTCAACCAGAAAGCGACAATGTCTTAAAGAGAAATCTGCCTCTGAAATCACTAAACCAAATTGCCACCTGGCTGAGCTAAACAATACAGTTGGAAGTGAGAATGCTTAGCATTTTGGGGTGAGTAGAGTGATTTCCTTTTGATTTATGTAGAGTGTAAGGAAAATGACATTGCCAAGAGCAATTATATCCAGATATTCAACTTTGAGTATGAAGCCCTGGTCCTCATCTTGAGATTGGAGTTGATTGTACCTCGAGGAGCCTAAACTGTTGGAAGCCCTTTGCCTCCCCGATGGGGGCCCACAGTGCTAACTTACCATTGCAGAAGTGAGGAGAGAACCAGCCCCGTCTTGCTGACCATGAAGAGCAGCACTTCCCAAAATGTCACCCAAACCACAGGCTAGCACCAAAAGCACAAGGAAAGTCTATTAGAAAAAAAGAAAACATGAAATAAAACGTCAGATTCTTGGGTCATAACCCATGTTAACTGAAACAGGCATCTCTGGAATAAAGTTTCTAAAGAGGCATTTTTAAAGAAAATCTCCAGAGAATTCACAGACGTAAAAGGTTGAGAACTGCTAAGAAAAGCACCAGAGCATCTCCACAGCCAGGCACAGCTGTGCACCTTAACAAGTGCCCAGAGATGAGGATGAGAGACGGGAGCTTCTCTCTGCCCTTGGCAGTGCTGGCAGAACCAAACCCCTGGTCCTTTGCCTGAGAACTAGCTGTGCCCTGTCACCTGGAAGCACACCTTTATCGTTGAATTTCTGTACTGTCCTGCAACGGAAACAAAGTACTGGTGTCATTCCTAAATACCTGTGTACCCCTCCTGGCCACTCAGTCCAAACTTACCTAACTCCCAGAGCCTGGGAGTGATATGTATATATATTTTTTCAAGCACAGCATACGTCAGACCGTGGTTGTTGCCAAAGGTATTGTTTGATTAATGTAGTTGCTCTGGACTTTGAGTTCCATCTCCTGCAGGGTGAGCGAGAAACACAAGAATAGTTACACTCTACAAGGGTGGTTGTGGTACTGTTTCACGCTCTTGGGTAAGAACTTGGACGCAAGGCCTTCACGCTCTGGGAAGAATGGGATGTGTCTGTAAAGCAAACAACCAGGCCAGCAGGTGTTTCTTCCATATTTAGGATCTGGTTGAAATCTGTGAACAAGTTTGTATTATCACACTGCTCTTGTTAGATGCGGAGAATTCTCAGGTACATAATTATCAGAACATGGTTTAAAATTCATGTAGACCAAATATGAAAAAGCAGGATCTTAGGAATTTTTTCTTAGGCGTTATGTCACATAATAGTCTCCCTGGAATTTTCATATAGCAGGTATTTTCTTGAAATGCATATAGGTTCCTGGAGGATTTAGAAAAGAACAAGACTATTAAGGGATTCGCTAAGTCTGACTAGACTGAATCCTGTTGAGTCCCAATTTTTTAAGCTTGAACCTGGTGTTCATGGATCATGCCGTGCCCACATTCAGTAAACACAGAAGCAGGAAATGGAGCAGTGGGAGGACACGCAGCTCACTCCATTTTTCTTCTGGTGAGAAAAACAGCTGTAAGTTTTGATCATCCATTTGAAAGATTTTCCTTCTGTTGGTTTGTTGATCACCGCTGGAGGAGCTCGCCCTTGGAATCATCCTGTGCTGTGCTCTGTCCCCCTCAGCTTTTGGTGAACTAAGCCCTGGGAAGCTGTGATCTGATGAGCTGGCATTCCCTTTCTGCTGCTCCCCGCTTCTATTTTGATAGTCACACGAGAGAAAATTGCTTTGAGTTGGTTTCCTCCAAATGTTGGAATGTTTTGGCCTTGTTCTTTTTGGTTGAAAGATCATTTTCAAAATCTGGAGTTAATCACTATTCAGCAGAAACCACAATCTCCTCCTCATTAACTTCTTGCCTCCTCTCGGTTCTAGGAGATCCACCAAAAAATCTTTTAACTTCATAATCTGGGGAAGTAATCTCAACTCCTCATTGTTCTGTGGAGGGAACAGAGAACTGAATCACCCCAAAGGCCTGGCACTAAGGAGTGAAAGCAGTAACTAGCCAGCTTATTTCAAGATTTTAAAGGCTTGCCGATGGAAAGATCTGGTATATTCTCTCAAGATATTTTATTGACATCAGAAATGTACAGATGGAAATGAACACATCTATTTAACTTGCACCCTATATAATCTTCCAGCTGGCTGCTTTCATTCAACTTAATTGGTAGCTTCATTCATATTGCTGCTCATTGCTAAATGGGTTCATTGTGCTAGCTCTATTTCATTCATCATGTTTGTAGGCTATAAGCTTGAAATTCAGGTTACTGTTGATACCAATTTCACTAGCAGACATAGGGCTGCTGCAAACATTTTTTGTAAGTTTTTTGGTGAACAAGTACACATTTTGCTAAGTCCATACTAAGGAGTAGACCTACTGGTTCACAGAGTAAGCATGTGTTTGGTTTTGGGAGTCAAAGGGATGCCATCTGCTAAAGGAACTGAACCAGTTCATACTCCCACTGTAGTGTTTGAAGGTTGCAGTTAACCTACAGCCGCGCCCTTCCTGGTATTATCAATCTCTGTTTTGGGGCCTTCCAGCGAACCTTAGCTTTAGTTGGACTTTTCCTGATCACTAACAAGGTGATCACCAGCTCAGTATAGACCATTTATGTGTCATCTATTGTGAAGTGCTTGTTCAAGTGTTAAATTTTATTTGTAGTTCGGTTTTGCTCATGAGCGCTTACCAGTATCTTGATGGACAGGTTATTATTTTATGGTTAGTGCTTTTTGCTTGCTGCCTGAAGAATATTTGCTTGCACAGGTATATGAAGATACTAGTGTTTCCTTCAAGAAGGTATACTGTTTTGTCTTTTACATGTATGGCTTCCACATCCAGCTAGAAATGATTTTTTAATGGTGTAGGTAGTCCAGGTTCATTGTTTCTCCTGTATGGAGATCCAGAGGTCTTGGCACTTTTCATTGAAAAGCCCAGCTCTGCCTCATTGCAATATCTATAGATACGACTATATCTTCACAGTTTAGTGTTGACATAAGAATTTTTATAGCTTTGTAAAATGGTGGCCTGGTCCTTTAAAAGCAGGATCTATAACTCTTAGCAAGCCATCCTAAGCCCTTATGTAAGTACATGTAAGTATGCTTAGATGAGACCTCTGAGTTTTCCTCATTCTTCCAATATTACAAATGATTATTTCTGCAATGATAATGGTTTATAGATGAAGCCAGATGGTACCAGAAGGGGAATCCACATCCTTTTTTGGCTTCTCTAATACTCACACTTTTTAAAAATATATAAAAGGAGATTGGTGTTTCTAAATCGCTTCCCAGTCATCGCCAATGCATCCTCCTGTGTGTAGTTTAGAGACAGTTAAATCCAGAATTGCCTTTTTAGAAATCTCTGCAAACTCATCTTTCCTGAAGTAGAGACTGACAGAGGCACTGCATCAAAAAGACAGATGAACTGGTTTGTACATTAAAGGCATATTCTTCACTTTTCAAATGGCAAATTATAATCAAAGGAAAACATGCCTATCTCATTGGTTGTTTACATACCACTAACAATCAGGTGCCAGGAAGGATAAGGAATAAATCAAATCTGAAGTAAGTTTCTACCAGTCTAAACTCCTATACCGAAGGAAATGGTCATTGATTGAGACATTGCATAAGAGGATTTTTCTCCATTCTTCAGAAATCTGAGTATAGTCTTACAGCTGAAATATATGGCAAATTCATCATCTGTGATAGTATTTTTTAACTAGTGATGATGTCATATTTAAGAAGAGCAATTAGCAATACTTATTCTCTTTGACAAATTCCCTAAAATTACTGAAAATGGATTTTTTTTCCAGCATAGAAACAGTGGCCTTGAGAACAGAAGCTCTTAGAGAAAAGGTATCTACCAAATGAGGCTCAGCACTGTTTTTCAAATACAGCCACCTAGTACTTTCTGATGGGGAGGAACCCAGTTCCTATTCAATTTGACATCACTGAAAATCAAGTTCAAAGGTGTTTTATAAATGTAGTGCTGCCACACATGCCATGCAAAAAAAAACTTCTGCACACACAAGACAAGGAAATTTATTCTATCTTGAGCCTTTTGTATCTTTTGGAAGATTGCTCACAAAAATAAAAAGGAAGGGGTTCTCTGGGTATGTAGGTGTGTGTTTCTGTTGGAAAGGACCTTTAGTTGAGTGTAGCTCTGAGTATAAATGAGACAAAAACCCTTGTGTTTTAGGATCATTAGGGATATATAAAGGTAGAAATAGTGGAGATGCAAATAGTTGATCTCATTTTTCTGATCGTCTCTGTGCTTGGAACTAAACATAGCTATTACCAAACTGAAAAAAACACATTTCTGAAAAAGAAATGTGGTCTGATAGCATTAAAGGAAAAGCATTTGGGCACTGCTGCTGAAACTTTATTCAAAGGAAAGGAAATCCACCCACCAATTTGTTCTTCCACTAGAGAGAAGAAAAAGATGGAGATGCCATGTGTGGTGTCTTGAACTGTCCCCAAACCACAGGCAGGCAGAGAAGGCACGATTTCAGGAGTGTGCTTTGATTTGTACTGATGCAGACAGCATTTCTATCCCTGTCTGAAGGCCAGGCATGAGCATCCATGCCTCCTAAGGAAAATTGAGATAGGTCTGCTTTACTCTTCCTGGATTGCTTATTCAGTCATCAGGTAATATAATGTGATAACCAAATACTTGCTTACGATGTGGACTGATCAGCTCTGGGGAATGAATGTTTCCCCCTATTAAAATGACACAGTAGACTGGTGCAGGTCCTCTATGGACACCAATCATGGCCTCATCTTGGTTGTCTTCTGAAGTAGCTCTCAAGAAGCCTACATTCTTCAACATTACAAAAGCATCACATCCTTTGAGACGTGGGGATTTGGTGCCCTGTTGCTTCACTCATGAAAGGTATGGGTTCCTGCCAAGCCAGAATACACCTGATGTATTTGGCATTGACCCCCAAGGATGTACACTCCATAGCTGAACACACTGTCTTCAGTGGGATAGCCTCTGGTTCCTCTGACTTGTGGAAGAACTGACATGTCTAACGCTGCTTCCAATTGGGGAAAAAAATTAAAACCAAACAAGCCATCGGGAGAGGGGGTTACAAACACTACAGTATGAAAATAAGAAGCCTTCAAAAAGTTTGTAAAAGGTGAAATGAAAATACTTGCATGAATTTTTAAATGTTCTTTGTACCAATAATGAGCTTAATTGTTTTCCAGCTTTTTTTAAGTACCTCATGGATTCCACATATTGCTTTTTTTTAAGTTATCTTCTACCTTCCTCTTCTAGACTAATAAAGTAATTGCTGTAGGTGGAGAGTAATGATCAGATGTGTCCTCTCCAAACAATAGCTACAACTTTGAAAACATTCCCTCAATAAGGAATAAGAGGGTGGTGGCCTTAGCATCCTAGCTGTCATTCACACCAAGTGCCGAATGACATGCTCAACAGAGACCAGACAGACTGGCAAACAGAACCACGTGGCACTCTAATGCACACAGCTGGTGCTTTGGACTGTGAGAAATAATTGCATCTGCAGAGTTTCATTTATGCTTCATTGAAGATTTGAAAGAATAGCAGTGAGCTCTCCTTTTCCAAATCTCAGAGGCTCTGTTATTACAGAAGCTTGCTACATATGCTCTATTGTGGGCACTTATTTGACCAGGGAAACCTTATTTGCATTTAAAGATGAGATAAGGGGCCTCTCCTGGCTTAGCAGTGTTGTTCATAAGAGTTCCGGGTGCTTGTGACTGACAGAGGACTATTTTAAAACAATCCAATGTATTGTCTGAAAGCGTAGGATTCTCTATCTTTTGTGGCTGTTTTGCAAAGTAAAAGATACAGAATCCTTAGGTCTGAAGCTGGTGTATATACATGTCTGCACACATACATGTACAAATATGCATGGACATACATTTAAAAAGGGAAGATAACCTGCGTTCATTTCCTTGGACTTACGTCTTATCTTGCAAGCAGGCAGATGTCATCTGATAACAAAAATATCTCTAGAACTTTCTGATTGTGTTAAGTATTTTGCAATGTACTCCTGCCTTAAAAACAGGATTCTTATCCCTCAAATATCATCCCTCTTGGGCTACAGGTTTTAGGAAACAAGAGTTCCGTGAGGCCAGCTTGGATTTCTATTAACCCTCCTTCACCAAGCAAGATGCTGGGTGCCAGGGCTCTGCGAGTTGTCCTTCCTTCCTCACCAGAACTCCCTACCCTTCACGCATGTGGAAGATGTGCTCCAATGCTCTCCACAAAATGACCCAGGGTGAGCCTCTGGCTGTGAGCCATGCTAACAGGGCAAGACTGGGCTGAGAGAGAGATGGCAGACCTGCCGATGAGGTCACGGGTGCAGGGATGCAGCCAAGCTAGGTAAACATGCAACAGGCCAGGCAGAGCTAAAGCCGTGGGTTAAGGCTGATGACTACATGTGGGAGGGAGAATTCTGCAAAGGCAAGAGGCCCTCGAGCTGGTTGCCTTACCCTACTCCAGAAGTGTAAACTACCTCCCCAAGTTCCAGTTAGTCTTCCAGAACTGTAAAAGTATTAAAAGTTGCTTTGGTCTGAACTAGGGAGTGAATGCTTCCTGCTCTGTGGGAATCATCAAAGCCCCGAAGCATCCTAAACATTTGAATGAAGTTCCATTCTCCCCATACTAGTTAACCATTCCTGCAAACCACCGCGCCATCAGACTAGGGCCCTGCTCCCCACACCTTCCAGACCCTTGTGCCACTGGACTTGATGCATTAGCTCTGTTCTCTCAGGTTAACTCACTGCTATTCTAAGAAGTTCATTCTTTAGACACTCCTAACCTTTCCTCTTTGTCTCAATTCTTTCAGAATTGTATTTCTCCTCCAACTCCATGGCGGTTTTGAACTATGTGTGCTAATCATGGCAATTAACTTTTTCAGCATTCGGAGAACTGCAAATGTGTCCACTCATTCACGAGACTCTGCATTAATTTCTACCATGTAAGAGAACGGATGCTCTAGTGTTTCCAAGTTTTTTTCCTTTTCCCAGCTTTCCATACAGTGTCATGCACATGGCATGAACTAAATCAATATTGTCTGAATTACTGAGTGAATAATCCATACTTATTTAGCTACTACTATGTGCCATGTGGACACAATGAAAACTGAGATTGACAAGTCCCTGGGCCTCCTGTAGTTCCAGTGAATGAGCAGATCCAGTTACTCGTTGAAGTTAACATTTTACCTGAGAAAACATAAAAGCTAATGTATCTAACATCCCAAATCCTTGGAAGTACACAGAAGAATTGATTTCCTGATCTTTTCCCAGTCAAGACTTGTCATTTTCAAGGGAAGCTATGCATTTTTCAATATTTCCCTCTGTGACTAATCATAATGGTACTATTTGTCAAGTATGTGACATTGCAAATGAGATGTTGTGGCATCGGATGCTATGAATAGACTATGGATGAGCATAGGAATATAAGCACCTTTCAGAACAGTTTCTATGGAGAAAGAAAAATTCCTAGTCTCTAAACATGAGCTAGCAACTTCTCGAAAAATTTTGTTGACATAAAAAGGATTTCAATAAGGCAAACCCCAAAGGGAATGCTGAAAGACGCATTGCACAGGGTTAGGAACCTGTGAGTACGTCATCTACTCATTTGCCTACCATCAAATGATCAAGAGGAAGAACTTGACAGTGACCTTCCAGATGTCTCCTTCCAAAGGCTGCCTCTCATTTCTCACAAAGGGAAAACCAACCAACCAACCAAATGAGCTGTCATCTGTTGCTTGGAAAACAATTGAAAGAGTGGACAATGTTTTGGAAGCCACATGGATTTGCATTAAGTATCAAAATTAAGATGTGTACCTTCATTTTATCTTGTCAATGGCAACACTGTATTTTAAAATTTTTCTGATAGGTTCCTGTTCATTCATTCACTTATTCACTCATCCATCAACTACTCATAGAGAAGTATTAAAAAAATGTATATAAAACTCCACCTAAAAGTCTGGAAGTCAGAATTGTGGCTTATGTATACACTATGTGCATGTGCCACATGTTACATTGTCACATGACTAAAAGATTAAAATTAGCACAACTATAACGATTCTGTCTTCAGTTGAAACTCTCACCATTTTCTCTTATTTATTGAACAGGATAGTGTGGCAAAAAGCAATAAATGCATTAACATTTATGGTGATGGGATAGTAGATATCCACTCTAATGCAAGTAATCTGAGCCAATTTTTTCAGCCACATCAGTTCTGCTTAAAGATGTTAAAATACTGTGGAAATGATACTTTTAAAAAGGAAATCTTTCCTGCTGAGACAGATTCCTGAGTCCTGCCCCCATTGCTCAGGACCCCCAGTGGACACATGCCCACATGATTCACAGGGCGGTGGCAGATGCCATGAGTCCGCCTACCAAACACGACTGTCCCAAAGTGTCACCGAGGCATTACAACTGTGCAGACAGATGAGCCACACTCCTCTACAGGTTCCCTTAAAGGAAAACTGATACTGAGGCTTGAGAATCGACCACACAGTGATAACTGGCACCTCGCTGAAGATGTCTCCTCTTGAGGAATTTACCCTGGGGCATTTCAGGGCAGACAGCAATATCAGTGAATTTTCCTACACGCAGTTCTCACTTTCCAGAAAAACTGGTATTGCTGAGTTAGGAGGCAAACTTTCTGGATCCCTCCAGAATCTTCACCACCTGCCAGGTCACCCTGTTCTGGTGCCTCTCATTTGGGTGCCTACAAGCAGGAGTTGGTTCTTCACTGGGAGATAATGTTAGCAACACTGCAGCCCAATTTCAATTCGTCTTTTAAGAATTTGGGCCTCCGGGGGCAGCACATTGAGCTGCTGATTGCAACGCCAGCAGCCCACATGGAGTGCTGGTTGGAACCCCAGCTACACAGCTTCTGCTCCAACTTCCTGCTAATGGGGCTGGCAGGCAGATCATGGCTCAGGCACTTGGGTCTCTGCCGTTCACCTGGAGGACCAGAATGGCACGCCTGGCATTGTCCTGGCCTCATTCTGTTTGTTGCAGACATTTGAGGTATCAGCGGATAGAAGAATCATTCTCTCCTTTCCCTTCTTCCTGTCCCTTTATTTTTCCTCTTCTTTTGTTACTCTTTCAAGTAAATAGGTCTTTAAATATACAAAAAAAAATTAAAGCAGCATTTGAGCTTCCTATCTGAAGCATTCTGCTAAGAGCAGGCATTGTGATCTCTTTAACTTGGAAGTGATTATTTTCTTCAAGAGTTATTTATTTGAAAGAGTCATAGAGAGGTAGAGACAGAAAATGAATCTTCTATCATGGATTCACTCCACAGATGGCCACGATGGCCAGGGCTAGGTAAGGCCAAGACCACGAGTCAGAAGCCAAAGACTTCTTCAGTCCCAACATGGTTAGCAGGGGCTCAAGCACTTGAACCATAATCTGTTTTTCCAGGCCATTAGCAGTGAGCTGGAGTAAAAGTGGAGCAGCTGGGACATGGACCAGGCCCATATAGGATGCTGGTGTTGCAGGTGGCAGCTTTATCCACTATGAACCATGCCAGCCCCAAAGCTTTCATCTCAACCCATTAGGGAACATGCCATATAAATTCTTGAGTCAGTGGCGTCCATGGAATGTAGCACACATGTCCCTTGGCCCTAAGGGAGGGGGAAGGAAGCCTGGGACCCAAGCTCACCAGGCTGGCCTCCCACAATGCTCTTGCTTTGCCTCCTGCTGGCTGTGGGCAGCCTGACAGGATTCTAGGGGAGCAAGACCCTAAATCAGGCAGCCTGCCACTCAGGGAGGAGGACTGGGCAGGCCAGATGTGCTGAGCCACATGCGGAGAACTTTCTGGTTGGATTTTGTTTGCAAGTGATTGTTGATACTCCCATGAGACAGCCTATGAAACTGTATAATAAAAAAAAGGTTAAAAATAGCATATTTACTCCCTGGAAAAGCTGAGTTCCCACAATTCAGTAAGCTGGGAAAATTGTTAAGCTTTTTGGACACAAAGTACTGATTCTCTGTTCTTCTAGTGCTTTAATTACACATTTTTTTTTCATTTTAATTTTGGTTTTCTTGAATTGCCAACAATGCTGCCATTAGCCTACTTTATTTTTAAAATAAAAGTTTTAATGTATATTAATATTGAAAAATTATAAAAATCACATTGAATTTCAGAAAATTATGTATATACCAGCTCAGTCCAATAGGAATACTGTGAGCCACAAATATAATTCATAAATGCACTGTTACATTTTCTAGTGGCTATAATATGAAAAAAAAATTCAATGAGATTTAACTTTAATAGTTAATATCCAATATATCTAAAATCCTATTTTTCACCAAATCAGTGCAAACATATTAGGACAGTTCATCTTCCTTTTTCTTGTGTAAAGAAACAAGTCATTGCTTTATATTTAATAGCACATCTCAACTTACATTAGCCATATTTCAAATGTTTAACAGATGTGGCTAATTGTTATATTAGACATCACAGGCCTATACCATAGCAAAATCTGGAATAAAATGAGAGGAAAAAAAAAATCTTACTTAGAAGCAGGTAGATGGCAGTGTTATCAGTGCTTCTTAGGACCTTTGACATACAAGGGAGTGGCTTGATTTTTAGAGGCTTAGATTTCAGTGGAGAGTGTAGGGATGAGAAGTAAAAACAAAGCATGCAGATACCTTGTGTGGTCATAGCAAATGTGAGCTAGGATAAGGAATGTCTGGAATATCTAAGCTGTCTTACAGAATTCTGATAACATTATTTGCCGGAATGTTTTGGGCTGCAAGTGAAGCAGAACTGAATTTAATGTGTCTCCTGGGCTGGACGTGGGCGCTCAGATATTTAGTTAAATACTACTCTGGATGTTTCTGTGGGAACATTCTTGTGTAAGGTTTCAACCCATGCACTTGAATACACATTGCCCTTCATTATGTGACTAGGCTTCATCCAATTACTTCAATTCCTTAATGGAAAAAAAGATTGGCCTGGGCAAGTGTTAAGCCAGCAGTTGGGAGACCTTTGTTCAAAACAGAGAGCTTGGGTTTGATTCCAGGCTCTGGCTCAGGCCTCCAGCTCGCTGCTAATGTTCACCACGGGAGCCTGTGGCAATGACTCCAGCCACAGGATTCCTGCCATGCCCATGGGAGCCCTGGCTGGTGTTCCCTGTCTCTGGCTCCAGCACAGCCCTAGCCACTGCAGTCATTCGGAAAGTGAACCAGCAGATGGAAACAGTTGCTGCTTCTCAAATGAGAGGGGATTCTGTCTGTAGGTGGTGTTCAGCCTGGAGTTTCAGATTTTTGATTTTCAACCCGCATAGTCAAGATTCCATAAGTTTTTCTATACACACACAAACCATTAACCCTAGATTAATCTAACTAACTAGACAATTTAAATAAAGAGAAATTTCTTGGTTCACAGAAGAAGGTATCTGCTGATAGGGAGGCACTGATCGGGCTCCTCTGTGCACATCACAGCAGTGCGCCTGTGATGTTCTCAGCCTTGCCCTTAAGCTTGCTGCCACATGTCTGCAAGGTGAATGCGCTACCTCTGGATATCACAGCTGCCCTCCAGACAGAAAAAAAGAAAAACCACAAAAGTGTCTGGGATGATGCTACAAATGCAAAGACGTTCGAAGCCCTCTCCCTACAACCTGTTACTGATGCCATATGATATCACAAGGTCACTAAATAATTACAAAGGTGGTAGGAAAACAAAGTGTTTTCTGAATTTTTTTAGGGGGGGAAGGGATAAGTGCAGGTGTCTGTGGTAGAAAGTGAACCGCAAGGAAGAAACCCAAAACAATGGGGCCCAGTGCGATAGCCTAGCAGCTAAGGTCCTCACCTTGCATGCACCAGGATCCCATATGGGCACCAGTTCTAATACCGGTTGTCCTGCTTCCCGACATTCAGCTCCCTGTTTGTGGCCTGGGAAAGCAGTCGAGGACAGCCCAAAAGCCTTGGGACCCTGCACCCACGTGGGAGACCCGGAAGAGGCTCCTGGCTCCTGGCTTTGGATCAGCACAGCTCCCGCCGTTGCAGTCACTTAGGGAGTGAATCAACGGACGGAAGATCTTCCTCTCTGTCTCTCCTCCTATCTGTGTATGTGATTCTCCAGTGAAAATAAAACAGATCTTAAAACAGACAAAAAAACTACAATGAGGTTAACTAGTCCACAGTGTGAAACACTGATTGTTAAGTTGGTATAATCTGTTTGGAAAGCAACGTATGAATATAGAATGAGTGCTAACAATTCCAAAATTTCTAAAAGCATTAAGCATTGTAATCAATATTCCTTTCTCCGTTGTCTTTAATTTTAGATTGGACACTTGCTATTGTGGCTGCCCTGCCTCTAAATCTATCTCCTATTTACTGAGGAAATTTAAGAAAGTAGTAAGGCAGAACACAGCACAGAAGGTCAAAGGGACAGATCTCTCCTCCTCAAAGTCATGAGATGTTGGCAGTAGCTCAGATGCTCCTGGAGTGTGGGGCCTCTGGAGCACGAGTCAAGGCTGAAAGGCTGTGAGAGACTCCTGAGGGCACAGCAGCTCCCCAGAGGGCAATGCTTGGTGAAGCTGCTGGTGTACCCATCACACAGTTCTCTTAGGAGGAGGTGGGGGGTGATGGTTGACACCACTTGAACCATCCAGGCCCTGCCCATCAGAGGTTTGCATCCAAACTGTCACGCCTCCCTCTTTCCTGCACTCACTGTCCTATGAGGGCGCTAGTGTCCATCCGCCAACTCCAGGCTGCCTCAGGGTCACATTTTCTTTTCTTTCTGAAGATTTATTTTCTTTCTTTTTTTATTAGAAAGTCAAATAGCAAAGAGGAGAAGACAGAGAGGAAGATCTTCTGTCCAATGATTCAATCCCCAAGTGACTGCAATGGCCAGAGCTAAGCCAATCTGAAGCCAGGGCCCAGGAGCCTCTTCCAGATCTCCCACGTGGGTGAAGGGTCCCAAGGCTTTGGGCCATTCTCCACTGCTTTCCCAGGCCACAAGCAGGGAGCTGGATGGGAAGCAGGACAACTGGTATTAGAACCGGCACCCATATGGGATCCCAGCGAATTCAGGACGAGGACTTTAGCTGCTAGGCTATCAATATCGGTCCAGGGTCATGTTTTCTTGCTTGCAGACCTCATCAACTGATTCCTGGGTATTGTTTTTTGTTGCCTTTTAATGGAAAAAAATATCATCACTATTGTCTGTTGATTAAAGTCCAACCACATAGCCTGGCAATAGGAGAGCTTCAGAATGCCCATGTGGGAGAGCTGGAGGTGATTTGATGGTGAGATCGAGAATCTTATCATTTCTCACTTTCAATAAATTCTCAAAGTGTTTATGAACAATCTGACTTCAAGGGTTTTCCAATGGACATAGTTCTGGGATGATTTAGAACATCAGTAATGATAGTAACGGATGGTAACCCAGCAAATAAAAAGAGAAAGTGTGAGTTCAGACTCACAGAAACAAAAAAAAGAGAAAATGTTCTCAGTAGAAATAAACAACTGTAAAAGGAAATGTTGCCAAAACTACAATAATTACTTTATACCAAAAAAATTACTCTTGATTGTCAAATTAGTAGGTAAATGCATGAAGAGAAGCAGAACGTTTCCATAGTCTAATGTGACACCTGTTATCTCTAAGGGGAAAACATTACATTCACAGTGGAGAAATGTGGCCGAACCCCCCAAACTATGAGGCCAGAAGGTAACATTACCAACAATGGAACAGTCTGCCTGATATGATGCTGTCAGAAGGACATGTGCTACTTTTGCAATATCCTTGATAAAAGACATAACCTAACATAGTGGCTACTGGATGGAGCTCATTTCTCCTTTCCCGAGGAGACACTTGTGGTTCTCAGAAGTGAAAGTGTGCTACTGACTGTGCAAAGGCCAAGGACCTCTGCATGTGAAACATGCAAATGACTTCGTCATAGATAGCCTCTGGCAAGCACGAATTATCCTGCCCTAAATGTCAATGGCATCCAAGCTGAGAAAGCAGACACAAACTTAGGACAAATCATCACAGAAGCTCACATTGCTGGCAGTCTACAAACTATCCAATAGTTTTCAAAAATATGAATAAGGAAAGATGAGCACTGTTCAACATTAGCGGAGGTCAAAGAGTCCAACAAGTAAATGCAGTGTGTGATTTAGGACGGACTTCTGGGTGAGCGAGGAAAAGAACCTTAATAGAACTATCAAAATTTCAGTAAGATCTGTGTATTACGTGACAGAGTCATATCAGCACTAACAGCCTAGGTTTGACAACTGTGAGATGAATATGTACTTTAACATTTGGAGGCACTGAATGAACAATTGACATGACTTCTATTTTTTTATGGATTATTTTTGCCAATCTGAATTTATTTCAAAATGAAAAAAAGTAAACATATTCCTAAAATAAGGCAAAAACAAGAAGTAATCTGAAAGAACACGATAAATATCAAAGATGGGCAAAGAATATTGAATATACAGACAACATGAAACCTTTCCTGAAATTTAAAGAAAAAAAAGCTTGAAGATAAACATTTGAAGAACACATAATCTATTCAGAGAATGTTGACCCAGAAAGACCAATACCAAGCTATATTCTAGTAAACTCGTAGAACTTTTAAATATTAAAAAAATGAATTTAGTTTATTTATTTGAAATGGCAGACAGACAAGAGAAAAGAAAGAGACAGATAGCTCACAATTGCCAGGTCTGGGTCAGGTCAAAGCCAGCAGCCAGAAACCCAATCTGGATCTCCTCCATGAGTGTTATCACTTGAGCCAACACTTGCTGCCTGCCAGGGTGCACAGTAGCAGGAAGCTGAAATCAAGAGTCAAGCCAGGACTAAGATCCAGAGACTGCAATGCCGGATGTGGTTGTCCCCAGCAGTACCTTCATCACTGCACCAAGCCCATCCTTCCTCAGCTGTAAATAAAAACAGACTCTCCTGTAAGTGTCCAGAAAAATAGAACATGTAGTTCATAAAGAAAAGTGAATTATCTTGTTTGCCACTAATGCTCTATGTGAGAGAAACAGGTTTTATATTCTCAAATAAGTGTGAGCCAAAGAGTTTATATCCAGAATACCTTTCGAGTATAATAGGCACAGCTTGAGTTCAAGGAATATTGCTCCCATGAATCATTCCTGAGAAATCTAGTAACTGAGCGTCACATAACGAAGTAACTAGACAGATACTGACTGACTGAAAGACTGTAGCTATCATGTATATAGGTCCCCCAGAGCTAAGAATGGAGGATAAAGAATGCTTAAGGCTATATCAACCGGCAATGTAGATTTTAAATGATCATATTGCCATGAATCTGAAAATTGATATGAGACTATCATGTGTATAATGTTGGAGAAAACTAATGCATACTCATGTGGTAGTCAATTATGTCATTTCCTTTGTCCTTAGGAACCAGGATTCCTGTGTGCAAGAAAGGTTAACACTAAAGTAGGAGAGAAGATACTGAATGAAAACTCCAGCTTCAAAACTAAATTGGTAGTATCAGTACAAACCTATGAGTTCCCAGGTTGTGACCTTTATGATACAATTCATGAATACAAGGGACCATGTCTCTTTGTAGAAAGGACTGACTCAGAGTACAAGGTAGGAAATTAACAAAAAGGCCCTTGGATCTTGTTATACAAGGTGCCAAGGAAGCCATCAATGATTAGGATGGTGCTTTAAAGGTCTTAGGCATCACCTTGAGAGACTCATAGTGGCTAAAGATGGAACATTTTTAGTTAGTGAAGAATTGCATTGGGTTGGAATTCGTCAAATCTGTTTAAGCTCATGATTTCATAATAATATGAAGAGCCATTATTAATTTTAGAGGATGAGAGGAGCCTAAATCATTATCTTGAAAATTGGTAAACAGAACTGAAGAACCAAGCACCAATCCTCCATTCCTCCTGAGAAACATCACTGCACAACTAAATAATGGGCAAGGATATATGTCTTTACAAAAGTTATCTCAACCAATAAATAATAGAATGACACCACTTTAGAACATCTAATAAGTGCTGACAAGCATTTACTGTTAAAAATTTCTCAAACTTCAGAGACACAACTGAATATGATATGCTTCTCTCATCTTCAAAAACTCTATCGATAGATTTGTACAGGGGATGAAACCTGGGTCTAACTATCACTGGGTTCAGTTTCCAATCTTCAGGAAAGAGATGGGAAGAACAAGCTAAGAGATGGGCTTACTGCTGGCGAAGTGTTGAAGGGAGGGGTGTGATTCATTTGGGATAAACTGAGGGGGCTTCAGGGTGGCTTGTGAAGTTTTGTTTCATGACCTTGGAGGTGTTTGCTGTGTGGTAACTGAATAAGCCATACGCTTGATTTATGTAGTTTTCTGCAGTAGTGTTTCATTTTACAATACAACTGCAAAGATGAAGGAAAAAAAGGACAAAACAACCAAACGATTGAGTAAAATTTTCCATAACTGTTTAATTTAGAAAGGCAACACTCAGAGGTCATGAGTTGATGTGACATAGAAAACTCACTTCTAGGGGACTTTGGGTTAAGTTTACTCCAATTCGTTGTAACCTCTTAGAAACATTAGGTTTATTTTTAAAAAACAAGTAAATAAAACAGTGATAAGCTTTGTCCCTTGGCCTCCCAGAAGTGGTGAGAAAACAGAGTTATGTGTTTTCTCTTGCAAAGGCATTGCTTAATATTATCTAAAACATCTTTGTAATCAGGGCAATAAATTTATATGAACCATGCAGTGTGATAAGACACATGACTTTACATTGTCTACTTGCATTGCCTATTAATTCATATCACCTAGGTGAAATCTTTTGAGACATGTTGCTACTTGCATGCGAGCCATGTTGAGATGGTGCCCTGCATATGGAAGATACTCAATAAATGCTTGTTTTCTAAAGCTTGAGTGAATAAATCAGAGAGGGGAACCTAAGGAACTGATCTGTGCGTGTATGTAAATAGGGAACTCCAGACTGGATTTACACACTGTTTATAGATGTAGAGCAGGATGGTTTCCATCAGGAACGTCCCAGACTCTTTAATTCCCTGCATCATCCAAAGGCTTTAAATAAACTGATGACTGAAATTTATATCTGCCACATAACCTTCTTCCCTGGGAAAAAATGACCTATTGCAATTCCTACACAGATGGCTAGTAGCCATTTCAAACTTCCTATGTCTCTGACCAAATTCCTGACTTCTACCTGCATAAGTTGTCATCTCAATAAATGGTTACTTCTCCCTTCTTACTGATGTGGTCCCAAAGTTTGTAGTCATTCATGTTGTTCTCTGTCTTTAAAAACACAAATTCATCCTGTTATTCCCAATTTTAATCTAGGACCATTCTAGTCTTCTCCATATTCAGATTTCAAACCCCAAACATTCAAAACTGACTCTCATCATCTTATACATACATATGTGATTACATACACATAATCATTCACACAATTTAATCACTGCTAACTCACATTGCTATGAAAAGTATTTTCTAACTAGAATATAGTATTTGATGGGTATTGATGAACATAAAATCCATTTACAGCCAGATTAAGTGGTCTTAACTGTGAATAGCATATCATCCCCCAAATCAGCATGTAGGTTCTTATCACCAGACTTCCCAGTGAGCCCTTGCAATGCTCCCCTTTTCTTCTAGCACATATTGTGCTGAAGTGCAAAAGCACAGACTGGTTTGCGGTTTTGGAATATCAGATCAAATACTAAGAGGTATGTACCCTCTGGGCTTGGCCTTTGTATTTAACATACTGCTTGGGGTGGACTGATGGCATTCCATGTGTCAGTTCTTTAGAAAGTTAATTTTTTTTTCAGAGGCTTTTTTTTTTTTTTTTTTTACAATTTTCATCCTATCAGTTGCGAGCAGCATTGCAATGCAGCCAGCCTCTGATTGTGGCAGTAGCATCTGACAGGGGTGCTGGTTCAAGTCCCAGTTGCTCCACTTCTGATCCAGATCTCTGCCAATGCATCTGGGAAGGCAACAGAAAGTGGCCCAGGTGCTTGGACTCCTGAGCTCCCGTGGGAAACCCAGAAAAAGCTGCTCCTGGCTTCCGATGGGCCCAGCTCCGTTTGCAGCCATTTAGGGACTGAAGTAATAGATGGAAGATCTTTCTCTCTCTCCCCTTTACTCTCTAACTCTGCCTTCCAAATAAAATGAATAAATAACAGTTTTTTAAGGAAAGTAAGACAGAATTGCAACGGTGGGACAGGTGTTTTGGTGCGGAAGGTTAAGTCGCTGTTTTCAACGTAAAACCTCAATCGGAGAGCTTGATCAAATCCTCACTGCTCTGTTTCTGATCCAGATCCCAGCTAATGTGCCTGAAAAAGCAGTAAGTCCTGGCTTCTCTTCTTCTGATTCTGGTAACAACTATCTGTTTGATCTAGCTGCTCTGCAATTACCTGTAAAACGCACCTGTTTGGTCCAGCTACTATGCAATTATTCCAACTTAAGGATATTTCTGTGGGGCTTTTGCTTCATACACTTTAGAAATTTGGTGTTAGGTGCATGTATTTTTAAAAAGAGTTACAATGAGAAAAATAGAGCTTGATCTTCCATCCGCTGGTGCACTCCCTAATTGAATGCCAACAGCCATCAGTGGGCCAGTCCAAATGCAGGAGTTTCTCCTGCGTGGGCATCAAGGTTCGAAGCACTTGGGCCATCTTACTCAGTGTTCCCAAGCCATTACTAGAAAGTAGGGAATCCAGGAAAAGAACCAGTACCCAAATGGGATGCCAGAATCCCAGGGACAGTTTTCCCCACTGCTCCAGAAGGCCCATCCCTAGATGCATATGTTTTTATGATTATGCCTCTATTGTGACTTTGTTTTATCATTATGAAAAGTCTGTCTACTGTTAATGTAAACACTCCAATTTTCTTATGCTCACAGGTTACAAAAGCACATTTTCCTACCCTTTTACTTTTGGCTTATCTAGCTTTTAATATATAAAGTATGTCTTTTGTAAGGCAAAAGTACTTTCCTTCCAGATGTACATTTGTTCACCAACTTCAGATCTTGGTTCAAATTTCACCGTCTCAGTAAAGCCTTATCTGAACTATGTTTATAATGTACCACCTGCACACCCACCCACCACTGCTATCAACTACCACCTTGTATTCCTTATCTCTTTCACTTGCATTGGTTTTAATACTTACCACTGCCTAGAATTTTATCAATTTACTATTATTGTCTACCAAAGTCCACAAGAAAAAAAAATGAAGACACACATTTTTATCTATTTTGTTTATCGCTGTGTCTAAGCCAGAATGGGCAGGAGATGCTAGTAGAGATTTGTGGGAAGGCTGAATACATTTGGGTCGTCCTTCTTTGTCAGGTTGCTCTACACCTAAGCCAGATACAAATTCTGGGAAGGAACTTGATGCTTCCTAATGAAGCAGCAGGAGAAACAACAGATCTACCAAACTCTTCCTGCAAGATTAATTCTATGTCTCTTTATAAAAGATTTATTTATTTAAAAGGCAGAGTTACAGGGAGAGAAAGGGAGAGTAGAGTTCTTCCATGTACTTTTCCACCCCTCCCCTACCGTGTCCCCTTCAAGTGGCTGCAATGGCCTAGGCTGGATGAGGCTCAAGTCAGGAGCCTGGAACTTGTCAGGTCTCCCACAGAGGTGGCAGGGGCCCAGGTACTTGGACCATCTTGTGTTGCTTTCCCATGCATATGAGGTGGAAGGTGGATCAGAAGATGAGCAGCTGGGGCTCAAATTATGTCTCCTATGGGATCCTGGTATCACAGGCAGCAGTTTAACCTGCAGTGCTGCAATGCTGGCCCAAACCTATGTCCCAGAAATGGAGACCAACATAACCAGCTTCATTCAGGCATCCAGTTCTGGATCTATTTCGTATTTTTTTTAACATTTATTTTATTTTTATTGGAAAGGCAGATTGCAGAGAGGAGAGACAAAGAAGATCTTTGTCTGATGGTTCACTTCCCAAGTGGCCGCAATGGCTGGAGCTGAGCCAATATGAAGCCAGAAGCCTCTTATGGGTCTCCCACGTGGGTGCAGGGTCCCAAGGCTTTGGGCCATTCTCCACTGCTTTCCCCTGCTTTCCCAGGCCACAAGCAGGGAGCTGGATGGGAAGTGGAGCTGCCGGGATTAGAACTGGTGCCCATAAGGGATTCCGGCATGTTCGGGGGGAGGACTTTAACCACTACGCTATCGCGCCGGGCCTGATCTATTTGGTATTAAGTGCCATATAGTACATATAGTGCCATATAGTGCTTTGGTGTTAGAGAAAGAGCATCCTGAACATCATTAACTGCATGGCTTTGTGTTATTCAGTAACCTTAACTTCCTCATCTGGAGAGGAACATATTGGCCATTATCTGAGGCTATTTTTCAGGATTAGCAAAATTGAAAGTGACAGAAGAATTCCAAATAAGAGAGGCTTGAGCACAAGATAAACCGTTAATCTCTCATGTGTAGTTGTAGAGGTTGGACCAGAGTGTCAGTAGCACCCCATGGCATTAGGGCCAAGGCTCCCTATATCATGCGATTCTGACCGTAGGAACCTTCATTCTCAAGGACCCCTGAAGTTCCTATGGTTGCTCCTGGTTGGGCTACTTTGCCTGTGGTTCAGATAGCACCAAGGAACAAGGAAGCAAAGAATAAATTCTCTCAAAGTCCGGCCAGGCTGGGCGGGGGGGGGGGGGGGGGGGGAGGAGCAGGGGAAGGGGGAGGCCCCTAAGTTGTGGAGTAGAGAGTTAAACCACTGTTTGCAATATTGGCATCCCATAAAAGAGTGCTGAAGGGGAGTCCTGGTTGCTCCACTTCCAGTCCAGGCAGCTTCCTGGTAATGATTCACTGGGGAAGCACCCAGAAGTTACCCAACTACCTGTGCCCCCACCAAGCATGTGGGAAACCAGATCAGAGTTCTTGGCTTCCAGCTTTGGCTAGGTCCATAACTGGCTGATGCAGCCCTCTGGGGAGAAAAATCAGTAGATGGAAGATATTCATTCATTCATTCATTCATTCATTCTGTCTCTCTCTGCCTTTCAGGAAGAAAAAACATAAATACCCCAAAAACAACAATCTACTACCAAACATCCCAATAACCAGAACTTTGATAAAGGGCCTGAAACAAGGTGGTTGGAAAATGTGTGTTTATTTTCCATGGCTATCAGCCAGTTGTAAGTTTTATTACCACAAAAGAATGAGCATCAGGAGCCAAACAGTAGCTTTCCACTCTGGTTAATTAAAAAGATTAAATGTCTACTAGATTTGTAATATCTAGAAACCACTTCAACTACTGTGTTTTTCTCTCTCTCTCTGATTTAAACCATCTCTTGACCTGTCCTTTCCAAGAAAACAAACCAATGTTCTTTAGTTCTTTTCTGTTTGTTTTTTACTCCTTTTTCCTGTACTCTCCTAACTCTGCTCAGTCTGCTCTAGAACTGAGGCCTAATCACACCAATCTAAACAATTGGGTACAGGTGATGGCGAGCCGTCGATGGCAGCCTCGGAGGCTCTGTCCATGCGCAGAGGGTTCCCTAAGAACAAACATCATAATTATCTTGAAAATTGGTTTGTAAATGGCATCCCTCAAAGCTACAAATTTCTGAATTATGTAATAAGCCAAATATCCAGCATCCATCTTTTGCATGCTCAGATTCCTCATCTGTGGATTCAATCAACTGAAGATGGAAAATACTGCCATAAAACCTACACCTTTATTGAATGCATATGCACCTTTCTGTTATCATTATCCTCCCCATCCCATCCCTCCCCCTAAACACAAAATGCCAACTCTTTACAGAGCACTTACAATGTATTAGATCTTAGGCATAATCTGAAGATGACTCAAAATGAACCGGAGGATTGCCTAGGCCATGTGAAACACCAGTCAGTTTCTGAGGACTGTGCTATCTGAAGGGGTGATAGAACCAGTTCCCTGTGGTTTCCCAAGGATGACTGTGTTAATCTTGCTTTTGTTCTGTTATCTTCAGCTCTTTTCTCAGCACTATATGCAAAAACCAGGTTCTAGGATGTCACTGCCATTTCCTAAAATATGCTTATTTTAACTGAAGGAATTCTTTCTTCAAATAAAGTTTATCCTTATATCACAAACATGAAAACACAATGGGTGGTGTGTGTGTGTGTGTGTGTGTGTGCGCGCCCGTGCATGCATGCAGGGTGGAGCTGCTTGGTCTAGATCACCTCTGAACTCGCTGAGAATCAATTAGGAGGAGATGACTAATTACAAAAAGGGATTGGCCAGAAAGTCATAGTTCCCATTCACTTTGGTAACTCCGGCTCTACACTGCGGTCTCATTGCCTAGCAACACCCCCAAACCTGGACACGCTCTGCCAGTATTTCCCCAAGAATATGCCATGAAAAAGAATCAGAGGAAACAATTGAAAGTCAAGGAACCAATCCATAGTTCTACATAAAATACATGAGTGGACAAACAGCCATCAGGCCCTCTATGTGTTGGGCACCGAAGGGCAGAGGGGACAGAGCAGGAGGGGGGTGATCAGAGCCTCCCCCCACCCCCCAGCCCTCTAGCACAGGAAGCCAGCGCTCTGATTTCCCAGCCACTCACTCCCAGCAAGCGCCCACATTGGGCTCCCTTGCCCACTTCCCTTTCCTTGCTGTTGCCTTCTGCATTCCTCTTGCCTAGGTTATCTTGTCCTCCCAGTTTTAAAACTTCACCTGCATTTTGTCCAAAATGCTTTTTGTCTATCTACCCTTTGCTATAGCTCTTCTTATTGATATATCTGATCAGTGTTTCTCAAAGTGAGATTATCTGGACTCACAGTGGACATCTGGCAATATCTGGAGACATTTGATTATCACGGAGGTTCAACTGGCCCTTGGTGGGCAGAAGCCAGAAGTGATGTACATATCCTACCACTGACATGGTACTACGTGCAGGTCATCCCTCCCACCCCCCAACACAAAAAATTAACTAGTCCCTCACTGTCAATAACACAAAGCTCAGCAGATCCTGCACTCAAGCATACATCCTCAATGGAATTGTAATTTCAATGGTACAATGACCTGTGGCATGATCCCACATGATAAAATCCTATTCTTCAGTTCTCAGTCCCTTCACATTTACTTTTCTGGAGAAAGGAGCAACATTTTTTCTGGGGGAAAAACATCCAAAAAGGATCTTTTGGGGAAAAATAATGAAAACAAAATTGAGAAGCTATGGCCTATCGCTAGGAAGCTTTCAGAATGAAGGGTCAGTTGTATCAGGATCCTGTAAATACACAGCTGCAATTTAGCAAGAGCCAGTTCACAGTACCAATAGACAGCAACCTCTTGGAACCAAACATGTGTTTAAAATGGACTGGTTCTGGCTTTACTGTGGACAAGGGCAGGCACCCCAGCCATCCAGTGATCTGGTCCTTCTTAGAAAAAGAGTATTCTTTAAGACCCAAAGGCAACCTAAGATGTTTTGAAGCCAGTATTTACTTGACGACACCTAGTGACCCCTAAGAGCTAATGTGTTCAAATGATGAGTTGGCATGGTTTCCCCAAAGATTGTAAAATATCCGGTTGATAATGGCAATGCTGGAAACAAAGGCAGTAGTTTTGTGAGCAGCCTATGCACACCTCTAGGGGAAAAAAAGAAAAATCTCTCTCAATGTGGCATGTTTCTTTTTGGTTAAATGTATGTCTCTTGGGCCTGGTGTGGTAGCCTAGTGGCTAAAGTCCTCACCTTGCATGAGCCAGGATCCTATATAGGTGCCAGTTCAAATCCTGGCGGCTCCACTTCCCATCCAGCTCCCTGTTTGTGTCTGGGGAAAGCATTCAAGGACAGCACAAAGTCTTAGGATCCCGTACCCACTTGGGAGACCTGGAAGAAGTTCCTGGCTCCTGGCTTTGGGTTGGCTCAGTTTTGGCTGTTGCAATCACTTGGGGAGTGAACCAGCAAACGGAAGATCTTTCTGTCTTTCCTTCTCTGTAAATCTAACTTTCCAATACAAAAATAAATTTTTTCTAAAATGTATGTCTCTTATTAAGAAGGCTTGAAATCAGATTTCTTTAAAAAAGAAAATCGAACATATCTAGTTGGAACACTTTTTTTCCTGGAGATCAAAAATGAAGTCATGAAATGGCTTCAAAGTCTGCGGAAAACAGAATTTAAAAATAATAATTTTGGTGCAAAAAAGAATGGTTTTGGCAAACCAAGAAATTTTTCATGAGATGCACTCTCTGAATATGTGCAGACCTCTCATGTATACAACGTATATATGTAATACGTATTACACATTTTATGCAAAACTGCAGAATCAGAGGGGTAACTTCTGGTTTCCTCTAACTAGATAACATTTTTACTATTAATCCAGGTTTCTGTGCACTCTGGCTGGCATTGCCTGGGACAGAACAAGGCGGATGGTGAAGACGTGTAACATTTGGCAGCTCTTCAGCATGCTGTGCTTTCTAACATTGCTTGGTTTCAGCACACTTCCGCCCTGGGCCTGGGAACAGTCCCAGGAAGTGGTTTTCTTCCAGAGGAGACTGTCAGGTTCTTCAGGGGTGGAGCCCACAGCAGTGCCTGGCCTCTAACTGGTGAGGAGTCAAAGCATTTTTTAAAACGAGAAAATGCTCTGATAACTTTGAGGACAGAGTTTGGGGCCTTGCTGGTCAGTCATCAGCTAGAGGTCGCTCCAGGAATGTGCCCTCCGGGATGCACACAGCTGCACCAGGACCTGGGAAGAAAGGCTCTTCACTTCCTCTCACTGGGGGTTGCTCCGTGGGGACTTCCTGTCCCAGGCCCTAGTGAAGGCTCCAGCCACCCTCCCCCCACCCCAGCCTTCTCCCAATTTCTATCATCTTCAAATTAAGCTGTAAGGGCAGAGCAAGCTCATTGAAAGAGAAGCCAAAAAGATATTTTACAACACAACTACTTTTTAAGTGAACTCACATGTCTCAAAACTTTCTCTACAAAATAATTATAGCTAAAGCTTAAACAATAGAATGAGATTAGGATGGGAAGAAGAAAGGTCTTTATGAAACCAGACAGACATTTTACTGGATTCGGGTAGAAAAGTAGAATACCTGAATGCAGATATAAAGATGTGGTTCAGCTCACAGCGACAATATATGGCAAAGCCACGCAGACCTATTTGAACACAATATGTTCATTTAAAAAAATTTTTAAAGATTTATTTATTTTCATTGGAAAGTCAGATATACAGAGAGGAAGAGAGAGAGAAGATCTTCCATCTGTTGAACACTCCCCAAGTGGTCACAACGTCTGATGCTGAGCTGATCTGATCCAAAGCCAGGAGCCAGGAGCTTCCTCCAGGTGTCCCAAGCTGCTGTAACAACCCAAGGCCTTGGGTCATCCTTGACTGCTCTTCCAGGACACAAGCAGGGAGCTGGATGGGAAGCAGGGCTGCCAGGATACAAACTGGATCCCATATGGGATCTCAGGACATGCAAGATATGGACTTTAGCCACTAGGCTACCATGCCAGGCTCACAATATATTCATTTTAAAGCCTGTTTCAGTACTCCAAAGGAGGAAACTATTTTGGCTGAGTGAAAGTTACTCTTCCTCCTAGAACAATTTAATAGAACACTGTGGTATACTTTGTCTTTTAGTGTCACAAATGTCATTGTTTAACAGTGCATTGAACATTATTATTGTCTTGGTTAAGCAAATAAATGATCTAAATTCCCTAGACAGTTTCACTAGCCAACTGAAAAAAATGGCCTACATAAAGTATACAAGCAATTTTGTAGGCCAGGCCTTTCTTATGTCTAGGCAAAGTACAACCAAGAGAAATTTAATGCTTGCTATTGATAAAACGAATCACACAATGAAAAAAGTGATCTGGCCCAGATGCTGGAGCTGTTCATAGTAACTCCTTAAACAAGGGTATTTCTCCAGTTTCTTCACATCTAAGATATGGTTTAATTTTCCCTCAAATTCATTAGATAGGCCTGGTAAACATGACATAAATGAGGATCTTAGCTCTAATTTGAATGTGGAGAATAGAATTTTTTATAAATTACATTAGTCTCTGATGCCTGATTGGTGGAATAGTTAACTTCCAGGGCTCCACAAGCATATAATTAAAAAGCAAACAAAACCCCACTTCCTCTGATTAGTAGACTCACAAAACACATGCTAGATAGAAACATCGTACGAAGCTGCTTCATTGTGTGCAGGACTCGGGGCATGGAGAAGGCACTGGATTTCATGGCCCCTTTCCTGGTCCTCCGCCCAGGCACAGACAGTAGGCTAAGTCTCCTGTAACTCTCTACCAAAGTAGGTCCAGCGCTCTTGAATTCTCTGACTTCCTAAGACCACAAGAAGCCCGGGGTGGGGAGGGGGGGGAGCAGGAGAATACCTCCTGGCTGTCCACGGCAGCCTCTGGTCTTTCCAAATAGCTCTCACAGCTTTGGCAAAGGGCTGCAGCGGTACCGCCTGCCTGTGGGCCCCACCTCTCATCCTCATTTACTTTCTCTATTTGCCTTTTCTATCTACAAGCAGAACACGGCATCTTTCTCTAGTCTAGAAAGAGAAGAGGAGCTCTCCGTTAGTACCTCAATGTTTTATAAGACAAAGGTGGACCTTCTAGGCTACTTCTGTTTTGGCCCTGCTATCAACTTATCTGGTGACCACAGGGAAGAGCTGGGGCCATCATTGTGGCACAGTGTGTAAAGCCACCACCTGTGGTGCCAGCATTGGCTTCTGTTTGAGTCTCAGCTGCTATATTTCTTCTTTAGTTCCTTGCTAATGCACCTGGGAAAGCAGGGGACTATGGCTCAAATCCTCCGGTCCTTTCACCATGCTCCAATGTGTGGTCCAGCATTGGCTGTTGTGGATATTTGAGACGTGAACCAACAGATGCAAGATCTCTTTCTCCTTTCTTTGTTTTTCCCCTTCTCTAATTCCACCTTTCAAATAAAAATAAATCCGGGCCTGGCACAGTAGCCTAGTGGCTAAAGTCCTTACCTTGCATGGGCTGAGATCCCATATGTGTGCTGGTTCTTCTCCTGGCGGTCCCACTTCCCATCCAGCTCCATGCTTGGGGCCTGGGAAAGCAGTAGAGAATGGCTTGGGACTCTTTACCCATGTGGGAAACCTGGAGGAAGCTCCTGGCTCTGGATCAGCACACTCTGCTGTTGTGGCCACATGGGGGGTGAATCAGCGGATGGAAGATCTTCCTCTCTGTTTCTCATCCTCTCTTTATATCTAAATTTCCAATAAAAACAAATGAATCTTTAAAAAGCAGGGCCCAGTGTGATGATCTAGTGACTATATCTTCAACTTGCATGTGCCAGGATCCCGTATGGGTACCGGTCCCTGTCCCAGATGCTCCATTTTTCTTCCAGCTCCCTACTTGTAGTCTGTAGAAGATGACCCAACGCCTTGGGTAGCCCCACAAAAGACCTGGAGGAAGCTCCTGGCTCGTTGCTTTGGTCTAGCTCACCTCTAGCTGTTGCAGCCACACGAGCAGTGAATCAGCAGATGGAAGATCTTTCTGTTTCTCCCTCTCTCTGCAAATCTGCCTTTTCAATAAAAACACAAATAAATCTTAAAAACAAAAACAAAAGACCCTGCTGACCACCTACTTTAGTGAGAAAAAAAGGCAGAAAGAATACAAAGGCTACAAGCCCAGTGCAATAACCTAGCAGCCCAGGTCCTCACCTTGAACGCACTGGGATTCCGTATGGGCGCCAATTTGTGTCCCAGCATCCCTGCTATTTTCAAAGACTAGTTATTTCAATGGACAGTAGGAAAGATTTGGGTAGATGCTGGTTGGGCAGCTCAATGTCATCCAGGCATGGTCTTGGTAGAAGTCTCTTGACCTGTCTTTCATGGGCTAAGTTAGCACTTCTACTTTGAAGAAATGAAAGGGGAAGCAAAAACACAAAAATGGTGCAAGTCTATCATGCCTGGCTTTTTAAGGAGTTTTCTCTGAAACTCAATTTATATCTCTTAGTCCAGAATTTTATCACAGAAGCGCCCTATTTCTCTCCTGGATATCATGCAAAGATCTAAGGGTTCACATTTCACAAATAGATATGGCAATTAATTCTGCTTTCCTGAATCAATAATTGTGGCCAATTCACTAATTGGCCTGCGGCAGGCCCCTGTTATTTCTGAACTACAACAGGACTTTGATTTGATCCTTTCAGACTCCTACTCAAGACACATTAAAGACTCCATTACTTGAAGACCAGCATTCAAAATCTTCCTCTAACATGCCTTCAATTACATTCAACAAAGCTCCATTAAGTACTCACCATTACACAAGTCAATTTTATCACTAACCACTCCCCTTTTGAAGCCCTTTATTTCATAAACATTGGACTAGTTGATCTTCTCTATACAAGCACAGTCATTCCCACCACGTCTTGTTCCTTCTGCCCTTAATACATTGTATGTATTTTACCCACCTAATATTACAGTATCCTTTGAGACTTTGCTTCACTCCTTGTCCTAGATGTCATTTATCTTGTACATTAACTTATTAAGATTTTGCCCTCCTTTTCATCCACAGTACTTACCATCCAACCCTTCCCTACCAGCAATTACAAAAGGACTGCACTGTTCAATTCACAATAGCAAAGATATGAAAGCAACCAAGATGCTTACCGATGACTGGATAAAGAAAATGTGGTATTCATGGGATGGAAGAAGCCCAAATCTTTCCTCACAGGATCCAAGCTCACTGGAACAACAGCCAGGAGCCCTGAGCAGTCCGCAGAAATAGCGGAATAGTAAGCTTCCTTCGGGACTAGGGAGAGGAGCTTTCTCTGGTCCTTACTTAGTTCCAACTTTGGATCCCCACTCTCTTGCAATGACCATCAGGGTCACTCCGGAGCCCCCACCCCAAAACACACACACACAAATTAAAATAGATAGACACACACACAAATTAGAATAGACAGAGAACAAGGAAAAGCTTAGAAACAGACAGGAAACAGTCAGCGTGGACTCACACATACCTTACTATAGGACACAAAGATTAGTTACTCCTCACTGGGGTATTGAAGATTTCTCTGCACACCCCTCCTAAAATTGTTCTGCACCTCAACTGTTGACATAGCCTTATTAGAGTTATAAGCCAGCTTAGACTATCCGAAAATCTGCCAAGTTCAGCAAAATTATGCTTCAACACTATAAACCATTAAATAGTAAAACGAAAATAGACACGAGACAGCTGAATAGTACCCTATAGGCATTTTAAGGTGTATAGAAGCCGATTGTATATAAACCAAAATTGAAATGTCAATGAAGTAGTCACAGGATGTGGTTAAGAACTTGCATTTTTTTTCACATATTAGTTACTCAATACCATTGCTAATAATTCTATAATGTTGTAAATTGTTGTTGATATTATGTTGTGGCCTTTAATTGATTGGGATGATATTCTGCCAGCCCTGCCTTCAGACCAGAGATGGTCTCCTCAAGAAACCATTGAATTTATCTGGACAATAAGATGCTGGGCTCTATGCCTGGTATATGCTTGCAATGAAAGAATCTTGACTGAATTTCAACTATAATACTGCAACAAGGTGGAGGAATCCACCATGGGGGGAGGACATGGGGAGGGGTGGCGGAAATCCCAGAGCCTATGAAACGGCATCCCATAATGTTATGTAATTAATATGAAATAAATAAATTTTTAAAAAATGTGGTATTCATTATGGAATATTACTCAGCTGTAAAAAAGAATGAAATCTTTTGTAACAAAATGGGTTCAACTGGAAGCCATTTATTTAGCGAAATAAGTCAGTCTCAGACAAATATATGATTTCCCTGATCTGTGGTAACTAATAAACAGAGAACAACAAAAATGGTACGTATATGAGATTGACATCTTGGGATTTGACTACTGTCTATATCCTTTGCCTATACTCTCAAAGAATAATAATTTGTTTCTTTTTTACTTGCTATGTGTTGATATTATTACCTAGTAGAGTGTCAAGTCTGAGTTTAAGTGAATGAAGATATACCACTGCAAAAATTAGGAAAAAAATAAGGAAGGATGAGGGTGGATGCAGAATGTGGGCAGGACGGGAGGTAGGGTAGGAAGTATTGCTGTGCTCCAAAATCTATCACAAAATGTGAAATGTGTTCACTTCATATAAATTTTAAATTAAATTAAAAAGAAGAAAGAAAACAACTGCTTTATTGCCATTTTGGTTTTTAAAAAATGTTAAGTCTCTTTACATCTTCCACGTAAAATCTTCAGATATGTTTGATGTTGAAAGAAGAAAGCCAATGAATCAAGATTACAACCTCATTTGGATTACAATTCACAATGCTCCAAATGCAATTTTAAGATCATTAGCAAGCTTCCTTGGAATCGAACCTGTCACTTGTCCACAGAACCAGGAGGTCCTGTTTCTGCTGAGCTGCAAATCCAAAAACACTGGGGAGGCTGAGTCGGCCGCACCTCTAGGTGTTTCCCTGTGTCTGTTACATTCATTTTCACCTGTAGACAGAGAATCTGATTTCAAAGAGCCTTTTCCATGCACTATCCAGTGCACCAAGCAGGGATCAACATGGGAGGCTCATTAGGTTAGCATCTGTCCAAACAAATTGCACATGTGATAACTAAATTACCCGTTAAAATAAAAGAAATTCAGACTCTACCATTACCATTTAATTCTGACGCACATTAAATGGATGTCTTCAGAAAAGTAGCAGCTGATTGTCAAGTATAATTATACCTAAGTAGTAGTTAAATTGTCCAAGAAACATCATAAACTTTGGAGAGTTAATTCTGAATATAGCAAAATATTCAAGTTAGATTTTTGTTGTACCAGTGATCAATCTGGCTTTACAGCATAATTCTATAACTACATAATAGGCCTTTGACTTCCACAAAAACAACATACCTTTGTAGACCATGATTAAATGCAAAGTGGGTGTGTGAGTTTTGCTCTTTTGATGTGGCAGTTGAAGAGGAATTAAAATTCTTTCTTAGACCCATTTGTGGGGAGTACACATGGATGTGTCCTGAAGTGTAGAAATATCTGTCACAACTCACACCTGAAATAATCTTGCCAAACTAGAAAACACTTTTCTTTCCGACTTCGAGTAACTTTATTCAACAAGACTAGGTCCAATTGTTAAAACTTTATCTCAAAATCTTTCACAATTTGTATTAATCTCAGCATCTTTAGCTCTTTCCAGGATTAGGTTAGGCTGTACCTTATTACAAAGTCAGATATACATGATTCTGCTGCTAGATAGTGACTTGAGGTCCCAGGTCATCCAGACCTTATTAGCAGCATCAGAAAGGGTAGATAGCAAGAAGCCTGTCATGGGGGATGTGGGATCACCTCCACCACTGCTCTTTGCTCTTGGTGTGACTTGTGAACCCTAACCCCAGCCTGATCTGCCCATCCCACCTCCCATCCTGCAGACCAGTCTTAGAAACCCTTAACTCCTTACACCAGCTAAATTTCTGCAGACTTTCCTGTTTAGACCTATAGGGGCATCGAAGATCATCCTACTTCACCAATGTAGGCTGCACTCCTGATCACAATGACCCAAATCTCACCTCCTTCTTTCATGCTTGCCATTGTGTAACATTTATTTAATGGGATCCTCCATCATCCATATTTGTTTCCTAGCAAATCTGGAACCCACAGCTATTAAGAAGTACTGCAGAATAATTCTTATTCTATTGGATCAAGATAGAGCTGATATATAAATTAGAAAGTTGATTAAAGAGACCAGCTCTGGGACACAGTGGGTTAAGACACTGCTTGTGACACCAACATCCCATATCAGAGCACTGACATCCTGTCCTTCCTGCTCTGCTTCCAACCCAGCTTCCTTCTAAAGTGCCTGGCAAGGTCAAAGTACTTGGGATCTGCCATATGTGTAGGAGACCTGGAAGTTGTTTCTAGCTTCTGAATCTGGCCTGGTATAGACCAGAGTTTCAAGTATTTGGAGAGTTAACCTGCAGGTGGAAGATCTGTCACTCACCTTTTCAGGTAAATAAATATGAATCTTTTAAAAAAAAAGTTGATCAGGGCCCAGTGGCATGGCCTAGTGGCTAAAGTCCTCGCCTTGAGTGTGCCAGGAACCCATATGAGCGCCAGTTCTAATCCCAGCAGCTGCTCTGCCCATTAAGCTCCCTGCTTGTGGCCCGGGAAAACAGTTGAGGACAGCCCAATGCATTGGGACCCTGCACCCGCATGGGAGACCTGGAGGAGGTTCCTGGCTCCTGTCTTCGGATCGGCACAGCTCTGGCCGTTGCGCTCACTTGGGGAGTGAATCATCGGACGGAAGATCTTCCTCTCTGTCTCTCCTCTCTGTATATCTGACTTTGTAATAAATAAATCTTTAAAAAAAGTTGATCAAGGAAACCATTAAAATTGTGTGAACACATTTTAAATGTCTTATTTTAACAAAAAAATTAAGTGTACTTACATACCAATCTGATCAGTGCATGAATTGTCATTCTCACATAAACTATTTCACAGTATATTGTTTATAATTTCTCGTTTGTGCGGTTGTTGTGTAATAGAGAAAGCTGCTACCTGCAATTCTGGCATCCCATACGGGTACCAATTTGAGCTTTGCCTGCTCCACTTACCATTCAGCTTCCTGTTAAGGCACCTGAGAAAGATGGGGGGGATGTTTAAATGCCTGGGCTCCTGCATCCATGTGGAAGCTCCAGAAGCAGCACTGGGCTCGTGGCAGCAGCCACTAGGGAGTGAACCAGTGAATGGAAGCTCTCTTTGTCTCTCCCACTTTCTGACTTTCAAATCAATAAATCAATAGATCTTTAAAACACTGAGTCTAGCTTAAAATTTTTTATAGTAGGTGGAAAACCTATAGGTACTTCTAAATTAAGTTTATCATTATTTTTTTCATTCTTAAAAGCTTTCTTTAAAACTTATAGTGAATACCTTTACTCTAATACACTTGACTTCTTTAGCCATTTACAAAACATTTGACTTTGTTTCTATATTCATGAATCAGTAATCCACACACCATACATTATGTTTTCTAATTATAATCAGTAAACAGTTTTAGGGACATATGCAATGAATTCTTGCTGAGTGTATGATTCAGCTACTAGGAATAGAAACAAGAAAAGCAGCATCCTTGAAAGTGCAGTGGGCATCCTTTCACATTGTGAAAAGGATAGGGAGATACCCAGAATCAGATGAAACATCTCCTGGCCAAAGACACAGAGCATTTTCTAGCTTAACTCAAGAAAAAGAAAACTCTCAAACCCTCCATAGCAATATGGGGGAAAAGATCTGACTGAATCATGTGTTTCCCACAAGACTGACTCTGGTTGCTAGGGAAATCAGGTGCTGTGAAAGTTCAACTTAGGTCATAAAGTTGTTACCAGCACCCCAAGAGCAGCATACAACACAGCCTGTATAGGGTGTATGGCAATAAACAAATTCAACTAGTTCAAATCATTTGCCTGTGGTGGCAAATGGCAAATGAAAAATTCTTGTAAGAAGTTACATTAGATCAGTATCAAATTTTCTTCTTCTCCTATTTTAAGTTTGCTTAACTTTCTTTTTTATTATTTGCTTTTATTATTTGCTTTTATAAAGATTTTTTTTGGGGGGGGGCCCAGTGGCGTGGCCTAGCAGCTAAAGTCCTCGCCTTGAGCGCCCCGGGATCCCATATGGGCGCCAGTTCTAATCCCAGCAGCTCCACTTCCCATCCAGCTCCCTGCTTGTGGCCTGGGAAAACAGTTGAGGATGGCCCAATGCATTGGGACCCTGCACCCGCGTGGGAGACCTGGAGGAGGTTCCTGGCTCCTGGTTTTGGATCGGCGCACCGGCCCGTTGCGGCTCACTTGGGGAGTGAAACATCGGACGGAAGATCTTCCTCTCTGTCTCTCCTCCTCTGTGTATATCTGACTTTGTAATAAACATTAAAAAAATCTTTAAAAAAAAAAAGAATCCACTGGCTGACATAGTCTCTTCATGGTTGGGGGTCTGAGATCAGCAGTTTAGTTGGAGGGATCCCCAAAGAAACTTTGGCTAAGGTGATCCTAGACCTGATTCTTATGTGTGAATGCCAGTATAGGGTCCAACACAATCCTTCGCCCCAATCAGATGGACCTACATTTATTTCAACTCGCTGACTTTCCTTTTCTTATGTATCAACTGTCTGCAAACTATGCATACCCCGCCCCTCTGTTTGGGTCCCAGACACCATCCATCCCTCCTATACTAAACCACTGACCTCCTGGAGATGCTGCCTCACCTCAAGCCATCAATTTCCTCTTTCTCCATTTCCAACAGCATATAAGTTGCTTTACTTAATTAAAAAACTCAAAAATTAAAAAAAATCCATTTTGTTTCCCTCATACTACTTTTTCAAATAGTAAAAAAAAATCTGCTTTCCCTGAGTAAATTATCTAATACTGTTGTCTTCCAATTTCTCTCTTGAACTCTCTACAATAAAATTTTTCTTCGTATTTATTACTCCACCACCAAAACTGTTATTTTCAAGCTAACCACTGAAATGTGCATAGCTAAATCCAACGATTAATTCTCTATTCTCATCCTGTTGAACCTACCAAAAGTACTTAGGGTTTTCGGTAGAGTCTTGTTTTTTAAAACTAGTGACATTTGAAGGAATACTGTTTCACCTTGCACAGTCTCACACTTGTGTCAAGTCTAGCAGCTAACCCTGTGAGGTCGTTCTCCCTGGGCCATCATCTCAATGCCTCACATTCACTCATACAGTGGTTGATGGGAAACTATCATTTGTCAGTTACCTGTCTGTCCCTCACCAGATGACCAGGAAAATAACGTCTTCAGGTGGGCAAGAAAGGAACTGCCCAGCCATCTCCTAATTGGTTAGACCAACAATGGGGAAAGTTTTCAGCAAGTTCTTGTCCAAACAAGGAGCTTAAAAGCCCAAGGCACCTTTGGAAACCTTAGTGTCTCTCTCTCTTTTCAGGACACCACTCATCCCCCAGCACTCTCCAAGGGGGTGCTTTCCCCTTCCTTCTTTTCGTATTCACTTGTTCACTTTGCAAATAAAGATTCTCTGTGCCACAACCAATTCCCAGTTTTTTATTTCTATATTAAGCCAAGGAAAAAACCCACTCAGCTTTGCAGGTAACAAATGACTAGTCAATATTTCCATTTGTATAATAGGCATCTCAAGCTCAATGCTGTTGGCTCTAACAACTTATTTTGAAATTGTGATTTGGGGCTCGGTGCAGTGGCCTAGCAGCTAAAGTCATTATCTTGGACATGTCGAGATCCCATATGGGCACCAGCTCTAATCCCAACAACCCCACTTCTCATCCAGCTTCCTGCTTGTGGCCTGGGAAAGCAGTCAAGGACAGCCCAAAGCCTTGGGACCCTGCAGCCATATGAGACCTGGAAGAAGCTCCTGGCTTTGGACTGGCACAGCTCTGGCCATTGCAGTCACTTGGGGAGTGAATCATCGAATGGAAGATCTTCCTCTTTGTCCTTTCTCCTGTCTGTATATCTGACTTGCAATAAAAATAAACAAATCTTTAAAAACAATTGAGTTTGTTCCAACATGGTTGATACATTAAAGAATTTGAGCATAACACTGATTTTCTTTTATGTGACTATAAAAAAATTTGGTGAATGCACCTATTTGAGTCACATAGAAACACAAAAAATGCATACAAAATCTTCAGTTGCCTTGGCTCACACTGTGCACACTGTGTATTATACCGTTGATTTTTAAAATTCCATATCTTCTTTAAATTTTATTTTATCAAGGTGGAACAGTCTATTCCTTCAGCTGTCCCTTGTTTTCTTTTTTTTTAAGATTTTATTATTATTGGAATGCCGGATATACAGAGAGGAGGAGACACAGAGAGGAAGATCTTCCATCCGATGTTTCACTCCCCAAGTGAGCTGCAATGGCTGGTGCGCGCCGATCCGAAGCCGGGAACCAGGAACCTCTTCCAGGTCTCCCACGCGGGTGCAGGGTCCCAATGCATTGGGCCGTCCTCAACTGTTTTCCCAGGCCACAAGCAGGGAGCTGGATGGGAAGTGGAGCTGCTGGGATTAGAACTGGCGCCCATATGGGATCCCGGGGCGTTCAAGGCGAGGACTTTTAGCTGCTAGGCCACCATGCCGGGCCCTGTCCCTTGTTTTCAAGACTCAACCTAAACACATGTGCCTTCCAACACTGTTGAAGTTGATTTGAAAGAGTATTATAGAGGGCTGTCATGTTCAAAATGAATATCACTCCAGACATGGTTCCACAAGACAGCAGACACTGAAAGACAGCTCACTTATCTTGCGATGTTATTTGTCAACTGGTATAGCACAAGATTGCACGAGCTGTTTGTCAGTTACAATGTATGTTCAAGGTCTTTTGCAGGAACTCTTAATTTATTTGTCATGCACTACATTTATGTAACTGATTAAGCCTAAAGGTAGGGTTAACATTCATTGTTGAATTTCATTTATTGTTAAATATCTCAGTATTCCCCAAAGCATCTACATATTTCATTATTGTTAAACTGAATAGATTTGAAACTTAACCACCATAATGTAAATGAAGGACCCAGCCTCTTATCTCTCCTTTAACCCAAGGTATCCTTGCCTGTTCCCTATCACAAGTTCATTAACTTAGGGAAGTGACTCAGTTTGCCCTATGAAGTTCTAATCACCAGACTCAAGAAACCATTTGCTTCTCCATTAGAAGAATGTTGATCGGCAGTGTTGTCCTGAAGTGACCTGTGTAGGATGATTCCAGGTTTCAGCAAAATGTAACTGCCACCTTCACATAACCAAGACCAACTGGAGCCCTCCTAACCATCCTAAGTTCCCTAAAGAGCACATCATTAGTGACCAATCATAGGAAGGTCATGAGCTCCATTGACCAATCAGGCACTTGGACATGAGCTGATCATGCACTTCTCAGCACAAATTCCAGTTACAAGAACCTTCACCCCTATCTCCTTGGGGAGCCTTGGAAGAAGGCAATCGCTACCTACTTCCTTACTCTACATTTTGCAATAAATACCTACTTTCTTCCACCACTCTGTAAGTGATTGATTGGCTTTCTGTGTGCCACATGAGCAGACTCAGTTGGGGGTTCTACAGCCAAGCCTCCAATTAGTTGTTAAGCAAAAATTGGTGACCACGAAGGGACTACAGCACCAAGTGAGATCCTGGCCCGAGGCACTCAGCCACTGCTCAACAATCACCCTTAGGACTCTTGCAGCTACATGAATACATGTTTATTTCAGACACATTCTCACATAGGCGATTGCTGATCATGTGTCGCTGGCGAAAGGTGTTTGTTACAAGAAACTAGATTTAGTGTTAAGATCTAGGGAGATGTTTTTGATAAGTAGCAATCCCATGTGTGATGATGCCAAGGTAATAGCTCTTGTGTTCCAGGGTAGTAACTGTTATGTTAATTGGTTCAGCTGTGCCTGAATGTTGAGTTTAAGAGACTGTCTTCCTTTTTGGAGCTAGAGATAGCACTGCCTTGAGAATTTGTTTCAGTTGTGATTGGACACTGGATTAAACAATCTTTCTTTTTTGAGCTAGAGAGATCATTGCCTTGAGAAATTTCTTTCTCACTTGTTAAACTTGTTTTGTTGCTTGGGTCACCAGGTCCACTGCGAAAGTAAGAATGTGTGATCAAAACTCTATTCTTACAGTCCCTAGGCTAGATTTTGTAAAATTAAGAAATTTATTTTGCTTTTAACCTATAAAAGAAAGAGATGGTGTTTCACAGCAACACAGCTTGGCCTCAGTACTCCTTGAGACAGAATAAAAATGATTGTTTATGATTTATGTCACTCCTCTCCAATGAAAATTAGAGTAAGTTCCATATATGCAAGCTTTTATGTTGTCATAACATAGTGAGCCATACACAATGGTTCCCCGGAAAATGTTAAAAAGGCTGTATCTCTCTTCTTGTAAGTAATTTGGCTATTTGGATTGTATGGAAAGTAATGTCAAGATGTGAAATGATGCTAAACTTTAAGTTATGTTAACATAGAAATGTTATTTATATAAATGTCCTAGAAAATACATAATACAATAGAACCATCAGATTTCTGTTTTATCAGTCATGGTGAGTATCTTGATAAAAGATGACCCCAAGGCCTAAGAATTTTTGTAAAATTCTTCAGATGGTTTCTAAAATACTGTAAGGAATGAGAATAAATGATTCTCTTTGCCAATTAAAGAGTTTTATAATTCTAACCATGGCTTTTAAAGTCTGTTATACACAATTTTGTATTCTTTAAAAATATTTGCAGTCATATTTATGGAGAAGACTAACAAGTGCTCTTGAGTATAGGTTTCTGACAGCTTTAACACCAGTGGACTTGGGCCCAGCATAATGGCTTAGGATCAGCTGAGCTCCAGCCATTGCAGTCATTTGGGGATTGAACCAGTGGATGGAAACTCTATTTCCTTCTCAATGTAAATCTGCCTTTCCAATTAAAAATAAGGAAATCTTTTAAAAAAATATGTTCAGGAACTCTGACAAAAAAGAACTATGAAATCCATAAAACTGCTAATAGGGATCAAACAAAAATGACCTAAGATTGAATGAATTAATAAAATCTGTAGATCTCTATTTTTTATTCAAAGTACTGTTAGATCTATATTCACCTGTTTTCTAGTTTTGGGAAAACTTTCCTACAGTTTCTATGATTGTCCAGTGCTTTGGGATAGCTTTATGAATTAAAGTTTTTACTTTTTCCCCTAATCCCTCTAAAATGCAACTTTTTGAAGGATTTCAGGTCTCTTCAGCAATGTGACTGTATGAACTCAGTATCTGCTTTTGCCTTAACAGGATAGAGTTGGAAACATTGGCATGTCTGATATGTGCAGAATGCTTGGCTTCAAAGGTCCTTAGTCTTGCAGTAAGTGGAGAAGCCTATTCTTTAATAGGTCCTACAAATCCAAGAGTAGATAGTATAATTTTGGGGGGGGAAAAAGTCCACCTTGGATTGAACTTTTGGGAGTTTGTGAGTCAGATTATTATGGGTACTTAATGCAGATAATCTAGCAAGAAACTATAGAAACACAATTTCTTCAGCTTTCATCATACGTGTAAAAATGCTAGCTTGGTTCTGGCTTCATTACTGCTCTGGCATGGTGACGCATCAGCAAGATAACGCCGGGCAGATGCTAACTGGGCCAAATGCTATCATGACATGGAGGACCTCCACAGCTAACTCTGGGACCAGAAGTTTCTTAACAAGTTTCCTCCATTCTAAGTCTGAAAACACCCTGCTGATTAACAGCCCGAAGTGGCCAGAGCTGTGGCCTCCCCAATTCCCTCAGGACTGAGAGTAACAAAAAACAGAGACCTTGAAATCAAACCCCACAACATAGAAGCATGACCCAGCCTTGTATTTGTCTCCTTTAATCCCAGGAGTCCTTGCCTGTCCTCCATCATAAGGATTCACTGACTACTGTAATCACCAGACTCAGTGTTATCTGCTTCTCTGATATCTTAGTGATTTGTGTAGTGGGATTCCAGGTTTGGGTGGAATGTAATTGACACCTGCCTAGAACCCACAGATCAACTGGAGCCCACCAAGCCATCATAAATTCCTTAAAGAGCACAAAAGCATCACTGACGAATCACAGGAAGGTCATGAGTTACACTGACCAATCAGAAACTTAGACACAAGGTGGTCATGCACCTCTCAGTTCAAATTTTAATCTAAAAGAACTTTCACTCTTAATTTCTTGGGGCATCAAGGAATTAAACAATAGCTCTTTACTCCACACTTTGTAATAAAAACCTGCTTTCTTCCACCAGCCCGATGTCAGTTATTGGCTTTCTGCACATTGGACACACAGACCCAGTATGGGCTGGGGGTGGTGGGCACAGAGGCCTTCCACAGCTTCCGGCTAGATGGGGGTGTTGTTCAGCAACAGATTTTTGTTTTGCTTGAGGCTGTTAACACTGTGAGGAGTGATTCAAACATCCCATCTTGGACTAGGCACTGCTTCCTGCTTCCCCTTCTCACTGCTTGTTGTGGTTATCCACCACTGAGATGTGACCTCATGTCTTAACTGAGAACTTCACCCAGTGTTCTCTTGCAACCCCTCCCCTTAATTCCCACCCACCTACCAATCACTTGGGATAATCTCAGTCACCAGTCCCTGGGGCCTACCCGCAGCCCCTCCCAGCCAATTCCCCATGCCCCCCACACATTGCAGGATCACCTGGGTAATATAAAGTGAGCCTCCAGGTGTGCCCACTCCCCCTCTTCCCTCCCCCTTTTGCCTGGCTTTCCCCCCTCCTCCATCTTTCCCCTTTCTCCTGCCTTAGGCAGCCCCACCCTCCAAATCCTGCCACCATGGCAGGAGATATTTCCTTCCTAGCTTGCAGTAAACTAATCGTGAAAAGAGGACTTGGCTGCAGAAATGTGCTGTGTGTAAGAACTTTAATGAGACCATCCAGGCCTGCTGAGGTCTTGGCCACACCTTCAGGTTGGCGGCACCAGCATTGCCCACCCATTTTATAATTAATTAAGAGACCACCAATGGGGGACATCTTACCTGTAGGTTCCCCGCCCAACAAGGAGGGGTCAAGGAAGGCTTAAAATCCCAAGACCTTTCCTCAAACCTTTGGTGTCTCTCCCTCTCTCCTTTCAAGAGGCATCCCACCTCCTGGCCTTCCCTCCTGAGGTGCTTTCCCCTTCCCTCCCTTCCCTGCTCACCTGGTCCCTTCGCAAATAAACTTTTCTGTTTGCAACAGATTCCCGGCTTTTTATTTCTATACTAAGCTGAGGAAAGAACCCACCGGGCATTTCTGGTAACATTTAAGTGTGTTTAAAACCTAACCACAACTAAGCAGGTATCTGAATTGTTACTGCTTTTACAGTCTGACACGTCACACTTTTCTACCTCAGTATGTGATATGAGGTGAGAGTATTGCTTCTGCATAGTTTCCCAGCCATGCGCAAATCCAATACCCCACTTCATATCTGCAAATGCATTGATCAGAAAAATGCACCAACTTGAGTTTGCTACTAGATTTCCCTACTTACAAAAAAATGTCCTACCAACAGGAGTGTTAGTCACGTGAAGATTACAAATCATGGCAAACAAAAGTTAGAATTCTCAATATGTAGATTTTAAAAGCATTACAATAACACCATCTCTTCAATGATTCACTGTGGAAACTCCACAAGGATCAGGAGATATTCAATTCCCACAGCACTCTGCCAGGATTCCACTAAGTGCAAAGTTGAATCTCACATTTCCAATGAAGCCATCTTGTTTTGTGTAAAAAAATTTTAGAAGTTCTTTCAAATTAGACCGTTCCATTTCTATGAACTCATAAGGAAAAGACCCCTGGATCACATCAACAGAATGGAAAATTGTAAAAGCCAGGAGCCTCCTCCAGTTTTCACCTGACACAGTACCCTGTCTTTCAAAATATGTCCATATATTGTCAATCTGTGGCTTCCCCTCCCCCCATTCGCAGATGGAGGGTTAGAAGGGGTGGAGGCAACAGGGAAAAAGGACTCTAATGACTGTATTTTCCAGCAATTTTTTTCATTCCACGCTTTTCAAAATCCACAGGAGAGTGCATGTAAATAGACCTCTCTAATGGATGTCTGGTTACCATCGACTCTTAGCAGATTTACTCCATTAAGGGCTTTCTGTAGAAAAAGGACACAATGCCCCACAATGCAGAGGGTCAACCCTAAAAAATAAAACAACCGAGTGGGGCAGTGCAAGAAGAGAAACCCAAACAGCCCCAGGTGGTGAAAGGCTCTTGGTTGTTTATCAAAAAGGAAGCTCAATCAGGGGCCTGATGCCTGGGCTAATCTGTTTCTTTCCCTTTTTTCTCCTCTCTCAGGAAGGAAGCCATTCAGGCAACGAACAGGCTCTTATCCCTGCTTCTTATCATCCACCAAAGAGCCTGTGCTGGAAATGAAATTCAGAGCCACAACCAGAAAAGGCTGTTTCCTTAATTGAGAGCCTTGCTTTTGAAGTCTCCCCAGCGGAGGCCCGAGCTGGCAAGGGCCCCCCTGGCCAACATCACTCGTGTGTAATCTATCACACACCAGAAGCAGCTGCTCCACGCCGCGGAGCTTTTTTGAATGGCCTTTAATAAGATTTCTCAACCTTCCAACGAGGCAGGCAAGCAGGCAGAGGGAGGGCCGGTGTTCAGAAAAGCCACTGATCAAAGGCTTCAGGATTTTACCGCTCTGGGGCTTCCTGCCAAAGACTTCTCAGTCAAGATTCTGCAGTTCTGGGGGGAGGAGGGTGGATTTTCAGCACCCTTAGGGGGCTTCCCACCTGTTCCTTCCCCAGTGAAACTCCTGCCAGCCCCACAGGATGGGCTTTAGAATCCTTCTTCCAATTCCTGCAATGTATGGGTATTAAAGGAATATTCTTTCAGATTTTTGTTATCAACTTTGGGTTATGTGAGACCCATGAGGTTGCCAAGAGCTCTGGCAGAATATATAATGAATAAAGCAAACACCCCTTTTGAAATTGATTTGGGAGAAGATGTTATTTAAAAAGAAAAACAAAACAAAAACAGCCAAGCTCAACCTGTAATGGAGTTAATATCTTCCATAAATGACTAGACATAAAGACAACATTGTCCTAGGAGTTCAGTGATACCCAACCTAAGAAGCTCTTAGCACAAAAATTCTACAGAGATCAGAAATGTTATTAGTCTGTTTAGTTTAAGCCTGATTGAGGGTGCCTCAGTACTACAGTCCCTATGTGGCTAAATGCAACCCGCTTGGGATGGAAGTAAATGACAAGCCCAATTTTGAATACTCTTGTAACAAAGATGGAGCCTGGGTCGCTGCAGTTGGGTGAGCTGCCATCAGCCTGAGGTGGTCCAGCTGATCAAATAAGACAAAGCACTGAGCTCCAACCCATTGGGATATTTCTGTAGGACACTCCTGTTTTCCTGAATTCTGTTTGATCAAATTGCAGTCCTGGAGTTCTTTAAAAAGGTTGTGGTTCTGATGATCACCTGCTTCTAGATTTGTGAATAAAACGTAGTTGAGAATCTCAAACTAAATTTGCCCTAATTTGATTCTTTGTCAAGTTTATTGTGTTAGCATTACCCCTCTGGCTTGCAGAGCCCTTAGCTATCAGGGAGACTGGCAAGGCGCACACCAAGGGGGCAACACTGAAGCACAGAAGACTCAAGACTTTTTCAGCTATTGCATTATAGTTGCAGCTGCGTGTAACACCTCTCTGCACTTTGTACCTGACGACAGTGTGTCCCAGGCAAGGTTCCCATGTCGTGAGGCAGGTCTCCGATGTGTCAATGTTAAGAGCTGATGAGAGCTTTTTTAAGAGATGGAGTTTACTTGGTAGAGTTGTGTTCTTGGAGGTGCTGCCCTTGAAAGCAGTTACCACAGTCTGTTGGGGACCCATCTCACCATGTTCTCTCTTCCCACCATTTGTGAGCTGTTCTGCCAGATCATCATCATGAGACAGAGGGGGAGTGTGCACTGGTGCCAGGGCCTTAGACCTTCAGAACTGTGGGTTAAGTCAACCTGTTCTTCACTAAGTACTCAGCTTTTGGCATTTCATTGCAGTAACAGAAAATGGATTCCATTGAAGGCCACCGTCAGCTCCATGAGAGCGCTCACCTTCCTCTGCCACACGCAGCTCCTCAGCATCTTCTCTCCCACTTGCTTTTCCATCTACTCCACATTCACCAGCCCCTTTCCACCTTCACCCTTTTTCCCATTGACATATTGTGTCCTGTATTTAGTAAAAATCTCAAAGGAGACCAGTCTAATTCTGTGACTTCTTTCTCTTCTGTCTTGGCTGCTAAGCTTAAGACAAATCTTGCTGCTCAGACTTATATCACTGTATGTCATGGATTCTAACAGCAACAGGAAATGCCTCTACACGCAGCATAGTTCACTCTCCTGCAGCCCTATCCAACTTCCTCTCAGCACACGACTTGGACTATCTGGTAACTGAGGAAATGGAGACCATTGCTCCTCTATGGACACACTAATGCATACTTAGACTCATTCCTGTCTTCTGCACTCACATACAAAATGGCAAAGTCAGACGTCTTCTTCCTGTCCAAGGCTTCAGCTATATCCCTTTCCCTGTCTTCACAATCTCTTGCTTCTTACTCTTGAGTGGGGCTCCTAAATGCCCTTCCCTGCATTCCTTCTCATTCACATACATAAACTGCCTTTCATTCCAGCTTCTACCCTTCCTTCTTTTAACTGCCAAGCTTCCTGAAGGTCTCACACAATACTCCATTTTAACTGCATGTGCACACCTATGCTCCGGCTCCACCCCTCCCCCTCTAGGAATTCATACTGTTGCTACAGGCTCCTTCTGTGGTAGAACTCCAAACCTGAATCCATTCGCCTAACCACTGGCATGATGGTGGTACAAGAAGTTAGGTATTTATTTGCAAAGTGTACTGCAGGAACTCAGAGCCCTCACTTAATTCCTGTTACCCCCCGACCCCCACACAGTGATTAAGATATTAACCACTGTGGGATGAGGTTAAGAGGTGCTAGGCGCAGCTCATGAGCAGATCCCTGGTTGGTCTGCAGTGCTCACGACTGTCTTTGAGTGGTAGGGATTCTGTATTCTTTTGGGAATTCTGATGATGGCACAGTGGGTTTCATTCAATCAGGTGGTAGCTACTATTTTTTTCACCCTTCAGAGCTTGAGGTTCATGGAAAGCCCACAAGACTAAACATCAAGTGGTTAACTCTGGAGGCAATAAATAACCTCATGGGTCTGGGGATCAAGGACCTAACATCCCTCAATTCAGTGAGTTAATTTTAGTAACAGGTTGGTTTGTTAAGAACTTTTAAGCCAACAGAGACCAAGGCCTGGTGGTATCTGGTATCCACATCAAAGACACTACATAGCGGATGGGTTTTATCTCCAGGCCCTGTGCTATTAGATCTAGCTACAGCATTTCCTTTAACTTTACTAACACTCTGTAGTGATTTCCATGACAACCTTGTGGTTCTCCTGCCTCCTCTGCAATCACTCCTCGGCCTCCTCCTTCAGGATTATTAATTTGCTTGAATCTTTACTGAGAGAGTCTGCTAAATCCAAACGGGTTCAGGGTTTAACAGGAGGATCACCAGGATGAGAGAAGGGAAGGAAAGTAACCAAAGGAGTCTAACAGAATAATCCCTTGGTTACTACAACCTCCACATGTTCCATCACTGGCAGTCAGTACTGATTATGCTGGTTCCTTTTCAGGCCTCAACCTTCTTCTCACTCTAAACATTTGTCCCTGGTTGTCATACCCTGAACTCAACGGCTTTACCTCCTACATGATTCCAGCCTGAAATGCACACAACTGCCTACGTCGCTGCTTAAGTATCCCATTGGCAGCTCAAAATCATGACCTTGTTAGCCTTTATATCATCTTAATGAAACTCATCTCCCACATCAGATTAGTCAGACAGTTAATGTTATCTCCTAATTTTCTCACCTTCGTTGGTTCTCCCACACAAAATAATGATTTGTTTCAGGAATATGTTATTTTTTTCCCCTCAGATCACTATTACAGCCCCTAGTTTATTGCTGTGTTACTGATCCTGCTATACTCCAATCTATATCCCATATTGTTTCACATAGAACCTTTCCAAACCTGATTTAAGAGCAACCGTTTGGGGGTCAGTGCAGTGTTCCAAAGCATAATCCTCTTCCTTGTGGTGCTAGCATTCCACATGGGCACTGGTTCTAATCCCAGCTGCTCCACTTTCATTCAGCCCTCTGTTTATGGCCTGGGAAAGCAGCATAGAATGGCCCAAGGCCTTGGGACTCTGAACCCATATGGGAGACCAGAAAGAAGTTCCTGGCTCCCAGCTTTGGATCCGCTCAGCTCTGGCTGTTGTGGCCATTTGGGGAGTAAACCAGCAGATGGAAGACCTTCTCTATAAAATTTGCCTATTAAATAGAGATAAAAATAAAAGCAAATATATATATAAAAAAGTGTTCCTCTGGATTCCCTTAACAAGCTAAAACTCAAAGGAGTTTCCTGCAGCTATGTCACCATTTGACCCTCTCTTCCTACTATATGCAATTGACTGAAGTATAAATGTGATCCCAGCTAAACCCATCAGATTCACCTCAGAATTTACAGTGAAGACACAGAAAAGTCTTGACAGTCATGTTAGAGAAATAACAATTCTCTAGGTTAATTTTTGTATGTCCCTTTCTATGAGATCTAAATAAAGAAAACAAGAGCATGCAGTGTTTTTTCTTTTGTTTTGAGAAGGAAACTTAAAGACCTTTTGAATTTAAAATAAAGATAAGACCTGGTTCCTACACTCAATTCAACTTAGATTTGATTGCTAAGCATGAAGTAGGAATTGACATAAAACAATACTGATATTGTCAGAACTTGCTTAGATCATAATAACAAAGAAATCATTCCTGGTAAACTCTTTGGTTTGTTCTTTCTTTCCCTCCTCTCTTCCTGGTGGACCTCCTACTAAACCTTTGAATGTCTATGGATGCAGCAGTAGCAATGGTTGGTTGAAAGTCTGGGTTTTAAAACCAAACTAACAGATTAAAAATCTTACCCTTTGCACCAACAGTATGACTTGTGGGCATGTTTCTAAACCTGTTTGAGTCTTGGTTTCTCCCTTTACTCAACAGGACAATAAGGGCAGGCATTTAGCCTAGTGGTAATGGTACCTGCATACTATTTCCGAGTACCTGATGGCTCTGGCCCTGGGAATTGGGTTCTTGCCAGCCACATGGACTGCATCTCTGGCTTCCGGCTTTGGTCTGGCCCAATCCCGGCTGTTTGTCACTGTCTCTTCCCCTCAAATAAACAAACATTTTAGAAGTGGAACAATATACAACTCTTCATAGGGCTTAGTAAAGCTTAAATGACATTGTGTATGTAAAGAATATAATACCGACTGGGAGGGTAGTGGGTAATATTATCTGCCAGTCACTGGGGTCCTGTGGTTTCTCTGGCCGACTGCTGCTTCTAGCCCATGGCTACTACTCACTCTTGTCTCCAATACTCCTCAGTTTTGAGGAGTCTGAGGCCTGGGTATGGAATTGCAATTGTTTTTATGGGACAGGCAGGCTCTACATAGGGAATGAGGTAGGATTTGGTGATATTAGGAAACAGCCAGAGTTTAGAATGTCCAGACTGACATCTGAAAAGATAAAGCACTCATAAAGAGCTGGTCTACCACTCTCCAATCACACTGTCCTATCTGATCCTCCTTAGACCCACCATGAACATGCCTGCCTTACTCCTGCCATTTTCCTTGCCTGAAAAGCCCTTTTCCCATATTCTCACCTCTGTCTCCTTGTCTCATGCAATTTCTGCTGGTATGGGTAACCTCTTTTTCTGGACACTACTGAACATAGGTCTATTCTCCCACGTAAGCTGTTATGCTACTTGCAGTCTCCACGGCACCTATTGCTATGTAAAATTATATTTAGTTGCTTGTTTGTGTGTAGGCATTTGAGAGCAGGGTCTGTGTGTTTCGGTACTTCTGTTTAGTGCAATTCTTGAAACTTAATAGGTATTCAGTAAATATTTATATATTTAAAGAAATTAACATAATTACAAAAATGTAAGCAATATAAACAATTAGATAAAAAAATTTGTCTAGAGAGGCTTGGGATAAATGATGAATTGTGCTGATAAAAAAACAGCCCAGAAGGTTGTCCAGAAATAAACTAGGATGAGTAAGGCAGATTTAGGTGAGAGAATGCTTTTGCTAAAGCAGAATTCGTCTCTACAAAAACAAAAAGGGGTGGAAAATGGTGGTGGTGGTTGTCACAGTGAACTCAGGACCACCATGGGCAGCTGTCAGGTTGTATGTCATGCAAAAAGCATCATTTCTGGGTCTGACCCAGTAACACAGCAAGCTAATCCTCTGCCTGCAGCTTCAGTATTCTATACTGAAACTGGCTTTGTGTTCCAGATGCTCCTCCTCCACGCTTTAATTTTTATTTGAAAGATTTCACAGAAAGAAGCGCGTGCACACACACACACACCCCGAGAAGAGCAGAGGAGAGGAGGGGAGGGGAAAGTAGGAAGGGAAAGAAGGGGAGAGGGAGCGGGGGAAGAAAGGAAATGCCTTCTATTTGCTGTTTCACTCCCCAAATGGCTGCAATAGCTGGAGCTGAACCAATCTGGAGCCAGAAACTTCCACTGGGTCTCCCATGTGAGTGCAGGTTCCCAAGGAATTGAGCCACCCCCTGCTATTATCCCAGGCCATAAGCAAAGAGCTAAATCAGAAATGGAGTAACTGTAACACAAACTGGCACCTGTATGGGATGCCAGGATTAGCCTGCTATACCATTACACCAGCCCCGGCTGCTCCCCTTCACATTCAGCTCCCTATTTTTTTTCCTGGGAAAGGAATGGAAAAAAATCCTTGGGTCCCTGCACCCATGTGGGAGATCGGAGGAAACTGCAGGCTCCATATGGGCTCAGCTCCCAGCCTTGCAGGCATTGCAGCCACCTGGGGAGTGAGCCAGTAGACAGAAGATCTGTCTCTCTCCTCTGTAAATCTTTCAAATCAAGACAAAAATCTTTAAAATATAAAAAGGATCACTTATGAAAGCACGTCATTCATATTGAGAATTCTGATATTTGTTTGGTTTACACACCTATTATGCAGATTGGTGCACTTAAAGTTGGCTTTTCTTCTGCGGCTCTATTTTTCTTTTATATATTTTTTGAAATCTCTTCTTCAGATTGCATAGTATCTATCAATCCATCTTCAAATTTGACGGCTTTTCCCCCCAATCATCTCCAGTATACTGATTCCTGTAGTGAATTTCTCACACCTGTTTTGAGTCAGTTTCCATGTAGTTCGCCCTATTCTGTTTCTGTTACTGATGTCTTCTATCTGCTGAGACTCACATTTTATAAGAACATAGTTTCCATGACTTGAACAGCTTTATAATAGTTGCTTTTGATTCTCTGTCTAGGAAACCCATCACCGGGGTCCGTCACAAGGAAGTTCCCATTGCCTGCTTTCTCACTATGTGTGACTCAGGTTTTCTTCATTCTTTGTCTGCCTTGCCATGGTTGGAAATGCTTTTAAGTACTATACTGTGGAAATCCTAGCTAGTGATTTCCCTTCCTCATCTCTAGGACTTGCTTTGCTGTTTCCTTGCCGATTTCTTGGGTGGCCGGCCTGGCCCACTTGGGGAAGTACCCACTGTATGAACCCTGTGTTGCTCCCCCGGGGTGAACTTGGCTTTTGCCAAATTGTCTTTTCTCCTGACTTCTCTGGGAAGCTGTCTGCCTCTATGGGCACTACATTAGAGTTGGTAGGTTCCTTTGATTGTTCTATTCTATAAAAATACTCCAGTACATATATTACACAGCAGTCTGACCTAACTAAATTCAGGTTCTATAGCAGGATTAGTTTTTCAGGATTTCGTTCAATGACTTCAAGAAAGTTCTTCTTAGCTGCTGTTTCCCCTGGTTCTCTCTGAACTAGGTGGTCTATGTTTTAGCTCATCACCTTTAATTCAAAGTAACTAATTCTTAAGTGTTCCCTATAGATGTGTAATTTCTCACACTTTGCTTTAAATAAAGCCAATGTATTCAGGGAGAGTCTTGGAACTCCCTTTCTTATGAACTCCCTCTCCAATTGTTCAAAATATCTGAGCAATTATTCTGGGTGATCCCAATGTCCTTGGCTTGCCTGGCTTGGCATGGAACCTCTGCCCTGTGAGTCAGCTGGAGGCAAGAGTGATCAGGTCTCCTTATTCTTGGTTTTCTCTACCAGCATGGAGTCTCCACGAGGAAGTGGGTGGTGGAAGAGAGCTCTCAACTTCTCAACCACATACACCAGGAATTCTACTGCTCCAATACAAGAATCAAAGGGAAGAGAAACTCTGGTGGCTCCTTCTGGTGAGATACGGTAACCTTTGAACCAAGAGGGAACTCCAGTGGCCAGACCTGCCTAGAGTAGGGACCTCTAACTGAGTTGTAAAGGAAGGAAAGGCAAAGGGCAGAAGTTGATCATGGCTTGGAACTAGAGAATTTTTCTGTTCTTGAAATCAAGTTAAAAGTTTCTAAAGTAAACCTTTATTCCCTTGTAACCAAGTCTTTGTGACAGTTTCCAGAGGTATACTCTTGTAATGGTTTCCTCTGGTTTTCTTGTGTCCCTAGTGAATGGATCTAAGGCGTACTCCTGCTGCCTTCCAGGAGTCATGTACCTCTCACAATGCATTCGTCAGAGATTTGTATCCTGATAAAAAATAAGCACTTCTGACCATTGGCTGTAAGAAGTGTTACTCTAGCAAACTCAATGTGTTACAATAAGGAACACAATCTTCCAACACAGATCAGGAATTCATCATCCCACTGGGACTGGCTTCTCTTTATGTTACTTCCTTCTCCCTTTTGGCTGGACCTCCCTTTCACCCAATAGTTTTCCACCAGACTGAAGTCAATTGTCCTGAGGAATGGGGTGCCCCTTTCTAATTTACACAAAAGCTCCCTTGGGTCAACCACTGGCCTTGATGGTAATGCTTAGGGGATCAGGCAAGTACTGATGCTTGGAAGGGAAGTAGTTGCAGCCACAGACATGGAGTGGTGGCCTGACTGTTGTATTTGATGGTGCAGGTAGGTTACTGTGGGACTGAAGGGTCATGTAGTTCTGTGTTATTGTTTTTATTTTCATTATGCTGAGTGGCCCCTGTTTACTCCTGCAGATTCACTAATTTACACTCTTCCCGATTTCTGTTGTTCCTAGTAGCTTCCCTTTGTGAACTGTTGTCAGTTGGCTGCCTTGCTCCTGGCTTTTGCGTGGATTTAGAGAATTATCAGAGAGAAAAATGAGTAAGAGCTGGAGTATTTCTTCCCCTAATTTTCTCCCTGTTGGTTCAGCATAGGCTTGTTGTGGCTCCAGCTGAAGATCACAGCTCTTGACAGCCTTCTTTTTCTGGGTTGTGGTAACTATGTCCCGACCTTGAACTTTTGTGCCTCTTGAGTGATAATGGTTTTTAACTGAGACGAGTCCTGAAACACTATGGACCGTACTATTTGTTCCCCTAAATCCTGCACATAGTTTTCTAAATAGTCTTGATTAAACTCTTCTTATATTGCCGAATTTGAATGTTCCTTCTGCTTCCTGAAGGGACCCTGGCTGACAGTGACAATTCTGCCACAGATGGAAGTCAAATATCTTCAATATGGGAATCCTTTTTCAACCTTGCACCTGACCTTACCCCTGTGGCTTTGGGGATCATAGTGTAAGGTGGTTGTGGTACTGATGGCTGAGATGATAGTTAAGGAGATGATTTTGGATGCCAGATTGAAGACTAAGATGTGCTAGAGACAATATAGATTCAGAGTGTGGACAAGAAGCTTTGTATAAAAGCAGATCATAATAAAGGATGAATTATGAAAAAAGGACAACTGTGAAACTGCTGCTCCATCCTTAGAAATCAAAGGAGCTCCAAGAAAGGAAGTAGTGGAAAGAGAGCAAGGAAGAAGAGGTGGTTCCTGGGGAGAGGAAGAAAGGCAAGCAACAAGCATAAAATATCCCCAGAGCACATAAATAAAGTACAGCAGTGAGGAAGATGATACAACTAATGAGGATGATGAATTGCACTGACAACTGCTCCTAGGATGCCTGCAAAGCATTCACATGAGACACCGACTGAGCCTTGTCTGCAGAGGGTGGGGATGAAGTTACTAACCTTATCTACCACTTAATGTGACTAAAGTGATGTGTACATAAGATCTGCTTTGCTTCAGCCACCTGCAACAACCCTGAACAATCTTTTGTTCTTATCTATGCATTGTTTTTCTTTCCAGAAATGTCTTCCTTAAATTAATCAATAGCTTACCTTCAGTAACCTCTGAAGATCCTTGTAGCCAATCAAACTTTCAGAGTACAAAACCAAAAGCAAGTCTATCTGCATTAAGGAACAATATCTTCCCGCAGGGACCAGACATGCCAGAGCTGGGAGTCCAGCACCCCAGCAGGACTGGTCTCTTTTTATGTTATTTTCTTTTTCCCTTTGACTGGATCTCCCTTTCATATGTTGACCCGGCAATTCTCGGTATTCAATGCTAGCCTGACTAAGCCTGCCAGTCCTTTAAACAATCTGGAGGTTGGCTCTATGGGTGCATTGGGCTAAGCTGCTATGTACAGAGCAAGTCCCAGCTGTTCCATTTCCTGTCAAGGTCCCTGCTAATGGCTCGGGGAAAGCAGCAGAGGATAGCCTTGGTCCTTGGGTCTCTGCACCCATGTGTAGCAGACCCGGAAGAAGCTCCTGGCTTTGGTCTGACACAGTGCCAGAAGAGTGAACCAACAGATGAAAAATCTGTCCTCTCTCTTTGAAACAAATCTTTGCAATTAAAGAAAAAAAATCTTACCTGTAGGCTAGCTGGCTTGGGGAAAACCAAAATCCTTTTTCATTATTATTTTTTCCTCATTTCAGCCATCTGTGGCCCTGTGACTGGAATGATTTGCACTCATGAACCTAATGTATATCTGCTGGGTAATCCCTATCTGCAATGTGGCTGTCCTGCTCAGGGATGGAGGTCACCCAACACGTGCATCATCCCAACCTCAGACGCAGAGTTTCAACCTTTAGTACCAGCACACCTAGCAACCTCCACAGATAAGGAATGGGAGCATAATGGAGAAAAGCAGCCAGCTCCCTGCCCCTCTGCCAACTTAGGCCTTGGTTGGACACTGGGAATGAGGGAGAGTGTACAGCTTCCAGCACCCTTACCAACATACAACCAACACAAGGAACAGCACGCTATGTCTGATTAAAAAAAAAAGGCCACGGAATCAGCTCTGAGACTGCATCCTATTAACAGTGACTATTAGCAGTGCATAAAATATTGAACTTTTATATAAGCACAACATAAAATTTCTGACATTTTTTAACCTCAAATGCATTTTACATGATTCAGTTAAACAACTCTTACCTTGCTAAGTGGAGTATCCTATGCTTTGAGAGTCCTAGGGATCCACCAGAAGTCTGAAGACATAGCTTATAATTCAAAATCTTAAGCACTGTCACATGTTCAAAACACTTGCTCGAAATAACAGGCTGATAATATACATTTAACCTGAGCGCTTTAACCAAAGCTGTGGGTCATATCTAATCAGAATTAAGGTAATCATTCAATCACGAAAACTCTGGCAGAGATTAGCTCCTTTAAGACACAGCTGTCCCTAATAACCAAGGCTCTTTTGAGCAATGAAGCACATACAAAAACCTTCTCCAAGATGCATACAATTCTCATTATTCAGATCACTTATGGCAGCACAGAAAAACCTTGATTAAAAAGGATTAATGCATGATACCAGCAGCTTTAAGCCCAGAAGACAAGCACTTAAGTATAGAACCAACCATGCTTTTTGTTAAGACATAACTCCATAAATGTAATCAAAAGTATTTTCAGAAAATTACAACTGGATGACAAAAACAAATTTGCACAACAACCAGCAACTGACTTTTATGCTTTTAGGCCTCAAGACCTGCTGTGGAGGATGGTGGTGATTGGAAAGCTCTGGGTTTAACAAGCTTCACAAGCTTGGCCCCAACTGCAGAACCAAAGGGCCCTAAGCAGGTGTACAGAGAAGCTCTTATCATTTAGGCAAGCAGGAAAATAGAGGCCTTTTGGATGAAAGGGCCAAAGGCCTGCTCTTGCTAGTCTAGAAAACTTTAGCAGGGAGTTAGAACCCTTGGGAACTGCAGGAGCCTGGTGATGGTTACAAACAGCAGTTTCAAATGAACCATGTTATCAACACAGCAGCCAGAGGGTAGGGAAAAGAAGGCCTGTGACGCCTTTGGCAGGGAAACCCAACTAAGGTCAGATGCTGAGCCTTGACTGCCACCTACTCAATGTTTTCCCCATTCCCTGATATTGAAGACAAAGGACAGGGGTGGTGAGCAGTCCATGGACTGTCAGGAAAGCCAAGCATGACCAAGAAGGCCTAGGCAGAGAGCATGAAAAAGTAAGCTGTCTAGGCCTCTTCGAGGACACTCTTCCTGCAGTAGAGTGGCAAAAAGACTAGCTGAAAGAGGGTAAGTGGCTAAGCTACAAGCAGGCAGACACACCTCTGACTCTATGAGATGTTGGGAGATTTTGGCTGCCGCGAGACAGGGCAGGAGAAAGGCCAGAAAAGGCATTCCTCAGAACAAGGTTGCTAAGAACTCACCATGGGTCGTCCGCATGCTGCACGTTGGGTGTCAAATGTCACCAGGGCAGGTTCCTCGGGGGTCTCGGTCTTTGCACAAGATAGACTTCAGACATGTGGCAGAGAGTGGTGGTCAGTGTGCCAGCCAAGTTTAATGAAACAAAATAATGAAGAAGATATACCTGGCAGGCCAGGTGGCCATCTCAGTAAAGAACTGAGAGGCACCAATAATTTTAAAGTAATTTCCAAGGTTGAAGCTGTGGCCCCAATACTGGAATCCCATATGGGTGCTGGTTTGAGTCTTGGCTGTTCCACTTCCAGCCAGCTCCTTGCTTTTATGCCTGGGAAAGCAATGGAGGATGATGGGAATACTCAGGCCGTTGTATCCTTGTGGGAGACCCGGAAGAAGCTCCTGGCTCTGGCTTCAGATCAGCTCAGCTCCGGCTGTGTGGCCAGCTGGGGAGTGAACCAGCTGATAAAAGATCTCTGTCTTTCCTGCTCTGTAAATCTGACTTTCCAATAAAAAAACAAACAAAAATCCCTTAAACTTGTAATATTAAAATTCTGGTTATAATGTGGTCACTTTTGAATACTTTGCAAAAGTCATTGGGCTTGTGTCTTCTAGATGCTAATCACTTATATGCTATCATGAATAAATCTTATATTATTGTTTCTACAGTTTCTTCTGGAAACAGATTTATTAAATCCCAAAATACAACGATGGCAGGGTTATAAGAGCTTGGCAAGTACTAACTTGCTTAACCCTCCCTTTGACTTTTAGCAGTCGAGCTCATTGTCTACACAGGTGCACAAAGGAGGCACAGAGAGTTCCACTTACTTATCCAGAGCCGCAAATTAAGCAAGCGAGTGAGTAATTGAGGTTCAGACTCAGAGCCTGAGCCCAGCCATCTCTCCAGATATGTGGAAGGTAGTAAGTGGTCAGGGAACCCTTGCTCCTGAAACAAGTGGCCAACTTTACCTTTAGCCCAGGTGCCCATCATGATGCTCGTTAGTAGCTTCTTGCCATTTCAATACTCGGCACATCCTTTCTCCCGCAAGCCCAGAATGCCCTCCCTCTCCTTGCCCATAGAATGATAATAGCCAGCATTTGCTGCGTGACTCTATTGTTGGATGTACTTGACACAAATTCTCTCCTTTACCTTCCAGACAACCACATGATGCAGATGTTCCTCTCCTCCACTAGAAGGCCAGACAGAGGGGGGAGGGACCACTGCCTGCTTTCTTTACTAGAATGCCATTGGGTACAGAGCAGTGCTCAGCACAGATCTGCTGACAAATGAAAATGACAGGAGAGGACACTGAGGCACAAATGAGGCCGAAGATGAGATCATCAGCAGCTCAGGGTTGTGGCCCAGGCTCTCGTTTTACGGTCCTGTGTGGTATCACTAAAACCCACTCTCACTTAGCCTCTGCAGTCAGCACAAACATAATGTCCCATGGGAAGTTGCAAGGGAAGTGGCTCCTCTGAAAAAACCTTCCCACTCCTCTCTTCTTCCCAAGGGATGTTTCTGGAAGACACAGTGTGTTCCAGGCTTTGAGCAAGGGCACCACTCACATTGCATCTTGCTTTATCTTAAATCATGTGCTGCTTCCTAGTGGTCTTTCCACTTCTCTTTGGCCTCTTCTCTCTCCCTCTCTCTCTTTTTTTTTCTGTGCTCCTGTCCTCTGATTAACTCACTTTGCATTCCCAGGATCACACTCTCAACCTCGGCCTCACCCTTTATCAGCCTTGGCCAACTTCGGGTGGTGACATTTTCCCGGCAGACACTTCCCCCATTCCCTGGGGCTCTCAGCACTTGCTCTGCCGAAGGCATCACTTGAATTTCCATTTCCACCCATTCTTGGCTTCCCCCCAAAGCACTTTTTGCAGTGGAAGACTGCATTCCTTGCTTGCCTTCAGACTTTGAAATTAGTAGTGTGGGCTGGCCCCACCTCCTTCCTGATGTTTCATATAGGAGTGGTAGCGAAAGGCCTCAATGAGTTTTCATTAGGTATGTAGTACAAGCCCCAACAAGGTGATAAGGTGAGTGTTTCTTGGGGTGGGAGTGCAGAGCATGACCCTAGAAGCTTGCTGACTTTGCAAAGCCTTGTTTTGAATGGATGCTTTAAACTTAGCAAAGGGAAATACGCCACAAGGACAAGCAGCCTCATTAGCTTTACCAGATTGTATCAATGATTGTATTTCATTCAGCACTGTGATGGTCATGATCTAATGAAGGAGCTAACAACTAATAACACTAAAAACCCCAAATCCAGGCTTTTCCAATTGCAGGAGTAAGAATTCATTTCTAGGCTCATGCATTTATTAGGAAATACTATATAAGAGTTCATAGGCCAGAAATGCTATTTTCTCTTTTGGGAAGAAACTGGTTTTTAGGAAGCCAACTATGGGAAGCAAATTGCCTTTCGTGGTTTCATCTCCTTTCCTGGCTCTAAGAATTTGTGACTCATAACCACAGACTGTGGGCTAAACCCAGGCAGCAGCGTGAAGCTGGGAGTGGAGGTTATTACTGAAGGTGACTAACAGCCTGCAGCTGAGGTAGCGGAATCCAATGCTACTAATGAGACGGCTACCGACTTCTCTCTTCTACTTGCTGGTAGTTTTGTTTGGCAGGCTCTGTTCTCTGCATGAAATGGCAGACTTGCCACTCCAGCCATAGTTTCCACAGATACAGAATTATGGAATGTTTGAACCAGACAACTCCTTAGGGGTCATCTCCATCTTCTCATATTAGATAGAGGGAAACTGAGGCAGCGAAGCCAAGTAATTGAGATTGTGCACTTGTTATGGAAGCTCCAAGGATGCCTCTGTGGGTCATTTGGTAGTTTGAAGTGACAGAACTGGCAAAGACAGAATCTTCTTTTGTGAATGGCATTGCCGATCTTCCTTCGGAGGTCTGTCAATTTTCTGATCACTAGTGAAATTGGGCAGAGTCAACATCATCAGTGCCATCTGGAGAAACAGGAGCCAGAGACCAGTGAGCAGAGGGGTTGTGGAGCTGTTTGGAGCTTGGGCTTGGCAGGCCATCTTGGCCAGAGGGCCTTCGTTCGCATTTCCTGTGTCCAGCCTGCCAAGTGCACAGACTGTGGAGACTGCTCTGTGACAACCCACCCAAGCCAAGAATGTTGCATTCCCCAATCTGCTTCCTCAGAGCTGCATGAAGTAGAACTTGTATGAGGTTGGAAAGTTAGAAGAGAGGTAGGAGTCATTGCATTCTAAAGGTCTTTTCAGGGCTGGGGTGTGGTGATGGGTGAACAAAACTCATCCTTGCTCTGCTCTGTCTTCCAGACGGCTGGTCCCGCTGACCAAGGGCCCCTCTGAGGCCAGAGCTGGATACCCCACTGTAGAGACCGGGGGTACTAGCAGCTTCTCACGGAGCTCTCCACTTCCCCTGGGAAGCCTGGAACAGCTTCTCTGTCTTGCCGTAGTCAAAGGGACATGTGTAACTCCTTGGTGTGACTGGTCAGTGACTCTTCCTCCAACTCACCCTTACTCGTAATTCACATGCTCAGCTCCTCTAACCCGTGGACGGCCTCATTCCCCCAGAAGTCCTTTCTCCAGCAGCACACACAGTGATTCTCTTCTCCTGAAACCCTGAGGGGGTGATTCACACCGGGTCTCCAGGAATGGAGAGGCTGGGTCTGTCCAACTCACTGGCCTCTCCCTGCATTTGGCACTCAGTGGCCATGAAAACCAGGAAACCAGGAGTTCTCTCACTGTGTGCAGGTGGGTACATGCAGCAGGCACCACCCTGTGCAACGTCACAGGTAAACAAATAGTCCCAACTGTGAAAGCAAAGGACAGTTCAGGGGGTGGAGGAAGCTGGGAGTCACGCATACACCTGATTTACCCCACCAAGACAGAGCTCCCTCATCCACAGCGTTCCTGCATCTCCTCCTCACCGTCCCCTAAAACCTGAGCTGCAGTAGAAGTCCTCTGAGATCGTGTTGTCCAATCGACCTATGGAGCTGAAGATCAGGTTCCTTAACCTATTTTGGCAGTTCCTGTTTCCAGACAGTCTGGGTCTAGATAAATTGTGAGAATTAATCTTAAAAGCACTACTATTAACTGAACTTTCTGAACTCTTATAAAATGTGTACTTGGTGGTTTCTTACATTATTCTATTTCCCCTTGTCACTTACAAACACAAAATGATCATAGTATAAGTCAAAATATGATTTGAATGAACTTCCTGATGATGAAAAAAAAAGTTCCCAAACCTGAAAACCGATGCACCATAGCCCACTCAACTCTAGATAGTATAGGAAAAATGTATGTGAGCCAGGTAAGACATCAAGTGCCTTTTTATGGAAATGTCTGTCTTCATTCTGCAGAATGCATATTTTCTTTTAAATCATGTATTGACTTTTCATGGTTTTTAAAATAGCTAATTCTTTTTTTAAGATTAATTTATTTTTATTGGAAAGGCAGATATACAGAGAGGAGAGACAAAGAGGAAGATCTTCCATCCAATGGTTCACTCCCCAAGCGGCTGCAATGGCTGGTGCTGAGCCAATGTGATGCCACGAGCCAGAAGCCTCTTCCAGGTATCCCATGCGGGTGCAGGGTCCCAAAGCTTTGGGTCGTCCTTGACTGCTTTCCCAGGCCAGGCAGAGAGCTGGATGGGAAGCAGGGCTGCCAGGATTAGAACCGGCACCTGTATTGGATCCCGGAGCATGCAAAGTGAGCACTTTAGCTACTACGCTATAGTGCCAGGCCCAGCTAATTCAGACATTCTTGAATATTCTTATATGCATGTTGTTAAGCCAATATTTCAGTAAAATAAATAAATAAACATACATATATATTCGCTGATCAAATAAACTATGTGAAATACTACTGCCTTCATTAAAAACAAAACAAAAACAAACAAAAAACCCAATAGTACCTCATTGCCTCAGGCCAGGGGCTGGGCAGAGAACAAACCAGAGCCAGTCTTAGCCCACATGGTACTCACAGTCTACAAGAACAAAGTCAAGCAAGCCTCCTTGTTGGGGGCCTCCTGAGTGTCTGACAGGCTGCCATGCCTTGTGAACATCAAGCGGAAATACCACCTCACGTCTTCCACACTGGCTTGACCAAGCTTCTCTCTCTTTTTAAGTTTACAGGAGCATCAGTTATTCTTAGGAAACTTGTTGATGAAAGGATGATCAACATAAAAGAAAATCTTGAACCTAACTCATTTGTAAGAAAGCATTACAACAGAACAACTTGGAAAACTGAGTTAAGTCTCATTATCATTTAAAAAGGCACAGTGAAAGATAACATTGATTTTTTATAAACTAAGCCAACAGTGTTGACATCATATTTGTTGGTGATGCATATGAAAATGGATTTTGTTATTCTTGTGACTTTATGTGGAACCAATGTTGACTGTGGTAGTGATAATCTATAAAGCAGAAAAAAAAACATTGGGCAAATTCTTCAATCAGGACTGTATTTATGTTAATGTAATACAACCTCATTACATATAGTATAGGAAGATATTTGAAATTCTAGATTGTTTTTGAGAATTATTATCCAAATGTCTGCTCTATTTATCCCCAGGCTACCTTCTCTGGTAGATTTGAAGAAGACGGGAGTTTAGCTCATTTTTGTTCTGAGGTCAGTCCAAACTAGCCTATTTCTGAAAGGTTCCCTGGCTGTCTCTGCCATTTGGATTCCACTAACCTGAACCTTGGTACCTTGTGACCTGTCATTCCCCAGTGATAACATGGTCTTAGCTGAGTAGGATGCTGCCAAGGCTGCCAATTCCATTTCATTCTATTCTTGAAATTCACACTATGCTGTTTGGAGCAAAAGACTTTTCCTTTTTCTTTCTTTCTTTCTTTTTTTCTTTTCTTTCTCTCTCTCTCTCTCCCTCCCTCCCTTTTCTTCCTTCCTTCCTTTTTTTTTTTTTTTTTGGATTCATTTATTGGGCCCAGCACCGTGGCCTAGTGGCTAAAGTCCTTGCCTTGAACATGCTAAGATCACATATGGGTGCAAGTTCTAGTCCCAGCAGCTCCATTTCCCATCCAGCTCCCTGCTTGTGGCCTGGGAAAGCAGTCGAGGACGGCCCAAAGCCTTGGGGCCCTGCACTCACGTTGGAGACCTGGAGGAGATTCCTGGCTCCTGGCTCCTGGCTCCTGGTTTCGGATCGGCACAGCATCGGATGTTGCAGTCACTTGGGGAGTGAATCATCGGACGGAAGATCTTCCTCTCTGTCTTTCCTCCTTTCTGTATATCTTTGTAATAAAAATAAATATTAAAAAAAAAAGATTTGTTTATCCATTTAACAGAGTTACAGAGAGAGAAGAGACAGAAGGAGAAGAATAACAAAGAAGAGACAGAGAGAGATCGTCCATCAACTGGTTCATTCCCCAGCTGGCCACCATGGCCAGAACTGAGCCAGGAGCTTCATCTGGGTATCCTACATGGGTAGCAGGGAGCCAAACACTTAAGCCATCTTATACTGCTTTTCCCAGGCTATTAGCAGGTAGCAGGATGTTAAATGGAGCACCAGGACACAAACCATAACTCACATGAGATGCCAGGTAGCCCTACCCACCACCCCACAAGGCCAATCCCCAAAAAAGCTTTGCCATAGGGATTGATGTAGATGAGGATGGAAATGGAATTCAGATTCTATTATCTCAAAATTCATTAGCCACATTATCATGAGGAATTTCCAGTCTTCTCAAAGGCCTAATTACCTCTGTCACCTTGGCCCATACTCACCTTTTCTCTTTTTCAAACTGGCTATACTGAGGTCTAATATATAGATGGTGATGAATACTACAGTTGTATAACCACCATCACAATCAAGTTGTAGAGCATTTTCATCACTCCATCCCCCAAATTCCCTGTTTCCTTTCTAGTTGCCCACCCTTTTCTGCCCCAGCCCTTGGTTACCACTGATATACTTCCCATCCCTATATTTTTGACTTTTTCAGAATGTCATAGAAAAGGAGTTACAAAATTCATCATACCGTAGGTAGCTTTGTTCACTGGACATAATGCATTTGAAATGTATTCATGTTGCACGTACCAGTGGCTGGTTTGTTCTTGTTGAATAGCATTCCACTGTATGGGTGTGTACCATGGAATATATATGCATTTTACATATATTTATGTATTTTATATGTATATATGTTTATGTATATTATACATGCATATAGGAATATATATTTATATGTTTTATAAGATTTATAAAAACATATATGTATATAAAATATATTTTCTGTTAAATTGGCCATTTGCCAGATGAAGGACATGCGAAGGAAGGGAATTGTGGTGTAAAGATTTAAACTGTTGGGCCCGGCACAATAGAGTAATGGTTAAGGTCCTCGCCTTGAATGCACTGGGATCCCATATGGTCGCCGGTTCTAATCCCAGCAGCTCCACTTCCCATCCAGCTCTCTGTTTGTGGCCTGGGAAAGCAGTGGAGGACGGCCCAAAGCCTTGGGACCCTGCACCCGTGTGGGAGACCTGGAAGAGCTCCTGGCTCCTGGCTTTGGATTGGCTCAGTTCCAGCCATTGCAGTCACTTGAGAAGTGAATCACCGGATGGAAGATCTTCCTCTCTGTCTCTCTTCCTCTCTGTACATCTGCCTTTCCAATAACATAAATAAATCTTAAAAAAAAGAGAGAGATTTAAACTGTCACTTGGGATTCCTACATTTCACACTGAAGTACCTCTGCTTTCCATTCAGCCTCCCTGCTAATGTATACCTGAGGGCAGCAGGTAACGGTTCAGGTACTTGGGCCCCTGCCCCTCACAAGAAAGACCCAGATGCAGCTCCTGAATCTTAGCTTTGCCCTTACTCATTGCTAACTGTTGCTGACACTGGTGAGTAACCCAGAGGACAATAGCTCTTTCTTTCTCTATTTTGCTGATATATCTTCTGGTCTGTGTCTTACTATTCATTTCCTAAACTATTTCTCTCAAAAAGCAGATCTTTAAATTTCGACTAATTTATCATTTTTTCCTTTTGTTAATTATTGGCTTAGCATGTTACTCAAAGATATTTTATCTAACCCAAGGTCATAAAGATTCTTTTTTCTGTTTTCAACTATAAAGCTTATAGTTTTAGTTTTAAACTTTATATTGAAATCTATTTTGTGCTTGGCATGAGGTATTCGTCAAAGTTTATTTTTCCTCATATAAATGTCAGATTGTTCCATCATAAGTTATTGAAAATACTATCACCGTTTAATTATCTCTGAATTTTTGCCAAAGATGAATCAACCACACATGTGTGGCTGTATTTCACGACTCTCTGCTTGGTTCCATTGATCTGTCCATTTAATATCAGTAGTCTTGATTAATGTTGCCTTTCAGGAAGTCTTAAGATTAGATACTGTAAGGCCTCATAGCAGTGCCCTTCTTCAAAACAATTTTGAATACTCTGGCTTCTTTTCTATATAAATATTAGCACCCACTTGTCCATTACAACAAAATATTCTACAGTGATTTTGGGTTAAGCTGAATATCATGTTCAATACGGGAGAAGTTAATGACAATACAGAACCTTTGAATCGATGACATAGTAAATCTCTCCAATTACATAGATCTCCTTTGATTTCTTTCATCAGAGATTTGTAATTTTCAGTGTGTAAATATTTCACATATATTTTGTTAAGATTTATGTCTATTTCACATTCTTAATGTAAATGATACATTTGAAAAATTCAATTTCCAATGTTCACTGCTATAATACAGAAATAAAATTGATTATTGCATAACTCCTGTTGACCCTGCATCCTACAACTTGGCTACAGTCATTCATTTTCAATTTTCATTGCTACTCTGTAGAAATATAATGTACTTTTATGTACTGACTGTGTAAACTTGAAAAAATGCACTCACTCCTTCCAATACGTGTTTGGAGGCTCTCAAGGAATTTCATAGGTGGGTGAGAGCATATGGCTTTATTTCTTCCTTTCTAATTTGCTTGCATTTTTTCCCTTGCCTTATTGTACTCTTAGTCTACACTGAGGATGATGTTGCTGCCGAGTTTTAGAAAGATATTCTTTATGACATTGGGGAAGTTCTCTTATGTTGCTAGGTGGCAGTGAGCTTTAAGAAGAACAAATGTTGAATCTTGTCAAATCTTTTACCTGAAGCAATTGAAACGATCAAGCAGTTTTCTTCTTTAGTCTTTTGTTACGGTGAATAGCATGACTGATATTCAAACACGGAGTCAATGTTACATTCCAGGAATAAGTCCCACTTGGCATGATATTCATCTTTCTATTATCATTTTGAGGAATTTTACATCCATATGTACATGGAGTGTTGGCCTGGAACTTCCTTTTCTCAAAATGACTTGGTCTGACTTGGGTATTAGGTAATGTTTGCTTCATGAAATTGCTTGGGAAGTAATCTTTACTTTTCTATGGACTGAAAGGGATAGAATTGGCAGATTAATGTCTTTTAAAAATATTTGTTAGTGGGTCGATGTTGTGCCACAGTGGGTAAAGCCACCAACTATGATGCTAGTGTCCCATATAGGCAGTGGTTCATATCCCGCTGCTTCACTTCTGATCCAGCTCCCGGCTAATGTGCCTGGGAGAGCAGGGAAGGATGGCCTAAGTCCTTGGGCCTCTGCAGCCACATGGAAAAGCTGTGTGAAGTTTCTGGCTCTTGGTTTGGGATCAGCTCAGCTCCAGCCATTGCAACCATTTGGGAAGTGAAACAGTGGATGAAGGATTCCTTGCCCTCTCTCTCTGCTCCTCCCTCCTTGTAAACTATGCCTTTCAATTAAGCAAATAAATCTTAAAGACTGTATTTGTTAGAATTGCTTCAGTGAAGTCATAATTGGCCTGAATTTATTTTTCATGGAAGGTGTTAAGCTGAATTCTATTTCTTTATGGATACAGGATTATTCAAGTTATCTATATGTTCTTGAGTAAACATTAATAGCTTGTTTACTTTTACAAGATTTGCCTATTTCATCTATGTTGTCAAATTTATTGACAAAAATTGTTGGCAATATCTCCCTAACTTTTTACAACAGCTTTAGGATCTGTAATAAGACCTTACATTTTATTTTAGATATTAATACACTGTGTCTTCTCTCTTTTTAAAGTCAGTTTTGAATCTTATTGTAATCACTTCTCAGCCTTTTGGCTAAGATCAAGTGTAATCTTATTGTCTGTTTTGCTCTATGTTTTCTTCAGGAATAGTATAGAGCTGCTGCAATTAAATTATCTAATTCTGTCTGAAAAGTCATTATTTTATCTTCTTTTTTCTTTTTTTTTTTTAAAGATTATTTACTTTTATTGCAAAGTCAGATATACAGAGAGGAGCAGAGACAGAGGGGAAGATCTTCTGCCTAATGATTCACTCCCCCAAGCAACTGCAATGGCTGGTGCTGCACCAATGTGATGCCATGAGCCAGGAACTTCTTTCAGGTCTCCCACACGGGTGCAGGATCCCAAGCCTTTGGGCCATCCTGGACTGCTTTCCCAGGCCACAAGCAGGGAGCTGGATGGGAAGCAGGGCTGCCAGGATTAGAACCGGTGCCCAGTTGGAATCCCAGTGTGTTCAAGGCGAGAATTTTAGCTACTAGGCCACGGTGCTGGGCCCTTATCTTCATTTTTTCATTTGGCATAGACATATTGTGGCTGCTTTTCCTTTTAGAATCTTAAATATATTACTTTATTTTCTGGCTTCTATTACTGCTTAGAGTTTTCATTTTTAATTTTAGCAGTTATTATTATAGTTGTTATGGTTATTTACTGATTCTCCAAGTTTTATGAGTTTTCGGCTTGATGACTTTCTAATTTTAAGAAATTCTCACCCATAACAATTTCAATTTTCAATTTTTTCCAGTTCATTTCCTCTTTCTGGTGTTCCATTACATGTTTGATTTCTACTTCAAATTGTTATATAGCTCTCACATGTTCTGTTTTGTTTTTACTTTTGCTTTTCAATCTTTGTCTTTTCTCTGAGTTTGGATATTTTCCACTAACCTGTCTTCATATTCATTGATTCTCTTGTTAGCCCCATTAAGAATCCCAATAAACCTGTTGAAGTTAGTCTTCATTTGTTACAATGTACTTTGCATTTCTATTTTAGTCTTAACAATTTTCTATGCTCTACTGAAAATTCTGTCTGTGCATGCTGTCCACATTACCTCTTGACACTTTGGCATATTAATCTCAGTTATTTTAAATTGCCTGTTTGATATTCTGTGTCATCTCAGTCTGATTTTTTCCCTTTGTGGTTTTTTAAAAATAATTATATTGTAGATATAAAAACATAGAACAGGAAAGATTACTGATTCCAGCTGAATTTATGCCTGCAAATGCGTATGCCGTTTCAACTACTAGGCTACTCATTAGGGGGCTGTGTCATAGCTAGAGCTGAGTTGGATTTGATTGTTGCTGTGGTTTCCTCTAGTACGCCACCAGCTTTTGATCCCTTATCCTTATCATGTGCTGTTGTAGAGGCTGTGTGGCTGAAAGGAGTCTCTCAATATCCTCTTCCTATGCTCTCAGCTTGTATCTTCCCTGTGTATCTGTACTTTGCAGTGGTTTGCTCTCCATGGCTTTCTGCCTTCCTCAGTAATCAGTGGCTGCTGTTTGTTTTCCCATGGTGACCACGTTGGTGGTGTAGGGGATTCAGGAGTTGTCTTCTGTTATCTTGATCCTTCATCATCCCCGATGGAAATGAAACCTGCCTCATTCCAGCTTATGAGTCACATATTTTGCAGTTCCTATTTCTCGTTCCAATCACATCCAAATGCTGTCTCACCCACTCTCATTGAGGCATGATGAGGGGAATGGGTAGAAGATCAAGCCCAGTGAATGAACACCTGTAATGGCCAATCCCAGAAAGCCCTTCCAGGCAGGATTTGTCTCTACTCTTCCTCCACTCACCATGTGTTCTCATTGCTATACTGCTACAGACAACAGTTTTTATTCACTCAATAGCCTAGGGCTTTTTCCATTGGGCAGAATGGTTGAGACAAGGTTTGGTCATTCCTACCATGGCCGGCACTCCTCTTTAAACAGCTACTGCCAAATGAGACTTGCTCTAGTCTCCCTTCTTGCCTTCAATCTTTCTCCTGTATTCTTGGCACAGGGGAGGAGTTTGTGGAGAAGAGCCTGCATGTGGGTTTGGAATCCAGCAAGTCACACCTGACATTTAGCAGTTCATTAAATGCTTTAGAGGAATTCATCCTTGCTGCAAGCATGACACTCAATATCTCTTCCTCACTTGAGCCAGTCTTTTTTTTTAAAGATTTATTTATTTTTAAATTTAAAAACTTTTCAATTTTAATTTTTTATTATTCCATGATACAGTTTCATGGGCTCTGGGTTTCCCTTCCCAATCCCCCAAATTCCTACCCTCTTCAATTATTTCCCCTGTATCATTACAATAGTATAGCCTTTCACAATTGGTAATAAGCCCATTATTATGCTATTTAAGTGTATCTTGACATTGTACATATGGACAATGGCAGAGAATCCAGCATCCTATTGACAGGAAACATTCAACAGTTTCATTGGAAGTCCATCTTTGATTTGTAAGTAGAGATGCACACTGTATTGTATCTTCACATCTGTATGTGATAGTCTCTACTACACAGTTACTATACATTCCTTAGATTTATTTATTTTTAATGGAAAAGCAGATTAGATTTATGGAGAGAAGGGGAGACAGAGAGAAAAGATCTTCAGTCCATTGGCTCACTCTACAAACGGCTGCAATAGCTCACACTGAGCCGATCTGGAGCCAGGAGCCTGGAGCTCTGAGTCTTCCATGCGGGTGCAGGGTCTCAAGGCTCTACTGCTTTCCCAGGCCCCAAGCAGGGAGCTGGATGGGAGGTGGAACAGTCTGGACATGAACTAGCTCCCATATTGGATCCTGGATCTTGCAAAGTGAGGATGTAGCCACTGAGTCATCACACTGAGCCCTTGAGCCAGTCTTAATGTCCTATCTCCATGAAAATAAATGGGCAATAAATCTGTTCTTCTTTAAACCAGATTCTTGTCTTCTATAGTGACAGAAATACTAAACTGAGTATTGTGTACAAATAGGAATAGGTTTTTTGGCAGTGATAGAACAAATGTACATTCATGCACGAGTATGGGCCTCTCTGCCATGGGAAATATTCAATATCAGTGGGCAAAGAAATGTCCCTAGAAGGGGAAGGAAAGAATAATTGGTAAACACTACCTATTACTGGAGGGCCTATCAGAGACCAAGACCTCTGGGCAGAAAAAAAAGACAAAAAATGAGAGTGGTACATCCAAATGTGTTCCAAGAGTATACGTCCAATGCAAGAGTAAGACAGAAACTGTACTAGCGTGAAGTCTGTGATGGAAAGAGGGAGACCTGCAGTGCTGAGCAGTGTGTTAGGAACAGAGCTCCCTTCTGCCATCTCTTTGTAAGCCAGGAGTTGTTGGTACCCCAACTAGACATGCCAAGGGGCTGGGATGTTAGCAAGAGTCCTGGTTTCTGGTTTGACAAATGCATCCTGGGAAGGTGGATATGTCAGATCCACAGTTAGCGACTGCATCATTTTACAGAGACCAAGAGTTGCCACTCATCACATCTAACGAGCTTGCTGCCTATGTATCCCACACCAGAAGAGCTCATCATTGCTAACATTTTAGGTTAATTGGTTTCCCTGTGGACCTCAGCTGAAATCAAGAAGATGAAGCATTTTGGGGGTTTGACATGGAGGGAGGGATGCTATTCCTAGCTTGCTAAGAATGAGGCAGGAGTGCCATGTTTTCTTTCCTCCACTCATTTCTCCCACCCTCCCTCCCTCCCAGCTCTCTCCTTCTTCACTCATTCCAAACTGTCAACAGAAACATCAAGTCCTTTTAATGTCATCAAGTAGAGAACACCCACTCTCCATTCAGGCCAGGGGAAGGAGTTCTTGGTGTAAACTCTAGCGTGGTTTGCCTTGTGTGGACTGATTCCCACACAGGCCTTGTGTAGTGATGGTGGCCAGCCTGTGAATTCAGAGGTCCACATTTGGACAGATGATAAACGTTTGCATAAAATTAATGGAAAACCCTTTCCAAAAGCTGTGCCTTGGAAAAACATGTTAAACTGAATGATGGCACTCACAGGAAACAGCCAGACATCAGTCTTGAGTATGCCTTCTTTGTGGGGGACATGACCCCGGATGTGGAAGGTGGAATGCGTTACCCCTCTTGAAGCTGTGACAGGCAGATTTAGACTAGGTCGGGTGTGTCTAAGGGTTAAGGTTTGGTGAATTTCACAGATCAACTTGAACAGATAAGAGGACTGACCAGTGCCAGGGGGTGGCACTGGCACCCGGAGCCATCTACCTCTTCAATTCAGTAATATGCCTCTATCCTAGCTAGAAAGAGTCTTTGAAGTAGATCACAATTCACAAAGCGCATTCACACACATACCTCAAAACCAGTTATGGAAAAGGAAACTGATTCATTCTCTAAAGATGCTCTATTCTCTTCATTAGAATGGAGGTTTTCCTACTAAGGAAGAGGTGAGGGGAAAGGCAATTGCATAGGCAAATAATATACATTCATTCAAATAATTGTCCACTGACCATATAGCAGACACTATTCTAACTATTTGGGATACTTAGTGAACAAAGGAGAACATTTTCCAGTCCTTGAGCTTACTTTCCAATGGGGGAGACAGGCATTATTAATTTAGTATATTGTTAGTATTAATATATGTCCTGCCTAGATGTGATAAGTGATATGGAAAAGAGAACTCTTAGAGCAGAAGATTGGGAGTATACGACTTGGAGGTGGAGGCACAGTGTGTTTACCATGAACTTCTTGGAAAAGGGAGATCTCAGCCCAGCTTGAAATACAGCATGTGGGGCATGTGGCTCTCCAGGCTCCCTCTGAGGTGCCAAGGCAGGAGTGCTCCTTGACTTGTGCAAGGAGGAGCACAGAGACTGCTGAGGCTGGAGAGGAGTGAGTGAGGGGAGAATGGCCAGAGAATATATCAGAGGAAGAATAGGAAGCTAGATTAGGCAGGATCTCTGGTCATTTTAGGGATGCTAGATCTTCAACTGAATGAACTGCAGAGTCCTGGCAGCCCTGTAAGCAGAGAAGAAACATTTTCTGAGTTTTCAGAGGATTCCTTAACGGAGTGTTGTTAAGGTGGAGCAGATAAAGCAACCACCTGTGATGCCAGCAGTTCCAATGTGGGTTCCACTTCTGGTCTAGATCCCTGCTTTGGGTCTGGGAAAGGCAACTGGAAGACTGCCCAAGTGCCTGGGCCCCTGCCAACTCACATGGGAGACTGTGTAACTGGCATCCATGTGAGCTGAGGACGGAGTGGCACGGTGAAGATGGCCCGGAAGGTTTTTCCCTCTGATCTACTGGAAGGAAGACATTGTCAGCACCTGGGATGCAAGGGCTATGGGTGGGACAGATTTATGGGAAGTATTCACTAGAGCTTAGTTTGGGAATGGTGACTTTGCGATATCTTTTAGACAGCAAGAACTATCTCACAGGCAGATGAGTGTGTAAGCTTCCTACTTGGGGAAAAGTATGGACTAGAGAGAGAAATGATCTTGAACCAGCTGCTACAAGCTTTTGTTTTCATAGGACTATATTTTTCCTCTTGAAATTCAGACTTTGAAACACATTCTTTTCTTGAGAGATTTAATCAAGAAAAAACCTAGTTAAAATAGAAAATGTGTTACATTTGTTAAAAAAAAATGTCAACAGCAGTAAGAATTATCCATGTATTTATTCTTTATTCTTCTGTGTTTTAGCTGAGTTTTGATGGGGAGACTGGATGTTGGAATAACAGGTTGTGAGCTCTGACACAAAACAGACCAGGTTTTGTGTCCAGGTTTTGCTACATGGCCATGGCAAGTTATTTAACTTCAATGAACTTCAAGAGAAATTATAGCACCTATTGTTATGAAATAAATTTTTTACCTAGAGTACTGGGCAATCGATTCATTTATTTATTCAGGAAATATTATACCTGCCTAATATATGCCAGAAGCTATTGCTAATAATGAGTTATAAACTATGAATAATACAGACTTTCCTTGCCCTTCTGGAAATTACAGTGGAGGAGGCAAGTGATCTTTCAAAGAAACTAGAGTGTCCAGTAAACGTGTGAGAACCTGCTCAGTCTCGCTGATGGAGGTGAGAAATACAAATAAAACTCACAATGAGATAGCACTTCATGCCCACTAGACTGAGAAGGAATAAAAAGGGATAATGCCGAGATTTGACAAATTTTTTTTTCCAGTAAGGTAGAAATTTAAACTATGCTACTACCTGAGAAAAAAATGTGATTCTCAACTTACAGTGAAATGGAAAAAGTACATCCCCGTACAATTCTGAAGTTCAATCCCATTGTCAGAATGTACCATAGAAACTTACCCATGAATGGGGCAGTGTGCACAGGATATCAAATGCAGCACTGTGACTTGTAGTAACAGGAAAAGAAGTGGCAGCAAGCTGAATGCCCTTTCACGGGGATTAAAACAATGGAATAAGACCCAGGAACTTAGACACTTTTGTACATTTTGGTTATTGTGACACCTTTAAATATTTAAAACATAAAAAATAAGAAAACTGAATAGAAAAAGGTAAAAATAAAACAAATTACTACACAATAAGAATACCCAGAAGTAGGAGAAGCTTCTCCACACTGAGTTTTTAACCCACTCATCCAGCTGTACTCATGGGAATATGTGGCACATGGGGTGTCCTGAGTCATGGGGCCTTGTTATTCCTAGGGGATAGAGGTCTTATTCCTAGGGTCATTCACACCAGCCGGGCAGACTGGCTGTGCCACCAGGGCTTCTGCCCTTTCTTACACTGCTCTTTCCACTGCATGTGAAGTTCTGCCTCAGGCTGGCAGTTTCTTGTTGAAGCTTCCTTATGCAAACACCAAGAAAGCAAGCATTCTTAGACACTTGCAAGTGGTAAAAATTGGGACAGAGAAATATATTGAGCCCCTGTACTAACAAGTATATTATAACTGAGGCAACTCTAGACCCATCTAATTCTTGCTCACAACCCTTGCACCTGTTGGACATCATGTCGCATCACAACTACCCATCTGAATGGTCCCAGATGCCCTCCACCAGGGGATGCCAGACTGTTGGAAAGCATTAGCCTATTCTCTCCCAGTCAATTTTTACTCACAATCACTTTATACTACATAAGACCCATAAAGCAGAATCATTCTGTCTGATTAAGGAGTGAGTGGGGTCAGGACGGGTGGGTGTGGAGCTGGGGCTCCAGGAAAGCTCTGCATGGCAATGTATGCATGAGGCTGGTGAAAAAACCCCAGTCCTGCAGCATGCTGGCCTCCGTGGGTTCAAGAACAGTGCAGAATTCTAACCAGAGGGGAACAAGCTCTTCTGGGCAAGGCCGAGCAGCTCTTCTGGCTAAAGTGTATGTGTGTGTGTGTATGTGTGTGTGTGTGTGTGTGTGTGTGTGTGTAAGAGGGTGGCATCTGCTTGCTATAGTCCCTCTCTGCATTGCATGAGTAGTCTCTTAAGCATGTCTTTCAGACCCTGAGGGCTCCTTTGGGCATGATTTGAGAATCACTGACTTGTCTGATCTCGTTTTATCCTTGTGATACTTTTTGCAGACCAAGTGCAACCCCCTGGTAAAACCAAGGCCAAAGTCCCACAGGCAGGAAGAAGTGGTTGAATCAGAAACACTCTGTTGGCAGCCATGAACACACACATCAGTGAGCACACAGAGCTGCAGCAGCTGGGAATGGGCATGTTTCTGGGAACCGTGTGGATGAATCAACAGTGGATGCTCTGCCTGCTGGGGAAGTCCACTGGGACATCCAGAAACAAAGCCAATGACAGCTGCTGAGGAAACAGCCCAAATATAGGGGCTGGGCCGGCGCTGGGTGTATCACACCATCTCCTAGGCATTCAGGTCTTTCCCCTTGAGCTCCAGGACTCCTCACCCCTCATCAGTCAGGGCCCCACAGGCTACCAGGCATATGGCAGAAAACACGTGGCTGAGCAGTGTTGGGGCTAGTAAGTGAGGAGCTGGAAAACAGAAAATGAAGGAGGCAAAAAGAAGTTGATGGCTGGTGCACAGGGGTGGTTGGCAGGCTGGGAGCGCCAGAGGCCAGGCTGGGAGCCAAGGCTGTGTTGGGGGATGGTTGAGGCCCTTGTTGAAAGGCCCACCTAGACTGGGGTTCAGTTTTTTTTTTGTTTAATGCAAGATCCTTTTGCTTAAAATGGCCCACCAGAATGCTGAGATATAGAAAAATGCAAAGAAACTGACCCCTTTATGTAATAGCTAAAGCTAAGATGTCTGAAAAAATCCAAAAAGTCCTTGAATAAAATATAGAATGCTTCATTCTTTTTTTTTCTTTTTGCTTTCCCTATGGAAATTCAGTATGAACCTGTCTCCCCCTTGTGGAATTAATTTCTCAGTTGTCAAGTATTTAGTTTTAGTATTTAGTTTTAGTATTTAGTTTTAGTATTGAGTCAGACTCAAAGTTTATCTTGTTGTTTTGTTCCTCCATTGTCTTTCTTCATATAAGAAGAGAAAACATTATTGTAACGATAAAAAACGCTTAAATTTTATGATTTGAGCAAGTTTCTGAAATTTACTTTTAATCTTGCACTTCATAGTATTGAAATTCTGCCTGCTGAAATCTAGTTTCTTGAAGATACAGCATTAGTTTGAAATTGCTGAATTCTTTAACAGTGGGCTGTGAATATGTTCTCCATTTTGTGGATAAATAAGTGAGAAAGGAGTGTGACAAACATGAACTTATGACTCTGGGCAAACTCTGAAGTTGTTTACAGCAGTGTTAACAACAATGACAAAACCCAACAACAGTTAATGCTTAGTGATCACTGCTCGCCTAGTATAAGCACTTCATCTAAATTATTTTTACTATTTTCAATAAAATCATTAATCTGGTTCATGTCCTGGCAGCCCTGCTTCCCTTTCAGCTCCCTGCTTGTGGCCTGGGAAAGCAGTCAAGGATGACCCAAAGCCCTGGGATCTTGCACCCACGTGGGAGACCCAGAAGAGGCTCCGAGTTCCTGGCTTTGGACAGGCTCAGATCCTGCTGTTGTGGCTATCCTGCTGTTGTGGGGAGTGAATCAATGGACAGAAGATCTTCTTCTCTGTCTTTCCTCCTCTCTGTATATCCAACTTTCCAATAAAAATAAAATAAGTCTTAAAAAAAAAAAAGCCAAATGGGATGCGGGACAGACCAGACTAAGTGCCGCACACACCAACATGCATAGAAACCAGGGCTAGGAGCGGGCCTGGTGGGATTATTGGGGGTTACTTCAACTGGGCTGTAGTTTCCACTGGTATACTTGAGGGCTGAGTGTGTGACAGGCAGGGTTGGGCTGGGCCATAGCATCTATTGGTTTGTGTAAGAGATAGCGCTGGAGACAGAATTGACCCAGCAACTGTAGTCACCAGTGTATGGATAGGCTGATGTGGACTGAGCCTGACTGCTCACTGGTTGGCACACACAGGGGTCAGGTCTGAGGTCACCTTAGACAAGGTTTCTTTTGGGGCCCCCCAGCAGACATGCTGGACTCAAAACTCCAACTACAGGGAAGATCACAGGATCTATGGTCTGATCATGAAGCACATGTGTCAGAATTAGGCCTCTTCAGTTGCTGAAGATGGTGCAGTGGAAGGCATGTCCAGATACACATGGAGGATATGGAAGTCCATTGAGGCCTGCAAGGACATCTGTACCATAGCAGAAGATGGAGGCAGGACAAAACGGACAACTGTCCTAGACAAGCATTGACAGCAAGTATCTGGTGAATGGAAACTCTAAGGTAGACTACCTCACCAATGGACCTTGGAAGGATTTCCTCACCCTTGGAGCAATGCAATTAACAGCATTTCAGAACTATCAAAACCATTTGAGCATAACCATTGGGGCATGCTCCGCATCAGGGATCCTGGGATGAAATCAGATGGCATTCCCATCCCTAGGGACTGAGGTAGTTGGGAGGCTGAGTGGAGCTTTTTCCCTAATCCCTCCCCCCTTCCGTAAGATACAGAAAGAAGAAAAAGAAACTTAGAAACAATGGTCTGACCAACTTTCCCCTATTCCTAAACCTTTCCCATTCTACTCAGTAGTCCACATGTGTATGCATCCTTTTCAACTATGTAAACATCATTAAAAATAAAAAAAAATTGCTTTAAAGAGTAAAGAATCCTCTTTTTCTTTTTTTCCCTTCTTCTCATTCTCCTTCTTCTTCTTTTAAAGATTTATTTACCTTCTGAAGGAGAGTCAGAGAAAGATCCTCCATTTGCTGATCCACTCTCCACAGAGCCTATCCGAAGCCAGGAGCCAGGAGCCTACTCTGAGCCCTCCACATGAGCACAGTGTATCAAGGCTTAGGTTCATCCTCCACTGTCCTTTCAGGCCAAAAGCCAGGAGCAGGATGGGAAGTGGAGCAGCCGGGACAAAAACCAGCACCCACATGGGATCCCAGTGTATGCAAGGTGAAGATCCAGCCACCAGGCCACCATGTCAGATCCAAGGAACAGCTTACTAAGAGACATAGAAGATACGTACTTAGCTTATTTTTCAAAACAAAATCACACACTCATGTTTAAAATGCACTGACAAGGAAAACTGTACAACCACATCCAACTTAGAGCATTAGAGATCTGGCCTTTGGTCATATGCAGAGGAATCACCTCAGGGATGAAATCAGGGCTCTGCCATTATTTAAAAAAAAGACAAAGGAGACGACTGCTGTGTTAGCAGCCACACATGGTTTAGAATATGTGAGTGCATGTAAATAACTTTCTTTCCTCAAAGTCATTTAAGGATGCTATTTTTAGGTTAGGCTCCATGTCAGCTATGTAGAATGCAACTTGCTAGAAATAACCATATCCAACATCGGTAGGAACCTTACATGAAATACTGCTTGGTTAAAAGAGGATGAAGATGAAGATGAAAATGAAGAAGCACCAACAATATGAAAGCTGAACCCCCTTGTCATTATAGGATTATAAAACATAAATGGGGTTTGTTATGGACACTTTACATTCAGTCTAACAATGGGAATTCCCCAATCAACTTTGCCAGAAGTTTCGAAACCAACAAAGAATTAAGTTCAATTTTTGTCACAATACCTGTGAGTATGTGTGTGTGTGAGACAGACAGACAGATACAGAGATTGAGAGAGAGAGAGAGGAGAGAAAGAGAGTGAAAGAGAAACAGGGTCAGGGCAATGAAGTCATGGTTGTGGTTATTTAGGAAAATTGCTTAGCAAGTCTTTCGTACACAGAAAATGAAGCTCCAGGGTATATTCTGATGGAACCTATGAGGCCATGTGCAATTGCCCTCTCTGTGAAATGAACAGGTTTGCAGCTTTTTTTGGGGGGGTGGGGAGTGATGAGACAGGAAGGAACAGCACAGCAAGGCTGGAAGCCGCCAGAGGGGGCTGTGAGGAGTTCCTCTCAGGAGTCACTTCCTACACACTTGCCTGGGTGTGCAGGTGGCCCTCTTGCCCATCTGTGCCATCCCCTGTCCACATTCTCTTGCCTGACATCCGGAGGCCTCCCAGAGCCCATGGGGTAATCCCGACAGCTGAAGCCCACACCTGGCTCAGTGGGTAGGAAGGGAAGAGGAGGGTTACGGTGGGGTTTACCAGCATAAGAAATCCTGCCCTCCCCCCAGGGACCACAACAAAGTACAGCCTTGCATGTACAGACATTTTGGAAAAGGCTTCACATGCTGTGGAATAATTTGGAAAGGAGTGAAAACTGTTATATGTAAATCTCCCAGACAGGTTCTCAGCAGACACGGGTTGCCTTGATAGAATGACAAATAAAATGTGATGACTTTAGGTATGGTTTTATGTATTTTCCCCCACACTGCAAAGCATTTCCCTGTTTTTGAAAATACATTCTATCTAAAAGCTGAATTCTTAAATACTTTACTGAGTTATATCCCATTTCAATTCAAAAGCATAAAACAAAATTTTATAGGCCTGCTATTTTGGATGATCACGGAAGATGTTTGTGCAGTCCTTATAAATTCATTTGAGTGGGCTAAAACAAGTTTTCAGTTTTTATTGTGTGCCCATAAATAACTAAAGGCTGAAATGGCCAATGACTTGCCTTCTTGAATTTTAAATAGTAAAATTGCATAAAGTATGCTCAAACCTCAAAATAAATGTATTGAGCTGAGTCTAACTGGTACAGACCATTAAAACAGATTTGTGTAGTTGTTTTCTTCCCTTAAAACCTATTTTCCTCTTGCTCCTACATTGTTCTTCAACTTTTTGGAGTAAGAGTTAAATCCCTGGTTCAGGATCTTGTACTCCACAAGCATGTGCAATTACTGAGTGTTAATATGAATGAAAAAAATTAAAAATCAGAATAGACTTTACCTTATACTGTGAAACAAGCCCCCTCTTTCTCTTTAATAAAAAGAACTTGGTTTTTTGTAATGTAAAATATTTGAAAAGTAATTTTAAACACTTATTTATTTATTTATTTGAAAGAGTTACACAGAGAGAGGAAGACAGATATCTTTCATTCATTAGTTCACTCCCTAGATGGCTGCCACAGTGAGGCCTGAGCCAGGACAAAGTCAGCAGCCAGAATCATCTGGGTTTCCCACTCCGGCACAAGGGCCGGAGCACTAGGGCCATCTGCTGCCGCTTTCCTGGGGACATCAGCAGATGTTGGATTGTGAGTGGAGCAGCCAAGATCTGAACCAAGGTTCCACTGGTTCACTCCCCAGATGGAATGGCTGTGACAAACAGGGCTGAGTCAGAAGCCTGGAATTCCACCAAGGTCTTTCCAGTGGGTGGCCAGGGCTCAGGAACTTGGGCCATCCTCCAGTGCTTTCCCAGGCTATTAGCAGAAAGCTAGATTGCAAGTGGAGTATCAGCAACTAGCATCACAGGTGTGGCTTTACCTAACGTACCACAATGCCAGCCTTTTCATCATTTTCCCTTTCTTTATGGTGAAAATATTCAAAATCATTCCTTCTAGTCTTTTTCCCTCCAGGAAAACATGCAGCACAATGTCATTATATTCATCTTACTGTTACTGCACAATACTGATCTTGAAGATCAACTGTTACCACAAATAGATGTGATAATGTATGTGAAAATATTAAGCAGAACAGTTGTCTGTTAACCAGGGTTTAAAGATTTGGTTTGCCTTATTTTTCCTTCACACACTGTTGTTTGATGTGCCCAGCTTGAGATTGATTTTATTTTTAAACATTTTTAAAATTTCATTTTTAAAATATATTTGAGGGCCCGGCGGCGTGGCCTAGCAGCTAAAGTCCTCGCCTTGAATGCCCCGGGATCCCATATGGGCGCTGGTTCTAATCCCGGCAGCTCCACTTCCCATCCAGCTCCCTGCTTGTGGCCTGGGAAAGCAGTTGAGGACAGCCCAATGCATTGGGACCCTATACCCGCGTGGGAGACCAGGAAGAGGTTCCAGGTTCCTGGCTTTAGATCAACGCGCACCGGCTGTTGCGGCTCACTTGGGGAGTGAATCATCGGACGGAAGATCTTCCTCTGTGTCTCTCCTCCTCTCTGTATATCTGACTTTCCAATAAAAATAAATAAATCTTTAAAAAAATGTATTTGAAAGATAAAGTAACCAGGTTGGAGATGGGGACGGAGAGAGAGAGCGAGAGAGAGAGATTGGAAAGATTTTCCATCTGGTGGTTCACTCAAAAATGGTGCTGTATTCAAGGCTGGGCCAGGTTAAAGCCAGAAGGAATCAGGAACTGCATCTTGAGACTCCCAGAGACTCAGGTACTTCAGCCATAACCTGCCTCTCTGGGTGGACATTAAGATGCAGCTAGAAGCAGAAGTAGGACCAGGACTTGAATCATGGCAGTCTGATGTGAGAGGCAGGCATCCCAGGTGAGGCTGTCACACCAAATGCCCACTCCTGAAAATGTGACTTCTAACTTTGAAGTTTGAGGAATCCCAATATACATTTCATGAAACAAAAACAAATCACTCATGAAAAAAATCAGTGTCTCATTCTCGTCTTTAGGAGCCAATATAACCAAGCTTGAATCTTAGGAAAATGGTAACAGGCCCCTTTCTACACCTGTGCGTGGAACATCCTTCCAGATAGTGCTGAAGCCTCATCTTTCCCACCTGCAAGCATCAGTGACTGTACAGGGAATGAGGGAAGCACATGAGTGCTGAATAGGTTTATGTCTATGTGTTCGTGTGACTACTTGTACGTGTAGATGCTACTGTGGTTAATGAAGTACAAATCCACTGGAAAATAGTGCTAAGTTAATTGTAAGCTTTTTGTTTCTAGAAGTTTCTTCTCTCAGTGAGGTGTCAGAAGTGTGAGCATCATCATGTGGATATGTGATCAGGTCTTGATAGGTTTGAGAGTTTCTCATATAATAGCGAACCCCATTGCCCCAAACAACAGAAGACTCCGTGTCAGGGGGATGATAAAATAAGAGATGCTGCATTCTTATAAGCTATTTCTATTTGCTATTTCTAGATGCTGCCTAGCATTAGAAATCATGCTGTACGATGAAATCTTGCGCAGCAAGAAAAACATGTTACCACAATATCAAGTTATAAACCGATCTTATGCTTCGAACTGGTTCCTATTCAACAAATATATTTATCACAACAAATATATTTATCAAGGGCTGTCATTGTAAGAGTTTTATTGGTTATCTCTGGGTAAAGGAGTTAGTTATTTTTCTCTTTTTATGCTCTAAATCTTCTCTAACTTCAGTTATAATACAAGATTGAAATGTATTTTTAAGGATCTACTTACTAAACAATTTGCTAACCAATCCTGGGAACCCCTGGTTTTTTTCAACTAGCTAGAAATGCTAAGATTGGCAGATATTTTCTATGTGTGACACAACTGTGAATAGCTTTTGATGGGAGCCCTCTCCCTTTCCACAGTGTCTGGGGTGGTCCTGCTAATGACATGACTTGATGTGCTGTCACCCTAACCCTGGGGAGAAAGTGTAACGGTGCACCTCTTAGGAGCAGGAGGGGCTTTCCCTAAAACATGTAACCATCCAATGAAAATGGTGAGACTGTAAAAAAATCTTTCTCTATATTGAGATAAAAATGGGTGCACATATGGGTGTGTGTAGCATATATGTGTAATGCGTCTTCCAATAAGGGAACGTTGTAATTAGAACCAAGTGTTGCTGTGGGCAATTGTGAGCCATTACTGCCCCTGTTTGCGGCTCACAGATGGACAGAATTATGTTGCCTTAATAACAAGACTCTTAAGTGCCAGCTGTCATCCAGCATGGCAGCCCTCCATGCTAACAAAGCCCTCATTAAATGGTTTGCTTGGAATAATTTGCCTCCTCTCCTTGCCTCTCTAGCAAGTGACAAGCTGGCCCTGCAGACCTTCCTGCAGACCTTCCCAGGACGCCATTAATCACTGGAGAGCAGGCTGGGTTGTGTTTGATGGGATGGTAATTTTTTTAATCCTACATGTCCTCGTATTATTTTTATGCCCCGTTTCAAAAGTTTTCAAACGAGGTTGGTAGCTAACATCCAGTGCTATCATTCATTCCATGGCAAAATAATAATTGCTAATTTTCTTCTTCACAGAACCAGAGCTTTATCAGGAATAACATTATGCAAATGAGTATGCAAATGTCAACCAGAGGAGTATTTGGGAAAAAAAAGTTCAGATGAAACCTTCAGAACAAATCCAAAGTTGGCTGAAAAAAATAATAAACTGAACATTTTAAACTATAAGGTCACCATGGTAGCAAAGGGAATTTTATTATCAGTAAGAACTTTCTGAGAAAGCCTGGTACTCTTAAACAAAACAAAAGAGGGCATACATTAGTGTTTATTCTAGCTTAATTTACTTATGATACTTTGGGTTGTCCTTGGTAATTAGTAAGTCTCCTTGGGATGGGTCTCTTCATGGTTTGTTCACTAACAGCTCACAATTCCTCGTGTTTCAACTTCGCAGCCTTAATAATTAATCTGTATTTGCTCCTCTACGTATTTTTCTTCTGATAAGTATTTTTAGTTTCCTTTTGTTAAATATTATATGAGTAAAGTTCAGGGAAAAACATAAAAAACTTCTCAATCCTTTACCAGCATAACCTATATGTCTTGGTTTAAAAAAAAAAAAAAACAGTATCTTTATAAACTGTATTTGTTCTCCAGCATGTGTGCCCTTTGGAATATCTAGGGGAAAAAGTCTGCTTTTTATCATAAAAAATGGAAAATTCAAATAGTCTTCATTTTGCATATTTAAGGTATGAACATTTTCAATGATCAAAACCCAGAAAAAAATTATCATTGAGTATATTTTGGGGTCATAAACCTGAAGTTTTTATTTTTCTGTCATTTTAAAAAATTTCTTTAATTTTAGTACATGAGAAGAGGACTGAGAGACACTTGCTTTAAAATAAATAAATAGATAAATAAGTAAACCTAGACCCAAATCTGAATTATGTATCAAATATGAATTACACAATATCAGCAGAAAAAAATAAAAGCCCTCAGCTTTAAAATACCTCATTGGTCCTTGCCTGAAATGCCACCATTCAGAAAATCCATCTATAACATGAGTCTTTTGCCAGAAAATAGTGACATATTTTACTGATTATAATCCAGCTGGCCCCCTGCACTGGAATCATGTAGAGGGACCAGCTGAGAATGCAGATCCCTGGGCCCCACCCAGCTTTACTCTGTCACAAGTCCCTGAGTTTAGGGCCAGAGATTTGCATGCCTGGCAGATTAGGCCCTCTAAAGTGCTATACTGGTCATGGAAGAACAAGCAAAGGACAGTAGATTAGTTTCCTGACAGAGACTCCAATTGGAAAGAGGCAAAGAAGTTTTATGAGGGAAGAGTTGGGGGTGGATGACAAGGGGAGATCGGCTTCAGCAAGAAACTGGAGATGGAAAGCGTACAGAGAGAGGACAGTAACTCTGGCACAAAATTTCAGTGATTTAACACTTTCATGCAAACCCAAGTAGGCCATGAGGTTTCTAGGTTAACAGAGCCCTGGAGCCAAGAGCCATAGGTGTGCTGTTTTGTAGACCTGAAGAAAAACATGGCCCCTTGCCTTCCTACTATCTGTGTTATAATTATCTCTGAAACTCAATTTCATCATCTATGAATGCAAGTAGAGTGGTTTTGATGATTAAACAGCAGAACGTGGCGGACCTTGTGATGCAATGGTTGACTTGTTGCTTGGGCTGCCTGCATCCATGTTGGACTGTCTAGGTTTGGGTCCTGCTTCTGCTTCTGCTCCAGTGTTCTACTGATGCAGTCTGGAGGACAGTGGGTGTTGACTCAAATCCTTGGGTCCCTGCCAGCTATGCAGGAGACCCAGGCTAAGTTCCTGGTTCCTGGCTCTGGCCTGACCCGGATTTGGATGCTGAAGGCATTTGGGACATGAAATAGCAAGTAGAAAAGTCTGTCTCTCTGTTTCTGTCGCCCTGCCTTTCAGATAGGTCGACAGACAGATAGACGGCTAGATAGATGACAGATTGACAGATAATGGGAAAAGCTGTAAAAACCAAAAAAGTAACTGAACGGGGAAGATAAGGTGATACAATGACTAAGGATGGGATTGCTTGGGTCAGGCTTCCAGTGCTATAACCCAGCTCCCTCACTTATTATTACGACCTTGACAAGTTGTTTAATTTTTTTGTAACCCGTGAAAATCTAATGCTGCTAAAAAATCAGGATTGACCCTATGGACTGGTTACAGAGAGTGCTGGGGTTCAATGGGCAATACATGGAAAAAATCTGTAATGTACTGAGCCCATTATAAGCAACTCAATAAATGTTACCTTTCATCAGTATTTCATATATAAGACACCTGGCACCTGGTGGAGATTTAATAAATGATAGCTATTATTAGCGGTAGTCATCGCTCCTGGCTTCAACACAGGCCGAAGCACTCATTGCCAAAGCCCTCTGACGAAATCCTGGCTGAACCACCTCCCCACCACCTTGTTCCTAGTCTGTCATAACAGTGTCATTGAGGTTATCTGCGAGAACATCTGGCTAGGAGAGTTATTGTGTAGCAGTATATGCATGTGTAATTGAGCAGAGAAACACCTGAAGGTTTTATGGAGGTGTGTGGGTGTTGGGCCAGTTGCCTGAGGCCAACCACAGCAGATTCCCTCCCATCCTTCTCCTGGAGAACACAGCAGCTGTGTCAATGGTGATAAAAGTGAGAGCTGATCTCTTGGAAGGTTATGAACACAGATAATCAAGAAAGAATTTGAGAATCCCCAAACTGCTTCAATGAAAAGCCTAACCCTTTCCCTCCAGAATCTACTCTTTGGCCCCTTGTTTTAACTATCCTAAAATCACTGCAGCCATGCTACCTCTTTCTCCAGCCTGGGAACAATGGTAACCTTCTTTCTTCCTCTGGTGGATACTGTATGCTAATCTCTTATTCTCCAGATTCATAAATTTGGATTTGGTGCCAATTTTGTTATCCTTTGTCACCACATGAGCCTTGCAGTCTTTATAGAAAAATAGAGAATGCAGCAGAGCTGTAGCGTGTTTCCTGCTAGGCACTGCTGACAAATCTAGTTTAAGGCTATTGGATGGGGACAGTCCACTTCTTACTCAGTGATGAGGGTGACAGAAAGGGGAAGGAGAAGGCGAGAGGGAACCAGAGAGAGGAGAACAAAAATGATGGCAAGAATCTCAAGTTGTGGTTTCCTTTTGGGCAAATGTGACACTAGCAGTCTTTTGTGGGCACCTTAAAAGGTACACTGAGGGGGGAAATCTCCGGTGTGTATCCTACAAGCATGGCTGCAGTGTTTTTACAGCACTTGGTTTTATTGCACTGGAATGACTGGAGGCTGGCTCATTTGTGTCCATTACAATTAAGGCTTAGGAGAGATATCATAGATAACACTGTTGGCTAGAGACCCTTGAGAAAATGGAGGAAAATTCCTGTCACGGATCATGCTCAGTCTTGTAGCAAGTAGAAGTCACTACCTAGCGCCTGAAACCTGAAAGCTCTCACTGTTCCCATTGCCTAAGCACTGGTTTCCTGCTGAGGGGGGCTGCAGGTACAACTCAAACCTCTCAAGGCATGGTTCTCATCTTTATAGAAGCAGATAGCCTGTTTATTCTCATGCAATGCATGGCAACAGTAAGCAAATATAAAAACACAGTGTGAACCACAAGAAATATTTCAATAAGAGCTGTGCTAAGAGAGTAAATAGGAAGGATTACTCTGTCCATAAAAATAATACAAAGACTGGGCCCGGTGCAATAGCCTATAGGCTAAAGTCCTCGCCTTGCATACGCCAGGATCCCATATGGGCGCCAGTTCTAATCCTGGCAGCCCTGCTCCCCATCCAGCTCCCTGTTTGTGCCCCAGGAAAGCAGTCGAGAACAGCCCAAAGTCTTGGGATCCTGCACCCATATGGAAGACCTGGAAGAGGCTCTGGGCTCCTGGTTTCGGACTGGCTCACTCTGGAATCAACGGACTGAAGATCTTCCTCTCTATCTCTCCTCCTCTCTGTATATCTGCCTACTCCATGCAGGATACTGTGCTATGCCTTTGGTGCAGTGTGATGAACAAAGGGGTAAGGACTGGCATCAAGGAGTTTATCTTTTGGCAGGAAAGAGTAAGAACCAAACAACTATGACAAAGCAAATCTACAATGCAAAAATATGATACTTACTTTGTATTATTTTTGAGCTGTCTACGGAAAACAGGAGATGTTCTTTACAAAGATGATCTGGGGTATCATGTTGAAGGCAGCGTCTTAGTTGGATCTCAAAGAAATCCTGGTTTTTTAGCAAGGATTTGGAGGGAAAGTTCTTAAGACACACCCAACAATGGTGGGTAATTCAGATCAGTTGGACAGCGAGTCCAAGGGTGAGAACAGTAAGATTCAGCTGGTGTCATATGTAGGAGTTTTGGCTTCCTGAAGAATGAGTAAACATCAACATTTTTAAGTGAGGAAATGATATAATCAGAGAGGAAATTTAGGAAGTGTAATATGATGGAGTTGGGCAGGAAAGATTGCAATGCGAAGAATTTGGAGGTTAGAGATCAGAGGAGTGAAACCAAAGTCTAAGAGGAAATGAACTATTTATTCCAGTGCGAGGAATGTAATCTGTTGACACAGAAAAGCAAATCCTATAACTCAGAGACTAAAAATGAAAGAGAAAAGTATTCAATACTAGCTATAAAGCATCTGAGAAGTTTTGGCTGGGTCTGAGGCTACAAACTAGATGCTTCCATCAACTCAATCAAAATGGCTACACACCCCAGATTTTTCTTACCCAATTAATTCCTTTGTGGCATATTCTATGGCCAGTATAACCATCAATTTAAATATATTACATACAACACATATATACATATAACACACATACATATATAGTATACACTCCATTTGTGTGGTTTAATATTTTTCCTTGAATTTTTGTTTGGTATGCATGGATTCTCAGCTGAGAAGGAGACTATGGTAGTTAGATCCACTTGAAAATGGCAGTCTTCACTTTGATATGCTTGGATTTTCAGGGAGCCTTATGGATAATTATTTTACATGTTTTTTTTTCTCTGAAGTAGAACTTTTTCTTTCACAAGGAAAAAGACAAAATTCTGATACTGAGTTACATGGCAGTTGGGGTTTAGTAGGTTGTTCTTTTGCAGTTCCTGCCACAGCAAAGTGTTATTCCTTAGGACCAGTATGGCATACAGTAGGCAAGAGCTGTTCTCATACCTTTCAAGGCCAGGAAGAAAACCTGGGAACGACGTTTGGCAAATTGACAAATAATAATAGGTATTCAGGGTGGGAAAAAAACACAAAATTTAGAGAGGTGTTGGGGCAGAGGCTAAACATACAATGCAGGATACTTTACTTTTTTCATAGCAATCCTTGCTATGGATGCTCTCTCTTCTCTCCCTTATTCACCAAGAATCACAGGCAAAAGAAAAATAAGAATTGACAAAAAAAAAAAAAAAAAAAAAAAGACTTAGCTTCTTGTTCACAATGGGTGTAAATGTTCCACATAACGTTTTTTGTAAGGGAAGAGCCCTGTAACTTTGGGAGGACGGCTGAGGGTGTGGTTGTGATTCAGAGTGCCTGTACTGACAGATCTTGTTTCCCTGACGGCTTGTCATTTTCTAGATCAACGGCCGGTGTGTAAGCCAGGGTCACTGCTTCTTGAATATGAGGCTGCTGAAGATGTCCCTGGTCTTTAGAGTCCTCAGCTCTCAAGGAGGCTGTCTTGAGCCTTACACAGGCTCCCCTGTCACTGCACTCTTTTGCAGAAGACCTCTTATTTACGATCTGTGCTGACAGTTCCTCTCTTCCTCATTGATGTGTTTTATGAGGATCTGCAACAATCCAGCCTGCCTCCTTCTCAGAACTTGAGATTCCTACATCCAATTGTAAGCTCATATTTTCCACTTGAGTATTTAAGAACTACCTCAAATTGTACATTTCTGGAAGAACTCTACACTCTGGCTAAAACTGCTTCTCGCACAGGCTTCTCTGTCACCAGGCCAAAATCCTTGATCCATTCTTGACTCTGCTTTCATCTTCATACCTGATTAATTCTTCAGGAGTCCCTGCCATCAGCAACCCCAAAATAGGTCCTATGTCTATTTTTGCTTCCACAGCTACTCTCCTAGTCCAGCCATCATCTTATTTCTATACTAGTTTCTGAACCTGTCTCCACAACACACCAATACTTTCAAAGGATAATGAGGTTGAACTATTTTCCTACTTGGAAAAGCCCAGTGGCTTCCTATTTCAATTAGAATAAATTTCAAGTCCAAGTCCCCTCATTAACCTGCCAAACCTTAAGGTATCTGACAGCCTCTGTACTTCCTACCTCATTCACTTGAGTGGGTCAGCTAGAATAGATATTTATCTAATTTTTTTAATACTTTTTTGTATTTGAAAGGCAGAGCTACAGAGAAAGAAAAAAACAGAGAGAGAGAGAAATTCCATCCACTGGTTAATTCCTCAAATTGCTACAATGGCCAGAGGTCACAGAAGTCAGGGGCCAAAGTCTTCCTCTGGGTCTCCCACATAGGTGCAGGATCCAAGGACCTAGGCCATCCTCCTTGATTTTCTAGGCTGTAAGCAGAGAGCTGAATTGGAACTGGAGCAGTCGGGAGATGAAAACAGTGCCCATATGAGATGATGATACCACATGTAAAAGCACTAGCCTGCTGTACTACCATGCTGACCCCAAATAACTTTTAGATTCTTAGAGAAACATGAGAGTCTGCAAAATCTCATCCTAGTATTTGCTTGCAACTTCCAGTCTGGCTTGTCATAGCATCACCAGTACTAGAAAAGATGGCTAGAATGTGGGGATATCAACATTTGTTAGCTGAAGGAGTGAACACAGTATTGTAGAAGCCAAATGCAGTATTTAAGGTTATCAGGCCAAGGCAAACCAAAATCAGTAGAAAAGTCAGCAAAATGGGCCCAGCAGCATGATAGCCTAGCGGCTAAAGTCCTGGCCTTGAAAGTGCCGGGATCCCATATGGGCGCCGGTTCTAAACCCGGCAGCTCCACTTCCCATCCAGCTCCCTGCTGGTGGCCAGGGAAAGCAGTCAAGGACAGCCCAAGGCCTTGGGACTCTGCACCCGTGTGGGAAACGCAGAAGAGGTTCCTGGCTCCTGGCTTCGGATCGGCACAGCACCAGCCGTTGCGCTCACTTGGGGAGTAAACATCGGACGGAAGATCTTCCTCTGTCTCTCCTCCTCTCTGACATTGTAATAAAAATAAATAAATCTTAAAAAAAAAAAGTCAGCAAAATGGAAGAGGAAACCATAGGAAGCAAGGTCAAACATACTTATATGATTTATACATAAGATGGTCTTCTAACATGATATAAATGTACTGTATTCTAGAAATCATATCATCACTAGGAAACAATATGAGGGTATTTCAAAAAGTTTGTGAAAATAATATATTTTTTCTTTTGTGAAAATGATATTTTTAAAAGAAGCTTTTTTAGTACAAAACTTTCGGAACTCATGCATAGTTTTTTAATTAAAACATTTTCATGGACCCTTTGAAGATATCTGATACAACAATTTTCATAATTCTTCAATGACAGTATAATTATTCCTTGAGACAAGAAGAGGTAATGCTTAAACGTGTGGTCAGGCCTGGTATGGTAGCTAGTGGCTGAATCCTCACCTTGCATCCTCCAGTATCCCATGTGGGCACTGGTTCCTATCCCAGCAGCTCCATTTCCCATCCAGCTCCTTGCCTGTGGCCTGGGAAAGCAGCCGAGGATGGCAAAGCTTGGGACCCTGCACCCAAGTGGGAAACCCAGAGGAAACTCCTGGCTCCTGGCTCTTGGCTCCTGGTTTCAGATCAACTCAGCTTTGGCTGTTTTGGCTGCATGGGGAGTGAACCAGTGGACAGAAGATCTCTCTCTATATCTTATCTCTGCATATCTGCCTTGCCTATACAAATATAAAATAAATATTAAAAGAAAAAAGAAAAAAAAAGAAAGTGTGGTCTAAGTCAGCTGTGTCTTGATTATTGCTTTAATGACTCATAATTGGAAAGTGTTTTGCATATCAATTTGAATATGAGAAAAGTACAGAGGCATTTTAAATGAGAACTATTAAGCTCATTTTAAAATGTGTATTATGCTAAATAATGAGCGCATACAAGGCTACTATCTAAATAAAACCCAAGTCAAATGTATTTGTTAATGAAATTAAATACATACAACATATTCATTTCAATGCTTGGCAATAAACCGATAATCGGAGACTGAATATCCCTTATGCAAAATAATTGGGACCAGAAACATTTCAGATTTTGGGTTTTTATGTGAGAGAGATTAAGAATGGAGCTCACATCTAAACATGAAATTCCCTTGTGCTTCATATATATACCTCTTACAGCTGGAAAGCTAATTGCATATACTCCTTTTACCACACCTGCATTTGGGCTGCAATAGAATACATAGGGCTAGATATAGAATTTTCCACTTTTTGGTATTATTTGACCCTCCGAAAGTTTTAAATTTTGGAGGATACAGGATTTTGGGTTTTTGGATTAGGGAATCGTAATGTGTAATTACCCACATGGCCTCATAAATGGCACCTTTTCCCATTCTTTCACTAAGGGCTGATGACTGACTTCTTCCCTAGTTGAAAGTGAGTTACAATGACTAAGTCTAATTGCATCATTTAACTTAACTTTCTCTCTCACCCATTTATGAACACATACAAAAAAAATTTTCTACAGAAACTTTTTGGCTTTCCTTCGCTCAGGATTGCTATTAATAAGCACACCAAAGCAAGAAACATTTGTGCTATTTTAAAATATGTAACCCATAGTAATGAATTAATTACCATATAATACTTAAAGCTTTGATTATGCGTACATGAGAGCTTCCATTATTGATTGCTTATGAAATTAATCTTTCTAATTTCCATTATGATTCAAATTAACTTGATTAGTTGGTTTCATGATTCACATTTCTATCGACCTCTGCTTTTCATTTCTGAAGCATGAAATGACATAAATGTCGTTGGGGGGAAAAGCACTTGAAATTAAGACTTTACTTTGATGCAATAAGTAAATGAATTGAGTTAGATGAATAGCAATGGAACTTTGTTTTCATTCACACACTGTCCTCTGGTGTTTAAATGTCTACACTGCATGTTAAAATGGAAATTCAAAATCAAGTGTAGAAGTTAATAGCTTCTTGCACTTGGGAAGATACATCTTTTTTTTTGCTTGGGCCTCATAGTTATTACCTTACCAAGACTGTGAGTAAATGGATTAAAATCCAGATGGCCTGATAAATATGTAGTGCTTTCTAATAACACAAACTAAAGGCAAATGTGCTTACAGGATATTTGTGCTGACTAGGCTAGACTCCATTTAAAAAAAAAAATTTAGATCTTTTCTTGAATGGCAGAGTGACACAGAAAAAACGAGAGAACAAGATCTTCTATCTGTTGGTTCGTTGCCCAGATGGCTGCATCAGCTAGGTCTGGGCCAGTCTGTGCCAGGAGCCAGAAACACCTTTTGGGTTCTCCCATGTGGTAAGCCGGGAGTCAAGTATTTGCACAACTTTCCTGCTGCCTCCTAGGCACATTAGTACGAAGCTGGTTGGGAAGAGAGTAGAGGAGATTCATCAGCCCTCCAATATGGGATGCAAGCGTTGAAAGTGGTAGCTTCCATTTGCAACAACTAGAGGCCATTATGCTCAGTGAAATAAGCCAATCCACAAAAGAAAATATCATATGTTCTGTCTGATATAAGACCACCTTCCTGTAAAATACCAGATCTGTAGATACACAGGAAAGCATATAAATTCATGTATTTATCTACAGATCTATATAATGTAGGCAAGTATACCAGGAAGTGAAGATACATTGCAGTATGTATCTCTACTTATGAATAAAAAACAGACTCCCAGTGAAACTGTTAAATATATCTTGCCAATAGAATGCTGGGCTTTATACCATTTTCTATACATCCAATGGCAGGATATACTTAAATAGCAGAATGATGGTCTCGTGACTATTGTTGAGGGACTAAACTGTTGTTACAATATAGGGGAAAACAGTGCGGGGTGGAGGGAGAAGAGGGCAGGGGAGGGTGGAAGTGGAAATCCCTGAGCCTAGAAAACTATCAAGAAAAATAATCTATATATGAAAAGTGGTAGCTTAACCTGCTGTGTCATGTGAGCCTAATGATCGCCAATTTTAAAAGAAATCTGTTATAAAATGAAAACATTTGGTAGTAAATGGTTTTATTTATTTCTCTGACAGATTTCTTTAAATTTAAGATAGTTTGCTTTCAAAATAGAAATTAGTGATGTCTGGTAAAGGCTGATGAGTAAATTTGTAGATTTCATTGTTTTTTATTTTTCTTATTTTTTGAGTGGCCTCTTCCTCATTCTCTTCTAAATAATAACGGAGATCATGCTGTCTTTTCCAAATGTCTTGAACCTAATTTATTAGTTTGCTAGCGTTGACTGAGGAAGTCCAGTAAGCTCTATGACCACTATGTGGGAGATGATAAATGTTGGCCTAAGGGACTTTATCATTTTATGGCACGATGATCACTAAGGACAAGTCATTCCAAGTAATTAGTGTGATGCCACGGGGGGGGGGGGGAGAGGGTGGGAGGGAAAGTACTTTTTTTGAGAGGGCTCTTTTTGCAGGTAAAAGGCATTTTTCTCCAGATGGAAGAAGACTTCTGAGACATAGAAATGCAGGCCTTCCTTTTCAGGGAGTGAGGACGGCCTGGATGACCTCTTAAGTGATTGTTGATGCTAACAGCCTGTGACCCACAATATCATTTCATGAATTTGCCACTGCACGGCAGTGATGGATGGCACCTGACCAAGCCCAAGCATGTGATCTGAAACACGGGAAGCTTCCTGTTGGAGTGATTTATGCTCTGGAGAGTTGAGACTACCAATCATCTGATGCTAGCTCATGAAGGAATATGAAGAATTTACAGCTCAAGAAAGGAATTTATCTTACAGGTCACCTGCCTGCATGTGTTACAGTCCTCTGAGTCTCATCCCGAACGGTCTGCTTTCGTAAACCCCTGTTTGTGGGGAGCTTGTCCGTGCTTACTGCTGAATTCCCTACATTCAATAACAGTGTTGCATGTAATCATACAATACATGTTTTTTGGATGAATGAAAGTTGGCATGGTAATCCCAAAGCATTCAAATAACAGTATTTTTAGTTTTCCACTACCGATTTATCTATCTACCTATCCTTCTAATCTTATTCCGAGAAAAAAAGATTACCCTGAAGTTTCTGAGGCACTAATATTACTGGTTTCACCTTTATAAATGAAGAATCTGTTAAAGACTTTAAGCCAAAAACTCAACAAAGATGATGTTTGCTGACTGACAGGCATGGCATATTGAAGTCATCAGAGGTTGAGGGCTGACCCTCAGCCTGACAGATTCAGAAACTGATTCTGTGGCTCAACCACTGATGTTACTATTACTTCTAAAAAAAAAAAAAAAAGCCAGAACTACCCATAAGAGCTAATGTTTATTGAAATGCAATTATCTGCCAGTCTCAAAGTCTCTAAATATTTTACCTTCTATAATCCTCATAAGAAGTTTCTGAGATCAGAAACATCACGGCTGTATTGGGATACAGTTTGCATACTATAAAATTCACCTTGGCAAAGTGGGAAAGTGGGTGGATTTTAGCATGCTCACAAAGCAGAACATTTTCATCACCCCAAAGAGAAATGCCCCTGTGGCTAGCTATCATTCCCTATTTATTCTTCCTGCCCTTAGTCCATGGAAACAGCCATTGTGTTTCCTTGTGAGTTTGCCTATTTTGCACATTTCAAATGGATGGACTCAGATGTGTTCTTTTTGTCTCTGTATTCTTTTGCTAAATATAATGTGTTCACGTTTCATCTGAGTTGTAGCACGAACCAGTACTCATTCCCCCATAACATTCTGTTGTATGGAGTCCCTATATTTGGTTTATCCTCTTTTATGCAGATGGACACATGAGCTGCTCCTACCCTCCTGCTGTTAGGGACGTGCTGCCATCAGCACTCATGGATGAGTTTTTGCATGGATCTATCTTTTCATCTCTTTTGGGCACATTCCTTGGAGTGGAACTGCTGGGTCTCATGGTAGCCATGTTTTACTTTGTCAGGGGCTACCACACTGGCTTCTGCAGTTACTGCATATTCTTGTCATCTCAAGAGCAATGTATGAGTGCTCAATTTTTCCACATACTCTCCAATATTTGTAATTACATGTGTTGTTAACTTTAGCCATGCTCAAGGGACATGATGTGATTTTAATTTGCCTTTTCCTAATGAGTAATGATGCTGATTGTTGACTATTAGTGTTTTCTTTGGAGACAAACTTGTTAGATACTTTACTATTTGCTTTGAGTTCGATTTTTTTTTTAAAAAAACATTGAATTGCAGGTATCCTTCATTTTTCTGAATGCAAGCTTTTACTGAATATATTTTTGCACATATTTCTTCCCATGCTATACAATGTTGTTGCTCTGCATCCATGGCATTTTTTGGAAACATATTTTAAAAATTTTTTGTGTTGGTGCGGGCCTTGGAGATAGGGGCAAGTGACGCTCCTCACAGTGTGGCGGCTGTGGGGGGTGCCCCTGCCAGGTCGGACCCAATGCTGGGGGCTCACGCCACAGACACTGCTGCAAGGCAGTGAACGAGTCCTCGGCCTCCCCCAGGGTGGCCAGTGCACCATGTGGTGCCAGGCCCTGCCTGCTGGCAGGGAGCTCTGGGGTATTGGTTGTCTGAATTGCTGCTTAGGTAGCTCCAGGTTAATCCCACTGTGCTTCTGGGATCTCAGTCAATCCTTAAAATTCCCAATGGCGGTAACTCCTCCTTTAAAGAAATTGGTAACGGAACAGAATGTACTGGGCAGGACTGAGCAAACCTTAGCCTACAAGCAAAACTAGAAATCAGCATGGAGCACAGGTCATGCCGATCCATGCTCTGGCACCTACTGGTCTATTTGTGTCAAGGACACTAAGCCACACAGTCTAAGGCAGAGGCCAGGACAAGTGAGGGACTGAGACAAGCTGAGTCAGAGCAACCACTGGTAGGCACATGATCTACGGCTAGGAACAGGCCCAGTTGGGGAGATAAGGGGACACCTTAACTGGGTTGAGGTTCCCACAAAGGGGCGCATGTGCTAGAATTGGGGCTGCGTTCTATCTAGGAAACAGTTGCAATCTCCCAAGGCACTAGTGTGGACTGGGATTGGATGTACCAGGCCAGTTCAGACCCCAACACCACCTGGTGTCATGGAGAACCAGGGTGGATGTGGGACTGACTAGGCTGGGTCTCAACCCCTTACTGAGCCATGTGTGAGCTGTACGTGGGTATGGACGAGCCATGGCTGGGTTGAAACATCCAACAACAAGAACCAGAATGGGGTGAAAGCAAGCCAGGAAAAGCCACTGTTCCTGCTAGGACATGAGGTAAACTGAAAAGGGCTGGCTCAAGGACCCCCTGGTATGCGCAAAATCTGGCATTGGGAGAGGTTCTGATGGAGGAGCCTGGGCAACTCCTCTGGCAGGACACAGTCCCTGCAGGTAAGCGCAAGAAGCATGATAGGAAACAGCCCAGAATAGGCCATGGAAAGTTTCCCACTGGCACACATTCGGCATGGGTCAGGGGCAGACCGGGCTGAGTCAGTTCATGTCATATACTGGTAAATCCGATCACCAGAACAGAGTGTGGGTTGAGCCGGGTTTGGTTGCGACAAAACCAGTGCACACTATGGAATGCCAGGGTGAGGTTGCCTGTACTGGATTTGACTGCAGCGCCCAACCAGCACATGTGAGATCCAGGAAGGGAGGGGCAGAGCTGGCGGGGGGATTAAGGGGCTGGTCCCCTCGCCAGACAGCTACTCCCACTGGAGAGCGTGGGCTGGGATGGGGACAGACCAGACTAAGCAAGGCGGCAACACCTGTGCGCTGCACGTGGACTAGACCAGGGAAAAGCCAGGCTGGGCGGATTATTCCTGCAGGTGCAAGCATAAATTAGAGTGGGTGAGGGATGTTTGGGCTTAGCCACAGCATCAACTGGCAGAAGCTGGCACTGGGGACTAATTCTGTCAAGTCAAATCACAGAACCACCCGAAGCGTGCATAAACCGGGACAGAGAGAGACCTGGGAGGGAAAAAGTGGGTTCCCCCTTCCTGGGTCACTAGTCCCGCAGGAGGGCATGAAAACTAGGATGGGGGCTGGGGTGGCTAGACAGAGAGGCACTCAACAACATCTGTGAGGGCTGGATGGTTGAGTTGGTTAGATGGAACTAAGCTTTAATACCCACTGACAAGTACAAGAGCCAAATAGGATGGGGGACAGACTGGACTAGTCTGCTATACATACTGGCAAACCAGGGTAGGGGGCGGCGTGGTGGGGGTTATTGTGGGTTGCCCCGACTAGGCTGCAGCTCTCACTGGTTGATGCGGGGGCCGAGTGTGTGCTGGGCAGAACCAGGCTGGACTGCAACACCCATTGGTTCCAGTGCAACTCGGGACTGAAAACAGAACCAACCCAGCAATTGAAACCACCAGCTGATCGGGGTGATGGACTGTGCCGGGCCCTGAACTTGCTAGAACATACAAGAATCTAGTCTGGGAATACCTCAAAGTTTCTTTGGAGATCTCCCCAATTGAACTGCAGGACTCAGAACCCTAGCCAAGAAAAGACAGAGGACAGAGCAAGTCAATCAACCATCTCAGCTATATGTTGGCAGCAAAATACTGGGCAAATGAAGACTCAATGATGGACTGTGTCAATCAGTGGACGACCTCATCGAGTGAAACTAGCAGCGATTCAAAACTGGAGAACTATTAAAACCATTTGAACAAGGATCTCAGAGCATACCCCACATCTACGACTTGGGGTGGGTGGGAAACTGGGTGGGACTTCTCCGTCAATACCCCCATTTACCTCAGATACATGATGGAAACAATATGGACATAATACTATTACCCACTTCCCTATACCCCCTGAACCTTTTTTTTTTTACCATAATTAACTATGTAAATATTGTCAACAAAATTACAATGAAAAAAATAAAAATAAATTTTTGTGTCCAATTAAAAATTTCTTTTGTTGTTTGTCCTTTGGTCTAATGTTTAAGAAACCATTGCCAAGGTCACAGATATGTACATTTTCTTTGAAGAGTTTTTTCTCTTAAGATATATTTATTTTTATTGGAAAGGCAGAAATACAGAGAAGAGGAGAGACAGAGAGGAAGACCTTCCATCTGACGGTTCACTCCCGAAGTGAGCGCAATGGCCGCAGTTGAGCCAATCCAAAGCCAGGAGCCCGGATCTCTTCCAGGTCTCCAACGCGGGTGCAGGGTCCCAAGGTTTTGGTCTGTCCTCAACTGCTTTCCCAGGCCACAAGCAGGGAGCTGGATGGGAAGCAGGGCTGCCAGGATTAGAACTGGTGCCCATATGGGATCTTGGCGTGTGCAAGCAAGGACTTTAACCACTACACTATCGTGCTGGGCCCCTCTTAAGAGTTTTATAGCTTCTCAGACTGTACACTTAGGTTTATGGCTGATTTGGGGAAATTATTAGATATTATGTGAACAAAAGTGTTTTAACACATGGCATTCCTTTTGTAACTTCCAGACTTGAAGCAGAATTTCTCTACAATTTATGTGGTCTTTTTTTCCCAGATATTCAGTAGGCTACAAGTGTCTTTAATGTCAAACCATAATTGTTCAAATTCTAGGTCCTGATCTTGGGGTATGCTGGCCAGGGGAGTAGGCTGTCTTTCAAGAAAGCCTCTATGTATCGATAATCATGTCTGTCCTATATTGACTCTGAGAGAAAATGTGGTTCAGTGCTCTGAGGGTGAGGGTAGATGTGAGGTGACCTAAATATGGTTTTCTATGCATTAACCATAGAGAACAGATGGCACCAAAATTTGGGCAAAACAAGAGCTAATCATTTAATAAAATACATAGCTTTCCTGAACTAAATAGAAACCTATAATCAAGAAAATAGTTATCTTTATAACTCCACAGTTTTGGTATCTTAAAAGATGTTTCTCAGGCCTGGCGTGATAGCCTAGTGGCTAAAGTCTTCTGCTTGAACACACTAGGATCCCATGTGGGTGCCAGTTCTAATCCCGGCAGCCCCACTTCCCGACATTCAGCTCCCTGCTGGTGGCCTGGGAAAGCAGTCGAGGACGGCCCAAAGCCTTGGGACCCTGCACCCCTGTGGGAGACCGGAAAGAGCTCCGGGCTCCTGGCTTCGGATTGGCTTAGCTCCGGCCATTGCGGTTGCTTGGGTAGTGAATCATCCGTTTCCTCTCTGTCTCTCCTCCTTTCTGTATATCTAGCTTAGCAGTAAAAAAATTATAAATCCGTTTTTTTTTTTTTAAAAAGTTTCTTAACATCAAATCAAATTTATGGCAGATGGAGCTGGAGGCTTAACAGGTTAAGATTTACTCCAGCACTTTTCTAACCAGATTACATATTTTCTCTGGGACTCTGGTAGGAGCTGGAGGGCATGGATAGCTCAAGTTGATACATGTCATTAGCTGGTGATGACTTACAGGTCTGGGCCTCCCAAGGCCTGCTGGTTGTAAAGATGAACCAGTCATTCCCATTCATTATTCCGTGGGCTGTAATCTAAAGAGCTAGAAGCTGACAGTTCACTCTAGACAATTCTCATCTGGCAACTGAGTTTTTCCAAGCCAATGAAGCATAGGACCATTCATTCTCAGAAGATGGGAAAAGGCACATGCTTAATGAAGTCTTATTTGTTGGGAGTGGTTAGAGATCCAAATGAACTTATTTTCTCATTAGTGTCCTTGGCTAATTTATATACACGATAGTATAGTGGTTTCACATTGCTTGAATGAACAGTAGGAATAATTTTTTTTCTAGGATTAAAATAAGTTTCCTAATTCTCTGACATGATTTCTATCATTATTATTAAGATTACTGTTATTTTAATATTTTAAAATTCTCATTTAAAAATTTTTCCATTTTAAAATGATTTTTAAATATCTTAACATTTTAAATTAACATTTAACATTCTTACATTCTAATTTTAAAGTTTTTAAAGGATCGTGCTATCATCTCTTATCTAGGCAGATATAAATAGATATTCGACATGAGACATGGTTCAGAAAAATGAGAACTCAAAAGCACAATTTTAGTGTATTATTGCTCCATCTGGCTTAGACAATTGAATCATAATTCATTGAGCTAGAGATCAAAGTGGGGTTACATCTAGAAGATTCTCAACACTTTTTCCTGTTAGTTACCTAGCTGAAAATATCCCAGCATGCCATAAAACCAAAGATGCTTATGTGTTAGAGTTCTCGTTTGCTGGAGCCCTTTCTAGTCCCTGTACCAAGTTTTGTTTTTAGAATTTTCTATTCTTTCCTTTAAAGAGGGTCTCTGAAATTTGCAGTTTCCAGGATTCAAAAGCCTAGACTTATCCTGAACTGGCCAAACCTCCTTGTTTTTTATAGGTTTTTTTTAAATGGCAAAAACAAGAGATTAGATGCAGATAATTACTGGAATGAATCATATCATAGTTATTATGAATAAATGATAAAAAAGAAACCCTGGATTTCTTTATTGTCCATCTGAACAGCACACCTCTAGATGTCCCCCTACTCGTAGTTATCTGCTTTAAATGGTGTCTCACTGAGAAGGGGCCAAAGTGTTCAGTGGCTGGCAAATCAGGTGCTGTCTCTGACTTAGAAGCACTCATGGAGAAGCCACTTGTGCTTTTCTTGGTGGCTTCACAGCCCATGCTGAGCTGGATGCCTTACCAGGGAGACCTGCACTTGGCTCGCCCAGATGCTACATCCTCTAAGGGCGAAGGGGAGGAACCAGGTACAAATGGCTTTCTTGCCTCAGAAATGTGAGGGGAAATGCAATGGAACAAGGGCTCTTAGGAAAACAGGGTAATTTAGAAATGAAGGGACTTCCTTATAAGTTCTGTGAGGGCTGGGCTCTATTTGCTTATCTTCTAGCCAACACTTAGTGTTGGGCCTGTCTATAGTAGATGCTCAGTAAACACTTGCAGCTTGAATTACTACAAGTAGTAAGCTTTGATTTCTTCCACTGCCCTCATATGTTAGTCACGATACCACCAGAAGTTTAAAAAGGAATCCTGCAAAACAATGGTGTAACACAAAAGAAGTCCATTTCTTGCTTATGAAAAGGTTAATCGTGGGTGGAAGGAGGATAAAAGGGTGAGTCATTGAGGGCCCAAGCCAACTGCATTTAGCAGGGAGCTGCCCAGGTCACCAGAAGAGGAGGACATAACTACCCAGAAATCCACAGCAAAAAGCAAGATCCTACAGGATAGCACAGAAGCTGCAGGGGTCAGGTATGAGAGTAGAGGGCACCCTTCCTGTCCACTTCCCACTGGGAAGAACTCAGGCACTGCATGGGAGGCTGGGAAAGGATGTCCCTGGCTGCTAAGCTGCCTCAGGGACATCTTTCCAACATGGAAGGGTAGCACATGGGTGGTGGCCGGTCTTCAGTACTACATGGCTATACAGAATCCAATGAGAAGGGAAGAAAGAGAGGGTAGGTGATCCAGTGCTGTGAGGATGTTGTGTGTGGTGAGAGGCAGAAACACAGACCGGATCTGCAGAGCATCAGTTAAGGAGGTGAGTGGAGATGCACTAAGCAGTGAAAGCAGAAGCAGTTAGTGTGGGAAGTGTCCTAGGAGCCCATGTACAAACACAAAGCCAGGTGCTATCTGCCCTCCTCCTCCTCCTAACTCTTGCCTACATTTATGTACCAGGACAGTGTCTTTATTTTCTAGTCTAGATTCGGCCAGAGAGACTATGAAACCTTTTCTAAAGCACTTGCAGTCTTGATTTTGTGTAAGAATGCTACACTGTACTCAATTTTCAACACTTGATTTATTCTAGTTTTCCTTCGTGGTATTACTTGAAGGAAGTTCACAAAAACGGCAAAAACCACATACTTTAAAAAAAAAAAACAGCTTGTCATCAATTAGCAATGAATTCTTGAAGAAGAGCTATTCTTTCAGGGACCTAGGGGTCCTGGAAAAGAAATGAAATTCTAAATTCTCACACGAGATTGCAGATGGCAGTTTACCTCTAAAAATAAAATTGTGCTGAGGTAGCTGCAAGTAAAGTCCACCACAGTGAGGAACAAATTGCCTGAACAATACACTTAATTAACTTGTGTTTGTGTCTTGCATCACGGCAGGTGTAAAGTCCCGGGGCACCTGCTGATACACCTGAGCTGGAGCCCAGTGTCACTTCTAGAAGAGAGTGAAAAATGACTGAAGCATTAAGTAGGGCCATGATGGCACAGTGGCTCTCGCTGCTTCCTGCAGGAAGCTCCAAAGGGAAGGGAAATGTAGGACTGAGTCCCTTGGAGCTTTGTCTACTGTACCTCTTTTAACTTCAAAAGCACATTTAGCACTAAAGAAAGTGAAGTTTGGGATATAATAGGATGTTAGAGGCTGCAGGCTGCTTCTCTGAGCGTGGTAAATTGGAGTTCCGGGAGGATGAGATCACAGTGGACAGGAACCCAAGCCACACTGACCCCTTTCTTCGGTCTCACTGTTGGAGACCAATCCCTTTGCTTGTGCCATGATGTATATTTAGGGAATGCCCCAGAGTGTTGTCTCAGGTTTAGTTCTCCAGGAAACTGAAAGAATTACTCTTCTCTTTGCAACTTCTTCTGGCCTAACTTGAGTTTGCCTTTGTTAAATGCCCTGTTTTGGAGATCATTAGTGTGTTCTGTGTCTTAAATATAATAATAAGAAACCAGGGGACAGACAGAACTAAGCCCAGATGTAACCTCTTGTTTTGTGGCTTCAAGCTTAGTTTCATCCTCTAATGACTGGGTTGTAAAATTCACTTGTGCTGCCTAATCATTCGAAAAGTCCAGTCTGCTTAACATTGAGTCTACTGATGAAGACAACTGCCTTTGGTGTCAATGGCATAACACAGACCCATTAGAGAAATTATTCCTCCTCACTCCACCAACTTTTCAGAATTTGTCAAGGAGCTCACTCCCAATTGATGAAATGGCTTCAGAGAAGAAAATACGATAGGAAGAACTTGTTGAAGATTCAGGCAAAATCTAGGGGAAGAAAATAATTACATACAGAGTTAATTTCCTTATTTTATTTGAGGTTGGTTAAAATGTGGACCATATTATACAAGACCAGTTCATTCCTGAAACATCTAGTCAGCAATTACCACTTTTTGTATACCGGAAGTGCACTGGGGACTGGATGTATATAAGCAAATAAGGAAATTAGAGTAGAAAGAGAGCTTAACAGCTAAGTGTATCAGGTCTGTCATTTTGGGGATACGTTCATTCAACACGCCTTCATAGAAGGGCCATCTTGGCAACTGAAGAAAGCAAATATGATACTGACACAAATTCATTCAATTGACTTCCCCACACTGTTACTGAGCCACTACTTTGTGCTGGAAGTGGTGACTCACTATTGAAGAATATGTGATCTTCTCCAGGAGTTATCTGAGGTTTCTTTGGGACAGAGACATGCAGAGAGTAAGTAGAATTAAAAACATGAAGCACACACAAGTGAGGTCATGTGATCTGTGCCAAATGGAGAGAGGTATTCAGAGGAGGTAACATTTAACTGAGCCTTAAAGATTGAGAGCAAGAGAAAAAGAGAGAAAGGGGCAAGCCAGATGGAGACAAGAAGGGGCTTGGATGGTGAGAGAGTAAGTGACCTTATATGGTCAGAACATGAGTTCATGGTAGTTAACTGCTGGGTTTGAAGACAGAAAAGGTGGCAGCGACTAGGGTGCATGAAGCCATGGGACAGTTGAAAGGACTGTTAAGCAGGAAAACAAAATTGCTTGGAAAGAAAAGTCTGGTTGTTGTAGGGTGGAGGCTGGCCTTAGCAAGATTTTCAGCTCTCTAAGGGACAGCTGATAAGAGCTTGCATTGGGGAGGGGAGTGAGAAGCAAAGATGCTGCAGAGGAAGAAGTACCCGGATTGATGAGAATAAATTCATCAACAAATTAAGTCGAGAGGGAAAGGTTGTGGGAACTGACCAAAGAATTAATGAGCAGGAATCAAAGTACTAGAGAAGGCTTGGGTTATTTCACTGCAGGGAGCCAATTATTTGGGGGAAAGGGCAGCTGATTTAATCAAACAGTCTGGGCTCATCAAGTATTGCAGTATAATGAAGAGTTGTGAATGTGGTACAGTGACAATCGAGAATGTTGCTTAGAATAAATTATCCAGGTGATATTATTTCTGTTATCAGACAGAGAGGTGGCCAGGGAACTGTGTTCTAATGGGGCAGCCTACCTAGAATTAGGAATGTGGCCTCTTCACTGCTCCCAATTTCAACAGCCTTACACATTGCATATCCTACTCTATCTGGGTGAACTAAGAGTACCAGGTCGTTGTTGCTGCCAGTTTTACTGCCAGAATCCACATCTTGAGAAACCAGGCTTTCAGTTATCCTTCAAATAAAACAATTTCTCATATAAACATTATGCTTGTATTCTACCCCTCAGTCAAGACGAACACCTTTTACATTTTCTCTAGAAAAATGGGCTTAGGTGGTTTAAGGAATGCTACATTTTAGAGCATTTGCTAAGAGAAAAATCTCAGAACCATCTTGGTTTTTCTCTCAACTATAAAAATGGAAATTGAATTTTCAATTCTACTTATTTTCCAGATTTGTCTCAGCCCTTTTGACAATTGTGTCATTAATTAAACTCCAAATAGTCTGAGAGTTTTTGCAAAGGGATCAATCATATCTCTTGATTTGACATGAAGAGGTACCTTGCAGGCTAGTTTCTTCCGGAAGCAGATGCACAGGTGGAGTTTGGAGAGCAGGTTTTATTGGGCAGTAATTCTAGGGAAAGGAAAGGGGAGGAAGCAGACTTGGGCAGAAGCAGTCATCAGTCTGCCCAGCAGGTCTGACAGTCTCTGCTAACGCCACGAGTCCTGCCAGAACTGTGGTTCCTGCCTTGTGCACCCAATTGAGAGTGCCATGGTGAACACTCGGGACCACAGCAGGATATCATTAATGATCCCAAGAATCCTATATCAGACATGCATTATCTACCACTGCTAACTTGTTTGTCCCTAGCTATTTAGTAAAGGAAGCTCTAGGCACGTCTTCAAGCTTAGGGGGAACCAGGGAGAGATTATGGAGACATCTAGGGTACCAGGAACTGAGAAAGCCTGAGGACTCTGGGTGAAGGCCTTGCACTCTAGAAAAGAAGGAGACCTGGGCTCTGGTCATGGGCTGGAGCAGCCTCAGTATGGAGGTTGGTGGGCTCTGGCAGAGCCAGGAGCTGGAGTCTGTGCAGACCAACCACTGCCAAACAGGCTCCTTGCACATGGAGAGAAGGGCCTTTCTTGAAGGGAGACCTGAGGGGCACACCTCCACGTCTGTCACTACTGCCTTGGCTTCCACTGCCACCACATCTCGGACTCACTGTTGGCTTTGTTCTTTCTGGATCCATCCTATGGAAAGATGGATTTCGGCAGCTAATCTATAACTCAAAGACATGGCCCTTCTCTTGGGCTTCAAGTGAAAAATGCCTGATTGCCCCAGCCTGGGTTACACACCTCATCCTGGGACAGTCACTGTGGTTGCAGAATGGGTGCTAGGACTGATCACAGCTCTCAGACTACTTCCCACTTCTCTTCAGGCCCAGGCCTTTCTCATCATCAAGCTGCAGTGTCACTTACTTTCTTCTTGACACTCATTGTTATTAGTAACTACATGATTTACTTGTTGCTCTACGTGCTGTGGCCTACTTTTCCCCACAGGATCCAAGTTGCCAAGGAAGCAGAGATACAGCAGCCTGCCTTGCATGCTGCCTGCTTTCCAGCAAGAAGACAATGTGCTCACTAAACACCTTGGAAAAATGAATACGACTCCTTTCTGCCATTCCTAGGGAGTGTGACTCCATGGTACTTTAAGGGGTCACCCTACTGGAATCATCCTCATACGGCAGTGGCAGTGGGGAGAAGTTCCCCCAAGGCAGGTGGAGATTTTAGGAAAAAACAGCAGACAGCTGGTTGTTCCAGGCTGAAATAAATACTGTTTTCCTGTGTGGCTAAGACGACTTTGCCGTGGATGTGGGCCAACAAGTCTGCCAGCAGCCTAGCCACTTAGATTAGATTGAGCTGCCTTCCTATGAGTAGACATGGTAGGGAGTGGAATTGTTAGGAACCTGCTACTGGAGATATCAATTTTATGGTGACCAAGGAGCTGTTATATAGATCTAATATCTGTGATTCCCCTGAAGCCCCCATATTCACTGACAACTCATTTCTGACTCACAAAAGTGTTCCAAGGGTCTGAGAGTGACTATTAAGTACCAGGTCCATGCTCCTGAATAAGCTATTATGTGTCAAGCCTTTATCTTACATGTGAGCTGCTTCTCATCTCAATGATAAAAAGCAATTTCAGTAGCACTTAACTTAATTGGTTTGTGACCAGACAAGGACCCTGGGCCCCACTTACAGAGCTTGAGTAGCACACCTCCCCTCAACAGTTTTAGAAAGTTCTTAACTTGCAAGGTCAGTTCGCCATCTTCAGTCATCCCTCACTTCTGAGCCTGGAGGTGGGCAGATCCTCTGCATGTTAAAACAGGCTTGTGAGGCCTAATTTTGCAAGTTATTGAAAGAAATTATTAGATAACTCAAAGCTTGTGCTTTCTTTGAAACATGTGACAGATTTTTGATCTGGCCTGCCTGTGCACATATTTCCATGCTCCTGACTCAGGGAGCTGAATTTATTCATGCTCACAGTTGCACACTATTCTCCAGCTCACATTTACATATTGTAAAAAACAAGTTGTCCAGGATTCGGCATGATAGCGTAGTGGTTAAAAGTCCTCGCCTTGCACGCGCCAGGATCCCGTATGATTGCCGGTTCTAATTCCGGTGGCCCTGCTTCCCATCCAGCTCCCTGCTTGTGGCCTGGGAAAGCAGTCCAGGATGGCCCAAAGCCTTGGGACCCTGCACCCATGTGGGAGACCCAGAAGAGCTCCTGGCTCCTGGCTTTGGATTGGCTCAGCTCTGGCTGTTGCGGTCACTTGGGGAGTGAACCATTAGACGGAAGATCTTCCTCTCTGTCTCTCCTCCTCTCTGTATATCAGCCTTTCCAATAGAAATAAATAAATCTTAAGGAAAAAAACCCAAGTTGTCCTTTTCTTTCTTTCAAAAATATACATATTGTTACTTGACTGTCAATCATGTCAGAGCAGACCTTGTCCTTTCTTTCCTTCTTCCCTTTCTTTATTTATTCGAAAGGCAGAGTGACCTAGGGAGAGACAGAGAAAGAGCTTCCATCTGCTGGTTTATCCTTCAAATACCTGGGACAGGTTGAATCCATGAGCCTGGAGCCTTGTTGAAGTAACCCACCTGGGTGGCAAGGGTCCTAAGTACTTAGGTCACCTTCTATTGCTTTCCCAGGTGCATCAGCAGGATGGGAGAGCAAAGCACAGCAATGGGATAATTCAACACTCTGATATAGCTTGGGGGTGTGGCAGGAGTTAGAACCCACTGCAGGGAGACTAGCACCATGGTACAGCAGGGTAAACCTTTGCCTGTAGTGCTGGTTCATGTCCTGGCTACTCCACTTTCAATCCAGCTCTTTGCTAATATGCCTGGGAAAGCAGTGGAAAATGATCCAAGTCCATCGGCCCCTGCGCCCACACAGGAGATCCCAAAGAAACTCTAGGTTACTGGCTTCTGACCAGTCCAGCTCCAGTCATATTTGGGGAGTGAACCAGCAGATGGAAGATTTATTTCTGTCTCTCCTTCTCTGTCAATCTGCCTTTCAAATAAAGATAAAAAATAAATACACAAATAACACAACACAGGCCCTCCTCATCCTTACATTCATGCATGGGGAGGTGACTGCCATCAACTCACTGCCCAGCCTCCTGCCCACCTTCACCCCAGTTCCTGCACCTGGGAAGCTTCTTAGGGAAGAACCTTCAGGCTTCTGTGAGACTACTTGTCCTCCTGCTCCACTACCTGCAGGTGCATTTCTGCTTTTAGGGGCCTTGCCCCATCATTGCCATCCCCTTCCCCAGGCTGTTTTCTTCATCCGGCCTCTGTGTCCCCACTCCTGGCTCTGGGTTCAGGTAAAAGCTGACGTGGGGCACTGCCAGGGCCTCCTCTCTAGAGGGGAGGAGACATGCTTCTCTCACCCCAAGGATTTATTTTTTCCCTTCCCAAGGGAAGTGACTGTCCAAGGACCCTCTGCTTAGCCAGTGACACCAGCCCATTTTCTCTTGCCTCACCTGCTCATCCTCTTGTCACCTGGGGGAAGCAGCACTGGTTTTTATCTGAGCTGCTGGGACAGGAAATCCTACAGCTGCGTTACAGTAGCTCAGGGCCAGGGGCACCCTGCCCCTGACTAGGAAGCCCTGATCCAGGGGACTCAGGCAACCACTGAAAAGGAAGTCACCCATAAGCAGGGAGGGCAGAGTGGTTTTGTGGCTTCAGTTCTCATTTGAGCGGGGAAGCTAATTAACATAAAAATTAATTTTATTGCAGCTATCAACTGGCTCTCAGTTTATATGCTATAGAAAAATTATAGTAATTAGTGCATCCAGCCAGGGCAACAATACAAATATTCAATGGCATTGGTGATTTCCAGCCGTGCATTTGCTACCTGGCAATTCCCCTTCTAAGGAGTTGTTTCTCAAGAACATGGTCCTTAATAGCTGTGACTTGACATTTATGTCTTGAGCAACTGAAATGGGCAGCTAAAGACTAATTATGCTAAATATTCCAACACGCATAATTACCAGCATTCTGGCAGGGGGCACCAAAAGCAACATCTCAGTGTCTTTCTTTCCTTTTTTCTTTTTTTTCTTCTTTTTTTTTAATCTTCAGCTCCTTATTTTAGGTTTATTTAATGAAAGCTGATTGCCGTAATGATTCCCTCCCCACTTTTTTTTTACGCATAATCTGCACCGCAGTAACCTACAAGCATTTTAATTTCAGCATAATTTTAAGTTTTGTTTTCTGCTCTGTTAAATTCTTTTCATTGAGAGAACCAAGAGATCACAGAGGAAGCTGAACCTGCAACTTGTTCTAAGGGTTGCTGTGCCACATGTGATGTGGTGCCTGGCTTTGAGCTCAAGCTAACTGTGGAGGAGCTGAGGAAGGTGTGTGCACACAGCCGGTGGTTTGGTTTCCATCAAGTCCACAGCAAAACTGAGAAATGAGCTTTTCACTGGCAAATTCTAATTATAAAGAAAAACTCCTGAGCCTACACACCGGAGGAAAACAGATATATAAGCACTGCACTGTGATTTCCTGCAGAGCTCAGTTGGCAGCATTTGACAGCACAAGTCAAGGACCTTATAGGCAAGATTATCTAGAAAATCCCTTGCTTCAGAAGCCAAAATCCTTTAAGTCTTCAGTATTTAATGCAGCTGTATTGCTGATTAGATGTCAGGACTAGAGCACACTGAAGTGCCCTGTTTAGTGATTAACTCAATAGACCAATTTTGCTTGCAGATACTTGCATGGGGGAAAATTTGCATACAGATTTAGAAAAAGAACTGCCATATTTCTGGGTTATTGCAGGGACTGGGGAATGCAAAATTTGCAAATGCCACAATACTCCTCATCCCACAACTGCTCTAACTTTATCTGTCGGTGAATTATCTTGATCACTGAGTAAGACACTGCCACAGGGATGTTGCTAGGAACCATCTTTTCCCCTTGTTCTTCAGAGCTTGACTGATTAGCGTCTCTCCTTCTGCACCACAGGTTAAAATCTCGGGCTATCTAAAGGCACTTCCTAATGCAAAGTTGTACTTGCCTTTTGTTTTTGTTTCTATAACCAAATTCACCAAATTCACACATTTCTTTTTTTTTTTTTTAGCATAAGCTGAGAACTTCCTACAACATAGAGAAACCCCTGTAGGTCAAAAATTCTTCCCTCTTCCCAGAACCTCCTCTACCACCACCTGGGATCGCAGGCAGCTGAGAGGCAGCAGTCCCAGGAAGTGGCTCTGCTCAAAGCTCAGCCTGTCTAGGCCACCAGGGTCATTGACAACGCCACGTGGAGCCTGTCTTGTAGATTTCAGAGGTGCCTCGTGCATTTGGAAACTGCTTCCCATTAACGAGAGCATAGGACCAAGAAAGAGAGTTAAGTGAGGAGTTCTAACCTTGTGGATATATACAGAAAAGTTCACAGTAAGCGATAAGCAGCAGGTACTTTAAGGGGCCTGATGCAAAGAAATAATCCTGAGGATGCATTGGGGTGGGTCAGGACAGCAGGTTGGCTCCTAACCTTCGAGGGCATCAGCACACAAGAAGCCCAACCACTAAAGGTGCCTGCCAATGTTTTAACACAAATAGGCATGTTTACACTTTGACATGCGAAACAGGTTCTAGCTTGCTACATTGTTATTTCACGAAGATCTGCAAGGTTAGGCTCAAATCAAGACTCCTTATTTTACTCAGGCTTCCACCTTATTCCTTTTGGAATACCCTTGGCTTCATTCCACACCGTGGGGACCTCCAATGCTGATGAGCAGTACGCAATGTGTACTTTGGCTGTCTTCCCTTGAGTTGAGTTTCTCACCCCATGGGGCAGGCTGGAGACCCACTGGATGGACACGTAGGAGGCAGTAGAAGGTGGGCTGATTACAAGGGCCCAGAGGCATAGGGCTGGGCGTCTCTGTCTCTGGGACCCATACTCAGACCCATCACCTCTTGGGAGCAGAAAGCAAGCACAGCATAACCTGGCTCTGTTTGCAGGTGGAAGTCCCTGCCTGCCATGGACGTTCTAGCAGTTGATCTCTGAGTGGTATCTCATTGAATGACTGGGAAGAAGAGTTGAATGCAATGAACTGACCAGCGGCTTGAGGACCCATATGCAGACCAGCCTGCATGTTTTTGTCCTGTTAACTGTGGAGGAAATATTTAAAAAGCAGCATCACTTCTCTAATGGCTTACGTTGCTTCTTAATATCTTCTCAGGCTCCTTTTTCCCCCATGACATTCTCCTTCGGCTTGCCTCCCTCACCGGTTTGCTGACATTTTTACTACCATTTGGGGCCTACCAGCTGCTTCTCATTCTCTCATGGCATGTGATCAACCAAGAGACTAAAAAGAAATTATTGCAAATAAAACTATAGGCACGTCACACAGGTTTTTAACCATGAAACTAAATACAGCAGAGGGTACTGAAATAGAACATAAAATATCCAACTTGCTTCTTTTCATTTTGAGTTGATTACCTATTACTTTTCATTGGACTCCAGTGACCAGAAGTATCTTATTACTTTTCTTGAGATCACATGGCTTCCCTGATTAGGAAATTTAGCATAACAGATGAAACTGCTTTTCAAATAATAATAGTATCATTATTATAAATATTATATATTAACAGTAATATGTAAAAATTATACATTAATAATATATTACATAGTAGTAATAAGCAATAATGAGGAAATTATTATTATTATTATAAATGGATAGGTTCCCTTCATAAGTGTTCATTGCCAGGCTTTACTGGATATATTGATGCCATACTTCCCCATTATTTACCCAGAAACTACTATTTCCTGAGGGAAAAAAATCAACAATTTAGAAGGTGACAGAATTCAAGATGAAATAATACCAATGAGTTGTAAAAGAGTTGGGATACATTTCTGCCTTTTTGTTATACAAAAGTAAAACTTTAATGAAAAAGTACACACTTGTACTCACAGAAAGAAGTCAATTTTATTTCCATAGTTGACACACAAATATATTTAAATTTTTTTTTCTCCAAAAGGATCAAATAACCTGAAGAAGTAAAAAATAAGAAGCCGTCCTAGTGGTAACGGGTGGGTAGTTCTTGAGGCTGAGGTCACTGTTTCAGTTTTAAGCTTGGCTTGGGGCGTTCATGTGATTCTTAGTTGAAGTCCTCAGATTTCCAGCTCTTTCCTCGCTCAGATGTTCAGCAATTTTACACGTCATGCAAATATGTGTCCAGGAGGGAAGTGGCTCTTTAGTAAATGTTCCTTTACGCTACTGGATTTGGGTTTGGTTCCTGTGGAGTAGTTTTTCCTCAGTTTTGCAAACGGATCAAAGCACTTGAAGCCCGTGCTGCAGGCTTTCATTCCTGTTTGTGATGCCTGCCTGCCTGCCTCTCGTAACCAAAGCACCACGGAGTCCCTCGGTCACTTGCACCCTCACTCTGTGTTCTTCCCTTGACGGGGTCGCCAGCAGCTATGAGCTGGGAATACAGCTATTGGCATAGTGTAGTGAAAACAGGCTTGAATTGAAAATTCAGTCTTTAGTGTTAGCAGGTTTCTGAAGAGTCAGAAATTTGGCTTTACATGCTTGATATGATGAGGAATTTCTTTTTTGTAAATTAGATTAAAAAATTTTTTTTAATTTATCTGGAAGGCAGAATGACAGCAGAGGAGAGAAGGAGAGAGAAGTCGGAACGAGGGAGGGAGAGAAGCTTCCATCTGCTGGTTCACTCCTCAAATGCCTCCAACAGCCAGGGATAAGCCAGGCTAAAAATGGTGATGAGGGCGGGGGCAGAACTTTACACTGCTCTGCCACAAGGTTGTCAGGGACCCAAGCAACACAGTCATCATCTGCTGCCTCCCAAGATGTGCCTTAGCAGGAAGCTGAAAGAGAAGCAGGGGCAAAACGCCTTTCCAGGTACTCTGATCCAGGCTTCATCCTAAGTGGCACTATAACCTGTATGTCGCAATGCCTGTCCCATGAGGCGGGATTACTAACTCAGATCAAGGTAAAAATAGGCTGGCCTTTAGGTCTAAGGTTTTCCTCTTGGCATAGTTTCAGAAGGAGCAGGTAGGTTTCTGTGAATTCGAAAGCTTGCCTTCTGCAGAGGGTTTCTGCTGTTTGCCTGCTCCTCATTCCTTCCTCCTTCCTCTGATCTATGCTCCTATCCTCCCTGTTTCCTGAATGGAACTTCCTCTCTCCCCAGGAGGCAACATTTGGAGTCCTTATTATTAAGTTCCTGCTTGCTTTGTGACCTTGGGCAAGATACTCAACCCATCCAAGTGTCAGATTTCTCATCTGCAAAATAAATGTAATAACACAGCGCATGGGGTGATGATGACTTCAAACGAGGCAATGTCCATAAAGCACTTGGCATAAGGCCTGGCCCCTGGTAAGCACTGACTTCATTGGAGCTCTTATTATACTGAGAATGCTATTACAACCCACAGAGGCGCTGGGCTGCCCACCTGCTGTGCAGCTGCTATTTATCCAGTACAGGGTTCAGAGAAGTCTGTGGGGAAGAGGTCCTATCTTTATAGGAGATTGGCTTCATCCACTGCAGAAGGCAGGCCTAGCTTGGGCACACAAATCCTATCTCTGAAGGGTGGCTTGCAGGTTTCTCTTGGAGAATTTCCCTCTGCAGATGAATGAACTGAAGTCCTTACCTTTAAGGTAAGGGCCTGGTGAGGACTAAGACTTCAGCTGACTGCTCTGCACGCTTCTGTTTTCCTCCACTTTTCAATTCCACCCCTTGGGTAAGGATCCTCCCTCTACAACAAGTGAGCAGTTTCTACTGTTGCTCCATTGTTCCCCTAGTCCTTGTCTTTGCCTCTGTCTTGGTCTTGTCTTTTCTGTTCTTTCCTTTCCTTTTCTTTTCCTTTTCTTTTCTTTTCTCTTCTTGTCTTGTCTTTTTTGAGAGACAGAGAAAGAAGGCACACACAGATTGGGAGACTTGGAGAGAGGGAGGTGGAGGGAGAGAGAAATTCACTGCTCACTGGTTTACTCCACAAATTTCCACTGCTGCCAGGACTGGGCTGGGCCAAGGCCAGGCACCCACTCCAAGTCTACATGGGCAGTAGTAGTAACCCGACTACCTGAGCCTTGACCTGCTGCCTCCCAGGGTCCACAGTGGCAGGAAGCTGGAATCAGGAGCAGAGCTAGGACTTTTACCTATGTTTTCCAACATGAGAGGTGAGTATCCTGACCAGTGTCTTAACCAAGGCCTGCCTGCCTTCTTCTTTTGTGAAGACAGGAAAAGGACTGGGATCTTTTCCTTTCTCTGTCACGTGCAGTTTGCCGAATGAGTGCCTCCTCCCATTTCCTTGTCTCTGTCAGTACTCAGAGTGTACATCCTTCCCCCACCCCCATGGGGCTGCATCAGCACCACTTGCGAATTTTTTAAATTATGTATGTATCTGCTAAGTCAGAAACTCCTAGGTGGGGCCCAGAAATCTGGAGGAAGAGGATGGTTAAATAAATCTTCCAGGTGTTTCCACTGGGTGAGAGCTACTGCTCTGTTTCTATTTCTGAATTTTTCTCCCATACTTTGCTATGACGCCCTCAGAGGGACAGACCTGTCAAGAGCATGCATTGTTCAACACAGCCCTGTCCATGGACTTCATTAGGCTGAAGGGCATGGTACTGGGGCTAAAACATCTCACCAGCCCTGGACTTGATCCATGATCCTGTCCTAACTGGCTTCTTGTCTTCCCTTAGAATCCTAGGCACCTGCAATTCTCAGATCACCCAAACCCCATCTCTGTGCACCTTGGTCATTTCAGAATGAACCCACCAGTGTTTGCTTGTGCGTGCCCCAGTGACATTCCTGGATTTTTCTGATCAAATTTGTCCAGATTTTCACTATACACTTGGAACAACCATCCCAATCTTCAAAGTGATCCAATTATGGATGCTACTGCAGCTTTACAATGCTCTTAACTAATGTTTCTCTTGAATTCTTTGCTTATGAGGAACTACTTTGGTCAGCTCTGGAAATGTGGTTTCTCTTCCTCTTCAGGTGTCTTCAAGCCCTAACGTTCTTCTCAAGTCTCAGCTCTAAACAGAGTGAGACCTGGGTGAAGTTTCCTGGGACCTCATCACTCTAGTCTAGCCCCAAGATCTCATTTGCTTTCCCACATGTGTCTAATATCTCAATCTCTCCCAGAGCAAACAGTGTTCTTCCCTGGCTCAGCCTTCCGTTGCTTGCCTTCTGTTCCTTTCTTGTAGGACAACAACACATACCTGCCTTCCTAACTCATCATTTTGGAAAACTTCAACCCCTGCCCACCCCCTCAAAAGAGTGGGATAGAGCAGTACAAGAACAACGTTTATACCTTTCTTCTGGATTCACCAGTTGTGGACATTTTGCCACATCTGTTTTATCTTTCTCCTTCCATGCCCCCTCCCCCCGCCAATACTTCTTTTTCTTTGAGCCGTTTCAAAATAAATTGCAGTCACTGTGGCAATTTACTCTTAACCATTTCAGCTGGTATTTCTAAAGTACAAAGACATTCTCTTACACAAATCACAAAATCATTACCATGTACGGTATACTGTATGATTACGTTTATCACCTGATACATAGTCCCTAGTCATAACCCTCTGGACAAATCATTAGTTATGTTATCACATCTTTGGCCTCTTTTTATAGCTTTTCACAATTTAGATTTGTCTCATTGGCTTTCTTATGATTTTATCCAGCTTAATCATCTTGACCAGAACTCTTTTCTTCCTTGCTAGCTTCCTTCCTTTCTCCGTTGCCGGCCCCCAAAACATACCTAAACATTGTTAAGAGCTGTTGAAATTCAGCAGTTGAATTCAGGTGATCACAGTGCAGAATATATTAGGAGGATAAATTCCAGGGTACCAGAATCAAAGAGCAGTAAAGGGTATCACAGTTTGATCAACCATGTCATATTATGAATGAACCCCTATGACATGAAACAGTCAAAAACTTGTCGCAAGACACAGCTAGTAGTAGTAGCTTAGCTGTTGCTGACACGCCATCTCCTAAACTCTTCTAAAATGTCAGCACGCAATGTCATTCGCTTCTCAGGACCCTAGTGAGGCGAGATAAACATGGATCTATGGGACAATTGACATATTTAAACAGATGCCAGAGTGTGTTATTGTAAAGCACTTTCTTTCTTCTACTTTGAAGTCTGGCAAATCCCCCTTGTGACCTCTGAGAGATACTTAACAAGCAGCTAATACCTGTTTTCCACAGGAAAGACAAATTTTATGTAGAGAATGGCCTTCTACTGAGCTCCAGAAACACTTCTAGGCTAAGAGAAGCAGCAGTCCAGCACTTCTGAGCTATTTGTGTCGATGTAAAAGGCAGGTGTCTTTCCACTGACCTGTTTTCAGTGCTATAATCCCATTACCTTGACACTATCCTCTGGAGTTTTGCTTTGTTTGGGAATTTTAAATTCCTTTATTTGTAACAGATCAAAAGCTATCTGGCACACACAGTACACTTGGATGCAAGCACTTTGATGGATCTTGCAGCCTTCCTGAGCAGACACGACTGCATTTTTCCCATATAAGCACTTACAGGCTGCCCATTGCCCTCAATTTTAAATAGCAACCCTATTCACAAGCCTTTCAAGTCCTCTTCCTAAGAGATTAACTGGCAGCTTTGTCAATGAATAGAAAGATGTGTATCTAAGATGTATTTCTGTAAGACTTACCTGGTTGCCTGGTGTTGTGGCGTGTCATATCATAGCTAACAGTCACTGCAGCTCCGGTTCCTGTACAACTGTCTTGATGGACTGGCAGCTGCAAGAGTTTGGGTGGTGGGCTGCATTCCAGACCCTTGTCTTCATGGCTGGCTTGAAAGGGCAGAGGGTGGAGCAGGGCCAAGGCTCAGAACTGTGGTGGGTGAAGGGTTCGGAGCAAAGCTTGACAAACTACAGTCCTTGGACTCAATCTGTTCCCCTTCTGTTTTCATACAGTCCATACTACCAATGGCTCTTCCATTTTTCAGTAGCTGGGAAAAACAGAACAAACAATATGTCATGACATCCTAGAAGTATATGAAATTCAGGTTTTATTGTCCATAAACAGACTATTAGAGGAACACATCCACACTTACTGATGCTCTTGCTGTCTATGACGCCTTTTGCATTACAGAGATAGAGTTGAGTGGTTAGTGCAGACACCGAGTGGTCCACACAATGTACAATCAGGACCATGCATTCAGTCACCACATGCCTTTCAGACACCATGTGTGTGGCAGAAACTTTGCTAAGCACTGGCGATTGAAAGATATAACAAAAAATTCCTAACCTCTTCTCACAGGCAGTTCACTCTGTCAGATGAAACAAGGTAAACAGAAGATGAGAAGTGAGAAAAGTGCCACAGGGACACGGGAAATCTACCCTGAGGGTGGGGTGGAGGCCCAGGCTTGACAGACAAGATCTGACATCAGTCAGGACAGGATTGTAACCTTTGCGGCATTTCTTACCCTGACTCATGTGGTTGCTTTCATAGCACAGATATCATTATGTATTCTGTTGCTTTGTTACCTGCACTAAGGGGGAGGCAGTGAAGGCCTAGCGTGAAAAGTCAGTGTTGGGATTAAACTGTCTGGAAACCACTTCACCTGCCTCTGTCACAATTTCTTCTACAAAATGAGGATGTAAGGGAAACCTGCCTGGAAGGTTCAGTGAGAGGAAGCACTTACCATGCTTACCCACAGGACCTGAGGGCTGAGACGTCAGAGCTCTGTAGACAGAGGTCAGCTTAGAGGCCCTCCTCCACTATAACCCATGGCCTACCCCTCTGTGCCACGAAGGTCTGTCCCAGGAAAATGGGAAGTAGGTGAAATGAAAGAAGCGGAAAGAAACATATCAGTAGAGGATATATCAGGAAATGAAAACAACCTATGCAAGAGCACTGGGGCACCAAATTAAGAGACACTCAACAAAACTGAATAGATTTAGTTACTCATATGTTATGTCATCACCAAGAGATCTGAGCTTGTTTATAAAGAGAAACATGCATTAAAACTGAAATCTTGAAAAAAGCATGAAATAAAGATAAAATGGTATACTGCATCTGGGATTAAGAATGATAGAAGTGAGGGCCCAGCCCAGTAGCTCAGTGGCTAAAGTCCTCGCCTTGCATGCACCAGGATCCCATATGGGCGCCGGTTCTAATCCCGGCGGCTCCACTTCCCATCCAGCTCCCTGCTTGTGGCCTTGGAAAGCAGTCGAGGACAGCCCAATGCATTGGGACCCTGCACCCATGTGGGAGACCCAGAGGAGGCTCCTGGCTCCTGGCTTTGGATCGGCGCAACTTTGGCCATTGTGGCTGCTCAGGGGGGTGAATCATCAGACAGAAGATCTTCCTCTCTGTATATCTGACTTTGCAATAAAAATAAATAAATCTTTTTTAAAAATGATAAAAGTGTTGCACTCCTGTTTGTAGCAGCAGCAGAGTTTGAGAGATAACAGATACTCAGTAACTTTTCTTGAATGAAAAGATGGAACGGGGTTTTAGATGACGGAAAGAGTTTGACAGAATGAGAACTTGGAAGAATGTGGGGAAAGCTGTTGGAATGTGAGGTCTGAACTCTGATGCTGGTAAATTTGTGCCTTGCTAGGAAAGTTCTCCTATGCTTTATTCTACAGCAGTGGTAAGTTAAAGAATCTGAACACAGATTTAAACCAGCGCTTTTAAAAAGCATTTTGGAAAACAAATAGGAAAGGGAATTCCTGGCATTTAGGAGAACCAGGTAAGAAGTTAAAGAACTAGCCCAAATGAGGAGCAATAAAAGTATATGAGAGTGTTGAATGCACCTTTAATAAAAAGTTCATAGCAGGGCTGGTACAATGGCTCAGCAGGCTAATCCTCTCCCTGGTTGCACTGGCATCCCACACGGGTGCCGGTTCATGTCCCAGCAGCTCTTGTTTCAATCCAGCTCCCTGCTTATGGCCTAGGAAAACAGCACAGGATGGTTCAAGGCCTTTGGAGGGAATTCCTGGTTTTGGATCAAGTCAGCTCTGGTCATTATAATGGCCATTTGGGGAGTGAATCAGCAGATGGAAGATCTCTGCCTCTCCTACACTATAGCCTTGACTTTCAAGGAAACATAATAATAAAAAAAAGCATTTTTAAGAGTTTATGGAAAATGAAATGAAGAGGTGATTTTGGTTCAATCCTGAAATCTGTGTGATTTTTATTGTTCATAATGTGCATTTTCCTCGAGCATTTGGAAAATCCTCTCCCAGAAATATGAAGTGAGTTTGGACCTGGGAGCTATTTTTCTGCTGCAGAAAGAATTTATTTTTATGGGGGAAAGTGACCTAAGCAGTTCGGTTGGATCTGTAAGGCTGTAGGATTTAGACTGAGGCTCAGGAATGATTAGAGTTACTACACACTGGCGAGCTGTGAAACTCTAATGGGGGAGTGTCCTGGGAGAGCTTGTGCTGAGCAGAGAGGCCAAGGCCAGAACCTTAGGAATGCTGCGTTTAAGGAGCCTATCAAAGAATAGAAATCCATGCACTTGGAGTCAGGATTGGAGAGAACTGAGCAAGTCCAAAAGCCAAGGAAGAAGTTTTCAGGAGGAATGGAGGAGGCGTAGGTGGGTAGCTAAACAGCATGTGATTGAAGAAGAAAATATTACCCCAGAACAGGCAAGGCAGGGCTGAGTTTGTGGCGTGCATGCGGCAGAATGGGATGTGCAGCATGATCTAGAACGTAACCCACATAAATCCTGGACTCAAAGCCTTCCCTCTAGGACCTTTCTCGGCATCTTTGTTTGCTTCTCTTGGCATCTTGTTTGTGCTCTCTTGGTTTGTTTCTCTCGGGCCCAACTAACAGGGAATTAATTCCTACAAAGGAAACCCAAGGCCAGCTCCTTCCAATGTGAACGACTCTATCGCATTTCCAACCAGCAACGTTTGCGCCACCAAAATAAAATCAAAGGATACCGTGGCTGCTGTGTGCGTATTTAGAGTTCACTGCCTTTCTGGCAGTACAGAAGGCTGCTGTGTGCGTATTTAGAGTTCACCGCCTTTCTGGCAGTACAGAAGGCACCATATGCTAGGCACTTTCACACCAGAAAATCCCAGAGGCCCCCTTTTTTATTGGTTGGAACAGCAAGAAATAAAGACTAAGATAAATTTAATATTTAACTCTCAATCTTTAGTCTCCCTCATTAAGCTGACTTGCCTGCAGCCATGTTGCTATAAATTAAACAGCCCAAGCTGATATGTTGCCAAAACGCACAGCCAGCAAAATGTTAACAGTTTTTGTTCTTGCGCCCGATCAAGTTAAACACACAAAAAAGTCATCTGTTTTCCCTCCAAAAAGGTCATTAGAAAGGATGGGTTCAAAACACAGAAATCTCGGCAACTTCCCTTGGCAGTTGGATATCAAAAACTGGCTCGTTCTTTGGCTCCAAGCTGGTATTTCTAGAAACAGCTCACGGAGCTAACCATGGAAACTGCTTCTTTAGTTGGGGGCCTCAGTACCGTAAAATTTCAGGGAAGCTGACGGAGGGGTCTCAATCAAAACATTATCAAAGCTCAAAACATTACCAACTGGGGAAAACTTCTGCCCAACGGAGGGCGACAAGAAGCTACTCATACTTTTGAGTGGGATGCTGAGTGGGAACATCTGGATTTCTCAGATCCAGAGCGTCACTGTGGCAGCCATGTGCACAAAAGGCTCCAAGCTGCCCTCAAGTGAAAATGGGGTTTGACTCTGTTTTGCATTGAGCTCATCCAACTGGAGAGTTAGCTACCATGTTCTTCCATGCCAGAGAGCGCGAAGAGTTCAGAGTGGGCACATCCTTACCGAGAGGCACAAAGTGCTGGCTGCCCAACAGCAGTGGAGGGGTCCCGGCCATCTTTGCTCTCCCTTATCAGAGTCGCTGCGGTAGCAGCGACTACCACATTCTTGCATCTACCAGCCTCACCTGACACGCTCGGCAACTGTCAGTAAGACCTGCTCTTAACCCGGGACTTCTCTACGCGGCTGCAAATCTGAATCACTTGGGGAGTTCTGAAAGCCCTTGGGACTCTCGCCACAGTCCAGGCCATTAACACCACTGTGTCTATCCGCCACTGTTGTTCTCAATGCTCTCCAAAGGGTTCCTCTGGTGGTCAAGGGTGGGACCCGGGGGATCCACTCATCAGGATTGTAAGCACTGCAGAAGTTCCTGCAGGTTTTCTGCAATTGAAGCTAGAAACAAGTGTCTTTATTATTATTATTATTGAAAGGCTAATTTACAGAGAGGAAAGACAGATCTTCCATCTGCTGGTTCACTCCCCAAATGGTCACCAGAGTCAGAGCTGAGCTGATTCAAAGCCAGGAGGCAGGAGTTTCTGGGTCTCCCATGTGGGTGTAGAGTCCCAAGGCTTTGGGCCAGTCTCTGCTGCTTTTCCAGGTCGCAAGCAGGAAGCTGAATGGGAAGAGAAGCAGCTGGGACATGAACCAGGGCCCATATGGGATGCTAGTACATGAAGATGGAGAATTAGCCTGTTAGTCATTGTGCTGGCTGCTGGAAACCTGTATCTTGAACCAGGGATCCCTAAAGCGTGATGACAGAGCCCAGATTAAGAATGCCAGGTCTTCAACTAATATGTTATTTCCAACCCCACCCAGACTGCCTGAACCAGAAACGGGGCTCCACCTATCTTCACAAGGTCCCCAAGTTTGAGACCCACTGCCAGAAACCTCCTGTGCCTCGCATGAAGACTATATAACATCTGCAAAGTGATTGGTGGCTTTTACGCAAGGAAAATGGAGTTACACTCCTGTGAAAGTGCAGGTACCATGACAAACTATCCAAGCTGCATGACAAGACCAGGATGCAGAACAGCTGCATAGCTGCATTTACTGATTTTTAAAGATTTGTCTTTGAAAGAGTTATAGAAAAGAGAGATCTTCCACTCGCTGGCTTACTCCTCAAGCGACTGCAATAGCCAAGGCTGGGCAAGGCTAAAGCAGGATCCTGGAGCTCCATCTAAGTTTCCTGCATGGTGTTGGGGCCCAAGCACTTGGGCAATCTTCCACAGCTTTTCCCAGGCCATTAGCAGGCAGCTGGATGGGAAGTGGAGCAGCTGGGACTTGAACCAGTGCCACAGTGCCAACTTCTATTTATTTTAAAAATGTATCTATCTGAAGGCTAAGTTAGAGAGAGAGAAATATATTTTAACTTCTACTGTTTTTCTCCCCAAGTGGCCACAATGCTCAGGATGTGGGTGTCCCATGTGGAAGGCAGAGGCCTTGTCACAATGCGGGCCTTCTAGTCTCTTTTAAACAGTACAAAGGACTAGCTATGTGCACATGTTTATCCGGGCAGCAAGGGTAGGGGAGAAACCTTTAGTTTGTATCAGATGAACATAATTCCTCTATTTAAAAAGAGAAGAAAACTGCAAATATTATAGTTAGAGAAGTCACCTTAAGCCCTTTTCCTGCTAAAACATAAACTGAGGCACATTAAGCTATTAAAGAATTTACTGGAGCAGAAAGCAATTCCAGAATCTGGCAGCTGCAGATAGCAAGGAGTCTGCAACTCCACCAAGAAGGCAACAGAAAGAATGAGGAGGAAGCAAAGCAAAGCAGAGGTTTAATTGGTTCAAGGGGACTAGAGCTTTATTTTGATCCTCTCAATGCAAAGCCCTTCATTAGGGATTAGTCGGCAGCTCCTGACTGGTAAACCTTAAGTATTTCTAGAATATGACTGTTTATACACAGATGGGTTTGGGTTTGCTTGCAGGAGCCCAGGCCACAGGAACTCCTATAATGGCCTCCCAATGAGTTATATTTTTTTTAACCCGTTACTTATACCCAGGAGGGAATTATTTCATCGTGTTTATTTTTCCTGAACAGTTTTTGATATGGAGAATTACAAGCAGTAGTCATATTTGTCTTGACGACTAGGGGAGCCAGAGAGAGTTGAGGGAAGAGGACTAAGGGAAGAACCTGACCCCCAATATCATCCTTTGCTAACTTTACTTTTTGACTTCGATATAAATCTGAATGATAGAAAATAACCAGTATGTATCCCCTGTTCCACACACTGCTGCTCAGACATTACAGCCTTCCCACTCTCACCAAGCTCCCCTAAGTCCTACGTGCACAGCCACATCTCCCTGCCCTCTGTCTTAGCACTCCGCAAGCGTCTATGATGAAACCTTGGCTCAAATCTTCTTGTGGCCACCAGGTGGCAGTAGCAACCCAGTTTCTGACTTAGTCCAAGTTCGCCTGAACAAGGATGGTACTCCTTCGTGTCTTGGTCTTGGCATTCTGGACATTTAGACATGAAAGAACATTTCCAAAAGTTCTACTGACAACCACAGAGATTTAAGTGGGTAGAAAATGTCAAACATATTAAGAACACATCACAAACCCAGTCTGTTGGAGAGAAGTTGTAACAGTTTTGGACCTATTATGGGCCAGAAATCCTACTTAAATGCCTTGAATACTTTCCAAGTTGACCATCAATACAAACTGATGGCTTTATGAGAAATTAGATTTGAATCATTCTCAGTAACTTTGTCCGATATTTCAAGAAGTAAGTTAAGGAGGCAGAACACGAACCCAGCCAGTTTGACTACACAGATTTTTGTACTTGGGGGCACTGATCAAAACAGGATGTTGAGGAACGACTTGGAGCTGGGGCGCAGTACACTTGAGTGTGTGGGAGGAAGTGGAGATCCACCGGCCAAATGGCAGGGTTTTAATGACAAGGGAATATGCTTATGGCTTGAGGATGCTCTGGCCCACGGTGCTGTCTAACCCTGAGCCATCTGTGCCATCAGGAGGAGCTTTCTGAAACCAGAGGAGAAGGGGGTGTGCAGTGAGTAAGGAGAGAGTGACCTTTCCCCTGGACAATATGAATCTGGATTAAGTGACAGGTGTGATGTCATGATGGGTCTGTGGCAATGTGATGTGTTAGTGGGAGGTTCCCCTACACTTGCTTCCTTCATGACTGAGTAATGCACTTAGATCTCTACTCAAGAATATCTCTTACAGGCCCAGTGTGGTAGCCCAGTGGCTAAAGTCCTTGCCTTGCAAGCACCAGGATCCCATATGGGCTCCGGTTCGAGTCCAAGCAGCCCCGTTTCCCATCCAGCTCCCTGCCCATGGCCTGGGAAAGCAGTCGAGGATGGCACAAAGACTTGGGACCCTGCACCTATGTGGGAGATCTGGAAGAGGTTCCTGGCTCCAGATCAGCTCAGCTCTGGCCGTTTGTGGCTGCTTGGGGAATGCATTATCAGATGGAATATCTTCTATCCCTTCTCCTCTCTGTATGTCAGACTTTGTAATAAAAAGAAATATATCTTTTTTAAAAAACACATGAACATTTCACCTTATATAAATAAAGTAAAATACATTTTTTAAAAAAAGAATATCTCTAATTAGGTGAAACATAGTAATTATCTTCCCAGGCTTTCTGGCACCTTATATTCCCATAAATTACCCATTCTTGGCTTAGCTAAATGCTCATTTTTGTGTTGTCAAGGTTTGCGATTTATTTTCTTACAATTGCATAAATAAACAAACAAATAAATAAAAGTTGTGATAGGGTTAGGAACGAAAACCCACGGAGCTGAGCAATGCGATGCCTCTGTTGTCCTGAGAAAGGCTGTCCTTCCTGGGAGCTCACGTCCTTGAAAGGACAGGCATCAAGGTCAAACACATTCTCTTCTCCGAGGAGACCAAGCAAGGTCTGCTTATTTGCGAAATGTTTTCTTATGAACATTTTTTTTAAGGTTCCATATGCCTCTCCTTGTTTTGATGGTTAGAAGGAAACAGAGCTCATCTGTCACTTCCCCAGGTGTGGCCCCTGGGCCGCACTGTTTATTGATGGGGGCGGCGTGGCCTCTTCATGGGTTGTTCTTTAGTCGGCAGTGGGATTTCCTTCCTCTTGCGTTGCCAGGCGGTTTTCCTCTTTGTTAGATCTCACGTCTTCTCCTTGATTGGATTTGCTTTTATGTTTTGTTAAAATACACCCTTAATAATTTCAGAAATAGTGCATGGGGAGTACGGTCTCCTTGGCTTTGCACATCTGGGATGTCACTTTCCCTTGATTGAAATTCCATGAAGAAAATGTTCTTTTAATTTCCCTCTTAACAGTTCTTAGTAATTCTCGGTGTTTATTTAGCAATAAGTCACTGGAATTAATGTTCATCAGATCTTACATAATTTCTATTGAAATTACTTAACTGTTCTTCAATATGTTCAGCAAAAAAACAAGATTATGGGAATAAATTACGGTCCTAAGTGAACCTTCTCTGCTGCTTGCAGGCACGGCTCCTCTGTTTGCCTGCCACCTCTGTAACACCAACTAGATATTTTCTTCCCTCTCTCATGTATTCTATTTTGCTGCCATGAAGCCTTCTGGGAAGGCTTTAAAAACAGTATTTCTGTCATTATTTTGTGAGCTTCATTTTCATAATTCACAAAGAAGGAAGACATTTTATGAAGCACTGAGTGGGGCCTAGAAATGCTAGTATTTGGGCAAGATTTAGGATACAAAGGCTTCCAATAGACTGAAAGCTAGAAAGTTCCTTTGCACAAAGAAAGATTCCCTTAGCCCACCAAGAAAATGCCTATGGGTTCCAGGATACCCCTTTCCCTCTGTGTAACAGAGACAAAATGATTTAAATTTTAAACTTGTGACCCAATCCATTGCTAGTCATAGCACAGGCATCCTTGACAGAACTAAACATGCATTTGAACTGTTAGAGCCACAAATGCTCAGACCAGAACATTTTGCAGCAATCCCTTGGTGAACACATGATTATATCAGGGGCCTGCTGAGTGATATAACTCACTTTCTTCTGCCTGGTCTGCTCCGTGGGAAGAGGCAGGTACACAGTGGTTAGAAGTCGCCTCTAAGCCTTGACTACATGAGTTCTAGGCCTGCCTCGGTTACTTCCTGGCTGAGTCACACTGGACCCTGTTGCTTTATTTCCCTACAGCCCTCGTGTCTCCTTTGCCTCAGCTGTCTGCTCAGAGAGGCAAAGGTGACAGCAGCACTTGGGGTGCAAGGTCACGGTAAAGTAGGGGAGGTAAGCTCGGCAGAAAGCTGGAACCATGGCTAGACTCCGGCCGAGCTGTCTGTGAGTGCTGGTGAATGCCACCACCATTTGGCTATGCAGGAGGCTCTCGGCAGCTGGCCCTCAGTGAGCCCCTGAGGCACGCTGCCATCCAAGGCATGCTATGGCTGTGTAGGGCTGATGGAGAAAGAGCCTCAAAGACAGGGGTGTCCTTTCGAAACTTTGAGATGGATGGAACAGGCCTGAAAGGAAAACAAATGCTCTTGACCTGGTCTAAGTGATGTAAGGTAAAAGGGGTTTGGGTAAAATGTGAAGCCACACATGTGTGTGATGTCAAGAAGGGGGAATTTAGAGAAAGTAAAAAAAAAATTTAATGGTTAGTTTTGCTTACTTGAAAGGCAAGGGGCAGGGAGATAGAGACTCTGCCTATTAGTTAATTCCCTAACTACTTCCAACAGCTGTGGCTAGGTTAGGCTGAAGCCAAGAGGCAGGATCTCCATCCAGGTCTCTCGGATGGAGGCAGGAACTCACGCACCTACATCATCTCCTCCTGCCAGCCAGGGGTTTTAGCAGGAAGCTGCAACAAAGCAGAGCCAGGATTTACACCTGGATACTCGGACACCAGATGCAGCTTTCCCCAGTGGCAGGCTACCCAGCTGTGCATTTCTGCCCAAGAAAAGGAAATCTTAATGTGCACTAAAAGGAGTCAGCACAATGTGGTAGTCATGAATACCTTAGAAGAGTAGGTCTGACTTCACATTGGCACATTAAATACTCTTCTTCTACCCACAAAAGCACCAATCTCGAAGATACCTCAAACAGAGTATTCAGAGTGCACAATAGCCTGTATCTTCAAATTAAGGCACCATGATAGACTGCTCTCAGTTAGGATGGAAAGAAGTGCAAGTTTGCATAGGCTGTTGAGAGTGAGTGGTGCCCACAAGGTGCCCGCAAGTGCTTCGGGGGGAGGGGTGGTCCCTCTCCTACTCTCTCAGTCCTGTAGGCTGGGCCTTGCTTCCCCACTTGTATGTCAGAAGGTTGTGTTAGTCAAGTTTTTGTATTTCTCCAATGTAAACATCTGATGAATGAGGCAGTGGGGTGGAGGGGAGCATTTGCTGACTACTTAATGTATGGATTCTATACAAAGGTAGCTATTGGAGAAAAATCCCACGAAAAATTTACCCATAAAAAAATGTGTTCCTCGGATGTGACCGCAGCGCCCAACCAGCACACGTGAGAACCAGGAAGGGAGGGGCCAGATCCAGCAGGGGGAGTATGGGGGGTTTCCCCTGCTGGACAGTTACTCCCACTGCAGAGCGTGAGCTGGGATGGGGGCAGACCAGACTAGGCAGGGCAACAACACATGTGGGCCTCATGTGGACTAGATCAGGGAAAAGCCAGGCTGGGCTGATTGTTCCTATTGGTGCAAACAATAATTAGAGTGGGTGAGGGTTGTTTGGGCTTAGCCACAGCATCAGCTGGCAGAAGCTGGCACTGGGGGCTAATTCTGTCAAGTCAAACCACAGAACCATTTGGAGAGTGCATAATCCAGGAGTGGGAGACACCTGGGAGGGAAATAGTGGGCTCCTCCCTCTTGGGTTACCACTCCCACGGGAGGGCACAAAAACTAGGAGAGGGGCTGGGGTGGCTAGACAGAAAGGCACCCAACAATATCCGTGAGGGCTGGATAGTGTAGCTGGTGAGACGGAACTAGGCTTTAATACCCATTGATAAGTACAAGAGCCAAATGGGATGTGGGACAGACTGGTCTATTTTGCTGCACATACTGGCAAACCAGGGTAGGGGGTGGGCCTGGTGGGGGTTATTGTGGATCACTCCGAAGGGGCTGCAGCTCCCACTGGTTTATGTGAGGGCTAAGTGTGTGCTGGGAAGAATCAGGCTGGACTACAACATTCATTGGTTCCAGTGGAAGACAGGACTGGAAACAGAACCAACCTAGCAATTGCAACCACCATCTGATCGGGGCGATGGACTGTGCCGGGCCCTGAACTTGCTAGTACATACAAGAATCTGGACTGGGAACACCTCACACAAAGTTTCTTTTGGGATCTCCCCAATTGAACTGCCAGACTCAGAACCCTAACCATGAAAAGACAGAGGACAGCACAAGTCAATCAACCACCTCAGCCATATGTTGGCAGTGAAAAACTGGGCAAACGAAGACTCTAAGATGGACTATGTCAATTGGTGGGTTTTTCAACGACCTCATCATGCTTGGAGTGGCAAGACTGGCAGCAATTCAGAGCTACTGAATTATCAAAACCACTTGAGCAAGACCCTCGGAGCATGCCCCACATCCGGGACCTGGGATGGGTGGGAGACTGGGTGGGGCTTCTCCCTCAAAATCTCCCCCCTTACCCCAGATACAGGACAAAAACAATGTAGAAATAATAGTCTGACCCACTTTCCTGTAGCCCTTGAACCTTTCAAACTATGTAACGATTATCAAGACTATAATAAAAAAATGGGAAAAAAAAGTGTTCCTTTGATTCCAGGTCCTAAAGGCTGGGGGCGAGGAAAAAGGCTTAAGTAGCGATCAGATATTACATTTAAAGAAAGAAAGAGCATGTAAACGTTGGTAATATTGAGGTAGAATTTGAAATAGGGTCCAGCAAACCTCTGGGAGCCTGCATAAGCAGATCTGATTCCCAAGAAGGTTTGCTTTGCCCCATTCCCAACGGAGCTGACAGACTGAGCCAGCTGTCTCTAGGGCTTAGCCTTGATGCTTGACATTATTTTGTATTTAATCAGTTACTTTGGGGATTATTGTAAATTCGCTCGAACATATATTTTTAATGTCATTAATATGGCTAACTAATTACTCCAGGGTTGCACATTACTATATGCAGGTTTTGAGTAATTCCCTGGAGAACAAAGATTTTAAAAGATTTCTTTATGCTCACTAAGTTCCCTTTCTTGAGCTGAAAGGAACAAAGCTCAGCAGGCTTTCAGTCTACATTCCTATAAGGTAGAGATAACGGTTTATCTGAAGAGAGGTTGCTGCTATGACTGCCAGGCCTCGACTACTCAGGCACGCATGCCATGCAAGACTTCTCCCTCAGACTCTCACGGTCAACCCTACGTAACACTGTTGCACTCTGAACACAATAACGAACAGCAACTGTGAGAGTTCTTGAAACATGCTTTCAATAGGATGGGAGATGGGAAATGATCTCAAGATGCCCATCTCCCTAAACGTGGCCTGAGAGAGGGCACTATGCCTACAGGGCTGTGTACATGTGAGATAAAGTCCTCCAAGCTCTACCTACCATTGAACCAGCCAGAAAGTTAATTCCTTCTCCCCAAACTGTTTTTTGGAGAAAGAGTTAAGCCAGTTTGGGCAGATTGGGAAAACAGCAACAGAGTGTGGTTCACCTGGGCAGAAACCCATTTACAAGATGGAGTCTGTTTTGGGTGACGTTCCTGGCAGTATCCCCAAACACTACTCACACTTGGGGTCCTGTACACTCTCAGAGACTCATTTGCATTCAGTGTCATTTCCCCAGCTGCATCACTACATCGTGCTGAAAGTAAGCAAGGAAGGAATCTGGTCAAACATGGTGAAGAAAGAAGTGGGCTCAAGAAACTAACAAGACCCTCATGTCTGAAGTCATGCTTCGTGTTTCTAAATTTTCCGTGCAGACAGCTCAGCCTCCAGCAGCAGCCTGGTCCAAGTGCAGCTGCTTGCAGTGTGCTGAACTTATGAAATGAATGGTGTGGGAATCAAAATGTCAAGGGCTTGCCTGTCACCAATATCTAGCAGGCACTTAGTAAATAATAGTTTTCTTAAAATCCAGCACTAGCATAAGTGTTTGGGTTCTTTTTTTTCCATCCTTCTTAAACACATTCAGCCCATTCTTTCATTTGCATATTGATTTTTTCCCCAAATAGGTAATGAAGTATATCAAGTGCCAAAACATGATGGAACAGAGCCACGCAGTGAATGGCAAATTCCTGAGTCCAGGGTCTCACCATGTTTGTGAAATTGCATAGGCTTTTCTTCTAGTAGGGGGATCCAAAAAGGCTCCTGGGTGAACACGTGGGAGTCAGAGTGTCAGAAAAGGCAACAAGACAAAGAGAAGGGGTTTTAGCTCTTTCAATCTACTTATTATAATCCAGGGCATCTCATACCATCTTAGAATCAGAGTCTGAAGTTCAAAGTGAAATGGCTTTTCCCCAGTTCCAGCTAAATCCAGCCAGAGAAGCGGCCCATGTGGTAGCTCAATTGACTAATCCTTCACCTGCAAGCACCGGAATCCCATATGGGCAATGGTTAGTGTCCTGGCTCCTCCATTTCCCACCCAGCTTCCTCTTTGTGCCTGGAAAAGCAATGGAGAATGGCCCAAAGCCTTGGGACCCTGCACCTGCATGGGAGACCTGGAAGAGGCTCCTGGCTCCTGAATTTGAATCAGCTCAGCTTCAGCTGTTGTAGCCATTTGGGGAATAAATCAGTGAATGGAAGATCTTTCTGTCTCTCCTACTACTCTCTGTAAATCTGCCTTTCCAATAAAAAAAAAGAAAAAGAATTGATACCTAGAAACTAGGAACAAGAGCGAAACAAAAACTGTGAAATAAAAGCCTTGAAGCTAAAGAACAAAATGCAGTGATTTGTGCATTTTCTCAAAAACCGATTTGTTCTATGGTGGAAGACAGAGTCTGCATTTGATTTATACAAGATATGCAGTAATGGGTTATGTACTCCAGGGAAAAGCTATTCTTAGGGGAGCAGGGATGTGATGGATTCACTTCTTTGCTGAGGTTTATAATACGTGGCAGTTTTAGTGCAAGCAGGTATTTGGTCTATAAACTTAGAGAGCTCAGCATTAGCGGTAGCTCGCTGTTAAATGAAGAAGAATGCGGCTCTCCCTCTCACTCTGGTTATTAGTCCTTCTGGGGATAAACAGGGAGATTAAGTGTTTTCTTGATGTTGTGTTGCCTGTCACGGTAATGTGCACACGCCCCATCGCCAGCACCTTGGCGCAGCCTCGTACACCTGCTGCTTTTGTAGGCAGGGGCCAGTCAGGCCGATGCCCGGGCCCCATGCTGTGCTGAAGGAAGTCAGGGTTATTCCTGCTCCTTGTTCAGAGGCTCCCTCTCAATTAGATGCTCTGCAATTAGCTGCTTCCCAATTAGATGTCCCATCTCTTGTTCCGTGAATAACCAGTTTCTTGGTCCCTAGAGGCCGTTTCATGTCCTCACTCCTCAAAGCTTGCTGTTCTGCTGGTTGCAGTTTAAATGGTGCTAAAGAGAGGCAGACTCTGCAGTCAGCTGGCTTCCCGGAGGACTTGGGAAGCTGCTGGTGCTGGGGGAGCCAGAGACCTGCACTCAGTCCTCAGCTGGGCCCGTGTGGGAACCCACTTGTCATAGCAGAAGTGATTTCATTCTAGTGGGCTTACTGATGTCAACTAATCTCATAAGAGACTGGCTGATGCATTAAAATGTCAATTTATTTATTTGCTGTTAGAAATATACTTGCCAAGAAATGCATCTGTGTCAGCTGCTCAGTCCGCTCTCTTCACATAATTACAGTCTATTTGGGAAACCAAATTATAGATCATGAGATTTCTTCTTTTTTCAAAAAAAAAATAAGATATATTGATGTATTGATTGATTTGAAAAGCAAAGAAAGACTCCTTTACTTGCTGTTTCACTGCTGAATGTCCCCAACAGTCATGTTGGCATCAGGCCAAGCCCAGAAATCAAGAATTCTGTCTAGATCTCCCCTGTAGGTAGCAAGGGCCCAGGTACTTGAACCGTCCACGCTGCATTCCCAGGCACATTGGCTGGAAGCTGGACTGGAAGCAGAGTAGAAAGACTGTTGGTGTCCCATGTGGCAGTTTGCCCACTGTGCCACAGCACTGGCCCTCGATCATGAGGGAGAAACACTCGTGAAACCTGCTTGGGTGTGGAGACTGCAGGCTTATGTTTCATTACATATATCCTTGACATTGACCAAGTATAAGGTTCTTTGTGTCTCCCATCACCTCTTGAACATTTGTGTGGATGTGGAAGCTCCCCTCTTGATGCTGACTGAGAGTGTTGGTACCCCCTGACTTTTCTACTTATTTTTTGGAGAACTGTCTGGCCAATGGTCTAAGTCAAAACTGTTTGCTTGACTGAAGAATCAAAGGACACAGCCTCCATGATCAGGCAAACCGTAACCCTTACCCACAGATAAGATTGTCTTCCTCTTCTCCCACCTGTTGCTGGTGGGTGATGGGCTCACCTCCTTTCTCTTTTCATTCCTCTTTCACTCCTTGTTCATGTGCCTCTGGCCTTCCAAGGAATGGAATGCGGCAGAGGAAGAGCCTCCTAAGCTTGAGAAGAGGGTCTTCTCATGAGGGGCTCCCATAGCCCAGCTCAGCCAAGGAAACCCTTATCTCACACCCACCTGTCCTTTGAAACTCAACCCTCTTCAGTCTTTGCCTGAGTGATTCAACAGACAGAGTAGATTTTGCATACTTCCAGCTTCTGACTGATCAGGTAACTAACTCTGATGTGGAACAACTACTGCAATTAAGATCCATGTGCTTTGTTTTGCATGTTCACACTATCTCCACAAAGTTCTTGGAGCTAAGTAGTTAGTAGCATAGCTACGAAGATTGTGTGGGTTCTGTAATTTCTTGTTTCCCAGTCCCAGGGCTGAAATTTAAGTTTCCACACCTCGTGATCGATGTGTTGAAAGTCTTCAAGATGTTTGTAATAATAATAATAATATTCACACAGCACTTTCTGTTCCCCAGAGGCTATTAGAGGCGGTTTACCTGTACCAAGTCCAATCTCTCAACAACCCTGTGAATTACGTACTGCTATTATTGCTTTTCTGTGGATAAAGAAACTGAGGTAAGAATAGACTAAACAACCTGCTTCAAGTTACAACACTGAAAGAGAAATGGTGTACTTAATGTCAACAGTTTGACTCCAGCACCCACACTCGTAATCGCTATGCTCACAAACACAATTCCAGTGCCAGGAACTGGGGAACTGGGACTGGAGAGAGAGACCCGGGAACTGAGAGCACAAATCACTGCACCTGGATTTGAAGGACAGTGTTTCTAACAGTGTGGAAAAACTGGATGAAACTCACGTGTTGGAAAGGCGATGATTAAATAAATGGTGGTAGATTAACACGAAAAGGAGCCACACGCGCAGCTGGACAGACTGCACGAGTGGACACGGGCCTGCACTCCGAGGGCAGGGTGAACCCTTACAGCCACGTTACTAGCACAAAAGCTTCCGAGATGTTTAATATTTTTAAATGTGCAGGCCCCTTTTATAAGCATTTATAAAGAAACTGTGTCATAGCAACAAAGCATACATCTATGAAAAAAAACCCTTATAATTAATTGGATGTCTACAATAAGACAATGATGAACTAATTAGGGTGTATCCCTGCTATGTTATATTAATGCAGCTCTTTAAAATAATGAAATAGGTCTTGATGTATTAACCTGGGACATATTCATGACGCGAGGAAAGTTACCTTCATTATCATGCACAGAGTTGGATCCCATTTTGTAAAACATACATGTGCATACAAGCAGTGTACATGTGGAGATTGGTCGCACACTGGGATAGTAACTACGGCTATCTCAGGTGGAAGGCTGTGCCTTACACCCCTCTGGATTGTTTAATTGGTTGCAGCAAGTATTTAATATCTAGGCATTTGAATTTTTCACTAAGTAAAAAATTAAATGACACAGCGCTTTTATGAAGTTGTCTAAAAATACATATATACACAACCAAATATGGAATGCCTCTTTTAAAAGACAATAGCGGGCTCGGCAGCGTGGCCTAGTGGCTAAGGTCCTCGCCTTGATCCCATGTGGCTGCTGGTTCTAATCCCGGCAGCTCCACTTCCTCTCTATCTCTCCTCCTCTCAGTATATCTGACTTTGTAATAAAAATAAAATAAATCTTTAAAAAAAAAAAAAGACAACAGCAAACTGTAATTCCTATCTATGCGGGGCTGGAGAAAAAGGCTGCGCGGTGACAAAGGTCCAAACGTTAATGGCAGTTAAGACTGAGTCACACGTGGCCCGGCGGCGTGGCCTAGCGGCTAAAGTCCTCGCCTTGAACGTCCCGGGACCCCATATGGGCGCCGGTTCTAATCCCGGCAGCTCCACTTCCCATTCAGCTCTCTGCTTGTGGCCTGGGAAAGCAGTCAAGGACGGCCCAATGCATTGGGACCCTGCACCCATGTGGGAGACCCGGAGGAGGTTCCGGGTTCCTGGCTTTGGATCAGCACAGCTCCGGCCTGTTGCGGCTCACTTGGAGAGTGAATCATCGGACGGAAGATCTTCCTCTCTGTCTCTTCCTCTCTGTATATCTGACTTTGTAATAAAAAATAAATAAATCTTTAAAAAAAAAAGACTGAGTCACACGATTTTTTTGGTTGTCTTGATCTGTCTGTATTTTCTGAATGTCAGACATTTAATATATTAACAGCTATTAATCTTACAAAGAAAAATATTTTGAATAAAAAATAAGGAAGTCAAAATGAGGAACTAATTCCTAAAGAAAGATAAAGAGTTAGGATTGAGTTTGATGTAAAAAAAAAAAAAAAGTAAGGGGATGAGGGGGTGAGACACACACAGTTGGGCAGCCAAGTGCTTAGAAGCACTTTCTCCATTAGAGGGCGACATCTCCCGGGTTGTGAGTCAACAGTTTTGTCTCAATACAGGACCTCCAAAGATGAAGCAGAAGAGAAGCGATTTTGATATTTTCGTTTCACAGAAGATACACTTTCCATTTAGAATGTTCTAGTTTCTGTCAAAGGATGCTGATATATAAAGAGCGAAGACTGAAAATTTGGAATTGAAATACAACAAGAGGAATTCAGACGAGCTGGAATGAATGCAGAGTGATGTGTTATGGAGGATCCTGGAAGAACGCTGCAGGAGACCACGGGCTGGCTCGCTGTGCTGCAGGCGCAGGGCGTCTGCACTTCTGAGAACACCAGGCACTGCACATGGCACTGAGTGTTAGGATCTGCACTCAGCTCTTCCCTCCCAAAGCAAATGGAATTTGTGCTATTTGACAACTGCCATTTGCAGAACTTTGTAAGGGCCATTGACAGGAATTTATATGCAAGATTTATCATACTTCTATTGTCTTAAGGGAGATGGTGCTTTAAGAAAACATAAATCCTTTGTATTTCTTTCTCATCCTAATAATATCCAAACTAAAGCTTCTGTTATTTAGAATCTCAGGATAAAAGTATCTGGAGAAAAGAAAGTAGTGCAATAAATAAATACATATGTATTTTTAAATTTGAAAGAGACAGAGATCTTTCGTCTCTTGGTTCACTCCCTAAATATCCCCAGCAATTGGGATCAAGCAAAGGTGAAGCCAGGAGCCTGGAATTCAATCTGTATCTCCCACTGGCTGGCAGGGACGCACATACCTGAGCCACCATCTGCAGCCTCCCAGGGAGTGCATTAGCATGAAGCCAAGCCAGAGGCAGCAGGGAGCCTGCACTAGAACCCAGCTACGCCACTAGGTGATGCAGGCATCTCCAGCATGTCTCAACCACTGTGCCAATCACCCACTCCAAGAGAACTAAATCTGATGAGTTAAAGGTTGTGTGTGCTGTCTAGTAAGACGGTCGCATCCCATAGTGGAGTACCTGGGTTCAATTTCAAACTCTGGCTTCCGACCCCAGGAAGACTGGGAACTGAGTGAGGAGGGGTGAATTAGGAGGGGTGAATTAGGACTAAAACATTAGAAGAAAATTCAAACTACACCACCCTCAAATTTAGACTTATAGACAGATATAGGCAGTAAACAGAACTGGAGGTGGAGGGAAGGTTTTTGGCTGGGTGAGTGGTGGATTTTAATACTAGAATGTATTTATGGGTAGAGAAAAGGGCTCCCATGAACAAAAAGCCAGAGACACAAGCCAGTGGCTTATGTAAGGGTGTTCTCTAAAGAGAACAGGTGATGGAGGTGAGTACTTACAGTGAATCCTCAGAAATAGGAAAGAGAGAAAAACTGTTATCACAGAAGCTCTCCTTGGTAATCAGCTTCTAGGCTTGTAATATTTGTAGATTCAATGCAATAAATTTCTCCCCAACTGTCTAATTGGAAGAGTCTTTCATAGCACCCACTACCATGGGAGTTGACAAGCCACAAGTCAGTTCTTTCTAAATAATTTGGCATGGGCCAAGCAGAGTTTTCAACTCGCAGCGTTTATTTTCAGGGCTTTATTTTAGTCTGTTTCAACCTTGAGTTAACAACTGAAAACATCAGACAATAAGGGAGCATAAAAGGAAAAGCCATTTCATTTCAGCAATAACTCAGCCTCACAGGAAATACAGCCACTAAACAGTGCAACAAGCTGCACCATAGCCCCTACCTACGCCTCTTCACCTCTCTGGGATGCTGGACCAATGAGGGGCCATTGACATGCTTCACAACAATGGAGCTGAAGACTGCACAATTGATATGACCGACAGTAAAGAAGAAATTGCTATCCTTTTCTCTTCTCATCTTATGGTCCTCTTCCTGAACAGAATCCTCTTAGAAAAAAAAATTCCAGCAAGAATTCTGGTCTCTGATACTCCTGACTTTCATTGCCCTGGAGAAGACCAGAGTGGCATTTGTTCATTTTGGGCCCTAGGCTAAACCTGAGACCTAAGGATAGCTAGAATATCATTACTATTGTGAATCTTCGGGCACTCTACCTAAATCCTACCAGCTTGCACTTTATTTTAAAAAATGGACATTGTAAACACTTGAGATTCAAATCCACATTTCCAGTCCCTTGTTACATCCCTGGCCTCAGTCCCAACACAGCTGAAAACAAATGCCTCAACTCTGCCCTTGTTCAGCTCTCAGTAACCCCTGGATCCGCCCAGTAATCTGTCTGGTGGTTCATGCAGGAACGTTCCTTACATGAGCACACAGCTGGAAGCCTGGGGATCACCTTTAGTGCCCGTTTCTCTCAACCTCTAGGATCCAATGAGTTTCCAAGTCTGATTCATCCATTGGAAACACTGTTTAAAACAGCCACTTCCTTTTCTCTGCCCTGTTTGTATCTCATTTCTTACCCTGCCGATCCTGTAGAATCTCGTCTCCTTCCCGGTCCAAACTTCATCCTCCACAATGCTATCACAGTGACTGTTTCCACCTCCTAATCTGATCACATCTTATCTGCTCTGAAGGGTCTCAGAAGCTCCCCATTGTCTCCAGGGTGGAGCTGAGCCGTCTGTACAACACTTCCTGCTTTGTCCACCATTTCTGTACAGCCTCTGGCTGACCCCTCCCTCAGCCAGTCTCCTCTCCACTTAGCCCCATGTGTTACTGACCATTCTCGGAGAGAGCCCTCTGTGCTGCCTTGCTCCTGCGCTGTTCTGTTCCCTCCCATGTGACAACCCCCGAGTCCCATAGGCCTCTTCTTCCTTGATGTCTTTCATTTTCCCAGGAGAAAAACATTCCCTCCTGGCTTTCTCATGTGATCACAGAACTTTGTTCTCCCTTCTATTTGTAGTCTTATCAGATTGCATTCACAAACAGTTGAGAATCACCTTATCTACTTATTGAACGAATGCTGCTTAAAGCATTCGGCCATCCCCAAAGCTTATCATGTTCCTGTGGTCAAGACTCAAGGAAGACATGACATTCAAGGGCTAATCATTCAAAAGAAGTCCAAAGAATGCCACCAAATCCAAGGTAAAATGGCAACTCCAGCTTTTTGTTGGTGTGAGCCCTGAAGCCATATTTACTCCTGCTCCCAAGAAATCCCAGAACAGTCCTCACTGTGACTAATCTAAAGTCTGTGACCTTCTTAGTCCAGTCTGAGAAGCAAAGCCCTGGTGGGAGTCATTCTGTCCACACGAGGGCAGCACATCCACAACCTGAGCCCAGACTCCTGGGCCTTGAGGTTTCATATCCCCAAGCTTCGGTTGGCCAGAGGCCCCAAACTCGTAGAGCCTCATTTTTCCTCCACTGCCTTTTCCTGGGCTGCAGTAGGCCTTAATTCCAAGGTGATTAAAAACAAAAACTATGTGTAGTTGCTCACCTGGATTGCTTACCCCCAATCCATGGGGTGAGGTTCAGTCACTCGCTGTGTCCCTGAGTCCTGAAGAACCTTCACCGGAGACAGCGCCATCATGTGTACAGATGGGCGTAAAGGCTCCTGAGCAATGCAATGTGGGTCCTGAGAGGTACATGATGGGTCCTGAGAGGTGCATCAAGGGCCCCAAAAAGTGCATGACGGGTCTCATTTCATATTCCCTGGTGAGAGGCTCAGCAGGTGATCACTCCCAGGCCCATGCTCAGCAGCACTGGAATTTCTGGCATCAACAAAAATGCTAACTTGTACAAAAAATGTATTTGCTCCCACAAGACTATTAATACAATTTAATGCTTTAGATGTTATTTGAAAGGGTGGCAGTGGGCAATTTATTGCCCAAATGCCCACATCAGCAAGGGCCGGCCCAGGCCAAAGCCAGAAGCCTTGAATTTTTTTTTAAATTTTTTTTTAGTCATTAATTACATTGTATTACATGACACAATTTCATAGGTACTGGGATTCTCCCCCCTTCACCCCAAACCCTTCCCCCATGGTGAATTCCCTCACCATGATGCATAACCACAGCTCAGGTTCCATTGGGATTCCCTAATTACAAGCTCACACCATATAGAGTCCAGCATCCCACTGCCCAGTCAAGTTCAACGGCCTCTTAGGGAGACCCTCTCAGGTTTGAAGGCAGAGCCAGCAGAGCGTCACCTCGATCAATTAGAAGAGAAGCCTGGAATTTGATCTGGGTCTCCTAAATGAGCTGGAGGAACCCAAGGACTTGAACCATCCTTTGCTCCCTGGCTGGTCATGCATTAGCAAGAGGCTGGATTGGAAGCACTGGAACAAGACACTTGGGACCCCAAGTAGTATCTCAACCGCTGTACTAAATACCGCCCTCAATGTTTCAACTTTTGAGAACAGGCAGCCACAGTTGTGATAGTACGACACTCCTTTTCCCTTTGCTTCTAATACACTGTCTTTAGCTAGTTTGTGAAAAGCTTTCCAGATGAGATTTTTTTCTTGCCTTCTATCATCTAAAGTGTTTATTACTGAAAGACTCAACTTCCAGATTCTCTGGAGGAAATTCTTCCCTAGGAAAGGTAAGAGGTTAAAGAAGATGTGGCTAAAATTAGTTTCTTTTCTGGTTCTGCAGAAGCCACTGCAGTAACAGCAATGGGATTTGGCAATAACTTAACAAATGACTTCAGAAATGAGCTGTTCGTGGCAATTTCAAAGAACTCTCCACGAATCCTCTTTTATAATTACCGCCTGATTCTTAGGGGACACTTTAAAGTTGAGTGTCTCCAAGTTTCGTTCCTCAGGCGAAACTTGTGGTTAATTCTGTTCCAATGTGATGTGCTGCACTGAACTGTCACCTAGAGTTTACTTGCTGATGACTCATTCCACCTGCCACCCTTCAACAATCTCAATGATTAGAAATGGTCAGACTTTGTTTTATTATTACTCTGCCTAGATCACTCTTTGACTATGGGAATCAAAGTGTTTCATTTTAATTTTCAATATATGTACAAGAACTTGGTAGTGAGTGTTAAAAGAATATAGCACTACAGTGATGGCACTTCACCTCATCAAAGTCATTCTAGGTCAGCAGCAATCAGGAAAAACATTTAGAGATCTGGCTGGCCTATTGCGATTAACTTTGACCACAGGTCTATCATTATGTAGGTTCGAATATTCCTTACTTGCGTGTCTGCATAAATTGAAGAAATACTCCACACCCAACATTTGCATTTTCCATCCCCCAAATGCAGACAGGACAGTTGGACCAAAGTTTGTCCACAAATTTTAAAGTTTTGAGCTCCTCAGGATATTTAACAAACAATAAGATTCACTGAGATTTACAGATGATTCTAAGGAATTTGGAATGTAGGATGGTAAAATTTCTGCTTTTCCTGAGAAAGTCCTTGCTGTCAATAAGGCTGCCTGTTTTGTTGAAGTGGAATGAGACAGTGACAGAGTAACAGTGACACTGACCCCTTTGCATCTCATTAAGGTTGTCCTGATTTCTATGTCATTAGCCAAGAATTCCTATTCTTTAATAAACAGAGATGATTCTTCCAAGCTGACTGTTTCTGGAGCTGGGAAGGTGAGGTTCAAGTACATAATTACTCCCACTACTGGTCAGATAAAACAAGCACCTGCTAATGGAGATAAATGTTGGGAGATGAGGAAACTATTAGAAGGAAATGCCTTGGGGGCCCTTTTTCACAAAGAAATCAAACTGGCCATGGGAAGAACCTGCTTCTAACATGTATACTGTGATACTCAAGGAAAAGTGGACCTATACATAAAAGCTGATACCAATCTGGCCATACAGATAGTCTCAAGAGACCCATAAGTTTTGCGGGATAGCTTTGTTCTATCTTCAATGCCCGAAGATTTACAAAGATTTTCTGTCAAAATTAGGCTGTCCCTTTAATGACCTTACCATCACCACTCCATTACTGCCTCTGAATGATAGCTTTGTGCATTTTTCACTTAGGGGTAATGAACTGCTCTCTTAATCTAGTTCCATCATTCAACTTTGTTCTAAGGAGTTTCTTTATAGACAATTTCCATTTTAATCAGAAGTGAATGAGACTATTGCCTTTAAAGTGGACCATCTGTGGGTTTACCAGGAGTTTTATCAGCTTTGATCTTTATCCAATTTAACTTTCTGCCAGAGCTTGCAGTAAAGTTCTTTCAGGACTGCAGAAGGCAGAGCTCAAGGTACAGGAAATTCCCTTGGACCTCACGTGGAGGAAAGGGAATGAGGGACAGGGAAATCAACTGGGAGAGTAAGAGAAGGGAATGCATGAGCAGGAACTGCAGTGCTGCTCTCTGCCTGGGTGGCACTGTGGATCTCAAATGTTCTGGAAGAGTCTGGTGCAAGTCACTAACATGACTCATGTCTGAGACCGTTTTGGATGGGTAAGGGTAATCCTAAACACACTACCATTCCCTATGTTCCCATTTTGTTACATATATCTATTAGCCATTTAAATTTGTTCTTTTGAAAAATGCCTGCTCATTTCCTTCACCCCAAAGGCTCCCTAGTATCAGGGAGATAAAAATAAAAACCACACTGAGGGTCCAGTGACCTCACTAACTCCAGTGAGATTGGCAAATCTACTGGTAATCTACTAATAACACCTGCTGGCATGGCTATGGGGAGAAAGTATCCTACTCCACTGTTGGTGGGAGTGTAGGCTAGTGTAGCCACTATGAAAGTCAGTATGGACACTGCTAAGACAATTGAAAACTGATACACCATATGACACATTTATCCGACTCCTGAGAATATTTACAAAGGAAGTGAAATCTGCATATGAGAAAGTGACCTATATTTACAGCAGCACAATCTACAATAGTGAAAACTTGGAAACAATCGAGATGCCTGTTGAAAGAGGAATGGATAAAGAAACCATAAAAGAAAAAAAAAAAAAAGAAACCGTACTACACCTATTCCATGGAATACTAATCAGCCATTTGAAAATGAAGTTCTACTATTTGCACCAAAATGGTCCCAATTAGAAACCATTACGCTTGGTGAAATAAGCCAAACTCCAAAGGACAAATATCATATGTTCTCTCTGATACAAGGCAACCTTCATTCAAAATGCATATATTCACCTAAAAGAACTGTATAATGGAGACTTCCTGCTGGGAAGTGAAGATACATTGCAGTATGCATTTCTACTTCTGAGCAAAAGGAGGATTCCCAACCAAACTGTTAAATATATCTTGACAATAGAATGCTGGACCTTCCACCATTATCTATTCCTGCAATGTCATGACACATATAAATAACAGAAAGATGAGCTTGTAACCATTGCTGAAGGACTATACTATTGTAATAATATGAGGGAAAACAGTAGGTGGGGAATTGGGGTTGGAAGGGAAAACTCTGTGCCTATGGACCCGTATCATGGAAAAAACAAACAAACAAAAAACAACAAAAAAAGCCCTCACACCAAGTTTGGCATGTGGATAGGTCCAGAACTACCCTACATTGCAGCAGGAACAAGTAAGGAGGACCTAAGCAGGCATCAACAACTGATAGGCTGGGTAGCAGGCAGGACCCTCTGGCACCCAGCTTGTATAGAACACAAGCCAGGCTTTGCTTTGATAGCTTCCAGATTACGTCTCTGGCTTTTGAAGTGGACCAGTTTGGGATGTCCGCAGACGCCTCTGTGATTGAAGAGTATTCCCTCCCCCCGTCCAAGAACCCCCACACTTGCTGTGCTCTGACTCCATCGTTTTCTACAGACTGAAAGTGGCTGTGCATAGCCAGTTCTCCCCAAGATCCCAGTTGATCTCTTTACCTCTTCCCTTGTGAAAAACCAACTTTATTGAGACAAAGACAGCAATGACAGATTTAAAGTACATAACTTCATTACTTTTAATATCTGTTATTTGCCTGGAAGCCATCCCATTAGGCAGACTATGACCGTCTTTACCCCAACAGTTTCACAGTGCCCTTTGTAAGCCCTCCCTTTTATTTTCATTGCAAGCTCAGAGAACTAGTGACGTGCTTTCCTTGATTACAGATTCCTTTGTGTTTTCTAGGATTTTATGAAAATGGCATCATTTTTTTTGGTCTATTTTCTTTCATGCTGTATAATTTTGAGATTTATCTGTATTACTGCATAGATCAACAATTTATTCTTTCAGGTCACTGAGTCTATTTTACAGTCATAACACAATTTATTATTCCTTTTGTTTTATAAAATCATGAAGTCTTAGAAATGTAAGGAGCTTTATGGATCATTCGATGTAAGAAAATCACTGTATAGATAACATGACTAAAGCTAGAACACTGAAGAACTTCTTTGGAGATTATCTGAAACTCCCAGACATACTTCTTCCTGCCATTTGATTTCAGTGATGGGCTGGACCCTGAACTTCTACACCGTTTACAACAGCTCTAGTGATTCTAATGTAGATGTGTCATCTACCATACTTGAGACACTGTATCACTACATAATTTAAATGATTTGTTCAAGGTCAATGAAGGTCAGTGCAAAAGGCTGAATTTCAATGTAGTTTTCAATTTGTTAGTTCAGGGCTCCTTCCACTACATCATGCAACATGAGTAAAAGCAGACATATGGAAGCCGGACAGTGGTACATGAATTTATCTGCTTTAGTAACAGCAAAGGCGAGCCCAGCTCAGGGATTCTCGGTGGAACTTCATGTCTCCAGAAGAGGACACTGAAAACAATCTTTCTGTGCTCCTTCTTTTCTCCTTATCCTTGACTCTTTATCTTCCTCCACTTATCTGATCAAGAATTACAAATATGCAAAGAATGTGAGGCAATCATGGTTTGACAGAAATATTTTAAGAAAAAGCCAAAGTCCCCTAGAAGAATTTGTCTTCATTACATTTTCTAAAAAAAAAAAGATTTAATTTATCTGAAAGGCATAGTTACAGAGAAAGAAGCAGAGACAGAGAGAAGTTTTCTATACACTAGTTTATTCCCCAAATGGCTGCAGGAGCCATCGCTAGGCAGGATGAAGCCAGGGGCCAAAAGATTCTTCCCACATGGGTGGTATGGTTCCAAGCATTCAGGCTAGCCTCCATGGCCGTCCCAGGTGCATCAGCAGGGAGCTGGATTAGAAGTGGAACAGACTGCTGCTCTGATAAGGGGTGCTGGCCCACTGCATCACGGAGCAGGCCCCTGCAATATTTTTTAAAGCTACTTATTTGAGAATTGTGTAGGCACACATGTGTGCACACATACACAGGCAGAGCTCTCATCTGCTTGTTAACTCCCTAAGTGTCTGCAATAACCTGGGCTGGGCTGGGCCAAAGCTGGGAACCTAGAATTCAATTCAGGTCGCCCATGTGGGTAGCAAGAAACCAATTTTGATCCATCATTACTGCCTCCCAAGATCTACATTAGCAGAAAGTCAGAATTGGAAGCTGAAAGTGGAGTCAAACCGAGGCACTCAGTAGCTGGTGTCTTAACTGCTAAGTTAAATGCCCACTTCTGCTCTCCAATTTTGTGAGTCAGAATTTTCCCTGAGTGAACTTTCTTAAAATTATAGATATATATGGGACTGGGTAGAACATATAGAGGTGAAAAGACGAAAATGTCACCGAAGACATTTCAAGTTTTAGAACAAAAAGAATAAAACTGACTCTAATAGCTCTTCTCCCTCTTTCTCTGTAATTTAAGGAGAAAGCCAAACCCAAACTTGTATATTTTCTCTTCTAGTTATTTAACCTTCATAGGCTTTGGGCTACCTTTCTCCAAATGCTGAAACCTGAGTCCTGACTTTCTCCCTAGAAGCTGAGAACTTTGCTTTAGTTTTGCAGCCAGCAAGGACTGCATGGACTGAAGGAACTAAACAGTAATTTGTCAGTTGAGAGAAAAGCAGAGCATGAATTAAACACAGAAAAACTGCATTCTGTGATGGTTTGGGTGCTTTCCTAACAATACTTTCATGATGCATTGAGTAATTCACAAGTGCTTGCTACATTTGAAGCCCTAAAATGAAAGTGAACTTCTGCTGTCAATGAGGTAGACAAGACCGGGCTTCTGGGACTTCAGAGCGTCCCCGGGCAGAATGGTGAGAAGATGCATTGTGCCTGCTGGCACCCCAGACTCACTTGCTCCTTTTTGGAATCTCTCCTGGCCTCCCCTTTACCAGGCCTGGCCATTCCATTGCTCTCATTAGATCCTTGGCATAATCATCCAGAATCTTAAGTATCCTATGCTGTCTCTATTTACATTTTAACATTCATTGTGGCATGAAAGGCCTTGTCTTTAAATCAGAAGGTTTGGTAATGAGACAGAAGATTGCTAATTAGACAGAAGTTCTAATCTGTGTTCATCCACTTATCACTCGTGGGCCTTTAGGCAAGTCATTTAACCTTTATGAGTCTATTTCCTCATCTGTAAAGTGGTAATGATGATAATAACAGGTACACTTGTGAGTGGCTGTAGGGATTAGTGACAATGTCTATAAAGTGACTGGTTCATAAATGGTTGCTAAACGGACGTCAAACATGCAGGTGTTAGGCATGCAGGTGACGAAAACCTGGGCCTTTCCTAAAACATGAGGACTTTTCTAGCACCACTGGAGCTGGAGTGCTAGGATGGAGAGTAGCAGCTGCCCACTCGATAAGGGGCATCTCTATGTCATGCCCTAATTTCTTCTATCCTCCTAATTTGTGCACATGTCCATTGTAATCATGGAGTTTGAGTCTCTGGAGTATTTTTACGAGAGTCGTGAAGCCAACTGAATGAGTGTTGAAGCGAGAAAGGGCTCTAACACAATTCTGAGGCCAGCTCTTTAAGCGTCGCTAAATCTGAGACACAACTGAAGAATACATACTTATACAGAATGACAAATGATTTCCACAAGTCTGACACGAAAACGTATCTTTTCCCTCTACAGTCACACCTCTAAGACAATACAATTTTATTTTGCCAAAGGTATGTTTATACATATATACATGCTCCTTTATGGCCTTTTTTTCTATACCCAACGCAAAATAAATTCCATAAAACTGTCTCTTTATAATCTCATTTGTTATTTCTTCCATGTGTTATGACAGAAGCATTCACTGTGATTTCTACTCTTGGATAATGAGAGGCTGTGATAGACATTAACAGAAGAGGCTTCAAGTGGAAAGTTTCCCCAGATTTTCTCACCGCCTCCCTGCAAATTTGATATGCTGCAATGTTTTTAGTTTTATTATTATAGCATTGGGGTGGAGATGTATCATGTTGAGAAAGAAGAAATGAAGTGCTGGAATATAAAAAGGAGTAAACAGCTGTCAAGAGAGATTTGGAAGAATAGTCCAGAGGATTGTTTAAAGAGTTCGTTCTTGGTATTACTGCCTGTAATCAGTCATTAGTGATCCATTGATATGGTATTTGTTAAATTCCCACATTGTAGGTAAGGACGATTGAAACTGCACAGCTAGTGGAAAACATACTGCTGTATTCACTCTAGAACAGATTTCATTCTCCGGGAATCAGTGGTTTGCCTGGAGCCAAATGGTTCTCAAGAATCAATAACCTCATTAGCTGGGAGAATGGATCCTGGGTTTAGCAGAGTGGTACAGCTGCTGGAACCCCTGCCCATGGGCACACACACCTTAGCTGAAGTATACATATATATATATTTTTTTCAGGCTTTAAAGTTTAGACTAATTCAGAATTATTGTCCAGGCGCTCAACATCAATTTATCAATCACAGTTGGAATTGTTGCTGCCCTGGCCCTGAAGCTTTTGTGGATGTTTGCTTCCCATCCATCAGTTCAGTATTTAATCTGGCTAATCCCATTGAGCACTGAAGTTCCTTCTCAGCTGCAGTTTTTCCTTAATCCAAGGAGAAGGAGAAATGTTTAGATTCATGAGAGGTCTGTGTTTTCCAGCATGCTGACTGACGTATTAGGAATACATGGCAAGAAGAATGTGTTCTGTTTTCCTTCTTCAACAGATATAAGAGACACATCTGCAGTTTCTCAAACTTGGACAATATTAAACAACATGTGTTTCTGCTACATGATAAAACAGACTGCCAGGTGTGTTGGTTAATAATCAGATATGTCATAATGCTCCCATGTCTAACTGTGCTCAATTTGAGCAGATAGTGTATACAAATGACAGTGCATCCAACCAGGTCCTCAGGAAACTATGAAGATTGTCTGCCACTATCTTCCAACTTCTTTTTTCTAACAATCAAAGCATTTATGGAAAAGAATGGTGTCATGCATAATGACAGTGGTATGAAATGGAGATTAAACAATGGATTGAAGTATGTTAAAAATACAGTCTCAAGGGTATTCAGGATTGTATTAATTTCTTAGGCTGACATAAGAAATCACCACCAACTTGGTAGCATAAAAACAGCAGGAATTCATTTTTTCACAGTTCTTGAGGTTTGAAGTCAGAAGTAAAGAGTCTAGCGGAGGTTTCTTCCTTAGCCCGACTGACCTCTAAGTGTTCCTTGGTTCACAGCTGCGTAGCTCCAGTCTTGCTCTTGTGCTCATGTGGCCTCCTCTTCCTCTGTGTCAAATCTCTTGCTAGCTTTCTTTCACAAGGACACTTTACCTTGGACTGAAGACTTCTGGGATAACCCAGAGGCTCTCATCTAGAGATCCTTTACTTAAGCACATTTTCAAGTGCACTTCCCCCTCCCCCTGAAAGGTGGCATTTACAAGTTCAGGATTAGAACATGTATTTCTTCTCTGCTGGTTTTTGCTTGTTTGCTTGTTTTGTTTTATTTTTTGTGGGGGAGGGGGACACCTTTAACTCAGCTGGTGACCATGTTTATTTGATTAAGGAAGTTACAGGAAGAACTATCCCTAATTCTTTGGCCAGGAAAGATGGCAACATTGTGCTGACCAGTACCTACACCTAGCAGGCAATTGCAGAGAGGTACTGTTCTGTCAGGCATTTTGGACACTTCACTGAAACTGAGGGAGAGAGAAAGCATCCACCATTTTGCCTCATTATCAACCCAGCCTTGCCATTAAAATGGTCACTGCTGTATATCATCTTTGTAAAATTTTTCTTTAAAAATAATTTTGTTTTTTTAAAAAGATTTATTTTTATTGGAAAGGTAAATTTTACAGAGAGGAAGAAAGACAGGACGATCTTCCATCCACTGACTCCTCAAATGGCCATAATGACGGAACTGAGCCAGTCTTCCATGTGGGTGTAGGATTCCAAGACTTTAGGCCATCCTCTACTGCATTCCCAGGCTACAAGCATGGAGTTGGATGGGAAGCAGAGCAGCCTGGGACATGAACTGACACCCATATGGAACGCTGGCACTTACAGGGGGAGCCATCGCACTGGGCCCCCAATTTTACTTTAAAAATAATTTTGAGGGGCTTGGCACTGTGGCCTAGTGGCTAAAGTCCTCGCCTTGAACGCACCAGGATCCCATTTGGGTGCCGGTTCTAATCCCGGCAGCTCCACTTCACATCCAGTTCCCTGCTTATGGCCTGGGAAAGCAGTTGAGGATGGCCCAAGGCCTTGGGACCCTGCACCTGCATGGGAGACCCGGAGGAGGTTCTTGGTTCCTGGCTTCGGATCAGCACAGCACCGGCCGTTGCGGCTCACTTGGGGAGTGAATCATCAGACGGAAGATCTTCCTCTCTCTCTCTCCTCCTCCTCTCTCTGTATATCTGACTTTGTAATAAAAATAAATAAATCTTAAAAAAATAATTTTGAATAAGCAGTGTGATGTATGAACAAAATTATTTTTTCACTTGCATCCTAACTGGGGTTAGTTATGATATGAAATACACTAATCAGGAATATACACTCCAGGCAGGATTATCAAGCCCCTCTAATAGTTATGGAAATAAGTGTGTAAAGATTTGTCAATTAGCATAAAGGATGTAAAAATAATTTTTTAATAATGAAATGAGTGATCTCCAAGTTGTGTGTGTCACCTCTCAAATTCCCTAACTCTTGGAAGCAAATTGATGGTAGTCTGGCAAACTCAGCACCCAGTTCTCATGGAGAAGCCCTGAGGTGCGCAGCTCACTGAGTCCAATGCTCTACACAGCACTATTGTCTGACCAGAATCTTGGCTTGTGTCCACCACAAGACATCATGACATCTGCTTTGCAATGAGAGTGAGCTTCTCATGTGATGTCCTTCCATCTGAAGACAGAAATGGAAATTTCTCAAACTCAACAGATTAGGTTTACTGACTTCATGTCTACCTGCTAACAAATGCTTACATATTTGGCAGAACTAGACCGAAGACTAACAACTGTTGAGGAGACGATGAGAAAGCTGAGGTACACCGACCTACCAATAATCCCTAATAGCTACTGATCTTTAATAAAACCCGGGGCATTTGCTGGAAGAACACATTGGTTTGATGAGGTGGAAGGATGGGCTATGTGATGTTTGCATTCCTAATCTGAACCAAGTAGTCCATATGAAATCTCAAGTTTTTTAGTCACACCACAAAATATAAAACTCAATGGAGGTATCTGATAATTCCAGAGTAATTTGTAGAATTAAAAATGTACTAAAGGGCCTGGCGTGATAGCGTAGTGGTTAAAGTCCTCACCTTGCACACGCCAGGACCCCATATGGGCGTCGGTTCTAATCCCCATGGCCCTGCTTCCCACCGAGCTCCCGGCTTGTGGTGTGGGAAAGCAGTCCAGGATGGCCCAAAGCTTTGGGACCCTGCACCCGCATGGGAGACCTGGAAGAGCTCCTTGCTTCGGATTGGCTCAGCTCTGCTGTTGCACTCACTTGGGGAGTGAATCATTGGACGGAAGATCTTCCTCTCTGTCTCTCCTCCTCTCTGCATATCTGACTTTCCAATAAAAATAAATAAATCTTAAAAAAATGTACTAACAGTGGACTGTCATGCTATGTGCATATTCAGGCTTAATGTTCAATGAATATGTGTGTCTATGTACACACCTTAATGAGGGGAGACAGGCTTTCTGGTGCTTTGTAACTGATCAAACCTAGGATTAAGTCATGCTTTCTATTTGACTTTTGTTTCTGTGTACCAATGGTATTCTTGATAACTCAATATTGGCTCTTGCTGGAAATTAATAGTTCCCATAATTCCATTTATTAAACATGTGTGATCTGAGACAATTACAATATTTTACAAGCACAGAAACTATTATTTTTTTCTAAAGATTTATTTTTATTGGAAAGGCAGATTTGCAGAGAGAAGGAGAGACTGAGGGAAAGATCTTATATCTACTGGTTCACTTCCCAAATGGCTGCAATGGCCAAAACTGAGCAGATCCGAACCCAGGAGCCAGGAGTTTCCTCCAGGTCTCCCACATGGATGCAGGGTCTCAAGGCTTTGGACCATCTTCTACTGCTCTCCAGGCCATAAGCAGGGAGCTGGATAGGAAATGGAGCAGCCAGGACACAAATTGACACCCATATGGGAACCCAGCACATTCAAGGTAAGGATTTAGCCACTGAGCCATCCTGAAAACATGAATTTATAATAATCTTTTTTTTTTTTTTTGATGGTCAAAAGCCGTAGTTTATTCGTGGCATCAAACTTTATACACTGAGGGCCATACAGGATAAGGGAGGAAGTATTGAGCTCATCAACAAAACCATCAATGCTTTTGTTTGGAACTCTTTTGTCCTGTATATTCCACCAGGTGTTCTCATATACATACTCTCCACTCAACTGTTCTTATGCAAATGATATCCAATAAGGTATACAAAAGGTAGCCATTTGGTTATTCTCCTCCAAATATCCAACCAACTGTAATCCTGTGCTCACTGACCTTCTACGGTCACAATGTCCTCCTACAAATCCCCCTTCTGTGTTTTGTAAAATTAGGCCTGAAAGATGTATGTAGGGGGAACATGCTCTTGGAAGAGCAGAAAAATGGGGAGAAACAATATTATATATTATATAATTTCTGCCGAGGTAACATGCTTTTGTGTTTAACCAAACTTTGATGTTATGTTTGAACTCAACTGCTATGTATGTCAATGTTGGTCTTTACACTGTTCCTAGAATAATCTTTTAAGAGATGAATTAATAAAACTCTTTTAAGAGTGAGTGAGAAAGAAAATCTTTCATCCACTGGTACACTCCCCAAACAAGGCTGGGCCAGGCTGAAGCCACTCCCATGAGTGTGCAGAGGCCCAAATACACGGGACATCTTTCATTGCTTGCCCAGATACACTAGCAGGGAGATGGGTAAGAAATGGAGCAGTCCTACCTTCAGACCAGAGAGGGTCTCCCCAAGAAGCTGTTGAACTTGACTGGACAATAAGATGCTGGACTCTATGCTTGGTATATACTTGCAATGAAAGAATCTCAACTGAACTTGAACTGTGATTATGCAACAGGTGGAGGAATCCACCATGGGGGGAGGGTTTGGTGAGGGGAGGGGGGGAGGGTTTGGTGAGGGGAAGGGGGGAGGGTGGAATCCCAGTACCTATAAAACTGTGCCACATAATGCAATGTAATTAAAGAAAAAAAAAACCAGAAATGGAGCAGTCATGACCCCATATGTGGTGCCAAAGTCACAGGTGGTGCTAGTTCCCCATTTCTAAGAATTTAATAGTGCTACTGATTCTGCATATCATAAGTCCCACTACTGGGCTTATACTTCTGAAGGTGCCTGTATCTGACTGAAACAAATGGAAGGTATTTACTGAAGAGAGACCACAGGTATTGCAAATGTATATTAAAAGAAAAATTACTGAACTAAAACATTTTATGTTTCCAAGATGAAAATTTGCATATGGGAGAGAAAACGACTTCATAAACATGGGAAGTGAATCCGTGTTTGGAAACAGAGCAAGAAAACAATGTGAAACGCTAGCTACCTATTTACAATTTTTAGCTAAATTGTATTTTCTCCTTATTTTTGGTGAAAGGATTAAAGATGAGGCAGAAACAGAAAATGTGTTAAAACTATTGGAATTCTCCTTCTGAAGGGACTGATATAACAGCAGAAAGGTAATTAAGTGGAATCAAGCTGCTTTTTGCTGTATTTTTTTAAAGATTTATTTATTTTTATTGGAAAGTCAGATACACAGAGAGGAGAGACAGAGAGAAAGATCTTCCATCCAATGATTCACTCCCCAAGTGACCAGAACGGCCAGTGCCGCGAAGATCCAAAGCCAGAAGCCAGGAACTTCCTCCATGTATCCCACACGGGTGCAGGGTCCCAAGGCTTTGGGCCACAAGCAGGGAGCTGGATGGGATTAGAACCAGCACCCATATGGGATCCCAGCGTGTTCAAGGTGAGGACTTTAGCCACTGAACCACTGTACCGGGCCAAGAATCAAGCAGCTTTTTGCAATGGAGCAAGTGTGTGTTATGTTGCAGCCCAAGTTTGAGTTAGGTCTGAAACTCAACAATGGAAGCATTTCTTGGCCAGAAAGTTTTATTTAGACAGGAAGAAGGTGGTGAGGAGGATGAGGAAAGGAAACAGCAAGGATAAGACAACAAACCTGCGAGGATTTATTTGCTTGTAATCATCATCTTAGCGAATCTTCACACCAGAGGTTCCATGGAGGCTACTTCATTTCCCTTCCTTCCTGATGCTACAGACATTGGTCATTCTAATTCCCTCTGCTTGAGACCACAGTTAGAACCCACAGAACTTTCACTGTTCGGATGCTTTCCTCACACTGAATAGAATCCTCCCTACCCCTTAAATTGGGTGAGCCCTGGTTCTGCCCTCTGGAATACATAGATTCTTCACCCTCTTTGGCCTGGCAATCACTCAAATGTTTAAAGACAGCTGCCATCTCCCTACTGTATTCTAAGTGGATAAACAGGGACAGTTACAAGCGTGTGGGGTTTGGGATGGCAGGGACATCCTGGGGAGCATCAAATGGACTCTATCCAGACATCCTAGTGGGAAAGGCCCCATGGCTTACACATGTCTCAGACAAAATTATTTGTCCTCTTCCTTTGTTTGGTTAGAAGGCTGAAAAATAAATGTGATTTTACTATCTTGTTCTCAAGTTCAAACTGGGTAAAGTGTGATGGTCTTCATGATGTGTAATAGGATTGATGCTACTTCTGTTCATTATTAGTCTGATTTTACATCTTTAGCTTTACAATGCAACAACAAAACCTAACTCGGTAAAACTAAAATACTAATACCACATTTTGGTAATGTTTAGCAAAACAACAAGAGATTATTACACATTTAATTTCTTTCTGCTTTTGCATCACAGATACAGGCTAACAGGAATTTTCAGCTTTGAAAGTAAAACGGTAGATACAGAAATCAACCAACAAATGTTTTTAGGATGTCTACTTATATTGCATTGCCTGTAACTGACTTTTTTATTTTAGTATAAAAGATTTATTTTATTTTTATTGGAAAGGCAGATATACAGAGAGAAGGAGAAACACAGAGGAAGATCTTCCATCCTTTGACTCACTTCCCAAGTGGCCACAACACTGCACCAATCTGAAGCCAGAAGCCTGGATCCTCTTCTGAGTCGCCCACGCGGGTGCAGGGTCCCAATGCCTTGGGCCATCCACAACTTCTTTCCCAGGCTAGAAGCAGGGAGCTGGATGGGAAGCAGGGCCACCGGGATTAGAACTGGAACCCATATTGGATCCTGGCGTATGCAAGGTGAGGACTTTAAAGCTGCTAGGCTACCAAGCTGAGACCTGTAATTGACTTTTAAAACGCATTTACATGGGGCCAGCATGACAACTCCACTGGCTAATCCTCCATCTGCAAGCACTCTCATCTCATATAGGTGCCAGTTGGTGTTCCAGCTGCTCCACTTCCTGTCTAGCTCCCTGCCTATGGCTTGGGAAAGCACTGAAGGATGGGCCAAAGCCTTGTGTCCCTGTATCCACATTAAAGACCTGGAAGAAACTCCTGGCTTCAGATTGGTTCAGTTCCAGCTGTTTTGGACACCTGGGAAATGAACCAGTGGATGGAAAAGCTTTGTCTTTCTCTCCGTAAATGTGCCTTTCCAATTAAAATAATTAAGCCTTAATAAAATAAAATAAAATACATTAACATAGACAATGATTTATTTTCAGCATGCAACCAAGCAGTGGTTAGTTATCATGTGGGGCCTCTGTTCTGGAATATATCATGGGAATGGTCATCTGGCATTGATGAGGCACAACTGAGAGGTATGCACTCCTAGAAGAGACACTAATACTTTGGCAGTTTTCTTCTTAAGTAGCTTTGATCCATTGTAGAATCTCCATGAATTGCTTTATTATTGGAAATATGTTTGGTATCTTAGAAATGGTTTCTTCCTTGATCAGGAAATGTGGTTTTGTTGAAAAAATCGAATGGGCATTCCTGCTCACGCATGCACAGGTACAGTGCTATCAGAGGTGCCAGCACCTGATGGTCTTCACAATAGCACTCCCGACTTCCAGCTCTACACCAGTAGCTTCAGAGCATCTGATTGGGTAGAGAGCTGGGACTGGATCAGGCTTACAATATCTATGATTGCCGTCTTAATGTGTGGCAGAATTTCTTCTAAGACTTAGCAGCAAAGATATCACAGGAAAAGAACTTTGGCTTTCTGCTCCCTCTAGTTACTGCGAGTGTGTTAGATTGGATTATTGCTAGAAAGCACCATATGATGAGTTACTCCCCTTTGACTTTGGGATGGCCTTAGGGCAATGCTTCAGCCAATACTGTGTTAGTGTTCCTGACATAGGCAGGTGCTTAACAAGCGCTTGCTCAGTGAGATTTTTGCCCTCACATTACTATCAAGTTCATGACAGAATCATGCTCTAGGTGGCCCTCTGAGCCAAGAAAGATGAGAAACACATGGCACAGATCTGAACTGAAACTGGAATCAGTTTCAAATGTGAGACGCATACAGTAGGGTTTCTATTGTGTAGATAAAGCCATCAGAGCTGACAGCGATAAAAGCAACTTGGCTTAAATCATATGACTTGGAAGGACACAACTATAGCTAGCTCCAATGTGGATGTAGAGCCACCCTCTCCCACGCTACCATATTGTTCACTCTTACTGATGTGTTTCGCATGAACCAAATCTTGTTTAAAGCACGCACCAGTTTGAGGACAACGACTGAACCCCCTGATCCAGGGAGAGTCCCTAGTGTTTCATGAGCACCCAAATGTTGCTATGTACTTGGGATTTCAAATGTTTTACTTGCTAGACACTGTCCCTGCCCTCAGGGAGTGTATACTGTCATCTTATCATGGATGTATTTGCTATAGATATACTTCAAACATTTGTGATAGAAGAATCTGGCCTCATCTTACACTGTGCATGTAAATAATATCGTTCTGGACAAAGGAAACTGGCTTCAACTGCCTGACTTCTAACATAGTGACCACTAATTGGAATGCAAATGACACTACTCATAGCAATGTGTTCAACTGCTAAATAAATCGGAGTTTTTCTTCCACAGAAGACTCCAGTATATTACAGGTCAAAGAGTTAGGGAAGAACAAAATTACTTCCACAGTTCTAGGGGGAAAAACAGCAATGAGATATTATAATTCTTGTTAATAAACATTATTAAACCCAGACAATTTCTGAATTTCAGAATAAAAATAATTAATCTACTGAAAGAATGGTAAACCAGAATGAGAGTGACATTCAGTATCAGCGGCATCTCTGTGGACTAAATGCACAGTACATGGAACAAAACACATCATTTGTACAATAACAGTATTTACTACAATACAATCGCACACTGGAAGTTTAATTGCAACCTGTCAAGTATTTTAAAAACACAGATACAATGAGAAAATATAGGAAGAAAAGATACCATCTATATTTTTAAAAGAACATGGTAATACCATTATATGGTTCAATTTGCAGATATCAGGATTTAATATAATAAGAAAAGACAGAGAAAATGAAAATTGGGGAAACTCTTGAAGAGGTGCTTTACGAAGGGGATTTGCAGCCGAATGGAAACAGGCTGATTTTGATTACATTTTAATGTGAGATAAAGATGGGGTAAATCCAAAGTAAAACATAATTATAAGTTTCTGTATAAGCCCTGGAAAAATGTTACAGATGAGATTCCAGAATTGGGTTAGTAGCTCCATACAACTTTGGCCATTCATTTAGTCACATTTGGCCAATGTGACTATACATTAAGGCATTGTCAGAAAATAGATAAAAATACATTCACAAATGGAAATGATCATGAAGGTATTTAATATATGCCTGGAGTTTAAAGTTTTGCCAACCCTTTTTCTGAAACAGGAAAAAAAAATCACAAACAAAACTTATAATAGAAAATAATCACATGAACACCAGAGTGGGTGTAGAAAGATGGAATACTATGAATTCATTTGTAAACAGAAAAGAATTTAAGTGCGTAGTACTGTCTCTATTAAAAAAGCAAGAACACACAATGCCCTACACGATCCTTTGCCTTCTCTTTGCAATGTCTTTTGTATATACCGATTGATTCTCGTAGAAGCACATTTGGATGGGAACACAGGTAATGAATCAGAAATTCAGACAAGCAACCCTATTTTCACAATGGCTGCAAAGACAGTATTATTCTTTCCCACATAAAAATAACCCTCAAATGTGAACAGAAAATCAACAGCCCTTGACTGAAATCCTGACAATCAATAGATCTGCACCACAGATACACAGGTGAGAATAATAGCTTCATTTTAGGTGAGTATCTGAGATTTGGGAATATCTGATTATGAAGAGTCTGAAATTGACCAGGTAAGTGTTGATGGAAATTGGTCATGAAATGTGACCCCTATGAATGCTATATTCTAGGAAAGCAACAGTATGGTCGTAAAATTAGAGGGTTTGGTGTCTTTTGTGTGTGTCTGCCCCTAGCACAAAAGCAGGCGGGCACACACAAAATAAGCTTCCATGAAAAACATTGATAAGTGATAAACACCATCTGGCAGCTGCTGTTGCGGGTTGTAGAATAGAGAGAGAGAGAGAGAGAGAGAGAGAAAGAGATCATTAAAAGATATTCTTTCAGAAAAAAAGAAGACAATCTCAGAAATAGCTGTGGAATTTTGCAAATGAAATTAAAAAAACAAAACTAGAAGGCACATAGGTAGAGAAATATAAGATAACACTGCATCATTCCTACTCTGTCATTTTTGAAGAAACTGAATTAGCCTTATGCATCTGAACGTATTCAGGGGCATTCACAATAAAGTAATGATAATCTTGACTTCTATTTTAATTAGTATAAAATATTAGGCCATTACCATGTTGCTTTCCTGAATTATTAGAGATATTGACAGGTGAGGTGGTCTAGCACTAGGAGACACATATGGTTAAGAAATACACTATGTTTTAGTAAGATGCTTATTTTAACTTTGCTCATACTGGCATCATATTGTAAATAATGCATACATTAAGAAGCTCAAAAAGGAAAAAATGGATAAATTTATAATCCTACCACATAGAATTTGTACTTTTTAATACTATATCATTTTAATTTTCCATAAACATAATTTTAATTATTGTGTTACACTCCATTACATAAATCGGCTCTACCCTTTAATAGTTCATAGATCTATACATTATGTTGTGACTTTGAATGACCTCAGAATAAACATCTTTGCATTTCAGAGTATATTCTTAGGAAGATTTTCAGAACTGAAAGTGTTCACTCAAAAACCAAATGTTTAACAAAACACTAAGGCAGTCTGACTCCCTTCTGGGCATACAGAGAAATTATCTTTCTTAAGGTTCCCTGCAATGAGGGAAGAACACTGCACTTAGAGGTTTGGCCCATAATCACCTTTCACTCTAAAATCCACTCCCTCTCTTCCTTTAGCTGCTGACCGTGTGTCAACACAGAGTGATCTAGGAAGCCCGTGTGGAGAGTGGCAGAATATTTATCAGACTGTTACTCTTACTGAAGGATGGTGGTGCTGAATACCCCCAATGCTACCGCCCCTAATCCATGTTAGGTGAGTGAGAAATAACATTGTTATTTTGGTCTACTGAAATCTGGGCTTTTGTTTGTTTTAGTGCTAGCATAATCTTAAGAGAGATACTGACACTGGAAATAGTATTTTATTAGACATTACTAACAAAAACCTGATGTAAGCAGAATCAGTATTGAGCAATTTGAAAATCTGGAAACTCATGTAATACTGGCATGGTATGTGCTAAGACTGATACCAGACACCCTTAGGGCAGATCAGGCACTTAGAGAGCCTGTAGCTCTAGGCAAGGAGACTGGAAAACAGGTTTGTGACCTGCTTGTTACTGGCTTCAATTAGGAATGTACTGGAAGGAGGGAAAAAAGAGTAAACACTTGGAAGAGTTCCAAGCAAACAGACATATAAATATATAGAGAGAAGATACCTGAGTTTGGAAAGCTTAAATATGCTTGTCAGTGCCCAAAGACCACATTAATGGCAGTCTTCCCTCCCAAACCATGTGACCTCAAGGATGCTGGCATGAAATTGTGTATATGACACCACAAAAGGAGTGAGAGCAAGAAAAGTAATCAGCATTGAGCAATGATGTTTATAAAAGATCTTTGGGTGGGGTTCCTGGCATGTAGCTTCTAAGCAACAACCACCACTATTGCTGAAGAAATCTTAAGTATGGCCTGAACAGCCTTTGCTTGAACCTTACAATCATCCTTGAGGCTTGACACCAGCCCCCAAAAGCACAGAGAAGTTTCCCACAGGAAGCAAAACGGGGTTAAGGGCAAGACACTTACTCCATCCTAAGTAGGGCTTTCAGAGTTCATGCCCACACCACTGTCTCAAACTACCAGGGGATGTTCTGATAGTTATTAAATCTCCTGTTCAGCAATAAAAAAAAGAAGCAGTACCAATACATGCAATAACATGGGTGAACTTTAAACACGTGCTAAGAGAAAGAAGTCACACACAAAAAATGCATATAGCATGACTGTCTTTACATTCACTGTCCCAAACAGGCAAATTTCTACAGGCAGCAAGTTGAACAGCAGTCACCTGGTATAGGGTTGAGAGGGAGGGAAGACTGTAAATGAGTGTGCAGGATTTGGGGAGCTGCTGGAAATATTACAAATGTGGATCAGCTAGGGGCTGCACAACTCTGTATTTACTAACACTCACTGAACTGTCTACTTGAATCAAGTAATTTGGGGCATTTGTAAACCAACCTTTTCAACGCTACTGGTGAACATGGTGGCAAATGAATATTTCAATACCCAGTAATAGTGAAATCTGGCATAACCCTTTTGGAGATAAGTAATAATACTGTAAAATTCAAATGCCTATGCTCTCTTACTTACCAATTCCACTAATGAGATTTATTCTTAGGTAATATTGGGTTACAAGTTAGAAGATTCTTTCTTACAAAGTTGTGCACAAAAAGGAATTAATCAAATAACTTAAATGTCTATCAAGAAAAAAATTGTTACATTTATTAGGGTAGATCCAATCACTGAAATACCCTACAAGTGTGGTCTTTCTATGGAACTCTTCATGTGCTCACCCTATGTAAAAGTAACCTGTCCCACAACAGTGTCACAATGCAGTTAAAGCATGGGGTTTATGGTACAGATCCAGGTATGTTTACAAACACCCATGGGTGGGTATGCTATAGTACGAATGCTTTTGTCTCACCGAGTTCTTAAACTGAAATCGAACCACTGATGCAGCAGTATTAGGAGGTGGTGTCTCTGGGTGAGACTAGACTATGATGAAAAAGGGTTAATCTCTCTTCAAAGGGATTAGTATCCTCATAAAAGAGGCTCAGAGAGGTGCCACTGCCCTTCCACCCATGAACATACAATGAGAAAGCATTGTTTCACCAATCTACTGGCAGCTTCCTCTTAGTCTTTCCAGCTTCCAGACTCATGAGTAATAAATGTCTGTTGTTTACACACCACCCTGTTTATGGAGTTTGGCTAGAGCCAGCTGGGTGGACGCACACTGGGCAGAGGTGCCAGCTTTGGTTTTTCCTGAAATGCATGCATTCTTTCGGCCATGACTGAATCACCAAGCATACAGCACCATGTACATTTCCATAAGAAGCTCATGTGAAATAAAACAAAAACTAGACTGAAAACTGCAGGACATTGTTTGCTATATGTGTCTATTGGTTCGAGTAAATCCAGAGATCTCCCTTCATCCGGTTTGTAAACAGCTAAATCTGTGCTCATGTGTGTAAGCTCATTTGGTATTAAGTAGCCGATTTGATACATTTTTGCATTTTAATTTGCTTGGTTTTAGTCAACTAAATCCTAAAATTCACCCCTATTTAACATGTCTTATAGTCTGACTTTAGTTAAAAAGCGGTATCAGAAATAAAATCTAGCCTGTGTGCTGGAGATTCTACTCCACGACACAACAAGCAGGATCGCAGGGCCTTTGAATGAAATGGACTGACAAAGTTAGAAGTGGTTTGATGCAAGGGTCACTGCTTCTCAGTCACCTCATGAAAACAAAACAGAAAACATCCAGACCTTGATTCCTACCATAAAGGCAGAAAGAATCTACAAATTTCTTTTCTACAAGAAGGTAAATATTAAAGCAATGTGTACAGCATGTAATCCGGGAGAAATAAATGTGACTCTAACAGTTATTTCTTTATAATATGTTGCAAAAACATTTCCCTAAGGGATTTAGAACAATTTTTGATAGATGCTAAAATCCAAATAAATTTTCTTTCTGTATGCAGATTAATCAAATCTAGGGTTAGAATGGGTAAAAAGATCATGAATCAGACTTTATGAAAGATTATGGCCATTACTGGGAATGGAAAAAAATCATCCACTGAAATACAATTCTTTTTTTAGCTACTATGGCATGAAGCAGCAGGAGAAAAACTATATTAGTATGTAGTACTCCCTTACAGTCAATTTCATAAAGGAGCATTAACACTGGTAAAGATTACAAATCCCAGGTCATGTAGAAATTCACAGAAAATAATGAATTTAAAATAACAAAAAGTGATAACAAGTGGGTAATTGAACATGGTTTGGAACCAATGAATATTCATGGCAATCAAAGTGGGGTATGTGTGTGAGGAACAGAGAAGCATTTGAATATGAAGCACCTGATTTTAACTGCTTGAAAAACAAAAGGCTCATATTGGGGAAATTTGAGAAATAAAACACCAAATGTTTATTCAATCTATATTCCATTTAGTCTTTGTGTTAAAAGAAATGCTATGGGTTGGTCTTGAAATTAAATACAAAATTATTCTAGATTTTTATATAATGTTTAGACTCATTACTATTTTCAACAGGTTACCATTTTCTACTACGTTAAATATTTGATAGAAATGTCATCTTTTGAATAGGCAGTAGGCTGGCATCGTATTCATCTTCCTTAATACCAGGTGTTGTTTGTAAACTTAGACTCAAAGCAGGAGATGAATGCTAGGGCTTGGGATAATCATGAGGCTGGACATCTCACAGTCAGTGTTACTGGCTTGTGGCCTGGTGTTTAAGACTACCTGATGCCCTTCTTTGTGGTTAGTTTGGTCTCCTGATTTGCACCTTTGGCTGACTATTGGAATCACCTGGAGCATCTGAAAATAATCATGCCTGGGTCTCATTGCCAGTAAATCTGATGTAACAAGGTAGGGCTTGGGCATTAGGCCCTCGTGATGCTAATGTACAATTAATGCTGAAAGCTACCTCTCTGGTCAGTGTTTTGCACAGTGTGCTGCCCAGGCAGGCCACACTTGGGAACACACTAGACAAGCAAACTCTTGGACTTCATCCCCGAGGTCAGGGTGGGGCCTGGCTTTGTGTGCAGTAACAAGTCTGTCAGGTGATTCTGATACACATTACCCTCTGAGAACCACTGGTTAAAGGAATCAATCATCTGCCAATAAGAGTGAAGCAATACCAATGCTGGGGGCTCACGCCAAAGACACTGCCACAAGGCAGTGAACGAGTCCTAGGCCTCACCCAGGGCGGCCAGTGCACCATGTGGTGCCAGGTTTTGCCTGCTGGCCGCCCGGTGGCCTGCTCTGGGGTTTTTAAGATATGTTTGCTGCCTGGGGACACCCATGACTAAGTCCAATTTTAGTGTAGGTGAGTAGTGAATCTTGGGTGATTCCCGGTGACAGGGTCATGGAAGTTTTAGGCAGGCATGGGGACTGAGACCTGGTGGTTTGGAGGGAAGTACCCAGGAAACAATTACGGTTAGTCAGATACACCAACCCAATTCGGAATACAGAAATGGCCTGTTTGCCTAGAACATCACTGATCGTCACATACCAGCGCACACCAATACTATGGATGGGGGCCTCTTTGTAGTGATGGGTACCATTACCCAACTGTTTGGTGGAGTGGTCACATTTGGCAGGGTCAAAACTGTATCCAGCACGTGAGAGAACTTGGTCTGGGGGTAGACTCTATGGGGTTGTGTGGGCCCAATCCTGTGGAAATACAAGTCCCCCTAGTTGGACACCCTAACAGGGTTGAGGTTCCCACCAAAGGGGCGCATGTGCTGGAATGGGGGCTGCGTTCTATCTAGAAAACAGTTGCAGTCACCCGAGACACTAGTGTGGGCTGGGATTGGATGCACCAGGCCAGTTTAGACCCCAACACCATCTGGTGTCATGGAGAACCAGGGTAGATGTGGGACTGACTAGGCTGGGTCTCAACCCCTTACTGAGCCATGTGTGAGCTGTACGTGGGTATGGACGAGCCATGGCTGGGCTGAAACATCCAACAACAAGAACCAGAATGGGGTGAAAGCAAGCCAGGAAAAGCCACTGTTCCTGCTAGGACAGGAGGTGAACTGAGTAGGGTTGGCTCAAGGACCCCCTTGTATGTGCAAAATCTGGCATTGGGAGGGGTTCTGATGGAGGAGCCTGGGCAACTCCTCTGGCAGGACACAGTCCCTGCAGGTAAGCGCAAGAAGCATGATAGGAAACAGCCCAGAATAGGCCATGGAAAGTTTCCCACTGGCACACATTCGGCATGGGTCAGGGGCAGACCGGGCTGAATCAGTTCATGTCATCCACTGGCAAATCCGAACACCAGAACAGAGTGTGGGTTGAGCCGGGTTTGGTTGCGACAAAACCAGTACACATTATGGAATGCCAGGGTGAGGTTGCCTGTACTGGATTTGACTGCAGCGCCCAACCAGCACATGTGAGATCCAGGAAGGGAGGGACAGAGCTGGCAGGGGGATTAAGGGGCTGGTCCCCTCGCCAGACAGCTACTCCCACTGGAGAGCGTGGGCTGGGATGGGGACAGACCAGACTAAGCAAGGCGGCAACACCTGTGCGCTGCACGTGGACTAGATCAGGGAAAAGCCAGGCTGGGCTGATTATTCCTGCTGGTGCAAGCATAAATTAGAGTGGGTGAGGGATGTCTGGGCTTAGCCACAGCATCAGCTGGCAAAAGCTGGTGCTGGGGACTAATTCTGTCAAGTCAAACCACAGAACCACCTAAAGAGTGCATAAACCGGGAGTGAGAGAGACCTGGGAGGGAAAAAGTGGGTTCCCCCTTCCTGGGTCACTAGTCCCGCAGGAGGGCATGAAAACTAGGATGGGGGCTGGGGTGGCTAGACAGAGAGGCACTCAACAACATCCGTGAGGGCTGGATGGTTGAGTTGGTTAGATGGAACTAAGCTTTAATACCCATTGACGGGCCCGGCGGCGTGGCCTGGTGGCTAAGGTCCTCGCCTTGAAGGCCCCGGGATCCCATATGGGCGCCAGTTCTGGTCCCGGAAGCTCCACTTCCCATCCAGCTCCCTGCTTGTGGCCTGGGAAAGCAGTTGAGGACGGCCCAATGCATTGGGACACTGCACTCACGTGGGAGACCCGGCGGGGGCGGGGGGGGGGTGGTTCTAGGTTCCCGGCTTCAGATCGGCACACATCGGCCCGTTGCGGCTCACTTGGGGAGTGAATCATCGGATGGAGGATCTTCCTCTCTGTCTCTCCTCCTCTGTGTATATCTGTCTGTAATAAAAAATGAATAAATCTTTAAAAAAAAAATACCCATTGACAAGTACAAGACCCAAATGGGATGGGGGACAGACTGGTCTACTGCTACACATACTGGCAAATCAGGGTAGGGGGTGGGCCTAATGGGGGTTATTGTGGGTCACCCCGACTAGGCTGCAGCTCCCACTGGTTGATGTAAGGGCCGAGTACGTGCTGGGCCAGACTGGACTGCAACACCCATTGGTTCCAGTGCAACTCGGGACTGAAAACAGAATCAACCCAGCAATTGCAACCACAGCTGATCGGCATGATGGACTATGCTGGGCCCTGTGCTTGCTAGAACATATAAGAATCTGGTCTGGGAATACCTCAAGGTTTTTTTGGAGATCTCCCCAATCGAACTGCTGGACTCAGAACTCTAACCAAGAAAAGACAGAAGACAGAACAGGTCAATCATTCATCTCAGCTATATGTTGGCAGCGAAATATGGGGCAAACGGAGACTTTATGATGGACCATATCAATCAGTGGACGACCTCATTGAGCGAAACTGGCAGCGATTCATAACTGGAGAACTATTAAAACCACTTGAGCAAATATCTCAGAGCATGCCCCACATCCGGGACTTGGGGTGGGCGGGAAACTGGGTGGGGCTTCTCCCTCAATATCCCCCTTTACCTCAAATACATGATGGAAACAATATGGACATAATAGTCTTACCCACTTCCTTATACCCCCTGAACCTTTTTTTTTAACCGCAATTAACTAAGTAAAGATTGTCAACAACAATACAATAAAAAAAATTAAAAAAAAAAGAGTGAAGCAATAGTTGAGTGCAGAACATTGCCGTTGTAGTCCTGGTTTTTCTTTCAAGCTAAACTGCTCATTTAAGGACATACAGAAGGCATCTGTCCCAGTGTTGTGGCCCAGTACAGGCGTTACTATGTAACTGTTGACATTACACAGAATATGCCCACTGTGAATGCTTTCTCTGACTCTTCAGCGCTGAATATGTTTAGTCCTGTCAACTAACTGGGAGTAGACACTAGTGAAAATAAAGTCAGTAGCTCTCCACACAAGATGGCCCTCTGGGTCTTCTGATAATGTTGCAAAGTTGAATCTGAAAAGAAATCCCACTGCTGTCAACTGAGTATATATATTTAAAGTTCTGTCAATTTTCACTGGTTTTCCACTAAATACAAGTCAAATTAAAACTTGCAATAACAGAAATTGTTTAATAAATACAGATTCAACTGAGGTAAACTTCTCCAGGAATAATACTGTCTGTCCCCCAAATGATCTTCTTCTCTATGTATCATATAGATTGGGTGTTTTCCCTATTGCCTTTGTAACAAATGACTGTAAATTTGAGACCGAAGCTCAAGAAGGGCTTATGCTGGGCTGAAGTTGAGGTGTCAAGGGGCTATAGCCAAGGGGACTTAAAAAGGTTCATAACAAGGTCATAGAAAAGTGGAATTGACAGATAAGTTCACTGTGGTTCCCCCCCTCCCTAAAAAGGTGAATCTCTGCATATATTTTGCATTATGTGTGTTTTCCATGAACTTTTTTGAAAGCCTCCCGTGTGCCTTAGGCCATCCTCAGGGGAGGATCCGTTTTCTTGCCCTTTTCAGCTTACCCGCTCCTGGCTCCCTTGGCCGTGACCTCCCTCCATCTTGAAAACCAGCAGCATAGCACCATCCAAGCTCTGACTGACCTTCTTTCGGTGTGCTCACTATCCCCTGCTCTGCTCCATAAGGAGATCTGTAGTTATCATGGGTTCACTCACCTAATTAAGTCTGCTTCTCACCTGTAAAGCCCCTTTTGCCTTATACGACACAGATCTTGGAAATTAGATGTGGGTATTTGGAGGATCAAGACTACTATTTATCCTATGGAGCACATCAAGAGACAATAAAAGGTGGGGAGAAAGTTTCTGATGAGACTCAGGCAGCCTCTAGTCAAGACTTTAAAACCAATGCCCTGGGAAAGTCTACAAATCAGTATTTTTTTAGATTGTGGTGTGTGCTTCAGTTTGTCTGCCATTTTGTAAAAAGTGTGTATTCCTGACCCAAAGATTCTGACTCTGTGCGTCTGTGGTTCCGCTTGGGTTCTGACTTTTACGTGTGTACATACACTCCTCACTGGCAGAATGCCTGCTGGGGATTCAGTGCAGATGGTCTGCAGACCACACCTGGAGCCATCAATGTGAGGGAAGAAGGGAAAACCCCAACACCTGAGACAGCTCTATCTATAGCAGCATCATTGCTACCTCAGGATAAACATCAAAATTACTAGGGAACGTTTTAAAAATAGTTTTCCTAAGTGTTACCTGGGGAGGGATAAGTTCTGTATTTCTGAAAAAAATCTTTTTAAAAAAAATTTTAGTTTAGATGATGCTTATGTGGTTGACCAGGGTGGGAAGGATTGAGGAAGGTCAGGGAAAAGTGAGTGTGTTCATTGTTTCCGAGTTTTCCATTTCTTTTTCCTGTATTTGGGGGAAAGGGTGAGACAAGGGGAAAATCCACACCCAGCCTCCCAACCGCCCCAACACCAGAAGATGGAGAATGGCCACCTAATATTGACCCAGAGTCCTGAGGTGGTGCAAGCATTGAAGGTTCTGCCCAGGTGGTTTCAATAGTTTTGAAATGTTGTCGATCTCACCAATCCAAGGATGAGGGAACACTTTCAATGTCCATTGGTTGACATAGTTCACCTTAGAGTTTACATTTGCCCAGGTGTTTGCTGTCATCATTGGGCTGGGGTAGTTGTCCAGTCTGTTTTGTTCTTCCTCTGCTATGATAACAGATTTCTTCCGAATGCCCCAGTGGGCTACTATATCCTCTATGTGGATCTGGGCAAGCCGTCTACTATGTCTTTTCCATTGAGGAGGACCAGTTCTCACAGGTGGACCCAAGGGTCCAGGTTAGGCAACCCTGGCACCCCCCAGAATCCTGCCCCCGGGAGCCCACATACCTGGGCTAGGTGACCCAGATCTCAGCAGATGCCCTGCCCCTAGTGCTCATGGTCCTGGCACCCACAATCCCCACACTAGCATGGCTTGCCTCACCTTGGCATCGATCAGCAAATGCTTCAGTCTGGCTCAGCTCAGCCTGCCTTCAGTTCCAACTCTTGCTGGTTGGTGATGCAGCCTATTCCGGCTCAGCCAGCCCCCTATCCCAGCCTGGTGTGAACTGGCTCGTTGCAGCTTGACCTGGCCCATCTGCACTTTGTCCTGTCCTCAGATCTGCCAGTGGATGTTATGAACTGGCCCAATCTCGCCTGCCCCCAATCCTGACCTACATGTATGCTGGCTGGTTCTGTAGCCTGCCCTGATTTGGGCTGCTCCTTGCCTTGGTTCTTGTGCTCTCCTTCAGAAACTGTGTCCTGACAAAGGAGTTTCCCAAGCTCCTCTGTTGTGTCTCCTCCAAGTGGCAGATCTTGCACACACTATTGGGTCTTGGCCTAGGTTAACTTTGTCTACCTCTTGTTCTGGCAGGAACAGTGGCCTTGCCTAATCAGTCATACCCAGTCTGGTTCTTACTGTCAGGTGTTGTAGCCCAAGCACTCCTGGTCCACACCCTGGCACAGCCCTCCTGTAGTTCAGCAGGAGATGAGACCTAGCCCAGCCCATTTTACACCCACCCTGGCTCTCAGGAGTACCAGTGGGTGCTGGAGTCTAGCCCAGTCTGGTGCTCCCCAGACCCAGTCCACACTCACGCCAGGGGAGACTGAATCCATGGCCAGCCTAGCCCGCTACACTCATTCCAGCTCTTGGGCTTACCAGTAGGAATCCCAACCAAGGTGGCATCTCATTAGCTCCTCAATCATGCCTGTTTCCAGTTACAGATCTTGATCTTGTGCGAGCCAATGGAGATTGCTGTTCCACATGAGTGAGCCCACATACTCCACCCTGCCAGATCCTGCCTCCAGATCTAATTAATTCACATGTTGGTTAGTGCTATGAACCAGACTCATACTACCCATTCCCTGTTCAGACTCACTGGTGAGTTCTATGACCTAGCCCTGCAAGTACAGTGGCTTTGTCCATGGAAGATTCTCAGAAGTTGTTCCTCACCTGGACACGGACCCTCAGGTCCCTGCTTGACCCCACCTGTGCCATTCCCCAGACCAAATATAAGACCATATCACCAAGTCCCCAAAGCACACTGCCAGGTGGCCCGAGGGCTTTGTCCGGCATACCTGGGCTTACCCTCCCCTGGGGTAGCATGCTGCACAGCTGTCTGCACCTGTGCTGGTCCAAAAAGCACCAAGACCTTGAGGGCCTGGGGGGCCTAGCCAGGCCTCTCCTCCCCCAGGGAGTTGAAAAATTTTTCCAAATAATTCAGACTTGGCATATCAACCCAATATTTTGAGCATACAGAGTGTCCTGGGCAGGATTGCCTGGTCTAGCTGGGGCCAGAGGACTTCCCTATTTTCCTATATGTAGTATTAGTCTCCTTTTCCCTGTGGTTTCACCTTCTATGATTTCAATTACCTGCAACCAGCTGCAGTTCAAAAATACTAAATAGAACATTCTATAAACAATTTATAAATTTTAAATTGCACTGCTATTCTAAATGTGATAAAATTTCAAATCATACATCTTCATTCTTCCTGGTACATGAATTTACACATTTCCATCTTAATCTTATTTGCATACATTTCTACAAAAGTGAAACTTTCACTCATTTTTCATGGATCTGTTGTTATTCCTTTTAAGTCACTGATGACACTGGTAACTTTGGTTTATTGAGAACTAAGTCTTTTACTGGTGTCATATTCATTTGCTTTGTCTATAAAAGTAGTGATTTTTTTGAAGATGTATAAATGCTTTGATAGTTTATTGCAACAGATCTATCTTTGGTCCAGTTCTCACATTGATTCTTCTCAGAAACAGTACATACATCTGTCAGGATTACAGAAAGTTAGATGTGGATTTCTTCTGTATTCATTCACACATTCATCTATTGCAAGTTTTAGCAAAATAGTTCTAACTAGCTTTGAAACTTAAACTACTGCAATGGTAATTGGTTTTTTTTTTTTTTTTTGGTTCCAACTGCTCCGAGATTGGTGATGAATATATAAAAGTCAATTTCCCCTAAATTTAAGAGTTTAAAATTGTATATAAGGACAACTTTAATTGCATTCTTTTTCCAAAAATGGATGTAGTGAAAGATAAGAGATGAAAAACATATTAAAATCTTAGGGGAGATTCCAGAAGAAATTGTTGTCAAGATAGCAGGAGAATATTGAAATTTTTTTGTACAGGAGGCAGGTTTAGCGTACCACGTTTTCAGCTACCTATAGTCGATGGTAATCTGAAAATAATGAAAAATTATAGAAATAAATAAGTTGTTAATTTAAAGTGGCATCACTTTCTGAGAAGCATGGTGAAATTTTGGCTATTCTGCTTTGCCCCACTGCGGATATGAACCATCGCTTCATTCTATGTGTCTGTATATGCCCTCGTCCTGTTAAAATGTGGCAGCCATATTGGTTCTTGTATTGATTGTTCTATCACAGTGCTTAAAGTCAATTAACTCTTAATTTTACTTGACAATGGTCCTAAAATGCAAGAGTATTTATGCTGGCAATGCAGACAGGTCATAAAATGTTTTCTTCCAAAGAAAAGGTAAAAGTTCTCAAATTGATAAGGAAATAAGAAATACCATGTGCTTAGGTTGCAAAGAATTGCAGTCACAACAGATCTCCTAGCCATGACATCGTGAAGAAAAAAAAGGAACCCGTGCCAGTTTGGTTTTGTGCTACAAACTGCAAAAGCTATCACCATGGTACATTCATAGTGCTTAGTTAAGACAGAAAAGTGTAGAACATAGGAACAGAAAACATGTTCCTATCTATGGCAACATGCTGTGCCAGAAAGCAGTGAGTCTGAAGCCTATAGCAAACAATCTCCTAAAATGCAGGACATCAAGCCACCTGCTGCAGGTAAGGAATGAGATATAAAAAAATTACTGAAGAGGCTGTTAGCTACTAATTTCATAGTTTGCCTACTATTTGTACTTTATCAAAGGTATATATTATACAAGAAAAAATGATATAATCAACTATATAAAGATTATCAAAAGAATTTTTAAAATATATATGTATATATATACATGTGTGTATATCTATATCTATATTTATATAGATATAGACATACATAGAGAGAGAGAGAGAGACAGAGACAGAGAGTGAGTTTCAAGGTATCCCATGGGGGGCTTAGAATACGCTCCTTGTAGATAAGAAGGGGAGCTACAGTTCAAAAAACCAACTCTACCAGACTATATTTCTTCCTTTGTGACAGATAAACTATGGCTCATGTGAATTCCTTATTTGTGCAGCCTGTTTCTTCCTCAGAGCTGGGCACTGAGTCTGTGCTTAGTGAATGTTTTAGTCTTCACCAGAATCCTCCTCAGGGTGTGTTAAAACCTCAGTCCCCGAGTCCCACCTCCAGAGTTGCTAGCTCAATAAGCCTGGGTGGCATCCAAAAATGTGCTTCCAGCAAGTTCTACCTGGGCTGCTGGGGCACATGCCACACTTCAAGATCCTGGAATAAACAAGGTTTGAGCTGTGAAGTATCTAATTCCTTTATTACAAAATGAAAATTTTTATATGTGGTTGAGGGATTTAAAACTTTTTCCCAGCTTTCAGTTGCCCTTACTTTTTCATCATTTCTATTTTTCCCCCTTAAAAATTTTATCTTCTGGAAATTGAAAAAGAAAATCATATTTCTCCAGTAATAGCTGTCCTGTAATGTTTTATTGCTTATTTCTTTTCACTATGTGACTTCTCTAGGGACAAAGCAATTGAAAATATTTGAAGAGTTTCTGTTGAAAAAGAAAAAAAAAAGGCTTAAACTTGTATCTTTTGCATCATAGACACATAGTTGAAAATTAATTATCTTGTTTCAACCCGAAACTTAGAGTTTGATTTGCATTTCTGCCTGTTTGGTGTGGTGCAGATTTGGCTGTACTGTTTTGTTTTCTAATTTTGATCATACTCCTTGAGACGGGTAAAAATGTGAGCATGAAAATACTTACATCGGGTCAGTCACCATTAGATAGACAGCACAATGGAAAAAGCAGGCTCTTCTGAGTGTCTGTCCAGTGTTACCTGACGCTCGTCATTATAGAAACAAATAGAAAGTTCCCCCAGCACATATTTTCAGGAAATGTATTTCTCTTGAAGAGTAGCTGACTTTCCCCATCCCCTATTTATCCAGCTGGAGAGTATATACAAGGAACTGATAGCCCTTATAAGTGGTTTTTCAACCTAGGAAATACTGAAAACTTGAAAGAGAGCCTTTCTTTTAAAACAGCACACTTTCCTCGTAAATTATCCTCAAAAGTTTGTTTCAGCCCTGCACGGTCTTATACCTTTGAATCTGAGGATAGCAGCAGTTTCTGGTGGTGAAGTAATAAAAGGTATTGATTTTATTTATTGTACTCCCATGAAAAGCCAGTATAACTGGGTTGTGGGATAGAGGATTACAAAAAATATTTTATAGAGTTGGAAAATTTTAATCTTGTATACAGTGCTGAATTTGACTACATTGCTTGACTGAAAAGAGGCATCTTACAAGCCAAGCACTGCGTCTTGTGAACTCCTGCAGTGCGATGTCATCAGTCATTAATATCATTCTTAATGAGTTCTTACTGTGTGTTCATCATGAAGTTAGGTCATTTTCTATCTTGAATGTTCTCTTTGTATTGCCTATTACATACTTTAAAAAGATATAAATTGCTATAAGATGGTTTAAAAATGACATTACCACCTAAAATAGGCATATTCAGATCAGAAATTCAGTTAAGATTTGAAATGTATATAAAGAAATGTACAGATAACAAATGTGCAAAGTTAATCAATCCTGACAAAGACATTCACTCCAATAATGTACATCCTTGTCAGTCAAGACACAGACATGCTCATCATACAGGCATTTCTTACAAACTCTTTTCCAATCAACCTTTCTCCTTTGTCCAAATAACCACTGGGCTGATTTCCATCAAAATGCTCGTTTTTGTGTCTAGCTTCTTTCACTCAACTCTATACTTCTGGAATGCACTTCTGTTGTATGTAACAATGGGTCGTTTTTACTGCTGAGCAGTGTTCCAGTGTGCAAGGTATGGTTAAATCTGTTATATCCCACAGAGATTTTGCCGATTCAGAGTGGAGACAGGGTATCAGAGAAAACTACTTCAGCTACTTCCTGGATACAACACTTTGGGAACTAATGCTCTAACCAGTTTTTCTTGAAATGCAAACCATGGATTTCCTTCATTAGTCCTACTAGGATCCACTCCTCTCTCCCACCCTAAACTGTTAGATTTGACTTTAGTGGATCAGAAAAATACAGGGTATAAGAACTGAAATTCCTAGCAAGCTCCCTTTAGAATGCATGCTAGTAACTGATACTACTGCTTTATATTTTGCAAATATAAGGGATTAAGAAATGGGTTAGAAGAACAAAGTGGCCAAATAGCTGCCCATAATGAACGCTGATGGATTACAATAGACAGCAGACTACATGTGGTGAAAAGAGCACACAGGACTACTTAATTAGAAGGAAGATGGAGAATTAGATAAAAGCTATTTCACCTCTTTTCACCTGAAAAGTGTAGGTTTGAAAAAAACAGCAGAGGGGTAATTTTAGTCAGTTTAATCCTTCATCCTGTGGTGCCTGCATCCCATATGGACATCTGTTCATATCCCATCTGCCCTACGCTGATGCCCTATCTGATGCAACGCTGCAGAGGAATGCCCATGTCCTTGGGACCATGCACCCACGTGTGAGACCAGGAAGAAGCTCCTGACTCCCAGCTTCAGATCAGCTCAGCTTTGGCCTTTAGGGAGTGAACTAGCGGATGGATGCATTCCCTCGTTCTCTCCTTCTGTCTGTGAAAATCTGCCTTTTTAATGAGAATAAATTAATTTTTAAAAATAAGAGAAATAAGAGAAAAGCAAGGAGCCCGGCGCGGTGGCCTAGTGGCTAAAGTCCTCGCCTTGAAAGCACAGGGATCCCATATGGACATTGGTTTTTATCCCGGCAGCTCCACTTCCCATCCAGCTCCCCGCTTGTGGCCTGGGAAAGCAGTCAAGGATGGCCCAAAGCCTTGGGATCCTGCACCCATGTAGGATACATGGAGGAAGTTCCTGGCTCCTGACTTCGGATTGGCACAGCACTGGCCATTGCGGTCACTTCGGGAGTGAATCATTGGATGGAAGATCATCCTATCTGTCTTTCCTCCTCTCTGTATATCTGACTTTGCAATAAAAATAAGTGAAATTAAAAAAAAAAAGAGAGAGAAAAGGAAAAAATTAAGCCCTGTTTGTGGTGTCTCAAAGTGGGAAGAATAGCTGTAAGTGGCCTAAGGAGGACCTGAAACCTTCCATGATTACTGACATGCACCTGGGGCCTCCCTGAGGACTGCGGGCCTCACCTGGATTTTTCTTGTTTTTGCCTACCAGCAGAAATGTGAGCACAGTTCAGAATTAAGAAAACAGTTTATCAGTGTTGCAAAATCATAGGTTGAAAAACACAATCCACAGAAATGGTATCTTTTCTCCTATGAACAGAGATAACGTACTTAAATGCCAATATGATAAGAATAAGATAACTAATAGCAACAAGCCCTGTAATGCATCCAGCAACGTCAGGCTAGTGTCTCATGCTGCCTGGTAAAATGCTTTGGGTGATCCAGGGGTGGGGAGGGGTGCATACACTTTTTATTTATACAATTTCTTCTTTTTAAGTGCCAAACTGCTATGAAACATTTCCATCACAACTCTGAAGGGTCTAGCTATCTCACGCTTGCAGTTGCTGCACAGACTGTGCAGAGATAAACACGTGTCTCATATTTCATCCATCTTTGTTCTGTGTGCCTTTGGGCATATTAGCTTGGCTGCCACCATCTCTCAGCAGTCTTGGAGGGTGGGGTTCAGAGCTTCCCTGGTTCTCCAATGTCAACAGGATAACACATCCCATTTGCTACTCGCCCCATTCCTTGCTTTCCTTTCTTCTCAGGTATTGGGGGGAAGGAGAAATGAGCTAACTGGAGCCATCTGGACTATTGTCCTAGCTAGCCCATCCCTCTTCCTACAGGGAAAAGCCTTTATTTGTACTTAGGTTCACAGGGGTATCTTAGAATATAGGATATATCACATAACAATAGTGCAATATAGCCTAACAAAAACGCTGAGAAATATTTGCCTTTGTTCAAGTGGCATTGATATTGCTATACTTTAACATGCCATACTTATATTCTTTTGGAATTACTGTGTATATTATACTTAAAATATAATACTGTATCAGTATCGACATTGGGAACTACAGCTTTCACTGTAAGAAAAAGGAAATATAAATAGAAAATTAAAATATAAGAACTCAGGATTTTACGTTTGATTAAATCTGAATTTGAAATAAAAATCTGAATTTGATAAGTAAAATTTCGGAATATATTTGGGTTTGAAATATATGCATGAACTCACAATAATTTTTAGATGTTTTAAAAGATGCAGAAGCCATGACAACCAAATAGCAGTAAGAATGGTAGCACCCAACTAATGGTCTCTGAATGCTTTTTCCATAATAAATAGATCCAGTGGGCTCACTGGTTCTTGGTGTGCAGTGGGAAATGACAAACTGAACCAGTTCATCTTACACTGAAAAAGGAAGTTGCGGCCTCTAGCCAAAGCTGGACACTTTGAACATCAAAAAGCACAATAATTGGAATTGATTGAGCCAGACTACTTAAACAAAAATCTGCAAATTTAAAATAATATTCAAAAGAGAAAGTCAAAGTAATAAACACCATTCATATACCACACTTTGAGGCAGTCTTTCAAATTTATTTATTTATTTTTTTAATGAAGTGAAGACATTAAGCACGTGTCATCTTTTTTTTTTTATTTTTATTACAAAGTCAGATATACTGAGAGGAGGAGAGACAGAGAGGAAGTGGAGCTGCCGGGATTAGAACCAGCAGCCATATGGGATCAAGGCGAGGACCTTAGCCACCAGGCCACGCTGCCAAGCCCAGTCTTTCAAATTTATACACAACAATTAATGGTAAGAATTAAGTCAATCTGCCTTTCCTGTGATAACTCAATTTCTAAGTTACAAAGTAGTCCTTATTGATGATGGAAAGTTTCGTTACAGAATTATCCAGCTAAAACATGTGAAGGAATGACAGAAAAGCCACCACTATACAACAACTGATGAAATGACTACTTTTGGAAAAAAAAAAATCAGTGCAAGCTAAAACTAAGCAAAATAGTAATGAGAAACTAATCAGAGTCATGCAACAATTTTATAACCAGGGACCAAGGAGTCACCACCTGAATCTACCAAGGCAAACAGATATTTATATATATACATATATCCTGCTGTGACATAAGGATATAGTGTCACCGAGGAATCCGTACCAAAAACACTAGCTTGAATTTAATCAAACCTTCTACCTAATTTTTAGGTTACAGAAACAAGGTGGACGGGAAGCAGATTAAAAAAAAATCTAAAACCCCCATAATTGTATAGAACAACTACCCAGCTATTTAAATGTTATTCCTTGAAAAACAGGTGGTTAGAGAGAAGACCATGACAAACACAAAGAGGTTTCAGGGACATATCAATGTCAACAACAGCAACAAAAATGTTCTTTTGGTACTTTCTGTTTCTTGAATTGACACATGTATTTTGTCAAGTGTGTATGGTTAGTCTGTTTAGTCTGTTTAGTGATGTATCGTTTCCTTCTATGAACATCTTGTGTGAAGACTAACCAGTCTGTTATCCCGGAACCCTTTCCCAAACACTCGCTTCCCCTCTCACCACCACTGAGAACTTCAGAAGACAAGTTCCTAGGATCAACAGAAAATATAAGGCATAAACAGCAAGAAACAGCTCTAACTCAAAATGGAACTTTTCTGATGTGGTCATGGATTCTGGGGTCGTACAGTCAAATGCTGTAATAAAAACCTGATCATCTTGTGACCAGCACTAACAGTTACATATGCTGAGAAAAGTAATCAAATCTCATGCTTGATGATGAAAATCAGCTGCTGCACACTGTAAGATTGTGCTGCAGGGGTCTAAAAGGCAACTTTCCCTTAACTGTGTGCAGAATATTAATAGTTGATTAGAGCTCTCTATCAACTGAGTTAGCTATAATGGGAACAGTGGTCCAAAAAACCAACCCCATTTAATCAGACTCCTCTGTTTAAAATTCAGAACACATTTGTGCACATGTATTTGTGTGTGTATCTATCCCATCCCATTTAACTTAGCACTTGTACTTTTTCAATTATTATAATTTCTTTGAAAAAATTTTACTTGGATGAGTGTCTGAGTCATAGCTAGACATGAAAAAAAGCCACTTTGTGGCTGAGATCGAATATGCTTAAATGTTAAAAAGAAATAAAAGGGTATAAAATAAACTTAATTATGTAATAGATTTTAATATATCAAATCAGTCCTTTCCCTTGCCCCTCTTCCACTCAACTTTTCCAGACCCTTTGAAGACCCTTATGATGAGTCAAGATTCCTTCACAAAAAGATGTAAACATGACAAAAATTAGCCCACCATTTCAGAGGGTTCTTGCCAACCCCACACATAGCAAATCTTCCAAGGATAGCCCTGTTCCCACAAGCTCTCACTTCAGTGTGACTTGCTGCTCTCCCTCAGGCAATGGAATTGCCCACCTGCTTCTGAACTGGCCTGAATGGTTTGCTAACCAAAAGCAGACACTAGAAGAAACATGATGGGGTTCTGGGGCCAGGTCATAGAAGCCTTACAGCATCTACCTGGGGCTTTGGAACAGCTTGAACACAGCTACCATCCTATAAAGGTCACAATCCACTGGGGAAGGACGGCCACGCAGGCTGGCTCACTCGGAGCTCCCAGCCAGCAACCAGCAATAGCTGCCATCAGTGAGAGAGACATCTTGGAAATTCAGCCCAGTGAAGTCATCAGGCAACTCTGAACCCAGGGAACACCTGACTGAAACTGTAAGCGACGCCATTTGAAATCTTCCCTCCTGAGGCATCTGACTGACAGAATCATAAGACGCAAGAACAAATTGTTGTTTTCAGCCACTGAGTTTTGGGGTGATTTGTTACATAGAGAATCCTAACACCTTCGCCACCCCTGCTGAGAACAATGACTTGTTGAGAAAAAGAACAAAGTTCACAGATTTCAGCTAAAAAAATTCTTAAGTCCAATAATACTAGTCATATATTTGCATATCTTATAAAATGACTGTTTAAGGGTTTAGAACATTCATATAGGTTCTAATTTGAGGGGTTTAGTTTATTTACAAGCCTAATAAGTACAGCTGGCTCCTAAGAGAGAATTGTCCTGACAACCACAAGCAGGTCTTCATCAGGGTATCAGTTTACACTGAAGGTGGATGATTTTAATTGTTTGTATTGTAGAATTCAGCAATGCATCTCCTTCCCCCTCTTCTTTTTCATCCTTTTTTTTTCCTGTTATTTTCCTCTGTCCCTTCCCTGCGTTTATACAGTGATAAAAATCATACATATTACTATATCATTATGTTGTATGAGAACAGTAACTTAAATCTCCCTTTTAACCTCCTGCCCAATACTGATGCCCTTGAATTTAATATCAGATAATGTTAAGAAGAAAAATCTTTTAAAAACAATACTATATGCTTTGATCCAGAAACTCTGTTCTTAGAAATTTTCCCTTAGAAACTGGGGACCAGCGGCATTGCCTAGTGGGTAAAGTCCTTGCCTTGAACGCACTGGGATCCCATATGGGCGCCGGTTCTAATCCCAGCAGCTCCACTTCACATCCAGCTCCCTGCTTGTGGCCTGGGAAAGCAGTCAAGGACGGCCCAAGGCCTTGGGACTCTGCACCCGTGTGGGAGACCCAGAAGAGATTCCTGGTTCCCGGCTTCAGATCTGTGCAGCACTGGCCGTTGCGGCTCACTTGGGGAGTGAATCATCAGACGGAAGATCTTCCTCTCTGTCTCTCCTCCTCTCTGTATATCTGACTTTGTAATAAAAAAAAATCTTTTAAAAAAAAGAAGGATTCCCAATGACACTGTTTACTATGTCTTGACAATAGGATGCTGGACTCTGCCATTGTCCATGCCTGCGATGATGGACATATGCCTGCTTAGGAGGAACTATACTATAGTAATAATACAGGTGAACTCAGTAGCAGGGGGAATGGACTGAGGGAGAGGGTAAGGGTAATCCCAGGGCCTATGGAACTGTAGGATAAAATGATAACAATAATTTTTAAAAAGAAGAAAAAAAACAAAATAAATAAATAAGCAAATAAAGTAGTTAGTTAGGTAAGTCGATTATATTAACGTGGATGATGCTCAGGATATATTACTAACCCAGACAAAAAAGCACATTGTAAAACACTTGGTATGATGAACTATTTTCATAAACAAAATAGGGGCCAAAATAGTCGCATAGCCACCCAATCCTCTGCTTGCAGCTGGCTTGAGTCCCAGCTGCTCTTCTTCTTCTGATCCAGCTCCCTGCTAATGGCCTGGGAGAGCCGCAGAGGATGGCCCAAAACTTCAGCTCGCTGCATCCACATGGGAGATCCGGAAGAAGCTCCTGGCTCCCGGCTTTGGATTGGTCCAGCTCCAGCCATTGCAGCTATTTGGGGAGTGAACCAGCAGATTAAAGATATCTTTGCCTCTCCCACTCTCACTTTGCAACTACAATTTGCAAGTAAAATAGATAATAAATCTTTTTAAAGAAATAAAACATACATGAATACGTACAAACAAAACTCTAGAGTTACATACCACACTATTAACAGAGAATACCCGTGGGCTATAGCCCTGCGATGAGTTTCACTTTCTATTTTCAACATTTCTGTATCTATTACTATTTCAAATTGACAAATTTAACAACAAGTTTGCTTCAAGCTGGAGGGTTTTTTTTTTAAAGATTGATTTATTTTTATTGGAAAGAAGAGAGAAGGAGAGACAGAGAGGAAGATCTTTCATCCGATGATTCACTCCCCAAGTGACCACAATGGCCAGAGCTGAGCCAATCCAAAGCCAGGAGCCAGGAACCTCTTCCCGGTTTCCCATGTGGGTGCAGAGTCCCAAGGCTTTGCGCCGTCCTCGACTGCTTTCCCAGGCCACAAGCAGGGAGCTGGATGTGAAGTGGAGCTGCTGGGATTAGAACTGGCACCCATATGGGATCCCGGCACATGCAAGGCGAGGACTTTAACCACTATGCTATTGTGCCGGGCCCTCAAACTGGAGTGTTTTTTCAAGAAAGTAGATCATAATTGTCAGTACCCTCTCCACACACAAGGATAACTATGTGTGGGGATGGATGTGTTCATTGGAATATTGTAATAGTTTTATCATGCAAGTTCATATCAAAACATCACATCGCATGTCTTGAATATACACTTTTTCATCAATTAAACATAAAATGGTTTATAAATAAGATTTTAGAAAAACATTTTTTTTTTGTATCTGAAAAGACAATGGGATAATCTTTCATGGAATCCATGTCCTACTTTTTCAAGGAGTTCCATCTATTTCCAATACTAGAATGGCTTCTTGGCACCGTATTTCCTATCATTTATGGCTTAGACCCAGAGGTACTATTTATATTATCTCTCAAAGTTTATTAAATAGTTTTTACATATCACTACTGTACAGCTTCAACCGTATGGTAAACTGCTTGTTAACTGCCTTTTTATTCTGTTGCACCATCTTCTGTGATCAATATATACCCACTGCATTACTGGCTTGATGGGCTTTTCCGGGGGCTGCAGAACTATGGCAGGTGGGTGCAACTTGGTTAACTGCTTACATAACCTATGAGCTGAGGAGAGTTCTGACACTTTTAAATGACTGAACAAAATGCAAATAAGAATCACATCTTGTAACACATGAAGATAACATAAAACTCACAATTCTGTGCTCAAATATAAAGTTTCTTTGGAATGTAGATTAACACTCACTTCTTATTTAATGTCTATGGCTCCTTTCCCATTGCAACACTGCAGTTGTAATAGACAAAGTTTGGCCTGCAAAGCCTGTCATCTTTATGACTTAGTGCTTCACAGAAGTATGCCAGCACGTGACTTCAACATAACAAATGTCGATCATATCAGCAAGGTCCTTTATTACAGCTGCTGTTGTAGAATGCCTTTAGTTCTGCTATTGTAGAGAGCCTGCATTCCTGTTCTCACGGTAACAGGATTACACATTCATACTATAGTTTGGGACATTTCAGTATCGTCCCTGACCCAATGTCTTTGAAGTTGCTCATGATTTTTGGCCAATGGAATATTAGCAGATGTGACATGAATGAAGCTTAAAATGTGCTTGCAGAGTTTGGCTTAGGCTCCTGAGTTTCTGTGATTTTCCATCTACAGGTAGAAGCCATCTGTTCTGATAACCATTGGTCCCAGAGTGACAGACATACAGGGCAGACCTGAACTTGAAGAAGAGTTCAGCAACTATACAGAGCTTTGTGTGAGGAAATGAATGGACACTACTGAGTCACTACATTGGGAGATTATTTGTTCTGCAAAAGGGTGACCAATACTGTGGGATTTATCACTTGTTAGTTGTGGCCTTCCTACTCATTAGGTTTACAAAGAAGTGATATGTATAACCCCAGGTAAACTGAAAATGTAATGTGTTTACACTGTTTTGTGAGTATAGTCATAAATTACAGAAAGCTGATCTTTTTAGTAGAGCTACTACAATGCCTCAAACCACATTTTTTCATTTTCTGATAGTATGAAAGTCATTTGGTTGCTGTTAAATAACAATAATTAGGGCCTGGCGTGGTGGCCTAGTGGCTACAGTCCACACCTTGACTGTGCTGGGATTCCATATGGGCACTGGTTCCAATCCCAGCAGCCCCGCTTCCCATCCAGCTCCCTGCTTGTGCCTGGGAAAGCAGTCGAAGACAACCAAAAGTCATGGGACCCTGTACCCATGTGGGAGACCTGGAACAGCTACTGGCTCCTGGCTTTGGATTGGCACAGCTCTGGCCATTGTGGCCAATTGGGGAGTGAATCATCAGATGGAAGATCTTTCTCTCTGGCCTTCCTCCTCTCTATATACATCTGACTTTTCAATAAAAATAAATATATAGTTAAAAAAATTAATTAGATGGACTTCCATGTTTCCACATTCCTCTACTACTCCTGTGGCTTCCTGGTATGACATACATTATATACATTTCAGTACATGATCTCTGAGTCTAAAAATACAAATATATTTTTACTTATAAAATGTGAATCTTTGTTGATATAGAACTTTGCCATACAAACTCCATCAATCATCAGCAAAATCTTATAGAGAGACATTGTGAGAGTATGATGAAGGTTCAGGAATCTTTGCTAGAAGTCACATCTCAGCAGGTGAGATGGCGAGCTATCAGAGGCTTAGCTCAGGCAGAGATTAGATATATCTTAAAGATTTACTCTGTTTGGGCACAGCGGTGAGGCCTAGCGTAGTGGTTGAAGTCCTCGCTTTGAACACGCTGAGATCCCATATGGGCGCCGGTTCTAATCTTGGCAGCTCCACTTCCCATCCAGAACCCTGCTTGTGGCCTGGGAAAGCAGTCAAGGACAGCCCAAGGCCTTAGGACTCTGCACCCGTGTGGGAGACCCGGAAGAGGTTCCAGGTTCCCGGCTTTGGATTGGCGCAGCACCGGCCGTTGCGCTCACTTGGGGAGTGAATCATTGGACGGAAGATCTGTTTCTCCTTCTCTCTGTATATCTGACTTTCCAATAAAAAAAAAAAAAAAGATTTACTCTCTTCAACACACCATTTGCATCTTTTTGCCTTCCCATACTTTGAAAGATACTATTTGAGGTCTATTTTGAAATGTGAATTTTGTTAAAAGGATAAGTACTAAGTGTAGAACAAATAATTTACCATGGTATTGTAAAACTACACAAACTTGCTGCCACTTCCCATGAGTGTTAGAATCTGGGTGTACTAGTAAAAGTGTATTCTTTCTTCAACTTGTCATTAAACTGTTGATAACTGGGGCTTATAATTAATTGCCAAAGAGCTGTCTTATATATTTTATAATGTTGAGGTTTTTTTTTTAATTGGAAAGGCAGGGAGATACAGAAGAGAAATATCTTCTGTCCGATGATTCCCAAATGGCTAAAACATCTGGAGCCACGCCTATCCAAAGCCAGGAGCCAGGATCCTCTTCTGTGTCTCCCACGTGGGTGCAGGATCCCAAGGCCTTGGGCCATCGTCGACTGCCTTCCCAGCCCATAAACAGGAAAGCTGGATTGGAAATGAACCAGTGCCCGTATGAGATGGTAACACATGCAAAGTAAGGATTCAACCACTAGGCTACCACGATGGGCCCACATTTTGCAATGTTTAGTAACATCCATCCCTTGTTCTACATACATGATGCTGATAGTATCTCCCCAGGTCCCATTCCCTTGTCACACGCAGTACTGAAAATCAAAACCTCAGACACCTCCAAATGTCCTCTGGCAGAGAAAATTATCATTACCTGAGAACCACTGCTTTAACAGGGTAATGCGCATGCATTTTCAAACTTAATTATACATTATAAAGGTCCCTTAAATTTTTGGCTTTGAGCCCGGAGCAGTAGCCTAGCATCTCAATTCCTCGCCTTGCATGTGCCAGGATCCCATATGGGTGCTGGTTTTACACTTGATCTTAGCCAAAAGGCCGAGAAGCGATTGTGGGTGCTGGTTTTAATCCCAGCAGCCCCGCTTCCCATCCAGTTCCCTGCTTGTGGCCTGGGAAAGCAGTCGAGGATGGCCCAAAGCTTTGGGACCCTGCACCCACCTGGGAGACCCAGAAAAAGCTCTGGGTTCCTGGCTTCAGATTGGCTCAGCTCTGCCTGTTGCGGCCACCTGGGGAGTTAATCAACGGCTGGAAGATCTTCTTCTCCTCCTCTCCTTACTGTACATCTGACTTTCTAATAAAAAAATAAAATATTTAAACAAATTTTTGCCTTTTAAAATCTTATTTTGAAATTAAATCGAAAGTAACTGAAATTTCAGTAAGAGTACACAGAAGTATCATGTAACATTTGTTAATGTTTACTGGACGTATACATACAAACTTCCTTTCTGAATCATTTGACAGTAAACTGAAGACAGGATGCCCTTTTATTCTGAAGATTCAGGGTGGGGCCCGGTGGCATGGACTAGTGGTTGAAGTCCTCACCTTGAACGCACCCATATGTGCGCTGGTTCTATCCCGGCAGCTCCACTTCCCATCCAGCTCCCTGCTTGTGGCCTGGGAAAGCAGTCAAGGACGGCCCAAAGCTTTGGGACCCTGCACCCGCCTGGGAGACCCAGAAGAGGTTCCAGGTTCCCAGTTTTGGATCGGTGCAGCACTGGCCATTGCGGCTCACTTGGGGAGTGAATCATCGGATGGAAGATCTTCCTCTTTGTCTCTCCTCCTCTCTGTGTATCTGACTTTGTAATAAAAATAAATAAATCTTAAAAAAAAAAGATTCAGGGTGTATTTTCTCAGGACAAAAGCATTTCCACATATAATCTAGTATGATTATAAAAATGGCAGATTTAAGACTGACACTCTATTATTGTCTACAGCCCATATGCACGCTTTGCTAATTATCTCAAAGTTCTCCTTGGTACCTAGTCTTTCACAATCTAGAATCCAATGAGGGACACAGATGCTATTTTCTTTTTGCTGTCACATCTCTATAACATAGTGCCTTCCCTTATCCTTTCACTGTTTTCTGTAATGTCAAAATTTTGTAAGACCACAGGCCAGTTATTTCCTAGAATGGTTCCTTATTTGCATTTGTCTGATGTTTCCCTGTGATTGGATGTGGTGTGTGCTATTTTATCAGGAACAGTAGTAACAGTGTGAGCTCCTTAACTCATCTTCTTAGCAGCTACTTGATGGAGGACAGTCCTTTACTTATGAGGTAAACGGTGACTCCTTGGTTAGGAGCAAGCGTTAGCTTCAGAGGGCCGACATAAAAAAATTACTACCCACTTGGTGGCCTGAAACAACAGGATTTTTTTTCCTCTCACTCTGGAGGTCAGAACTCCAAATTCAAGGAGTTGCCAAGGCAGGTCTCCCTCTGGAGGGCAGAGGAGACAATCTCTTCTCAGGCCTTTAGGCCTCTGGTGGGTGTCACCAGTCTCTGTGGCTGTAGCCTCCAGTCTCTGTCTCCATTGTCACATACTGTCCCCTTTGTTGGTTTTCCCATGTCCTTTCCTCTTCTTTCTTATAAGAACACTTCCAGAAACAAGGTGGCAGAATAGGGTAAGGACACATTTAAACAGAGAAACACTAGCCAGGGTGAAGCAGAGAGGGCACATTCCAGAAAATAGGAGAGGACAGACTGATGGCAGAGCGGCACCTGGAGACTGACTGGCACAGGAAATCAATGGAGAAATGGAGACAACATGTGGTATTGCAGTGACCAGATGCCACAGCAGCACTCAGCAAGTGGCAATCTGAACTGCATAGGCAGCTGGAACTCCACCAGCAACAAGGTGGGAAGGGGAGTTCAGTGGGAACTCAGGAGGTGAACCCAGACAAATTCTCCCTCCTGCTGGTCTGTTTGATTTGATCAGGAGCAGAAACAGAGCAGCAGATCCCAAATAGGCAGAGTGGGAACAGGGTGGATTTCACAGCCCAGACACCCTGGAGATCCGAATTGGACACCATTTTGTGTAGCGAGGCAAAAACTAAGGGATAGGACTGCCTACACACTAAGTTTGGAGCAAACACATTTCTGGCTCAGTGAACTACAATAATGTGGCATCCTATAGGTTCCACCCAAGATAGATCTAGGTAATCCCCAGACCTAACAGCCAGCAGATCAAGAGTTCCATGAGTGGCACATCAAGGCATCCTCTTGTACAGTGTGGCGAACACTATGAGGTTGCAGGGACAACAGTGACCTGTGCATGTGCTGAGCTGGGAGCAGACTCACTTCCAGGTCTGTGTATTGCACTGGTCCTACATCAAAAATACTACTGACTTTGGCATCTTATGACTCAAAACTGGTAGGTGTGGCCCTCAGATCTAATGGCCAGCAGGTTCCAGCAAGATCAGCACTGCAAACCACCTAGTTATTGAAGACACACGGTGTCTCCCTAATCCTGAGAACTGCTCAAACCAAAAGTGAGAGAAAGATTATACAGACAATGGTGCCACCCTGACATGGGATCAAAGGAGGTGGAAAGTGGTGAGCCAAAAGCTGGGGCTATGGACACCGTGGTAGAAGTCTAACATAACAGCCCAGGTCTGAAACTCACTTGGGGCATTGGGAGTGGCACAAGGGACTGCAAACAAAGAACTGTGTACTAACCTAAATAAGTAAAATCAAACCGTAGACCTGTGGGTGACACCACTTAGAAACCTGCCCTGGTTCTGCTAATCAGAAGCACAAAGACCAAGAGCAAAAGAAGAGACAAAGGCACAATAAATACTACTGAAGATTCTTCTGCAAAGGAGCAAGAGCCTTTGCCAGCCTCAGAATTAACCGAGGAATACATTGAGAAAATGGGGGATACAAAATTCAGAAAACTCATTATAAAGCTTTTTATCAACAATAAGAAGCACATGCAGGAACTTAAGGAATACAACACATAGGAAATAGCAATGCTGAAACAAAATCAAGCTGAATTACTGTAAATGAAGGAAACAATAGAGCAAATTAAAAATTCAGTGGAAAGTCCCCATAATAGAATGAATGAGGTAGAAGAATCTTAGACCTGGAAGATATTTCCTGTCACAATGAGAAAACAAACAAAAAGCTGGAAGCAGGGCTGGGTCAAACTAAAAAAGCATTCAAGAATGAAGAGACACTATAAAAGGCCACATGTGAGCGTTATGGGAGTTCCAAAAGATGCAGAAAGAGAAGCTGGTCTTGACAATGGAATGCTGGACTCTATCATTGTCCATGCCTGAAATGATGGACTTATGACTGTTTATGAGGAACTATACTGTTGTAATGATATGGGGGAACTTAATGGAAATCCCAGGGCCTATGATAGACTAGAGTCGAGGGCAGGTCTAGTGAGGGTTATTGGGAATTGTCCTGACTAGGCTACAGCACTCACTGGTATGCATAAAGACCAGGCCTGTAGCAGGCTGGATTTGGCTAGGCCATAGCACCTGTTGGTTTGTATGAGAGAGAGGGTTGGGGGCAGTTCTGACTAGGCAGCTGCACCCAATAGTATGCGTGCTGGCTGGTGCAGGTGATGGACTGAACCTGACTCTGCACATAAAAGTCTGAGGTCATCCCAGCTGAGACATTTATTGGGGGACTCCTCAAACAGATGGCTAAACTCAAACTCTGGCCACAGGAAAAATGACAAGCTAGGTGGTCTGACCTTAGTGTGCACATATTGTTTCTGAACTTTCTCAGTTCCTATTGTCCATGCAGTGGAAAAGCATACACAGATGCACACAAAAAACACTGTCGCCAGCTCATCAAACGCAAAATTGGATACTGAGTGCCTTGTTAGAGAATGGAAAATGGAGCAGGACAGATGGCTCTCCTGGCCAAGCTTTGCAGCAAGTGTCTGGGTCCATGGAGGCACTAAGGTGGACACTGTGAACGAACAGACCTTGAAAATATTTTCGCAACCCTGAAGCAACAAAATGAACACTTCAAAAGTACCAAATCCACTCAATGAATTATCAGATCATAATATCCCATTCCCAGATGCTGATATAATTTGACAGCAAGAAGCAACCCTCCCACCTCTCCCCCTCCCAAGATAAAGAAAAAAATTGGAACATTTATTCCACTCACATTCCACCATACCTTTACTCCCCACCCTAATCTGAGGCCCACATGGACGTGTATCCTGTCAACTATGGAAAGAATAATAAAGTAAAATAAACTATTTTATCAAGGTAGTCCTAATTTCTTTTAGTGGAGAATGATATTTAGAAACCAAGATTTTTGTGTTTATGGAAGTTTTTCTATGTGTATAAAACTGTGAATTTTTAACTTATCCTTTTAATTCTACTTTTATGCAAACATACTGAGACATTTTCATATATTGGGAGTCCAAAAACAAATTTTTAATATACTAGACTTTTTTTGCACCAGTTAGGGGAGGAAAGCTGGACTTCAGCCGGTTAAGGAGGGAGATTCTGGACAGTACAGTTTGGTTTTGGATGTATACATTTACTACCTGATGGCTGACTGCAGATTTATGAATGCACTGATTACAGAATACAAGGCTTCTTCACCAAGTTGTTAACTGAGCTTGAGTTACTTTCAGAAATTATAATTCCTAGGTCCTTGGGTAGGGTCTGTAAGTGGTTATGTGGTGTGTGTGTGTGTGTGTGTGTGTGTGTGTGTGTATGTGTGTGAAGTTCCAGGTAGTTCTAGTGACTGCCTTCCTGCCTGTGCCAGTTTTGATCACACACTTTCCCTGTGGGAGGAAATCACTGCTACAGCTCCATGTTAGTTCAAGCAAGAGTAAAGTCATCTCTGCCCAACCATCCAACAGCAATCATTGCCTCCTCCTGATGGCACTAAAAGGGACCAATCCCTGAGATCAAAAAATGGTGACAACAGCATCAGATTGAATTATGCCATTCTTGCACCAATCTGTTCACAAATAGTGCACCTTCCTTTGGGACTGTCATATTTCCTCCACTTTGACATCAAGTTTATAACTTGCTCTGCCTATTGAAATACAAAATATTAATATTCAATAACAAATTGATACAGTTCTTCAGCAGTCCAGTTGACTTCGTTAAAGCGAATTTGTCCCTTCTCTGTGGCAAGAGTTTACTGCTAGTGTATGGTTGGCCACACTCCCTTCCATCTCAGATAATCCAGCCTGAGTTTCAGAAGTAAGAAGAAACTGGATGGAACAATAACCTGCCCAGAATTCACACACAAAACTTTCTATGTCTTTGTTAATGTGAGCTGCTGAGATTTGGAGTGCTTTCGTAATGTACCGAAATCTAGTCTATTATAAATGACTAAAATTATTGCTTTATGTTTTAACGCTAAGAATTTTTCATTTGTTTACCCATGTGAATTTTCTTCTAATTCACTTTAGTGACTTTCAGGGGGAGAAAAGTTCTGCCACCTGAAAGATGATTCTGTTTTACTGAGGCAAAGTTAGAGAGCCCAAGTTTACACACACACACACACCCATATGTAAAGAGGGGGAAAAAGCTTTTTCCTCTGTATACTTATCTTACTCCCTTGGAATGCTTTTTTTTTTTTTCAAAAAATAAAAAATATTGCCCCAAAATCTCAATAGAAAAGAAATGTGTTTCCACATTCAGAACCAAAATGTGATATAGTTATTCAATAGTGCTTTTGGGTTCACTGAAGTAATTTTGTTCCTTCTCTACGTTATCTATTATTGAAGATAGGCAAGCAATAGATATTGAAATAGATTATTTTTCCACTCCATTGTGAAAACCCTTGCGTTTTCTGCACCCCTTCCCATAAAATTGCAATATCTAAAATATCTAGCAGAGTTAGTTATACCATAGATGAACATTTTCCAAAGTTTGGTCTTCAAAATTGTCACCAGTTCCTTACTGAAAAGACAATAGTTTCGTGTGTGTATAAATATATATACATACAGAGAAAAAACAAAGGAGCATATACAAAAATGTATACCAGTGGATGCTGTTGTTTAGGCTCTGTGTTCTCTTCCCCAGAAGGTGACAGCATACAAAATTAGACAGTAGGGCCTGGAGTGATCCACTAGTGACTAAAGTTCTTGACTTCCATGCACTGGGATCCCATATGAGTGCCAGTTCATACCCTGGCAGTCTCATTTCCCATTGAGCTTCCTGTTTCTGCCTTGGGAAAACAGTCGAGGATGATCCAAAGCCTTGGGACCCTGCACCCACGTGGGAGACCCGGAAGAAGCTCCTGGTTCCTGGCTTTGGATTGGCTCAGCTTTGGCCATTGGAGCCACTTGGGAAGTGAACCAGTGGATGGAAGATTTTTCTCTTTGTCTCTCCTTCTCTCTGTAAATCTCCCTTTCCAATAAAAACAAATCTTTAAAAAATTACATAGTGGTTGAATACTGCCTACTACAGATCACTGATCTAGATTCCCATACAGGAAACTCTTGTGATATTACGTTAGATTTTTTTAAAAAGCTGTAAACATTGTTACTGCAATAAAGCATTCCAATTTAGGATAATAGTTGAAATAACTGCATAAAGGCAAGAACATGACTTCTGGAGGAAAGCTAGTAGGAGGCAGGAAAGTATAAATAGAAGGAAATGCCACTGATTTAAGGCAACAAAGATCATAGACAATTATCGTTTTCTTCTGAGCTCCCCCACTGGCAAACACTGTTCATGCAGATCTGGCCACTGTGCTCTGAGGAGGTTATGCTGAAGGGCTCCGGCTCATCACTTCCCAGAAAGTCCGCTTATTGCTCTGCTTGGGACAGATGGCTCTGCAGGCCTGGCCTGATCTCCAACTCTGACGGCTGTCTGTCTCTGGTCCAGCATCACTAGAAACTCCAAAGCCCTTTCTGGTGAGCTTGAGATATTTCCCTTACTAACTTGAGATTTATTTGGATTTATATGTACTTGTTATAAATAATTATACTGGGTTGACATGATTGTTCAAAAGCAGTGTCCAAATGATTTTTCAAATCTATCTGTCTTTGTCAATTTCCTTTAAGAACTGGAAGACAAGCGGACTCTTGATTGGGTGGTTGAACTTTCTGGCCTCATTATTCTTGGTTTGGGGGGAATGGAGCTTCTGCTATAAATTGCGAGGCTGTTGCTTACTGCAAGTCACAAACACAATTTCTTGACAACTCTATTAGCAAAAGCATTTAACTTGTGCCTACAGGAGCATTAAGAGCAAAGCCAGACAGTTTGTTTAGTGGGTCAGATTTCATAAATTAGGGAAACATTCCTTGGCAGGGTGTAGGCTGATCTAGGACAAAGCGGTAATATGTGAGAGACATCAGGGTGTGTACTAATAATTCCTTTTCAGCAACAAAAACAGTGTCTGGATCTTCCTAGGAAGAAAACATCTGTCAAGGAAACCGGCCAACCAGGGTGAGGCTCTGACATATCAGAGAAAATGAAGGTTTAGACTGCCCTACAAGTAAGAGGATAGGCAGCATCTATTCCCAAGAAGTAGGGGGCAAGATTGGAAGCTGGCCAACCAAGATTAGACCCCTGTGAAACAGATCAAATGCAGTTCCCACTTGCAACCTTTATATAATCTCTGGTTAAATGATCAATGAGTGCAATTGCTTTAACTGAAATGACTGGCTGTTTTAAATGTATCTTTGGCTAAATCACACCCAAAGGATGCAAAGAAATGATGACTTATTTTTTATTATAAATTTCCAAATGATTTCTTTCAACCAGTGGATTTAGCATTATTTTGGATACCTCTTTAAAGTCTTGTTTTATAGCACTGCTCTTCAAAAAAAAAAAATGCAACCCTGTGCCAGTAACATTTATCCTCTATAATTCAAATTTGGAATTAAGCCAAAGTCCATTATAGGATTTCATTTTGATACTTGATCCTGAATATGTAATGTAGACCCACACATGCTGAATCTGTTTCAGCAAATGCCAAACTTTCAAAGTAGAATTACACAAGTGATTTGTCTATCAAAGCTTTGCTCTGCAGGCAATCTAAGATCCCCAGAAAGAAAGCTCCCTGAGGGCAAGGCCAAGCCTGCAATGTCCAATAGCTTTTCAAGGTTAGCAAGCCTGGAGCTGGCACATGCATAACTGTTCACGGATCCCTGTGTTCCTACAGTTAGAATTACTGAAGCAAAGGTTAAGTATAAGTAGGATAACGAATTTTGTAGGCTGAGAGATTTGAATGATGTTCCAGCTTAGTGCCATGCGTGACCAGCACACGTAGAAGGCAGAGAGCTGTTTCAACAGAGAGCAAGAAGCAGAAAATCCTAGGACATGTTTTCTGTTTTCACAGCACCCCAACCACCGTGTATTATTTGAGACTTTCTTAAAGCTTTTCCCCTGCACTCTCCAGTTATTCCTGGAGAACACCACTAAAGGGTGCATCTGGCATTTGTGTTTTCATGGAAATGAAATACTATGGTTTTCACTTCTCATTTGATAATAGCCTCAGTACATCAAGTCTGACAGGCTATTTATTGCTTCTGGCAGCAGAGTAAGGTCTGTGTGCAGGACGCTAGAAGAGGCAAACTACAGGATTCAGGAATGACAGCAGCCTGGACTGACTGGGAAAGGGTGACTCCAAGAGCCTTGGGTGACCTGCCTGCATGTCTTCTGTCCCCATTTTTTGAGTGAGTCAATGCCTTCTTCAGTCATACTCTTATGTTCTCAACTCCATTGCCTGTGCAACAAATATGCTGTAAAGACTAAAGGAAGAGTTTAAGAATCATCCAGAATAGCTGGGTATGGCAGTTACTCAAGCAGAAGCCACAAGTCTGAAGTCTCAAGTTTTACCTCTGAATAAAAATTTTACTTTAAGATACAAATATACAGATTGAGTTTCCCTTATCTTTGGGGTGTGTGTGTGTGTAATGTACATCTTATATCTTGTGGCTGGGAACCTCACGTGAAGTAAGGTATTTTCCACTTGTGCTATCAGGTTAATAGTACTCAGATATTTGGAGATTTTAAAGTATTTTGGAATTCAGATTTCTGGATTGGGCATGTTCAACCTGTAACTGACATCTTTACTCTCATCAGCCCCTCTTATTATGGGCAAAATTACATTCATTTATGTCACATAGATATTATAAGAATTACCAGATGCTTTTAAAGTATGGACTTCAGATCCAGCACAGTAGCCTAGCGAATAAAGTTTCGTTGCCTTGCACGCACCAGAATCTTATATGGGCACCAGTTCATGTCCCAGAGGCCCTACTTCCCATCCAGCTCCCTGTCTGTGGCCTAGGAAGGCAGTCAAGGATGGACCAAAGCCTGGGAGACTAAGAAAAGTCTCTGGATTCCTGGCTTCAGATCAGCTCAGCTCTGGCCATTGTGGTCATTTGGGGAGTGAATCATTGCACGGAAGATCTTCCTCTCTGTCTCTCCTCCTCTCTGTATATCTGACTTTTATAATAAAAATTAAAAAATCTTTTAAAAACATAAAGTATGGACTTCAAAACAAATTCAACTCAAACTGGTTCATATACTTGTGTATGTTAAATACTAGGAAATATCATTTTTTTATTTTCTGTAAAGCTGAAAAACTCTAATAGAATCTTTTTTAACCCTACAATGTAACATTGTTATTGACTAGGAAACTAATGCTCAAATAAATAAGACTTAGTAATTCCTTGCAGGATCTGATTCCTAAGGGAAAAGTACTCTATTTTAAGCACTGAGGTACATGTTCTCTGAGTGTGTCTACTGTCATAGCAACTGATTTATCCCAGAAAAGCAAGCAAGTGTCTTAAATCAGGAGAGCTTTTATTTTGCTTCATTTGGGAATAGTGCTTGCCTCTTAGAATTAGGTTTTACAATGAGTTCATGTAATTTCCGTAAATCTCGACCCTACCTGTCCTGATCAACCATGTAATCATTACTAAAAAAAAATGTAAGCTTCATGACTCAAACACCTATCAGAAAATTTAAAGGAATGAATGATAATTCTATGGTGGTTTATAAATTTCTAAAATGCCTGATTTATTGTATGTTCCAGATGCATTGGTTTAACACCTAAGGCTCTGAAATCATGCCAGAAAGCCAGAAACACATGTGACAGATGAACAGGAACATGAACCCCATGAGTTCCTGTAAATACACTAAGAAAATTCAGATTTAGAAAACCCAGATCGCTTCTCAGGAATTTAAGGCTCATCAGGATTACCTTCACTTTGTGTCACATTATGGTTAATCTGCTATTGCAACGGATTATAAACTGTTACAAAGTCCAAGAAAGCCAACCAAATGAACAACTAATGGGCTGAAAGGAAGTCTCCCACATTTACACACCATATGAGAGGGAGCCAAGCTAATCCTTCTAGGGGGAATATTTCAGATTCATATTCAGTGAATAAGGAGACAATTCACAGTAGGAATCCTCTGTAATGATGGATGGATGAGAGTAAAATTTTTAAAAAGGGTTGCACTTTCATTCCAACACCTGGATTTTCTACATGCACAAAGTCTTTCCACAAAGTAGCCATAGACATGCATCAAATTAAAGCATCATCCTTGGAAAACACTTACAATCATCATCGATAGCAACACCAAACTACAGACACATAAGGATAAAAGAAAGGAATCTATATAGACAGATTGTGTGTGTGTGTATGTGTGTGTGTGTACACATATATGATTACTTAGCAGAAGCCCCTGGCATCTAGAAGCAGCTTGTCATTTGTGACTTTTTGATCATGGAATGGCCAAAAGGTAATAGCTGTATCATACATAAGACACTCATGAGGTTTGAGTAACACCCTTCAATGAAGCCAACTGGTGGTGCTGCAGTAATATCTGAGTGTTCAATTTAATTGTGATCAGCTAAGATTCAAAACAGTTTCAAGTCAGCTCTGGGAAGATTTGGTAACAAATGAGTTCAGGTCTGGTCAGGTTTTTATGACAAATGTATTATGAAAATCTGTCATCGTGTGCGAGGTGGAAGCTGAGCCTCTGAGCCCCAGAGGGGGTAGGGAGATGCCTGGTCCACTTGACCTGGCGTTGTTTGGCCCATGTGCACAGTGGAAGCTCTTGAGCCTCGCCCCCCCTGGGGGGGGCAGGGAGTGATCCACGTTGGGCAGCCTGGGGCACCAAGAGCACTTCGGAAAGCCTACAGGCTGCTCAGTGCCCAGTGGCACACTCATGGGGGCTTTGGGTGTGGGCTTGCAGTGGGTCTGGGAGATGGCACACGTGGAGACGTGAAGGGACCTGGGGGTTCACATTCAGGTGAGGAATGACCTCTAGGGGATATGCATTGACAAGGCCATTACACTTGCAGGTAAGCAGGGAGGCTGAGACCAACTCGCTTGGAGGGGGGAAACTGTAGGACCTCTAAGGGTCAGACTGATGCACTAGCCCTCCTGGGAGACCTGAGCTGGGCTAGTTGACATTGACCACTACTATCACTTACTAGAGCACACTAAAGCTAGGGTTGGGGGCCTACTTGGCAGGGCTAGATCATAGTACCCACCAGTTGAGAGTCGGAACAGGGGATGGAGTAAGGTTAGGCTGGGACATGACACTAACCAGCACACAAGAGAATCAGGTCAGGGACAGATTCTATGGGGGATATGTGGGCCCACCCCAGCAGAACTGCAATTTGCGCTGGTTTGCTAGAGCTGGGGGTGGTGACAGGATGAGCTAGGCATCCTCCCATAGAATCCTCCCACACTCATGGGTACTGGGGTTGGGAAAGGGCTGGGCTGATCCAGGCTGCAGCACCCGCATGCACACCCAACAATAGGATGTGGGGCAGGCTGGGTTGCAAAATCCACCAATTGATACAAAAGCTAAGATGGAGGGAGCAGACCTGCCAGGTCAGGGCCTAGCACCTACTGGCACGTGTGAGATCCGGGTCTAGGATAGGTCTGATGGGGGAACTTGAGAAGCTCCCCTGGTGGGACATAGCTCCTGCTGGTAAGCATGTGATTCAAGCCTGGGTGTTGTCAGACCAGACAAAGTGGTTCCACCTGGCAACAAGCGTGTAGGTTGGTTTTGGAGGGGAATGGATCAGGCAGGGCAACGCCCAACCATAGCACATTGGCAGGTGCAAGAGTCAGGCTGGAGTGTGGGTAATGCCAGGCTAGGCAATCATGCCTAACAGTTTGCATGAGCCAGGGATGGAAGCATATTGGGCAGTGCTAGGCTGCGGCACACAGCAGTGAGAGTTGGACTGGGGGCAAGCCAGGACAGACCAGGCTGCAGCATACTATGGCAAAGGCCAGGACAGGAGATGGGCTATGCCAAGCTGTGTCAGAGCAACCACTGGCATGCGTGAGATCTGTGGCTGGGAACAGGCCAGCTTTGGGAGCTAAGGGGATACCCAGGCTGGGTTGTGGTCCCCAGTGGTGAGTGTGAGAGCCAGAATAGTCGTCGCGATCTGGGCTGGATATTATTGCAGTGTCCCACAGCATGGGCGTGGACTGTGTCTGGGGTGCACCAGACTGGGCTAGACTCCAGCACTCACTGGTGCTTATGAGAGCCAGGGTAGGTGTAGGATATGCGGGGTTAGGTCTTGGCTACCACTGAACCACATAAGCTGTGTCTGGGTATAGACCAGGTGGGGCTAGGCTGTAGAACCCAATAGTAAGAACCAGATTGGATGTGTGCTAGTTGGACAAAGCCACTGTTCCTGCCAGAATAGGAGGTGGACTAAGTCAGCCTGGGCCAAGGACCCACTGGTATGAGTGAGGTCTGCCACTGGGAGGAGTTCTGACAGAGAAGCTTGAGGAATTCCTCTGTCAGGATGCAGACCTTGCAAGTGAGCGCAAGAACAAAGGCATAGGACAGCCCAAATCAGCCCAGTTACAGTGCCCGCTGGCATATGTGTGGGTGAGGATCAGCGAAGGGCCAGGCTGGATCATAATACCTACTGGCAGATCTGAGAATCAGGATGGGGTGTAAGATAGGCTGGGTCGAGCTATAACACCAGCCAGTTCATAGTAGGGCCAGAACTGGGGGCTGGCTGGTCTACAGCACCCACCAGCATGAGTTGGAATCGGGCACAACATGGGCCAGGCCAGTACCCACTGGCAAATGTCAAGGTGAGACAGGTCATAGTACCCACCAGTACACATGAGACCTGGGGGAGAAGGTGTGAGCCTGGTAGGGGGACAGCACAGGCTACCCTGCTGGGCCACTGCTCCTACTGGTGAGCATGCAAACTGGGACTGGGGGCACACTAGGCTAGACAGGGCTTCAACAGGCTGTTGGCCTGCATGTGAACTGGGCTAAGGGGAGAGCCAGGCAGGGCTAACTGATTGTATACACTGCTACATGCATGAGCAGGCTGGTAAGTGCAGGCTGGTTAGGCTTTGCCACAGGATCAGCTGGCAAATTCTGGGACTGGGGGGCGGGCAAGATCTGTCAAGCTAGATTGTAGAATTACCTGGAGTGCAAGATCTGGGGCTGGGAGTGGGCCCAGTATAGAAACTGTGGGTACCTCTCTGATGGGTGGCAACTTACACTGGTGAGCATGAGAACCAGGGCTGGGGAAGTGCCTGGCTAGACAGGCAGTGGCTCCCATCGGCATGAGTGTAGGCTTGGTAGTGGGTTGGTTGAGTTGAACTGGATCCAACACCCATTGATGTATAGGAGAGCTAAATGGGATGTGGAACAGACTGCAACAGTCTGCTGCACATAATGGCAGGCACAGGAAACAGGGCTGGGGACAGACCTGGCAGGGATAATTGAGGGTTGCTCCAACTAGACTTTAGTTCCTGCTGATGTATGTGAGGGCTGAGTGTGTAGTGGGCAGGGTTGATCTTGGCTGCAGCATCCATTGGTTTGTCTAGATGGGGCTGGAGATAGAACTGACCCAGCAATTGCAATTATCAGTGTGTGGGAGGGCTGATGGGAGTGATGTACTGAGCCAGACTCTATACTGGCCAGCACACACAGGTGTCAGATCTGGGACCATCTCAGATGAGATCTTTTTCGGGATTTTTCCCCAACTGAACCACTGGACTCAGAACCCAACCATAGAGAGAATTATAGGATCGGTGGACTTACTGTAGAGTGCATGTGTCAGAACTAGGCCTCCTCAGTGGGTAAGACAGAGCAGTGGATGGCATGCACAGATGCACATGGAGGATGATAGTCCATTGGGACCTGTAGAAGACATCTGGTAAAATACCAGAGGAAGGAGGGCAGAACAAACTGACAGCAAATAACGGGTGAATGGAAACTCTGGGGTGGAATGTGTCAGCGGATAGACCTTGGAAGGATTTCCTCATTCTTGGATCGGTGAGATCAACAGTAGTTCAAAACTATCAAAACCACTTGAACAGAACCCTAGGAGCATGCTCCATACTGGGAACCCTGGGATGGTATCACGTGACTTGTTCACCATCCCCAGGTACTGAGGTGGCTGGGAGTTTGGGTGTGGCTTTTCCCTTTATCTTACCTCTTCCCCCAAATACAGAAGGAAGAAAAAGAAAATTTGTAAACAGTGGTCTCACCCACTTTCCCCTAACCTTTGATCCTTCCCACCCTGATTAACTATGTAAACATTAATAATAAAAATAAAGGAAAAAATTGTTGAAAAGAAAATCTGTCATGTGTCAAATGACTTCAGAATTTGTGGAAGAGGAACTGTGATTCTATATGCTTTATCTCATGGCTAACATGCTCTCTATACACTGAATAAAGCTGACACTATGCACTGTTCAAAACAGATGACAGAATAAAAGACAATATGGAATAGTGGAGCTACAAGAAGTTAGAAAATAGAACTATTTGGAAACATTTGCTTCCCAGCAGAATATTTTTTATGTTCTTTTTTTCTAAAACAATGCCAAACTGAGTAGATGGAAAAACTTGACCTAAGATATGGTGTGATAGTGACTTTTATAACAATATATGTTGGTACAAATCTGGACAATTAGGACAATAATAGGACAAGAAAGTGAAGTGAGGAGTAATGTTATACACATAGAATATCTAGCAACAAAAGGTATTATTAAAAGTTAGGCAAGTTAACAAAAGTTATCTGATCACTGAACGATTCATGAGCAGGCAATACACAGAAGCAGCAGTAGTTTTGAGAACTCCACCCAGCAGTGTGAGTAGGAAGTATTTGTAGACCAAACACAAAATCAGAAGTCACTAGACTGGCTATTGTGAGCTTCTGTGTTATATATGATGAACTGGCTGCCAGAGAATGGCTGAAACTCAGCCGTTTGATATACTCCTAAATTAAGTTTCAGTTTGTTTATGTACTAAGTCAGTTTGTGATTTAGGAACTCAAAGTACAAGACAATGTCAGGCTAATGATCTGCTTATTTTAACAGTATGATTATGTGACAGATGTATTTGTGGAGAGTCTGAGTAAGGCATTTGCTGTCAATTAAAAGACATTTTGAGTTCAAATACTGTCTTCTCTATTTGTTTAACATATATAGACTTCAGTTTCATCATCTGTGAAGTACAGTTATATCACAGGCTTGTTAGGAGGCATGAATAAAAAACCTCTGCAGTGCTCAGCACAGTCTTGGTGCCTAGCTAATGGAAAGGAGGGAAGGAAGGAAAGAAAAGAAGTAAAGAAAGAGCTAACTATTGGTATTAATGGTGAGGATAAAAATAGCTCCCACATCCAATATGTTTAACCTCAACAGAGGATTACCAAGAAATGGACAATTTTCTCTACAATATGACTCCAGTGAGACCACAATCAAGAGAAAAACATTTCAGAGGTGTCCCTTGAATAGCAATCTGGATTCAGTTATACTTTTTTTTTTTTTAAGAAACCAACATGTTTATGTGTGTGCAGCTGCTGTTCAGATAACTTTCTACCATAGCTTACTACTTTGAACTTTGTACATTATTTTCTGTGACAGTAGGTTTTAAACCAATCCATGTCTAAATCCCCCAAATTCTGTCACATCTGGATGCAGAAACCTATTTTCTTCTATAGTTTTCAGAATTAATCTTATTTTTTGGTTGCTGTATCTCATAACTCAGATCCTTGGGGGTTTCTCTTCTTTCACCATAAGGGTACATGCCTCAAAGATAGCCAGCCCTTCAATTTGACCATTTTCTCTTAATTTTCACTGAAAAATCAACTCAAATAGTTTACATTAAAAAAACTCAAAGCCACACAACACAGTTATTTTGTACGTACATGTTTATGCACCTAAGTACAGCAAACATGCAAAATATGAAAGTCTACTATGGACTCTCCTAGTTTCACCACTTCAATTCCACTTTTCAGAGATAAATGATTTAATCTTTGGGCCTTCTTGTAAATGGGATTCCTGGTACACATAAAATCTGCACCCTATGGTTTTAGAAAGGAATTTGTTGTGTCAGTTTAGCAAAAATGAAATAATTCTAGAACAGTGTTCTATAGCTTGGTTTTTGGTTCTTTTCTAATAGATTGGCCATGAACACCTTTTCATAGTGATATAAATGCATCATTTCCTTGTTTCTGAAATAAACTGCAATCTTCATGCACAACTAAATGTAATCATTCATCTCATTCATTTATGTAACATTTGTGGGTTCTCAGAATGAGGAAAATATGTTCTAGTTGCTGGGTAGATTGTAAAGTCATGACAGACACGATTTTTGACCTCCAGATATTTACTGCGGCCTGGAAAAACAAGTGAGGTGGGACTCATTCAGCAACAATGCTCAGAAGCACACAATACCTGAACTTATATTTTGGTGCCTATGTGAAGCAGAAAGTAAATTAACTTTTGAAAGGACTGGTCAGGAAAAATTTTAGGAGATTTTGTATTTGAACTGGGTTTACAGAGATTAGTTGGACTCCAAATAACATAAAAACAAACAAACAAAACCTCACCTCAGCCACATCTCCAAATCCTCATCTGAGTGAAGAAACAACTGGACATAATTTAAATAAGGTCACCTTATTCATTCTTTCCAAAGGCATGAAACATTTTGATTTCAGAGACATTACAAATTTGGGAGAAAATGTAACTTAAGTTAATATAGTAACTAGTCAGTTTGGGCTGGCAGGTAGAACTTATGGATAAGTCTAGAAAATTAAGTTGGAACTAGAACACTGAGAATCCCGAATACCAAGATAAATCTGAAAGTTGCTGTTTGATGCTTTTCTAGATCTCTCTTTTATATCAGTAACTTAGAAACTGGAGTGAGATAGGGAAGTTAGTCTTGAAATATTAAAGTCTAACAAAGTCTTTAAAACTACTGGCCTAAAAAGGAAGGAAATGGGGGGAACCCTTATACCTACAAAAATGTATCATGGAAAATAATATCTCTCTCTCTCTCACCTGACTTCCTCTTGCAGGGAGTCATGCCATGTGCAGCCCAATAAATAGAAAACTCGGGGAGCAAGGAATGGAAGCCTCCTGCTAGCCACCACCCAAATAAATTCACAGGCAGATCCTGCAAACTGCACAAAGCCTTATGCCACCTAGATTTTCAGAGACCACCCAAGACTCCCAGAAGGGATGAGATAAGGAACACTGTCACAATAAATTTGGGGTAATCCGTTATACAGTGATGGGTAACAATACATTCAGGTTTCTTCTTTTTGGTATATTCATGATGCTAATTGGCCTCAGGGTCACCTCAAGTTTGGTGACTGGCCAGGACTTATAAGACTCAAGGGAAGTCAAATTCACATGCCAGGTTTATTATATATAGGAAAACAGAGTAAACCATCAGGTCAAACTTTCCCACTGGGCAGAGTGCAAAGAAGTCCAGGCCGGGCTTCAGAGGCCATCCTCATCAGAGGCCACTCAGGGTATGCTTTCTCCATGGCAGTGACTGGTAGAAACATGTGAGATATGTCCCTGCCAAGACATCCTGTGGCTTCTCAGAGCCTGCAGCTCTTCACTGTACTGGTCACATGAGCACACCTTGCTATGAAACCAGCTGCAGCAACTGAAATTCAAGAACCCCCAAAATGAAACCAGGTGCACATCATTAATCTTAATGTTTATGCAAAGCAACCTGTCAAGCTAGTAAGGCACAGCACGTTGCTCCATGTGAGCGTAACAAATTCATCAATCCCTTCTGACACCCCGGAGCCATACTCCCAAGGCTGGTCAAGGGTCAGTCATGGTTCCAGGTTCTCTTGGAGACATGCAAGAACAGGCAGCCTTCTGTGCTCCATGAATGCTTTCCTCAAAAAAGGCACCCATCGCAAGCATCAGCTGTCAAATGGGAAATGAATGAGGCTTCTGAGAATCCCAGCCCCCAGACTTAAGGTTTTCCAGCTCCGCCTCGAGTATGAAACAGAAACAAGCCTTACCTGTTGTGTCCTGTCAGAATTCCTACTCACAGAAACCAGACAAAATAATAAATGATTATTATTTGATGCCACCAACTCTCGGAGTAGTTGGGTTTTTTTTCCAATGCAGAAATAGGTAAATATTTTCTTATTCTTTGCAAGACGGGAAGGTTTTTTTTGAATGAACAGTGTGAATTTTATGTTTTAGCAAACTGGATTTTGTTGTATTTCAGTAAGAGTATTGGGGTTCAAGATCACTGCTACCTAATTAAAGGAATAAGCAAGATCCTTTCAAGGATTGCTTGCAAAATTGCTATAACGGTGAGGATGGCATGGTGGCATAGTAGGCAAATCCTCTAACTGTGGGGCTGGTATCCCATATGGGTACTAGCTCTTGTCCTGGCTGCTCCATTTCTGATCCAGCTCCCGAATGATGGTCTGGGAAACTAGTGAAACATAACCCAAGTGTGCGGGCCCACAAGAGGCTCCTGGCTCACTGCTTTGGAAGGACAGCTCTGGCCATCGCAGTCATTTGGAGAGTGAACCAGTAGATGAGAGATCTCTGTGTATCTCTCCTTCCTCTGTAAAATCTGCCTTTCCAATAAAAATAAACAAATCTTAGAAAAAATATATTGCTATGGTAGTCCAGATCAGTCATTATAGGATTAATTCATCTCTACTACTAAATTAGTAACTTTTTCCAGATTGCTTCAGGCATCAGGAGGTTTTTTTTTTTTTTTTTTTTGCAATGGGCCAAATGGTAAATATTTTAGACTTTGCAAGCCACATTAAATTTCTGTGGTACGTTGTTCCATTGCTTTTAGAATCCTTTGAAAATATACACATCATTCTGAGTTTTCTGAGCTGTTTGAGAATAGCCAGTGGCCCAGATTTGGCCTGTGGGTTATAATTTGCCAGTGCCTGCTCTGTCTGATGTCCTTTGCATTAACGGTCTTTCTACTCTGGCTGAAACAACTAGCTCCTAGACTTGTACAAGTTTCAAAATTGCTTCTGCCTACTGATGCTCATGGTTCTTTCCCTGTTTTGGGTGGGTTTTATCTCTGGTTCTTCAAAATCTGCCCACAGTCAAAGGCCTAAACGGACTCCTGGTAGATTTTCAGGGCTCATTTGTTCTCGTTCTCATTCTCTCATTCTCTCTCTCTCTCTCTCTCTCTCTCTTCCTCCCTCCCTTGCCCACTCTCTGTGGAGCTACAGATTCTAGCTACCTTAGCCTCTCTGGACTCTTGGCTTTCTCCTCTCAACTTAGCGAGAGAGGGGATTATACTTATTATTCTGCATATTTGATGCTATCACTTGGTGACATAAGCATACACTCATTCCAATGCACTGATTTCTATCCACATTGAGCATAAATTACCAGCAGAAAATGTTGGGTTCTATTTGATACCCTTGTTAAACACAATGCCATTATCAATATACATGCATACCATCATCAATTCCATCAGTAAGAGTCATATCTCACGGCTAAAGACTTAAAAGACTTCTAGTTAAGACAAACCCTAACTTTTTTTTTTATCTTATCCCATTTTAAGTCTAACTCTTCATATATTTTCACTCTTTCCCCAGCTGTAAGCAACTGCCTATGTTGTCTGGTACCTGGGCAAGTATTACACTGTGGAGAGCAAAGCAGCCAATAACTGGCGGGCATTCTGGGTCTGGTTAATGCCAGATTTGTGTTAACTATACTAATGTGACAATATAGTTACCTTTTCCACTTTTTTTTCTTTTTAGATAAGCAAGGAAGGTGGGGAGCACTAGGATGGGGCATGCCATCCTGTCCCCATGCCAGGGTGATGAGGTGGGGGAGGACACAAATTGCCTGGGGAAGGAGGTCTGAGGACATACTGGAGTGGGAGCGGCTGTGGGCATGTCTGACAGGGAAGAATGGCTTCTGGGGTCCTCCATGGACTGGGCCACTGCACTTGGAGGTAGGCAAAGGAGCTGAAGTGGAATGCTTTGGAGTTGAGAAAACTGGAGGATATGTCCAGGTCAAGCCAGGGCACCCACTTGTGTGGGAGACCTGGGCTGAGCTAAATACTATCATCTGATGCCTACTGGTGCACATAAAATCTGAGGAGCATTCCACGCTGAGCTAGGCAGCATTAACTGTCCGTGAATGTTGCAGCAGGGGTTAGGCCATGTAAGGCTGGGCTGTAGCACCCAGCAGAATACCGGAGAGTCCTATCTGGAAACAAATACTGTAGAGGACTTCTGACCTTGCCTCTGTAGGACTGCAGGATCCCAGGGTTTGCTCAAGAGCTGGGGGTGGTGATGGGCTGAGCTGGTTTAGATCAAGGAACTCACCTGATACTCGTAGGAGCTGGGTGCTGAGAGAGGGCTGGGCCAGGCCAGGATACAGCACCCAGTGGCACATGCAAAGACCAGGACAGAGAGCAGACCATGCTAAGCAGGGACATGGCACTTGTCAGCATGGATGAGATCTATGTCTGGGAGCATGCCTCATAGAACTTGGGGAACTCCACTATTAGGCCACAACTCCTGCTGGGGAGCAGGCAAGGCCAGGCAAGGTGGCAGCAATTGTGTGAACCAAAAGACCCTGGAAAGATTTCCTCAACTCTGGTGCAAAGAAGCCAACATTGTCTCAGAACTATCAAAACCACTCAAGTAACACCCTCAGAACATGCTTCCCCACATGGGGGTCTCCAGGGTGTCATCAAATGACGGTCTCCCATCCATGGGTGCTAATGTAGTTTGACAGCAGACCAGGAGAAAAAAAAGAACTGAAACATTTGTCCCACCCACATTTCTCCATACCTTAACCTCTACCCTAATCAGAGGTCCACATGAGTGGGTATCCTTCTCAACTATATAAACAACATTAAAAATAAAATATAAAAATTTTAAAAATTTCCCTCTCACATACCCCTTATACAGAGATGTACTTTTGAGAGATGTCTTATACTTTTTAATTTTCACCATTTCATTGTTGGATGACAAATGATTTCCAGAAAACATACTTTATAATGAACTAAAACATAATTACTCATTACACTGAGTTTTCTGTTCTTCTTGAATTTGTGTTTAACCTGAAGTTAGAAGGCCTTTTCTTCCCAATTCCTATCAATCCCTATCGCACATTATTGATTCAGTCTACAAGTATGTATTGAGTGTTTATTTTGTGCCAAACTCTATGAGCTTGGGATTGCAGAGGTGATAAAAAGAAAGTAATGTGTGGTCACCATGCATCTCTCAGTTTGGTAAGGGAGTTAGAAATCAAGTAAGAATGAAAATATATATAAAACTACTTTGTGCCATGTGCTATGAAGAAGCCTGGTACTATGAGGACACCACATATTAGAATATTTGAACTGATCCACAAAGTTAGGGAGGACATTCTTGAGGTGTGAGTTGAGATCTAAAAGCAAAGAGATAATCTGAAAAGGAATGACAGCTTCCAGCAAGAGGGGCACAAAACAGCAACTGACTTTAAATCTGAAAATAGGACTTTTAGAAAGCCACCTTGGGCCTGGCGTGGTGGCCTAGCAGCTAAAGTTCTCTCCTTGAATGTGCCGGGATCCCATATGGGTGCCGGTTTAATCACGGCAGTTCTACTTCCCATCCAGCTCCCTGCCTGTGGCCTGGGAAAGCCTTGGGATCCTGCAACCACATGGGAGACCTGTAAGAAGGTCCCAGCTCCTGGCTCCAGATCGGCACAGAACCAGCCGTTGCGGTCATCTCAGAAATATCACTGTTACTTAAAACATGTTTCTGAGTATACTGATAGGAAGGCCCACTTCATTTCAATGAAAGGACATATTTTGCATGGCTCTTTGTAATGTCTTTATTGGCTGAACTTCAGGTTTTGAGGGACCAGAAGCTCATACACTGTGAAGGTTCCCTTAAGGAATAAAAAATGAATGACAGACTAAAATTAAGCACAGAGCTTGGAAGAAGTCCTTGCAAGGAAGAGGCCCTGAAACAGGCACTTTATTTACCCTGAAACAGCTTCAGGGTAAGTAAGCCTACGTGTTGTCTTGAGGTGTTCTGACAAAGTGTGCATTACCCCTTGCTGGTAATGCTATCACAAGCCTCATGTATTACTATTGAATAATATGGGATTTGCAGATTTCTTTTTTTTAAAGATTTATTTATTTTTATTACAAAGTCAGATATACAGAGAGGAGGAGAGACAGAGAGGAAGATCTTCCATCCGATGATTCACTCCCCAAGTGAGCACAACGGCTGGTGCTGCACCGATCTGAAGCCAGGAGCCAGGAATCTCTTCTGGGTCTCCCATGCGGGTGCAGGGTCCCAAAGCTTTGGACTGTCCTCGACTGCTTTCCCAGGCCACAAGCAGGGAGCTGGATGGGAAGTGGAGCTGCTGGGATTAGAACCAGCACCCATATGGGATTCCGGGGCGTTCAAGGCAAGGACTTTAGCCACTAGGGCATGCTGCTGGGCCCGATTTGCAGATTTCTGAGTTTCCTCCAAATGTACTGATTTTGTGTTTCTTTGACTTGATTTGAGGATTGAATAGTTTGATGGTTATCTTCCTCCCCCCTCTCCAAGCTGCTTTTTGTAATGATTTGTCTAATAGTCAAGTGATGGTATTTGGGGCTTTGTGTATGATAGCAAAATGATGGTATTTGGGGCTTTGTGTAACAGTGAGGGGGAGCACTAGTATACCTTTCAGGCTTTGAACTAAATGAATTCTAAACTTAGGTGTGTAGCTTCAATCAACTGTTTTGTTTGAACACTTATGTCTCAAGTCATAAGACTCAAAGATAAAGTCTTAGGAATGAAAGTGAACCCTGGGTATGATGCTGACTCTAACCAATATGTACATCCAGAGAACACCACACTGGTTTCTACTGAGAGCCCCTCTACCCATGCCTTGACCCAATTCTTCTACTTAGAGGAGGCCTGGGATGTGATGGATGTTTTAAAGTACATCTGTCACCACTGCTATATACATGTGTAATGGTCTACTCCTCGTTTTCACCACTGGCAGATGGGAAGAAAGGCATATTACAAATAAAGACTCCCACCCCACAAATGAAACAAAAATAGAAACCTCAGAGTCAATTACGCTCCGAATCATTACTATAAATAGGAATAATGCTGACACCAACAAAATATTAACAGTGGCATTGTGTTTTTGCATTCCCAGAGTAGTTGTCCAGGTTGAGTATAAAGCTCTTAGCAAGCTTTAATTAGAACCCATGAGCAGATGAGTTACGTGGCTAAAGTTCCTGCTAGTTTGGTCACCAGAGAAGTAAAATCAGGTGAGGTCAAGTGACCACTTCATGGACACTTGGTTGTGCTCATCTGTGCTTTTCCAGTCCGTCAGGTTCTTTGGAATCTGACTAGTTAGCATGGCTGACAGGCCCCATGCTCTTGCTTGCAGGAGCACAAGCCTGCAGCTAATGTGTTAATAATGTTGGAATGTTGCCCGGAGGCTAGACCATGCCAAGCTTGGATTTTTTTGGGTGTTTTTGGCGTCTGTCTACGAGGAGCATCTCTGTGCCCAAGGATAACAGTCCTGGAGCCAAGCAGATTCTATCACAGCTGTCCTCCCAGGCAAGATGGGGAAACATGGACAGAGCTTTTCAGTAGGAGATAATTAATAGCTTCAAATTGACTTAAGGTTAATCTGCTTTCACAATTAGAAAACATACTTTTGCTACTTGTAAATTAGAAACCACCCTTCTGAGAAAATGGGACAATTTATGGGCAAGTACAAAAATAAAACAAATGGAATCCCCTTGAAGATTTTAGAACTTCTCTACCCTGCTTGGACCCCTGAGGTGCCTTGTTTTGTGTGCTATGGGCATATGCATTAGCTCTTCATCAAAGATCAAAGGTGAGTGAGTTTAAAGATATTGGATTCAGTCTTGCCTGCTTGGAAATTTCCTAAACACAATTACATTACCTGATCACCAACTTGTTGATATAAACTTACTACTTCAAACCTACTATCTATTTGCTTGTTTGATTTTTGGTCTAGTGAAAGACTGAGAGAAGGCAGAATATTGTGCATGCCTCTCAGGCCTAGGCTGAGTCTCTTCCACTTCTGAAACTCTCAGAGGGCCTGGCACTCTGGAGTTTGGAGAAAAAACCCCTAACTATTCATTTTCTTTCATAATTTCAAAAAAACATTATTACATTCCCTCTTACTCACCTCTGGTCCCATTAGCTTTTACTTCTAAGTCTCTTTTTTTTTCCTGTTAAATTTTTACTGTCTTTCTCTGAGCCTTTGTGTTTGAAACCTTCATTAAGTTATTCAAATCAGAATTTCACTCATTCATTTTTCACTGTGCTTTTTGTCCAAGAAAACTGTTGATTTATTTTATGGTTTTATTAAAAGGTATTTTGTGTATAAGTTCCTATATTATGAACTTTTTAGGTCTTAGTAGTTAATTGGAATGGCATACTTAGGAAAGAATTAACAATGGTGCTTTTCTTAGCTTTTAATGGATAGCTCAGAACCCTTCTTCCCAGGGGTGAGACGTTTCTCCCTTCAATTCCTCATTATTCTGGTATTCACTGAATAAAACAGCTGCCTTGAGACATGGACCTGGTGATGCGAGCCTTTCGGATAGCTCTTACTATTCCATAATTGAGGCATGATTCAGGAGGTGTCATGCCAATGCTGTTTGCTTGCTGAGTATACTCAATTGTTGCTGTAACAAAGCAACAGACACTGGGTGGCTCAGCGATAGAGATCTATTTTCTGACAATTCTGGCTCAAAGTCCAAGATCAAGATGTGGGCAGAGCTGGTTACGTTCTGAGGCGTTCTCCTTGGCTTGAGGCTGGTCCTCTTCTTCTGTCTTTGTGGGTTTCCCTCTGTGCCTCTGCTTTACAAGAACACTAGTCATCCTGGAGGAGGGCCCACCCCCATGACTCATGTAACTTAGTCACCTCTTTAAATACTTTTTTCCCAAATACAGTCACATTTGGAGGTCCCGGGGATTAGAATTTCACTCTACAGAACATTTGGTGTAGGGGTGCACACCATGCAGTCCCTAATAGTATATTAATAGTATACTAACAACTCCTTGTAGTAAACTCCAAATTTTCAGCCTCAACAAACTCCAAAGTCAAGTCTGGGGAAGAGGTGAATTATGATGGCCTAATAGGGTCAGGGTTGCAGGTCCTTCTCTTATTTTATAGACTTTTCACAACAGATGTAAACAAACTGCTTATCTGATTCCCCAAACGGCAGAAGCCCCAGTGCAGAGTAACGGCCCACCAGGAAGAAGCCACAGCACTGGGGGCAGATGTACAACCGCAGCAGGAAGTGACTCCAGGACCTGAGAGGCAGCAGAGGCACAAAAAGGGCAAAGCTGTACTGTGCATTACCCTGCTGGATGGTGGAAGCACGCCCCAATACTCTTGTGCTCTCAACAGTAGGTGATATGCTTTTGAAAAGCCCAGAGTACAAAGCTGTGGAAATGTTTCCATAAAATGTCAGTACAATTGTTTGGACATATGAAGAAGATGTGCTTCTGCTATTATAGTATTTTACCTCTGTAAAGATAAAGATGTCCTGGGCCCAGCACCAAGGCCTAGTGATTAAAGTCCTCGCCTTGAACGCACTGGGATCCCACATGGGCGCTGGTTCTAATCCTGGCAGCTCCACTTCCCATCCAGCTGCCTGCTTGTGGCCTGGGAAAGCAGTCGGGGACCGCCCAAAGCCTTGGGACCCTGCACCCATGTTGGAGACCCGGAAGAAGTTCCTGGCTCCTGACTTCAGATTGGCAAAGCACCGGCCGTTGTGCTCACTCACTTGGGGAGTGAATCATCAGATGGAAGGTCTTCCTCTCTCTCTCTCTCCTCTTCTCTGTATATCTGACTTTATAGTAAAAATGAATAAATATTTAAAAAAAGATAAAGATGTCCTAGGTTTGCTGGAAAAGCAGCTCTTTCTATACGAGCAGACTCAGGCCTGCTAGCAACTCTTGGGGGCCTTGGGACAGCCCTTCCTCTGAGAGTTGGGACTTTCTGTCACTGTGGTCCTCGGATTTAGATTTAGTTTTACCCCTCAGGGAGGTTTAACAAGCGGACACTGAAGAATGATAACAGTTTTCAAAGATGTTCATCAGACAACTTCTAACTTAAACAACACTTCCTATAGAGCATAGTGAATCAGTACTTCAACAATTTCTATAATATTTTTCTTAATGGCACAATTATATGACATTATATTTTGTGTGCAGGTGGGTTAAAAGTAGCAACATGCTTAGTGGAAACAGTGAAATTGCACCACAATTTTTGAAAAATTGTTTGGCATTTCTTATGAGTGGAACCGGGAATCCCTAAAATGAGCGCAGTCTGGATCTTTCACAGCTCTGAGAGGTCATGCGTACCTGAATTTGCTGTGGGCTCAGTCTCACTCTCTGCTGAATAATCTCTGGTTTACACTTTGTGCTGCTGGCCACCCTCTGTCTTAGGTCATAGTTATTTACAAAGCTTTTTAATTCATACTACCAGATTGTGAATTTAATTCCCAATGCCACCCACTATAGTGTTAGTTGTCATGTCACATCTGAGGCACTCTACTGTCATCATTTTCCTGGCAAGAAAAAGCCTAAGCACACCTATTTTTTTAATTTCCTTTGGCTCTTTTTCCTTATACTTATAAGATGGCCATCCATAAGCCCTTAGGGAGGTGGGTCAGCTCACTATCAGTGGTAAATGTTTTTTTTTTTTTTAATAAAGATTTATTCATCTTATTACAGCCTGACATACACAGAGGAGGAGAGACAGAGAGGAAGATCTTCCGTCCGATGATTCACTCCCCAAGTGAGCCGCAACGGCCAATGCTGTGCCGATCCGAAGCCGGGAACCAGGAACCTCTTCCGGGTCTCCCACGCGGGTGCAGTGTCCCAATGCATTGGGCCATCCTCAACTGCTTTCCCAGGCCACAAGCAGGGAGCTGGATGGGAAGTGGAGCTGCCAGGATTAGAACCAGCGCCCATATGGGATCCCAGGGCTTTCAAGGCGAGGACTTTAGCCGCTAGGCCACGTTGCCGGGCCCTATCAGTGGTAAATGTTAAACCAGTTCTGCGGTGAGCAGTGATGGGGAAAGCCTGACTCCTAGGGAATGCTCTTCTTGATGTAGAGTTGAAGGGACATGAATAACTGGTTCCTCAGAGGGTTCCAGCCCACTCTGGTTCACAGCTCAGGGGCACTGCGTAAAGTTACTCTGTAAGGAGTACAGAAAAAAGCTGAACTCCTTTACCAGCTGAAAAAAGTAAGCCTCTGGTTCAGGTTCACAAAATCATCCTACCAGGTGTGCCTCTTCCCACCCCTCTCCAACAAACTACGCAAGATGTTGACAAGCCCTGAAATAGCATTGAGGTCATAGGCAATGAGTCATAAATGAAAATACTCAGAAATTTCTTAAAGGATCATTACTACACTGAATATATTTCAAAATTCTCAGAATTGGTAGTGCATTATACCTGCCTTTGAGGTTATTGGCATTAACACCCACATTGATCCACACATACACACATGCTCCCACAAACACACTCCTGTAAACTTAAGACTTGTACTCAGGCAACTGTGATTCAGCAATTTTTAACCAAGAAGCAAAAATATCCCTCCCCATCCTACCATCTTTTCTTTCATATAGTGAAGCAATCTGATTTTAAATTTCTTTAAATAAAAAAATTTCTTTAAACAGAGATTTTATTTTACTCTATCTTCCAATATGATGTTTTGTTTATAACAAAGTATTAAGTTTCCATCTCATTGTTGTTGTATTTGAGAAATACTTTATCCCTCTCCACTGTAGGTATTCATAAATGAATTTTTACATGAAGTTTAAGTAACTAATCAAAAAATTTTCTAAACTTAGAATCAGCTTTCCAGTCTCAAACAATAAAGATCATACAGTGGCTTTGTTCTATAATAACAAGTGCATAGCTGACCACCCTCCACAACCACACTCTTCCAAAATTACCACAGCCTAAAAAGCCCTAGCCAAAATCTTGACGAAAATCTTGTGTTTGGCTATGCTCGTTTCTGGGACTTGAGGGGTGGGAAAACCTGAATGATAAAAACAAACGAATCCACTAAAAACCCTAGAGTTAAAACAACAAAAGAGACAATAACAAGTGGTGTTCGTGTAGAAAACAGTGAGACAGGATACGAATAACACTTACAAAATACAGCCCCTCATGACTTGACAGGTTTCCACCACCAACCCAATGTTGTCCATCCAGCTACAGACTCAGGTACAAGAAGTGTTCACACCCTAACTGCAGAGAGCCCCAACTGCCCCATGAGGGACTTCCCCAATAGGCTCAGATTTGCTCAGTGTGACCAATATATGACCTTCTTGAGGGAGGTGGCAGTGAGCAACACTGCCATTCTGAGCATACTGTGTGCAAAAGCAGAAGAGTATCTGGACAGAACACTGGGACAATTGCAAATTGAAGCATCATGTGCCAAGGGAAACCATTTTCATTTCCCACTTGATAAAATCTCCCTCCTCCAAGCTAGGCCAGGTCTCTGCCCCTGCTGAACCATGTGTGAGCTGCGTCTGGGTGTGGACCAGGCTTGGCTGAGCTGTAACACCCAACAGTAAAAACTGGATTGGGTTGAATGCCAATCAGGAAATGCCACTGTTCCTGATAGGACAGGAGGTGGACTAAGTAGGGCTGACCCATGGACCCACGGATGAGTGCGACGAGATCTTGCACTGGGAAAGATTCTAATGAAGGAGCTTGGGGAACTACTCTGTCGGGACAGTCTTGTGCAGGTGAGCGCAAGAACTACAGTAGGGAACAGCCCAGACCAAGCTGGGGAATGGTACCCACAGGCATATACTTGGTGCAGGTTGGGGGCGAGCTAGGTTGGACCAGTTCATATCACCATCTGGCAAATCTGAGCACCAAAATGGAATGTGGGTCAGGCCGGGTTGGGTCACAATACAAGCCAGTTCAGAACTGCTGAACTATCAAAATCTCTTGAGCAGTGCTGGGGTCTGTGCAGTGGATGTGGGGGACATAAAGGTGTGAAGAGTATTGTTCCATTGCAGGCAGGGCGCAAGGGATTTCCCCCTGTATGGCAGAGCCTGGCGGAGGAAGTCTACAGCCACCTGATTACAGCTCCACCTTCCTTTGTATGGACACCAGACCACCCTTCAGGAGAATTCTGTAATCCATTCAGGCATTGTTTGCTGCTGTGGAATTGACTTTTTAACATCATCATGTGCTTGGAGGTTAATGTTAATAATAACATTTTGCAAAAGGGCCTTTTATTATTCATGCTGTCTTGGCTGTCCCCTTATATGCAAACCAAGGGATCTGTGTTTAGGGTTTCATTCTTTCCTTGATCTTTAGGTTCTCCTTTTCTTTGTGATACATACTTCCCTTAACTGATTTAAGACTGAGTTGTAGAATATGTATTGTAGCAGGAACTTCTATTGAGTTTTTAGGTGAAACAAACGGCAGAATTATTCTTGGATACACACTCTTCACCATGACGTCAAATGTCTGTGCCAGAGCTTGTGAGGGTTTCTGTATAAATAAAGGGGACAGCTTTCTTGCATTTGTCCATTATGATCATGAAATCATAGTGGTTCATTTCTTTCCTCTTTATGCCTAATCCATGCACCCTTCTTGAATTCCGACCTCAGCTGGAGCTGGACTCTGGCAGAGCAGGACCCTCAGAGCACTTTGGGATGGTCAGGGAGGCTGGGTGTGCCTTCTCCCCTTATCTCCCTTCCTCCCCCAGAAACAGGAAGGAATAAAAAAGAGAATGTGGAAATGGTGATCTCACCCACCTTCCTGTAGCCCTTGACCCTTATCACCCTAATCAACTAAGTAAAAATCATCAAAAATAAAAATAATTTAAAAAAAATCTCCCTCCTTGGGACTAGCGCAGTGCATAGCAAGCTAATTCTCTGCTTGTGAGCACCAGCATCCCACATGGGCACCAATTTGTGTCCTAGATGCTCCACTTTCAATCCAGCTCTCTGCTTATTGCCTGGGAAAGTAGCACAAGATGACCCCTCAAGGCAGGGAGAAGCTTCTGGCTCTCAACTTCAGACTGGCTCAGCTCTGGCCACTGTTGTCATTTGGGGAATGTATGTTTTTCCTTCTCTCTCTGCAAAATATGCCTTTCAAATAAAAAATAATAATAAAAAATAAATAAATCTTGAAAATAAAGTTCTCTCATTGAGCTACTTGGTTGAACCTCCTGTCATAATATCTCCCTTATGCTTGAGCATAAACCCCCAATAAACCTTATTTGGGTTTTATTTTTATTGCAAGAGAATCAAAGAACCTCAAGTCAGTATCAACAGATCCCACATAAACTACCAGCGAAAATGTAGGGGCACTTTACAACCACTTTACAAGATAGCTTGGCAGTTTATAAAACACTGAACATAGTCGTGCCATATGAACCAACAATTATACTCACAGAAATCTACCCAAGAGAAATAACATCATATGATCATACAAAGACATGTATAAAAATATACAGGGCAGTTTGACTTACAATAGTCCCAAGGCATAACTAATCCAAATGTCTATCAATTGGTGGATGAAGAAAGAAAATGTGATATATGCATATACTGCAGTAGTCTCCAGGAATAAAAAGAAGTACTGAACCATGTTATGATGTTTAACAGCTTCAAAAACATTATGCTAACTGAAAGAAGCCAGACACGGGAAATCATGTACTCTAAGAATCCATTTGTGGGACATTTCTAGGGAAGACCCTCTATAAGAGGTAGAAACCTGCAGGTTCCATGGTCGGCCATGGAGTGCAAACACCAGAACCAAGCCTCTTCAGAGGCTCAGATGAATAGTGGAGAGCATAGCCAGGTGCACATGGAGGATATGGCATTCTGTTGGAACCTGCAGAGGACACCTGTCACCACAACAGAGGACAGAACAAATCAATCAACTACCCCAGTCATATGTTGGCAGTGAAAAATTGGGCAAATGAAGACTCTAAGATGGACTATGTCAATCAGTGGATTTGGCAGTGACTTTATCATGCTTGGAATGGCGAGACTGGCAGCAATTCATAACTGTTGAACTATCAAAACCACTTGAGCAAGACCCTCAGAGCATGCCCCACATCAGGGACCTGGGATGGGTGGGAGGCTGGGTGGGGTTTCTCCCTTTGTCTCTCCTTTACCCCAGATACAGATAAAAGAGAATGTAAAAGTCTTACCCACTTTCCTGTAGCCCCTGACCCTTTGTGCCCTAATTAACCATGTAAAGGTCATCAAAAAAATGTATTTGAAAGGCAAAAAAAAAAAAAAAAAAAGAGGTAGAAATCTCAATGATTGCTTTGGAGTTGGGAAATAGAACAAGAATCAGCTATAACTGCATCTAAGGGATCCTTTTGGAAATGTATCTGGCAAAATTTACACAACTGCAGACTTACTAAAAATCATTAAATTGTATGATTTTAAATAGGCAAATACTATGGTATATAAAGTATATCACAAGAAAAGTTTTTATAAGCAACGAAATAAATGAAGGCCTTTATGAATTCTGTGTAGCTGTTTTCTATCTGTCAGCAAATTGCAAAGGGACTACATATTACTCATTCTTTGTTTATACTAATGGGTGAGAAAAGTGACTAGACATATTGCTGGAGGAGGCAAAGGTTAGGTTCAACACATGCAAGGAGGCAATACAGGGCTTTCTTCAGCTGTGTGATCACTGATCAGCCAATGTGCAGAGAGGACATGGGTTAAGTTATTCCTTGTGCCTACTGTCCTTCCTTTCATGTAGCTGGCTCTGTAAGGCAATGAGCTTCCTACGAAGTATGTATTCCTGTAATCATGGCCTTGTAATATTTTTCTGGCTGGGAGAAAACAGTATACTACTTTTTAACTATCAAACTGTCAAACTGATGCAAATTAGAATGTATACACTGTTCAAATCTTGAGTACTTAGAAAGTAATAGGCCTGAAAGTCTAATCTGGGTGTCTTAATGCTTTCTGCAGCACTTCTACAGAATGTCTGATCTTTTTCAGTTCTTCTCTGTGGTCTCACCTACCTATTGTTTTCATGTCCTTTGACATCCTGGTGTATACTTTTTTTTACAAGATGTATTCATCCTTTTCTTTTTCTTTTTGTTATCACAAAATCTAACTTCTTAATGAATGTACAGTATTGTTGTGTATGATGCACTGATACACAGCTGATCGCTACAACTTAATTATCTCATGACTGAAACTCAGTCCATGCAACCCTAAGTCACCACTTCCTCCTCCCCCACCTTTCACAGCCACCATTTTACTTTCTGTTTCTTAATTCGGTTATTTTAGATCCTTCACGTAAAAGGAATCACGCAGTAGGTTTCTGTGATTGGCTTATTTACCTCCCCATAATATTCTCCAATTGCAATCCTGCTGTAGCATAGGGAGAGATTTCTTTTTCTTTTTTTAAAGATTTATTTATTTTTATTACAAAGTCAGATATACAGAGAGGAGCAGAGACAGAGAGGAAGATCTTCCATCCGATGATTCACTCCCCAAATGAGTGCAATGGCCAGTGCTGCACCGATCCGAAGCCAGGAACCAGGAACCTCTTCTGGGTCTCCCATGCAGGTGCAGGGTCCCAAAGCTTTGGGCCGTCCTCGACTGCTTTCCCAGACCACAAGCAGGGAGCTGGATGGGAAGTGGAGCTGCTGGGATTAGAACCAGCGCCCATATGGGATTCCGGTGCGTTCAAGGCAAGGACTTTAGCCGCTAGGCCATGCCGCCGGGCCCGAGAGATTTCCTTTTTAAAAAAAAGACGGCACAACACTGCATTGTATGTACTCACATGCTACATTTTCTTTTCCCAATCATCTATTAATGGATATTTAGGTAATTTCCATATATTGCTTATTATGAATAATGCTGTGATGAATGTGGGAGAGCTGAAATCTTTTTGAGGTCCTGATTTCTTCTGGATATAAATCCAGAAGTTGAATTGTTGGATCATGTGGTGATAATTCCACTTTTAAATTTTGAGAAACCACTATTATTTTTCTTGAAGCTACATCAGTATACATTCCCATCAATAGAGTACAAAGTTTCCAATTCCTCCTCCACATTTTGCCAACATACCAACACTTGTGGTTTTTTTTTAATAATAGCTACCTTACCAGGTGTGAGGTGACATGTCACCAAAGTTTTGATTTGCATTTCCCCGATGACTTACATTCACCCTTCTATTAATAGTGCCTAGCAATATCTGGAACACAAAATGCTTACAAAACATCTGTTGCACACCAGCCAGTTCACAATAGGGCTGGGACAGCAATCAGACAGGGCTGGGATAGGCTGTAGCACCCACCAGCAGGAGCTGGAACAGAGGGCAGACTAGACTAGGCAAGGCTGTGCAATAAGATTGCGGATGCTGAGGTGAGGCGAGTCATGCCAGCCTAGGCCCAGCAGGGGCCAGGTTCATGAGTCCCAGAGATGGCAGACCTGACAGGGCTCAGTTAGCTTAACTCAGGTCCTGAGGCCAACCTGTGTGATGAGGGCCGCGTTCCTGAGCCCTGGGGATGGGGGAACCGGTGGGGTTGGGTCTCCTAGCCTGGGTCCTGGTGCCTGCCTTTTAGGTGGGGGTTGAATTCGTGAGTCCCAGCGGTGAGGGGTCTAGTGAGGCTTGAAATGCCTTGCCTGGGTCCTTGGACTTGCCTGTAAGAACATGTCTTACTTAATGAAAAAGGTAGAGCAATAGACATAGGCCCTGTTGTAAAAGGAGAATATGGCAGCTCATTTGGTGCTGTAGCAGATGAATAGGTCTAACTGGACAACTACCCAAAACAAACCATGACAGCAAAATGTCTCAGTGAATGGAGCCAATGGACATTGGAAGGGTGACATCATCCTCTGATTGGTGAAAACAGCAGCATTTCAGAACTATCCAAACCACTTGGACAGAACCCTCGGAATATGTACACATTGAGACTCTGGGTTGATATGATGTGGTGGTTCCTCATTCCTGGATACTAGGACGTGTGGAAAGTCATGTGTGATTTCCCCTTTGTCTCTCCTCTTCCCTCAGAAACAACAAGAAGAAATCGAAAATTTGGAAGCAATGAGTATACCCAGTTTTCCCTAAGCCTCGATCCTTCCCACCCAGATCAACCATGTAATCATTATAAAAAATAAAAATTTATAAAAAAATTCAGTAGCATGAGTGAATTAAGCCTTAAGTAATTTAGTCCTCAGTATAAGCGTAAGCAAAGATTTAGTGTAGGCTCTAGGAGAGGAGTAGGAGGATGTCTGAAAAACACAAGGTTTCATATTAGAAGTCTGCCAAGAGGGCCTGGCGGCATGGCCTAGCAGCTAAAGTCCTTGCCTTGAACGCACCGGAATCCCATATGGGCGCTGGTTCTAATCCCAGCAGCTCCACTTCCCATCCAGCTCCCTGCTTGTGGCCTGGGAAAGCAGTCGAGGACGGCCCAAAGCTTTGGGACCCTGTACCTGCGTGGGAGACCCAGAAGAGGTTCCTGGTTCCCAGCTTTGGATCGGCGCAGCACTGGCCGTTGCACTCACTTGGGGAGTGAATCATCAGATGGAAGATCTTCCTCTCTCTCTGCTCCTCTCTGTATATCTGACTTTGTAATAAAAATAAATAAATCTTTCAAAAAAAAAAAAAAAAAAAAAAAAAGAAGTCTGCCAAGAAAGGCAGGAACCTGGGGCCTTGGACAAGTTTAACCGAACAGAAAGTGAAGAGTGTTTGAAGAGGGAAATTGAAATACTTTGGATGCTCTTTTAAAAACTGCTCTCTTTAACACTCAGCATTTTCTGAAGATTTGTGCCAAGGAATGGCTATTTTCCACCCCTTTTTTCCTTGCAAGGCTCATCCCACACTTCCCTCCACAGCTACCTTTACTGAATCCCTGACTTATTCCAGGGTCATTTTCCCCTCATACATATTTGAGTCTCCTTCTTTCCTGTCTCCACGAGTCTTTGACTTCTTCCGCCCCTTCACCTTACTCCCCGCCCCATCTCTGTGACAACTGTCGTGGTCTCATCTAATTCTGTCCTCTCCATGGTAGTCTCAGAGGGAGGCCTCTCTGTGTCTTACAATACAGGTTCTGAACATCTCCAAATCTGGACTGAAGAATGGAAACATTTGATTGGTATCAGAATAGTCTGTCAGGCATGGAAAGCAACTGTAACAAAAGAGTTTATTTTGAATAATGCCATTTCATGCACTATTTTAAAATGACTCTTTGTAGGAACTTATGTCTATGCATATGTGTTGTGATCCATTCTTAAAAATAGAAAATCGTGTGTTTTTTTTTTTTTATAAAAAAAAACTTTACTAATGTCACAAATGTATAGAATACTCTCCGTTGACAATGATTATCAAAATAGTGCCTAATTCCAGGATGGGAGGCAGAACTAGCTGTGATATTCTACCTCTTTTTCTTTTTCATTGAATTTGATGAAAAAATGAATACTATATAGATATGCTCCTAATTAACATAATGCAACATTAAAAAGGAAGGTTTTTTTTTTAAATAAATTTGGATTTTTCTTTGCTAGTTTTAAGGTGTCTTTAAATAGTTTAAATGTAGATCTTTCCCAATACCTTTCTCACACTATCGTTAAGCATGTGCATTTCAGGAAAAATCTCATTTTTCTTTCTGCTCCTTGTAACATAAAGAACATGATAACATCTATTGCCGGATTAAAAAAAAAAAAAAGACTTATTTATTTTCATTGGAAAGTCAGACAGAGAGGAGGAAAGACAGAGCAAGATCTTCAGTCCACTGATTCACTCTCTAAATGGCCACAATAGCTTGAGCTGAGGTAATCTGAAGTGAGAGGCCAGGAAATTCTCCCAGATCTCCCACATGGGTGCAGGGTCCTTAGGCTTTGCGCCATCTTCTACTGCTTTCAAGGTCAGACACAGGGAGCTGGATGGGAAGTGGAACAGCGGGACACGAACTGGCACACATATGGGATTCCAGGACACACAACTGAGGACTGTAGCCACCAGGCTACTGCATACGGCCCAATTGCCTGATATTTTTGAGAGCTGGCCTCTAGTCTTGATGTGAGCAATAAGTAACTAGGTGAATTTGAATAAGTTATTTGGCACCTAGATTTTTTTTTAACTTGAGTTTCTCTCACGAGGGAAGCAGACATTCTGCTGTATCATCAGTCTCTGGGTCACTGATCACGATTCTGGTTCACCTTCTGTTTTCCTCCCATGTTGCAGCATTCCAACCATTCTCAATGAGGACCAAGTTCCTGCTGGCTATGGGATAACCAGCCCAGGATGGGCAGGCTCTAATGCCATGCTTGTGATGACAGGTGGGAGTAAATGAAGAGATCTAAGCATGGAAAGGGCTCTACTGGAGAAGAGGTTGCAGTGAAAAGGGATCTTGCATGGCCAGCTTCTTGGGCAGAGAGGGAGAGAGAAGGCAAGAGGGTGAGAACAGAAGCTGGACTGGCAGACCTGGATTAAGCTGGCTGGCTCAGTCTGGTGCTGCCACTTGCAAGTTCAGATCCCCAACAATACCCCTTTAGCAGCCTTATTTGGAACTAATTCTGTGTTTTAAAACCTCCTTCTTGAGAGAGGATAAATAAATAACACTAAGTAAGGAGCACAGATCCTGTGATGGGAGAGTCTGAAGTAGGAACAGCCTATCTCCCCACCCTCACTCATCAGGGAAGGGCCTAAGAACAGAACTGGACCCAGGAATGCAGGCCTCTTTGCAGCTGGAGCTCGGGTTAGCCCTCTGGGATCCTCTTACATCTGCTTCTCCAGGGATTTGTTGGTGTTGCTGGGCTTCAGAACTACACGCTAAGCATCTTTCCTCTAGCTGAAGCTAGACTAAAGTAACACAGCTGTTTCCTTCTTTCCTCTAAGCCTAGATGCAGCATTCTTTTTAAACTGAGAGAGGAGAAAAATACAAGGAGGTGGCAAATAGGAGACACAACTTATGCTAGTTTCTGATTTTATGTGGGACAGGCTGAGCTTCCTTTATATTTCTGAACAGACTAAAATAGAGAAGTCACTGAATAAAGATCGCAGGTGCTGTTTTCCAAATGAGACACATATATATTTTTGCAGGAACACAGCGCTTCTCCACTTCTTTTTAAAGCTTATCTGCATGGACTCCTGCTTTTTCGATCACAGCTAACAGCTTTGAAATCCTGATCAAGCTATCACTTCTGCTTGTTTTCTCTGTTTTTTAATCCTTCGTGACAAGGCAGGTAGACTAATATTTTCTGAAACCTGTTTTCCACTCTTCCCCACAATTAAGGTTTTCTTTTAAAGAGAACATTGTTTAAAGTATGTGTCTTGAATGACTCTTGAAATCTAAGTGCTTTGCCATCCTTGCCTCTCAATCTACATCCATAGTGTTTCTACAACATACTGTTTCATTCAGAGTTAGGGTGATGCTGAGTGTGTTAAGCCCTCTATCACTTCATCTTCATGTTGGGATAACCGATAAAAATTATTTATTACATCTTGTATGGGAAACCCTTTAACCAGCAGGCCTTCACAGAAGACAATGTGACCCTTCCAACAATCATGTTTCTCTCTCATTTTGGTACTACTCAACTACAGTAATTATGTCAAATCTTACAGCAAGCTCTTTATGTAGTAATACTTTTGGCCCCATCTTACCAGTTTGGGTATGTGGCAGAGTGACAATGGGGCTTTCTCTCTCTCTCTCTATTTTTAAAGATTCATTTATGTTCACTGCAAAGTCAGATATTCAGAAAGGAGAGACAGAGAGGAAGATCCTCCATCCGATGACCCACCTCCCAAGGTGCTGCAACAGCCAGAGCCAAGCCAATCCGAAGCCAGGAGCCAGGAACTTCCTCCAAGTCTCCCATGTGCGTACAGGGTCCCAAGGCCCTGGGCCATCCTTGACTGCTCTCCCAGGTCACAAACAGGGAACTGGACAGGAAGCAGGGCCTCCTGGACTAGAACTGGCGCCCACATAGGATCTTGGCATGTCCAAGGCGAGGATTCCAGCAGCTAGGCTACAGTGCCGGGCCTGGGGCTTTCTCTTAGTTTGGAGAAAAATGCTTCTTTCCAATCTGCTTATATTTTAGGCTATTTCTTGAAACTTTTATTCTACATATTTTAGACTTACAAAGATTTAGAGTTCATGCACTCTTCTTCCAACTTTCCTTATTTTTAATTTTATTCTATTGCATTATTTGTGAAAGTCACAAAGTTTCTTAGGACAAGGCCTACAGTATGTCATAATTTGAATATTCAGATGTTGTAAGCCTCGGAACCCATAGGTTGGAAATGATTGATAGAGACATCTCAGGTGAGGTGACATTGGAAGGATGACCTAGCTTAAAACTGAATTGACCTCAAGTTTTCCAAGAATCTGCTCAGGAGAGATTTGGCCATAAGCAAATAGGAACCAAAGAATATGGTCCAAAGAAAATTGGCCAATAGAATAATCTGATTAAAATTCTGAAGCTATAATGGCTGAATTTTAGGAATATTAGTAATTGTCATTCATTACAGAATTGAGTCTCAAACATTTATATGACTTTAGATTTTTTTTAAATAAAGCAAACATTTATTAAACTGTGATAAAAACATTCCATCAAATTACAAAACCTGAGTAAGAAAAACAAACGGCACATGCTTAACTGTAGTTGACATTCAACTGTTTTATCCATCTCAGGTTTATTTGTACCTTAGCTATAACAATTCTTAATTTGTTTCTCATCAATAGTATTTTAGTTGAAATTATCAAAATGTTTAAGAGTTTATAGTTTTATATACAGTTTATATGGTTGCTTATGAAGCATTTTAATAGCATTATTTGCTTTGCATGTGTCATATGTGTGTGTTTGTGGCACATGCATACCTATAATATACATGTGTATTCATGCTGTACATAGCAAAGTCCTAAGGAAGTAACTCAAGGTTTAAAAGTTTCCATTAGGTAGGTGATGTATTATGTCCTTGTCCTTTTGTATACTGTGTATTTTCTGTCTTTTAAGTTATTGAGTAATGTTGCTTTTATGCTAAAAGAAAATTAACAAGAGTTAAATAACAAAGCATAGAAACAAGAAAATTTTCAGTTTTAATAGATTACCCTATTAATGTATATTTAAGATGTTTCAGACAATTCATTTTGTTAATTAGGTTGTTCGAAACAACCACTGTTGCTGAACAATATTTTTTTGTCCAACCTAATAATATTGTAAGAAGCAAAAAACATAAGTAATTGGAAAAAAGGAACCAATTATATACCAATCAGAAAAAATATTTAATACATATAGGGAGCTACAGAGCTAACTTATGAAAAAATACATACACACAAAAATTACCATATTAAATAATCATTGATTATGCTTATTCACTTAATATGTCTTATTTGCACTAATTATTCTACTAAGATACTTTCAAATTATGTTTTAGACTAGAGCTATTTTATATTTGTTTAAATTATATTTGCTGAAATGTTATTCAGCCAGATTGTCTTCAGCCAAATTACCTGCTATAGTTTGTAAAATTTGAAACATCTTGACATTTCCAGTCAAGGCTTGATGTGCTGATGATTTACATCCGAGATGTGAAGCAGAATCAAGCTTTCACCAGTCCTAAGGCCAGTCTATTTTCTGGAATATTCCCACCATACCACATGATGGATCACTCCAATCTTTCTGGAAAGAGTTACATTCTGCAGAGTGCTCACTGCATAACAAATTAATGCAGTAACAGGTACATGGCTCTGGTAATTTTGTTAAATGGGAGCTGGAGCAAGAATAAGCCCTTCTGGCCTATAGTTACTGTAAGTGATAAGTAGCACATGTGAATAAGCCTGAAAAGTGAGAGGGTCCTATGCTCTGACTGTAACTGTGTGAGACTTTTCTGCCTGGTTTTAGTCCCCTCTCCCCAAAAGAGCAGTGTTTGATCTCAATTTAATCTGAAATGACTCTGAAACTTTGCAACAAAAATATTTTTTATTATTCAAGATGTTGAGTTGCCAAGGAAATTACAAAGATAGAGTGAATGATGGAGGTTTCTAGTGGATTCTATCGCCATATTTCCAGCACCTTGCCTTTTACGTATTATAGGCTTTTAGGGAGTAGGGATAAGGGATAGTCTCATCCATGGCTAGTAACCAAAGATACCTCAGATGGAAGCACTGAAAGTCCCTGTTTCTCCTAAATCCTTATGAGCCATGTTGCATTCCCTAAAGCCTTACAAACTTAGGTTGTGATTTCAGAGTCATTTTGGTCTCCAAGACCCCAACTCCACCTATCCCAGCACAATTTTTGAGCATTTGCTTAAATATGAAATCCTCAGCTAAAAAAATCTAACTGCATGGACCAAATGTATTTATGTATTGGAAAACAGCCCTGAACTCCATAGCTGCATTGTATAGCTAACTTCAGGAGTGAGCGGGAAGAATGCTTTGCTTGGGCTTATTTCTGTTCATTTCATCTGTCATTCTGACAGATATGCCTTAATTAAGTACCAGGATTCCATGGACACAAAAATAAAGACAGCCTGGGTCCTCTGTCAAGATACTTGGAATTTAAGGAGAAAAACCAGAATTAAAGCTAGATAAAGTAGCATGGCAAATTGAATGTTGAAAGTTATGAGCCTAGGGCCAGGAGAGAGTAAGAAGCGATATTAGATCTAACTTGTAGGTGGGGAGGGAAGTCCTTTGCGGGAGAGTGGCTGTTTCCTTGGATGCTTGAACTCTACAAAAGCAACAAGGTTCATGAGTGGTTCAGGAGAATAATGCATCTGTATTCTTAAGTTAAATGTTCATTTGAGTTCTCCATATACGGAGATATTTTCCAGACATGAAAGCAGCAAATGGCAAATTTATCTGATTTCCCCAAGACTATTTATGCCCTTAAGAATGGTTTAGGCTTTAAGATGTATAAGAACATCTCATTCCTGATGTTTTCCAAGAAAAAAAAAAATGGCTCTTAGGATATTCCTGTCACGTGGTACTTTTGCCTGCTGTTATGTGAAGTGCATATGGCCTTCGTCAAAATCCATAACCACTCCTACCCATTTTCTTCCCAGTGGCTCCTTCCTCTGGGCATTTATCTGTAATAAACCCTGTTGTCTTTTATTTTGTGTTGGGTCGTTCAAGTGCTGCTATATTCACTTAGAACATCAAATTTTATCTCCATTTACATGTTCCTGGCCAAATTAGTTTCCTATTTAAATGTCCTGGTTACCATTTTATTTTATCTTAAAACAGCCTTCACTTCTCTAAAAATGATTTTCTGCAAATCTGAATTAGTTTGAAACTCGGGGGGGGGGGGGGACTTAAAAATCATAAGCAGACAGACAAATCCATTATATAGTAGAAGCCATTGACTCCTTCCCTGTGTCACCTTCTTTTCCCTAAGAAAGATTAGATATGATCTACATGGATGGTGATTGGTGAAAGCCAATTATGAGAATGCCACCCCCCTAGTCCAGTGTTTAGGTTAGAAGAGATCAATTCTGGACCCTGTCAGGGAAGTAGGCTGAGAAGCCTCTGGAAAAAATTTCCTTCTCACAAAAGACTCAAAGTTGATATCATCTTTTTCCTTGGAACCCTCCTGCATGCCCCTGGAGGCACTGTGGCCATGCTGCTGCCAACTGGAGGAGGAAGCAAACAGAAGACAGAGCTGGTGGGATCACGCAGCACAAAATAAAGCCTCAAGTACTGAGCCTGGGCTGTGTCCTACATGGAGCCTTTTCCTTCTAGCAGACAATAAATCACTTGATATAAGTCATGATGTGTCAAGAATTTCAGTAATTTGCAACCAAATGCATGATAGCAGCCAAGAATGCACTGAAGTTTAAGCCCTTTGCTCACAGAATGTTTTGTCAGGCACTTGGTTCTAGGAATCAGGTTTGTCCGATTTTCCGGTTCTAGGAAATGGCTAGGCTTACTTGATTTCCTAGTGCATGGCAGATTAGCAATAGCAAGCACGTTAGAACTGGAGAAAGCTAGAGACAGACAGTTGGACAAGCAAGGAAGAGACAAAGGCAGAAATAATAGATCAGAATGTAGCTTTGGGGGATTATTTAATGTCCAGGCAAGCAAGATGTCCCCACAATACCCATGTCCTTGAGGGTATCAGGGCACTAATCTGTAATGACTGCCTTGGATCACCAAGGGAAATTAACCTTCTGTCTGCTTTGGAAGAGAGATGAAGTTAAATCATATTTCAAAATATCTCTTCATAAACAAGGAAAAGGTTAAATGATTAAAAGGATAAGCACATCTGAAAAATACAAAGAACATACTCGTTCCCTGGCTACTCTCCGTAAATGACTGCTGTATACACATGCAAATAAAATCTGTCCAAAGGCCTGCTTCATCCAGAGAAAAGGGAGAGGGAAAAGACATCAGGCAGTGGTTTGATTGCTACTTAGAGCAACTCATTTCTGTGCTGGTCCCCATGAGAAGCCTAGCAGAGACAAAGCAAAGCTGGTGAATGAGGACATGGGTTTTACTCGTCTGCAAGGGACTTTATTTTGGTTCAGTGGCTCAGCAAGCCTGCCTAAGCTGTTTCCTCTGAAGCCTGCCAGTAGGAAGTAAATAAGCTGCTTGCCTTTCATTGGAGGGGGTTGAGCAGTCCTAATTAAAATGTAAATAATTCTCGAGACCAACAGCTTGTAGAAGAAAATGACTGGAAAGACCGCAGACACTAAAACTGCACCAAGCAAAACAGGTTCTGAGGCTTTGTCTGCACAAACACTGAGACTACCAGTGGATGTAGTCACCTCGGTAGGAAATCATCAAATCAAGTCATTTGCAACCATGCACAGGAAACCAGGTGACTGCTCTACCCTGCTGACATCAAGACTAAAGTAGAGGGTGGCTTGTTTACCAAGTACATGGAGCTTGGACTGCTTAGAGCATGAGTGTTACAGTGAATTTGGGGCTTTTCTATGATCACCTGGTCATTCTGTGGTCATTCTGTGATCCATAGTTTGCCCAGGGAAGGCTTTGACATGGAAGAGGAGCTGTCTGGACAGGCCTCTACCCACCAGTGTTTCTTCAGTTTTCACATCACCCTTTGTTCTAAGGATACCCTAAAACCTACAGTAGGCAAATAAAAAGGAAAAGCCCAATTGCTTTACTAATTAGCAGCAAATGCATATGTGACTTATACCTAGGGGGTACTCTCAATTTTTTTAAATGAGCAAGAAATACGTTAATCTGAGTTATAAAAATCAAATAACGTCAGTAAGAATGAAACATGAGCTTATTTACAATACTAGTTTCTTCTCTTCATGTCAGAATGTAGCCATCCACACTGTGATTGTGTTATTGGTAAATGATAATTGTGATTAGCAGCATTTTGTTGGCTTTGCTCAAACACTCTACATTCATTATTTCATTTTATTATCACAACAGCATGGGTACAGTTACTAAATCTGTTTTACATATGGAGAAACAGAAGTTTAGGGATGTAATAATTTGCCTGGGAACTCAAGAAGAAGAAATGATCTGGTCACTGTGAAACATGGATTCATCTGACAACAAAGCCTTACCTGTTATATCATTTCTGACGACAGTGGTACTAAAGTTTTACAATTTTTGCTTCATTTTCTAAATAGAAAGGACCAGATTCTGCTACCTGCACTGTCACAGTATTTTGAGGGAGAGGGAAGGCAAGAATCACACACAGAGAATGGTGAGCCAGTCCAGGTGTTCATGAAGTGTTTCTCATATGTCCATCAGCAGCACAGACAGACAAGACCAGGTTCTGGTTTTACAGTGACGGACTCAGGCCTCTTTGTTAGCTGAGGAAACCCTAAACGATGCTATTCTTCTAGCCAAGTTAATTTTTTTTCTCTTCTCTGCTGCTTACTCGATTATTCAGACTGATTTTTAGCAAACTGATTTAAACATTTTTGGACATTGTACGGACATTAATCCATTCAATTAACCACTTATTGCGTCAGAATGTCTAGATGACACCGAGTCTGCCAGAAGCGGTGAAGCACCAGGAGCTTCTTTCCCAGACAGCCCTTCTTGAAAGAACCCACTGTCCTTCCTGATCAGCTGGTTTGGGCTTGCAAGAAGTATGGCGCTTAACTTTTGCAATCTCCACAAGTCCCACTTGTACTGCCTTGTGGGCGGGTAAGTTAATCCACACACTCATACTGTAGAGCACTGGTATGTGGTTGGTTGGTTTGTTTGACTATTAGTTAAATTAAATATGTGTATCTTCGGCCATGTTTACATTTCAGGTTAAAATAAATATGCTTTAAGTTGTAGCAATAAATGTTTACTGAATAATTATTAAATATCAAGATGTATATAAAATGAAACTTTTCATTAATTTTACTGCCAGAAATAATTTTCAAAAATTTGGTGTTTTATTTTTCATATTTCGTGAGCATTTATGTCTCTGGTCCTCTCCCCGCCGTTAGCGACTTTTTCTTTCTTTATTTTTCATTGGCCGCTCTGCTCCATCGGGTTCACTCGAAGCAGTTTCTAAGTTGGGTGGGGCCCGGTCCTGGATGGAAGCTGCTGTTCTCAAATCCAGTATTTTGTGGGTCATCTTGTTTCACATGCTCTGGATACCCAATTGCTTCCCACTGCACTGATCATATGCTATCTGTCTTGCCACTGTCTGCTTTCAATTTTTACTTAAAAGGCAGAAAGACAAGAGATACTAGCAGGTGTTCCATCTGCTGGTTCACTCCCTAAATGCTTGTAACAGCCAGGGTTGGAACAGGCCAAAGCCAGAAACCAGGAATTCCAATGAAGTCGTTTATATGGGTAGCAGTGATCTAAGTGCTTGAGCCATCACTTGCTGCCTCATATAAGAAAAATGCTGGTTTGAATGCAGAGTTACAAGGACCAGGAACTTTCATATGGGATGCAGGTATGCCAGAGGGTATTCTTAGCCTGCTGTGCCACAATACCTGCTCTTACCCTGTCTGCTTTTAATTTGTAGCTTGAATGTACTTCTTGCACCAAGTTCTGTTGTGTTGTGTTACCCACAGATTTTGGCTTTTCTATTTAGTTGTTCTGTCATTATGTGGAAATTCAGAAATATTTGGGGCTGGCATTGTGGCATAATGGATTAAGTCACATCCTGTGATGCTTACAACTCATATGGTCACTGGTTAGTATTCTGCTTGCGCTACTGCCTATCTAGCTTCTTGTTGATGCACCTGTGAATGTAATGGAAAATGGCTTAACTCCTTGGATCTCTGTACCGATGTGGGAGACCCAGAAGACGCTCCTAGAACTTGACTTTGGCCTGGTCCAATCCTAGCCATTGCGATCATTTGGGGAATGGACCAGCAGTTGGAAGATTTCTCTTTCTCATCTCTCAGTGACTATACCTTTCAAACAGATAAAATAAATCTTAAAAATAATAGAAAATACAGAAATACCTGAAATGATGTCACTATTACTTCATCTTTCCTAAAAACTTCCTCTACTCCTAAACTTCCTGCTTTGAGTAAGTTCAAGGTAGTTACAGAACAAGATCAATGTCATCTTCAACTGTCCCTAAACTAAGAAATAATGTTTTTAATAAGATAATGTTTGACAGCATTTGATTGTTATGTTAATAACACATCAATGGGCCCCGGTAGCCTAGCAGCTAAAGTCCTCGCCTTGCATGCACCAGGACCCCATATTGGCACTGGTTCTAATCCCAGTGGTCCCCCTTCCCATTTTGCTCCCTGCTTGTGCCCCAGGAAAGCAGCTGAGGACAACCCAACGCCTTGGGATCCTGAACTTGCCTGGGAGACCCGGAAGAGTCTCCTGGCTTTGGATTGGCACAGCTCCAACCGTTATGGCCACTTGGGGAGTGAATCATCAGATGGAAGATCTTCCCCTCTGTCTCTCCTCCTCTCTATAGATCTGGCTCCGATTTTAAAAATTAATAAATCCTTAAAAGAAAATCTCAACTACAAAAACACTCATGTCCAGGTCCCCATCCCTCATGGACCTCTGATTTTATTGGTCTGAAGTGATGTGCTACAAGGTTGTTTAAAAATTGTACCCAAGGTTGATATTCATTAATGAAAAGAAAAACTCCATTTTTTAGAACAGCATTTCAAAATATTTAGCGATCTATGCAAACTAAGAAACCTAGTGTCTGTTCAAACTGCACTGGAGTGTATCTCATCTTCCCCTATTCTCACACCCCTGATGGCTAAGGGATGGCTGATCCTTTTCCCATCAATGGAGAAGTCATGTCATGCAAACATGGCCAATTGGGGTACTCCATTTCTTTCTTTTTTTTTTTTAGAGATTTATTTATTTTTATTGGAAAGTCAGATATACAGAGAGAAGGAGAGACAGAGAGAAAGATCTTCCATCCATTGATTCACTCTCCAAGTGACCACAACGGCTGGAACTGAGCCAATCTGAAGCCAGGTGCTCTTCTGGTCTCCCATGCAAGTGCAGGGTCCCAAAGCTTTGGGCAATCCTCAACTGCTTTCCCAGGCCACAAGCAGGGAGCTGATGGGAAGCGGGGCTGCCAGGATTAGAACCGGTGACCATACAGGATCCTGGGGCGTTCAGGGCGAGGACTTTAACTATTACGCTATTGCACTGGGCCCGGGGTGCAACATTTCTACCAACAATGGACATATGTCCCAGTCTGCACTGATCTAAGCTCTCCCCATGTCACTTGCTAGAGTTGTCACAAAATACCACAATATGTGCACTTCTCACTGAATGTAAACCTTGAATTTCCTTTTGCCATCTTTACCCCCAAATGAGGATAATCTGTGTGAAAATGAAGTTAAAGTAAGAAAGTATCCTTATAATTCTATTGATGGAGTATTAAGAGTCCAAAATGTAATACTTATTTTCATCCAAATTCAGAATAAATTCAGAGAGAGACTTCAGGGGTTAGGTAACTGAAGAGAAAACAGCTGTATTACTGAGAAGCTGACTGAGCTCATGATTTTGGATTGCTGCCTGAAAGAACTGTCTAACACTCCACACCTTATTTTATCTGATTTATACCCAGTCAATTGCGTAGCTGTAATCTGTGGACCTTGCCCTGCATCGCAGATTGCTTAGCACAGGACAGGAACACAGACTGGAAGGCAGACAATCTGAATACACAAAATGAAAGGCACTGGGAAAGCAGAATCTTGCCCACATGTCAGTACCTTTCTCAAATCCCCAAGCTGGATCTCTCTCTTCCAAGCCATGGCCCATGTCTTGGTGAGCTGAGCTCCTACTAGACCTTAGATCTCATTAACCCCCTCTACAGACCCAGATAATGGTATGCAGGTTCTCCTCACGCTTACTCATTCTGAGACGGAAAAAATGGAAAGTAAGTGTTACTTAAAAATGTTTGAGCCCCTGGATCTAGCTACAAATTCAGCCAGCTGTACTAGTGATCTCCCTCTTGGTAACCCAGTCACTTAAGTTTCTGTCATTTAGAAGCCCAAAGTCTTGATTGGCACATATATTAACTATAGCGGCTACATCGATAAGGAAAACAATTTTGTTCTTATGCTATAAATGGCTTCCTTTGAGTACATATATTAGATTAACCCTCCTCCTGTTAATCTACTTCTAATCTCTAAAAGTAGCATCTTTTCTCATTGGCCTCTTGACTGACAGCAGTCATTATATGACACTGATAGTTATATCGTCATTGGTACTAAAATGTATTTTAGAGTGCTGAAATTTTCACTGTAGGAGAATCAAGATGGCAGAACAGGGTAAGGACATGTTTAAACAGATGCAGAAACATCAGTTAGTGTGAAACCGAGAGGGTGCATTGCAGGAAGAGGAGAGGAAGGAATGACAGCAGAGGGACACCTGGAGAACGACAGCACAGGAAAGCAGAGGATACAACGGTGTGGTGTTACAGGGACTGATACTCTATCAGCATTCTCAACTGCACTGGCAACCGGAACTTCACCAGTAACAAGGTGGGAAAGGGTGTTCACTGGGAGCTTAGGAGGTGAACCCAGACAAAGAACTCTCCTTCCTGCTGGTCTGCCTGATTTGACCAGCAGCAGAGACAGAACAGCAGATCCCAGACAGGCAGTGTGAGAACAGCCCAGGCCACCTCCTAGAGCTGAATCGGGTACCATTTTGTGTAGGGAGCAAAGGATACGGGACAGGACTGTGCATGCACTAAGCTGGGAGTAAACTCATTGCTGCCTCAGTAAGCTGCAACAACGTGGTATCCTACAAGTTTCACCCAAGATAGGTCCGAATAGCCCTCAGAAATGATGGCCAACAGATCAAGAACTCTAGTAGTGGCATATCAGATGCCATTTTGTACAGTGCAGCAAAGGTTTTAAAACTGAGAGGACAAAAGTGAGCTGCACATGTGTTGAGCTGGGAGCAAACTCACTGAGTTCAGTGCATTGGACTGGTCCCACAGGGAAAATAATACCAACTATGGCATCATACGGGTCAAAATAGGTCCACGCAGCCCTCAGACCTAACAGCCAATGGGTTCTGGCAAGATCAGTACTGCAGCAACCTAGCTATTTAGGATACTTGGTGGTCTCCTTAATTCTGGGATGTGGGGGAGCAGTGTGTTGGAACCGCCCCCACACGTTGGAACCGCCCCCACACGTATGAAAGGCCATCGCAAGATGGCGGCTGGCAGAGGCGGGGTTGGTCCCACCAGTAGGCAAACAGGAAGTCATGGGGATAGGCTGCTGCCCTCGCTGCAATTATGTCATTGCTACCAGCCTATCAGGTAGCACCAAGTGGACCCATGGGAAGAAGTGATTGGTGGAGAACTATATATAAGCAGCCTGCTTTCGGCAATAAAGGTTCGGGTTCTGATTGCAGTGGTGGTTCCTGTTTTTCCAGACCCTTGAGAGTGTGCCTTGTCATTTTAGTGTTGCTGCAGGTCGGCGACACTGGGAACTGCTCAAACCAAAGTGAGAGAAAGGTTGTACAGATAACAGTGCAACCTCAGCATGGAATCACAGGGGGTGGAGAGTGGTAAGACAGGAACTGGGGCTACTGAGACTAAGGTGGAAATCTAACATAAGAACCCAGGCCTGGGTCTGGCATAACAGCCTAGTGATTAACGTCCTCCCCTTGCACATGCTGGGATCCCATATGGGAGCCGGTTTTAATCCCTGCGGCCTGTTTCCCATTCAGCTCCCTGCTTATGTCCTGGGAAAGCAGTCGAGGATGGCCCAAAGCCTTGGGACCCTACACCTACGTGGGAGACCTGGAAGAGGCTCCTAGCTCCAGGCTCCTGGCTTTGGAATGGCTCAGCTCTGGCCATTGCAGTCATTTGGGGAATCAATCATTGGACAGAAGATCTTCTTCGTTGTCTCTCTTCCTGTCCGCAAGTCTGACTTTACAATAAAACTAAATAAATCTTAAAACAAAACAAAAAACCCAGACCTGGAACTTGCTAAAGGGAGTGACACAAGTGACTGCAAACAAAGAGCAGGGTACTAATTACAATAAATAAAATGAAATTGTAGGCCTATGGGTGACACAGCTTAGAAACCTGCCCTAAGTAGAAGAATCTGATAACCACAAGTACAATGACCAACAGCAAAAGAAGAGACAGAGGCACAATGAATATTACTGAAAACTCCCCTGCAAAGGAGCAAAAGCCTTTGCCAACCTTAGAGTTAATTCAGGAATACATGGAAAAAATGGGGGATACAGAATTAAAAACACTTGTTATAAAGCTTCTTATCAATTACAAGAGCACATAATACAGGAGTTCAAGGAATTTGAGGAATATGTCATACAGGAAATGAATCAAATTAAGGCAGATATATCAGAAATTAAGAATACAGCAGAACAAATTCCAAGTACAGTGGAAAGTCTCCAAAATAGAATGAAGCAAGCAGAAGAAACAATCTCAGAATTGAAAGATATTTCCTGTCACCAGAAGGAAGCAAACAAAACACTGGAAGCACAGCTGGGTCAAGCTAAAAAAAGTATTCAATAGGGCCCAGCGGCGTGGCCTAGCAGCTAAAGTCCTCGCCTTGAACGCCCCGGAATCCCATATGGGCGCCGCTTCTAATCCCAGCAGCTCCACTTCCCATCCAGCTCCCTGCTTGTGGCCTGGGAAAGCAGTCGAGGACGGCCCAATGCATTGGGACCCTACACCTGCGTGAGAGACCCAGAAGAGGTTCCTGGTTCCCGGTTTTGGATCGGCGCAGCACTGGCCTGTTGCGCCTCACTTGGGGAGTGAATCATCAGACGGAAGATCTTCCTCTCTGTCTCTCCTCCTCTGTGTATATCTGGCTGTAATAAAATGAATAAATCTTTAAAAAAAAAAAAACGTATTCAATAAATGAAAGACACTAATAAATCACCAAAATATAAGAGTTGTGGGAGTCCTAGAAGGTGCAGAAAGAGAAGCTGGGTTCAAAAATGTATTTAATGTAATAATAAGGGAAAATTTCCCTAATCTAGAGAAAAAATTGGGAAACAACCTCCAGGAGGGGCACAGAACTCCCAACAGGCTTGACCAAAAGTGATCTTCACCAAGACACGTGATCATCAAGCTCTCTTCAACTGAACATAAGGAAAAGATCCTTAAATATGCATGTGAAAAAAATCAATTGACATATAAATGAATGCCAGTTAAATTCACAGGAGATCTCTCACAGGAAACTCTACAGGCCAGAAGTGAATGGAGTGACATACTACACATTCTAAAAGCAAAAATAGTCGGCCCAGGATAACATACCCAGCAAAGTTTTCTTTTTTTTTCTGAAAATGAAATGAAATTCTTCCACAGTAAAGAAAGTGTAAAATGACAGAACCGAATTATCACCTATTTGTATTAACCCTGAACGTAAATGGCTTAAACTCATCAATCAAACACCATAGATTAGTAGACTGGATTAAAAATACAAAATCCATATCACACCAAGAAAGATCAGCAGAAAGTACATCTCATGGATTTTGATTTGTTTTTGTTAGTTTCATCTTTTCAAAACACTTTCTTCTCATTAAATTATTCAATGACTCATAGATCATACAGTAGCATCACTTTTTTCAAGAAGGTTCTTAATTATTTTTTTCATTTCTTCAGTGAAACATTAGTCATTCAGTAGCATGTTAGTCAACTTCATGGCATTTTTAATTTCTGTTTTTCATCCTGTTGATTATGTTTTGTGGTTTCTCATTTAAGGGAATGTGTAGTAACTGTGTAATGGAGACAATTTAACCTCATGGCGTTGTAAATTTCTATTTTTCTTCCTGTTGCTGATTTTGTATTGTGGCTTTTCATATAATGGGATATATACTAACTGTGTAATGGATATAATGCAGTATGTGAGGATACAATGCATTATGCATTTCTACTTCCAGATCAAAGATGGACTCTCAATGAAACTATGAACTGTACCTTGACAACAGGATGCTGGACTCTTTCCATTGTCCATGATGGGCATATGACTGTTCATGAAGAACTATACTACTGTACTATTATACGGAAACTCGGGGGGGGGGGACTTGGGGAGGGAGTAAGGGTAATCCCAGGGCCTATGGAACTATGTCATAAAATGATAATAATAATTTTAAAAAGAAGTAAAAAAATTAAATTTCACTGTTAAATATATTTATTATGCAAAGGTCAAAACTTTTTAATATATTGACCAGAGCTCCACCTCCCCCTAACCACAAAATATAATTTGTAAACATCCATTTTAAAGAAAAAAGCTTTAACAAAAGCAGTGAAATACAAGAATATCTGGATAGGAATCCAGAATTCTCCAAGATGTGAGAAGAGATACAAAATTCATGTAGCAGGGACATTGTTGTGGCATAGCGGGTAAAGCCAGTGTCTGAGATGCTGACAACCTATGTAGGCACTGGTTTGTGTCCTGGTTGCTCCACTTTCAATCCAGCTCACTACTAATGACCTAGGAAAAGCAGCAGAAGATGGTTGAAGTGCTTCGGCCCCTGTCACCCATGTGGGAGACTAGGAGGAAGCTCTCGGTTCCTGGCTTTGATCTGGCCTAGTCATAGCTATTGAGGCCATCTGGGGAATAATCAGTGGATGGAGGATCTGTGCTCTCCGTCTCTCTCTAACTCTTATTTTCCAGTGAATATATAAATACTTTTAAAAAGTTTACCTAACCGGGCTTGGCAGCGTGGCCTAGTGGCTAAGGTCCTCACCTTGATCCCATATGGCTGCTGGTTCTAATCCCGGCAGCTCCACTTCCTCTCTATCTTTCCTCCTCTCAGTATATCTGACTTTGTAATAAAAATAAAATAAATCTTTAAAAAAAAAAAAAGTTTACCTAACCACTTTAACCTGTAAATATTTTTTTAAAGTTGCAATGAACAGGGAGTTTTTTGAATAAATTTTAGTGGCTGGAAGGGGCAGAGGTATAACATGCTACGGTCATTATACACTCATCTCAGATGAATATATTTTTAAAACTGTATTCTCGGGCCCAGCGGCGTGGCCTAGCGGCTGAAGTCCTCGCCTTGAACGCCCCGGAATCCCATATGGGCGCCGCTTCTAATCCCAGCAGCTCCACTTCCCATCCAGCTCCCTGCTTGTGGCCTGGGAAAGCAGTCGAGGACGGCCCAATGCACTGGGACCCTGCACCCGCGTGGGAGACCTGGAGGAAGTTCCTGGTTCCAGGCTTCGGATCGGTGCAGCACTTGCCGTTGCACTCACTTGGGGAGTGAATCATAGGATGGAAGATCTTCCTCTCTGTCTCTCCTCCTCTCTGTATATCTGACTGTCCAATAAAAATAAATAAATCTTTTTTTTTTTAAAGATTTATTTTATTTTTATTACAAAGTCAGATATACTGAGAGGAGGAGAGATAGAGAGGAAGTGGAGCTGCCGGGATTAGAACCAGCGGCCATATGGGATCAAGGCGAGGGCCTTAGCCACCAGGCCACGCTGCCGAGCCCCATAAATAAATCTTCTTAAAAATACTGTATTATCTCTTAAAACATTGGTGAAAAAAGTCTAAAACATGATTTCTAACTTACATTTATTTCTTACCAAACTCTATTCAACATATGTAACCAAAGTTGCTGTGGTAAGGTATTTTAGATAGATATTTTTAGATGTGCTGCTAAAGTTGTTTTAGCTCATGGTAGAAGCAAGACAACAGCATTTGCTGCATCCCAAGATAACCAATGGGAAAAGCATAAAAGGCAAAAAGAAGTACCACATTTACAATTGTACAAATGGATATCAGATATTGATTGCTAGCTTTAGCAAGAAATGTGCATGTCCTAAAGGAAGACAATTAAATAACATTACAGAGAGCATAAAGAGGAGGAATGATGACAGTATAAGTTAACATCTCTGTGTCCTCCATGGTAGCTCGGTGCTCTCCCCGTTTCTTCCTTGCCTAGGAAGCAGAGCAACACTGAGGTAGCTCGTCAGGATCTTGCACCTGATCCAGGCTTGGGGTAATTTACTTAACTGTGTTCTGTTTTTTTTCAACTGTAAAACCAGAGGAGGGCCAATATGTATCAGGGTACTTTGAAAAATCTGTACAATGGACCCAACACGATGGCTCAGTAGCTGAATCCTCGCCTTACATCCACTGGGATCCCACAGGGGCACGAGTTCGAGTCCTGGCTGTTCCACTTCCCATCCAGCTCCCTGCTTGTGGCCTGGGGAAGCAGAAGAGGATAGCCCAAGGCCTTGGGATCCTATACCTGCATGGGAGACTCAGAAGGAGCTCCTGGCTCTGGATTAGCTCAGCTCTGGATTAGCTCAGCTTTGGCTGTTGCAGCCACTTGAGGAGTGAACCAGCAGAGAAAAGATCTTTCTCTGTCTCTCCTTCTCTCTGTAAATCTGTTTTTCCAATAACAAATTACAATAAATCTTTAAAAAGAAAGGTCTGTAGAAGAGTAGAATGAACTGATGCTTGTGTGAATGTAAAAAAAAAATTAAATTCATGCATACGATTTTCATAATATGAATTTTTTGAAGACCTATCCGCATGGCTTTCAAAATGATGTGCACAAAAATAAACTTGACTTTCACTTTCCACAAACTTTTTGAAGTCATCTTGTTCTTCATTTAATTATTATGAGATTTAAACAAAATACAAAGCCTGGCAACTAGCAAGCCCTTGCTGTACCTTGTTTTCACCATTTTCTATGGTTACCCACAGCACAGGCACCCTATTAATAATCATTTTACAGTAGAGGAAACTGATATTCTAAGAAGGTCTAACATCATCCAGCAAGTACGTGGCCAGGATTCATAGGCTGACCTACTTGACTCAAAATGTATTATGTCTGTGGTTTTAGATAAGAAAGCAATGGTAGAATTATCTTACAGTTCATCTGAAAGATAAACTGGTAAAATAATTTTTAAAATGGAGAAATAGCACAAATACTGGAAAGCAAATGGAAAAGGCAAGTCAGGCACTGTTGTTAAGGATGCAAATCAGTGGTGTAAGCACCATGGAAAAACAATATTAACAGTGCCTTAAAACAAACAACCCAACAAACAAAAACAGAACTATATTATCCAGCATTATTGGGTACATATTGAAAAGATGTGAAATCATTATGTTAATGTGATACCACCCCACCATGTTAACTGTAGCACTGCTCACAATAGTCAACAAATAGAACCAACCAAGAAGTCCATCATCAAATAAAGAACATGCAGTATACACATACATAATAAAATATTATTCATTCCCAGAAAAGAATGAAATCCTATCATTTTCAGCAAAATGGATGGGAAGACAATGTTAAATGAAATAAGCTATACACAAGAAAGACAAACATTGCACATCTCCCCTTGCGTGTGGAAGTTAAAACCACTCATCTAAACATATTACTGTGATTACTAGAGGCTTGCGGGTGGGGGAGGTAGGGGCATAGAGTTAGGGTAACAGGAACCAAAATAAAAGTTTTTAGTTTTATTTTAAACATTAACTTTCATGTTATTTGTAAGACACACACATACATACATAAACAGAGAGAGACACACAGAGAGAGAGAGAGAGAGAGAGAGAGAGAGAGAGAGAGACAGCTCTTCCATCCACTGATTCATTTTCCAAATGCCCACAACAACCAGAGCTGCACCAGCTGAAAGCCAGGAGCCAAGGATTCAATCCTGATTTCCCATATGGAGAACAGATAACCAAGTACTTGTGTGATCACCTACTGTTTCTTGAGTGTGCACTAGTAGGAAGCTGTATCAGAAGTGAAGTAGCCAGAACTTGAACCAGGTACTCTGATATTGGATGTGGGCATTCCAACAGTATGGTGACTGCTAACTCAAACAATGGTCCCAAATCAGACTTTGTTGTGGGAGTAAGGTCCTACTGTTCAAGAACACAGGGGGGTGACTCGGTTAACAATAATGTATTGTACATTTTGTAAGCAAATAGAAGGAAGGTGCTCAACGGCTATAACAATAAAGTAATGTCAACAAAGCAGAAATGTTGATTACCCCTATTTGGTCAGTTGACATTATATACATGTATTGAAATGTCACATTACCTTCCACACATATGTACAAGAATTGTTAACAAAAATAAAATGAGGGGTAATAAAGTACTCAGAATATTGAGGAAAAAATGGAGATAACTCATGTATCAAAATGTTATAAACATTTTAAAGTTAAAAAAAAAAATAAATGGTCTACACTTTGATTGTGGAAAGGGTTATATGACTGAACTCCTGACCACAAACTTTTTTTTAAACATTTTTTAAAAGATTTATTTTATTTTTATCACAAAGTCAGATATACAGAGAGGAGGAGAGAGAGAGAGAAAGATCTTCCATCCGCTGATTCACTCCCCAAGTGACTGCAATGGCCGGTGCTGTGCCGATCCAAAGCCAGGAGCCAGGAACTTCTTTCAGCTGACCACAAACTTTTTAAACTTAAATTTAAAAGAGGTAAACTAGGGCCAGTATTGTGGTACAGCATGTTGGGCCATTCCTATGACACCAGCATCCCATTTTAGTGCTGGCTGAAGTTCTGGCGGCTCCACTTTTATCCAGCTCCCTGATCATGTCCCTGGGGATACAGTGGAATGCTAACCAAGTGCCTGAGACCCTGGCACCCATGTGAGAGACATGAAAAGAGCTGCTATTCTCTGGCTTCAGTTCCAGTTCATTGAGAATGAACCAGCAAGTAGAAGACTGGAAAATCTCTGTGGATTCTGCCTTTTTTTTTTAGAGGTAAATTATGCTGCAACAAAAATTATACTGCATTAAAGATGATAATTTTAAAATCAACAAAACATAAATAAAAACAAGTATAGAGTGACAAGTTTTCTATAGGTCTAACCATGTAGCAATCATACACCTCCAGCCCAGCTATTCCAATCCTAGGTCTCTGCAAAAAATGAGTGCTTGGATCTCCCAAAGTGTTCACAGCTGCCTTGCTCATAACAATTTCAAACTGCAACCAATCCAAACTTCCATCCATCACAGAAAGGGCAAAAATATCATGGTGTTTCAGGAAATGAAAAACCCCACAGAAATGAACACAAATGAAGTATATATGCAACAGGGATAAACCCTAAGCATAATGTTGAATAGAAGCAGACTGACATAGAAGAAATATTCAAATATTCCCAATTATGAAAGCACAAAAAACAGGATAATCTTGTCAAAGTGATGAAAATTAAAATACTGTTTACTTAAGACTGACTACTGACCATTTAATTCAAAAATTCAAAATAAAAATATATAAAATAAAAAAAGATTGATTACTGGTAACTGGGAGGAGACATGGGGCAGCCTCGAGTGCTGGAAATGTTCTGTATCTTGATCCCAGTGTCAGTGACATGGGTGTGCAGGTAGGTAAAAATCTGTTGAGCTATATACTTGAGAAACATACTTTCAGGGGCCGGTGCAATGGTTCAACAAGCTAATCCTCCACCTTCAAGTGTTGGCAACCCTTATAGATATTGGTTCATGTCCCAGTTGCTTCACTTTCAATTCAGCTTCGCGCTTGGTAAAGCAGTGCAGGATGGCCAAAGACCTTGGGACCCTGTGCCCACATAGGAGACCCAGAAGAAGCGCCAGGCCCTGGCTTTGGATCAGTTCTGCTTTGGCCATTACGGTCATTTGCGGAGTGAACCAGCAAATTAAAGACTGATCTCTCTCTTTCTCTCTATAAATTTAATCTTTTTAAAATAACAAATGTATTTTCTTATATGTTATTTATATATAAAGATCCAATCTGAATTAATGAAATGAGCAATGAATCACAAAATCACAAAAGAAAAAGTCAGGTAACTTAACATAATGGACACATAGACACAGACCACCTTAATGATCAGATATATGCAACTGAAAAGGGTTTTTTTGTTTTGTTTTGTTTTGTTTTTAAAGATTTTATTATTATTGGAAAGCCAGATATACACAGAGGAGGAGACACAGAGAGGAAGATCTTCCATCCGATGTTTCACTCCCCAAGTGAGCCGCAACGGGCCGGTACTGCGCCGATCCGAAGCCAGGAACCAGGAACCTCTTCCGGGTCTCCCACGTGGGTGCAGGGTTCCAAAGCTTTGGGCCGTCCTCGACTGCTTTCCCAGGCCACAAACAGGGAGCTGGATGGGAAGTGGAGCTGCCGGGATTAGAACCAGCGCCCATATGGGATTCCGGGGCGTTGAAGTAGAGGACTTTAGCCGCTAGGCCATGCCGCTGGGCCCCGTTTTTTTTTTTTTTTTTTTTTTTTTGTAAGGCTTATTTATTTGTTTGAAAGGCAACATGACACACACACACAGAGAAAGAGGAGAGGGAGGGAGACAATGAGAGAGACAGGCAGAGAAACAAAGAATAAGAGAGATTTTTCAACTGCTAGTTCACTCCTCAAATACCTGCAGTAGCCAGGGGTAGCACAAGATGAAGCCAAGATCCTAGAAATCTATCCTGGTCTCCCACTGCTGCAGCAGGGAGCCAAGGACCCTACCATCATCTGCTCCCAGGTGCACAGCAATAGAAAGCTGGATGGGAATCAGAGGTGGCACTGGATCCCAGACATTCAGATATAGAATGCAGGAGTACCAAACGGCAGTGTACTCCACTGTGCCACAATATCATTCTCTGAAAATCCTTTTAAATTTGTAATATTTATAACTGAAGACGATAAAGAAGATTCTAAGATGAAACTCTATGAGCAATACGATTATCATGAAAGTTCTTAAATAAGAAACCAGTAAGAGAGAGGAGAGTAGGAGCAAGAAAGTGCCAAGCAAATGTGCAATTACAAGTGAAGTTTTATTCTCAGACTAATCCCATGACAGGTTTGGAGGTGTGACTGACACTGTATCCTTTAGTTGCTTCAAGGCAAGTAGTCTGGCATGTTACATTCTTCTGCTACTCTGGCTCCGGCCACTTGGTGTGTCCTGGGGGAAGAGTTGGGACATCAACTCCCTCCCATTCAGCTGTTGGCTCTCAAGGCATCTTGTATAAAGACCTTCTGTAATTCAAGAACTCATTTGTAAAGAAGGGGATGGCCCAATCTGATTAAGAGTCAGTGTACAGAAGCTGGGCCATATACATAGAAACACAAAGGGGACTTAGGGGAATAACCTAGAGAGTCCCTTAGATAAGACTGAAATAACCAACTGTGACAAAGTAGTGGGGAAATAAAGTCAGAAATGTGTGCCCTTTTCACAAATGACTTGATCTTTTGAATAACTTAGCAGAAGAGAGGTAAGGAAAATATATAGGCACAAAGGTGAGAGATTGATTTATTCAGAAAATATTCAGCTCCTACCCAAATCCTAGAATTTGATGAGTCATACATAAAGTCAGAAATGAATGCATGGTCTTTTCCTAAATGACTTGATCTTTTGAATAATTAGTAGAAGAGAAATAAGGACAATTTATAGGCACACAGGTGAGAGACTGATTTATTGAGACACTCAGCTCCTACCCAAATCCTAGAATTTGATGAGTCATGTATGTACTACAGTTGTATACTACTTGTATACACTGTATTTCACCAATTGTGAAATAACTGTATTTCACCAATTGTGAAATTGTTTATTCTCTCTGGCAGGCCTATACAGCTGCCTTTCATTTTTGACCTATTTTTCACAGACATCCATAGTCCCTTCTTTCCTTGATTTATTTATTGGATTCGAATTAAGCAATATCCCATAGCGCAACAGAGTCAAACAGAGTCAACTGTTCATCAGACGAGGAAACTGAGACCAGAAATGTTTAAGTCCTTGCTTCTGAATTTCAGCAACACATCACAATCACTTGCAGGAACTTTGTAAACTACTGCTTGGGGACAAGGGAGGAATTAAGTAACATTTCAGGTTCCCAGAGAACGAAACAAACGTTCACTCCTAAATCATTGGCTTATTTTTCATTTGTCCATCTATTAACTAAAATTTTTACAAGGATTCTGAAAAACACTGAGGATGTAACAGTGAATAAGCAATTGCAGTCCTGCTAGCCATCTGCAATATTATAGTTTAGGGGGCTGGCTTGGTGGCACATAGGCTAATCCTCTGCCCTGTGGTACTGGCACCTCATATGGTTATGAGTTCATGTCCTGACTGCTCTACTTCGTATCCAGCTGTCTGTTTATGGCCTGGGAAGGCAAGGAAGGATGGCCCAAGACCTTGCAACCCTGCACCCACTTAGGAAACTCAGAGGAAGATCCTGGTTCCCAGCATCAGATCAGCTCAGCTCCGGCCAATGCAACCATTTGGAGAATGAACCAATGGATGGAAGACCCCTTTATCTCTCTTTTCTCTGTAAAATATGCCTTTCAAATAAAAACAACTGTAAAAAGAAAAAGATTATAGTTTGGAAGAGGATTAGGACATGAATTGAGAGAAACAGGGTCTTGCAGTGTTCAGTTCCTGGGACACCATTCATTTTGTTCAGGGTTGGCAGTAAACTTGGAAAACATACAGACACTGAATAGATCATTCCTAAGGTAATTAAATCTTATAAAACTAGAGTTTCAGTACATTTTGGGAATTACAACGTCTTTCTTTACACATACACACACACACACACAGGGGAATTTGGTAATTTCGGCCACTGTCACTATTTTCTTATGAAGAAAATTATAACAGCCAACTTGTTATACACAACTTATATGTGTATATATCAAGCACTCTCTTCTAGTAAAACACTACAGAAGATCCTGGGAAGGATGATGTAGAGCTGTGCTCCTGATCAGTTGGTCTCAAATTCTAGAAATCAGATTAAACTCCTCACTGTGAGGTTTTTTTTTTTTTTTTATTTTACTAAAGCAAAGATAGTCCTGCAGGCAACTTGCCATAGGTTCAAAGTGATTTACAATTCAATCTTTATTACCCACCTTCCTTTACTGGTCCAGCAGAGGACTACAGCAAGGATTTTAAGATACAGCAGGCAGACATAGAGCTTTTGGTGAGGTCCAGCACATAAATTTTAAGGCCTTAGACAAATATTCCCCAAAGGCTAGTGTGATCCATCCATTTAAATCCTGTAGTTTATTACGTTATCTGGTGAGGGCAATGGATTTGCCCTTGCATGAAGATCAGAGAATTAGGGGTAGCTTCTGGAGTGGGAGAGTCCACAAGAGATGCGAGTATCCTAATCTTGATGTGCTTCTCTTTATATACATTACCAACATGCATTCATGCATGCGCGTGCACAAACACACACACACACACATACACAATTTGCCTTATAAAGCAGAGTTCCCTTTGTGTTTTTAAATATAATCTATTTTTTCAAATTGTCCTTATATTTTAAGGGACAAAATTCTAAAGAATAATTTAATCCCTATAATACTATTATAGATTCTTGCCTTTAGGATTCATTAAATTGTATGTTTTTCATATTTTTTAAAATATCTTCCATCTGCTGATTTACTCCTTAAGTGGCCTCAACAGTTGGAGCAGAGCTGATCTGAAGCCGGGAGCCAGGAGTTACTTCTGTGACTCCCATGCAGATGCACGGTCCCAAAACTTTGGGTCATTTTCCACTGTTTTCCCAGGCCATAAACAGGGAGCTGGATGGGATGTGGAGCAGCTATGACATGAACTATAAGAATAAAGGGGTGCTAGCACTTTAAAGTGGAGGATTAGCCAGCTGAACCATTGCATTGACCCCTGTTTATTATCTTTTAAAAAAAACATTTTTTTGAGTTCATAAAAATCCTCATGATGACCATGCTAATTTGCTTAAATTCACTTCCTTTATTTTCTTCCTTAGCAGCATTAATGATTTCATATTTTGGAGGGGGGAGTATCACTAGCAGTGGAGGTGACTAACTGTTACTGTCTGAGTATGTTGTAGTATGCATATTAATTGGGTATTCCTCAAAGGTCTTTTTGTTAAGGGCCCGGTCCTCAGGGTTCTACTGTAAGGAAGTGGTAGAACTTTTTGAATGTATGGCCTAGGAAGCAACCCAGTTCAATGAGGAAAAGCTCTAGGAAGGTAGTTCTCTTGTGAACTTGAGTTCCTGCAGAAGAGGATTGTTATACAAATCTGAGTTTGGGCCTGCTCACTCTGTCTGCTTCCTGGCTCATTATGCAATGCTCTGTTCTAGCATGAGACTCTGTCAGCAAGGATGCTAACACTAGAGACTGAACCAATGCAGCCAATCTGATCTTTTTTTTTTTTACATTTTATTATTATTGCTATCATTTTATGATACAGCTCCATATTCCCTTATCCCCTCCCCAACTCCCTCCCTCCCCACCTAGTTCCTCTATATCATTACTAACATATAGTTCTTCACACTCAGTCATATGTCCATCATTGCGGGCATGGACAATGGCAGAGAGTCCAGAATCCTATTGTCAAGATATAGTAAACAGTTTCATTGTAAGTCCATCTTTGTCTGGAAACCAGAAATGCATACCACACTGCATCCTCACATCTGGATGTTAGTCTCCATTTCACAGCTACTGTACATCCCCTTAAATGAAAAGTCATGATACAAAATCAACAATAGAAAGAAAAATAGAAATTTACAATGCCATGAAGTTAAATGACATGTTACTAGATATGACAGTCTCCATTACACAGCTACTATACATCCCCTTAAATGAAGAGCCACAAAACAAAATCAACATCCGGGAGAAAAAAGAAATTAACAACACCAAAAAGTTAAATAACATGCTGTTAAATGACTAATGTGTAGCTGAAGAAAGGAAAATCAAGAAACTTCTTGAAGAAAATGATGCCAATGCATGATCTACAAGTCACTGAATGATTTAATCAGAACAAAGTGTTTTGAAGAGATGAAACTAACAGAAAACAACAAAACCCATGCGATATAGTTTCCGCTGATTTTTGTTGAAGTATGTCTCCTCCAGACAATAAACAGATAGGTTTTGTTTTTTAATCCAGTCTACTAATCTATGGCGTTTTATTGAGCTTAAGCCATTTACATTTAGAGTTTAATATACATGGGTGTTAGAGAAGAGGAATAGCACCTACCAAAACCAAAGGCAAACGGGAAGAACAACCCAGTAAAATGACAACAGAAGACTAAACCAATGAACAACCCACACCTAAAATGACAGGACCAATCTGACCTTGAACTGTGAACCTCCACAACAAGACAAAATTGGCTTCTTCTCTATAAAATTAGCTTTCCCAAGTATTTCATTATAGCAATGAAAAACATGACAAATATAAATGTGTCCACCACAGTTCATGCATTAGAGACTTAATCCCTCAAACAACAATGTTGGGAAGAGTGATCTAATGAGAGGTGATTAGCTCATCATGGTTCTGCCCTCATTATCAAATCATTGCCATTATCATTACAGTGGGTTTCTTATAAGGGATCAATTCAGCCCCGTATTTTGCATCTTCTCTTTACCCTTATATCACAGTATAATGAAATCGCTAAAAAGACTTCAGTAGTTGTTGATCCTTGGATCTTGGACTTTCTAGCCTTCAGAATCCTGAGCCAATAAGGATTAGAAATTACCCAGTCTCAGGTGTTCTGTTACAGCAGCACACAAACACTATGACATTAAGTTTTGGATTTCAAAGTGTCTCCCTGAGGACAGCATAATGTCAACAAAGCAAGTAATTAAACTGAGTAGGTGCTGACTGTGGATGAAGAGTATACCAAGTTGTTAATACAGCAAGTCATTAAGTAGAGACTGCTAAACTCAATAAAGCATGATGTGCCCTGAATAAGCTATCATGGGATAATACAAAGTTGACTACATTTGGCATACTTTCAACCAGGGAAAAGGCAGGAGACAAAACAACCTTTCATAGTTGGAGAGCAGAAGACATCAAAAAATCCTTACGTCCAAGGTTTCTCTTTAAGGACACAACCAGCTGACCCCTTTGGGCCAGACATGTTTTCATTTTGATTTTCAGTTAATAACAATAGACATGTGCTCTCCCAGTTTATCCTTCTCTCTGTAACTGACTTTTAAATAACAAGTAAATCTTTTAGAACAATGCACACGTAAGTTGATTTTAGAATAGTTTACTCCAATGTTTTACGCCTCTCAATTGTTGAAATAAAGGTTATCCCAAATCTGAGGTCACTTTTCCTTAGAGAAGCTATCTGGCTTCTTGAAAGGAAATGCTTATCACCTTTCTCATTAAAAGCATGGAGCGCTTAGGCTTTGAAGACAGACTGCCATCATCCACTTGGCCCCAGTGCTTGTGATAGTACTACCAGTTACATAAGTCAGGTGACTACTTAGCATTAAGTGGGATAATAAATTTAACGCTCTTTCTCACTAAAGATGGATGATGAGTACCCAAAAATAGCAACAAGGAGTTGTTTGTATTAAATAGTTCCCATTTTTGAACATGGCAATTGAAACAATTATTCTTCTGGTAAACATTTTAAAAATTCAGATTCTTTTAAAGGTTTCTAATTAGCTCATTATTTGTCACGTCACTCTTGAGATATTACTATACACCCAAGAGTAAGACAATTTAAAAATAGCAATGACCTTGAATCATTCAAGACAAACTGTATATAATAAGCATATTGGAACTTTTAGATTTCAGCTATGATATTACTTTTTATTTTAAAGTCAACTTTAACATAAACAATGAGCAATTGACTAGTACAAAAAATACAATGGTGAGAGGGCCCAGTGCAGTGGATCAGTGGCTAAATTCTCACTTTGCAACCACCAGGATCCCATATGAGTGGCAGTTCATGTCCTGGCTACTCTACCTCCCATCAAGCTCCTTATTTGTGGCTTAGGAAAGCAGCAGAGGTTGGCCCAAAGTTTTGGCACCCTGCACGCATATGGGAGACCCAGAGGAACCTCCTGGCTTCAGAACAGCTCAGCTCCAGCTATTGAAGCCATTCAGGGAGTGAATCAGCAGATGGAAGATCTTTCTGTTTCACCTTCTCTCTGTAAATCTGCCTTTCTAATAAAATTATAAATAAATCTCAAAAAAAATACAGTAGTGAGAAGAGACAAAATTTTTGTTCTATCACTTTTATATTCTAGTGGGAAAATCAGGTATTATTCAGATTATCGTAAAGAATGTCAGCATAATTAACAAGTGAGATAAGTAGAAAAATAAAGGAAGTTTATATAAGTTAAATTGAACACTGACCTGACCAGACTTCTCTGAGGAAATGGTACTTGAACCAAGACCTCACGAGTCAGGAGCAACCACTGGGGTCAAGTGAAGAGGACAGATCGCTTCTGGGAGCAGCTATAGTGGGAACTGTTCTGCCTAAAGGGAATTTGGGGGGAAAGAGCATCCCACAGGAGAATCAGAAAGCAAGGCAGCCTGGCTAGGAAGAGAAGCAACGATAAGGATGGAGAAGGAAGCTGGTTCACTTCCTGCAGGCTCCTAAAGGCCATGTTAAGGACCGTCATCCCTTTTAGTGAAACCACACAGATTGTGAAGAACATGATCTGACCTGCATTTTTCAAGAGTGGTTCTGATTACAATGCAGGGGCTGAAAGAATAGCAGGGAGAGTCACTAAGAAACAACTGTTGAAGTCTAGGGGTGCCATACTGTGAACTAGGGTCTTTATGGTACAGATGGAAAGAAGGGGATACTCTAACATAGGCAGGACTGGATGATAAGAAGGTATGGTGCAAGGGAAGAAGGGGTTAGGCTGACCCTTAAGTTTCTTAAAAAAAAAAAAAAAAAGAAAAGAAAAGAAAGAAAGAAAGATTAATTGGCTTGAAAGAGTGTCTGGGAGAAAGGGAGGAGCGCAGACACACCCACCCAGATAGCTCATCTGCTATTAATTCCCTACATGCCTATAACAGCCAGTGCCAGGCCAGATCAAAGCTTGGAACTAGGAATTCTACCAAGATTTTCCACATGAGTGACAGGGACTCCATTTGTTGAACGATCACTAGTATCTAGGAGCTGTTTTAGCAGGGAGCTGGAACCAGGAGCAAAGGCTGGAATTGAAACCTGGCATTCTGATGCGATAGTGGCATCCCTGTAAATATCAAAACTACCAAGCCACATTCTGATAAAAAAAAAAAAAAGAACCATCTTAAAAAATTATTTTATTTCTTTGAAAAGCAGAGTTACAGAGAAAGGGGAGAAGAAGGAACAAGGGAGCAACGGAGAGAGAAGAGGAGAGGGAGGGAGAAAGGATGACAGAGAAAGAGAGAAAAAACAAGAATGCTTCCATCTGCTGGTTCACTCCCCAATGACTGCAAAAGCCTGGGCTGGGCCAGGCAGAAGTCAGGAATCAGAACCTTCATCTGGGTCTTGCATAGGGGCCCAAGTACTTGGGCATCTTACATTGCTTTGATTTGTGCATTAGCAGAAAGCTGAATGGGAAGTGAAGCAGCTAGACTTGAACTGGTGCCCATAAGGGTGCCCATTGCAGGCAGTGGCTTAACACTTTGTGCCACTATGCCAGTCCCCAGAAAATCAGTTTTAATACAATATAGATGTAAAAGAACAAAGAAAATGCAATAAGAAATGACAGCAATAACATTTTGAATCTAGGAAGTAAACGGACAAGTAGTAACTGAACTAGAATCCTAAGAAAGCTGATTCTTAAGTTTAGAGAAAACCAGTCTAATTTATAATATAGGGCCCTAAACAAGTTGGAGTGGCAAGTACCTTAGGAAATATGAGTAAGGGTGGTGCTGAAACAGGTTAAGTCCTTATAAAAGGCCTCACTCGTACTCTTTTTCAGCTGGGAGACTGCGTCTGCCTGTCTCATTTGGGTGACAGAAACTGAAGCACACTGGCTTGAGGTTACCATGAAAACGGTTATGATACTGAAAACTGAAGAATCAGTCTTAGTTCACAAACTGTATATTAACACTTGATCCATCTTCTTCCTTCAATTGACTCCAAGGCTATTAACCTGGCTTCAATGTTTTTCTCAGAGGCCTAGAAATATCCTCTGGGAAATGTAGCAGCTGAAGAGAAAAAAAAAATTGACATTGGTCCAATTATAGGCCTTTACCACATTATCCTGAAACAAAAGGAGCAGGGAGTCTATATGCACACAGTATATCCTCTTCTCAATACCTCATTCTAAAAATAAAACGACACAGAAAAGATCTGCCAGATATTTGAGGAAGTCTACCAATGAAAGGCAGAGATCAAGATAAACAGAACAAAACAACTTGAAGGAAATAAGCTTCCAGTAGAAAACTTGAAATAACAAAAACTATATTTTTTCTTCAGAGATAAGAGAAGATATGGGGGCCTGGCACAACAGCCTAGTGGCTAAATCCTCATCTTGTACACTCAGGATCCCATAAGGGTGCTGGTTTGGGTCCCAGCTGCTCCACTTCTCATCCAGTTCCTAACTTGTGGCTGGGAAACCAATAGAGGATGGCCCACAGCCTTGAGACCCTGCACCCACTTGGGAGACCTGGAAGAGGCTCTGTATCGCCTTCTCTCTGTAAATCTCTTTCCAATAAAATAAATAAATGTTTTTTTTTAAAAAGAAGCTATGATACCACAGCAGGATTATCTATAAAAGAAATATTTAATGAGCTCAAGAGAAATCCAGCCATTAGAAATACATTAGAAAGAAAAACATCAATATAAGGGCTAAAAGACAAAGTTAAGGCAGTCTGCTGGGAAGTAAAACAAACATAATAATGCAAGGATAGTAGAAATAATAGATATGAATTTTAAGGGGCAGTCCAGGTGGTTACCTAGGGCTTATATGTGATTTGAGTATGTCTCCCAACAATTTTATATGATAGATACTTGGCCCCCAATTTGGAGAGAGGTGGTAGAGTTTTTACAAAGCAGGGACTAATATACAGAAATCTACTAACAAAACTTGCTGGTGTAGATGTGGGGGAAAAAGCTCCAATGTTGGTGAGATGCAGTCTAGTGCAACTACTATAGAAGATGGAAGTCAGTACCGAGAGTGTTTACACAACTGAAAATTGATCTACCATGTGACCCTGCTATTCCCTCCTGAGAATATATCCAAATGAAATGTAATCTGCATATGAGAAAGCGACCTGCATCCCTTTATTTATAGCAGCACAATCCACAACATCAAAGACATGGGAACAATCCAGATGCCTCTAGAAAGAGGAATGGATAAAGAAAATGTGGCATATTTACTCCATGGAATACTACACATTCACTAAAGAAAAAAGGATGAAATTCTACCACTTGCAACAAAATAGTCCCAACTAGAGACATCATGCTCAATAAAATAAGCCAATTCCCAAAAGACAAATACCATATATTTTCTCTGATGTAAGAAAATCTTCATACAAAATACAGAATAAATAGATACATACATAAACAAATACATATAAATATCCTCACAGATGAACTGTATCATGGAGACTAGCATACCATGAAGATACGTTACAATATGCATCTCCACTCCTGAATAAAAAGAGGACTCTCACAAAACAGCTAAACATGCCTTAATTTTTTAAAATGATTTCTTAATTTTTATTGGAGACAAAGATCTACAGAGAGAAGGAGAGACAGAGTTCTCCACAAACTAGTTCACTGCCCAAGTGGCCACAACAGCTGGAGCTGAGTCAATCAGAAGCAAGGAGCCAGGAGTCTTTTCCGGGTCTCCCATGGCTACAGGGTCTTAAAGCTTTGGGCTATATGCTACTGCTTTCCAAAGCCATAACCAGGGAGTTGGATAGGAAGTAGAGCATCCAGGACAAGAACTGGCATCCATATGGGATCCCAGCACTTGAAAGGGGAGGATTATTCAATTGAGTCATTGTGCCAGGCCATACCTTGACAATTTGACTCTAGATTTTTTTTTTAAGATTTATTTGTTTTCATTGCAAAGTCATATATATATATATATGTGTATATATATGTATATATATATATATATATAGAAGGAGGGACAGAGAGGAAGATCTTCCATCCATTGATTCACTCCCCAAGTGACCGCAACAGCCGGTGCTGGAATGATCCGAAGCCAGGAGCCAAGAACTTCCTCCAGGTCTCCCACGTGAGTGCAGGGTCCCAAAGCTTTGGGCTGTCCTCCACTGCTTTCCCAGGCCACAAGCAAGGTGCTGGATAGGAAGTGGAGCTACCGAAATTAGAACCAGCGCCCAAATGGAATCCCAGCAAGTTCAAGTCAAGGACTTTAGCCGCTAGGCCTCCACGTCGGGCCCGATACTAGATTTTCTACCATTGCTTATACCTACAATGCCATGATTTACTTAAAAAGCAGAATGTTAAACTTGTAATTACTAAAGAACTTATACTACTGTAATATTATGGAGCAAAATGGTAGGAGGGGGAAATTGGGGATTAAGGAAGAGAAAAGCTAGGGGTGAATCACTCTACCTACAAAACTAATCATGGAAAATAATAACAACAACTAAAATTAAAAAAAAAATAGGTAAGGACTAGAGGAAGGTCCCCAAGGGTAGTATGTTTGGGAGGATTTAATGATGGTTCTCTAGAGACCCTGGAGAGCTCTCATCAGAGTGGGTTGTTGCAATTCGTGCACTCCCCTTACATGTGACTGGTTCCTTTTCCACTCCTCTGCTATGTTGTGACACAGTCAACAAGTCTCCACCAGAGGCTAAACAAATAGGGCCATCTGGTCTTGGACTCTCTGCTTCCAAAATGGGAGTTAAATAAACCTTCCTTCCTTCATTCATAGAAAGAAGGAGAGACAGAAATAAAGATCTTCTGCCTGCAGGTTCACTTCCCAAGCAGCCACAACAGTTGGAGCCAAGCAAATCCAAAGCCAAGAGAGTCTTCTAGGTCTCCCACGCGGGTGCAGGGTCCCAAGGCTTTGGGTTGTCCTCAACTGCCTTCTCAGGCCACAAGCAGGGAGCTGGATGTGGGAAGCGGGCCGCCAGGATTAGAACTAGTGCCCATGTGGGATTCTGGCACATGCAAGGCGAGAACTTCAAAAAAACTGAAAAAGACTCAAGAATCGTGAAACAGAATCTAAGAGCATAGAATGGTAAAGTGAACCCCCAGAATGATGATGAGGAACTCTCAGTCTCTTCACTAGAGCCAACACTACAGAGCACATGTAGGTTAGAGTGACTACCAGTAGAAGGTGAAATTCTTAGAGTTCCTCACACATTTGAATATACTGAAAGGAAATCTATTGAATAGAGAATTTGAATTAGTAATAAATATAAGTAAATTGGGCCCAGTGCGATTGCTCTGTTGTTAAATCCTTGTCTTATAAACACTGGGATCTCAGGTGGGTACTGGTTCGGGTTCCAGCTGCTCCATTTCCCATCCAGCTCCCTGCTTTTGGCCTGGGAAAGCAGTCAAGGAGACTGCCCAAAACCTTGGGACCCTGCACCCGTGTAGGAGACCTGGAAGAAGCTCCTGACTCCTGGCCTCGGATCAACTCAGCTCTGGCTGCTGCAGCCACTTAGAGAGTGAACCAGCAAATGGAAGAGCTTTATCTTTGTCTCTCCCTCTCTCTGTGAATCTGCCTTTTCAATAAAAATACATAAATCTTTAATGTATTAATTAAAACATAAATAAAATTAAGCAAACAACAATGAAAACACTCAACACAAAATTATAGGAAACCTAGGAGTTTGTGAAGGAATAGAGATCCCCTTGGATATATAACTTCAGACAAAATAAAAATATAAAGACTAGGGTTTGGATATGCATGACTGGGGAACATCCCAATTCCTAATACCTACTGATTGTGTAAATATTTTAACTTCTTTGAGAATCAGTTTTTCCTCCTAAAAAAGGAGCGCATTACCTACTTCCAGGGCAACTGAGAGGATCAGATAGACTCTGCAAACTTAGCTCCAGGCCTGGTCCACAATTTGGCCTTTTAGAGCTACTTTTTGCTTTGCTTCTTGTCAATCAGTGTTATTCACTCGGTCTTCCCTGATTCATTGCATTTCAATCAGAACAGCTTCCCAAATATTGTACTCAGTTCATTTAACTTGGGATTCTGAGTGCTCTCAAATACACTGCAAGATTATACCATCATCTGGCCGAGCGTCAAATCAGATCCAGCTTGATCTTATTTCTGTGTATATGATGGATTCTTGTAGAATATATTCGGAAATACAATTACCAAAAATGAAACGTTTCTCACATTTTCTTGTTTGAATTTCATAGTGGCATGTAGGGTTTTTTTAGGGGGTGGTGTCAGAAAAAAAAAAGTGCTTGTGTCATTTTTTTTCACAAGTGACCCTTCCATTATAAATTTATAATTTTTTTAAACAAAATCATTAATAGTCAAAGAATTGAGAAATGGAAGCCCGGCTAACAAATCAATGTATCACTCTAAAGACTGAATATTCATATCGGACAGTAAATATGAGAGGGAGGAGTGAACGTGGGTTCACTTTTGGTCCTTTTCTGTTCTCTTCTGCTGGCTGTCATGATGGCCGTGGAAGTGATTTTTGGCACAGAAATGGGATTATCACTAGAATTGAGACTGTGTTGGTGGCCATCTTGGATCTCCCAGAGTTAAGCCAGCTGGCCTGAGGAGGAGCTTCTACACTTCAACCATTCTGTTCCAGATTAAAACAATGTTAGGGCTGGGCTTACTTGTGCAAGCATGGCCCTATGTAGCAATTTATTGATTTTTTCTTTTTTAATGAGTGCCACCTATCTGGCAAGAGTAAGCACCAGCAATCCAGAAAGTACTGGAAGTATCAAATAACATGTGGTAAGCATCAAGACAACAATTCCTGACCTGGAGTTATAGATTAATGAGAAAGATTTTAATCAAGCTAACATACAAACAAATGCACATATGTTGAAACAGATCTGCTTTGAGTGTTGCAAATCAATATTTTCATTTAAATGAAATTTTCGTTTCGTCCATGCTAAATTTTTGCAATGCTATATGATAAATTTAGTTTAGTGATATATTTCTTAAGGCAAGTTTCTCATCTATAATGCATGAACTTGACTCTGTAATAGTCCACATATTTCCAAGTTCAAGGTGACAGCTTATTTTTCCTGTCCCAACAAAGCAACAGTTTGCAAATGAAGCAACTGAGACTCACGGCCTGTCTGAAAGTAACAAGAAGAATACAGCAAGGGTAGACCCAAACTCAACTTTCCTCATGCTAGACCTGGAGTTCCTTCTGCCACATAATCTGTAAGTGACAAACTCTCCAGGCTCAAATTCATAACATGAAAGTGTGAGGCATATAGTCTTTAAACACTCACCAGCCCCACCATTTTATGAATCACTGAGGGACAACATGAAACCTTGCTACATCACCAATTACTGAGTGCCAAAGAGACCACGTGAAAATCAAGTCCAGCTTACTTGCATGCAATTTCCATTCCCTGTCTTACTCATAAATAGTAAGGTAAAACTAGCTGTGGGTATTATTTTCACTTTTGCAATCACTTGGGAATTTTATCAAGGCTGAACAAGAGATTTGGAAACTCCCAATGCATTTCCCAAGAGGGTGAAGAGGTTGTGAAATTCAGAGGGCTCTAACCTTCCAGAGAGAATGGGCTCTGCGTGGGCAAGACAGATTGTTTCCAGTCATGTTCCTTGGTAATTCTCTGGAAATAATGTGGAGGCCATGGGAATTCCAGCCCAGCTGTGTGTTTCCAATGGCTATGGTGAGACATCCACAGGATTTCCTTCTCCTTTGGCCCCACTTTTACTCTGCAAGCTGTACTCTGCCCAGCTGGGGAAGTTATAAATGATAAGCACATTACAGTTCCCAGTGGGAGCTGCGAAGGCTGCCAATGTTAGTTTCAAACTGGATACACATCAAAGCAATAGGGGGAGATGGTCTTTTGCTTAACTGTTGGCTAAATTGTGTGCAATTAACCATGACTCACTTTTTCAGACATTGCACCTTCCTTGCCTACCCTTCACAGCAATTCATCAGAGGTCTAAAGCCTGAATGGTCGACTTTAGGCCTTGACAAACAATGCCTCTGAGAGAAAACTGTCACTCTGTGCTAGAAGACCCAGAATTAATCTCAAAAACATGAAAAGCAAATATGCCTGAAACTGGTTTCAGAGCCAATCATATCTTTAGAGCTGAGATCCCAAATAACTTTCATAGATACTTATAAAGAACCTTAAAGATGGTCTCATGCACTGATCAGAAGTGAATGCTGCATGAACCATTGAATAAAGTTAATTATTATCAATATATTACAGAATCAAAAATTCACTCGCTTTTGTTTTCCCAGATATTCACAAGGAGACTTGAAATTGTAGAGGAGCAACAATGACGATTATGTTCTAGGCACTGCTGTAGGCAAGCTAAGCTTTGGACCATGTTATCAGCCATGTCTTTTAGTGACCCTTCTTAGTAGCACTCTGTCTCTACTCCACAAGACATCTCCAGAGCTCTTTCTTCCCTCTCAGGAAATTTCATCCCATAAGGAACACGATAAAGTCTATTGAAATGGTGTGTAAAGACTGGTTCAATTCACCATGTACCCTCTTGCAGTGAGTGATACTTTCATTTTAGTAGCTCTCAGGACAAATGACAGACTCTAACATCAGGTTTTACATTGACAGAGAGTGAAAGGGGAAAGGCTGAGCTTCCCATGGATGCTGGCTGCAAATCTGAAACTAAAACTGGAAAGCTCTTAGCAGAGTGCTTGACACACAGTGAATGTTCTATAGTTGTTCGTAGTATTTTCAATGTAATTTTATCACACTGGTCCTATCACATAGCTCCTGAGGGCAGTGAGCAGAGGATAGCAGAATCTGCAGTCAATTGTTTAACTATTTGGAACTTGGACAGAGTACAATGGCTTCTTGATTCACACTGCAATGAGAAAGGAACTCTAGCTTTCCTGACTTGCTAAAGGGAGCCAGCTGAGACATGCTGGAAGTTACAATGTTAAAGACTCTAACAGGAAATGTTCACAAAGGTCTGGACATACAGAAGCTTCCACAGAAAAGCCAAAAAGCCTGTGACTTTGTGACTTTACTGAGACATCAGTTTGGATGGAAAAGAATCTGAGACAAGTCACTAAGTTGCTATGTTGCCAAGGACTGCTAACTGCCTGGTATGTCTCAACTTCCCCGCATTATCCTCAATTTGCTCCACATGCAATCAAATGGTGCTAGTACTGTATGTGTCTTCCCAATTTTTAGTTTTAATAATACCAGAAAAAACTCTTAACAAAATAATTGTTCTTAGCGAGGCAGTAGTTTTTGCATAAATTAGCTGCATGGATATATGCAGATTTCAGTGTGTGGTAGGAAAGAGTCTTTTATATTAAGCACACAAAAATTAAAGTTACTTTAGTATACTTAATAATTACCCTTATCCAGCACAAAACTTTTCTCGGATTGAAATAAAATGTTGGTGAAGATCAAAAGACAGCAATTTGTTCTACATTTTCCCTACATGCACAAAATAACATACATCCCATTTAAATATCACATTATTTACAATATTAAATAAGTGGACATAATTCATATTCTGTCAATAAGGGATAAATAAAACACAGTGAATCCCTCAATGCAATATTATAAAGACATTAAAAAACATGTAAGATCTCTAGAACTATAGAAAAGTTGCTAAGAGAAAAAATGTGAGAAAAGGGCCCAGAGCAGTAGCCTAATGCCTAAAGTCCTCACTTTATATGCACTGGGATTCCACATAGGCACCGGTTCTAATCCCGGCAGCTCCACTTCCCATCCAGCTCCCTGCTTGTGGCCTGGGAAAGCAGTCAAGGACGGCCCAAAGCCTTGAGACCTTGCACTCACATGGGAGACCTGGAAGAAGTTCCGGGCTCCTGGCTTTGGATTAACTCAGCTCTAGCTGTTGCAGCCAATTGGGGAGTGAATCAATGGGCAGATCTTCCTCTCTGTCTCTCTTCTTTCCAATAAAAATAAATCAAATCTTTTTACAAAGTGAGAAAAGCAAATTGCAAAAGAAATGTAAGAGGGAAAGAATATGTATATACAGATATATATCGTGAAGATAGAAACTATCTTTGGAATTCTAGACAACAAGGGTAGTAACTTTGGTGGCAGCAAGCAATGGGGAACTTGGTGACCGGGGAACGCAACGGGAAGCACAGAAATCTCGCTATACATATATGTATGCATGTTTGAGTTGTTCATCTAGTGCATGTGCTTTCCACTCAAAAAGTGATTTCTCAAAATTTTTTTTAATACAAAAGGAAGAAATAAAGAAAAGGCAGTAATCCACAGGGTAAGAATGATGTATGGGAAATAGGTCTATCAATGGAATGGAGACACACTTGAATCTTGCGAATTTCCGAAGTTTTAAAAATATCTTTTAGAAATGTCAAACAACTACTGTATTTGTGCCATTTATGATGAACTGAATCTGGGAATGTTCTGCTAATAAAGTGAATAATAAAGGTAAGTTATATTGTTTACTTAGTATTTTATACTATTTTTAATAGATCCTTCATCAAAAAATAGTGACTACAGTGACAGACTTGACAACACCTTCTGATGCCACCCATTAGATTAAATGCCACGGTACTGAGTTGTTGGCTTGCTCCAGATTTGTTAAACCTATCACAGCAGTCCCCTTTCCTCTGCCAATGTTTAATTGGTTCAAGGATGGCAGCCAAGGTGAAGCTACAAAAGGAAATAGGTTGCAACTAAGGAAATATGGTTAAAATATGGACTTTAATGATTCATACTCATATATCAATTCATTTTTTATAACAAATGCTCCACACTAGATACTGATAATAGGGGATACTGAGTTAACGATATGTTGGGAAGTCTGTATTATTTTTGCAATTTTTTCCATTAATCTAAAAATATCCCAAAATTTTGAAAATAGCCTTACATAAAAAAAAAACAGAATAAAATTAAGGGTGTCCATTGTCAAGCCTTTTCAAATTAAGAAATTTTTTACATTTGAAAAGTCATATTTTTTCATTTTCTGCTCTATAATTAAGCTATTCACAATTTTGTTTTTGTAAATTGCTTTACACTTTACCCAGAATTGTTTCTTTCCCTTTTTAAAATGTTTTTTTAATTGTTATTGCCATTTTAATTTGGAAAATAAATGCTTGGCTCACAGGGCCTACCTAATCACCTTGAGTTAGCATCCAGTTTGTTGCTTTGTTCCAAAATGTCAGTGTTCTTAGCTTTATTTTGTCCCCTTGCTATAAAAACAAGAACACAATTGATAAAAGGCATACAAACACTTTTCATTAAATTCACTTTTTTAAGAAAAAAAAAAGACTTATTTTTATTTGAAAAGCCAAATAAACAGGGAGGAGAGACAAAGAGAAAAAGATCTTCTTTCTACTGGTTTACTCCACAAATGGCTACAGTGCCCAATGCTGAACTGTGGCAAAGCCAGCAGCCAGGAATGGACACAAGGTTCTAACGTTTTCAGCCATCCTCCACTATTTTCCCAGGCCACAAGCAGGGAGCTAGACTGGAAGTGGTGCAGCTGGGGCCTGTATGAGATGTTGGCACTTGAAGGTGGAGGATTAGACTGCTGAGCAATGCAACCATTCCTAAATTCACTAATTTAAATCCATTTAATGCCTGAAAGATACTGATAACATGATGTAGAAGAGAGGCTGGTTATTTAACTTCTCAAGTGAATATTCTTTATTTACCTAGCTTTGGGATTAATGTGAGCGCTAGTCCTAATTTTTTTTCTTTTTATTTCATAAGAGTTTAGACAATTGGCTATGTCAGGTCATTCAGATATGACCAGACCTCTATAAAAGACACATACTAATCATATTCAGAATGTCATGATGTCCAAATTCTGAATGTCAAACAATTCATTTATCATTTGGATACATTTTTACAGCAAATATATTATCTCTATTTTTATTCCTACATGTTTGCAGTTATCATGAAACTTAGGGAATGGTATTGGAGATGAGATTTCTTGGCAGATAACAGGTCAGGGCATGGGGAATTGACTCATTTAAACAAACACTGCTTCCAGGCTGGGACAGTCAGCAGATCCCCTTGCAGCTAGATGACGTAAGGCTTCCCAGGGACTGTCAGACATTGAATAGCTCTTCTTGGGACAGCACAGGGTACTGGCAGCAAAGGTTCTGTTCCAGTAGCTGGTACACTCTGTTTTGGAGTGTCAGATAGTAAATATTTTCGGCTCTGTGAACCATGTGGTCTGTGTCACAACTACTCAGTTTTGTTCCTGCAGCTGGAAAGCAACCTTAGGTAACAGGGCAAACAGGTTTGGGGCCATCATTTTCTAACTTCTGCTTTTGAACTGAATCTCCAAGCAGATGACTCTATTCAAGGGATGAAATCCAGTAAAGCTATTTGCACCTTGGAAAGTGATATCATGGTCTTCCATGTCGAGTGGTAGAGACACAGACTCTACCAGGGCCAGGGAAACACAGTTGGAAACTCAATGGTTCTCAACAATAGCTGTGTGGTCAGGAGCCTCCTTCTCCACAATTCATTCTGCCATTACTGGAATGATAATGATGACTCCTACTATAAAAAAGTGTTCCAGCAATTAAAGAGAATGTAGGACTGGTGCTATGACTCAATAGACTAATCCTCCACCTTCAAGCACCAGCATCCCATATGGGCACTGCTTCATATCCCAGTGACTCCACTTCTGATCTAGCTCCCTGCTTGTGGCCTGGAAAAGCAGCAGAGAATGGCCGAAACCTTGGGACCCTGCATCAATGTAGGAGACAAAAAAGAAGCTCCTAGTTCCTGGTTCTAGACTGGCTTAGCTCCAGATGATGTGGCCACTTGGGGACTGAACCAGCAGATGGAAGATCTTTCTCTCTGTTTCTCCTCCCCTGTATAAATTTGACTTTCTAATAAAAATAAATATTTTTTAAATGCTCAAAAAATTTTAGTTTCCTTCTTCTACACTATCCTCTTTTACCCATACAAGCGGACTGAGCCACAGTCCAATCTTAACAATGCAAATTTGAAAACCCTTTCTCAGATAATTCATCTTAAACACACAACATAAACTGCAACGAGGTTCAACTTCAGAGGATGCAATTTAAAAAAAAATTATCCTTAGTTTCTGCAAATCCATTTTGCATATTCTTTTGCAATCTCCTGCATGTTAGCAACCTCAATCATAAACAACTGCCATCAAAGCATTTAACTAACAGCCTCAATTCTGACAACACTCAGGGCAGTAAAGGAAACCTATAAAATACACAACAAAAGTTTAAAAGATACCTACTCAAAAGAGATCTCACAGAAAGAGTAATAAAAGTAGATTTTATTGGATGTTTGCTATGACTGTGTCTAAGCTTTCCAGAATTTATTTATTACAAAATTGCTTAGGGAGCTCATTCTTAGCGGTGTAACCAGCGAACTGTGACAATAATACTTCTTAATATTATTCCCCTCTGAAGAGTTTAATTAAAAATATACATATATGAAGCAATAGTGTAGGAAATATTCCCATAGCAGTATAAATCTTTGTTATGTTTACTAGTATAAATACACTCTATGACAAATAACTGAGACTGTTTAGCATCAGTGTTTTATACTTCGAGAATATTTTAACTTCTATCATATTTTTCAACAGAGAAATTATTACCATCAACCTTAACATTATCTATAACATGTATGAAGCAGTAATATCTTCAAAGAAATAGTACAGTATAAATATGCAGCATAATTCTGGGGAACAGTAGTTATCTCCATAACTAACAATATTGTTTGAGTCATGAGAACTGAGAACTAGATGTTTTAGTTAAGGAGACATGTCCTTCTTTCTTGGTTCATTCACTCAATACACATTTTTTAAAAAGATTTATTTGTTTCACTTGGAAAGAGTTACACAGAAAGACAGACAGATCTTCCATTTGCTGGTTCACTCCCCAAAATGGCTTCATTGGTCAGAGCTGAGCTCATCCGAAACTGAGTCAGGAGCTTCCTCCAGATCCCCTAACTCAATATACATTTGTTAAAGATTTACCCAGTGTAAGGCAGAGTGGCTCTGTAGCCTAGGTTAATCCTCAATCTGTAGTGCTGGCATCCCATATTGATGTGGATTATGATCTTGTTATTCCACTACTTCACCGCTCCCTGCTAATGGCCTGGAAAAGTAGCAAACGATAACCCCAAGTGTTGAGTCCCACATGGGAGCCCCAGAAGAAGCTCTTGACTCCCAGTTTTGTACTGGCCCATGTCAAGCCATTGTAGCCAAGAGGGGAATGAAAAAGCAGATGAAAGACGTCTGTCTGTCCCTCTCTCTCTGTAACCCTTTCAAGTTAAATAAATACATCTTTTAAAAAGAGAATTATGTGTGTAAGCTCTATGTTAAGTTCTAGGAACATAATTTGTTCAGAAACAAATACATAAACAGAACATAATTACAAACAGGTTTTATCACTGTTGCTACAGAAATACATACCAAGATCTCAGAGAGGAGGGCAGAGGGAAGGATTCATTCTAAAAGGCCAGACAAGCATGTGGGGAGAGCAGTGACCAGAATGCTTGACAGGGGCTGGTGTTGTGGCACCGCAGCTAAAACTGCCACCTGTAATGACAGCATTCTATATGGGAACTAGCTCATGTCCTGCCTGCTCCACTTCTGATCCATCTCCCAGATAATGGCCTGGGGAAAACAGTGGAACATGGTCCCATGTGTTTGAATGTCTGCCACCCATATAGGAAACCCAGATAGAGCTTCTGGTCCCTGGCTTTGGCCTAGTTCAGACCAGCTTATTGATGGCACTTGGGGAGTAAATTAGCAAATATAAGATTTTCTCTCTACCTATGTCTGCAGGTGAAAAGAAACAAACAAAGAGAGAAGGAAAGAGAGAGAGAGAGAGAAAGAGAAAGGAAGAAATAAAGGAAGAAAGGAAGGAAGGAATGAAGGAAGGAAGGAATAGAAAAAGAAAGAAAAGAAGGAAGGGAGAAAAAGATTCCAAAACGGAAATGACACTGAAGCTGAGTATGGAAGCTCTTCATGGCTTTTGTTTTTGTGTTTTTGAAAATAACAAGACTAGGGATTCTACACAGAATTTATAGTTAGAGAAGACTAAGGGTGTACTTTGCATCTGATGGTATGTGGTGTAAGTAGTTTGATGTGGCTGGATGTGGTTTCTCAGGTGGACATAAGGAATTTCATGCCATACTGCAAATCTTCTTTCATTCAGTTCATCAGTGACCTCTTGGTTGCCATGCTAATTTTTCTCTACAAAGTCTATTTTTAATGATAGAAAACCTCTATGTATCAGTGAGGTGTCTTCAGGTTTAGCCTCTTGCCTTGGGGTGACTGGAAGCTACTATAAGGATGAGAGTAACTTAGGAAGCAAGAACAATAGCAAACATTTTAATAAAACTATCAGGTCTGATGTAGAACCTGACCACTGTTCACCCACTACCAGGATCACCAAGCATCTGACAGACCAAGAATATTACCAATATTGGCATCACTTAGAAGGGTATGTGTTTCTTCTGCACAAGTTGTCTTCCACACACTTAACTGACTCCTTTCTATGCTTCTTCCTCCTGCTCTTACTTGCTTGCTCTCTGGCTACTTCTCAGCTCATCAGCCTCCTGGTTTCTATTATTGCTGCCAGCAACTCAAAAGTAAGCTTAGTTTCTGCTTCGTTGCTTGGTCCTACTCCACTCTGCTCAATACTTCCCTTTTTGGGTTCTTCTGTGTAGAACATAGCTAACAGCAGGCCCAACACTGTTATAAGATCTGCTTACAAGGTTGCCACAGACTGCCATCTTGGAAACTTAGGGGTCTGAGCATTCCCTGATAAGAGTGGTCCATTGTATCTAAACCGCACAAACAACATGATTTATACTAAACACCTGCTTGTTTTCCAGCAGGCAGGAACGTTGATATGTGCCAGGAAGGAGGTATCCACATTACAGACCTCTATAAAAAACATGGACACTGAGTTTGCAATGGGCTTTCCTGAAAGGTTGCATCTGGGGAGTTATAAATAGTTGCTCGACTCCACTGGGAGATGACTCTTGGAAGCTCGCACTTGGTTTCCTCCAGACATTGTCCTGTATGTCTTTCTTCTCTATTGAGTTTGCTCTGTATCCTATTGCTATATGTGATAAGCAGGGTCCCAAGGCTTTGGGCTGTCCTTAACTGCCCTCCCAGGCCACAAGCAGGGAGCTGGATGGCTAGCAGGGCCTCCAGGATTAAAATCAGCGTTCATATGGGATCCTGGCATGTGCAAGGTGATGATTTTAGCCAATAGGCTACTGCTCCGGGCCCGATTCCTTGTTGTACCTTAAAAATTCCTAGAATACACTTGCATCAAGACCTTTGTCCTTAGGTTTCCTTTTGCATATGTGTTTTCTCCCAGATATTTACACAATTTGTTCTCTCACTTCTTTCATGTTTCAATATCTAATCTCTTGCTGAAACAGTACCACTGATTTTCAGCTGGGCATGTGGCTACTAGAAAAAAGTATACTTCCAACTTGTTGATAGGCATAGCAACATGATTAAATGCAAACCAATGAAAAATAAGTGGAAGTTGGACATGCAAGTTTTGGAAGCATTCTTAATATTGGAATGAGTTCTGTTTTTCCCTCCTCCTTTCCTTTTTTTTTTTTAAGATTTATTTATTTTATTGGAAAGGCAGATGTATAGGGAGGAGGAGAGACAGAGAGGAAGATCTGCCATCAGATGATTCACTCCCCAAGTGGCCGCAATGGCAGGTGCTGTGCTGATCCGAAGCCAGGAGCCCAGAACTTCTTTCCGGGTTTCCCACGCAGGTGCAGGGTCCCAAAGCTCTGGGCCGTCCTTGACTGATTTTCCCAGGCCACAGCAGGGAGCTGGATGGGAAGTGGAGCTGCCAGGATTAGATCCGGTGCCCATATGGCATCCCGGCGCATTCAAGGCGAGGACCTTAACCATTACACTATCATGCCGGGCCCCCTCCTTCTTTTCTTCATGTTGAATCAAATGATATGTAATACTTGGATCTTCCATAGCTGCCTTAAGCCACAAAAATGAAGATACAGTCAATGTGTAATAAGACAGAAGGAGCTTGAAAATGTGGATACTGATTCCAGTCTTTGAGAACCTATCTCTGAATTCTGCCAAGAGACGGAAAAGAACGTCCAAGACTTTTAAAACTCATCATTTGGGGTTTTCTCTCACTTTAAGTTGGATATACTACTAAGTAACACAAACATTTTCTGCCTAGATTTACTTTTTTTTATTATTGGAAAGGCAGATTTACAGAGAGAAGGAGAGACAAAGAAGATCTTTCATCTGCTGGTTCACTCCCCAAATGGCTGCAAAAGCTGGAGCTGAGCCAATCCAAAGCAGGAGCCAGGAGCGTCTTCTGGATTTCTCATGTGAGCCCAGGTTCCCAAAGGTTTGGGCCATCCTCCACTGCTTTACCAGGCCACAAGCAAGGAGCTAGATGGGAAGTGGAGCCAGGACATGAACCAGCACCCATACGGGATGCTGGCATTTAAAGGCAAAGGATTAGCCAATTAACAGGATATCATGGCCAGTCCCAGGTTTTCACTTTAAATAAAGGCAGGCATGAAAGCAAGGCAAGTAAAATGTGAGCCTATAACATACATAAACTGGGAAAGAAATTACAGTAATGATTCCTGAAATCAAACAATATGCTCTTAAGCAAAGTGATGCACTTAAGTCTCAGCTAGACTTCTGACTGGCTATGACCAAGAAAATGTGATAAAAGTGACTTTACGCTAGCTCTAGTGTGTAGGTTTAGAAGATCCTGAAGCTTCTACTAGTCACTCTCTTGAAATCACAGAGCATGGAAACCCATTGTAGCTGTCTAGGGGACAGGACACTGTGTGGAAAACAACAGAGCTATCATAGTCCAGAGCCAGCACCCATCATCCAACATGAGACTAAGGCCTTCTTAGGCCTATAAGCCAGAAGAGGCTTCAGATGACCCACATGAATGCAGGCAGACCAGATAATCAAAAGGCACACTCAGATGATTGGCCAACAGAACACTTAGCAAGGTTCTTACGCAGCAAGATGTGAAATTTAATCTGAGCAAATATTTGTGTCATGTGACAGAAGCTTAAAACAAGGGAAAAATGTAAATTAAAAGCAACTTAATTAGGTTTGTTAACTATTAGAGAAAATATATAATCTTCAGCTCAAATGAGAAACACAGATATTCAATAATTATTATAAATACTAAGAAGCTGGTAACATAGAGTAGCAGAAGCAGCACTGGATGAAAAGGTGGCAGGCCTTAATTACGGTCTTCTTGTCACTGAATAGTTTCCTGACCTTAAATCTGCTGCCTGGTCTTACTGTATCTCATTGACAGTGTCATCAGCATATTATTCCATTGTTCCCGCATGTATTCATTCAACAAACACTAATAACTCCTAAATGTTGGGAACTAGTGTCATGAGCAGAGATATAAGAGGTTTTAACCTCCTACTGAGGCATTTTTATAAAACCTGCTTCTAATCAATGTATTTTTATAATTAGCAAAAGCAAAAAAGGTGTTACTATGGGTTAGAATTATAGATGCCCTAACCTGTGATACTTTAGAATGTGACTATATTTAGAGAGATGACCTACTGAAGTGAGGCTCATTAGGGTATGTCCTAACCCAGCATGATTATTGGATTTACTTGAACACATGCAGCAATGTCAGGATCCACAACGAAAAGACCATGTGAGGACACAGAGGGAAGGCACTCAGAAGCAAGCAAACTAGAAAGGTCTGAAAAAACAAGTCTCATTGATCTTGGGTTTCTACCCTCCGGAACTATGAGAAACGTTCAAGTCACCCAGTCTTTTGCATTTTGTTTTCACAGCCCTAGTAGACTAATGAAGGTATTTTCATACTGAAAAAGAGACCATGCCTGCAGTGAGTAAAAGATCCTTGGTTTTTTTTTGTTTGCTCCATTTCTCTAATATTAATTTTTATTCAAAAGACAGATTTACAGAGAGGTAAGAAGAGACAGAGAGGAATTCTCCATCCATTGATTTATTCCCCCAAACAGCTACAACAGCCAAAGCGGAGCCAATCTGACCAGGAACCTAGGCCTCCTCAAGATATCCCACATGGGTGAGGAAGCCTAAGGACCTGGGATATCCTTCACTGTCCTGTGTGCATCAACAAGGAGCTGGATTAGAAGTGAAGCACTCGGGACCCAAACTGGTGCTTATAAGTGATGTTGGCACCACAAACAGAAGCTTAACCTACCATGCCATGGTGCCAGCTCCAAGTGCCTTATTCTTGAAACAAAAATGTTCAAGTAGAAGAAAAGACACATTAATTTTTAATACAACAATGGTCTAGATTTCTACATATTCATACCAATTAGGTTCAGCCCCTTAGGAAGCAAATGCATCATTATAAAGAAATGCGTATACAGGTTACATGAAGGATGATTTTCAATATATTATACACAAAATTATTGTGTAATCGAATCAATATTTAAACAGCAAGGTAAAATAGAACTAAAATATTAGGAAATATAAAAGTTTTAGGGGCCCACAATACAGTATAGCAGATTAAGTCCCCTAAGGGCTCCGTTTGAATCCTGACTAGCCCACATCCCAGGTAATACACCTGGGAAACCAGCAGAAGATGGCCAAAATCTGTGAGCCCCTATGCCCACAGGTGGGACCTGGCAGAAGCTCCTAGCGTCCTGGGTTCAGACTAGTCCAGCTCCAATTGTTGCAGTCATTTGGGAGTGAACCAATGGATGGAAGTTTTTTCTCTCTCATTTTCTCTTTCTCTCTCTTCCTCCTTCCCCCCGCCCCTTTAATCCTGCCTTCTCGATAAATCAGCAAATATTAAAAGCACATAATATGGAAATAATTATGACTAAAGCATAAACAATGAACTCTTTATTTTTTCTACGATTTATTTATTTTTATTGGAAAGCCAGATATACAGAGAGGAGGAGAGACAGATAGGAAGATCTTCCATCCATTCATTCACTCCTCAGGTGACCACAATGGCTAGAGCTGAGCCTAGCAGAAGCCAGGAGCCTCTTCCGGGTCTCCCACATGGGTGCAGGGTCCCAAGGCTTTGGGCTGTCCTCTACTGCTTTTCCCAGGCCACAAGCAGGGAGCTGAATGGTAAGCAGAACTGCTGGGACCTGAACCGCTGCTTATATGGTACCCCATCCTACCAGGCGAGGACTTTAGTCTCTAGACTACTGTGCTGGGCCCTGAACCCTTGATTTTAATGGCAATAAAGATGTGTATGAAATATTTAGTGTAGAGAATGAAAACAAAGCTACTAAAATTTTATAAAAATGAATCTAATGTAATATGATGAGTGCAACGATAGGACCACATAAGGAACATTTAGAGAATCCAGAGTTAGGGAAATCTAACTAGTCATAGAGGACATGATTAGGGAAGCCAAAGTTTAGGAAACTGTTGTGGAGGTGAAGTACCACCTTCAGGAGTCAGGAAGCAACAGGGGCAACAGCTGTCCTGCCTGCTGGCCTCTCCGCTGAGGCTCTGGCCGAGGCTGTCGTCAGGAGCACCAGTTCCCAAACACAGGCTTCTAGCACCGGTTAAGCAGCTAATACAAACACACATTTCAACTGGGGAATGGGTATACCAATGTAGTATTGCTGATATTCTATTTTACGTTGAAAAATGTATCTTTAGAGGTCATCTATCATCATTACCATTTCATTAAAGATACTGTAATATAAATAGGAAGCACATTATGTCATAATACAAGAAAATCCCACACACAGAATAAAGCAAGCCTTTAAGTCTTATATTCCCTTATCATCCTTGGTTTTGGCACTGCACCTACATTAGTAGTTTTAGGTATTTAGGGGCCAGCCATGATAGTTTCAAGTAAATTGTCACGAGCTATTAAAAAATACAAAACTGCACTTGGTTTTTTGATATGGTAGACTTTTAGTATCTTCTCCAAACCCATGCTTGCTTTTTTCCCATAGAAACCAAAATCAGGGGGCCCAGGGGACTCTAGCAGCTAAAAGTCCTCATTTTGAACATGCCAGGATCCCATATGGGTGCTGGTTCTAATCTTGGCGGCCCCACTTCCCATCCAGCTCCCTGCTTGTGGCCTGGGAAAAGCAGTAGAGGACAGCCCAAAGCCTTGGAACCCTGCACCCATGTGGGAGACCCGGAAGAGGCTCCTGGCTTCTGCTAGGCTCAGCTCTAGCCATTGTGATCACCTGAGGAGTGAATCATCTGATGGAAGACCTTCCTATCTGTCTCTCCTCCTCTCTGTATATCTGACCTTGCGATAAAAATAAACATATTTTTTAAAAAGGAACCAAAATCAGGTACATGATTGGTTCAGCTACAGACTACAGCTTTAGCCTTTTTCCTAGGTAGAGGTGGCTAAGTTTCACTTAATGGGATGTAAATTAAAATTAGTGGATCACCAGTTGTAAGTAAACTGCTTGTCCTGAACTTCCTCTTTCAAGGGTAACAACACTGAATCGGACCACCCTCCAACTTTAACCATGAGGATGAGGACATCATCCTAGGGGAAGGACTATAACTCCTTGAGTGGTGGCATGCAAGAGACATTCCTGATGAACCTGCACTGCTCACCATGTGGAAGAAAAGGAACTGCCAAGACAGTTACCTTTTTTGTTTCAAGATTTGTCTTATTTATTTGAAAGGTAGAGATAGAAAGAGAGAGACAGAGGTCTGACATACCAATTCACTCCACCAATGGCTGTACAATCCTGGGCCAGGCTGAAGCTGGGAGCCCAGAGCTTCACCCAGGCCTTCCATGTATGTGCAGGGACTCAAGCACTTGGGCCATCTTTCATGGCTTTCCCAGACACACTGCTAGTTGGCTGGATCCATATGGGATGCTGGCTTCACCACTAGGTCACAGTGTCAGCCCCTTTTACCCTATTTCGACCTCTTCACACGCCTGTATACTTTTGGTATTTCTTTTTTTTTTTTTTTTTTTTGACAAAAGTTCAGACTTTATCCTGATAAGCAAGACTTCACTTCCCTCTTGTTTTAACAATGTTTGCTCTCCAACCCGCTTCTTCAGGCTGGTTCTATGGTGGTATTTATCTCACCCACATGGGTCACCACAAGAAAGAACATTTAAACAAGACTCCTGTCTAAGTCTGGAATTTCCCTAGTGGCAAAGCCCAGTTACCTTCTGCTCTTCAGTTTCTCACATAGGTCTCCGCCTGGTTCCCTCTGCCCTACCTAGAGCACCATTGGAAGAAACCTATCCCTCTGTGGTTTCTCTTATCCACCAACAGACGCAGCTCATGTTCAGGACTTTCCATCCTGCCTATTCCACGTCCTTTTTCCACCTGATGCCCACTGTCTCTTTTACTTTCCCCATAACTAGACAACACACAATCCATTTCAAGTCATAAAAACACTTCCAAGAAACAGCTGCTGAATATGCACTTTTTCAGTTTCAAAATAAAATGATTTTAGGTAAAGCACCTGACTTTTAATTTACTAACAATACAATTGTGAATTAAAGTAAAAATGTCTATACTTGAATTTAGTATGTTGCAGGAATATTTAGGAGAGTCACTTTACCTTGTGTTGTCCATGGGGAATGTAGTCAATAGGTTCAGGTGAAATAAAGGTGAAATCAACATAAACCTTTACTTAAAAAAAAAAATGCCCTTCACTTGCTAACTAATACGAAGATATAATTTTAAAACTTTGGGCCCAGCGCCATAGCCTAGTGGTTAAAGTCCTTGCCTTGAACGTGCCAGGATCCCGTATGAGCAGCGGTTCTAATCCTGGCAGCCCTCCTTCCCAGCTCCCTGCTTGTGGCCTGGAAAAGCAGTGGAGGATGGCCCAAAGCCTCAGGACACTGCACCAATGTGGGAGACCCAGAAGAAGCTCCTGGCTCCTGACTCCTGGCTTTGGATCAGCGCAACTCTGGCCACTGTGGTCACTTGGGGAGTGAATCAATGGGTGGAAAATCTTCCTTTCTATCTCTCTTTCTCTATATATATCTGACTTTACAATAAAAATAAACAAATCTTAAAAAAATAATAATTTTATAACTTCAAATGGCTTAGAATATCTAAAATAATATGAAATTTTTCTCTTCTACATCTTAATCTTTGTTCCCCGCTGGCACTTGCTAACATTTGGTGCATATCCTTCCAGATATACAAGGGATTTTCAAAAAGTGCATGGCAAATGTGTGTTATAAAAAAAAAAAACAGGCATGGGACCAGCATTGTGGCACAGAGAGTGCTGGCATCCTATAGGAGTGCTACTACTATTCCTGGCTGTTCTACCTCTGAGCCTGCTCCTTGTAACTGGGAAAACAGCAGAAGATGCTCCTAGTGCTTGGGCCCCTGCCATGCACCCAGACACTCAGATGGAGTTCCTGGCTCCAGCAATCAGCCTGCCTCATTCGTAGTCAATGAATGGAAGGTTTCTTTCTCTGTAACTTTGGTTTTCAAATACACAAATCTTAAAAAAAAAATCATTGACATTAAAAAAAAGTACCTGAGAATTTAACATTTTTTGTGATCACAATAAACCTATCTTTTAACTCCACTTTTGAAATGATAATAATGAAAAGAAGTAAAAAAAAGCAAAAATAACTCCACTTTTGGATGAGCTTTTGAGCAGCACCCTATACAGTATGAAAACAGACATGTCAGTAAATACCCACGTGGGCTTCTACTTTTCAAATACTCAATGGCAGTAGACTTGTGGCAAATGGCTTCCCTTTCTCACACGGACCTGCTTCCTGATCAGGAAGCCTCAGTTTTGTGGGTGTTTAGGAATGAACCAGTACATGGGAGGTCTCTGTCACCCTTCTGCTATAAATAAATAAATAAATAAACAAACAAATAAGAAATAAGAACAGAATTAGTCACTTGTTTTTCGAAAAGGTATAGGCAAAAGTTAATATCAGCCCTTTATATGGAAAGCCATTCTCAAGCAAAAAAAAATTAAAGAAACCACAGAAAAAGATAATAAATTAGACCACTAAAAATATGAAATCTCTATACTTAAAATATGTATAAAAGGACAAATCAGAAACTGGGGAAAGATTTGTACAACAGACATTTTATAAAACAGTGTTACTAGCTTTTGTCAAAACTCCAATAGTGGTTAAATCCAATTCCCAGCCCAGTCTATGCCTAACCACCACAGATGAATATGTCATGAAAAATATAAAGCCATGTGCATTGGTCTAACTTTAAATTGGTTGTTAACTGCCTTCCAGAGAGGTTTAGTCTGCTTCTAAAACTGGTATGCATTTCCCTAGTTCATTCACTCTCCCTCACGGTTATTTCACAGCTTTTGTCACACTTGAAACAGTTAATCTGTCCTCCCCATCCTTATGCTAACACATGATTGTGTTTCACTCAGCACAGTTAACGGTCAGAACATTTACCCACTCCATCACCACGTCAACCACCCTCCTGTCCCAGAAGACGCATCCCTCTGTGGGACCTCTCCCCCTCACTCAGGCTGTGGCCTCTGCCTCATTTCTGACCCCCAACTCTCCTGAATTCTGTCTTTCAGTCCACACTCACAATATGTTTTATATCTTTAAAAAAAATCAGTGTTGGTTCCCTGTCCATCAAGGCATTATCTCATTCCCCAGGTATCCTTTGAAGCAAACCTCTCAGTGGGAGCTCAGTACTGCAAACATGTACTGTGAAATTTCCAATTTCTCAATTTCTGACTTTATTTATTTATTTATTTATTTATTTATATTAGAAAGGCAGATTTACAGAAAGAAGAAGAGACAAAGTTCTTTCATCTGCTGGTTCACTCGCCAAATGGCCTCAATGGCTGGAGCTGAGTCAATTCTAAGCCAGGAGTCAGGAAGTTCCTCTGGTCTCCCACATGGGTGTAGAGTCCCAAGGCTTTGGGTCATCCTCCCAGGCCATAGCAGGGATCTGGATGGAAAGTGGAGCAGCCAGGACACAACTGTATTGCAGTTCTTGAAGGTGGAAGATTAACTAGTTGACCTATCACAGGGGTCCCTTCTATCTTCTCTTGAACTCAATCCAGTCAGGCTTTTGTCTCCCACCAGCTTCATGACAACTGTTCTTGTCAAGGTCACCAAATATCCTTATAAGATTTAAAAAAAAAAAAAAAAAAAAAAAAAAACCTTTTCCAGTTGAAAGGAAAAGTGACAGAGAGGTAGACAAAGATCTTTTACCTGCTAATTCACTAGTGGAATGTTTGCAACAGCCAAAGTTGAGCCAGGCTGGAGTCAGGAGCCTGGAATACCACTGGGGTCTCTCATGTGGGTGGCAAGGACACACGTACTGAGCTATCATCTGCCACCTTCCCAGGCGCACCAGCTGAAAGCTGTAGCAAAGCACAGAGTAACCAGGACTCCAGCAGGCACGCAGATGGGATAAGGGTGTCCCAAGCAGCTACTCTTAACCTGCTGAGCCACAAAGCCTGCCCCAAGGACACTGGTTTTTGCTAAACACAATAATCATTAGACACTTTCATCTCCCTTGCTGTATCTGCTATGTTTTGCACAATGTTTACCTCCTTTCCATCAAAACCTGGGAATCACCTGGCATCCACATGTTGAGTTCTTTCCCTTCTGGGTGTTTTCAGTTGTTGCAAATGGCCTGCCGTGACCCCATCACATTCCCGAAACCCACTGTACTCATAGTTTTTCCCCATTATGTGAGTGGCAACTCATCTTTGCAGTTGTCCAGACCAAAACTTTGCAAGCCATACCTGACTGAACTCATTCTGTTACAGTGTATTTCCAACAAGAGTGAAGTCACAGGTGTGTCTTTCGCATAGCTGCCAACACTGATTTATCATTTACCGTTGTCACTGCTACCATTCTGGTACAGGCCTGTGGACATTCCAACGGAATTAATGCACTGATCCTCTACCTACTTTTTCTGCCTCCACCTTCTGTTCCTTCTGAACTCTCCTCAATAGAGCAGCCTTGTTAGGTCAGGTCAGTACGTCAAGTGTTTCTTCAAACACTCCAGCAGACCCTCCTCTTAGAGGAAAAGTCAGAGTCTACAGTTCTCATATATGCCCTGTTCCCTCCACCCCTTCTTATCTTACAGATTCTCTATGCTCACTGCTTCAGTCACAGTAGCCTTTTTGTTGTTTCTAGAACAAGTCAGGACATCTTGGACCTCTGTGATGTACTTCCCTTTGACGGGACTGTCTAACCCCGACAACTGCCTGGCCTGCACTCTCCCCTCCTTTGTAACTTGATTCAGATATCGTCTTCTGGCCCACTCTCCACAGCTCTCCCTGTGAAATTCCCATCCCATTTTCTTTGTTCTTCACAGTGGTGCACATCCTTCTGTGCTACACTTCATGATGCTATTTAATTTATTTCTCCTATTCTCAGTCTACTCCTTTAGAATATAAGCTTCATAAAGTCAGGAAGTATTGTATTGTTTTGCTGATACAGACTCAGTGCTTGTACATGTAGTAGTTCAATAAGTGAGTAAATTAGTAAATTATGCTTTAATGCCTATACAAGGGCAATGGGAGTAAAAATCTCTCTAAAATTCCCAAAATGTAACTTGATAATACATATTGGAAGTCTTGTAAATGTGCTCAGTAATTTCATTCCCAGAAATGTATCAATGTAGGACTTGCCTAGCCAGTATAAAGACAACATTGTTTCAGAATATTAATATGTATGTGAAAATCAAATAAAATTATCCTGGAAAGTAACTCTTAATCTTCTATAGTTTTCAAAATTGGTTGTAGGGGGTTAAAAATATGTTTATGCCCGAGTCCCACCTTTGCAGGTTCTGATTTAACTGATTTTGTCTGATGTTTTCTCTTTTTGTGGTATTAGTAGCCTTTGTTGATTATGACTGAGATCTGTTCATTTGTCACGGACTGTAGATAGTAACTGTTAACCCTGTTCACATCTCAGGGCTTGTATCCTTCTCACACTAATTAAAGGAGTTAAGAGTACACGCTCAGTAATCATATTTCCAGTGGAGATCATCTGTGTTCAAATGTGAAATGCTCTGAATTCAGGTTTTCTACAGAAGTATTTACTGATTCTTACTGGTGGTATGCCTGTGTGTATGCATGCATAAGAACTTGAAACTGCTCAATTAACAAAAAGTATCTCTGTGTACCTGTAATTTGAGGGGTTTTCTAACAGTCTTTTTACATTGGCAGATCATGACTATTCCTTGTTTGTTTGGATCATGACTATTTTCCAATCAGATAAATCTGCCAGAACGAAAAAAAAAAGTATATTTTTAAAAGTCAGCCTTCAGTTATCAACTAAATCTTGGGTTTTTTCATCTGAATAAACATGCCAGGTAAGCAGAGGTACAGTATGCTTGGAAAAAGCTTTGTAAGATGCAGAAGACAAAGCTGTTTACCATTTCATTAAAAGATCACATAGCTGAGTTGGATTAATCTATTCTTGGATGCATTTCTTCCTAATGGAACTTCAACGGGATTCCTTACAAGCACTGTACCATTCCACTGTACCGCATCAGGTAGTATGTGGCTGATTACAAGCCCTATATTCATCTAGAGGAACCGTATAAAGGAGACTAACTAGCATACTGAGAAATGAAGATGCAGTGCAGCATGCATCACTCCTCCCGAATAAAAGATGGACTCCAAATGAAGCTCTCAAACACATCGTGACAATAGGATGCTGGACTCTACCATTGTCTGTATCTACAATGTCAGGACACATTTAAACAGCAGAATGTTGGACTTGCGACTGTTGCTGAAGGACAACACTATTGTAATAATACAGGGAAAAGTGTGGGAGGAGGAATGGAAATGAGTGGGTGGAAGGGGAAATCCCTGCAAGTTTCTGAGCCTACAAAACTGTATCATGAAAAATAAAAAGAAAAACTGAACCACCCGTTGAGAACCAAAGCAATTCACTTTTAAGAGCATAAACATTGTCTGGGAAAGAATTATTACATGATAGTTGGTTTTAAATCCCAGTTCCATAATTTACTATAAAATGAAAACCATCAAACGTATTATTAATACTGATATGTGTAAAGCACTTACAAGGTAAACTTGATGCAAGAGTTTTTTTCCAGGGTTATAGTTCTCATACACTTATTAAAACAACAGATCAGACACAAATCAAAGTTAGATCATGTCTGGGACCAGAGTTCAAGAAGGCTAAGACGACCTGCTCAAAGCATTATCGAAGTTGTAAATAGATAAGGAATACTATCTGCCCTTGGCTAATTGACCAGAGAGCAGAGATGTTTGCCTATCATCAAGGAGAACAGGAAAGCACATCCAAGGACTCACTGGGGGCAAAAGAATGTTACGGGGTGCGAGAGAGATCACACTAGACATGTCTAAGGTTTTATTAAGGAGTCTTTATTAACCAAGCTTGGTGATACTAGAGCACACTAGAAACAACAAATCACAAGTCCATATGCCAATCCAACCAATCATAATCCATCCAAACATAATCCCAAGAGGAACAAATGGTGATTGCTCTTAAGTCCATCTGTTAAGCTGAAGACCTATGTCTCAGCTTCCCCAACAATGTAAGCTATCCTAAGAGACATGCAACGAATAACCTGGACACACAAAGCTGCAGACATTCATCTTTCCCTGGCTTCTCTGCCCACATTCCATCACTACTAGGCCTCACCTTTCCTGGAACTCCTGACAGTACACAAACCAGAAATAGCATTCTATATACATCGTCCCATCTAAGCAGTATACAGGGACTATGCTCAGGGGATTACCTGTTCTGGGTCAGCCAAGAGTCGAGGTGCCAGAGTAATGGAAGCATCTGATCAGAAAGAGAGCGAACCTCCCACTCCCTTTTAAAGGGGCTTGTGAGGGGAGTGATTACACAACAGCGCAATACCACAATACCGTCCCATCTCAGTTGATAGATGAGTCACAGGTGGGCAGGAGCAAATACCTAGGTGGTAGTGGAGAGTGGCTGAGGATGGAATTAACATTCCACTGCTGTTAGTACCCACCTTCAGGACAGAGTAGGGGACACAGGTGCTGGCTATTACTGGCTGCACCCCATAACATTCCCCACTTCTCTTCTAACACCTCAGTCAAATCATTGACTCAGTCACGTATAACAAGCACACTCTGGGTGAGAGGCCTTCCACTTCTCTCTCCTAGAGTCTCTTCTCAACAGGATACCTCCCACAGGCCTCTGCTGTCCCAGCTATGCTGTTGGATGTTTTCCCACAGCCTAATATAAACACGTTCCATGTGTTAGCATTTTTCATTATGGTTTGGATGGTTATTGTTGCCACTATTACTAAACATTACTTTTTGAATCTTTATTCAAATGTTTTTCAGAAAAGACGTTGCCAAATATGTTACAAAGTGGGTTATCCCTACAATGTGAGAACACTGTGGTTCTTATTAATTTATCATGAGTTTTACCTCATAGCCTAAAAGGGTATCAAGATGGTGAGCTGTTTTATTGTTGCAATAGTTTTCTACAGATGGGTGTGAAAATGATCTTGGTCATCACAGGAACCAAAACTTGGAGTGAGCATGGGTTCTGAGTGTTGGGCAAAATTTACAGTAAAATTTGTATCAATGAGAACCTCTGTAAGCAGACACAGCTATAGACAGTATTCTAGGAATGGCCTTTTGTACAACACTGGATGTCAATAAGCAACATCTTTTATATACATGTTATATATTTTTTTCATTTTATTTTAAAGGGAGAGAAAGAGAATGAAGCATCTCCTGGCTCACTCTTCAGAAACCTGCCATAGTTAGGGCTGAGACCCTAGAAGTCGGGTCTTCCATGCAGATGGCAGGAACTCAAAAGCTTGAGCCATCACCTGCCACCTCTTAGGGCGTTCCTTAGCAGGAATGGAATGTGGAATGGTAAGTAGAACCCGGACCCTAACCAAGCACTCTGATATGCCAAGCAAGAGTTTCTAGCAGACTTGACTTAACTGATAGACACAAAGTCTACCTCCTCGGCAACTTCTTTACACAGTTTAGGTTCTGGCCATGAAGTAGGGGAGTCTTTCATTTCAGATCAGGCTTATGTTTTGGCTACAAAAAGCAAAACAACCCAAAGCATAGACCTTGGCAACATTTTCTCAAACGTGGAGCAACAAAACCAGCAATTTCTCAGAACTATCAAGACCACTCCAGTAACACTCCCAGAACACTCTTCTCCACATTAGGGTCTTGGAGGCGTCATCATATGAATGTCCCTCATCCCAGATGCTGATGTAGTTTGACAGTAAGGAGCTCCTCCCACCCTACCACCACCCACACACACAGGAGAGAGAGAGGAAGAGAGAGAGGAAGAGACCTGAAACATTATGTCCCTACCACCATCCTCCATATCTGACCCTCCCCAACCTAATCAGAGGCTAATAGGTGTGCATTCCCTCTCAACTTTGTAAACAATATTAAACAGAAAAATTTTTTAAATAATGGCCTTAGAAGGTGAACATGGAGCGCTGCTGTGAACTCACTACAGAGAATTTGCATATCAACATGATGACCTCATCAGGTAAGCTGAGTGTGAGAGAATGCTTTATGTCAATGAATGGTTATATTAGGAAAGACCATCTACACAACAATAGTTCTTGACACCTCTTTTCTCTTTTAACCAGTAATTTGGGACCTTGTTATAGAGGTAGCTGAACCCAACAAGCACAAGCTTGGGCTGGAGTTCCAACGCCTTCTTGCTTTTGAAGGCTGTCATCAGGTTGGGGGTAATGAGAAAGCGCATGAGAACCATTTCCTCGCCGAGAACTGCGGAATTAGGATGGAAGGAAGAGGCCTTCAGCTGAGCTTGTCCCCAGGGGAGGGAGGAAGCCATGGCCTGGGCTACTTCTCCAAGCACCAACTTCTGCTTTCGTGAGCACCTGGTTCCTCTTTACAAATGCCTATACCGTCAGCTCAGGGTGTGGCTAGCTTTCTTTTCCCTATCTCTTGGTCACTGTTTTGCTCAACAGTTTTAACTGGTTTCCTGTCTATCATTAATCTTTTTAAGATTCTATCAAACCTTAAAAAGTAAAGATAAGACTGAAAAATAGCTGCTGTAAGAATGTTCCTCCTCAGTTAAAAGATACAGCTCTGAAAAAGAATAAATAAAAATAAGACACAGCTTTGAAGGCAGCTGAAGTGTCAAGTCCTGCCGGATAATCGAGCCTTTGGGAGCCCGGAGGTGGGACATGGTGGATCTGCCATGGACTGTCACATTGTACTATTTGTCTGATACTCAAACTCATGCTTATAATATTATTTTCCACACCCCTGCAGTATGACCTCAGTGTCTTCGGCACTCTGGGAATCCTTGGTCCATGACGTGGAAGCAACTTCCTTAAGAATGCTTGACTCCTGCTAACGTGAATAGTTTTGAAACTCTTTTTCTAGGGTCATAATACAGCACTTGGGGGGAAGTAGTATTCCTCCTAAAACGATTCTGCAGGGAGGATTAAGATTTCTTGCTGCTCTTCCCCACAGTCATGTTACAACCACAGATAGTTCAATTCTTTCAACCCAACACCTCCTGCTGCTACCACCCATGATTTAAACCTCAAAATTACCTTCAGCCTGGAGAGCTCGTGGGTGAGGACTACTTGGATTAACAACCCAGTCTGGTCATTTTCTAGCTCTCTGGTGGGGTTACAGCAGCTGTAAATGAGGATTAAGATGAGCAGTTACCACAAAGTTGACAGAAGATTAAGCAGTCAGTTTGTGCTATTACAATATTATTGTCTTCAGGAACAGGAAGTTAGTGAGGGTAAGACGTCCAGCATCTACTTTTTGTCAAACACAGCTGGACAGTTTACAGTCCCATTTAACCCTCTTGAAAGCAGTATCCACTGGTCTGCTTTTCAGGTGGTGATACTGACTAGAAAGCTTAATCATTTATCCTAAAGTCACATAACCAGCGACTAGTTAGGGCCCAGCGTTGTCTCTAAACCATTAATTTCATTACGTGACTTGAGGAAAGCTTTATTCACGTTTTTCCCCCTCTCTAGGGTATAGCCTTTCAAGGTTTCCCAAAGTAAAAGCGGCAAGGTGGAATGCGGGAGGAGCGTGTTGGGGAGGAGAGGAGGTACAGGAAACGTCTGAGGATTTTAACAACTTGTTTTGTGTTTGAGGTCCCGGGCAGCGGGTGACCAAATGCATTTGTGTCGCAGTCCCGCCTGCTCCCAAGTTGCTGGAGGACCCTGGGCAGAGCACCCATCCTTATGGAGCTCCACTGAAACATGCTTAACACGGCACAGCTGCGCCGACTTCCACGCTCCCTCTGCCTGCCAAGCCACGGGCCCCCTCACCATCCGGCTAGTTTCCCCATGGTCCGGGACCAGCCACCCGTGCCAGCACTCAGCTGCATACTTTTTGTACCCACCTCTAAACCCAACCCTTCTCTGAGACCGTCTGACTAAAGGCCTGAGGAGCCCGAACTTAAAAAAAAAAAAAAAAAAAAAGCACGAAGTCCCTGAAAAGAGGTAGCCGGCGGCCGAACACGAGCTAAGGCGAGGAAGGGCGGAGCCGACGTGACGCGCCGACGGCCGGGGCGGGGCGGAGGGCGGAGCCGCGAGCGGATTGGAAAGCCGAGAGGGCGGGGCGAGCGCTGACAGCCCCGGGGGCGGAACGAGGCCGGCTTCTGGCGCCGGGCGGGCGTGGCGGCGGGCGTGCCGACGCTGCCTGGCGTCATAAGGGGCGGGGCGGGCTGGGGAGCAGCCGGCGCACGGGAGCGTTCCGCAGTCGCTGTGTGGGACGCCGGGTGTGCGGGTGTGCTGCTCGCGCTCTGTGGTGCTGTCGCTCCCCGTCTCTTCCCGGAGCCCGTGCGGGCGCGGGGCTGGGGCAGAGGTGTTCCTCGCTGCCTTTCTTTCTGCCTTCTAACCCGAGAAGGGGGCAGTTCGCACGCTTGCCTTCTTGTGGCGGGGTTGGGTTGGGAGCGGGGTTGGTGTGCGGATTGGTTCTTTTTTTTTTTTTTTTTTTTTGAACTTGGGAGCTTTTTTTTTCTTTTTTTGTACTCTAGTGCCGTGCGGGCTGGTCCCCCGGTCCCTGAATAACCGCCTTCTACCCCCTCGCCACTCCCGCCCAAGGTCGCCCCTCCGCCGTCCTCGCCCCGGTCCCGGGGTGGGGGGTGGGTTGCAGAGCTTTGTCCCCGCCCTGCCCACGGGTGTCTCCGCAGCCGTAGCCGCACCTGCCTCAATATGAATGGGTTCAACGACCCACCTCTTTTTATAAAAGACATTAAGCCCGGACTGAAAAACTTAAATGTCGTCTTTATTGTCCTGGAGATAGGTAAGTGGGGTCCGCAGCCCTCCTCCGCGCCCCGGGGCGTCGGCACGGGGGCGCTGCCGCCCGGAGCGGACGACTCCCCTCCCCCGCCCACGTGGCCCCCGTGGCCGGGTCCTCCCAGCAGCCGGCGCCCGGTGGCCGGTAAGCAAACACCGGAGGAGGAGAGCCTCGGCGGACGACCTCGTTATCTAACACACGCCTTCCCCCATCCCCCTTCTCGATTTTTAAATCCTCACAGGACGCGTGACCAAAACCAAAGACGGCCATGAAGTGAGATCGTGCAAAGTAGCCGATAAAACTGGCAGCATCACTATTTCCGTGTGGGATGAGATCGGAGGTCTTATACAGCCGGGGGATATTATTCGGTTGACCCGAGGGTAGGTGTGCTTGGAAGCGGGGTGGGCGCCAGTGACAGTTTGCACAGTCGGGATTGGCTGGGGGACTCCAGGCGTGAAGTGCAGCGTCTCCTCCGAGGGCCCCTGGGGTGTTAACTTGCAGTGTGGGCTGTCACACACCTTTGCAGTTACTGTCAGTTTCACGTGGCAACACGCCCCCCACTCCCAAACTCCACTCCTAAATTTATAGGTTAGCTCTGTTTTTAAAGCTATCCTGGAAGTTAGGCAACCTTTTTCGTAGATTGTTGTAATCTGTACTTTATCTTTTTTTTGTGAGTTGCTTATTCAGTAGAATTGTCACTCAATTCTTTTTCTCTCCTCCCCTCACCCCCTTTTTTAATGACTTGAAATCTTGCCAGTATTTTACTTGTGGTTGTAATTATTTAAGCAAAGAGGACATAAATTACAAATGTACTTGAATCTAGGATTTTCTGTTTGTCAGATGTGTACTTGGAAAAACTGAGGAGGGGTTTGAGTATCTGGGAGGCTCATTGTGAAACATTCTCATGTCCTGTGCTGTGAGGGCAGTGTTCGCACAGGCGGCTAGATACCTTCTTCCGGAAGCAGATTGGTGGCTTTCAACAATAATTCACATTTTTTTTTGATAGACTGTCAAAAATATACCGGAGCTTTATCTTAGGAAGCTGAAAGACTGGGAAAGGATTTAGAAAACAGGGTTTGGAACTTTTGGGGGACCAGTAGGATAGTGCTGGTTTGTCAGTCCTAACTTGAGGAAGGCAGACCCCGGGTGTAGATCCTCTCTTGCAGGCCTTACCACATCCACAGGAAGTGAGGTGGTACATCATCAAAGCAGGAAGTGAGAGGCAGGACTAAGACGCCTCTCTCACACTGACTCAGGACGCTAATTACGTCTTGCAACTTACACAGAGAAGTTCCTATCTGGGAGGGTGTGGCTAAGATTAGTGTAACCTGAAAGCTTTCCAGCTCTCCAAACATCTTTAATCCAGTGTTTAAAATGTTTTTATATATTCAAAACATCATCTGCTTCATGTTTACATAGTATCATGACTAGTCTCATGTTTTCACCAAAAAATTTGTCAAAAGTTAAACCTGGTTTCGCAATGTGTATCACATATAAGGAGCACAGTTACCAAGAAAAATGTAAAGGAGCTAAAGAAGTTCTGTTTACTAGTGCTGTGTGACATTGAGAATTTGTGATTCCTCCATGGTGATCAGCTTTCTTAAAGTGAAAATGACAACCCCTGACTTACTAAGTAACACTCCAAGAGCCTAAGAAATACTTAAAACACTTTGCTAAAAGCACTCTAGCTTTTGAAGGAGTTATGCCTACTTAGTCGGATCATAACTGGAATTTTTAAAACCAAAAATGTGCATTTTGACTTTTGTAAGGTTAAATGTTAATGCACTGTCTTCTAAATCACTCTTGAACCATGAATGGAGTCTTTGATTAACTAAAAACTTACTAAAATGAAGAGAACTTTATAATGTGAAAATAGTAAATTTCTTGTTAATCTGTACTAAAAGATGAGCTTTATTAGGCTACACTTTATTTAGCTAATGCAGTCATTTTTAGTCATGAAGTTATTTATAGTACAAAAACCATTGAAAACCAAAACTCGGGCTGATTTGCTGCCGTTGATTGCATCTTCTTAGTCTTATATTTTAGAGCTGTTTACTGGTGTCATCTGCATTCATAATGTTCACCGTGAGCAATTGTTCAACTAGGTTGCTATCAAAAGTTGCAAATTTTTAAGCAAGTGTATGAAAGATTTTTTTACTTTAGTTTCTTTTTTTTTTTTTTTTCCTTTTTAAGTAACTTTGTTAAATTCTTCCAAACCTCAGGAGTTTGGGAACCTTGTATCTTCTAGGGAGGCTTTCTAGGGACACCTTGCACCCCTTGTACATTTGTAAGGAGAAAAACTTGTCAGTATCTTACTAGACCATGTTCATAAGTATAAAAGTTAAACATTAGGGTTTTGATTTTGCATGTACTGTGGCTGAAAAATAACTTCTGCTTAAGTTTCTATAACTGAAAACTTTTCTTTGGTTAGCTGACTGAAGTTGTATTCTTCTGGCTATAACGCTTGTTCTCTTACTTTCCAGGGCAATATTTGGCTATATAATTCTTTAGAAGTAGCAAGTTAAAACTAAAGTGATAGTGTTTGATTTAATGTGGTAGACTTTGAGAGTGATACCACTTATACTTCCTTACTGCAAAAATACAGTGTGAAGATTTACTTGATTTCAGTAAAGTATACATAATTCTGATGCACATGTTTGCATATGTAAATTTTCACATACACATTTTCCCCGCTAGGTATGCGTCCATGTGGAAAGGATGTTTGACACTTTATACAGGAAGGGGTGGTGAACTTCAAAAAATTGGGGAGTAAGTATTAAAATGCATTTTATATAGTTTTAAAAGTTGGGTATATTGTCTACAGAATAATTGGTAGGTATAACCTTTGAACTGCTTCCATAGCCCCCCTTTTTTTTCTTTTTTGAGGAGTATACAGTGTCTTTGGCAACTTTGTGTTACACGCATGTGCTGCAGTGCAATGGCTGAGAAAGCGCATTTCTCCTGGCAAAGAGCAGGAAAAAGCTGCAGTTGAGAACAGTTCCAGTGGGACCCTGGTTGTAGAATTTGGAAGCATGTGTCTTTCAGGTGTCACTTGAAGTAGATTCTCTCTCTTGGAGGTTTGCCAGATAAGTGAGATTTGAATTTCAGGCCCTGAGTTTACATTTTTTTATTTTCTCTGTTTGTGAGTGAGTTTGTACTCTCATTGAAAGGACTGACAGCAATGAAAACTGAGGTCCTCTATTTATCCAGTCTAGGTACGGTGCAGGCAGCCGCAATGCGAGCTCCCGTGCTAATGATCTCCACCCTGACCTGGAGGAACCATCCTCTCTGAGGGTGTAAAGGTAATTCAGCCTCCATGGTAGCCTAGACGTTTGGGTTGTTTGAAGTATGGTGTAGACCGTGAGCCAGAAGGCCAGCTTGTTGTAGTTGCTCACTCCCAGGAATCTACTTACTGCTTGGAGGGATATTTAAAGACAGAAGTCACAGGTGGTACTGAAACAGCAACAAAAGCCTAACATTGACTAGATAAGTAACATCATTGTTCTAATGACAAAACAGGTTTTTGTTTAAGATTAGACTACATATGTACAAGCTGCCTTCACTAGAAGGAAAATTCGGATTCCTTTAGGATTGTGTTCAGAACAGAGCCGTGTGTTAGGAAAGTAAGTTGTGGCATCAGTGTTGCCCACAGCTGAGGATCCAGTCCCTGTGCTGCACACAGAAGCATTTGAATAGGGGTCAGTACACTGCTAAACATGGGAGATCTCTCAGTCCTTGATCACTGCTCTTTGTCAGGGTCAGTCTAGGAGCTACCAAAACTAGTTCTGATGCTGCTGTTTTTAAGAATGAGGTGGTGAACTAAGAAGGTACTTGTATGTTATGGTGGTTTACACCATGTAGTTAGCTTACGGGAAGCCCTGGGATAAACAGGCGGCCGGACAGTCGGCTGTCTTAATTGTCTAGAATCCACTTGCCACTGCGAATGGTGTTCCTTGCAGATTCACAGTGATCAGGAGAGGGCTGGGCCAAGTGTGTGTGCATGGCTCGATGCACATGGTCCCTGTTGCCGCCGATGCCACCCTGTGACCCTGAGCGGGGCACCCTGGCCACTGCTGGGTGGAGAAGCAGCACACTGATGGCTTTCTGTGCCCTTGATCTTTTTTCTTTTTTTTTTTTTTTTCTTTAATACCAACAAAAAATTTAAACAAAATAGAATATTTTTCTGTGTGGTAGACAGTTAAATATTTGTTTTTCTGGGGTGCAGTCATTTAGGATGTTTTGCTGTAAGTTAGGCCATTCCTAGTAATTCAACTGGCACCTAAGTATAAAGTTAATTTCAGAAGTAACTTACCTTGTCTTTTATTTTCAGGTTTTGTATGGTTTATTCAGAAGTGCCAAATTTCAGTGAACCCAACCCAGATTATCGAGGACAGCAGAACAAAGGGGTAATTAATCCGAGTATAATCCACAGGCTAATTTTGCTGTGTATTCCATGATTAGGCTAGCCTTGTCATAGCTGGAGTATAACGAGGAGAATTTCAAAAGGATCCCTGGACTAATTTTTATTATATTTTATGGTTTTGAATATGTATCCATAGTATCAAATACTTGATATATGTTTTTTTTTAAAGTGGGGACTACAGTAAGATGTAGCAGAATCTGAACAGTTTGGGAGACATTCCTCAATACTTTAACACTGGATGGTCTTGAGCAAATCTTTAAAAAATTATTTGAAAAACCTTGAAGAAAAATGGGCATAATTATATTGTAATATAAATGTGTTTTTATGTTCATTTCATAAACGTTGCAAACTTTGTTTTAGGCACACAGTGAACAGAAGAATAATTCCATGAATAGTAATATGGGTACAGGTACATTTGGACCAGTGGGTAAGAATTTTTTTTCCTCCTAGCATATTTGTGATCAGGTTTGCTCTAGGAATGTTATAAAAGATTTAGAGGAAATAAATATCCTTAGGCATAAATTAGCACTATTTTGAAGTGCTAGCTTAAAGGAAATCTTCAAATAACTGATTTTACAGAAAGCAGATATTCTCTTAAGCTTTAATTTATTATGTACCTTCCATATTTAGTTTGGATGAATTTTGGAGTGAACAGATCGGTGAACATTGTCTAGTGAGAAATCTTAAGTTTTTGTGATTTCTATGAAGATGTGTCATTTGTTTTTCCATTTGTTTTTTTTTTTATAAAAGTTGTAATCTAATGATTGATTGTACCATATGTGAAATTACTGGCTATTTTGATGAAAGCTTTTGATCTTCGTAGTCATAGCAGTCAATTTGTCATGTACTAGTGGCTGCCTATTTAAAAGATTACTCTTTTCAGTGATATTAAAAGTCTTCCCAAGGTGGCCGTCTTTTTTTTTTTTTTTTTAAGATTTATTTATTTTTATTGGGCAGGAGAGATAGAAAGCTTTTCCATCTGCTGGTTCATTCTGCAAATGGCCACAATGGCTGAAGTGGAACCAGTTTTGAAGCCAGGAGCCAGGAGCTTTCTTTGGGTCTCCCACATGGGTGCAGGTTTCCAAGGCTATGGCTCATCCTCCATTACTTTCCCAGGCCATAAACACGATGCTGGATGGGAAGTAGAACAGCCAGGACAAGAACCAGTGTCTATGGGATTCTGGTGTTGGCAAGTCGAGGGTTAACGATTGAGCTCTTACTCTGGGCCCCAGGGAAGAGTCTTTGTAAGTGAAGTTGGTCAAGGTGGCCTGTGTGTTATTTGGCTTCATGGCATCAAGTTTGTTTGCCTTAAAAAGGTTGAAATCACATAGTCTGTTTTGAAAGACAGCATGTAACTTTTTTTTTTACTGTTTCTGATTTTATTCTCAAATTGGCTTTTTCCTACCTTTCAACTAATAAGGATTAAGTTAATTTATAGTGTTTTAATAGTGTTTGGGAAAAAAACCTCTAACTTGCCCTTTTTTCCCAACATAAAGATTAAGATGTTTGTTTTGCTAATATTGTTTATAAGCATCAGAAATGTCTTATAATTTCAAATAGGTGTATTTTCTGTATCCTACATGAACCATGAAAATAATGATGAATTTTTGTGTTTGTTTGTTTTTGTGTATGTGTTTAGGAAATGGTATTCAGCCCAACCCTGAGTCAAGGGGATACCAGTTTTCATATGCTGGTAGAAGCAATGGCCGGGGACCTATAAATCCACAGCTGCCAGGAACAACTAATAACCAGACAGTACTGACCACAATAAGTAATGGCAGGGACCCTCGGAGAGCCTTTAAGAGATGACTATGCCAATGCTCACATGTGGTTCTGAAGCGCTGCGTGTTGTACTTGAACACTTACTGCACTTTTATTTATTGTTAACTGTGAAAACTATGTACTTTATTGGTTTCCTTTTCCATATTTTTTGGTTTGTTAAGAAGAGTGATTTGTTTTTATAGCAAAACTGTTAAGCTGCTCATGTCTTCTGTTGAAGAATGGGAACACTCTGAAAAGTAGGGGCATTTATTTTTAGAGCAAAAATGTTGGATATTCTCCAAAAAAACTTACACCCATCTCATGGGTGAATTAAGACATAAGTTTTATAGCCTCTATGAGTCTATCTGCTGTACAGATTTTGTAATGTTAACATAAGGCTTAGTGGGAGATGTTCTTTTAATTCAGATAATTGCCAATTAAAGCAATAACTAGCAAAAAAAAAAAAAACTGACAAAGAGCCGACACAAGGCTGGTCAGGCCTATCAGCAGTGTTTGGGGATTTGTGACTGTGGGAATGATTGACTTCATCACTGAGTGACTGCCAGAGGCTGTTTGCAAGGACTGAATCATTCTAAATTCTTGTTTCACAAAAAAAAAAAGATTGACAGAATTATGGAACAGAATGTAATCTGTACAGTAATCAATGATTTTAGTGGAAAGCTGCATTTTCTTATATTTGGCTAGTGCTCTTAACATTTGTTACCAAACTTGGTGGATTATGTTGAAGGAAAATTTAAAACAGGACTTGAATATTTATTTTTTCAAAACGACCATGTTAAATATTAAAATACAATTTAAAGAAGCTACAAATTCATAACAAATGTTGATCTAATTATTTTTTGAGAGATAATTGTGGCCATCACAGTAAAGGTTACTCTTTCAGGTCGAGTTTATGTGATGATAGACAGTCTTAAGTTATGGATATTAGGCACTTGGGATTTCCAAGCCTCAAGTGACTATTGTAGGCACTTTATTTGTGAGGTATGTGTGTGTGGTCAAAGTTTCTGAACACAATTCACATAGCCTTATTAGCAAAAGTTAAGTGACTTTCAAAGATGCAATTACAGCTTTATTCAGAAATGTAAAGAGGGGGGTTATTTATGTGCTGTTGATGGTACCCGCATCGCCTTTTACTTTTGTAGGAGTGGATAACTGGTAAATTTTTGCTTTGTTAGAATTAAAATCCATCTTGAATATTATCTCTTGAATAAAACCTGCGTTAATAACAGACCAACCTAAAATTTTTTTTTCTAAGATTCTTTTTACTTGAAATCATTACAGTGAGAAGGGGATAGGAGAGAGAACATTTCCACGTGTTGGTTCTCTCCTCAAATGACTGCCCTGGCCAGGGCTGGATCAGCCTGAGGCCAGGAGCTGGCAAGTTCCTCCAGGTCTCCCACCCAGGTGCAGGGGTTCAAGGTCGTGGGCCATGTTGCACTGCTTTCCCAAGCACGCTCACAGGGAATGGGGTGGGATGTGGCCATCAGCATTACACACAGAGGCTTATTGCACAGTGCCAGCCCCCCCAGAGTTACTAGTTTGAGTGGAGAGCCAGTATATCCCACGGCATTTGTAATGGCAAAAACCTGGTGACTTTTTTTAAAAAGAATTCTTTTTATTGGAAAGGCAGATATAGAGAGAGGAGAATCAAGAAAGATCTTCCATCCACTGGCTCACTCCTCAAGTGATCACAGCATTTAGACCTAAGCTGATCTGAATCTAGGAACTTCCAGGTCTCTGATGCAGGCGTAGGGTCCCAAGGCTTTGGGCCATCCTGTTTCCCCAGGCCACAGGGAGGGAGCTGAATGGGAAGTGAAGCGGCCAGGATTGGAACTGGTTCCTGTATTGGATCCCAGTGTGTGCAAGGTGAGGACTTTAGCCACTAGCCTGCCACACTGGGCCCCAACTTGGTGACTGCATATTTGCATTATTTTTTTCATATCAATTCATTAATTTTAAAGAGACTTCAAAAATGTCTGTAGTGTTTGAATTAAGGAAAGTTGGGCCAGGTTATTTTCCCTGTAATGCAGAATGCAAATTATTCAGTAAATGCTGCTTATTAGGCACTGTGGAACGTACTAAAAATTTGACAAAGACATGGTAGTGAATACTTTCGAGAAGTTTATTGAACTACTTTCATAATTAGGTTTATATTGTAGGGAAATTTTTATCTAATTATAGTTCAGTTGTGTGACTTAGAAGTTTTTGCATTTTTAAAATTTTTTACACATTTTTAAAAAGCCTTGAAAATTAAGGTTGTGATAGAGCGTATACACCTTAGGATTATACATGTTGATAATTATACTACAAATTAGTATGACTTTAAAAAACTTTTTTGAAAGAGTCCTGGAGGGAGCCTCCATCCACTGGTTTAGTCCCTGAATGACCACAATGGCTGTGAAATGAGCCAGCCAGGAACTTTATCTGAATGCCTAACGTGGGTGACGAGAGGCTCAAGCACTTGGGCTGTCTTGTGCTGCTTTTTCCAGGCTATTACCAGGGGCTTTGGTCGAAAGTGGAGCAACAGGAACGCCAACTGGCACCCATGTGGGATGCTGACATGCAATGGCTTTACACAGCTAAGCTACAACACTCGCCCCAGTATAGAACTGAACTTCAAAGTGGAGGTAAAAGCAATGATTTTATTTGTGGGAGAATGTAGTGTGATGCTGAAAGAATTTTGGAGTTTTGGGACGTCGGCACACTGTCACTTAAGGATTGCAAAGTTTCTAATCCTGGTAGCCTTTCTCCCTTATCTGTAATGTTTGGGAAATTGTACTTGAAATCTTTATAACTGAGACTTGGGTTCCAAGATTATGAAAACAAGTAAGTCGAAGTTGGAGTTGAAGTTTCCATGCAAGTAAGTAAAATGTTTTCTAAAGCATAATAAATCACCAAATGCCTGTTTTCTAATCATCTCTAAAAAAATATGAAAGTGTTATCATCCTTTCATGTTGGGATTGCATAGAAAAAGAGCTAAGCTTTTACTTTTATCACATTTGCCTTGATAATTTAACGTTGCTCTATGTTACTTATTAATAACTTTGTTTTTTTCTTAAGGGACACCTTCAAAACGAGAGCAAAATGAGTTATAATCCATAACTATTTTACCAGTCTACTTGGACAGCGCTCATCAAGAAACTAAGAGGAAAAACGTTTTCCACCTTCCTCCTCCCTGGTGCTTTTGACTGTCATCTTTGAAATAAGTTTAAACAACTGAAAATAGATCGTTCAGTATAGACACACACTTGACCAGCACTGGGCCCTCTGCAGTAGATTGAAGTGCAATTAGTCTGGTTAGTCTGGTCTACAAGCTCTCCAATGATAGGTAATAGGGCTGCATGTATCTTCTCACGGGCATTTAAAAATACAGGTTTTCCTGTAGTGTACCAACTCTCATTTTACTTTCCATTTAGTTTAAAAATTTTGAATATTTGTAGACACTTCAGTCCTCAACATGTATAGAATTATTTGTTGATTTTGTAATTTAACATTTTAAGCAAGTGCCTAATTTTAATTTGTTAGGTTGAGTAATGCCAAGGGATTGATACTGAAAACAGAAATGAGGTTGGTAAAAAAAAAAAAAAAAAAGTTGATTTGGAAACATTGGAAGAGGGAAGATGGTGAACCAGCCATCGAAAGTTTTCTCTGAAGGCACAAGTTGATTTTCACCTCATAGGAAGATACAGGTGTCAGTTGTTACTTTCCGTGTCGCATGCATCTGATATTTACTTGGGCTTAGTTACTGAAATAACTTCCCTTTTCTGGTGTCATTAACATAATGGGTGTTTTCCTCAAGCCATTTCAAGGCATTACTTTTTTTTTTAAGTTGTTACTTTAATTATTTCTCCTTCTAAAGTTGTACCATCATTTATAATAAGTCATCGAGGATTCATCAATTGGCTGTGTTTTCTACCTGAGAAGGCCTGAGGCAGTCTTACACAAGATCACACTGAGCATGGACATAAAGGCATTACTCTACCAAACACATTTTCTACAAGCAATGAACTAAATCCATGTGAAATAGCGTGAACGTGAAACGCCTTCCCAAACAACTCATTCTTGGAATTACTTGTCCCATTACTGGTGTTTTAAGATCTGTTTATTCTCTGATAACTTGAACGTTTCTAGTGGAAAGAAATGATCAGTCAGTCATGTATACATGGATGGTCAAGGGACTCAGGCATAGGTGCCTGACCCCTATGAGGACTTGGGTGTTGGGTTTCCTGATGATTATGTGCTGGGGTGACTAGCAGCCCTATATTTCAGACAGTTGTTGTCATGACTAACAGTTCAGGCATGGATCTGAGGAAATCTAATTGTGACTTCAGGAAAACAGCAGTATCATGAATGGTGTGTTACCCTGAGGGATAAGCCAGGAAAAACATTTTACTTTCCGGGTATGTTTAAATTCTCTCTAGCTGCTTGTGTATGCTTTCCTGAGACTGTGGGAGGATTTGGATCTGAATCCTGTCATCAGATTACTCTGGATTTCTGAACTGACAGGGTTTATTGATGTTTCTCAAAGCACAAATCAGACTTAAGAACAAAGGAGAAAAACCCAGACGTCAGGCCGTTTACTTAGCACTTTTCCAAATTAACATTAGACCCAAAGGTGTTACTAAAGTTTTTGCCACAATGAGGTAGCTAGTGTGATGTAAAGAAGGCGCACATTTTAACAAGGTTGGCCAAGTTTAAAACATTTTGAATGTAGCTCACAATTCTATTGCGGCTCTCCCAGGGGTTGATACATTGAATGCACTAGAACCCAGGGCTCTTGAGTCTGCCAGTGCTTTGCCTGTTATTCCAAACACACACGGTTTATGGTTCTGCGCTTATATGGTGATCCGTGTGCTGGATACAGAGTAAACTCATCAGGTAAGTCATGTTGAATAGAACATTGTTAATATAAGCCGCCGACATGCCAGGTCTCTGACCACCAAGGAGAATTTTAAGTGTGTGTAGGAGAGTTGCACTAGAAACACCCTGAAACCCTTGTCTGCTGCCCATAAATGTTCCATGTGAGATGACTTCGTTTTGAAATGACATGTAAGTCCCCATGTGGGTTTGTGAGGCTAAGCATACCTGAGAATGTCCCTGCATTAGGGAGAAAGCAGTGCTGGAGGAGGAGCCTCCAAGGCTGGAGTTCATGAAACAGATAAACGTGAGCAGAGTTGAGTAAGGCCTCTAGATGTGAACACTGCACATTCTGAATTCAGTTCGAATAAATTGTTCAAGTTACAGCAGTGGTCGGGTCTCTACAGTGGGAGTTCCATGGCTTCATCTGAGTGTAGATCAGAGCAAAATACTTTTCTGCCTGAAGTTTTTTTTTTTATTATTTGAAGTAGATTGCCACATGGAACTAGCCTTCAGTTTCAAATATTTATAGCCTTGCTAGGAAACCAAGAACTGTGACAAGTTGCTGGACTGAAATGAATAAAAACAGGGTAATTAGCATAACTAGTGCCCTCTACTGGGGGATTAGGCTGTTTCTGCAGCCGGGGAATCTGGCTTCTGACATGGGGGAAAGGTTTGACAATTGAAACATGATATGGGAAATTCTTAAGGGCAGTAGGGGGGTTTAATTCCAGCTTACACGCAACCAATATGGTAACATCAAAAATACATTTATTTCCCTTAGATTAAACCCTGAACTGCCACCCCTAAAGCTGTACAAAAAAATGGAAAAGGGTGCATCATAGTGTAGTCTCATTACATTTGTTAATATTACTGATGGGTAGTGTGAGCTACTAAAAATACATTTTGGGGAGTGATGTGTTAATGAAAACAATTGAAGCAGAACACGAAGCTGCCCTTAGAAATGTTCTGTTGCCCAGTGGCATTTTATAAAATCCTGGCGAAATGATTGCAGCTGTATTATTACGTAAGCTTTGCAGACCATAACCTACTTTAATGCCATTGTGTGAAAAGAACATAGTTTTGAGCAGAGAAGACCTTGGTTTGAGGCTTGGATCTAGGATTTATTGGTACCTGGCCTCATAAAGAAAAAAAAAAGTAATGGGATTATGTGAAGCAATGTATGTAGAATATCATATGGCTTTAAATTTAAAACCTTTCGGTGACCAATGGGAACAAGACAAACACGCTAGTAGTGGGAAAGTGTTTAAGTGACTTTCTACTGCTATGAAAAGGTAAGGAAAGTTTCATAATCTTTTCTAGCACAGAAAGACTGTTAGGCTGATAGCTTATCCTAGCAGTCTGTAGGGTTGTCTTCAAAGATCTTACTAGCTGAATATCCTCCCTCTGCTGCTTTCTCAATCACATACATTTTCTCAGAGAAAGAGGACTTGATTTTGAAAATATAGAGGAAGAAAGTGTGCCAAGCTTTGTGCCAGAAAGTTCAGTGACTGAGGGGAAAGTAGAGGACAACTTTTTTTTTTTAAGATTTATTTTCATTACAAAGTCAGATATACAGAGAGGAGGAGAGACAGGAAGGTCTTCTGTCCCATGATCCACTCCCCAAGGGACTGCAATGGCCAGAGCTGGGCAGATCCAAAGTCAGGAGCCAGGAACCACCTCTAGGTCTCCCATGCAGGTGCAGGGTCCCAAGGTTTTGGGCCGTCCTCGACTGCTTTCCCAGGCCACAAGCAGGGAGCTGGATGGGAAGTGGAGCTGCCAGAATTAGAACCGGCACCCATATGGGATCCCGCCATGTTCAAGGTGAGGATTTTTAGCCGCTAGGCCACTGTGCTGGGCCCCGACAATTTTTGAGTTCTGTATTCCGTTAGGATTGCTATGTATCCGGAAGTATGGAGGAATTCGTGTCTAATAAAGAACTTTCCCTAATATTGTTTGAAAAATTTCCAGCAAACATGATATATAAGCACCTCTGTACTAACCACCTGGATTTTGTTAACATCTCATTAGTGACCTCTGGTTCACTCCCTGGATGGTCACAATGGCTGTGGCTGCATCAGCCAAAGCTGGGAGCCAGGAGCTGCTGCTGGGTCTCTCACGTGGGTGCAGGGTTCAGGGACTTGAGCCATTCCCTGTTGCTTTCCCAGCCTAGAAGCAGGGAGCTGGATAGGAACTGAGCAGCCAGGACACACAGTGGCACCCATATGAGATGCTGGCATCTCAAATAGAGGGCAGCCTACCACACATGATGTTGGACCCCTCAAAAAAAATTTTTTTTTCTGAGTTACACAGAAATATTCCATACTCTTGTTCACTCCCCACATGATCACAATGGCCAGAGATGGGCTGGTCCAAAGCTGGAAGCCAGAAGTTTCTTCTGAGTTTCCCACATGGATGCATGGGCCCAAAGCCTTGGGTTATCCTCTGCTACTCCCCCATGCCATTTACAGGGAGTAGGAATTGGAAGTGAAGCAGCCAGACCTAAATAGGATCCCATATGGGATGCCAGCACCACAAAGAATTAGCTTGCTAAGCCACCAGGTCGGCCCCACATTCATGAATTTATAAAAGATGTTTATTGAAAATCAAATATGCAGAGAGAAGGATGTCATCCATCTACTGTTTCACCAAGGAGCCATAACAGCCAGGCCTGAGCTGATCCAAAGCCAGGAGCCAGAAGTTGCTACTGCTTTTTTTTTTTTTTTTTTTTTAATTGGGAAGATATACAGAGAGGAGAGAGAGGGAAATCATCCGATGATTCATTCCCCAAGTGACCGCAACGGCCAGAGCTGAGCAGATCCAAAGCCAGGAGCCAGAAACCTCCTCCAGGTCTCCCACATGGGTACAAAGTCCCAAGGCTTTGAGCTGTCCTCGACTGCTTTCCCAGGCCACAAGCAGGGAGCTGGATGGGAAGTGGGGCTGCCGGGATTAGAACCAGCACCCACGTGGGATCCTGGAACATTCAAGGCAAGGTTTCTAGCCACTAGGCTATCGTGCTGGACTGAGCTAGGAGCTTCTTCCAGCTCTCACACATGGTTACAGGGTCCCAAGGCTTTGGGCCGTCCTGGACTGCTTTCCCAGGCCACAAGCAGGGAGCTGCAAGGGAGTGGAGCAGCCTGGACATGAACTGGCACCTATAGGGGATCCCAGCATGTGCAAGACGAGGACGTCAGCCACTAGGCTGCCATACTGGGCCTCACGTGAATTTTAGCAAATGCCTAACAAGATACAGATATTGCCTTTCTCTAAAAATCTCCCTTGAAGCCTATAAAACTGTGTCACATAATGAAATGTAATTAATAAAAATATATATATAAAAACACACAAAAAAATAAAAATCTCCCTTGAGTATCTGAGTGGGTCACATGGCCCCATTGACCAGCATTCAATGTGGGTTCTTTTTTTTAGTTTTTTTTTTAATCAGTATGTTTTACTTTATTTTATTTTTTTTTTTTTAAGATTTATTTATTTTATTACAAAGTCAGATATACAGAGAGGAGGAGAGACAGAGAGGAAGATCTTCCATCCGATGATTCACTCCCCAAGTGAGCCGCAACGGGCCGGTGCGCGCCGATCCGAAGCTGGGAACCTGGAACCTCTTCAGGGTCTCCCACGCGGGTGCAGGGTCCCAATGCACTGGGCTGTCCTCGACTGCTTTCCCAGGCCACAAGCAGGGAGCCGGATGGGAAGTGGAGCTGCTGGGATTAGAACCAGCGCCCATATGGGATCCCGGGGCTTTCAAGACGAGCACTTTAGCCGCTATGCCACGCCACCGCGCCCAGTATGTTTTATTTTAAATTTCTCAGATTATTTACTAAGCTGATAGAGTTCCTTTTTTTTTTTTTTTTTTTGCTAGCGATTTTTTTTTTAAATAATCTTACATAGGTGATTAAAGAACAAAGAGTCAAGGGCTGCAAGAAAGTGGATAAGACCATTGTTTCCACACTAATATCTTTTTTTTCCCCCCTGTATCTGGGGTCAGGGGAGAAACAAAGGGAGAAGCCCTCCCCAGCCTCCCACCCATCCCAGGTCCCCGATGGGGGGGCAAGCATTCAGTGTTTTTAAAATCACTCTCAGAGGTGCCTCGTCAGCGCAGTAGGTAGTGCGTCAGTCTCATAAAATCATTCTTAGGTTAGCGAAAGAGAAAATGAAAATGCTAAGATAATCTCCCGATCCCAAGTTTTAGGATGCCAGCCTTGCCAGAGTAGAGTCAAACCTAGCTGCCTTCACACCTGTCAGAAGCAACATTCCAGAACCTTGACATTTCTATTTTGTCTCCTTGTTTCCGCTTACCTGCAGCTCATCCTTCCAAAACTTATGCCCATTATCCCAAACTACTGGGGGTAGAAAGTACTAGCTAGCCAGGTGAGCAGCAGGACTTGCCATGCCTGGACTTTGGCTAGCACAGTTGGCTATCGGTGAGCACACCAGCCTTCAGTGGGTGTTATCACGTGTAAGCAAGGTGGGGAACCTGCAGTGGGCGTGGCAGGAAGTCTTGGATTGTAAGACAGGAGCACAGTGGGTTCCCTAGAACTTCAGTAATTTCAGGTCACCCCTCCAGCAGTTTTTGATTCTCAAACTCCGCTTTTCTTAAACCGTGAACTGCCTGGAAATGCCTTTTCCTTAGGGTTTTGTCCTTTTCAGTAGTTGGGATTCTGAGTTACCATCCAGTGAGTGCTAGACTTGCCAAGCAAACATGTGTCTACAGTCAGCCCATGACAACATCCTAGGCAACAGAGCTGTTTCTATAGTGTGGCACACATGGTTATACATGTATTTCCCTTTATCACCTGGTGGTTAAGGATTCTCTCCAACCGCTTACTAGGCTCCCTTCAATTTAGTGGGCATTAATGATAGGCCAAGTATTATGCAAGTCAGTTTCCTGCATTATTTATGAAGTGACCTTGTGAGGGAAGTTTTTGCTATCCTCACTGGTAGAACTGAGAAATCTGAGATCACACAACTAGGAAGTGAAAAATTGCCACACACCAAAACCTATGCTTTCAATTGAGCAACACTGAAAATTGGAGGCCTGCTGACGCAGTGGATAGCGACCAGAGAGGAGCGAACGTTTGAGTTGGTTGTATCTCCTTCACTCTCTGTAATCTGACTTTCCAACAAAAATAAATAAATTTTAAAAAGAAATTTGAGATCAATTACTCTAGATAAATGGACAAGAGATATGGACAATTTACAAAGGAGACCCTTCAGACATGTAGATTACAGTGCCACTGAACTGTACCAATTATAGATTGGGAAAAATAGTGAAAACATATTGTGCAGTGACACAAATATTTCCTGTGACTCACATTTCTGCCTTTAGGTATCTGTCTCCATGGTTGCAAATCACTTGTGGGCTGCCCCTCCCTGTAACCGTGTCCTTGGGTAATCTTCCTCTTGGCTGTCGACGCTGAGTCTGTCCCTGCAACCTGCTTTGATGAAAAGAACGATAAGAAACTTCATGATCACAGAAGTACTGGTTCCTTGGGCTTGCTCAGGTTTGCTGTGCTGCAGAGGCTCATGAGTGGTAGCCCCAAGCAAAGGTGTTGGAGCACTTGAGAAACCTGGGCTGCCAGGCTGCCAGTTGTCAGACTTGATAGAACTGTCTGTAACTACTCAGCTTCAGTAGAGTGTAGTCACTGCGGAAGGACACAGCTGAATCTTGCCAGAATTGCTGATTTCCAGAATCTTCAGCTAGTAAGTGATTAGAGGTTTTTTTTTCTTTCTAAGATTCATTTGTTCTTATTGGCAAGTCAGATATACAGAGAGGAGGAGAGACAGAGAAAGAACTTCCATCCGCTGATTCACTTCCCAAATGGCTGCAACGGCCAGAGCTGAGCCCAGCTGAAGCGGGGCCACTGGGAATAGAATCAGCGCCCATATGGGATCCTGGCATGCTTAAGGTGAGAACTTCAGCTACCAGGCTACCATGCTGGGCCCATGATTGATGCTTTAATGCCACAAAGTTTTGAGGTAGTGTGCAAAAAAAGGTACATTGGCAGAGTACAAGAAAATATGTTCACTGAAATATTGCCTATAATGAAGATAGCAAGAAACACAGATGCCCACCAATGCAGGGACGGTTGAATCTATGGTGCACTAATTCAGTGGAATATTAAGCATATGCAAATGAGTTGGGAAAAAATACATTCATATTTTATGAAGCAATCTCCAGGATACACTGTATAGTAAAGAAAACCACATGTAGAATAATTTATCTAGTTTGTCATTTATTTAATAAGGAATAAGTTATATGCATCACTCTTACCTTTAAAAATGGAAGAAATAAACTAATTTCCTACAGATAAACAAGGGGACATGGATAGAAGTTAGAATTCACTGAATAACTATGACTTTTTTTGTTGGTAGGTATAACTTTAAACCCATGTAAGTGTTTTATACATTCAAGATGTACACATACAAAACTGAGATGAACATGCTTATATAACAAAAGCAAAACAAATGGAACTGATTGCTAGTGTTTTATTCATATGAAAAACAATTATTGCAAATATTTTATAAGCACATTCATTTGTCTTCATTACTAGTAACCATGCCTGAATGTAAAAATGAACTGAGACATATCAGCACTGCTAATAGTAGTATTGAGTATATTATATCTATTCTGCAGTGATTTTATTAACAGTAAGAAAAGACACAAAGATGCTAAATAAAATTATAAATTACACAAGAATTTTAACTGGAAATGTCATTTACGAAATCATTATGTATTTCTTCTTTTTAAGAGTTATTCATTTGAAAGAGTAACACACACACAGAGAAAGCTCTAACTTTTCCATCTTCTGGTTCACTCCTCAAATGGTCATACTAGCAAGAGGTAGGCCAATTTGAAGCCAGGAGCCAGGAGCCACATGGGTGCAAGGGCCCAAGGACCTGGGCCACCGCCATCTGCTGCCGTCCCAGACAAGTCCTCGGGAAGTGAACAGCCACCGCTGGCCACACAGGAGGCTGGCACTTTACCCACTGTGCCTCAGTGTCAGCCCCACATGTTTCATTTTTTTTTTTTAAAGCTCACTTTCCCCTCTGTTCTTTGAAGAGCAGTAAGGAGTACCTCTAGAATTTGGGTTATAACTTCTGAATTTCATTTTCCATCAAAAATAGTAAAATCTCCTTGGAGAAATTATAAAAAATATAGAATATGAGACAGAAACTTCTGGTTGGAATGAGAGAGTGCCAAATTCTAACCACTAGACCACCAGGGAAGCTTTTTTTTGTTTGTTTGTTTTACACGCAGGCATCGATGTAGTTTAATAGAAAATGTAAACATTATTTTTAAATGCTTTAAAGCAGACCATAGAAAGATATCTGAAAAACTGAAGTTCGAAGTTTAGCATAAGTCATAGACAAGTTTACTTTGGCATAAAAACACCTAGAGACACTGGTGGCTAAACTATACATGTTTAAGAGAAAAAAAGATACAGGCCCGGTGCAGTGGTCTTGCAGCTAAAGTTGTCGCCTTGAATGTGCCAGGATCCCATGTAGGTGTTTGTTTTAATGCCGGCAGCCTTGCTTCCCATCCAGCTCCCTGCTTGTGGCCTGGGAAAGCAGTCAAGGATGGCCCAGAGTCTTGGGACCCTGTACTCCCAATGGGAGAGCTGGAGGAAGTCCCTGGCTCCTGGCTTCAGATCGGCGCAGCACTGGCTACTGTGGTCACTTGGGGAGTGAATCACCAGATAGAAGATCTTCCTTTCTGTCTCTCCTCCTCTTTGTATGTCAGGCTTTGCAATAAAAAATAAATTAAATCTTTTTAAAAAAGAGAGAAAAGATGCAATATTACCCTGTTGGGTTATGCAAAAGTTCTTAGAACATAGAAAGTGTGAATATGTTGTAAAAGCAATATAAAGTGAAATTGAGGGACCGGCGGCGTAGCCTAGCGGCTAAAGTCCTCTCCTTGGAAGCCCTGGGATCCCATATGGGCGCCGGTTCTAATCCCGGCAGCTCCACTTCCCATCCAGCTCCCTGCCTGTGGCCTGGGAAGCAGTCGAGGACGGCCCAAAGCCTTGGGACCCTGCACCCGTGTGGGAGACCTGGAAGAAGTTCCTGGTTCCCGGCTTCGGATTGGCGCGTACCGGCCCGTTGCGGCTCACTTGGGGAGTGAAACATCGGATGGAAGATCTTCCTCTCTGTCTCTCCTCCTCTCTGTATATCCGGCTTTCCAATAATAATAAAATCTTTAAAAAAAAAAAAAAAAGTGAAATTGAACCAAAATAAAACTGTTTGCCAACCAAAAGAAACCAAGATATTGATGAGATATCTTGCAGAGTCAGAGATCATCAAACAGCACCCAACAATCTGTTGCCTACAAGAGACACATCTAACCAGAAAAGCCTGTAAGAAATTTAAAGTGAAGGGATGGAAAAAGACATTTCATGCCAATGGACAAGAAAAAAAGGCTGGAGTAGCTGTTCTAATCTCAGATGACCTAGACTTCAAGCTGACAGACATCAAAAAGGACAGAGAAGGACATTATATATTGGTGAAGGGACTGATCCATCAGGAAGTAATTACAATCGTGAACATATATGCACCTAATTCCAATGCACCTAGCTACGTGAAGCAATTACTTACAGACTTAAGGGGAGACATAGATATACACACTTAACACTTAACACACTTAACACTCCGCTAACAACTATAGACAGATCAACAAAACAAAAACTCAACAAACAACAGAGCTAATACAAACATTGGAACAACTGGACTTAGTAGACATCTATAGAACTTTTTATCCTAAGACCACAGATTATACATTTTTTCCAGCAGTGCATGGCACCTTCTCCAGGATCGACCACATGATAGGACACAAAGCAAATCTAAATAACTTTAAAAAGATAGGAATCATACCATGTATCCTCTCAGACCACCATGGAATGAAACTGGAAATCAGCAATTCAAAATGCCCAAGGAAATACAGAAACTCTTGGAGGTTGAACAATATGCTATTAAATGAACAATGGGTCAGGGAAGAAATTAAAGATGAGATCAAAAAATTTATGGAAACCAATGATAACCCTGACACAACATTCCAAAATTTGTGGGACACTGCCAAAGCAGTGCTACGGGGTAAATTCATCGCAATTGGAGCTCATGTCAAGGCCCAAGAGAGGCGCCAAATACAGGAACTAACCACACACCTCCAGGAATTGGAAAAGCAGCAGCAGATGAGCCCCACACACAACAGGAAACAAGAAATCATCAAAACAAGGGAGGAAATCAACCAGATAGAAATAAAAAAAAACCATACACAAAATCAATGAATCAAAAAGCTGGTTTTTTGAAAAGATAAACAAAATAGACACCCCGCTGGCACGACTGACAAATAAAAAACAAGAGAAAGCAAGAATTAACAGCATCAAAGATGAAAAAGGCAACATAACAACAGACATTACAACCATTAAGGCCATAATCGGAATGAAAGAAAGGAAGCTATTAAAGAAAACCAGGGTCGGGCCTGGTGCTGCTGGACTAGTAAGATCTGCCTCCAAGAGCAACAATTTACCCAGAATTTCACTTACTGTCAGAGCTTCCCTGACCTTAAGTGGGGAGAGTGGCCAACTCTAGCCTGTTCCTGCCATCCTGTCCTACCCAGGCCAATGGGGACATGAAGAGTGGGAAACTCTGTCTAGAGGCAAAGGCTCATGGGGAAATGAAGAGGTGATCATAAGACGGTAGAATATTTCCTTTATATCACCCCAACACAAGTGGGTTATTTATAGTCGTTCTTTATACCCAGCACATCATGGCCAGCTGCAATGAAAAAACATAATGACAATGTAAATTAAAAGGAAAATATCCCCCCTGCTTGAGGGGTCACAGCAGGCCTCGGAACCAAACCCAGAGCCTGCAGGGATGCTGGATTTATGACGGAAAAGTTAGCGTAAGTGTGATGGATTCGCTAGGAACTCTAACAAAGTAAACAGCATGCATTAACAGATGGGCCATTAAGTGCAGAGATGAACCTTCTAAGAACACATGGAAAGAAATGTGAGGGAGCAAAAGCACCACGACTGAAATGAAGAATGCCTCAGAAGGGCTAATGTGCAGATTGAACACTGCTGAAGAAAGGTTTTCCAAATTTTATGATATTGCAAGAGAAATCTCCAAAATTGAGAGAGAGGCAGAGAGGCAAAAAAGACCAGTAGCAAAAAAAAAAAAAAAAAAAAAAAAAAAAAAAAATTAGAAGGAGGACAGAACAACAAAATACTGTGGGACAGGGAGAAGCGATGGACACGTGTGTAATGGGAATTCAAGGAGAAACGGGAAAGTGCTCGGTGACATACAAACAATGACTGAAAAGTGTCCATTTCAGGGAGGCTTACAGAAGGCAGATTAGGATAAATGCTGGAAAAAACTACACTCAAAAATATTGTATTCAAGGAACAGAAAATCAAAGAAAAAGAAGATCCTGAAAGAAGCCAGAGAAATATATCACGTTATGCATACTGTCAAGCTTGCAAGCAAGAATGGCCACTGTGTCCATCTGGGGAGTGAACAAGGGGCTGGAATATTTCTCTGTCTCTGCCTTGTTCTATTACTCAAGTGAAATCAATTAAATGTTATGAGTGGGCCACTACCATGACATAGTATGCTAAACCTCTGCCCAAACGCCACCATCCCACATGGGCACCGGTTTGTGTCTTGGCTGCTCAGTTCCCATCCAGCTCCGTGTGTGGCCTGGGAAACAAGCAGAGCATGGTTCTCGAACCCCTGCACCCACTTGGGAGACCTGAAAGAAGCTCCTGCTTTCAGATTGGCTCAGCTCTGGCAATTGTGGTCATTTGGGGAGTGAGCCAGGGGATGAAAGAGCCCTGTCTCTTCTTCACTCTGTAAATCTGCCTTTCCAATAAAAATAAATGTCTTTAATAGACAAAGAAAGAAAGACAGAAAAAAGAAAATTGTCCCCTGTCAAATGCTTAATTCAAACCTTTTGGATCAGTTGGGGGTCAAGTCATGAGCCAGAAACTGCACAGTGGTTTGAACAGGGAAAGTTTAATATAAAGAGTTATTATAGAATAGTAACAGGGAATTAAGGACTTGGGAAGTAAGTTCTGAAGCACAGAGGAGTGGTGGGTATGAGAAGCAGGTACAACCTCCCAGTGACAGGAAGGAACAAATCTAGACTGGTCCTTTTCTACCCCGGGGTTGACAGCCAGCTGAGAGAGGTTGTGTTTATGTTCTACTGGATGGTGAAGGATGCTACTGAGGTGGTGGTGCAGGCTGGAGAGGGGAGGGCGGTGTGGTGGTGCCCAGCTTTCCACGGGAAGGCATCAACTGAGCACTAGTTTAGTGCCCAGTGAGACTAGGTGGGGAGGGGGTCGCACCAAGGAGTTACTGGACAGCCGAGCACCTGAGTTACTGGCCACACTGATGTGGCAGGAATTGCATTTCCAGTATGGGGCCCAGCAGAGAACACTTGAGCCAGGAAAAGTCATCTTCTCCACATAGTCCCTCTGGTGCCCTCTAGTGGCCAAGTATAACATCTTCTCATTTGGCCAAAAAAAAGAAGTTCATAGGGTTAGGTAGGGTTAGCTCTAGTATTGCACACAGGAAACACTGGAATGAAGAAGCGTGGGTTATTTGGGGACTGAGGAATAACATGTTGTTGACAGGCCCCCATACTGAAGTATTGTAAGATGAAATAATAGGAATAATAGGATGCCTGTAATATTCTTCAAGATAAAATTCTGTGAGGGATAGGAGAAAAAGGTATTTTAAAGATGATAGCTGTTAAAAATCGGGAATTGATATAAAAGAGCTCATCATACCCTCTTTCATTTATTTTCATTATTTTATTATTTTAAAAGTTAACAAATATGGATGAAAACATAATGTTATCCAAGCAAGCCAAAGGTTTACTCGTCATCTGGAACCACACAGCACCCAATGGGGTTAGGAATCAACCTCGCACCATCTGAACACACCTGACTGGGAAGATGGAACTGTCACTCTGGCTGATGATGACAAAGGAAGTGATTTCCCTGCTATTGAAACATTTGATATTGGGACCAGAAGGCCATCGAGGTGCGCACATGCTCCAAGCATGGAAAGGGGCTGACAAAAAAAATTGCCTCCAGTAAGCCGAAGTGTGTCAAGCAGTAACAGTGCCTAGAATATCCTTTGCACAGTGGATGCGCTTATTGTTTTTGTTTTATGTCCATGGTCTTTGCATCATCAATCAGTCTGGGACAGGCACTGCTGCCCTCCTGGGGTGGTCTTGGTGACACTTCAGATAACCCGCGAATTCAGCCTGGAGGTCCCCGAAGGACAACACTTACCGGCAGCTCGCCATGTGCTCTGGTTCACCCTGTTTCTTGTGTTTCTAAGGAAAGGAGCTAGCGGCGGCACCGGCTGCCTCAGCCAAGGCAGAAAGGAAAGGGGTGCAGCCATGACGCTGGCCGCCGAGTGCGCACTGCCCTGCGGGATTCTGGTGACTTCTGTGCCAGCCGGGCATTGCGGTTCTGTGTAGGCACATGCCGGTACAGCATGATGTAGGATAAAAAGTTGCTCATGATCAGAGATGGGGAGGGGGTCGCACCAAGGTGTTTGCTGACTAAGGGAAGGAAGTTGGTTGAACATTTCCTGTAGGCTTTGGAGGAAGGAGTTTCCTTTCCTGCCCGCTAGGTGGTGTTAGCGCTTGTCTGGGTGGCAAGTATGTATGGTGATGGGAACGTGTGTGGACATCAATTTGTGTGGCATCAGGGCCAGTGGGAAGACCCAATCGCTGGCCAAAGGAGTGAGCCTTCACACTGAGGATCAACACACGAGGAAGGGAACGTCACTGGGTGATGAGCTTCATACATGTTTGCTCTCTACAGTGAGGCTGAGTTTCATAGATTCAATTTATGGACTTTAGCAAGAATGGCTGACTTAGCAACAAGCTGACACAAAAACCAAACCAACCAACCAACCAACCAACCAAACAAATAAATACATAAATAGAAGAAAGAAAGAAAGAAAACAATACAGAGGGGAGAAGAGCGAGAACTACTCTTTTACATTTTTAAAGATTTATTTTTATTGAAAAATCAGCTTTACAGAGAGAGAAGAGAGAGAGATCTTTCATCTGCTTGTTCACTCTCTGAAGCCAGAGTTTCTTCCAGGTCTCCAACATGGGTGCAGGGTCCCAAGGCTTAGGACCGTCCTTGACTGCTTTTCCAGGCCACAAGCAGGGAGCTGGAAGGAAAGTGGAGCTGTTGGGACTTGAACTGGCATCCATATAGGATCCCGGTGCTTGCAAGACAAGGAGGGCTTTAGCCACTAAGCCATCATGCTGGATTCTCTTTTACATGTAAAAAAAATTTTTTTTTATTTGATCGGCCTGTTGCAATGGCTCAATTGACTAGTCCTCTCCTAACAAGTGCCAGCATCCCATTGGATGGTTTGGGCTATCTGTCTTCTAGGAACTGCATCAAAGGTGGAGTAGTCAGGACTCAAACCAGTACCCAATACAGGATGCCAGTGTGTCGCAGCCAGCTGAGCCGGTAACATGGACATGGCGAAGGTCCGGGGGTCAGGCGAAGGTCGGGGGTCAGGCGAAGGTCGGGGGTCAGGCGAAGGTCCGCGGGTCAAGCACAGACACAGGGACACCAGTGATGGTGGGAGAAGTCTCTCTCCAGCCTCTCTTTATTACCCCTGTATATTCTCTTTCCCCCGAGCCCATTAGGGCGCCACTAAGGTGCCAATGAGTCTGATTAGACCAGGTGCTACAGCGCAGGCCCAATTCCTGAGTGCTCCGCTTAACGAGAGTTAATCAACTCATTTGCCCACTACACCAGTGCCATAACCAGCCGCTTAACTTGCTGCACCCGATGCTGTCCCTCACCACAGAATATCCTAAGGTGGAATGTGGGTCTCGAAGTGGTGTTTTAACCTCTAGGCCAAATGCCTACCTACAGCACTCATTCTAATGGTGCAACAACTGTGACACCAACCTTTGTTCCCTTGGGTTATAGGGGTCTCACATGGCTCTCCAAGGGTTGCATCCTGTTGTGCGGCATGCTGGCCCTTAACGCATGTCTTCATGTTTGATAACACAAAGCAAATGGCTTATCTAGAATACAGTGATGATACCACCTGCTCAGTCTCTTTTCACAGGAAAAGAAAACTTCAGATTTTAATTTTTGTATCTTTTATACTAAGTGGAATCGTTTGTAAGTAATTGATTGTGAACATGGAACTATGCACCCTGTTTCAGTCTCAGGGAAGTTCTCTTGATTTATTTACATAAACACATTTCATGCATTTCACGAGTACAGGTTTACTTCCCACCTTACTGTTCTTAAGGAAAATGTTGACAGATTTAAGTGATAAAAGGTTTTATCTTATGTGCTGACTTTAGATGTTACCCTTGTAAAATATGTTTCTATATGATTTTCATCATAAAGAGAATCAGACACTTGCCTCTTTGAGTGTGGTAAGCTGTTGTGGGCTAAGGAGTTGGTTAGCACTCGTTAAGCTGAGCACTACAGGGAATGGGCTTGGGGCTGAAAGCACCTGGTCTAATGGAACTCAGCTGTAGCCAGTATTCTGCTAATGAGGGTGTGGGGCTAAGCGTAAACAAGAACTAGGTGAAAGGTCAAGAGAGGAGGCTATAAAAGAGGCCTCGGAGAGCTGCTTGAGGGAGTCTTCCACCGTCTCTGGTCTCCGTGCGGGTGCCTCATCCTTAGACCTTTGTCGTGTCCATGTTACTGGCTCTGCTGGCCCGAACAGTAAGTCAGTGTTGCGCTGAGGGTGTGTCAAAATTCAGCATTTTTCATTTGGTTTCATACAAAGCTTAAGTCCCTAGAAGGAGGATGGGAGTAGCATTAGAAAGTGAAAATGAAGCTTAAACATAGCATCTGGAGGAAGAAGCAGTCAAGGGCGGGGAGACAAGGCTTGTCAGTAAGAGCCATCAAGCAGTAGTGGGGATGGGTAGGGATGTAACAGACCTGCCTCAAGGACATGAACTTGGCTTTTTAAGCTGGGAAACAGAGGTCTGGTATTACTGCCCATGTGTGATGATGGGACAGCTACAGTTTAGCATTTGAGTCATCTGTACCCACTCCCACCCTTTTTAAAAAATATATTTATTTTTATTGGAAATTCCGGTATACAGAGAGGAGGAGAGACAGTGAGAAAGATCTTCCGTCCAATGATTCACTCCCCAAGTGAGCCGCAATGGCCAATGCTGTGCCAATCCGAAGCCAGGATCCAGGAACTTCTTCCAGGTTTCCCACACAGGTGCAGTGTCCCAAAGCTTTCTGCCGTCCTCGGCTGCTTTCCCAGGCCACAAGCAAGGAGCTGGATGGGAAGTGGAGCTGCCGGGATTAGAACCGGCGCCCATATGGGATCCTGGTGCTTGCAAGGCGAGGACTTTAACCGCTAGGCCATGCTGCCGGGCCCCCCACCGTTATGTTTTTAGCCACCTATGAAATAGCACAAAAACCTGTTGTTGCAAAGCGATCTTGTGGCGGTTGCTCAGAAAGTATGAACGTGCTCTTGATTCTGCTGGGGGCCTTTATGCTGCTTTGTCTGGACCCCTCCTTGGAATTGGCAATATCTTTGGGAACTTGAGCTTGTGTTAGCGCTTTCTGCGGAGCAGAGACAGAAGAGCTGCTGTGAAGAGAAGTGCAGCTGGCTCCCTCCCTTGCATTCAGCAGCATCTCCAATTCCTGTGATTTGAGGGACAGAGGAAGGTGATGGGAAAGAGCGAGTCAGGTGGAACTGACCCAGGGCAAAGCCTTCCCAATCAGGGCCTGCAGAATCGTTGAGACTAGGCAGCAGCTGTTCCCACAGCGTCTCCTTGGCTCTGCTGCTACATCCCAGGGAAGCAAGCACTAGGAGCAAAGGGAAGTGCTGACACCCCGCACTGGGGAACCCACAGCACAGTTTGTGATTCCCATAGCACAGGGTCCAGCACCGCTCTGGCCGAGGGAAGGAGAGCCCTCCCACCCAGGGGATGCTAACCAGGCAGTGCTCGCTCGCGGTCCTGCCTAAGTGCCAGACCTGCTGCCCAGCTCAGGGACCACCCGAGACTCTTGCACTGTGAGGGGCTCCTGTACCTCTTGAGGTGGGTAAACCAGTTACGGGGAGCTGCTCTTCCTGCGTGGGTTAAAGTCAACATTCACCTTTAAAAAATTTTTTATTCTAAGGTTTCTAAGATTTCAAATGATTTCTTTGCACAGAGCATGGGATTATGCAACTTTATAAAAGGTAGTTTCAGATACATTATTGTAAAATATATTTATCGTGCCCCCAAACTCCAATTTATCTTACTTGTCAGTGATGGAAGTTTCTTGTGGTGTGACAGTAACTTGTGAGTCTTGACTTACCAGTAGTATTTTCTTTAGGCTTTTGAGTTGAAGAGCCCAAATTTAGTTCCAGCAGAAAAAGGGTCAACAGGATGCCTGCAGGCAGAAGACCTTGCAAGATAGGGAGCTAGGAGCCGTTGGGCGCTTTCTAAGAGCTTAGACAATTGAGTATCAGTCTCCCAAGTTTCTATTTCCCAAGAAAGAAATAAGTTTCTATTTCTCGGACACTGAGCCATTCTTGAAAACCACCTTTTAAGCAAGGGCAGCTCCTGTACCAATCATAGCCTTGTGTAATTTAAATGTGCCAATGGGATCCCTGTATCCATGCATCTGCTTCTGTAACCTCGCTTCCTGCTTCCCGTATCCTATAAAAAGTCCCAGCTTGTGCGGCTCGGCGTGACTCCCTGCTCGAACGGGCGGGAGCGTCCACGGGCCCGTGTGAAATAAACCTTGCCTCATGCGTGATTGCATCTCTTGGTCTCCTGTCTCGTGTCTGCCGGAGGGCTCCGTTCGTCCAGGGGCGAGGGGCCCCTGGCCATCGCCCACTCGGGTCTAACAGAGTGTCTCTGATACAACCTATGTTTTAAAATAAGACAGTGTGTTGGGTGATTCCCCAACACTTTTCAAGAGCAGTTTCAGAAGAGAATCAGTTCTGTAAGTTTGTTGTATGTAATTTCCATACAAACCTCCTAAAGCAAAATCAATATGCAATAAAATCCTGACTGCTGGGATGTTTGCTGTCTGTTTCTCTCCACGAGGTATATTACATCCAATTCCCCATCCTATGTGATCCATTTGGCATCTTGATACCCGCTTTTAAACACTTGGTGTGGAAATACCTTTCTGTCTGACACTTTTCACTTTACATTCAACTTACTTCCTGTGTTTTTTTTCTGTTTCCAGTAAAAGTTTTGTAAATGTGCACAATCCTGGGCCTAGCACGATAGCCTAGTGGCTAAATCCTCACCTTGCCTGAGCTGGGATCCCATATGGACGCTGGTTCCTGTCCTGGCTGTTCCACTTTCCTTCCAGCTCCCTGCTTGTGGCCTGGAAAAGTGGTAGAGGATGGCCCAAAGCCTTGGGCCCCTGCACCCTGGAAGAATCTCCTGGCTTTGGATCACCTCAGCTCTGGCCATTGCAGCCACTTGGGGAGTGAACCAGCAGATGGAAGATCTGTCTCTCTTTCTCTGTGTAGATCTGACTCTCCGATAAAAATAAATAGATCTTTTTTTTTTAAAAGAATTATTATTATTGGAAAGTCAGATATACAGAGAGGAGGAGAGACAGAGAGGAAGATCTTCCATCCGATGTTTCACTCCCCAAGTGAGCCAATCCGATGCCGGGAACCAGGAACCTCTTCCGGGTCTCCCACGCGGGTGCAGGGTCCCAAAGCTTTGGGCCGTCCTCGACTGCTTTCCCAGGCCACAAGCAGGGAGCTGGATGGGAAGTGGAGCTGCTGGGACTAGAACTGGCACCCATGTGGGATCCCAGGGCTTTCAAGGCGAGGACTTTAGCCGCTAGGCCACACCGCCGGGCCCCAATAAATAGATCTTAAAAGAAAAAAAAAACAAACCTTGCACAATCCTTTTTTTTTCTTTCTTGAAAAAAGTTTTCAGAAAAGAAGAAAAGAGTCAATTTACAGGAATAATTGGCTGCTTTCCCTTATTACGGAGGAAGGAAAAATAAGAAGCCAGCTAGCAAGGCCCTGTTCTGCACTGTTTCATACTGCCCTCCTCACCCTAGTTCTGAAGGGCTGCCTTAGAGCGTGGGGGCTTGGGTGCAGCGCTGCAACTTGCACACACACGCTGCTGGTTAATCACTGCCGGGTCATGTCTCCTGGCTTCTCGGTCACTTTCTTCCACAATCACATCCAGAGCCTTGCTTTGAGTTTCCAGGAATTAATAAAGGGAAAAGACAAACAGACTACTGAGATTCTAATTAACTTTGATATGGATTTATGTATAAAGTTGGGTGAGTCACTGATTTTTAATAAATGGGAGAGGAAAAGCTTAGATTAATGTAATAGCTGAGAACACAGGAAGCAGAACTTTGATGCTTGCTTAATTCTTTCTCCCAACCCATGTCATTTGGAGAAAAAAAAAAAATCAAAGACTGTTATGAAAGGGGAAAGGAAGGGGGATTATGCAAATTAAAAGTGCACAGGACTAAATCATTACTCTTGTGCAAATGAGCTGCTCCTGCATGTGCTTTTTGGGAATGTTTTTGGGCTGTATTTGCTGAGGATTCATTCCTGAAGATAATGAGAAATGGAAGCATGATGAAAAAGAACTTGAGTATAAATGAGCCCATCTTTCTTTGTATTATAAAAAGTTGAAAAAAAAAAAAAAAAGAAGTAACAGTCCCCCAGCTCCACTAATAAGACAGCCTTATTTATTTTAATATCCATTTTTTTAAATGAAGCAACCAAAAGAAACTAGAGACATGCACTCATCAAATTCCCTCTCCTCCACTCCGTCAGAAGCCTGGGCCAGTGAGCCTGCTTTGCAATGGTCATCTCCAGTGGTCTAGCCCCTCTTCTGCCCTGGAATTGGGTTTCTGGCTGCTGAAAGAAACAATTCAGTGTTGGAAGGGTAGCTCTCTTGGCTCTCCAGTCTCTTACTTTCCCATTTGATGGAATATTCCAGTGTGGAACATCATCAAGGTTAAATTATTTAGCCTAAACCCCCTGGGCCTGTTTGTAGACAGCTAATACAGATAAAGACTTATTTTGAGTGCTTGTACAGATTAAGTATTCAATTTTATTCCTAAACAATAAATGACATCCTGACAGATTTGAAGCAATGCATAAGGCCATGTTGTGTTTGATTAACCTTGAATGTGAATGTTTATGTAGCTTAGGCAGTTGGTTTGAACAAACTTATAATTTCACAGCCTTCCAAAAGAGTCATTAATCTTTCATAATTTTATAAAGTAGGAACTTAGCATGTACCTAGTGATAATGGGGGTGAGTATGTGTAGGTTGACATAATTTGTTGATATTTTATTTTTCGCACCTGAGTTTTTACTTATAAATACTTATAAATAACATGTATTTATGTTTTCTTAGCTGTAGTATTTTTTCTTGGAATTAATCTATGACATTGTATTTTCATTATGATTTCTGAGAAGGGTACTCAATAATGGTTAAGACTGTAGAGCTGAATTCTGGCTTTGCTTCTTATTAATTATGTAACTTTATGTAAATCATGTAACCTGTCTAAACTCAGTTTCTTAGCTCAAAAATGGAGACAATATCATTGGTAACCTAAAGTTGCTCTGTCTTAAAAATAACATTGGACTTACTTAGACCAATATTCACCACATAATAAAGGACTTAATAACATACTATTATTATTATTTCTAGAGATAATAATTATTTTATTCTTGGATTAAATGTACATATATTAAAATATTGATGCATATCGCCAAAGTTCATCTTAAATTTGAAATAGAAAGTTGTGGTATTCATTCATGAACATGTTATAGCAAAAGGTAATAAGGATGCCTAGGAGTGTAAGTCAGTCCTAGTACTGACTTGCTTTGTATATATTCTCTCATTTGCTGATCACACCTCTTAATTCTCTTTTGGAGGGCGTCTTGTCCTTCATTCTCAGTCTGTGTAGTTCAGTGGAGTTGACCTCAGGCTCAGACTTCAGAAGGAAGCAGGAGTTGACTTCAGGACATCATCGCGTGGGCCCCACCTCCCCTGCATCTCTGTTGGCTCAGGAATGGTTGTCGAATGAGCCATGTTGGTAAGAACCCACCTGAGGTGGGTTGGTTGGGAAAATAATGCTGTTGCCTTTTTGGTGTTGTTAAATTTGGAATTGCTGGTGACCATCCTTGCTTTGGATAGAAAGAATCTACTAGGTATTATTGAAGCATGGAGAAATGCAGTGCTAAATATGGAGGAATTCCCCTATTGGCTGTGTTTGAACATTTGGAAACACTTCTGGCTCTTCAAATTGCAAAAGTCAATATAATCTTTTTATCGCCCCAATTACTTTGGATCAGGTCTTTGGAGTGACCAGTTCTTCCCAATTATGTCAAGTTATTCCAACCCACATTCTGTATGGAAGACAGACAAGGTTTCCATCAAGGTAGAAGTCTATATCCATTGATATTTCTCAGTGACAATAGTTTAATCAATGCCTGTTTCACGCTGTTGTTGGATAAGGACCTGCACTGGATAGGTTTAGCTTTCCTTCAGAACAATGACTGAAGCCATGGGAACTTGTAGATTACCTGGTAATTAGCGATAGTTCATTAAATATATTTATTTGTGAAAGGAAATGAAGGAAATTAATTTATTTTAAAGACATAAAGAGAGAGAGGTAGACAGCTCCCACCTACTGGTTCACTCTTCGTTTGCCCAGGAGAGACAGCACTGGTCCACAATGGAGTTAGGAACCTGTCACTCAGTCTGGATCTTGCACGTGACTGGCATGGATCCAACTCTGACCCATCACCTACTGGTTCCCAGGGTGTACATTAGCAGGAAGCTGAAACTGGATATGATGCCAGGACTCAAGTCCAGGTGTGTCTTAACCACTATGATAAATGTCCATCCTTAAGAAATTTAAAAAAAATTAAACGTTTTTTCAGATGAAAATCTTCACAACCGTCTACGTTAATTTTGAGACTTCTTTCATGTATATTTGCATTACAAAAGATGAATATTATTTGCTTTTTTTTTTGTTTGTCCATTGTGAACACATAAAGGATGAAATTGTGAGACCATGCTCAGAGGTGACAGAATGTTTCGTCAAAACTTAACAGAGAGCTTTGCGCACGGCTCAAGGCATTTGCATTTAATTCTTTGTGAACTGGAGGAAGTTTCTAGAAGACTAAGAAGGCAACAATAGGCAACTGACAGTAGCAATGAAGAGAATGAAAGCAAGGGAATCCCTGGGGCACTGCAGTAATCTAGGTTGAGTTAAAAGTGGAACAGTGGAAATATAAAGAAAATAGTAGATGGGAAAGACACTAAGAGGACTAGATGAGACTGGGCCTCCCCCAAACTTGGGCAGGAACTGGGACAAGGCTCAAAGAATGACATGAGATTGATTAGAAAAACAACAAAAAGATGAATTATCTTTGGGAACTGATTGGCTCTGTGGAGATGCTGCTGGAAAATAATGAACTTAGCATTCCATGTATCTGCATTCTCTTCCATTTGACTTCGGCTTTCTTATGAGTTGAATGCAGTATGTAAGGATAGAGGTAACTTTGAGGTAGCCCAGGCACCCAGAAATGACTTTCCCAGAGTTGTACTTAGGAGGAAAAATAAAATATGAAAAATAACTTGATGAGTAATACCGTTAATCCTCAGCCTGCAACTGTGCTAACATATTCAAAGAAAGTGGCTTATTAGAAAGGGGTTTGTTTGATAATGAAATTAAAAAGTGGAAAGTCATAGATACAAAGCTTAGCAGTTCGCGGGAAGTGCTGTTCAGAGGTGGGCGTGAGGCTCGAGGTCTGTTGTGACTGGCACAATGTGGCCTACGGTGTAGATGGATGGATGCCCCAGGCTGTTTTCTTCTTAGGCGACCTGCTAGTCTGTTCCAACTTTCTACTCAGCACATCAGCCTTTTGATTATAAGTTGGATCCCCATTTTAATTTCTATGTAGGAAGAAAAATTCTTTGTGAGTTACAGGTCCCTTTTCATTATCTGTCAAGACATTGTTCCTTGTGAGCCTCCACCTGGTTGAGTCATCACCCCCTTGTTCTGTCCAGCCCTGGAGGCAAGCCTGGCAAGCCTGAGTTCTCGCGTCTGTAAGATTCAGGGCCAGACCAGGTCAATGATTACTGCTAGACCTTGTGGTAGGTGGCTAGTTATTACCACGAGTTTTTCATGAAATGTTTTGTTTAGTTGTGCACACTTCCTAACTCAGAACATATCAGGCAACCATTAATGCAAAAATAAGTTTTCCAGTATGCTGAGAAAGTTCTCTCAAACTGCAAGAATTAATGGTTATAACATTTTCAACCTGGGAAACTTGAAGACATCACTCAACTCCTACCCACTTTGTTTAGCTGTGTGTGTGTGTGTGTGTGTGTGTGTGTATTCATAGGAGTCACTCCTGATCATTATAGAAAAAATAATGAAAAGGAAAAAGAAAGTTAATACCCCTAACCAGAAGCAAGCATAGTTTGTATTTTGGCATATTTCCTTGCAGGAAATTTCACTTTTTCATTTTTTAATTTTTATGCTGTTTTCAAAGTTTCATTATCTGGTTCCCAATTCCACTGCAGATTAGAAGTAGTAATTTAGAGAAAGAGAAGAGAAAGAAAAATCATAAGAAGTAGATACAATTTGTTGAAATGCATAGTGTTCTGGCAGCATTTATTTAATGGGCCACAACCATGCACAGCTCGATAACTTCTGGGGTCAGTCATTGTATTATAATTGGTACAGTAATGTACATCCTGATGACCTCGAATCGCCATCTAATGATTAAATTATATTTTGTAGACTGTTGAAAAATGCAGATATAGAGATTTGACCTATGAACCACATCACTGAAGTTGATCCAAATGCGTTTGACGTGAACTCCTGGCTGTCTAGTATACTTGGCAGGAGCTTTACAAAGTATAAGGAAAAATGAAATGAAAAGATTAGTTTATTCTGCAAAATAATAAACCAAAAATCTGCACATAGTTTCTATTTATAATATTGTATTTTCCAGGAACTTGGTGAATACCCTTGACAGATTCTTTCGTTTTGCCTGGGTTCCAAATCATCGGGACACATTGGTCCTTAACATCTGCTCCACCCTCTCCCACTGTGGAGCACAGCCTTGCCCTTGGGGACATTGACCACCTCTTGTTTCAAAGAAAGATTCTACTTGTCCTAGCCTATCTAATCACATCGACTTTTCTTTTAAGATTTATTTTATTTTTATTGGAAAGTCAGGTATACAGAGAGGAGGAGAGACAGAGAAGACCTTCTGTTTGTTGATTCACTCCTCAAATAGCTGCAATGGCCGGAGCTGAGCCAATCCAAAGCCAAAGAGCCCAGAACCTCTTACGGGTCTCCCACACGGGTGCAGGGTCCCAAGGCCCTGGGCTGTCCTCGACTGCTTTCCCAGGCCGCAAGCAGGGATCTGGGTGGGAAGCGGGGTTGCCGGGATTAGAACCGGCGACCATATGGGATCCCTGCGTGTGCAAAGCGAGGACTTTTGCTGCTAGGCTACCATGCCGGCCCATCACATTGATTCTTGTTATGAATTGCCTGAGTAGCTGATTCAGGCATGAGCCTGTAGCAATGCCTTAAATCAAGAGCTCATAGCATTTCTAGGACTACAGTGACCACAGAGGTAGGCATTGATCCTAATCCATCAGAATAAAGCCCTTAAGGATTCTTTCATGACTGTGGGAGAAATGTTGTTTTCTTCTATATCCTGATGTGGATTTGAACCCGGGAACTGCTGCAATCATCATGTAACCTTGTATTTGAGTATCTTTGTTTCTCCATGATCCAGTTTGAAACTTAATCCTCAGTGCAACGGTATTAAGAAACAGAACTAGAATGTCATCAGATCGTGAGGGTTCCACCTTCAATAATAGCTTAATTGCCTTTATGAAAAGGCTCGTATGAAGTAGTTTTTGATTTCTGCCCCTTCCACTGCAGTAAAATGTGGCAAGATGCACCTTCTTGGAGTCAAAGAAAAAAATGTGCATTAGAAAACTAAACTTACCAACACCTTGATTATGTATCAACCTCCAAAACTGTGAAAAATAAATTTCTGTCATTTATGAGTCAGTTTGCCCATTTGTTAAGTAGAGTGAATCAACTAAGATGACACCAAAATCCTGCCTTAGGGATTAATGCTACTACTCCTGAAGAGAGTAGAGCTGAGGGAAATAGAACTACAACCCATAATTCTGAAATTCACTCTCTGTGTCCACTGGATAGATCTATGAATCCTGTTTCTTGCAGTAGAAGTACAAATGTTTGACTGTAATTGTTGGAAGTGACAGTAGGTCACCAGCACCAAGATGCCCAGTAGTTCCACTGTGAGCCTGTATTTAACTTTCAGAACATCCGTCAGGATGCTCAGTAGGCGAACATTGGTGGAGTGTGTTTGAAGTAGTCAGAATGGAATTAGGACTTTCTGGGAGAAAAAAACAGATCTCAACACTAAACTTTCAGTTAGCCTTGGGAGAAGGATTAGTTAATGACGTGATGGCTGGAGAGGCGGGTAGAGAGGCAAAACAATGTCATATCACGTGTGCTTAATGACAACAAAATTTCCAGGAAGAGCTGGTGATCTGGTATTTCAGTGCTTCATGGGTACAAAGGTCATCATTGAGCAGCGTGAGCTAGGTCATTTGGAGGCAACTGATAACTTGGGATACACAGAAACAAATGGAAGGTGACTTTGGGTGGTATTAAGTTTGTGTTAGCGGTGATGACTCTGGGAAACACTGGCTCAACAAAATAGTCATGGAGACGTACATACACACAATGCAATTATTCTGCTTCTGTTTGCTCAGTAGAAAAGAAAAATCCCTCAGAATTTAAAGAAAATATTCTTCACCTGTGTGTTGGGGGTGGGGGAAAACTCCAGGATATTTGGTGTATTTACTCCAAAACACTGGTTTTCAAGTTCTGTCCAGCAGTTTCACTCTTCAGTGACATCAGCAAAGGCAGAGAAGACAGTGCCAGCGGGTTACTTAGACACTGCTTGGTGTACACAGCTTGTGGCCTTCAGCCCAGAAGTGTCACCACCAGTACCACGTGGACAGGCCTCAGCCCAGCAGCGCATTCCAATTTACCAGCATGCTCAGAGGGCCATCCGTTTGGGTAGCTTGGCGTTACCAAAACGCTCAGATGTGTGTCTCCTATGGACTGTATCGTCATATCTTAGAGGCAAGAATACCTGATTAGCAGAAGTTTGGTGAGCAAGGGACCCAAACTTTAGGAATAATTTAATTCTGGGGCCCAGCGTGATAGTGTAGTGGTTAAAGTCCTCACCTTGCATGCCCGGGATCCCACATGGTCGCTGGTTCTAATCCCGGCAGCCCCGCTTCCCATCCAACTCCCTTTTTTGTGGCCTGGGAAAGCAGTCGAGGACGGCCCAAGGCTTTGGGACCCTGCACTTATGTGGGAGGCCTGGAAGAAGCTCCTGGCTTCTGGCTTCGGATTGGCTCAGCTCCAGCTGTTGTGGTCGCTTGAGGAGTGAACCATCAGACAGAAGATCTTCCTCTCTGTCTTTCCTTCTCTCTGTATATCTGCCTTTCCAATAAAAATAAATAAATCTTTAAAAAAGGAATAATTTAATTCAAGGAATTGTCCCAGTTAGGAAAGATTGAGGTACTCTCGGGATGGAATTGCCAAAAAGCACAACACAACATGTTAGTATTGAAACAGAATTTCTTCTCCCCTGGGCAACACTTGCTGAGTTATTTGTCAACATTTTATTCCCCGGAGATCTTGTTTATTCCCCTGCTTCAGTGGCTCATCATCTTCTATTCATGTGTTTTGTTTTTTTTTCTCCTCCCAAATGTGAGCCTGATACTTGATTAGGATTCCATTTAACAATCAAATGCTAGTTCTGTTCCTTCAAGACTGCCCGCAGTCACCTTGATTTGAGCTTAAAGTGTTCACAAACATCTCCTTCATACATTTTTAAAGACAATCTTTGGCGTTTATTCTCACCATTGAAAAGGTGATGTAGATATTTTCTAGCTTATTCATCACATAAATATTTAATGGATGCCTACTAGGTGTCAGATACTGGGCTAGATGCTGGGATAATAATAATTAGGAAGCCAGGCATAGTTTGATCCTTCCCAGCTTCTAATGTTGAGTCCTGGGCGATAGTCCTCTGTTTCCTGAATGTTGTGATAGTTGCTATTGCAGCAGAGGCTCAAAATGACAATGCTTCTTTGAGGGTCCACGCATGTCTGTGCGATGCTGGCTTGTTTTGGACCTAAGTGCTTCTCTGTCAAAGAGTCATAAGGGTCAGCTGAGTCTGACCCAAGTTTGGGCCAGAGCGGGTAGGGCTGTGAGAGCTGCTCGGTGTGTTTGGGAGGGAGGCATCTTCTGCTGCTGTTGATGGCTGTGATGCTCACTGTTCTGTCCCTCAAACTTCCAACTGTTTCAGCATTTTCCACATTGTTTCATTGCACCCCTTTTATCTTGTGCTCACTGCTGCCAGTTCTACAACTAACCTTGATTCTTCCCTTGGGATGAGTTCCTTCTCAGGAAGTTCTGACCTGCCTGTTACAGACTCTAATTTATGCTCACCACTATTCCTTCAACTATATGGAGGCATCCAACCCCCAACGCTTCCGCACTAAACAAGACTAGGGCCAGGTCAATGTAACTGTAAGAGATTAGTTGAACTGTATCAACAAACGATGTATGTACATATACATAGAAAATAAATCCAGGACTTAAAAAAGTCACTTTCACAATGAGAAGGAAGGCATGGGATTAAAGACTAAAAAGTGAAGGAGGGAGAGAAAAAATAAAATCCATTGCTGAAGTCCGGGAGTTGATTACTTAACAAATGCTTAAAGATAGAATGAATGGTTGGAGGTCATGATTTATACTTTCTTAAGATTCTGATACATTTTGTGGCATGCATGTTATATCAACCTAACATTCATTCTAAAATGGATGAAAAGAAGCAAAGCTATTAATTGCCAATACATCTAGGATAGCTGGAATATGCAATGTGCTATATAATATAAAATCTCAAGCACATCTACAAATGTATTTTAGATTTGCAAGGGTAGAAATGTCATTTTCCTGGAAATTTCAGATGTCTAGATTGAGCCAAATTGGTATGTATTAACCATTTCTAAGATCTGCGTGAGAGAATCAAAGTGTAGAAACTGCTTATCCAGAATGTAAGAAGGCTGCAGCATCAGCTGGAAAGTCAGACTGCGACAGGCTTTTCACATCATTGAGAGGCAGAGCCACATGCTGGGAGATGCTGAGGCCCCCGCTGTGAAATGGTGTACTGCACATTTGCTGCGTTTGTTGTATTGCTGGCTCTTTGCATTTTATGGCTCAAGCAATAAGTAGCAGAATGTGTGAAATGGGGACAGGTATATTAAAAAGATCTTGTAGCTTTCAGTTGCACATATTTCAACTGCTTAGAAACAGTAGTTCCAGCTTCCTGTTTTCTGTCCTTCATATGTGCTTAATCTGTTACAAAGTATTTCTCTGCTCTGCAAAACAATAACTAGGGGGCTGATCTTTATGCTTGGAAAAAAAAGAGGGGAAGACATGTCAGGATTACGGACATGTACAAAACAGCATCTAGTGGGTGCAGAGAAAAACATCGGGAGAGACTACTTCTTTCTGAGCTAAAAATCTTTCCTCTAAGTTTAATTGCATACCCCTAAGAACAGATCCATTTGTCCAGCTGCAGAAGCAGCAACAGTGCTCTCAGAGAAGCTCTGGAGTAATGGGGGCATGTGGCTGATTGCAGGTCTCTGTAGTCAGAAAAGAATTTGGACCTCTTCCATATGTACCTCTCCTATCTCAAGACTGACCCTGAAATGAGGGGAGAGTTACCAAGACAGGTGACAGGAATGACTCTATGACCGTGGAATCATCTCCTACATGGAATTCCAAAATAATAACAATTATTAGTTAATCTTATTAGATCTTTTGGTTCCAGGTAATAAATATCCTCTTGAAATGCCTTAGACAGAAAAAGTAAGTGTATTGACCATAGCATGCCAGCAGGTAGAGCTGGATCCTGGCTTACAAAGTTTGTTGTTGGGAATCTGATGTCCCCCATCAGTTGACTAGTGTTTTTCTAGTTGCTGGCTGTGTTTTTAGGCTCTTTCTGAGTAGTTCAAGTTTTATATTCTACCAGCTTTGCAATGCCAGCAGAAAGGGCATCTCTGTTTCTCATGGAACCAGAAACAGTTCTCAAGCTGATGCTCGTCTGTCCAGATGGCGATGTGTATTGGTTCTGCAACCCAGCACTGTTATTTTGCTTGATTGAATGCAGGTCATATATTCCTTCTCTCCCTTAATCACATTAGGTTCAACTCTTCCCACACCAATGGCCTGGGAGTAAGATTGGGATGATGACTCTCTAAATTCTATGAGAATAAAACCCATAAAAAAAGAAAACAGCAAATTTAAGCAAGTAGAAAGATATTACATGCTTGAGGATAAAATGGCTAACCCTTATAGAGATGTCAGTTCTCTCAAGGCAATACATATGTTTCAAGCTAGCCTAATAAAAATACTAATGGAGTCCCTGCCTAGAGCTAGGTAAATTGGATCTAAAAAGAATCCTAAGACTGAACAAAACAAATAGGCAAGTGCTACAAAGAGGAGCAATGAAAGAAACCAAGCTTTATTCTCCCTTTAACATTACTAATATTACCTGTTACAAACAAGGTAGTAAAGATTATTCTCTGTGTTCCTTGCATGTGTTCAAGGTTTTCCTTTAGGGCCTCTCCCTAGAAGGGAAAATCAGTAATATGTGCATCTATTCAGTAGTCTCTTTTTAAAATTATAAATGTTTAAAAATATAGCTGCAGTGTGACTAAACATCAAAACTTTTTTTTCAAATTTATTATTTATTTTTATTGGAAAGTCAGATATACAGAGAGGAGGAGAGACAAAGAGGAAGATCTTCCATCTGATGATTCACTCCCCAAGCAGCCACAATGGCTGGAGCTGAGCCAATCCGAAGCCAGGAGCCAGGAGCTTCATCTGAGTCTCCCATGCAGATGCAGGGTCCCAAGGCTTTGTACCATCCTCTACTGCTTTCTCAGGCTACAAACAGGGAGCTGGATGGAATATAGAGTAGCTGGGACATGAACCGGTGCCCATATGGATGTTGGCACTTGCAGGCAGATGGTTAGCCAATTGAGCCATTTTGCTGACCCCCTCACCTCAAACATTTTTGTATCAAAATAAACTGATCTTTGAGTCCAATTTCTCTTGAACATCTTGAAATATATCCTTGTATATTTTCCCATAAAATATTTTGCACATGTATTTTATACAGTTATTGAAAGCACTGGGAATGATAGAAGTGACCCATTGGAAGAAGAATTAGCTGAAGTTGAACTTACTCAACCCTCGTGACTATAATTATGTGAAAGACATCTGAAGAATGCTGGGTGTTGTGAAAGCTGTGAACTGAACCCGCAGTCTCCTGTGAACAGGAAAGTCTTTTCGGTCTTGGTTGACCTCTGTTTTTGATCAATCTAGCTCTTGTGGTCCATGATTTTCATTCTTGTCTTCCTTTGATGCTTCTTGAATTGATCAGTTCCTTGTGTCAACCGTTTAATACTTGAAAAGAATTCTCAGACTCTTGTGTTTTCTTACTTGATTGAGTTTTCTGTTTCAAGCAGCTAGCACAGGGCTTGGCAAATAAAAGACCTTCTGTTCAGCTGAAATCTTCATCAATTATCGTTTACAGCTCTAACTATCCCTGACCTTATTTGCATAGCTCTATGCAACGTTCCATACTGGAACTTCCAATGTCTGTTTGGAAATAGTATTGCCAGATGGTTCCAACAAAAATACTAGGATCACTTGCAAAAAAAATTTGACCACAGACCAAAAATATATCTATGCCATGAGGAACAGTTTGCTGCTGCCAATCCATATTCCATCTTGTGCTTTACATTAGATAAGCTTTTAATCAAATATTTATTTTTCGGGAACATACTGTGTTTTCAAACAAGTGAATAATGTATCTCAAGAAAGCAAGATTTGGGGGCCAACACTTAATGTGCTGTGCTAATTGGCACACATATTAACCATGACCAGTTCTGATTTTGCAGAGGAACTTCTTTGAAGTTCATTCCAAAACATTTTTTTTTTCTGAGAATTATGCAGCCAGAATAGCATTTAAAGCTGAATTTATAATTCCCATGAATGTTAATGTTCACATGTTTTATATGTATTATTTAGTATCTTTTGTGTCACAAATTACCCTAAACTCATGTGGTTTTAAATAACAATAAGCATTTGTTATCTTTCCAGACACTTAGTATTTTTGTGTATTAGCCAAGTGGCTTGGCTGGGTGGCTCTGTTCTGAGGTGCCTCACGAGATGGCACGAGGCATGCCCTTGGCAGTATCACAGGAAGGTTTCATGGGGGTGACTCAGCTGCAAGGTGGCTCACTCACACAGCAAGCTGGTGCTGGCTGTCTTGCATCTTGCCACGTGGGACTCCCAGGAAACTGCTAGAGTCACATTATTCTGCAGGAACACGATCCTCTGGAGCAAGCATGCCAAAATGTCACTACCTGTGCTGAAACTTTGATAAGCGATATGGAGAAAACTCGGAACTCATAGTCTTATGATTTTCTGAAATCAAGCATTGGTATTTTGTTTGTCTGTTTTGAGGCTTATTTCAGAACCGTCTTCATGACAGGCCGAGTTAGGCAATTTTATTTTCTCTAATTTACGGATTAGAAAGCTAAGAAGGCGTCTGCCTGGGTAATTGCTCCATAGAGTTAAGATTTGAATTTAGGCAATTGATTCAGATATCTTAAAATCAGGCTATCTGGTATCCTCTCTGAACTTCATTTATGAAACAAAATTTCTGTTTTATTTTATTTAAAAAATTTGTATTTCTGATGATGATTACATGGTTGATCAGGGTGAGAAGGATTGAGGGTTAGGGAAAAGTGTGTGAAATCATTGTTTCCAACTTTTCTATTTCTTTTTGTCCCCGGGGGAAGGGGAGAGGTAAAGGGGGAAGCCACACCTAGCCTCCCAAATGTCCCCATACCCAGGGATGGGGAACTGCCACCTGATAACAACTCAGGGTTCTGATGTGGTGCATCTTCTGAGGATTTTGACCAAGTGGTTGGGATAGTTCTGAAATGCTGTCGATGTCACTGATCCAAGGATGAGGCAACCCCCCTCCCCCAGCCCCAGTGTCCATTGGCTGACATGGTTGATCTCAGGTCTCCACTCATCCAGATTTTTGCTGTTACTTTTTGCTGGGATAGTTGTCCAGTTTGCGCTGATCTCCTTCTGCTGCAGCACCGGATGAGCTGCCATATTCTACATTTGCATCGGGGTCTGCGTCTACTGCTCTGCCTCTTTCACTCACAGGCAGACCCCAGGACCTGGGCCAGGTGTTCTGAGTCCTGCCGGGTTCCCCATGCCTGGGGCTCACAAAACCAGCACCCCCTTCTCCCCGCCCCTTGCAGGTGGCCCCAATATCTTGGCCAGGTGACCTGAGCCTCGCTGTATCTGCTGGCCCTGGGGCTCAGGAACCTGGTACCCACCTCACAGATGTGTGCCAGGACCCGGACCAGGCAACCTGAGCTCCACTAGATTCCCCAACCCTAGTGCCCACGAACCCAGCACCTACCTTGCAGATGGGCCCCAGCACCCGAGACATGCGAGCTGAACCCTGCCAGATCCCTCACCACTGGGACTCATGAATCTGGCACCACCTCACAGGCTGGCATGGCTCACCTCACCTCAGCATCCACTATTGCAATGCATAGCCTGTGTCAGTTCAGCTTGCTCCCAGTTCCAGCTCCTGCTAGTAGGTGCTGTAGTTGAGCCCAGCATAGCAGAACACTATCCCAGCCCCAGCATGAACTGGCTGGTGTTGCATCCTGACCTGTCCCCTGCTGCTTCTCCTGGTCCCTCCTTGTCCTGGTTCTCATATCTGCCAGTGGATGTTATGAACTAACCCAGCCTATCTGTCCCCAGACCTGACCCATATGTATGCCAGTGGGCACTGTAACCTGGCATGGTCTGGGCTGCTCCCAGCCGTGGTTCTTGCACTCACCATCAGGGACTGCGTTCCTACAAAGGAGTTTTCCAAGTTCCTCTGTTTGGTCTCATGCACACCAGTGGGTCGTTGGGCCAGGTTGACTTCATCTACCTCTTGTCCTGGCAGGAACAGTGGTCTTGCTCAACTAGCCCACATTCATTTTGGTTCTTACTGTTGGGTGTTGCAATCTAGCCATACCTGATTCATATCCAGACACAACTTTCACATGCTTCAGTGGGAGTCAAGACCTAACCCAGCCCGTTCTACACCCACCCTGGCTCTCATGAGTACCAGTGGGTGCTGGAGTGTGTCTCAGTCTGTTGCTCCCCAGACCCAGTCCCACCTGTGCTGAGGGAGGTTGTAGCCATGTCCAACCCTGCCTGCTGCCCTCAATCCAGCTCTCATGGTCACCAGTGGGAACCCTAACCCAGCTGGGGCATCCCCCTTAGCTCCCCACCCAGGCCTGTTCCCATCCACAGTTCTTGGGTGTGACAGTGGGAGACTGAAGTTCCACAGGGGTCCCACTTATCCTCCACAGATTCTGCCACCAGACTTGATTCTGTCATGTGCTAGTTGTTGTCATGGCCCGTCCTAACTTCACCCTTGCCCTGTTCCAACTCACACTGTATGATCTTGCCCCGTCAGGTAGGTCCAGCCTTAGCTTTAGTGTGTGCCAGTGAGTGGTGCTCAATGACGGTCAATGCCAGCTATCCCAGCTCAGGTCTCCAACGTGTGCTGGTGATTCAGATTGACCTTTAAAGATCTTCCCATTCCCCCTCCAAATTGCTCAGTCTCAGCACCCTTGCTTACCTGAAAGTTCAGTGGTTTGTCCATGGATGTTCCTCGGCAGTCATTCCTCTCCTGGACATGAAACCTGAGGAACCTGCTGAGCCTCACTTGTGCCACTCACCAGTGCCATTGGCACCCAGGCTGTCCAATTTGGAGTCACCTCTGCCACCGGCAGGTGTGTGGAGGCAAGAGGACTCCAAGCAGGCTGTCTGAAGTCGCCCGCTACTCCTGCCAGGCAAGTGGAATCAAGGTGACTCCAGGCGGGCTCAATGGAGCCACCTCTGCTCCTGCCGGCTGCATGAAGGCAGGAGGACTTCCAGCATGTCCTGAAGTTGCCCGCTCAAAATTTGTTTTATTATGAAAAGTTTGAATATCATGAGGTAGAATAATTTCATAAACCTACCTATATTCAATATCAAATCCACTAATATTATCTAGTCATTCCCAGTTCCTCTACGTCTTTTTATGCCTTATTTTTCAAAGGAAACATCAATTTTTTAGTGAGATTCTCTAAAGGTAACAGTTTTAAAAATACATATACTGGGCCCGGTTCAGTAGCCTAGCAGCTAAAGTCCTTGCCTTGAATGCACTGGGATCCCATATGAGCGTTAGTTAAATCCATTTTAGTTTTGGCTAATACAGGTGTTTGGTGGGTGATCCAGCAAATGGCAAATGGGATCTCTTTCTCTCTCTTGCTTTCAAGTAAAATAAAATTTTAAAACCCCAAATAATGACTGAATACCTCTAGAAGGTGGTCAGTTAGATCTTTTAAAGCCTCATCTGAACACCAAGCTTTGATCACATCTGTGGTCTCCTCTTTGGCAGTGAGAACCTATTCAAGTTGGCTGCCAAGTTCTTTCGATGTGCCGCTGGTGGTGGTTAGGCATTTTCTTCCCTCTAGTTTTGTATGAGAAAAAGTTCTAGGCTTGTGTACCTTTTGCTCTTGACTTGGGCTGGGGCACTTTCCCAAGGGTACTGTGGCAACCTCACAGCAACCCAGAGAGGCATTTGAAAAATTTTTGAGTGAAGCACAGCCATGCTCAACATCCACTGGACAGAAGATGAACTGCTGGTGTGGTTCACATTTTAAACACTTGCATTTTCAGAGTCTGGATGGATTTGCAGGTTTAGGGTTTGGGCAGCTACGGGGTTAAAAAGCAAGTGCCTCCTGAAATTTACTTTAAATTATGCTAGATTATTGCAGGAAATCAGAATGAGGTCCAGGAGGAGTGTTAGCAGGAAGAAGCCTAGGAGATCTTCATGTGACAGAGTGGAATGGGATTTTATCAGCAGTGAAGGAAATTCCTGACAGGTTGTTAGATTCTATTTCATGGATGAATGGCAGGTGGGTGACTAGTAGGGCTCAGATGACCAAGGAGAGAATGAAAAGAAAGGCAAAGAATTGTGTAAGAGTGGCCTTGTGCGTAATGTACCTCTCAGAGTGATTCTGTTAGACTTGTGCCTGTATAGTGAATAAGCTCATGGGAGATTTATAATTATGCTATGCCTGGCAATGTTTGCTGGTATGGTCATTCATGCTCTAGAGAGAACCGGAAGTAGGCTGTTAATGTAAAATGGTAAACTTCAGATACATCTTGAGGCTGGTTAGTAATATACTAATTTGCATTTTAACTTTGACAACTACACGATGATGATGTTAGCTATTAATTAGGGGTGTAGGGTATGCTAAAATTCTCTATATTATCTTTCCAACTTTACTGTAAATCTCAGATTGTTCCAAAAAAGAGATTAGCTTAAAAGGAATGAGAAGAATGCAAGTATCTTCTCCTATTTAAAATAGTCCCTCCCAAGAGTCTCAATGTTGTCTGGAGCCCTCAAATTACCAAAATGGTAAGTGTGACTATAAATTAACTTTGGCTAATATACCAATATAAAATACATAACTAGAGTCAAGATCAGTTGCCTTGGTTACAGGGGATTTGCTGCTTACAAAGAAAGAAATGTCCAGTGGATTCAAGCTTGACCTTGCTACACACACACTGTAAAAAGGAAGACAGCAGCCCTTCCCAGGAAATAGTGCAGGATAGTTGTGATAGGCCTGAGGGATGGAGGCTGGGAAAATGAGAGCTGTGTGACTGGTCACTTCACTTTTCACTCTTTTCCTCTTAAACGTGCGTATTCATTGATGTAGAAACATTTTTTTCAAAGCTAGGATTTGAGTAAGTATGTCTTAAATGATTTATTTTACATCTTGAACATGTGCTACTAATACTATTCTAATAGGTTATACTCATTAATATACCAATTATTTTACATATGTTTCTATTCACTAAAACAACAATAAAAAGCGCTGAGAAAGAGACTGAACATACTGTGGACAAATGGGACTTCTGGAACTACTATGATCAGGCCATATGTAGATTTAGTAAATTCAATTTCTTGCCTCACCATTGACCATCTTCATGCTGTGAATTTATTTCTTCTATTTCTCCAAAGTATTCATTTGCAGATTATTTTTATTTTCATTGTAAGTGATGTCTTTAGGGCATATCATATTCTAGGTATTTGTTCAGTGTTATCATCAGGCTAAACATTTTCTTTTTGACCTTGCTTAGAAATAAAATGCGAATATCTTGTACTAATCTAAAATCCCTAAGGTTATGCATACATATTTTGGGAAATAGCATTAACTCTTGAAGTAGTGATATCTCATTATTTTAGCAGCACACAAACATATTTTTATGTAATTCCATTTGAAAAAACGCAGTATTTGTTGACAGTGAGGTGAAAGGTGACAGTGTCTCTCCTAGCTTTTGAATGTCTCCTTGGCTAAGATTATCTCTGACATTTCTAGCTTAGGACTTTTTTTCTTTATCTAACAGAGCCCATTTTTCTTTGCCCTTTCTATCCTGTCATTTCTTTGTGAAGCTGGTGGACAAATAAAACCTTTCCAGGCAGCATTGTGCTGACTTCTCTTCCGCCCTAGGAAGAGAAAAATCATTGTTCATTTCCATGGACTCTCTCACTTTCACATTTAAATCCATGTAACCACTCACCTGACACAGAAAATTCAAGGAATGTCAAGGTAGAACAGCATCTTACAGTTATTTTAATCTATTAATTCACTAGAGTAAGTCAAGCACGGCCTCAGTGACTTTGAAACTCATTCCAGCACGGATTTTTTTCTATTTAAAAAAATGACACACATTGCTGGAGATAGCAATTTCTAGTCACTTTTAGGAGGTCTAAAGGGGAGAAAAGGTCAACTAAAAAAACAGACGTGATTTAATAACCTAAGGACATTTTTGAACCTATATCTTTGACTTAACAAAATAAGTTTCTTTTCTTTTTTTTTTTTTTTTTTAAGATTTTATTCATATATATTCAGCCAGATATACAGAGAGGAGGAGAGACAGAGAGGAAGATCCTCCCTCCGATGATTCACTCCGCAAGTGAGCCGCAACGGGCCGATGCGCCGATCCGATGCTGGGAACCTGGAACCTCTTCCGGGTCTCCCACGCGAGTGCAGGGTCCCAATGCATTGGGCTGTCCTCAACTGCTTTCCCAGGCCACAAGCAGGGAGCTGGATATGAAGTAGAGCTGCCGGGATTAGAACTGGCGCCCATATGGGATCCCGGGGCTTTCAAGGCGAGGACTTTAGCCGCTAGGCCACGCCGCCGGGCCCAACAAAATAAGTTTCTTAATGTTAGGATCACAGGGAATTTCAAATCTCTTTCTACCAGGTATAACCCTACACACAGACTTAATTCAGAAGCCATGAACAATGAATAGAATCATTGTCCACTTATCATATGCTTGAGAACATTTAGGAGCTTTATTTTGGAGGAATGGAGATGCTAACGTTTCCCTAATTTACAGGAAAATACAAAAAATAGTTGATTAGTAACAAAGGAATTTTACTGATATCAGGCATTCTATCCCCAAGGATGGTAGGAAGTAGCTCAAATCTATTTGTTGTCTACTACTAAGAGATCAGGGACTTTAGGAATCAGTTGAGTCAGTTTTGGGTTGGCTACCATTCCTGAGCATATTTGTCCTTTAAAGTAAGTTACAAGTTTTCACAAGCTAGCACAGAGTTAGTGTCCCTAAGGCCTCAACTCTGGTCACTGCTCAGTTGTATTTCTCCTTTTCTGTTTACATTTGGCCAAAGTAGCAGAGAATCTAAAATCCTTTGAATGTGTCCGGAAAATTACAAGAAAATATTTTTTGACCAGATCAAGCTATCCATATTTTATTGAAACATCTGTTCAGTATTTGAATTCACTCATTTATTTTATTTTATTTATTTTTTTTTTAAAGATTTTTATTATTATTGGAAAGCCGGATATACAGAGAGGAGGAGAGACAGAGAGGAAGATCTTCCATCCGATGTTTCACTCCCCAAGTGAGCCGCAACGGGCCGGTACGCGCCGATCCGATGCTGGGACCAGGAACTTCTTCCAGGTCTCCCACGCGGGTGCAGTGTCCCAAAGCTTTGGGCCGTCCTCCACTGCTTCCCAGGCCACAAGCAGGGAGCTGGATGGGAAGTGGAGCTGCCGGGATTAGAACCGGCGCCCATATGGGATCCCGGGGCTTCCAAGGCGAGGACTTTAGCCGCTAGGCCACGCCGCCGGGCCCCACTCATTTATTTTAAGAGGTGAATATTTATATTAACCTTGAGGAACAAAGCTGAGTAGCAATCATCAGCTTCTATTTAACAAGATCTTTATGCAGCACTTTGAGTAAGATAGAATATTTTCATAAGTAATCTATTTTAAATAGTTCAGGTTGGGCAGTAAGGACGAAGCCTAGCCATAGGATTTAAGATAATTACAGGATAATATGTGGTTAAAATTTGAAATAGAACTGAAAAGGTGTATTTTTAATATTACAACTATGCCTAAACTTTTCAGAATTTTGAACATTTTACTTTGGTTTATTTTTTTTTCCTGACAGGTTTTCTTTATCTCCATCAACGTAAAAATGTCATGTGGTACACCCATACATCTGAAATTATTGTAGATGTGAATTAATCTAAAATTGTGAAGTCTATTGTTCTGAGATACTTCAGGGATTATAAAATCAAGGTGGTAATTAGCAGCCAATTTTGAACATTCATTGAGCCTCGTCTTTTGATGCCAAATTCTGGGCTTTAAGTGTATAATTCTAGGTACTTTGATGGGAGGAGAATTAGTATGCCACAAATTTGTGATGAAAGAACACTATTGCCCAAGTATAATTGCTATGACTGACATAAAGATTTTAAGTAACAAAACTCTCTCTCAACACGACAAGCCCATCTTGTATTTGAAATTCAATTTGTAGATAAGAAAAATTAAAAAGAGAAGTAGTCCGCATTCTAATCTGCCTTCAGAAAATAACTCAGTAGTCAAATTCCTTTTTCAGTTTTTTTGCTTCATGATATATGCTATCTTTTAGAAAGCTGAATTATTTTAACAATGTGGACTTATTTTCTAAAAATAAAAGTATTTCTCTAGAAGGCAGATTTGTCTTTGAAAAAAGTAAACTTAGAATAAAAATCAGAAAAGAAGAAAATGAAATGATAAGAGATGAAGTGATTTCAGAATAGCCCATTTACACAGCCTTCTCCCCTGGCTTCTTTCTGTTGGGGCTGACGTCATGACACCCCACAGTGGGCACCTTGGCATACTGAGTTTTAAGCTGAAGGAAGCTGAGAAAGCTGTGTAAGTTAAAGGCAATGGCTTCTGACCTGCTCCTTCCCTTTCCCCTGGGAAGGCTTCACAGTGCAGGTGTCTTGCTGTATATGCAGAAGGAAAGAATAAAGACACCCAGAGCTAGGGGTTGGAACCAGCAGTCCTTAGTAACTTGGCTTCAGTTTATCACTCTCCGATCATACCTCCTTTTGTCTAATAACATTTCTATCCAACTATCCAGTTTTCACTAAATCGGTACCTGAGAGCATAGTTTCCACTGTTTAGGTCTTCATTGCTGAAGAATTCTGTATCACCCAAAACTTACATTTAATAAATTTGTTAGGCTTTTCTTCTTGCTTACCTTTTTTTTTTCTTATACGGAGATGAGTCATAAACCTTGTGATGGGTGAAGAAAAGATAATACGTTTTTTCACCCTACATAGCTGGCTACCAGAAAGTCCTGCATAACCCTTAAACTTTAACTCACAGATAAAACCTGGAGTTTGACCTGTTAGTATTACTTGAGAGTTCTGAGGTCATGTAATTGGTAAGTCACCCACAGAAATTTGAAATTTCTACAGCTGTTAGAACTTCGTATGTTTTTCTGCTTTTATTTTAAGTTTCCTTTGAGCTCAGTTTCAAACTCACACTGTGATCTTGGGAAAACTGCTTAAGCTTTCTAAACATCATTTTACTCCAAGGTTCCTCAATAAGGTTCTTTCATTTCTGAAATCCAGATGAGGAATTCTTTGAGCACAGAGAATATACAAATCACACTGAAGTATGGGATTCATCCAGTCATTAGTTATGTTCTTGTTTTATACAAGAAGTATGTAATTTGAGAAAAACATTCTATGATTAAATAAAATAAGCTGTGATGTGAAGGGTTCTTCTTAGAATTTGGTCAAAAAAGCTGTGACACATTTTTAATGTGAAATAGAGTATTTCTGAGGCCACTGCTGTGGTGTGGAGGGTAAGCTCACTTCCTGTATTGCCCATTGGCATCCCATGTGGGTGCTGATTCGTGTTCTGACTGCTTCACTTCTAATCTATCACCTCCTTACTAATGAATGGCCTGGGAAAAGCAGTAGAAGATGAACCAAGTGCTTGGGCCCTTGTACCCATGTGGGAGACCTGGATGAAGGTCCTGGCTCCTGGCTTCCATTACGACCATCTGGGGAGTAATCCAAAGGATGAAAGCTCTCTTTTTATTTCTCTCACTTTTCTTTTTGTATCTCTGATTTTACAAACAAACAAGTAAATCTTTTTAAAGAATAGAGTTTCTCCAAAGTCAGTTTTCAAGGAAAACACTGTCCTACTTTAGTTCTGTTAAAAAAAAAAGTAATGGGAAAAATTGGAAGCAATGCAAAAAGATAGCAATGCATCCTGTCTGTATCCAACTAGGGACACCTACCAGGCCCATTTTGTTCAAATATCACTTGCAATTTATTTTAGCCTAGATTCTGTGAAGTTACATGTTAAGAAAGTGATGCAAATGAGTTGTGTCTAGAGGAAAATACAAACCTAAGGACTATAGTTTCAGCCAGTCTGCATGTAACCTAGCAATCTTATTGCACCGTTCTTTTCTCAGTTTCTATAAATACTCAGTTCTCCAAATGCTACTTGGAGGGTGAGTTTTATCATCCTGTGGGCTCCTTCATAAGTGAATTTGTGTGAATTTTGACACCCTCTATGAGCATCTTAGTTGAAATGTTTAAACCTTTAAGTTTGGCAGATTTCATTGTTGTTTTTGGTACTTTCCTACTGCCACCACCTGGAAGAGTAGAGTTGCCTAAAGCTGAAAGAAAAATTTCTCACTCCAGATACTGAACTTCTAGCTATTTGGATTTGCATGCGTTATGCGTCTTCATCTGAGTCCCATTCCTCATTTTGTGATGTCTGTTGTAGTGGCTGAGTCCAATTACAGTTGATTACTGAAATCTGAGGCTTATACTTTTGTAGTTCTATTTTCAAGCAACATATATAGTGATGTGCAGCTTTGCTGAGGAGTGAATTCTGATTTCAGGTTTTGCAATACTGATGTGTGAGGATGACTCAGAAGTATGCAGGGGGCCACTAACAGCCTCTGAATTTAAATGTGGCTGTGTTGTTCTGTACCGATTATCATGTACACTAGCTCTCCTGAAGTGAGAAAAACTTTGTTTCTTCGTGAAAAATGGGCTATAAGAGAAAATCATCTACTCCTACTGTTAATGGTAGGAAACAGGAAACTGAGCACGCTAAGAAAGCAGTCTAAATCACAATGTATGTTTGGAGGTATAAAACACACCCTCAATGTAGAGCTAATTCAACAAAGAACCATAAAACCTTTCTTCTATGTGCTGATAATTCAGTAGCTAGTGAAAATACATTTTTACTTTATTGAGTTGGAAGAATTGAAAAATATTGATACTGTGTAAGTTTTTCTTGCCGGGAAAATAGAGCAAAATAGCAAACAGATCATTCAATTTACATTCAGAAAGGAAGGGTTGGCTTTGGGTAGCATCATGGATAGTAACAGGTGTGAAGGCAGAGTGTGTAGATGTAGATGATGATAGAAGAATTTTGTGGAAAAGTTTGTGGAAGTTCTCTACAAATTGATTTAGTATTCGCAGTGAAGTGGAAGTGTGAAGATACAGACATTCAGAAGATTTGAGAAGAATGAAAGTGTGAAGACATTTTGGGAAAATGAAGATGCTTTCCTGGTAGGTAGCATTGATAACCTGTTCAAGGATCTGCTTTTAAAAGATTTCTTTCTTTTTTTTGGAAAGGCAGTTTTACAAAGAAAAGGGAGAGACAGAAATATCTTCTATTCAGTGGTTCACTCCCCAGATGGCTGCAATGGCCAGAGCTGAGGCAATGTGAAGCCAGGAGCCAGGAGCCAGAAGTCTCCTCCAGGTCTCCATGTGGATGTGTGCAGGGTCCCAAGGCCTCAGGTCATCCTCTACTGCTTTCCCAGACCATAAGCAGGGAGCTGTATGAAAAGTGGAGCAGCTGGGTAGTGAAATGGTGCCCATATGGGATCCTGGCGCTTGCAAGGGGAGTATTAGCTAATTGAGCCATTGTTCAGGGGCCCTCAAGGATCTATTTTTTTTTGAAAGTCAGATATGCAAAGAGGAGGAGAGACAGAGAGGAAGATCTTCCATCAGAGGATTCACTCCCCAAATGGCTGCAACAGCTGGAGCTCAGCTGATCCGAAGCCAGGAGCCAGGAGCCTCCTCCAGGTCTCCCACATGGGTACAGGGTCCCAAGGCTTTGGACCATCCTTAGCTACTTTCCCAGGCCACAAGCAGGTAGCTGGATGGGAAGAGGCGCAGCTGTGATTAGGACCAGCGTCCATATGGAATCCTGGTGCATTCAAGATGAGGACTTTAGCCACCAAGCTATTGTGCTGGGTCCAGGATCTATTCTTAAATTGAAATTGGAACCATTCACTTGCCATTTAGTATGATTGTGTGCTTTGCATCTCCAGCTTTGATTTTAACTATATTTGTGCATGTGTACATATATATATGACTAATCCTTAAGATCAAAAATGAAATTTAGGGCCTGATGCGGTGGCCTAGTGGCTAAAGTCCTTGCCTTGAATGTGCCGGGATCCCATATGGGTGCTGGTTCTAATCCTGGCAGCTCCACTTCCCATCCAGCTCCCTGCTTGTGGCTTGGGAAAGCAGTCGAGGATGGCCCAAAGCCTTGCGACCCTGCACACATCCACGTGGGAGACCTGGAAGAAGTTCCTACCTCCTTGCTTCGGATCGGCGCAGCACTGGCTGTTGCAGTCATTTGGGGAGTAAATCATCGGATGGAAGATCTTCTCTCTGTCTATGCTTCTCTCTGTATATCTGACTTTGCAATAAAAATAAGTAAATATTTTTAAAAAAGAAAATGAAATTTCTTCTTCATAATTAAAGGTATGATAAAATCATGGAAGGAGAAACAATTGGGTGGTATTAAATCAATGGATTGGAGGTCCTAGTGAGTTTGAAATATTATATTGGGAAAAGGAGAGTAGAAAGAGTGGACAAAAAAATTGAAAGTGATGATCAGAATGAGAAATCAGGAAATTAACATAAGATGAGTTGCAATTTTTGTTTATGACATGGTCTTGGGCTATGACCCTGAGATTAATAGTTGACCTGATCTATGAAGATGAGAATTAAAGGAATTGAAAAGTCTAGGCATGGGCTTGATGTTCTGTTCATGTGCCCATAACTCTGGGAATTAGGACAGAAGTAGTGTTGGAGAGCATGATTGTGAATCAGGAGCGATCAGTACAGAACTTTGGGGTGCTAATATGCAATGTCATTGAATGGTGTGAGATTAAAAACTGACAGTTTTAGGAAAAAGGGAGGGAAGTGTATCTGAAAGCACATGACACCTACACATCCTGAAACTCAAAGATCTGAAAGCCGCAAAGGAAAGGTAGTCTTCAACTGGGAACTCATGCGGTGTTTCCAGGGGAAAGTGGAGTTTTGATGAGAGTGAAAGGTGATGAGAGTGTTCAGAGAATGACTTGTGAAAATAGAAGTGTGGCAGCTAACAATCATGATATCACTCAAGGGTCTGCTCCTTGGGATACTTAAGAGTTGTTTTAGTTCCCTAACTGATTGAATCAGACTGACTCAAGTAGTCAATAGAATAGTGGGAGGTTATGACATATAATTTCTGAGTCAAGGTCATACACAGCCTGCCTGTAGCTTCTGCTCGTTCTGTTAGACCACTGCATCTACACCACTGGTGAATCTATCGCCAACTGTGAAGATACTGCAGCAGCCTTGAAGAAAAGAATTCCTCCCTCCGATCCCCTGTATCAGTCAGCATTGATTTCCATGAACTGAGTGAAGCACATTAAACATGAATCCTTTATCCCCAGTCACTTCTTCAGATAACAGCAACCACAGGGGACGTCTGACTGCCATCTAATGAGTGATTTCATGAAAAATTGTCTAGCCAAGTTTTAGCTAATTTTTTTAAAAAAAGATTTATTTATTTTTACTGGAAAGACAGATCTATGGTGAGAGAGAGAGAGAGAGAGAGAGCGAGAGAGAGAGAGAGAGAGAGCCATTTACCTAATTTTTAATTTGTGGAAACTGTACTGTCTAACACATAATGGCTTTTAGTTTAATCCAGCAAACTTTGAAGTTAGCTGTTGGGCTGTAAATACATTGATAATTAATAGATTTTTTGCGAACAATATTTACTTGAAAATTTCGGAAAGCACGTTGGCTACGTTTCAGAACCAGTGAGAGGAAGAATGTGACAGAATCAGGTTGGTAGAGAGCATTGAGAGGATGAAAGTGTGTGGGATGAGATGGAGCCTGGGGGGCCTTGTGGTGGCTGCTACATATGGGAATACAGTAAAAATGAGACAGTGGTTTCAAGATAGGTGTGAGTGGCGAGGGAGCATGCTGGCTGGTGATGAAGGGGCTTCCTCAGAATTTGAGTTTTGGCTCCCTGACTTAAGATTCTACCATCATTTCACAGTTTACCTGTAGTCAGATACCTTTTGAAATGAACTTCAATTTTCTAGTAATGGGATGGGGGTTTGTCTTCCGACACACAGTTGTGGAATGTACTTATAAATATCATTTAAGACACCTGGGCAGTATATATGTGCACAATGGCATATGAACAAAAAAATCCAGAGCCATTGGCTCTGATCAGAAAGACATCACACCTGGAAGATGCAGTGAAAAGAGAGACAGTAGCTGTACAGAGTAGATGCTAAAAAAGTCACTTTTCTATTCTTTCTCCCCAGTGGGAAAGCAACTTTTATGAGAAAAGAACGTTGTCTTGTGGCTGGCACCCAAGAGCGCCCAACAAATGTGGGTATTCGTTAATGACCAAGAAACTGGGGCTTTGTCAACGAAAGAGAGTTTTGTATGGAAATAGCCTAAGTAAAACATACAACACAGAAATAGGAAAGCCAGGTGGACCCACAAACTTGAAGAGATTTTATTTGCATTAAAAAAAGTTTACTTATATATGTGAAAGGGATATGAAGAGAGTGAAGGAAAGAAACTCTTCCTTCTACTGTTTCACTCCCAAAATGGCCGTACGTTTGGAACTGAGCTGGAGCTGAGCCGATCTGAAGCCAGGAGCCAGAAACTTCTGAGTCTCCCTCTTAGGTGTAAGGATCCAAAGACTTGAGCCATTCTCTGCTGCTTTCCTAGGCTGTAAGCAGAGAGTTGGAAAAATGTGGAACAGCTGGGACACAAACTGGCATCCGTATTTGATGCTGATGCTGCAGGTGGAAGATTAGCTTGCTATACAACTATGCCGACCTCTTCCACATAGTCAGACTCAGACATTGATAGCTTTTATATAAAATAAAAAAGACCCCCAGCTGACTTTATTGTGTAGCTAGAACTGAGTTGTAAAAGACATTTTAAAGTATCATGTTAGAGAAATCTGAAGCTGAGAGATTATAACTTTTAGGAAAGGAATGTAGTTCCTACAAGTACAATTTCAGACCTGAGGGCTGGGTGGGTATTGAAATCCTCAGAAATTACCCTAATGGAGATCTAGCACAGTGCCGGGAGAGAAGGTACCCGAATGAGGGATGAAGTGAATCTGGACCATGCAGATGCCCTGAGCGCTGCCTCCGCAGGTCCTGAAGGCAGCCTTGGTAGACGCAGGAGTTGGCCTGCTGAGACACTTGAATAATCTGACACACAAATGCCAGATTGGTTGTTTCCAATTGTGAGTCAAGAGAGGGAGGCGGTCTGAGTGGGAGGATGGTGTGAATCCATATGTAGACGAAACATAAATATGTCTTGTATACACACATTTTTCCCCCAAAAGTATATTGATAGCCTCATGGTGAACAAGAAACAAATTTTCCTTTAAAACATTGTTGAATTCATAGAAGCCTATCATTTTGTATTTTAATGTTCAATAATCATGAAAAATATGATTACTGTCATGAAGGAGTCTTTTTTTTTAACATTGAAGGAAAGTTTTTATTTCATTAAAAAAAAAAACCCTGAAACCATCTCATTTAAATAGGAGGAGCAAAATTCTGGAGGAGTGAGGACATTTGTAACAGAGAGGGGGTAAGCGGGGGAAATGTTCTGTGTATGGACAAAATAGTTCATTTTATTTTGTGCTGGGAAGAGGTGGAGTTAACACAGCTCCCAAGCGTACCATATTTTAAAACAAGAGTTATTTATTTATTTATATATTTGAAAGGTAATGGAACACCCCCACACACAATGTAGGAGAGAGCTAAGCAGAGACCATCTACTCAGGGGTTCATTCCTAAAATGGCTGCAACAGCCCTACCAGGACCATGCCAAAGTCAGGATTCAGGAACTCCCAATGACTTCCCACATGGTTGGCAGGGATTCACATGCTTGGTCCATCATCTCCTGCCTTCCCAGGCATGTTAGTATGAAGCTGCATCAGAAGCAGAGTAGCCAGTATTCAAATGGGCATGCTCATATGGGATGGCACCAATGCAGTAGATTTACCTGCAATAGCACAGTGCTGGTCCCTCAGTGCCCACAGTGTTGTGGAAGAAGGCATCGGCATCCTTTCTCAGAGAATGGGCAAAAACCATTTTTAAAAAAGATTTATTTATTTATTTCAAAGGTAGAGAAAAGGAGAGACAGAGGGAGAGAATCTTCCATCTGCTAGTTTATTCCCTGAATGACCGAAACAGGTAGAGCTAGACCAGTTCAAAGTCAGGAAACAAGAGCTTCTTCCAGGTCTCACACTTGGGTACAGGGACCCAAAGACTTGGGCCTTCCTTTGCTGCTTTTCCAGGAGCATTAATGAGGGGCTGAATCAAAAGTGCAGCAGCTGGGACTTCAACTGATGTCCACATGACATGCAGACATTCCTTGCAGTGTGGCTTAACTTTATGTGCCACAATGCAGGAACTCTCTCCATCCCCAAATCATGTTTAAAGTACACATAGAAGAAGTTCATTCTAGGGGTCTGTTTGGTACTTATACGGTAGGTTATTTGAGATTAACCAGATCTATGATTCCTGTAAAGGAGGACATTACCTCCTCTGTTCTGATAACTAAGTCACAGGAGTCATCCATTTCTATATCAGTTCCAAGGAAGAAAGGGTAAATGATAAAGGAGGATCCTTGCTTAAAATGAATGAATATAATGGCTAAATGCTTATCTTCATAGTGACTCATTGCTTCATGCTGACCTCTGAATTGAGTGTACACAGGCCACTTGCACATTCTCGATCACATCGTTAGGAAGTGAAATGACAATGGGCAACCACTGTCTCCGACATTTGTTATATGTGAAACGCGTTTAGAAGATGTAAAGACCAGGCAGTCGTGGGACAATTAAAAAGACACAAGACTGAAAGTGCCCACAGTGACATTCAGTTGCTCAGTTATGCCAGCGAAATGGTGAGTGCCCTTTAGTGTAGGGCTTTAATTCTAATGGAGGCTCAAGACAAGAAAAGGCCACCACGATGTAGTAGGGGGATGAATCCTTGATTTGCAGTCGTACAGCCTGACTGATTTCAGTCCATGCACTGCTACTTTAAACTTGTTGATCCCGAGTCAGTTACTTGACTTCCCAGCATCTCAACTGCTTCTTTTTTCTTAAAATATTTATTTTATTTTATTGGAAAGGTAGATTACAGACAAAAGGAGACACACAGAGAGAGATTTTCCTTCTGTTGGTTCACTCCCCAAATGGTCACAGTGGCTAGAGCTGAGCTGATCCGAAGCCGGGAGCCAGCAACCTCTCCAAGGTCTCCCACATGGGTGCAGGGTCCCAAGGCTTTGGGCCTTCCTCTACTGCTTTTGCAGGCCACAAGCAGGGAACTGGATGGGAAGTGGAGCAGCTGGGACATAAACTGGTGGCAATAAGAAATCCCACTGTAATTGTGACCACAACATGTGCATAAGCTGATTGGGGTGACAGACTGTGCCAGAACTTGTATTAGCAAGCACACATAAGAATCAGGTCTGGGATCACCTCAGAGAAGTTTCTATGGAGATTCCCCCAACTGAATTGTTGGACTTAGAACCCCAACCATGGAGAGAATTGCATGTTCCATGGTCTGACTGTGAAGTGTGTCAGAGCTGGGCCTCCTCAGTGGCTTAGACGGAGTAGTAGACAGCATATCAGGTACACATGAAGGCTATAGCAGTACACTGTATTCTGCAGAGGATACCTGGGATTGCAACAGAGGACAAAGGACAGAACAAATCAATAAACTACTCCAGCCAAGTGTTGGCAGTGAAAATCTGGGCAAATGGAGACTCTCAGGTGGACTATGTCAGCCAGTGGATTCTGGAGAGATTTCATCATGCTTGGAGTGGTGAGATTGGCAGTAATTCGGAACTGTTGAACTATCAAAACTCATGAGCATGCCTCACATTGAGGACCCTGGAGTGGTTTTGGGTGGCTGTCCTCCATCCCAGGGTGCAGAGGCGTTTGGGAGGCTGGGTGTGGCTTCTCTCCTTGTCTCCTCCCTTCTCCCAGATACAGGAAGGAAAAAAAGAGAATGTGGAAATGCTGATCTCACTCACCTTCCAATGGTCCTTGACCATTTACTCTAATTAACTATGTAAAAATCATTAAAAATAAAAATAGTTAATAATTTAAAAAAAGGAGAGATCCCACTGTATGTAAGGCAAGGATTTAGCCACTAGCTATCATGCCAGGCCCCAACATCGATTTTCCTTTCCTATAGGTAGGACACATGAATTGGTGCTCCACTACTGCAGTAAGTTGTAGATACAAATGACCTAAGTGTTACAACAGCAGTTCATGAAATAGCAAACGTCATACAGATATTTGTTATTACCATTGCATTAATCATCAGTACTACCCAGATCATGGCTCCACAACCTGAGATCTGGGTTCAGAGCTTCCAGTGTTCTTGTTAGCTGTAAATATTTGTTGCAGGGTTTGGTAGTGATTGTATAAATTTAGGCTAAAGGCAATTGCAAATGAAGCCCATACATATGAATAGTTGGAAAGAAAAAGAGCCAAAAAATATCTGGGAAAGACTCATATGAGTCTACTATTGATATGCAAATATAAACTTTTTGATAAATTTGACTAAAAGGACTTTTAAAGGGTTATGGGAAAGTAGAGCTGTTGGAACCCCAGGAAGTTTGTCCCTGGAAGGGAAGAGCTGCTTAAACAGTTCCCGAATAAGGAACTGCAGGAGCACAGTGTGAAGCAGCTCCAGCAAGCTGTCAACTGTGTGGAGGCAAACTCCCTTTGCTTCCTGGTGGAGCCTGGCACAGATGACTGAAATCCACGAAAAGCAGCAGGAAATGGGTTAAGTGTCTCAGACCTCAGCTCCTTCCACCCTACTAGGATTAACTGCTATCAAGAGATTACAGACAAAATAAACAACTGCTGAAGACTCACATTTTTTGTACCCCTTTTGTACTGGTAAGTGCTTGAGATCTTTTTAGCTCCATGGTTGTTAGTATTTTTGTTTCACTTTCCAGTACTCAAACTGCAACTCCAAACACTGCTACATTTGCAGTGCTTTGTTCTCATAAATTATGATCACGGGGATGAAGCTTTATGCTCTAGTTCTTGGTTCAGGTCAGCAAACCCCCAAGGCTACAGCAATTCTCTCCAACTACTGCTACCACATAGCTGGCACACCCAGGAGGGAGACCACACTAAGATATTTATGCATACCAATATAATTCCCAACTTTCTAATAAGCAAAGTAAAAAGATGACTTAATAGGTCATCTCATTCTTGTCTGGGCATTGCAGGTTTCTGTTCATCTGAAACTTGTGTAGCTTTGCACTTCTTTGCATTTTTTTTCTTTGTCAAATATTTATTTTGAATTTTTGAATTTTATGGTACAATTTTGTAGATTTTAGGATTCTGCCCCCCGCCACCACAAACTCCCACTCCCTGACTGATTTTCCTCATGTTGCTACAATAGTACAGTCCTTCATAAGGAGTCATGATTCCATCAGTCTGTTATTTAAGTATGCTCCGACATTGCTGGTACAATGTCAGATAGTCCAGCATCCCATTCTACATATTTCCAACAGTTTCACTGGGAGTCCATCTTTGATTTGGAAGCAGGGATGCATATTGCATTTCTATTTTTTTTAAAGAATTATTTATTGATTTTGAAAACATCACAGAGACAGGGAGAGAGAAAGAGAAGTCTTACATTTGCTGACTCACTCCCCAGCTGGCTACAATGGCCAGGATGGGCCAGGCTGAATCCAGGAGCCAGGAGCTTTAAAGTCTCCCACATGGGTGCAAGGGCCCAAACACTTGGACTATCTTCTGCTGCCTTTCCAGGACCATTAATAGAAAGCTGGATGGAAAGTGGAGCAGAAAAAAAAGTTATTTGAAAGGTGGAGTGATCTATATGAAGATAGAGAAGGAGAGAAAGCTATCTTCCATCCCCTAAATGGCTGCAATAGTCAGAGCTTGGCCAGGCCAAAGCCAGGCCCCATCTGGGGGTTAGGTGCCACCTATCTCTTTTTCTAGGCACATTAGGAGGGAACTTAAACTACTTTCTATTTCTACTTCCTTTAGGTCCTAATACACATGATCAGGGACTGCTTACTTGGCTTTTCTGTTGGCTAGACACTAGTTTAACTTTGGCCTTAGCTTTATCTTTTCTTGTGTCCTGCCCTAAATCCCAGGTTCTTAGAGAATACGTTTGTCTTCTTGGTGAAGGCTCCAGCAAAGTATGTGACTGAATAAGTAAAGCTTGTAGAGGAAGCTCAATTTTGTCTTTGATTTTCAATGCTTAACAGGGCACATGAAAAGAAAAGAGAAAAGAAAACCATATCACGGCTTGTTCCATCTTTGCTAAGCAGAATGAAAGTAGACAGGCCTACTTTATCAAAAGTGTTGCTTTTTTTTTCCTTCCAATAAACAAAGATGTGGGATGCCCTTCTTTCTTTGTTTTGTAGGATTAATTGGGTATTTTAAATTAGAGTGAAAGGTAGGAGATGATTGTTGGAAGCACTAAAGCAGAAATCTAGGGGTGGTGGTGGTGGTGATATGGTGAATACAGTTACACTAAAGTCTGCATTTGCTTTCCCTTGATTCATTCTTTGGAAATGAAAGGACCCCATGAAGCTTTCCTGGAATTGCTTGAAGGAGAAGTCAAGCAGCAGACATCTTCCTAATGATTCAGAAGACCTTCAGTCTTCCTGTGAACAGAGGGTGTTCAGGAGACACATCCTACAGAACTGCTGGGCAGATGGGTGTCCATATGAATTCCTTTGGCAAGAGGTACTGAAAGTTCTGGATTTGTGAAGTTAGTCTAGTAACAGATGAGTTTAATGAGTCAGAGGAAGGCACATTCCATCTGCCTGTGTATGAGATCTGTCTTGTTGAGTTTGAGGGCCACTGCTGATGTGTGACAGTGTACTGATAAGGCTGAGTCAGAGCAGGCCTCTATTGCTTCTGGTCACGGTAACATGAGAAGGTAAGCCAAGAGTCTGCCGTGGTGGCCCAGTGGGATCAGTTGCTGATGGCCATGCCAGCATCCTGCATCAGAGTGTAGGTTCAAATCCTGGCTGCTTCTCTTCTGATCCAGCTCCCAGCTAAGGCACCTGGGAAAGCAGTGTAATACCGCCCACTTGGGCTCCTGCCATCTATGTGAGAGATCTGGACAGAGTTCCTGGCTCCTGGTTTTGGCTTGATTCAGCTCTGGCTATTATGGCCATCTCAATAATGAACTAGTACATACAAGATCTCTCTCCTTCTCTGTGTAACAAGGCCTTCCAAATAAATAAATAAATCTTGAAAAAAGGTAAGCCAAAAATTTCATAGTAATTACTTGAATTGTTACTTTATCTCAAGTTTATGTACTCCCATCATTCTTTAACTCCACAATGAATTTAGTTTAAAAAATAATGATCTTAATATTCAACATTAATTTTTAGATTTCAGATTTGCGGCTTATTAACAGATTTTTTTTCTCAAACATATGATACTGAGTGGAATAATAAACTTGATTCTGTAGGCGTTTACTTGGGACAGAATGAATCATTCTCATCAGTGTATCCAAGTTCTATGCCCCCTTTTCATTTCTTACTCTTGGAATAATAATAAAAAAAAACCCTGTGCTAATATTTGCTCAGTCACTTAATATTTTATAATGAACAGTGACAGCTTCTGAAAGGACCTAGACACAGCAGCACACACATTTCTGTTTGTTTCGTCATGGATTTGGGATTTTTGTGCAGATTTTTCATGGCTCTCTGGTTCTCTGGTTTTTAAATAGATCAGTGTGACACCATACAACATTTCTTGTTAGTGGGGGAAAATTGGCAGCAAAAAGCGTCTAGCAATAAGAGGGGTATGTATCCCAGAAAAAAGAGTACTTTTCAAGCTTTGGAGACTAACAGACTGTACCAGGATACTTCAAAATGAAAATTGAATTAAAAGATTAATTTATTTTTGGTGCAAAAAAAGTTTAAAATCCACGCATACCTTTTTCATGTCGCAAATTGCCATGAGATTTTTGAAGACCCCAGAACTTCTACCTGGCTAGACTGACACCACTGGTTTCCTGTGTATCTTTCCCTGTGCTTTGACTTGTCACTCTCCTCACTAACTTTGACATGTCACACGTACTGAAACCTGAATAGATCTAGGTCTTTTTGCTTCTTTCAAATTTAAAATCAACCCAAATAAATTATGAAATGCCTTTAAAATTTCCTCTGCTTTTACTGCAGTCTTTTGAAGAGATGGCAAAGGGAAATTACATTGCATGGCTTCTGGCATGCTGCTTATCTGTGTGGCCACAGCACTGCCAGTCCCGCCATGCAACTTTCTCTATTCTCTTTCCCAAACAATCAACCAGCCCCTGCCCCCGACCTTTCCCAGGTTTATGAGTGTCTCTGCCCTGCCTGTGTGCCCTCCTTCAGCTTTCCAGATCTGTTCTATTCCTCATCATCACCTCTATGTTCCTCTTGTCTCTTTTCTCTTCATCAAGCACCCTACAGCATAAGGGAGGACCCGGAAGTCAGCAGCAACTGAACCATCTCCTGAAATTGTCAGACAAGAAAGATGGTGAATATATTAATATTTTCAGCTCTGTCAAACAGATTCAGACACAATTGAATGCAGTGTTTTAGAACTCAGACCCTGTGTAAGAATTGGTTGTCAGTAACCTCTCCTCTATTCTTGGCATTTCCTCCTCAACATTTCTCATTCTGTGTGCTTTGCTGTATGCATTTCTTTTGGGGAAAGTAATGAGAACTGTTAGGGGTTACTGTAGGAAGTGGATTCCTGGCTAGTTTTACAGGGAGAGAGTTTAGCTTGATTTTGAGATAATGCATGGGCATAGAGGGAAGCATTTAGCTCCAAGTGGATGCCTAAATTGGGGGAGGGCTGTGTTTGCAAAGAAATGGACATTGGGGCAGTGAAAATGCATATTTATTTTGAGAACAGAGATACAATTGTGTAGATAGGAAAGAGGGGAGAGAGTAAAACAAAATTAGAGAGCACTGCAGTAAGGTGAGGATCCAGCGGTGTCTGAAAGCACGAGAGACAATGAAGACATCCAAGGGTTGGCCAATGGGTCAGCCACACAGGGAGAAGAAAATTTCTACACTTCATAACATTATGGTGCTGCTCCCTTTATTCCCTTTGAGAAACCTTCTCCATGTACATTTTACGGCTGCTATTTGTGCCCACATGTCCTTTCTTCTAAGTGACTTTGAAGTGGGATGTGGCTTGGGTCTGTCCTGGTGGGAAACACGCTGAGTCTCAGGTGCTCACCATTGCTCCCTGGTTCCAGTGCCCACCCAGAAGGACACTGGGCAACTTTGAACATGTGTGAGGAGAGGGAGATAGGGTTGTATGAGCAGGGCATGAAAGACTTAATCAAACCTTAGAAATTTCTATGACAAGTCTAATGCCAACTCTGTGGTCTTGCCGTTTTCAGTTCACTGAAGAATTTATTCAAATGTAATGAGTTGTCATAGTTTTGGATAACATCGTCTCTCTCTCTCTCTCTCTCTCTTTGAATGTTATTTGAAAGGCAAAGAGAGAGAGAGACAGAGTTCCTTCAGCTACTCTGCCCATGCCCACAACAGCCAGAGTAGAGCCAACTCAGAGCCAAGATCTTTGAACTAAGGCTGGTTTCCTACGGCCGTACCACCCTAAATATGCCTGATCTTGTCTGAACTAAGGCTGGCTCTTCCACATGGATGGCAGGAACTTAGATTCTTGATGCACCACTCCTGCTCTGTTAGAAGAAGAGCAAGCACAGAAACCCAGCTAGTCTGATGTGGAATCTGATGTTATCAAGCCCCATCTTAACTGCTATGCCAAATTTCCTTTTTTCTCTCTGATCACCATGACTATCACAAAGGAATATGGTCTCAATTTATATCATTTAATAATAATACATAAACAAATAAATACATGGGTAAAATTATAATAGGAATCCATTTCTCATTGTGGAAAAATGAGAAGATACAGATGAGCAAAAAAGAAAGCAATGTGAAGCAAGTATAATTCATTTTAGGTATATTAATAGCACACCTATATGTATCTGTTTATGCATTTTGGTTTGAGAGAGGTTGCTGATGAATTAATAGTTACTTTACTTATGTGACGTGAATAATGTTTCACATCATTAGACTTCAGTGAGATGTTAGCAAATGTGGTTTGAGAAAAAGTAATGTTCAAATAAATCCATACTGTGAATCATATGTTGTGTGATTTGGAAATCATATGTTTGGAACAAATGGTATCATCAGTCAGGAAAAGACCTTTTCTAGGAACTTGAGCAATCAAGAAACACAGTTCTTCATTATAGATCCCAGGAAAGGAAAAGTCTCTTAGAAGGCAAGACAAAGATTCCTTAAACAGCGCTTTTGCTGTATTATAAGAATGAATTTAGTTATGATAATGAATTAAAATTTATGAAGTGCTTCACAAAACTTCCAGCTTTAAAATTAGGTGCCATATTATCTGTAAATCTTAGTCTCGGACATGGTTTTGCCTTCCTTTTGTCAAAGAAGAAAAAATGTGCCTCAGGTTAGAAAAATGTCTAATGTGTTTTCTACTTTTGAATCATATTCTACTGAAAACTAAGATATTCTAGAAAATGATTTAATGTCAGAATCACAATGCTTGATTTATTATTCACAGCAGAATTTTTTATTAAATACATTTCCAATCGCATGATCATTTTTTAAACTACTTAGCTCCAATCAAAATGAAAATGCCCATTTCTTCATCTTTATTCATGCCTTTCACATTTCAGTGCCCTAGAAAGAGGCTTTCCCCATTTTCAAATGAAAAAATTCTGGGAGGCTCATTTTATCTGATAGATGGATGTGGTGAAAGGAATGATGTGAAAACTCTATGACAGCCACTGTTTACTTCCTAGAAAAGCATCTGTTACTTTTATCTTTAACAAAACCATTTGGCTTTCTTGTCAGCGCTACTTACTCTCCCAAGCCTTTCCTGTTGTCTAGGTGTGTTAGCCATCTCAGCCTTGAGAGCATATATATATATATATTTTTTTTTTTCTTATGGATCATAATTGGCAGGTTTTTCTCCAAAAGTAGCAACAGGCTGAAAATAAAGTCTCCAAAAGGCTATGGTAAGAGAGAAAAACAATGAGCCCTGTGTGGTAGCCTAATGGCTAAAGTCCTTGCCTTACATGTGTTGGAATCCCATATGGATGCCAGTTTGTATCCTGGCTGCTCTACTTCCCTCCCAGCTTCATGCTTGTGACCTGGGAAAGCAGTAGAGGATCCCATGCACCCGCGTGGGAGATCTGGAAGCAGCTCTTGGCTCCTGGCTTCAGTTCGGCTCAGCTTTAGCTATTGTGGCCATTGGGGAGTGAACCAGGAGATGAAAGATCTTTCACTCTGTAACTCCTCTCTATATGTCTATCTCCCCAACAAAAATAAATAAATCTTAAGAAAAAAAAAAGAGCAAAAATGTTTCCTTGCTAATGGATGTAAGTGGAGGTACAGTCTATTTAATAAGCCTCAAGAATAATTAGAAGATAGGTTACATGAAAATATGTTTCTTTCTCTAACCAGATTTCTTGGAATTTTATTTTCAAAAACCAGAAATTTTAGGAGGATGTGTGAAGGACTGAGTACTATTTTAAGACGTTTTGGGTTATTAGTAAAAAATGCATATACATTTACAGGTGTGACATCTAATATCTTTTCACTTGTGTTTTGTTTTATATTTTTTACCTGACATAACAAGGACTCAACATATATTATATAGTTGCCATCTGTTTTTGGTTGACCTTAATTTTCTGTATGACAGTTTTTCTTCAGATATTTTAAGTCATGATTGAATTTGATTTAAAAAGAAGTGTTTAGGTCAGTTTGTGAGCAAAAATCATTCTGAATCCAAATGTGAAATCATATTTAACAATGCTTAATTTGCTTCATATTTTAACAAACAGGATTCATAGTTTTGTGACTATTTCTAGAATAAATTCCATTTGTATTTGTATTTTTCAAAATGAAGAGCATATAGGGCCATATTAATTTTAGTTTTCCTCCATGGTAACATTTCAAAAAGCAATGGCATGAGACATATTACTAAAATAAATTTCAATCAGTAATAATGGAAAAGCACTCATTCATTTAAAAATATAACTTAAAAAATCAGAGCATATGGTAGACTGATTTTCAACCAATAATTTTCACTTAATTTTTGACAAAGATAAGTATTTGTCAGATTTGTATGATTCTAAACATTATTGGAATGCTTATTCCCAGTCTTTCCATTCTAATTTAGTGGATCTGGATCTTGAGTTTTAATATGGCTATAGGATCCTGGGGACTTGACAGGGCTAGAAAATTCTAGAACACAGTTGATTCTTAGCCCGAAGAACAAGTTAAATTGGTTGTCTGGGTGAGTACTTAAATGTCCAATATGCAGTCTCCTCAAAGACCATTTAATAAGACTCTTTGGGAACTGGATTTTGGAAAGTAAAATTCCACTTCACTTGTCTGTATTATGCCCTGATGATAAATGGATTAGATGATTACATGAAAGAGCTTCTGTAAATGATAGCCAAAATTCCAAGGGAGAAGAATGTTAGCTCTACAAGCAAAGGAAACATCTGTGTCATGTCATAGCTGTTCCCTTAGCCTTGGGCATAGTAATTTCTACATACATTATGAATACACTGTAACTCTTTGTTGAGAAACTAGCTTCTGTTAGCTGAAGTTTTAATTATCTGCAAGTGATCTTTGACAATTGAGCATGAAATGAAGTCTAACAAAGGTGACATGAATACACGTGATAGTGGAGATGAGAGACCAATGGTGAAGCCAGTAGAGGACTGATTCCAAGGTAGCCCAGTTGAACGAAGGAAGGCTATCCTTAAGAAGCTAGAGTGGGCACTCATCTCAACAGCCATTGTTCAATGTCTTTGATCAGCAGCACATTTGGCAATCATCCCACTCATCTTTACCTCCTAGAAATGGTGACGGGGGACAACCAGCCATTGAAGAACAGGTTGCTGAATCCCCTACTCCCACTTCCCACTTGTCTGCTCTGCACCTGGCCCTTGCTACAGTACACACTTATTTGAGTTACCCTTGGCCAGACTTCTCTTGCCAATGTCTACTTCCACTCTTGGTTATTCATTGCAGCCAATGTGAGTTTGGCATTCAGATTCATTTTATTGTGTGATCATAATAACACTTGAAGTGTTGCCAACCACACAGCTGTGGCCAACTATTACTTGGAGAGAGAATAAAGATAATGGGCAAATAATATGACCAGGAAAATACCATTATTTGGCAGATCAGAAAAGAAAAGGTGATATAGAGAACGGGGAAATGGCAGAAGCTCTTACGGTAGCTTTCATTTCTGCCTTTTACAGAAATGATCAGAAGTGAACACTTGGCTAGAACGAATTTCAGCTGTGAGAGGATATTGAGGCCAACTGGGACAGGGAAAGAAATAATTAAAGAGTACCTGGAAAGGATGGGTACAGTCGAACTAGTAGAGCCACAAGACTGGCATTGCAATGGAAGGAGAGTTGGAAATTTAGAATATCTGGCTCTGTTCTCATCCAACTCAGCTTATCTACTAATTGGGTGATTTTGAGAAAAGAAGTCCTCTGAATACCCGTAGAGTGGTAAAAAGTGATGAAAATATTATATACCTGGGTAAGATTTTGTGTAGAGTAGATAAAATCAAGCATGAAGTGCCATTTGAATGTTGGCATACTAGATGATTGCAGATGGCATTGCACAGTTGCCTGTCTGCTTTGGGAAATCGTGAAGGACAGTTCTCTTCAGGATAGTAATCAGTGCTACACTGATACCTGGGAAGCATGTGGAAAAAGCTGTAAGATCATTAATTAGCAATAATTTAAAAGAATCCAGAAGTTGGGGGGAACCTCACATGACTAAGATCAAATGATATCTAGCAAGTTTTATTATCTCCTAGAATTGAGGCTCAGTCTCAAAAGATGAGGAAATGACTGCTGAAATTCTGTGTGTTTCCAAGCTACCTATGAAAGCTGAATTGTTCAAGACTCTCCCTTTCCTTGTATTTCTTTTTGGCATGATACGAGTGATTACCACTCATTAATGGGCAACATGCATATTGTATGATTTACAGAATGATAAAGGGATAAGTGGAATCAGCTCACAAATTTCATATAATGTTTATCAGTTTCCAAGCATTTCATGGTTTGTTTGACTGCACCAGATACTCTGAAAGAACAGTACTTTACTTAATTCCCGAGACTCAACAATAATGTTAGGAACAAATCAAGTCAAATTATTTGTAACCGATTTCCTATGACTGATAGAATTGGAATGGTGATGTCCTTGTTTTACAATGTACCAAAATACAGTTGGAGAAGAAATCTTTCACATCTGGTGATTTTCCATAGTCCTGGATGCCTTGAGAGACACATTTCTCTGAATATTTGCCACTTTATTGCTAATATCAGAATCATCTGAAAAATGTGTTAATAGTCCAAAACCTGGTACCAGCAATGTAAGGCAGTGAGTTAAGCCACTATTGTGAAGTTGTTTTCCATACATGAATGGCAGTTTGAGTTTTGGTTGCACTTCTTTCCATCTAGCTTCTTGCTAATGGACCTGGAAGGCAGCAGAATATGACTCAAATACTCAGACCCCTAGCACTTTGCAGACTTACTGAATGGGCATTCTATCATGGAGCTCAGGATAGATATTTTGTCATGAATATTGAAAGTTATAATTCTCATTGAAATTTGAAATATGAAGAGGATAATGGTATTACTTAATATGTAATAATCATGTTAATATGGCCAAAAAACTAAGAATCAGAAACAGAACAGTCTAAATATGAGAGGATAGTTTTTCTGGAAAATGGAAAGCACTGATTTTGAAAATATTGAAAGTGAATTGCTTAACATCAGGCTTGGGTTGTTCCTATTTTTCCTTGCTTCTGGCTCTTCCAACTCTTGTTGTAACATCACAATCATGCAGAACATTTCACAGATCCCAGCTCTGTCCATGAGAATTTTTCCACTCCTGCCTAACAGTTGTCTTTTGGCAGTTCCTATGTGCACCAGTATATCCAGCCCTTGGGATGGGAGACCTGGGAGAGGACTGCACAGGCCCTGGAAGTGGCTCCATGTTACTGGGCAGGGAATTCTAAAGTTTTCTACTCCTAGAACTTGGACATAGTTGGAGATAGATGTGGGTTCTTGGTGGACCTATCTTTGCAGCTCTAAGGGGAGGGATGGGGTCAGAGTGAATCCCATCTTAGAGTAACATCCTCTAAAGTTGGGAATGTCTTCTCTGAGTTTAAGGTTGTTTCTGCTTTTACTTGCTTGCTTATTATTCCAATTCAACATTAATTGAGCTTGCACAAAGTGCAACTGTAGTAGATCCAATGTACTGGCTTGGTGGAAGAGCAAGTTTCCCCCTACCCTCCAGTCTCATTTGGTTTCTCTACAATGTTTTAGAGATTCTGCATATCTCTTGGTCATACACCACTGAAAGTACCTATGCCATTTTTGTCATGAATATTACCAAGGACTAGAGGATTGGGAGTGGTGGGGATGCTGGTGGGTGACCAAGCCATTTCCTGTCTTGGATTTTTGTGGTGCTTTAACAGTGCTGAGTAGAAACTGTCAGGGCAGTTTGAGGGCAGAACAGGCTGAGTGATTTTTAAATTGTGACACAGTGTATATAGAACGTGTAAATAAGGTGTTAGGCTTTAAACCTGAGATTTAATTCCTAATTTGAAGATGCATTTGCAACTATTTAAGATTATAGTGTAATAAAAAGTCAAATAAGTCCATCAATGTCAAAATTTAATTTCATTCTGCCTTTTTTTTTGATGATCAATAAAGGGAGTTCAAAAGCAGTTAAAAAGGTTCATTTCTGGGCACAACAAAAATGTGCGAATACATGTTAAAATAGCAATCCACCTTGAAATAATTCAGGTGGAATTGTGAAGAATAGGCTAAGCTAAATGGATATGTTTTCTTCCTGTCTTTTTTGTACTTCGTGCTGTGTGCAGAGTGGGAGAATCAAAGCCAACAATTGTAACTCAAATTACATTGAACATACACAAGTCCTTGTGAAACAACTCAGGCTTTTGCTAAACTCTTGGGGGGAATCTGTTAAAATTATTGTGCTTGTCCAAGAAGGAGGATACCTGGTAGTACACCTCTCTAGGTATACTTGAAGTGGGGAAAGATGGCTGAGGAAAAGAGGATGTCATGAAGAAGTGTATTTTAATAACAAGGAAAGGCAGTTGGCAGTGAAAATCCTGGAAATATATGCTGTGGGCTTTTGAGAGAGGAAAAAGTGTGAAGGAAGTGGCCTTCCAGAAACCAAATCTTTGTGTAAATTGGATGGGAGATGCCTGGGACCGCATGCCTTCATTGCTTAACCTGAGCAATTGCATAGAGAAAACTTCCTGGGTATTTATTGTTAAATAATTTAGTTTATCCTGCTGATTGAAAAATACATAAAGCAGTACCAAATCGACTTTAAATTGTTTCCATATTAAGACCAATGAGAATTATTTTTAAGTATATTGCGGTTTCCTTTAAGTACATTTCAGCTCTTTCCATAAAAATGGCTCATTTGGCAATTGAGTAAGATAATTTCATTAAAATGACTAACATTCAAATAATCAAGATGGGAAAAATAAATAAATAAATAAAAACTTCATGGGTTTCATAAAGAGCCTGCCTGTACAGACCAATCCTTGGAAATCGTTAGCTAATGTTCTGATGATCAAATAATAAATACCTAAGTGGATTAAAGAAACATTAATGCAAACTCATCTAAATTTAATTTACTCTAGATAAAATCCACATATATGCCTGAATATTGAATTTTAATGATGCAAATGTTTTAGGGGGAAAGTAGGAGTTTGCGAATAAACATGTTAAATTAATTATAGGTTTCTAAGAAGTTGTCCCTGGGTATCCTTTTTGCCTCACCCTTGGCTTTTGGTGGAGAATTGCATAAAAAGCATTATAAATCAGCCCCCCTCTCTCTTTTTTAAGCATTTTTTTCTCTGAGTAAGTTAAATTGCTTTAGAAAGAGCGCCATGCTTTCTCTTGGGCCTTCGAGTGGAACTCTGGAGGGGTAGCCGTAGATGGGTTCTAGGAGCATACATTTGTGAAGGCAGAGAACTGCATATTCTCTTTCTTCCCCTCACTTGAAGACACACTTTTTCCTAATTACATCTTAATTTATAATTTTCACTGTGCCTACTAGGAGGTAAAATTTAAATTACATAGAGGGTACGTAGACTGTGAGACCCTGAACTTGGAATTAGAAAATCAAGGTGTGAAGAACCATAAAGGATTAACAGTAACTCAGCTTAGTATCGTTGCAGTATGAATTCAGAAGCATGAAATCTACCTGTTCTTTCCAATTAGGCTCCTATGTTGGAACAACAAAACGAACATTTTAAGTAAAGCTTTTAGGGGGACACATATAGATAATGGTAAGATTTATTTAAAGGACACATGAACAACTTCTTGTTGATTTGTTTTGCACAGTCTATATTCATGTAAAATTATATGGAAACAAGAGAACAATTTATTTATTACAAAGGATGCACTTAGCTTAGGAGTGCAGAACATTACTTTATAGGGTGCTTTATGTCTGGTGGCAACAAGAGTGAAAAACTGAATTGACCTAAACAGTTGTTTCATTTTTTAATCACAACAACAAGAAGTTTGTAACTAATGGAATATGTTTAAAATTCACTTTGTGATGTTCAATACCAGCTAATGAAGTGAACACTATCCCCTATCCTCTCCAATTCTAGTCCCTAGCTCATGTACCAAATCCAGGAGTAGAGGCCAAATTGTTTTACTTGATATTCAGTTTAATTTGTATCATTAGCATTTACTCAAGACACATGTTGTATCTCATGATATTCCTGCAATGCTCTTGATGCTCACCATACATTTTAATTTGATATCAAGAACTATTTTAAAAATTGCAATATGTTTACTCTTATGCTTCTCATATTTTCACAGTCGTAATCTCCAATTCCCTTGAGGATACTCATACTACAATTGGAGAATCGTTGTGCTGCAGGATAGCTCCCCTCAGCTGTGATGGCTTTTTAAAATACCCTTCTTAACCCTGGGGTACTGCTATCCTGGGAAATAACTTTCTGGAAGTACTTGGTGATGTTGAAGAAACAAAGAGCCATTTATCTTCAGGACCATCTTTTTCAACACTTGTCACCGAAGTTTTTTGATCACATCATGTTCTCCCTTCTTTAGACTCAAAACTTTACAATTACTCAACTGCTAGTTTATGATTGCTTCGGGGAGAGAGAACTCTAGAAATTGACCTTGCTTTACTATCTTAATCATTTTTTCCCTTCAATAATGGTGAAAAAATTGTTGAGTTCTTTCTATTTCCAGGGAACACTCCTAGGAAAACAATTAAGTATAAGTGATTCTTGCTCTTTATCTATATGACATGGTGGAAAAGACAGCACATTTTCAGAAAGATGAAAAAGTGTAGAAAGTACCAAAACATGAATGTCATGTCAGTAAATAGTATTTAAGGCAATAAATGCATTCGTAGTGCACACTTTTAAAATTAAAAGCATTTATTTACATAATGTGAAAATTACAATACAGATTTACAAGTATAGTGATACTTCCTCAACTGCCTATATTACCCAGCTTCCTTATTTTTCATTCCTTTTTAAAAAATTCTTTACAACAATATTATCATTTCACTTGATCATAGGCTTACCACTCCAGTGGGTAGAGATTTCAAGAAATAACAAATAGACCCCAAAGGACTGCTGGACTCAAAGCTCCAACCACAGGGAAAATCATAGGATCTGTGGTCCGACCGTAGAGTGCACATGTTAGAACTGGGCCTCCTTGGTTGCCTAGGCTTGTGTAGTGGACGGCATGCCCAGATGCACACGGGGAACATGACAGATTGTTGAGGCCTGCAGAGGATATCACGTACCTTGGATAGCGGAACAAATTGGACAACTCTCCCAGCCAACCTTTGACAGCAAGAATCTGGGCGAGTGAAAACTTTAGGGTGGACTATGTCAGCCAGTAGACCTTGAAGGATGTGTCAACCTTGGAGTAACAGAATTAACAACACCTCAGAACTATCGAAATCACTTAAGCAGTATGCTAGGAACATGTTCCACACTGGGAATCCTTTGTAAAAAATAAAGACTTTTGTGCCTGGCACCATAGCCTAGTAGCTACGGTCCTCGTCTTGCAGGTGCCAAGATCCCAGTTTGGGAGTGAGCCAGCAGGCAGAAGACCCTTCTCTCTGTCTCTCCTTCTCTTTGTGAATCTGAATTTCCAATAAAGAAATAAATCTTAAAAAAATAGCTTAAAATGTGTTTGAAAGGCAGAATTATAGAGAAAGGGAGGGAGAGTGGAAGACAGATCTACCCATTGGTTCACACCCCAAATGGCTGCAATGGCTTGTGCTGGGTCAGGCCAAAACTAGAAGTCTGTAGTTTATTCTGGGTCTTCCTCATAGCTGCAGTGTCTCAAGAACCTTGGTCATCTTCTGCTACTTCGCTAGGGTGCATTGGCAGAGAGCTGGATCAGAATGGAGCAGCCAGGTATTGAATTGACACCCATATATGATGCTGGCATTACAGGTGAAGGCTAAATCTGCCATGGCACAACACTGGCCCTTATCTATTCTATTTTGCCATCATTGTCCTTATTTTCCAAGCCCCCAGTCCATCACAGGAATCAGTTTCTTGGGGCATTGTCTTGTCTCTGTATGGGTTCTCCTTTGTGCCACCTTTACTCTGTGGATAGCACCATGGAAAGGGAATATGGCTAGTGCAGAAAAACATGGTTTCCAAAATTTAGTTCTCCAGCCATTGGATCTGCCGAAAATTCTTCAACGCATTTCTCATTAGCTCCTCTTCTGTTCTCAATGGTGGCAAATGATAAACTTTCATTATTTTCCCCGATCCATTCTCAACTCTTCTGTAACAATATAACTTCTGTTTCACAAAAATTATTTAGGAACCACTAGCATGCAACATCATCCAATTATGATCTTTGGTATAAATTTAGACACAGTCCTCCTCAAAGTCTGAGCCAACTGTTCTGTTTATCTGGATCACCCAGATAAATGGCTGGTTAATTCACTCATATTCTTTGCTTCATTGTTATCTCTTCAACAAGTCCTACCCTAATCAAAATCTCAAACAACCTTTTTTTTTTTTAAAGATTTATTATTATTATTGGAAAGCCGGATATACAGAGAGGAGGAGAGACAGAGAGGAAGATCTTCCTCGGCCGGTGTGCGCCGATCCGAACCCGGGAACCTGGAACCTCTTCCAGGTCTCCCACACGGGTGCAGGGTCCCAAGGCTTTGGGCCGTCCTCAACTGCTTTCCCAGGCCACAAGCAGGGAGCTGGATGGGAAGTAGAGCTGCCGGGATTAGAACCGGCGCCCATATGGGATCCTGGTGCTTTCAAGGCGAGGACTTTAGCCACTAGGCCACACCACCAGGCCCCTCTCAAACAACCTTTTTACACACACAGTCTATCCTTTGAGACTCCTGCAACATGCATCACTTTGTAATATGTTCTATAATTTGTTTATATTTTCTGTCTTTTTATTTTCTGGACTATAGATCCCAGAATGGTAATAGCCTTCACTTTCTTTACAAGGCTAACCTAAGAACTGAGAAGTGTCAGGCTTATTGTACATGGATAATAAATACGTGTTGAATGAATGTTGCATTTCCACACATTTTGGCACCATTTTCTCCTTTGTAATACAGGAGAAGTCTTTCTTCCCATGAAGTTTAATCTCTATTTCTTCCGTTACACAGCTATCCCCACGGCTCTTCAGGAATGTAAGTCCACCAATCACCTCATTTCTTGGTCTTATAATCCTTGTCTAACAGCGTATCTGTGTTGTTCAGTTGCTTATACCAAAGGAGATATTTTGCGTCCTAGCTCATCCTTCTTGCTGATCAACAGATAACCTTCTTGAAAGGAGAGCTCTCATTTGTGTCCAGTCTTTCCCTTCTCCCTCCTTCCTTGGCCAGTTTCAATGTTACTTTACTATCTGCTTGTCAGAAGAAATTGCTTCCATTAAAGTTATCAATAGCCTTTCTGAAACATGCGACTCCTTTCATCATGCATTCTATTGTAATCAAAGGGCTTATTGTCTAATCCACTGGGATGTTTAAAAAATCACTTATTCACTTTCTATTGCTATTTACTACATAAGTATTTATTGAATATTAGCATGTACAAATGCCACTACAGCTCCTGCAGGTGCTTTGGTAAACTGACAGAAAGGATGTGTAGTTTGGAGTCCTATAGAAGAAGCAGGCATCAAACAAAGAATCCAATAAGCAGTAATAACATTATAACTTTCATTTGTGTTTTGAGTAAGACTTATATAATACTGAACAGATACTTGATAAAAGAATTACATCTTGTCCAAGGACTTGAAGACAGTACCCCTGAGAATTGGACATGGGGCTGGGAAGCAAAACAGAGCTGGAGTTAGCTAATCATGGAGGAGCGCATAATAAGAGGAAATGAGATTTTAGAGGACCTGAGGTTGGAAGGGTCATGATGGGTTGAAGGAGGCAAGAAAGCTGGTATAGCTGAAGCTGAAGCAAGTAAGGAAGAGTCTAGTGAGACAGTCAGGAGACATGGAACCAAATAACTCTACGTGAGGTATTTGCCTCTTTTATACAAAGGGGGTCACATTATGATGTATGTCATCTCTGATTCATAGCTCTACCCAAGCCAATAGCTTAGGGCTGGAATCACCAAGAAAGCTCATTAGATATTTGTGAAAGGAAGGCACACACACACTTGAACTAGGTCTTAACGGCTGAGCAGCCTTGGCCATGAAGTGGTGAAAGACATCTTGTTGCCAAGGATTCAATGCTCACAGAGACAAGGATATGTAGGAAAACATGATTTGCTTTGGGTTTAGGGCAAGGAGTTCCACGTGGTTGAGAGAAGAGAAGAGGGAAGGAAAGGAGCTGAGTTGCTGAGGAGATAGAAGGCAAAAGAGAAGAGTGCTGCAAAGAGGTCACAAGAGTTCAAGGGAAGCTGAGATCACGGAGGGCTGGGGCGGCTGTGAAAATCACAACAAAAGGAGAGCAGTTGGGAGGTGAGATGAGAATATATTTTTTGAAAGGATTGTTAGAATACAAGCAGAGAGATACAGGAAAACATTCTTGATATGGTAAATAGAATGAATTATGGCTTGGAAGCACAATATACTGCATTTTCCCCTTTTCTGGTAAAAATTGTGTGTATGTTTAATTTTTGTACGTAACTTTTTTTTAAAAAGATTTATTTTTGTTTTATTACAAAGTCAGATATACAGAGAGGAGGAGAGACAAGAGAGGAAGAACTTCCATCCGATGATTCACTCCCCAAGTGGCTGCAATGGCCGGTGCTGCGCTGATCCGAAGCCGGGAACCAGGAACCTTTTCTGGGTCTCCCACATGGGTGCAGTGTCCCAAGGCATTGGGCCATCCTCGACTGCTTTCCCAGGCCACAAGCAGGGAGCTGGATGGGAAGCGGGGCTGCCGGGATTAGAACTGGTGCCCATATAGGATCCCGGTGCGTTCGAGGCGAGGACTTTAGCCACTAGGCCATTGCGCTGGGCCCAACTTTTGTATATAACTTTTGTTTCCCACCTTGGTCCATTGTCCACAGTGAACAGTATGGGAAAAAAAGTCTTAACCAAACTTTCCTAAATCCTAAACAAAATCTTAAGGAATATTTTACTTTTACTAGGTATTTATCTAGACTTAAAGTAATTGAGGGGAAAAATGAGGAATATGGCCATTTTTTGTTCATAAAAGTAAAATAAAATATGCATTTTGGGCTACATGGTATTTTGTTTATTAAGCTCACTGTCAGCCTCTTTTATTGCCAGTTGAAGTAGAGTAATATGATTTCATTCCAAATTTTACACTTTGCCAAAGGTCTGTTTCTCAGCTGCATTTTGGGAACAGCTGTCAGCCCCAAGCAGTCTGATTGCTTTTCATGAATGATAAATCACTTCCCTGTACACTGATTTGTTTAGGTACAATAGGAGGAGACATCTTTCCGCCTAGTCTGTTAGCAGAGAAATGGTAGGAGGAGGATGGCGACAGAGAAGTTAAAAAGATCAGGTGGGCGTTTCCTTAGTACTTAATGTTCAATTACTGCTAATTTCCATTTGAGTGAACATTGGACAGAAATTCTCCTTATTTGCTTTTCTGGAGATGGCAGAAAAAAGCAAAGGTCCGTTTACTATTGCGAGCCATCATCGATAGCTGGATTGGCTGTTAGACGATAAAAAAGAGTAGGTGCTCCTGGATCACACATTCTGCTGGTAAAAAATTGCCTATCCATGTGGTAAGGGTTAAAAGGGTGTTAGAAGCTAGGAGGAGAGGTCTCAGGTTTCATTTAAGTATCCAATTAGTGGGGCTCAGCAGTCCATGAAAATATTGATCACATTCCCAGCTCAGCGAAGACCTTATCTGCCCCAATTTTTCTTGCACAGAATCACAGAAATCTACATTTGCAGCTTCACATTCCAGAACAGGTGAAAAGGGAGGGAGCGTGGGCGTCTCAGGTTTCAGATTCTACGTTTGCTGCCTGAATTTCAGTCTCTGAACAAAAATAGTTCTGCGGTGGGAGGAGAGATGACTCAGATCTTGCGTGTGCCTAGAAGTTTGTTCACAATGGTATTGTTCCTTTCTCTGGTGGGCTACTCCCATCTGTGAAAGACCCCAGATTCATCCGCTTGAGCCTTTTTCTTAAACATCACAAGGGTGATTTGCAAATTACAGATTTTCATCAAGCACTATAAGAGGCCTGGGAAGACAGAATGGTATGATTTTAGCCTTCAATTTGTAAGAACATCTCCCTTCACTGTAAGCAGCGGTGTCCTTGCCATGTGCCTGCTCCCTCAGAATGTTGTTCTCTTCACCCCTCAGTGGAGCTGCTTTGGGGCTGGCTGCTCCAGCTACACTGCTGACTTGGTACAATCAGACAACCTGAGAACCTACTGGCATTATTCCTCAGCTCAGTGTCAGCAGGCCAGGCACTTACTGCAGGATGTTCTTTTATTTTAATAAGTAATTTATTTAATGAGCCGACAATGGCAAAATGTCAAATGCAGAGACTTCAAGGATGAACAATACAATTACCAGGAGCAGGATGTCTGTTGGGATTTTGATATTCAGTCTTCAGAAAAGCCTTCAGAAAAGAGAGCTGACTTCAAAATCGCTTGGCAACTGGGTTGAGAAGGGGCACTTGCCATTAGTCTTGAGAGAAGTCCTGTCACCATATCTGGTTTTTGACTCAGCAAAATCAAAATGGCTAGTGTTGAGTGTAGAGGGTGTGGAGTAACGTGGTGAGAGTGGTCATGTTGGATGAGCAGAGAGAGAGAGGGGAGAGCCATGGATTTGGCCAGACCACATCTCACCTGTGAAGGGACCCATTTGGCACGTGATGCTTGCAGTCATTGTGGGAAAGGACAAGAGCAGGACCTTCTGTATGAAGCAGTGGTGTTGGTGTCTATCCAGTGGCAGATTAGAGGTGTGCTGGGATGGCTCACTTTAGACTCTGAGGTATTAATTTTCTCATGAGATGGACCAGAAGATGAAGAGGTTTAAATTGCTTTGCAGGTTCCGAGATATTTTCCTTAATGGAATGTCCCCACCAGTGTGAAAGATGTGTTTATTAATTTCCCAAGGCTATCTCCCGTTGGTGATGAGCTGAAATCCTGTAAAAGCAGTAAGTCACTTAATCTAAACATACACTAAGATTTGTTTCACAAAATTCTTTTGTTGTTAGAGAGACATTAATTCCAAATGCCCCTTAAGATACCGAAATCCGTGTATGTGCTAATCCCTAATATAACATGGTGAAGGAGGGGGTTGGCCTTGTGATGTGGCCAGTAAAGCTGCCACTTGTGTCTCTGGCATCCCATATGGACGCTGGTTTTTGTACTGGATGCTCCATAATCCAGTAGCGGCTAATTGCCTAGGAAAAACAACAGAAGATGGCTCAAGTACTTGTGTTGCGAACACCGAGCCCGGTGACTTGAACAAACGCCACGAGTTGAGAGAATGGATGCTTGCAATCAAGCGTTTATTCAAGCGAGCACACACCAAACAGGACGGGGGAAGCCACCGAGAGCGCCCTTGACTTCGGTCTCGTGGAAGTCTGCTGGGCTTTGGTTCCGGCCTAGTGGGAACCTACTGGGCCTTTGGCTCCGGTCTCGTGGGAGCCTACTGGCTTCGGGTGGAAGCCCAAGAGGTTTGGCTCCGGTCTAGTGGGAGCCTGCTGGCTTCAGTGACTGGGACCAAGGCATGGGTTTATATATAATTCAGTGGGTCAAGCAAGCAGTTGTTACAATGTTTTGATTGATTATTACATGCTATCTATCAACAACACTTGCTTTCTTTTAGTTCTGAGAAACATGTTTTTTTTTTACATATTTATCAAGACACGTTTTCTTCTTTTATCGTTTTTACCATAACTTGTTTTTTATGACACGCTTACGTACATTAGAGCTTCTTAACAGGAGTGATAAGAGAGGGCTTATGTACATTGGGGTTTCTTGACAGGAGTGACAGGAGAGGTGGCCCCATTTCACCAGTAGCTTAGGAAGATGGAGTCACCTCTGTTCAAAAGCTCCAACATACATACTATATCCATTATTAAGTCACAGCATAATTTACATAAAAGGCCTATTATTATAGCTATTTCTGGGTCATCAATCTCAGATACAAGTATAGTAATATTAAGGATATAATTAAGATTATTGATAATATTACTACCCATATCGCCCATAGATTCATTTTTATCTATACCCATTTAAGTTTGAATTGATGGAGCAGTATAGATGCAGATGGGAGTAAATAAACACTTATAACCAGACTGTTCCTATCAACTTGGGAGACCTAGAAGAAGTTCCTGGCTTGGTCACTTGAGAAGCGAACCAAGGCATGGAACATCTCTCTCTCCCCTCTCTTTGCATTATGACTTTCAAATAAATAAACAAATCTTTAAAAAATGCTGAAATATTTTCATATAATCTATTTACATTCTCCTACATACTTTAAATATTCTCTAATATACCCAATATGATGTAAATACCATTGGGATACCTGTGTCAAATTGCATAGGGAATACTGACAAGAAAAATCTGTATATGTTAGTACAAATGTGTTTTGAATATTTTCAATCCATGTTTGGCTTAATCCGTGTACACAGATTTGCTAATATATAGAGTTGACTATAATTCTATGAAACCAACCTTAACCTGACAGTTATTTATTGCGTTACTAGTAAACACCCAGACATTGTTTTAGGCAACAGAGATGCAATGAACAAAACAAGGCACAAAACACAAATCCCTGTTATCAGAAAGCTTGCTTTCTCTCTCTCTCTCTTTCTTTTCTTGTTTTTCTAAAGTTTGATCTTTTAATGGAGAAAAGGAGAGAGACTGAGAGAGAAAGAGAGAGAGAGATATTTGATTTGTTTGCTCCTCAATTGGCCACAATAGTTGAGTCAGTCTAAAGACAGGAGCCAGAAATTCCATCTTTGTTTCCTTCTTGGATGGTATGGGCTCAAGGTTCTTTGCAAGTGCAATGGCACCAGCCTAATCTGTTGGTCTACTTCCCAAATGTTTATAATAACTACCACTGCGCCAGTCTGAAATTTGGAGGCTAGGACTGCATCCAGTTCTTCTATATGAGCGGCAGAGACAAAGTACTTGAACAATCATCTGTTTGCTTCCCCGAGGGCATTAATGGAATGCTGGTCCCAAAGCAGAGTGCCTGGGATTTGAACCAGGCACAGTGATGTAGAGTATGGGCACTCCAAGCAGTGACTTAACTGCGGCACCAAACTTCAATCCTAAAGTGAAATTTCTGTCAGTGAAAACACCAGGCAGCTGTAAACAACATTCTAAATGGGTATATTTTCTCTCTCTCTCTCTTTAAAAAAGACTTATTGTTTTATTTATTTGAAAGGCAGAGTCACAGGTAGAGGTGGAGGACAGAGAGAACTTGCATTGGCTGGCTCACTTCCAAATGGCCTTCACGGCTGGGGTTGGTCCACATCAGACCAAAGCCGGGAGCCAGGAATTTCATCCGCATCTCTCGTGTAGGTGCAGGGGCCCAGGCATCTGGGCCACCCTCCACTGCATTCCTAGCTGTATTAGAGGGAGCTGCGTTCTAACTGGAACAGCTGGGGCTCCAGCCGGTATCCATGTGGGATGCGAAGTGGCAAGCAGCAGGTTTACCTGCCCCAGGTATATTCCTTCTAGGTGTCTATGTCAAAACTTTCCATTTGTCTGTCAGTGGAATAAAGTTGCCCTGTGAACGGCCCTGATTCTGACGCATTTGGTGTATTTTGGAGCTATTTCAATTAGTTTCTCTTTGTATGTTGGAATTTAATTGCAGTTCATGTTGTTTAATTCTTCACTCTGACTCTGGAGGGCTCTGTAATATGCCCATCATCCCAAATGCAGTCAGGAAAGCCAGCTTCTCCCTGGAGTCTAGAATTCTGTGCTTGAACTTGCTCTGTGTTGCTCCTCTCCTGGCAACGCTGCGTAACTGGGAGATTCTGATTTACACATGGTGCTGGCTGGCTTTGCTTCTAAAGGGAATAATGTGCGTGGCTGCTCTCTGATTGATGTGTGGGAGCTGCCATCGGGGGCATATAACATTCTATTTTCCATCCTATTTAGAATTCTAAAGCTCGGTGGCCAACATCTGTCATCTTTCATTTTGGAATTTCTAAATTACATTTTAAAAATGATCGTAATAGAAACATTGTGTTATTAAAACCTCAGAAAATATCAAGTCTTTATGAAGCAGATAAATATAACCATAGTCCTGTGACTGTGCATTAACCATTATTGGTCTTCTGTTTGTATGTATCTTATAAATACTTATCATAATTGTAATATTTTGTATGTATACAGTTTTGTGTACTGTTAATAATTTATCTTCAGTAGTATATTGTGAGAATAAGGCCAATATTATTAGAAGTATTTGAAATTCATTTGTACAGGCTGCATGAGATTGAATCACATGGTTTTCTCAAAATTTGCTTAACCAGGGCCCCGAGCGGTGGCCTAGTGGCTAAAGTCCTTGCCTTGAACACCCCAGGATTCCATATGGGCACTGGTCCTAATCTTGGTAGCCCCGCTTCTCATCCAGCTCCCTGTCTGTGGCCTGGTAAAGCAGTCAAGGATGGCCCAATGCCTTGGGACCCTGCACCTATGTGGGAGATCCATAGGAGGTTCCTGGCTCCTGGCTTTGGATCAGTTCAGCTACAGCTATTGCGGCTACTTGGTGAGTGAATCAACGGATGGAGGATCTTCTTTTGTGTCTCTCTTCATCTCTGTATATCTGACTTTCCATGGGAAAAAAATAAATCTTTAAAAAAATTTGTTTAGCCAATGCCTATTTTTGGACTTAAGGTCTCATTTATTACTCTTTATCAATATTGTGGACCATTGCCATGTTAGTGTTTCAAATCTTTCCAGCTGATTTTGTTAGAAAAAATAAATCTCAAGAAACAAAATGAAAAAAATGAAAGAAGATAAACTTCCTAATATATCTGACCCATATTCCCCAATTATTCTCTAGAATGGAATGGAACTTGTTCTTGCTAGAATTTTGTATTCACAATGTAGCATAATCATTGTCAATTTGTTAGATAAAAGAAGTATCATTTTCCCCAGCTGTTAGAACCTTAGTGAGATTGAGCATGTATTTCACAGGTTTATAGGCCCATTGACTTGTTTTTTTATTTTGTGTATTCTATATTTATTTATTTTATTGTTGTGTGGCAGATGGAATAATGGCCTCTGAAAGACAACCTACCTTTACCCCCAAACTTGTGCAAATGTCACTGTATGTGGCAAAAAGGACTTTGCACCTGTGGATACATGAAAGACGTGAAACTATGGGCTGATTCTGGATTGGCCAAGGGGAATCTGTAGGAGGAAGACAGAAGGGTTGGAGTCAGAGAAGGAGGTGCCACAGCGGGGGCAGAAGTTAGAGTTTAGGGACCTGAAGGCCTGTCCCGCTGGCTGCGGAGAGCAGAAGGGGACTGCGGGAGGACAATGGCAGTGTCGTCTAGAACAGGGAAAGGAAGGGCAAGGATTTTCTCTGTGAGGTTCCAAAGTGAGCTAGCTCTGCCAGCATCATGATGGCAGCTCAGAGAGACTGACTGTGGACTTATGACTTTCAAATATGTAAGGGAACAAATTTGTACATTTTGAAGACTCCAAGTTTCAGATAGTTTGTTGCAACAGCAAAAGAAAATGAGTCCTTTTCTTCTTATTGATTTGTAAACGCCCTACTGTCTAGTGAAGTTGTTAACTTGTTATATATATGGTAAATATTTTCTAAGGCTGCAGTTTACTTTTAAGTATTTTAATGGTGTTTTCTGGTAAAGAATTGTGTTTACTTTTATAATATTATTGATGTTATATTGGATAAGTTTTACTTCAGTGATGTATAATTTTTAAAAAATTACACAGTCAAATCTGTATCTTTATCTTGGTGATATATTCTGTGCTTTTAAATCAGTTTTATATTCACCAATGTTGCTTCCAGCATTTTTATGGCATGTGATTTTTCATTTATCATTCTTCATTAAGTTTTTATATATTTTTAGTCCTGTTTCAGGGTTATCTAGTCTGTCCCATTTATCTGTCAAGTCCTGTGCTGTTACTACATCCAGCCAAATAACTGTAGTTTCATAAGTTTTTGTATCTAGTAGGACAAATGTTCGTTCATTACTATTTATTTATTTATTTATTTATTACTATTTTTTGAAACTGATTTCAACCTTTTTTTCCAGATGAAGTTGGAAAATTTTCATTGGTATTTGAAATTTAAATTAATCTGTGTATTAATAGGAAAAATGACATTTTCTTAATATCTTTTATCAGACAAGGACATAGCATGCTCTTCTATCTTCAAAATTGAAAAAACAGGTTTCTGTAAAGTTTTGTCATTTTATTGATATAATTTTAAATGTTTTTAAATGTGATTGGATTTAGACATTTTTATAAATTTTGTGGGTTTGGGGTTATAATATTTTCCTGTGGTACATTCACTGATTTCTGTTGAGATTTTGAAAAACTCTTTTTTTTCTTCTACCATATAGTTTTCTTTACTGAACTTCACTAAACAGATTTATCAAATGAGTCTATTTTTAAAATATACATAGTACTATCACATGCAAGTGGTGAGGATTTAATCTTAAAAGTTTACTTCTTTTGATTTCAAAATTTTAAATTAATGACAAGACCTTCCAGAACTACCCCAAACATTAACAGTAACACACTGTGTCTTCATCTTATTCATACTTCAGATATTAATGTGTCATGTGTTTCACAGTCACTATTGCACTGGCTATTGGCATGAGATAGGCCTTATCACATTGTAGAAATAATCTATTCCTAGCTTACAGCATGGAATCAAATGATCTCATGGGCACCCATTGAAGTACAGCACGTTAAACCACTGCTTGCTAATCGGCCTCTTGTATTGGAGTGTCAGACTGAGTGAGTCCCAGATGCTCTTTTTCCGGTTCAACTTCTTGTTAATACGTTTTGGGAGGCAGTGGATGATGACTCAAGTGTTTGGCCCATAGACATTCCTATGGGAAACACAGATGGAGTTCTAGGTTCCTGCCTTCAGCCTGACCCAGTGGCGGCTGTTGCTAGCACTTAGGAAGTAGCACAGTATATGGAAGATATCTTTACTTTTCTTTCTCTCTCTCTCTCTGCTACTTTGCCTTTCAAGAACAAGAAAATAAGTAAATATACATTGAAAGTTATTGGAGTTTTAATGCTTTCCCATTACATATATTGAACTAATGTACAGTTTGTTTTCTGAGTGAAAATTCCTGTTTGTGTTTCTAGAGTAAGATCTACTTTGCTTGTTGGATATTATTTGTTAACATATCATAGGATTTAATTAGTTGGATTCTTTAAAAAAGAGGTTTAGTGAATTTTTGCTTACATTTACAAGCGGGATAAGGCTATAGATTTTTTAATTTTTTTTTTTAATTTAAACTTGACAGTTTATAGGATTCAAGCAAGATTTTACAGAACTTCGTGTATTTTATGGTAATTGAAGCAGTGTTGTAACTCTAACAAGCCATATAGTAATAATTGAAGAGTAGAAAAGTCTTAGGCAGGTGAGCACGTAAATCCCCAATAACTTAGTAAGTGAGGAGTAACTGAACTCTACCTCTTACCTAGTGAGGTTTAGGAAAAGCCAAATCGGGAGCCTGACCACTAAGGTACAGGCTGAGCAATTACAGGCCAGCTTACTCTTTCCTGTCTGTTCAAAACTTTCTACATTAGTCTCTCTCTGTCTATCTGAGCTAATATGGGGGCTCCTGAGTGACCCTGATGGTCAGTGCAAGAGAGGATGGGGAGCCAAAGCTGGAACTAAGTAAAGACCAGGGAAAGCTCCTCTCCTGAGTCCAGAAGGAAACTTATACTTCTTTTATCTCTGAGAACCACCCCGGCTCCTGGCTGTTGTTCTGATGTCACTAGACCCTGTGAGAAGGGTACTGGGCTGTTTCAATCCTGAGAGGGAAATCCGATAGAAAATGACTGATTTCAGAGTTCTCAGCCTATGAGGGCATTCAAATTCCCTGTGATCTCCTTGGCAGTCGAGATACGGTCCTTGGTGCCCATACTGATAATTGATGAGGCTATAGTTTTAATGTTTGTTTCTCTTAATAAGATTTTGGCATGGGGCAGTGTTTAGTTGCTTAAAATGTCGGATAATGTTAAAATTTCTCCTATTTCCTAAAGCTTATATGTTACCTGAAGATTTAAAAGAACTCATCCATAAAACTAGCTGCTTTGGATCATTTTTGGAGGCTGTTCTTTTGGAAGATACCCAAATTTATTTTTGTATTTCTTCCAAATATATTTCCTCTGCAATATTTTTCAGTACATTATATATTTTTTCACAAAATTAACATTTCATTAAAATCTCAATATATTAGGATTCCAAAAATGATTAAAGTGACTTTGTTTTTTGTTCTCCCAAGATTTACCTTCCACCCTTCCAGAAGCACAGAAGGTTATCTAGTAACTATAATGGACATTTATGCAAACAAAATTCTTTAAAAATAGTTGTAAAATTTGTCTTAACTTGTTTTTATATTGCTCTCCTTACATTGACTTACATGTGGTTTAATTTTTTCATTAGATTTATTTTATTTTTTACCCAAGGAACTAACTCTTGGATTTAATTTATAATTTTAAAATAATTCTGATTACTAATACGGTATATTTGACTTTATTTTTATTATGTCCTTCCTTTAGATTTCATTTGGTTTGTTTGGCTAAACTCTGATTATTTGTGTTTCATATTTAACTCATTTGAAAGGAAATCACAGGAACATGGAGTAGAGTGGAATGATGAAAATAAAGGAGGGAGGCAGTACGATGGGGAAAAAATGTGAGCTTGGAATTCTGGTATAATAGGATTAGGACAGGTCATGGATGCAAAAAAGAGATTTTTGTTTTGAATAGGAATCAGCGTTCCAATGGTTATGGAGCTAGAAGTTATATATTGTATTCTCTGGACAATTTCATCCTAGAGAATGCTTACCGATCCATCCACTTGTAAGGACAATCTGTGAGAATTAATCCATTTGTCAGATAAAATGGATTTATGGCAAGGTTGCAGTGAATAATGAGAGGAGTGCTGTTCTGGATGCAATTTGGAACCGTCAAGAAAAGTTGAAATGCTTTGAGGGTTTGGTTGTAACAGCCAAGAAGCTGCTGAGTGGCCATCAAAGAAAGGTCAGAGTTAGGATCTGGGATAAACAGAGGCGGCTTCCTCAGGATCTAAAAGAGGGCTGAAGTGAAGTACTTAGCAGGAAACCTGACAGGTTGGTGGCAGCAGGGCTGGGAGTGGTGTGATCTTTATCAAGGTGGGAGTAGACATTGTGGATGGTTTGAGAATGGGTGGAGCACCGCCAGAGTACAGCAGGCTGCTGGAGGATCTTTAAAGTCACAAGGCTGTCAACATCAGAGTGCCATCGAAGGTTCTTGAACGATCCAGTGCAGACATACTCTGTCTGCCTTGAAAGGGAGATAATTGGCCTTGAAAATTGGTTCAGGTGTAAAGTGGAAAGGGTGTGATCCTAGTGACCTCTGGATCACAGAGGAAAACAGTATTCTGGAAATTAGACAAAGACAGGGAAGCCTGTTGGATGCTTAACTGTTTAAAATTTGGTGACTGTAAAGACCCCTTACCAGAGAAGTGACACAGTGTATTGAATTTTGAGTCTCTTGAGCTGGAGATTGGGATTGGACATGTATGGGGAAGGTCCTGGAGTTGACCGAAGATGTCAATCTAGTTTGCACAAGAGCAGGTGCTAGAGTGGGTCAGACCAGAAGCCATGGACTAGGATGAGTCTTTCAAAAGGATAAATGCAAATGAAAAAGATGAAAAAGCTGAATCTTATGGAGCTAAAACACAGTTTGAAGGTGGTTGGAGAATAAATTTAATGGATATATGCAACGAATATGGAAGATGCTATATGGGAGTTGAAGCCAGTGGGTATAAAGTAACAAATGGCTTACTTGCACCACAAGGGAAAGATGTATGCTGTTTGAGTAATGGCAAACAGGATTGAGTGAGCAACAGCATGAACAGTGACAATAACCATGCTAGACAAGTGTCTGTAAAATGTAAACCTCCGCTTGTGCATGCAGCTGTAAAAGGAAAGGCACAACGAAGACACAAAGAAAAGTTCAAGAGCAAATTTCACTCTGTTTCTGAAACATAATCTCCATTTTTAAGCAAACGCATTAATCAAAGCAAGAGATGTAGTTACCCTGTCAGAAGTTGGGACCAACACAAAACAAAATAAAGCAAAAAAAACCCCATAAAACCATGCACACACAATTGGATGAAGTGTAGTCTCAGAATGTTCTATTCAAGATGGTGAACTCCTGTTCAATTTTCTTTAGCTTATAATGTCCAACAGCAAAGGAATTAGCTACTGATGACAAGTGTGGACCAAGGTCATGCTACAAAATTTTAGGGCAGCTAAAATTCAGAGTTAATATGTGCTAAAGAATAACTGGATAGTTTTATCAATACTGCTGTTTGGCTCCTCAATAAGTGGAATCTGTGGCTTTGAAGTTTCAAAATCAAAGTGACTTTGATATAAAGTTCTTTGGAATAATTGAAAAAATAGTGGCCTTTTTCATTTTTTCCTTTTCTCTTGAGTTGTTACTGGGAATTTGCATACTTCTCTCAGAGTAATGAAATTTAATCTCAAATTCAAGGTAGCTACTTATATTTTATTAAACCTTCAAGTTCAAGATAGTATTTTTTGGTGTGGTGATTTATACACAGCAGGAAACTTTGTAGTTCGATAGGCTTTTTTTTTTTTTTCATAGAGGAGGAGATACTGGGAATCCCTGGGAGAAGCAAAGTAGAAAGTCATTTTTGTTTTTCATCAGAGAAAAATAAGAGTAAAAATGTAGATGTCAAGGTGTGGTTTTGAAAACCTGGCCTTTGCTTATGCTGAAAATGTGGGGTGGGAGGGGAGGCGTGAGAGGGTTGAAGTTGTGAAGATGAAGGTGCTTAGATATAAGGTTACCCCGTGGGAGACCAGTGTGAGGATCAAAGTGTGTAGGGAGCTGGAAATGAAAGTTGGCAAGATAGAAATGGGCTGGGACCTAGGGAGGGCCCTCTGGTGCCCCCTGAACTGGGGCAGTCTCATTCTTTTGTGCAAAATCAGCTTAGAAGGATCACCTCTTCATAGCTACCTTCCTACAAGGTTAAAGACCCATCATGCTGAAGCCAGCATCTCAGTAGCCTGGGATAGTCTCTGAGTTTGCTAAAAAAACAAAACAAAACAAACAAACAAAAAACCAAAACAAAACCTTCTTTAAGTAGAACTGGAGATTTTCTCAAACGTCTCCCATAATACTCTTTTTTCTAAAAGCCTTTCTTTTTAGGCATCATGTTTCTGTCCAACCTGGAAATAGGCCATGTAGAAAAGCAAGGTTTCACTGAGCCTGTCTGGATTCTGAACATGCTGCCTAAGCTGTTGCAAACTCTGCAAAGGCCCCAAGGACTCCTGGGACACAGGTGCTGCTCCTCAGTTCTGGGAAGTTCCCAAGTGTGCCCAGGTTTGGAGCTTTGCTGCCCATGTAGTCATGCGTCAGAACACAAGGATGTTTCCTATCGTTGTTGGAAACTTGCCATGAACTTTCTTTGTTCGGTTTAGCTAATTCATTACACTATTACAAAAAGAGCTAAGTAAAAGAGAGTTTTTAAAAATTAAAGAACAAACTGGAAAGGACCATCAAATGGTTAGGGGTATGGATTCCAGGGCTGGAATAATTGGATTCACATCTTACCTAGAGCCGCCATCAACCAACTAGATAGCCTTAGAAGGGCTGTACCTTTCTGTGCCTCAGTTCCTTGTCATTACACAGAGATGACAGTAATGTCACAAAATTTAGCTCACAAAGTAATATGTGGCAATACTAAAATAATTACAGCTATCTTATTGGTTTGTTGGCTGATTAGATGTACTCCTATACATAAAGGACTGAGAACCATACCTGAACATAAGCACTTTGAACATGTGCTCCATGTCAGTCCCTGATGCTATGGGTTGATCTGTCTCCCTGTTAATGTGCCCGGGAAGGTAACAGAGGATGGCTGAGGTATCCGGCCCCTAACCCTTAATGCGAGACCAAGGTGGAGTTCCTGGCACAGGACTTTAATTTGGCTGCTTTGACCATTTGGACAAGGGGCCAGAAGATGGAAGATCTCTCTGTATCACTCAACCTTTCAAATATATAAATAAATCAGAAACGTTAGACACTGATCCTATGCTCTGTGCTTTGTATAATATGTGGTTTATAGTTCAAGATTAAAGTTGTCATGTAAAGTATTCCCCTTCCTCCCTGAATTTCCTATGTTTTTGCAGAAATTAAATTATACTTATTCCTTTTGAATGACAATAATGTTGTTTACTTGCCATTTGGATATTATATTCTATATTTTTAGTCTTGCATCAAGATAAAAATTAAGATCTTTGACTACTTTAATATTGCTCAATTGAGTTAGTTTCCATAAGTTAGTACTGGTCTCATCTGGGAAGCAATTCAGCAAGTTATTTTTGAGTGACATTTGAATAAATCACTTCTAATTATTTTAGAAGTATTTTCTTATTGGAGCTGGAACATAAAACCTGTGTGATCATAAGGTTCTCAAAGTCACAAATAATCTGTGATGGAAAAATCTGAATGAAATTGCTCATACTCTTGGTGTCCCAAGAAGTTGGTGAGGAGTTCTCAGATACTAAAAAACAACCTGAAAGTCTACAGACTTTTATATTTCTCCTAGAGTTATATTTCTAGGGGCAGAAATCTGTATATTTTCATTCATTCATATTTATTTACTTTAAACTTCTATTGACTATTTACTTTGTGTGTGACATGTTACTGTCCAAGGTGCTAGGTATACAAAGATAAATGAGATTAGTACTTAAGGAACTAGCCGTTTTGAAGTGGGGTAAGATATTATGTGGATAGCCAGAAAGTATGACATAATTTACTAAATGGTATCTCAAAAAAAAAAAAGATAAGAGTTTGAAAGAGTTTGGTGGCCAAGAAAAGTAGTTTAAAGTTCTAGTAGAGTTTTCATGAACAAAATTATGTTTAAGTGGATCTTGAAGGATGGATAGAATTTAAGTGAAAATTTGGCAAAAGGAAGTTTAGTTAAGAGATTATCATGAGGTAATATGGAGAGATGGGAAATGACAGGGGAAGTGTTTAAGGAGGAAACACATCATTCAGTTTAGTGAACAAGCTATTAGGTGTAAACTTCCCATACTGAGCATCCATTATGTGTCTGGGGTTGCTCTAGGTCCTGAAGATACAGAGCTGAATAAACAGATGAAGCTCACAAGCTCAAGAGAATGTCAGTGTGGGGGTGGGGGACAAATGATGCCTAAGCTAACAAATAAGACCGGTTAACCATGGGAGATGCTGTAGCATGAAAACAAAATAATGAAATGGTGAGTGACAGAAGGTTAGAGAAGATTTCTCTGAAGAGGTGAAATACGATGTGAGAGCAGCCTAGGGAGGATGGAGTGTTATGAAAGCCTAGGGGCAGAGAGCTGCAGGAGCATTGTTGGAACATGCTTGTTTGAAGGACAGAAAGGCTACTTTAGATTGTTGTGACCCAGTGGTCAGAATGGTAACAGTTGAGGTCAGATAGTTGGAGGCAAACTCACACAAGGTCTCGAAGAATATAGTAATTCCTTGCATTTAATCGCAAATGTGATGGAATGATCACTGGCTGTGATGCCAAGGACTGGTATTGCCCCAGTTAGAAAGGACAGTAAGGCTGCTCAGAGAAGCATGGATTGGAGTAGGGAGGCAGCACACAGGAAGTTGGGAGACTTTGGGTGTTCATCATGGATACTCAGGCGCTGGCTGAACTCAGGTGGAGCAGCAGAGATGAGAGCTACTTGTGGAGAAACAGGAAGTCACAGAGTCAAGGGATTTGTATTCCTGCAGCTACAGGGTTTGCAATTTATTCTCGGGACAGCAGAAATGGTATTTTTTTGGATTTAGATTTTTTAGTGTCTACTATTTGATTTTTTTCCCTCCATGAGAAATATGTGTTTCAATACACACTCTAGAGATTTGACAAGTTAAGTATGTTTTTAAAACCGACCATTTCAAAGGTGGGCATTTGGTGGGATGCCCAGATAATACACTTAGTGCATGGGTTTGAATCTCAGGTCCATCAGATTCAGTTGACTGTTAATGCACACTCTGGGAAGCAACAGGTGATGAACCAGGCACCTGTTTCCCTGCCACTCACGTGGAAGACTTGGATTGAGTTCAGGTGTTTAGAAATCAGTCTGCTAGGTACTCTTTCATGATGTTTTCACTCTAATATAATTGAGAAAACAAATAAAATATATTCTTTACATACACATCTTTCCAAATACTGAGTATTCTTGAGGGCTGAAGACCTTGCCTTATTTTTTCTGTGTTCATTAGAGAGTTTGTCACAGTGACTGTATGTGCTGTAGATGTTCCCCAAAATGTTTTTACTAGTCAAATAGCAAAATACTTAGTTGGAAACCAGAAAATAAAAGTTAGCCAGCTACATTTTCTATGTGAGTTTGAAAATCTCTGAGTTTTTCTCCTCCCATTGGATGGAGAATTGATTTTTTTCCTTGAAACCCTAATTGATGGTGTTTTGCCATTGTACTAGCAAGGTTTCAGTGCTACTGAGACCAATAGTATCTTAATCCAAAGCAGAAAATGGTAATAGTTCATACACCTGGAATTTATCCAAGCTGTTTAATTAGCAAGTGGTTAATGAGAATCATTTTTTTTTTTTTGGCCAACCAATCTCTGTATAATTGTGATGGCTTTGTTCCTCAGTGTCTACAATGGTTCCAAAATCACCAGTTGGATCAAGAATCATTAGAGTAAAACATAGCTGAGGAAATCTGCAGCTAACAGAAAACAGAGAATAGGATATTGCCTTTCTTTCATTACATCACATTGCTGGCTGATTGCATCTGATTCGAGAAGCTATTAAAAAAACCTTAATGAGTTGAATATGACATGGAAAACAATGATGTAGAATTTCAACAAAAAGAGACAATACATTACATAAAAGATTCCATTATGAAGTACTTTCTAAATGTAATCAAATCTTTTTTAGGGACTTTCTATGCTTGAGGCTCTGGGTTCCTTGGAAAATATAAATGGAAAAAAATACATAATGATTTTTATCCTTAAGGTTTTCAAAGTTATGTAGGGAAGGTTTCCTAAACAAGTGAATCTACAAGATATGTTCATAGGAGTATAATGACACTGTACACATAGTGAAGACGTGTGCGTGTTACACTTAGGGAGCCAAATAAAATCTTACAGAGAAGCTAGGATTTGATCAGAGCTGGAAAAGTGGGTGTGCATAGGAAGCATGTGGCAGGAAGACATTTTCAGAAGAGGATCAGATGAAGAAGGGTGCAGAACAGGCCAGGGCAGTGTATCTTGATGGCTTGTGGCTTGGCTCACATAGCTGAAGGAAGAACTGTTTATGGGTATCCAGGACAAAAAGATGTGCTCCGAATGAGTGGTAGGCCAAGAGCAGAAGCGAGGCTTCCTTCATAGTGTTCCTCTATTGCTTCCCTGCACAGCAGCAGTGTTCATTCCTGTGCCTCTCATTGGATAAGGACTGCTGGAGAGAACTGTATTTTATTCTTTCTCCTCTCAGCTGTCATAAATGCTCCATATTCTTGTTTTTCATAACCTTGTGTTTATATTCATGCATGGGCAATGATGCCCTTTTATAAATGTGCAATCTGTGAGTGGGGACCCTGCCATGCAGAACTTTGAAAAGCAGGTGCAGAAGATTGGGTTGGGTTGTGCAAGCCATGAGAAACCTTTGTAACATTTTGAGGAGAGAAGGTATGTGATCAGAACTGTGAAGATAAGAAAAGTGATGGTACTGAAGAGAGCCAAATGAGAGAGAAGAAAAGCCTGAGGCAAGGAGCTCTGTCAGCAGTTGTCACAAAAATCTAGGTAAAAGGGGACAGACTGCACCAGGAGAGCCTAGGCTGTGGCTGCAGAACAGAAGAGCAGAACTGCAGTTGGTCTGGCTCCGTTCGGATGCAGAGAATGGAGACAATGGACACGAGGGGCTGGAGTTGCAGCTACCTGTTAAACTAGGGCTGCTTAAAAAACACTTTGTCCCATTTGCCACCTCTGTGTGATTAAATAGGCTGCCCAGGTTCTCTAGTTTCTTTCTTACTGATGTGATTCAGCACGAAATGTCAGTCATTAGAAACCACATCCAGGCAAACCAAGAGCTTGATATTATCCCCAACGTGCGGAGCACCTGAAAACTTTTGAGCAACCTTGAACACAGGAACCATTCACAGGAAAGATGAAAGGCTCTGAAGAAAGGCTTAGGGGTTGGTGAATACCTCAGCTACTGTCAGATTTGTCAGAGGAGAGAAAAAAGCACCAATGAGGTCTCAGAGGTTTTGCTTAATGATTTGGGGGTGCCTGCACTGTTACAAGTTCAGGCCGCCAGATCCAGCCATGTCTTTAAAGCGCTTGGATGCATGAGGTAGCAATGAGCAGGAAGCATATGCTTACTGTGTTAAGGCTTCTCTATTTCTTTCTGGACTTGAAAAAAGTTTTGTATGGAATCAATAAAATGTGTTTCACAATAAATTGTTTTCCTCTAGTAAGGAAATATTTTGGCTGCTGTCATCAGCACCACGCTTACATGAACTGAAAGCAAACATTCATAGCAAATGTATATTGTAGCTTGTCAAATTGGAAATGGCTTCCAAAACAATAAGTATGAAAAAAACCCATGACTTTGCTGTGGATTTCACATTTGTCCATGAAATGATAACATTTCAGAAAAGCACCTCTGACAGCCTTTCAAGGTTATGTGGGATTATTCAGTGCCCACAGGTGAGCTACTATTTAAAGGAATTGCCACAAGTGTCAACAGCCAAGGCATCAAAACAACAATACCAATTACCTACGGAGTGTCAGAAGTGTCAGTGATGTCAGAAAAAGAAAAGTATGCAATTTACCACTTACAAGAAGGTTAGAAGAGAAAAAAAGGGATAAAGGAAAATACAGCTATGAGAATCATCATGGAAGACCCCTAAAAGGAAACAGGCTGCCGAAAAGTAGAGGCATTTTCTCCCAGGTGGGGAAAACTATTTCTGAGTGCTTGGTGTTTGTAGTACTAAGTATGAGACACAGAGGGGCCATTCGTTCAGACTGCCGATTGAGTAGATTGTAGAAAGGGAACCGAAATACAAATGGTATGAATCAATATTCATTAGATAAAAGATGTCTCTTTAGATTGCAGCAAAAATGTATTCAAATGACATGTGTTGAACATTTACTTTTTAAAATATTGCATGAATGCCCAAAAGGAAAAAAATATCAAGAAGGAAAAAAGAGGAAGAATTATACTTGCAGAATCCCCAGCCTTGCCAGGCAGGTGGGCTTTCAATGGCCTTTGTTTCCCACTTTCCTCTCTGCTTAGTTTTCCTCTTTGTGACTCCATCCTCTTCTTGTTTGGCACTCAGCTGCCTGCCCTGACATGAGTCAACCCCATGGTTATTGTCCACAGTTGAGGTTTCCTGCTATTATCCTGAGGGTGGGCTGGGTGAAGGTGCTGTTTCCAGAAACAACTTCATTTTTCTTGGATGGGGTCTGAGCATTCACTGCTTTGACTTACAGTTGAGAATCAAGTGGTCTTCAAACACCTCCCCTTATAGACAAAGGTACTCCAGAAACTTTGTAGGAAGATGGGATGAAAAGATAAGTTCATTTTGGTATAAAATATGGAAACCCGTGCCTGTTTTTGGCCACAATCTGCAATACCCATAGATATTTTTTAAAGTTCCCATATTACAGTCCACAGTCATTTAGAAAAAGTCTATTTCCTTTTGTATATTTTACAGTCAACATTAAAATGGCTCAACTTAAGTTTAAATAGTTTCAAGTGGTGTCATTTTCTACGTGTTGTAAGTGTTGCATTTTAAAGCTAATAAATTATTAAATCAGTCCAACAGGGCCGGAGCCTATGCAATTTGACACATCTTACCATTTGTCCTTAATGAACAAAACCATTTTGTAGCCACTGGGAATTTTACATTGTTCATTTTCTCCTGGAACTCTTCCATTTTTATTCCTCTCATATAACTTTAGGCTTCTTGATTGCTTCTTCATATTTGTCTATAATAAAAGCATGTTTGTTAATTGAAACTTAGTATCTTGGAAAATTTCCGTAAGGCTGCAAGTTAAAACTTTCTTCTAACCCAGATGAGTTATCATTGAAAAATTATCATTGAAAGTACTATTATCATAGATTTGACATAAATATATCATAAATTTTGATAACTATTAAACATTAAAAAGTGTGATTTTGTTGGAAATGTATTTTAAAATAAAATATGTAAGCTTTAAAGAATCAGCTTAGTATTCTTTGATTCTTGTGTTTAGTGGTAAAATGATACAAAATTCAGCTTTAATAATTTTATTTTTCATCTTTGTAGGAAAAAATGCATAAAAATCTTGTTCACATGAATGGGTGGCATTGGAAAGAATATTGCTGTATTCCTTAATTTTTGTCTGAATGACATGCAAATGAATTTCTTAGTGATTTCTCCAAAAGTATGTATCTTTTGTAAAAAGATTTTTTCATTTATTTGAAAGAGTGACAAAAAGAGAGAAATGATGAGAGAGAGATTTCACCCATTGGTTTGTTTCCCAAATGACTGAAATAGCCATGACTGAGGTTGAAACTCCATCTGGGTCTTCCATTTGGGTGGCAGGGCCCAAGTACTTGGGCTAGCAACTACTGCTTACCTCAACACATGACTCGGAACAAACCTGGAAGCAGAGTAGTCAGGCTTGAACTAGGGCTAAGACATGGGATGCTGACCTCACAAGCAGATGCTTGAGCTTCCTGCAACAAGGCAGGTCCCATCCTTAAGTATATATATATATATGCATTTTAAAAAGGTTTTTTCCCCTTTTACAAAAAGATCTAATTATTTATTTGAAAGTAGAGTTACGGAGTAGGGAATGGGATGAGAATAGAGAGAGAGCTCTTCAATCTGCTGATTTACACCCCAAATGGCTGCAGTGACTAGAGTTGGGCTGTTCTGAAACCAAGAGTCAGGAACTTCTGCCAGGTCTACCACATGGGCACAAAGGGCCAAGCACTTGAACCATCCTCAGTCGCTTTCCAGGTGCATTAGCAGAGGGCTGGGTTAGAAGTGGAGTGGCCAGGACTTGAACTGGTGCTCAGATGGCAGTTTTATCCCTATGTCACAGTGCTGGTCTAAGAATATTTAAAAAAAAATGTCAGTGAAAAACTGAATTAGACTATTCTTTCAATTTTGTTAGAAGCAAAATCAAACACAAACAAAACAAACCTGAACAAGATGCAGAATGGTTTCCGACACATTCATGAAGCCATTCTTCTTTTTCAACAGAAATATCCAGTTGATCCATTATTGTTTAGCTTCCTGGTGCCATCTCACATCTTATACACCTTGCATCTTCTATTTGTGAAGAGTGAGAAGTATTTCTTTTGTTGATTTGTTATTTATAAATAGAGTTTGGGGAACTATTACAAAAGGGTAAGGGTAAATGAGAAATTAATGGTAGGTCAACATTTTGACTTTAACTGACCTAGATAATTTTGTTAAGTAAAAGAAACAGATAGGAGTGGAAACTATTGGAAAATCTTTCTCCATTTCCAGTTTGTTTATGATTAATACGCTAGTCCTTTCATGGGTGTATTTATATGATAGAGGAGTGATACTTGGGGAAAATGTGGTTAATTCAAAGACACTGCTTCTTGTAGGTAGCAAAGAACTTGTAGAGAGAATTTTTCACTACAAACTCTTAAGACCCATGTTGTAGAAACATACACAACATGAATCCCACCTTTTAAAAATTTGTCTGGTTGATATTTGAAAAAGGTTTCATGAATTCAATTGAATCAAATCTACTAAATCAAAGATAGAAACTACTGTACTATTTAAAAAAAATACAATGCAAACTTCCTAGTTAATTTAAGACATTTTGGTTAGTAGCCATGTTAAATAACTAGCAAAAAAATGATAGAATTAATTTCAGTGGTGTTTATTTAATCACATATCATATTACAGTTTCAACAAGTTGCCAATGTGAAAACTGCTAATGATATGTTTGTATTTCACGTTCTTACTTTTGTACTATGTGTTTGAAATCAGTGTGTATTTTCTATTTACAGCACATCTAAATTCATACTAGTTACATTTGCCATGCTCAACAGCTATCTGTTGGCCTCTATACAGATGGGGTACCATCCAGGTAGTGTGGATATCAATGGCAGGGAACTAAATTTTGTGCATTCCTGAATGCTATGTTGCAGAAGTAATGCCGGTTCTTTATCAGCAGGCAGAGATGCAAAACCAGTAATTTTCATTTTGGTAAACAATGTTCTTTACTCCACCTCACACTCTGTATGAAATCTGGCACTTTACTGTAGTTCTAATTAGCCACTGATTTTTGCCATGTGTATCATTCTTTGACAAATGTGTCATGGAATGGTACTTATCTCACTCTTAAATTGCATTTGAAGTAGAATAATCAAGTCTATTTTTCATTAGAACACTGATTTTCTTGAGTTCTTTATTAGTTATTATTAGTGCCTTCTAATCTGCCAAAGCCAGTAATTTTAGGTCTTCCTCATACAGTAGGGCTTCTCCTTTTTGTGCTTATTTCTGTGATGATCTGGTTTTCCCTGCTCCTATTAGGAGCACAATTGCACAATTGTTCGTACTACAATAAACTTACACACTGATTCTACGTTCCACACATTTTTTATGTGTCTCCTTCTTTTGATTTTTCTGCTTTCCACTCCTCACTGTTGTTTTCTTTTCCTCTTCATCTGGAAATCAACTTTAATTTAGTTCATAAGGTGCCTAGCTTTATCCGTGAATAATGATTGTTCTGCATCAGTTATTAGGATGGTATTATTTTGTCAATGATTGAGAATGAATCTCAGAAATAGCATGCACCAGAATCACCTATGACTTGTTACATTCCTGAACCCTGGGTCCTAATTGCAGAGTTGCTGCTTTGATTTGTACCAAGTTCCCAGGTGAGGCTGATGCAGCTGGTTTGGGAAACACATCCCAAGAACCACTAGGGTAGGGTAGTTTCCTTTTGGTTAATGAGCTGTAAAGGGCAGCTGGAGAAGTTTATCTTACAAAAAAAAAGACATTGGGCAATAAAGACATGATTCTCTTCTCTCCTCTTCAGTGTCCTTGCTTTCTGCTTTGGTCACTATAAGGGAAGGTCATGGTTTTCAGACAGGCTGAGGCCATCTTATGACAAAGAAAGGGAACCAAGGGAACATCAGACACACCACTGCACATCCCACTATCATGGAACTCCTCAACTACCGATCTCCAAGGATCTTGTTATGTGAAGCAATTTTGAAAGTCTGTACTGTCTAGCCACTGTTTCTTATTTTGTGCTGTTTTCAGCCAAAACATTCAACACTGGCATAGTGATCAACCCTCTCAAATCATCATGCAATCATCTTCATGATTGGAATGGCCACATAGGCTTAATGTGATTTGTGGCACTGGTGCTGGTATCCAATATCAGAATCCCAGCTACTCTGCTTTGATCCACTTTTCTGCTAATGTACCTGGGAGGCTGTATACCTCCCAGGTGACTCTGCAACCCATATGGGACACCTGAATGTAGTTCCTGGTTTCTGGCCTGGGGCAGACATGTTTGATGTAATCATTCAGGAGTGCACCAGCTGATGAATGATTTCTCTGTCTCCTCACCACCTCCTCCTCTTCTCTTTAACTTTACCTTTTGAATAAATTTTTATTAAAAAATACCACAACTGTGGCCCTAAGATGGTAATGCATTTAATTAACATAATGGCAAAACATTTTTTTTTCCTGAAAACATGCCACATCTGTGTATGGTATCCAACGACTAAGGAGTTGGAGGAAGCTACATGGTTTGAATGCTTTTGTGTACAGTTTTAATCATTAAGCTGAAATAATGTCCTGATTAATGGATTCAAAAGAAAAGAAAGAGATCAGCTTATCAAACTTGTCAATGACCTGCAGCTGGGAAGACTAGAGAAAGTGTGGGTGTCTAAGGTTCCTGCAGTGGATGACGAATGCCACTTATTTTAGGTAGATTTAATAAAAAGAACTAGACAGAATTTATAGCGATACATTTTGGATCCTTCTAAGGAGAATGGTTTCCTGGAAGCCAGAGCAAGTGCATAGAGAAGATTACAAAGTGGTAGGGTCTGCATTACGTAACTGTTCAGTGGGAATTCGGAAGAATATGTGGCAACCGCTGTGGTTTATCTTTCAGCAAAAAGCATGGCAGCAAACTAAAAATTTCTCATAATTTCTCATAATATATGTTATGACCATATGAAAAACATACTTGACTTGGAAAAAATGGCAATCTCATAGATTCATCGTAATGGAAATAGAATAATACCCTGGGGGGAAACATGAAGTTGGTTTTAGATCGCTGATTGGAAGTGCAACACTTAAGCCTTCAGCATTCACCGCTATGCAGGTAGTGTGGATTGTCGAAACCACAAAGTGGTACTCAGTTCCTGGAACCTGCTAAGATGATGTGATAGGAAGAGCTGTTGTCCATGGCATGAGCCCTTATTCAAACTGGCTGGCATTTCTTTGTTTTGTATTTCTCAGGGTAGCGTGAGATGGCACTGGTTTCGGAAGTAAGAATGTATCTCAAGGATATTTCATAGTTTTCCAAAAGTCCACTTGTAATTGTTTACTTTGATCTGTGGAACTTCACAGGGAAATTAGCTTCCTAAATTTATAGTTAGAGAAGTGTTACTACTTATCGATACTACTTAACTGACTAAATTTGCTCTTTGTAGTATCTAAGGGATATTTTGAATTTTAGCATTTGTATATTTAATCCTTTTTTTAATCCATAGTGCCTATAGATTTCTGCAACATTGACATATGCATTCATTACCCCAGGTTTTAAAGTCCAATTTGTTTTTTCATCCTGGTCCCTAATTATTACCTTTATATTTTTAGTTGTCTAATATGCACTGAAATCGCTGCTATTCATTTGATTCCCATTTTTTTTCAACTTTGCATCTCTACTCCTCCTGCAGATCTCAATGTTTTCTAAGAGACCACTTTGACTTCTGTCACTTTAGCTAAGGCACAATTGCATGGATTCCCGACTAACACAGAACTCCTAGGTCAGAGTGCTTTCTTATTATCTCTTATTTATTGTCATTTTAAAAAGGTTTATTTATTTGAAAGACAGTCTCTTTCTCTTCCTGCCCATCTTCCTCTCTCTTACCCACCACCTCCTAGATCTTTCGTCAGCTGATTCATTTCCCAGCTGCCCACACAGCTGAGACTAGACCAGGTGGAAGTGAAGCACCAGGAAATGCATCCAGGTCTCATGTGGGTGGCAGAGATCTAAGCCCCTGAATCATCATATGTTGCGAACTCAGGTCCAGAAGCTGAACTGGCAGCAAAGGTGGGACTCGAACTTAAACACTCTGGTAGGGGATCTGGATATTCACCCGGCCACAATGCTCATTATATTTTGACTTTTACAAATACTGTGATAGCACTGTTCCTGAAACTGTTTTAAAGGCTTCACAGTATAAGGGTTTTCAATTCTTAGAATGAATCTTTAAGGTAGAACTATTCTACACCTAGTGTGTGGATGCAGCATAAGGAGGCTAAGCCACTTACCAGAGGTCACAGCTAATAAGTGATGGAGCAGGACTTGAACCAGATGTTCTGGCTTCTGATTGCCTCTTTGTCACCAGGATGTGCTGCTTCTTACTTTCTTATGGTTGCTTGTTTAACGGTAATATTATTGGCCCCTGTCTTTCTAGAAATTCTGTTCATTAACCATTGCAATTTGTCACCAACCTGTGATCTTCTGAGGGTGGGGGGGGGCAACTATGTCTGTGTTAGTCCCCATTGATTTCTGGTGCTTTCTGTGACAGCGATTAACACACCGTGTCTAGCAAACATTTGCTGACTAAGTAGAAACATATATGTTCATTGTAACTATTTGAGGAATATGGTGTTTCTAGGAGGAACAGACTAACAGCAATATCTTCTAAGTGCCATCCAAACATGATGAGTTACATGGAGGAAATGGGAACTTACACTGACAAGTAGCATTTTGGAGTTTTCAAATGGGAAAGATTAAAGTGAAAGGAGATTTCAAGGTTGGTATCAGGCAGTTTAATTTGAAGCAAAGCTGCTGCTGCTTGAACCTTCACCACTCCCAGTCACAGGAAGAGGCAGACAACTGGGAAGGTTTGCAGGGTGGAAGGAAATTCTAATTTCTTGGAATGCCCTGAAGAAGTAGCGCTGCAGACTCTGACTACTTTATTGTAGGAACCGATAACCCTGAAAAAATATAAAAACACATAAAGGAGGGCACAGCTAGATTAGAGGACCAAGTTGGAGCTGTGTTATCACACAGCTTCAAGAAATGAGGCAGGCTGCAGGCAATCAGATTGTCATTAAAGTTAAAAATGCAACCCATGGCACTATTGCTGAATTGCTTTAGGCAACTCAAGCTCCATGCTGTCAGTTGTGACACAAAGCATGGGAAAGGACAGTCCGAATGCTATGCCATTCCTGCATTTTGCCATAAAAATACAAGTCTGTATAATTTTATGGGGTTAAAACAAGTTACTTTAAAAGAGAGAATAGAGAAGAGATATTAGAGCCATCTGAAAAATGGTATTTGAACAGGTTCTTCATAATTTCTTGGGTTTCAGTGGTAATATAATCAAAGAGAAGGAGGATTGTGTAATTGGGTTTCTTTTGAACAGATTTTAAAGTCAAGAATTGCTGACAAAAGACAAAGTAGGCATTGTATCATGAATTTAAAAAAAATGCCCAAAGATTATGCCCCGGCAAATAACACATGAAGTAGATATTTAAAGTAAGGTGCTGAAAAAATTCACAGCAATGGGGAGACTTAGATGAAAGACGATTGAATTCTCTATGAGGGCACAAGGATTAAGTGAATGTCAAGACACAACATCCCAGTACAGATCTATTGCTTGTAAAACAATTGAACCTCTCACTTCGTGGTATGGCAAAGTGTAATTTAACTTAAGAGAGGTAAATCTGCTAAACAGAAATGATTTGGTAAAGAAGGAAGGATTTTAATGTCAAGGACAAAGCAATTTGGAATTAGATTTTTAATCTGCAGACAGTAGGTAGTATCAAGTCATCAAACAGCGCAGAGAATAGGTTGTTAATTGAAACAGAACGTGGCAACATTAATGAAATTGATTAGAAGTGACAAAGCAGCTGGATTTGTCAGCATTTCAGCAGATGGAATAGCTCTGACTGATGAAATGACAAGGCTCTGAAACCAAACTGAAAATTAAATGTACAGCCAGATATTCCTGGCACCAAAAATGTACAATTGCATAAAATTTGAAAAGTAGGCCATGAAGGGTCTTAGAATGCCCCCTGAATAGTATTAGACAATTGTTTGTCACTCGGTTCAAACCTGTCACTTCTGATAATAGCTGGAAGTTCGGGAGCTGGTGGAGCTAAGCACTCGATGCTATTGCTTAGGTTTACATGGCAATGGCACAAGTACCAAGGAGACATTAGAGTGTCTGTCCCTTCACCCCCAAGAACTTTGTCATATTATACAAGTGCTGCATTTTTCTTTCTCTTTTAAAAAATATTTATTTATTTTCTATTAGGAAGGGAGATTCACAGAGAGAGAGAGAAGGCTCTTTTACATGCTGGTTTATTACCCAGAAGGTTGTAATGGCTGCAGTTGAGCTGAGCCAATCCGAAGCCAGGAGCCAGAAGCTTTTTCTGGATCTCCCATGTGGGTGCAGGGTCCCAAGGCTTTGAGCCATCCTCTACTGCCTTCCCAGGCCACAAGCAGGTATCTGGTTGGGAAGAGGAGCATCCTAAAAACATGAACCGGTGCTCATTTGGGATGGTGGCATTTGCAAGGAAGGGATCACTCCAGACCCTACATCTTTCAAATTATTGTCCTTGTTATACTAGGGACTCCACAGGATGCTAATAGATGCTTCTGAAAGGTTCTCTCATCAAATATGTGTAGAAAAGGCTGTATAGTAAGATTCATTCTGAGAGACCTTCAATGCATATTAGCATAGCAAAGGCAAAGTCCTAAAGTGAGAATTTCTTCAGCTTCTAAGACTGCTGAAATGGATTGTTAAGAAATATTGGTAATATTTCAGAAGGACTTTTGCTCTTTGAAGCGGGATTTTGAAAAATTTGCACTGGTCTGGCACGAACACATTCACAGACCTGGCATTTGCAAGTATTTTATGTACTATCCTCTTGGGAGAACAGTTGAAAAGAATCCACGTGTCAGTGAAGTAGCTGATGCTACAGTAGACATTTCAAGTGTGTTTGAGTACACATGGAAAGATCCTGCCTTACTCTTCCTGCTTACATTTGTACAGGATGCAGACTCAGTTGCTAAGACTGGTCACAGACAGGCTGAAATTCTGTCAGGCTAAAAGAGAATCTTGATTTGTGGGTGAGCATATTGGGGCAAGCAGGCAACTCTGGTTATTACTGGATTCAGTTGTAGAGCACACAGGATTACCTCTTTAAGAAAAAAAATCAACATATCTGATTAGATTGAACAGTTATTTCTTCCTTTTTGTTTTAGTTGAAGCAGTTGTCAGAGAGGATACTGTGAATTTCCGTAAGTACATGGAATAAACCCAATTTTATGTTGTTTCAAAAAAACACAGCATACTTAGCACATGGCAGCTTTCTGAGGAGTGAGCTGGAGTGAGGAAATTAAACAATGATCATTTCAGATGCAGATTTGAAAATTGGGCGTTCACCAACGACTCCAAAAGTTCTCCAGAGAATTCTTTCATAATTTAAAGGCATGTTCTACAACTCATTGGAAACTAGTGCATTGTATCTCCTTCACTCTCTGTGACCTATATACATAAGCCAGATCCGAGAGTCCAGTTTTGTGGAGCACCTAGTCAAAGGCTCATCTACAGCTCGTGACTTGGACATCTTAGTCATGACTTGCCACACCATCCTGCAGGAGACAGTGCAGTGAGGGTCGCTGGGAACTGCTTTGTTCCATCTGCTTCCGCCTGACTGCAGTCTATCTGCTCTTTTGTAGCAAACTCACTGTCCTGGTTTCAAGACATTTCTTCTACAAGTGAGCATGATGTTTTGAAATGATAATTTCTGCTGTCCTGATTTTTCCTCAAAGCTTTTAATCTCAATAATTGAAACTGAGATTAAAATCGAAGCATTCATAAGGACACTCTCAAGAAAGAATATCCCCTAATTGGGTTTATGGCTAATAAAATACATATTTTTTTGGCTTCAGTTTTCTTACCAGGAAAAGAGTATTCTAACTCCTGTAATTAGAGTGAATTCCATCTTTTAAGTCAAATGTATAATGTGTCAGCAGTGTTGTTCATTTGTAGATTTATGATGACATTTTACTGGCAGAACCAGAAAGAGTGCCTCACCTTAGGCCAGGTGGGATCACTTACCTCCTGCTTAGCCATTCTAGGGGACAAGAGAATTCAGATTTTGCGATCAGCACTACCAAGTTGCTTAAATGGGTACTCAGGTAAACTCTGTTGTCGAGGTGGAAAAGAGGCAAATGTGGTTTGGTCAAGTTCTTGTGTGGTTCATGTAAGAGGAGAAGAGGAAATGAGTTAGAAATACAGAGATTTTAGTGTAAAATACTTGCACCCATTTCCAACAAAGGTTTCTAAATCTGACCTCTGATTTACATGCACATCAAAGTACAAAACCTTGTTTGGCTTCAGAAAGCAGAGATGGCCATTTGCTACAATGGGGAGAAAGGTGGCTCCAAAGTAGAAATGACCTTGCTGAGGCTCTGGTGGGAAAATGTGGTATGCCATTCGTTACTGTCTCCAGGAACTGTTGTTTTGGCCAGATTTTGCGATCCCCAGAAAATCATCAGGAGTCATAAGTCGATGCAGAGGCATAAAGGTGGTTTATTCAGACTAGGCTCCCAGCTGCAGCGGAAGGGGAAAAAGGCAAAGAGGGAAAAAAGGGCTGAGGTTCAACAGCGCAGGGTTTTTATACATTTCAGGCCAATTCCACACAATTATATAGTCATGATTGGTCAGTTTATCTGTTAACTTTCAAAAAGAGCAAGTTGGCAGGCTTCTATTGGTGGGTTTGAAGCAAGGAACTTTCAAAAAGTACAAACTGATGGGCTATAGGGCGGTGAGCAACTCATCTAACAAGCACACCAGGGGTCTCCTTCCTGAGCAGTGATCTGCCTCCGTGACCTGCTAGATGTCACGTATAGACTGTCAGGTCTGGAGTTCACACAGCTCCTGGCCAAGCAAGCAAGGCAGAAAACACCTAGGTTCTTCACTGTGGGACACCCGTGGGCTAGCCTCTCAGGAGATTGACTCATTCCTTGAGAGGCTATATCCTCTGGGGGATTTTCATTAGGACACATTATAAAGATCATAATAGGATCTATGTGTTAACACAGTGCTCTAAAGCCAGAACGGAGTGACTTCAGCAGAGTATGTCATGACAAAGCCAGTCCAGAGAGCACCTGAGCAGAGACATTTCTCTTGGGGAGTGATGAGCTGTCACCAGGAAGTGAGCAGTTCTCTGTTGGTTTCTAAGTGCTTGGCCTTTTGGAGAGGTTCTCCACTGAACTGAGCTGTTGGTGACATATTTTATTCTCCTAACAACTTTCAAAGGATGAAACATTATCTTAATTAGGTCAGCTGGGTGTTCCTCGAACTAACTATCATTTACTAGAGATGTTTATCCTAGGATGTGGCTGCACTCTCGGAGTCTGAGCCTGCTCCACTGCGGCATGAAGGATCAACCTATTCATATCCTGGGTATAGGGTTGCAGAAAATCCTGGTTGTATGCCAAGTGAAAACTTAAAGCATTCTCTACAAGTCCTCCTCACCTTCATCTACCCTAGGAAGTACATACTTTCAGATCCCAAAGGTCTTTAGATCTTCTTTTCTGATGGAATGCCTTCCTTAGTGGCAGATTGTTTAGTCCAGGGTGCATGAGGGATTCGGTTTTCTGTTCTCTCCTTTCAACTCTTCACTCCTTTTCTTATGCAAGTCACCTTTAATTCCATCTTTAGAATTGAATTCTTTAAAGAATTAGACTTTCAGGCCTGGCACGTGGCCTAAAGTCCTCACCTTGAATAGACCGGGATCTCATATGGGCACTGGTTCTAGTCCCGGCAGCCCTGCTTCCCATTCTGCTCCCTGCTTGTGGCCTGGGAAAGTAGTTGAGGACAGCCCAAAGCCTTGGGACCCTGCACCCGTGTGGGAGACCTGGAAGAGGTTTCTGGCTCCTGGCTTCGGATCGGCACAGTACCGGCCATTGCAGTCACTTAGGGAGTGAACCATCAGACAGAAGATCTTCTTCTCTGTCTCTCCTCCTCTCTGTATATCTGACTTTGTAATAAGAATAAATAAATATTTTTTAGAAATTAGACTTTCTCCCATGATTTTGACAATGGGAATAGAAAACAGTGCTAGTTGCTAGGATTTTTTTTCTCAAGAAGAATGACAAGAGTGGAGACAGAAGACAGAGAAGAGGAATCATAGGCATTTTGCCTTGACCTGGAAGGAAGCCTGGGTGGCAGCCACGGAGGGTGGCTGAGGAGAGCAGCTGTTGCTGGGGAGAGGCTGGTGAGTTTCATTTTGCACCTGTTCCACTGGAATTATCACGCACAAACTGAAATGGAGATATCAACAGTTTGAAGTCAGAGGCTGTTTCACAAAGCCAGTTTGCTAAGTTTGTGTTAGTTTCCTGTAGCTGCTGTAAAAAGATATCACAAACATATTGCCTTGAAACAACATATATCCATTCTGTTCTAGCTCTGAATATCTGACATCTCTAACAGGAAACAGGGCTAACACAAAAGTGTCATTTAGACTTTGTGCCTTCTGAATCCCCTTGGGAAGTGTTCTGACTCTGTGCCCTTTACAGACACTAGATGCCGCCTGCATTTGTTGGCTTGTGGCTCCTTCCTCTATTTTTGATAACACACAGTGGAACATAATTAGATATTTTTCTTATTCTCTTATTCCTTCTAGCCCCACCAGGAAAATTCACACATGCTTAAAGTCTCTTATCCCAGATTACATGATTAGGACTTGGGGATCATGGGTGTATTTGGGGGGGAGGTGGGGATATTATTCTGTGTACCACAGGAATCATTTTCATAAAGGTGGTCATCCCAAGTGAACGTGATAAAGCCAGGAGTCCAGAGCTCTGAAATTTGTCTCACTGTAGTTTTCTGATTCTCTCTCTTTCTCACTATACGTTCTCCTTTTCTCTTTTAAGGATCAGGGTTAATTCTTTTGGCTGCTTGTGTTTTCTTCCCAACTCTTATCTACTCTCAGATATCTTATAAAATAAGGATTCAACCGTGGAGGTGCTTTTAAAAATTTTTTTAAATTTTATTTTTGATGATGCTTTCATAGTTGATCAGGATGGGAAGGGTCGAGGATTAGGGGAAAGTGGGCAAGACCATTGTTTACACAGTTTCTTTTTCTTTGTCCTGTTTCTGGGGGACAGGGGAATACAAAGGGAGAAATCATGCCCAGCCTCCCAACCGCCTCAGTACGCGGGGATAGGGAACAGCCACCCATTGTCATCCCAGGGTCCTCGATGTTCTGAGGGTTCTGCTTAAGTGGTTTCAATAGTTCTGAGATGCTGTTAATATCACTGCGCTCCAAGGATGAGGAAATCCTTTCAAGGCCCATCTGCTGACACAGTCCACCTCAGAGTCTCCATTCAGCCAGAAATTTGCTGTCAAGCTTTGCCGGGGTAGTTGATCAATTTGTTCTGCCCACTCTCTTCTGCAAACTAATGCATGCAGCAGCCAAGCAGCCCAGCTGCCCAGCCCAGCCCAGCCCTGCCCACCACATGCTCAGCCCTCATGAACACCAGGGGGAGCTGCAGGCCAGTCAGTGCGACCCCCCCAACTACCCTGACTGGATTGGCCCCCAGTTCTGGTCCCTGTGCCTGCCAGCATGTGCAGCAAACTGGTGGACCAACCCTAGATCCCATTTAGATCTCGTATACATCATTGGGAATTGAAGCCTAACTCAACTCAACTGACTTCACCCTTCAGCCATATTCATGCCAGCAGGTGCCACTACCTGTCCATCCAGGCCTGCCCCCGATCCTGGTTCTCATGCTCACCAGTGGGAGTTGCAGCTCATCAGAGATGTGCCTGCAGCATCTCCACAGGACCGACTCTCTGCCCTTAGATCTTGTACTCTACAGATGGTTCTGCAGTCTAGTTTGACAGCACTTGCCAGTTGATGCTGCAGCAAAGCTCAGCCCACCTGCTCTTACTCTGGCTCACGCCTGCAGAAGTGATATAATTGATTAACCCAGCCTGGCTCTCCCCCTAATCCAGTTCACATGTAGGCCAACAGGTGTTATAGCCCTGCCTAGGCTGGTCTGCCTCCAGTTCAGCTCTCACGCTCACCAGTGGGAGCAGTGCCCAGTGGCAGAATCCCCACTACTCCCCTACCAGGCTTGCACACCTCTCCTCATTGCCGGCCCCCTCCCAGCCTTGTGTGTGCTGTTGGGTGCTGCAGCCCAATCTGGCATGGCCTGTCTCACTTGCGCATTTGCCAGTGGGTGCTGTAGTCTGGCCTGACCCAGTCTGCCCCCGTTCTAGCTTGCACTGGTGGGTGCTGCAGCCTAACATAGCTCAGTCAGCCCCCCGGTCCTGGTCCTAATGTGAACTGGCTGGTGCTGCAGCTCGACCTGGTCTGTCCTGCTCCCTACCCTGGCTCTCAGATCTGCCAGTGGGTGTCATGAACTGGCTCAGCCTGACCTGCCTCCTGACCTGAACCACACGTTCACTTGCAGGTACTGCAATCTGGGCTTTGTTCTTGTGCTCACCTGCAGGGACTGCACCCTGACAAAGGAGTTCCCAAAGCTCCTCTATCGGGACTCTTTGTGGAGGTATTTTTCACAGTAAAAAGAAACTTATTTTATTTCCTCAACCCTGGGGTTTCATTCTTTCTTTTCTTTTTAAAATTGATGTCTTTGCTTGAAAGAGTTACACAGAAGGAGGGATCAAGAGATTTTCTATGTGCTGGGTCTGGGCCAGGCTGAAGTTAGGAGCCAAATGCTTCATCCAAGTGTACCACATGGACCCAAGTACTTTAGCCATCTTCCTCTACTTTTGCTAGGTCATTTGCAGGGAGCTAGATCAGAAGTGGAACAGCTGGGGTGTAAATCCTTCCCCATATAGAATGAGGCATTTCAGGCAATGGCCTTACCAATTACACCATCATGCCAGACCAGCACAGGAAATTCTCATTAAAAAACAACAGCAACAACAACAAAAACAAAAGAGACCTTTAATTTGTCTAGTCTTCACATAGTTTCTAGTCATATCTAATCAGATTGAATTTCATAAAATAGCATTGCAGGGCTGATATTGTGACATAATAGGTTAAACCATCACTTGTGTTGCTAACATCCCATATGGACATTTGTTTGAGTCTAGGCTACTTCACTTTTGATCCAACTCCCTGCTTAAGTGCTTAAGAAGGCAGAAGATGACCTCATCACTTGGACCCTTGTACCTATGTGGGAGAACTGGATGGAATACCTAGGTCCTGGCTTTGGGCTGGCCCACTCCTGGCTGTTGAGACTATTTGGGGGAGTGAACCAGTGGATGGAAAGTCTCTCTTTCTTTGTAACTCTGCCTTCCCCCACCCACCCAAAAAAGAGTTCAAAAATAGCATTGTAGTTGTACTATTGCTAAGTAAGTCACATATAGTTCTTCCTTTTCCTCTATTTAAATGATGAAGACATAATTGAGTTTTCAATTATGTCTAGCACTAAACTGCTGTGCTATTGACAAAGTCTTAATTGATTTGAAATATGAGAAGGTTCATGTCCTTTTCTGAGATAATTGGCTTAGGCCCTTGAGAACTCTGCCTGGAAATAACTATTGAAAACGCTTAGTGAATGCTGATATCCCATTGGTCTAGTGCTTGTGCATACTTGATTTGAAAGCCAGTGCACTCTAAACTGAGGCAGCACTCTGACCATGGCATCAGAGCCGCTGGGGACTGGAGTCCACATCTGTTTGTTTATGGATTTTCTTCTGCAATAAACAAGGAAATGTGTCTAATGTGCCAAGCACTGTGTTAGTTCCAGGTGATGGGATAAATGAATAGAACAGAATATATTGGCTAGGCTAGTTATCAAGATATCTTCAGTAGCTGATCGTGGAAGGAGAAAATAACCACATTTTCACATGTAAGGTGCTGTGACTGGGTTGATATGCCCCGAGCACACGGGCACAAATGTTAGAAGCACCCAGTGCATGGTTACAGAGAGGGCTTCCTACAGAAGGTGAAGACTGAGTTGAGTTCTGAAACACTAGTAACACACAAGCAAAGACAGAGGGGAGGAGATAGGCTTTATGATCTTTCTTGGGAGGAATACAATCAAGGGAAAATGAGAGCAGGGCTGAAGCCCTTATTTAACTCCTTCATTCATAGTGTCTTCGGCAAATTACTTAAATTGTTCAAATCTGAGTTCCTTCATGTGTACAATGGACCTTTGAAATATTTGCCGAAATTGTCAAGGAAATAGAATTGAGATTTAAAATATTATCCAGGGATAATGGAACAGAAGATCTTTTTTTCTCTCCGTTAGTTGCATAGTAATTAACTTGGACATACCTCCCTACAGAAGAGCTGAAACCCAAAAGCACAAAAATAAAATTCCAATGTGAATATGTTCTAGATTTCTTAACCTGAGTCAGTTACTGGTTCTGACAACTTCAGTGTAAATTATATTATCAAATGATTAATAGTCAATCACAGCTGAAATAGTATTTTTCTCTAGGTTATGTTCCTACTATTATTATTTTACTGAAGCCTGATCTTTTTTTTTTTTTCAAGGAACTTCGGAGAACACTTCCCTGTGTGCCTTAGAATAGACTACTAATAGTCCTAAGAAGCAGCACGTGTTTTTCTTGATTTCTGTGACATATTTTCAGGGAAATTTTCTTCCAAGGCAACTGTGAGCTTGTGAAGCTGGAGGTTCTCTTTCTGATGTTGCTAGTTGCTGGGGACAGCAGGCATGACTAAGAGGGAATGAGAAGCGTTATTGTAAGGAAGGACTGTTTAGTCATGCTGACTGGTGAATGCATCGTGCCCTTTAGAACAATTTGTCCTTTCAGTTGCAAGCCTGCACTATCACCATTTGTTATTTCTCCTGCTATAGTAAGAACCTAGGTTTGCTGGCCACTACTTACTTGGGTGGAGGGGTAGCATTTATGAATATTAGTTATTGCTCAACAGTTAAATAGTCATCTCAAATTTGCATAAAATGGAGAGAAGATGCTATGGTGCACTTTATCATGGAATGTGCATGAAGCGGCTAAGAAGGGCTTTAATGTCGGAGAGACTTGGATTTAAATTTAGGCCCCTAAGTATTATTGCTAGCTCTATGTATCAGTTTCCTTATCGGTAAAGTGGGGAAAGAAGGAAATAATAAAAAGAAAGAAAGAAATAATATTTTCTTTGAAGGGTCCTTGGAGGAATCAAATGAAATGATAAATTAGTGCACTTAGTCTGACATAGTACTTTATGAGGGAGAAATATTGCCAAGTGCCATTATTTAATTCTTTTATTTTAATAATCTTTACATAGTTGATTATGGCACAAAGAGTCAAGGGTTACAGGAAAGTGGGTAAGACCATTGTTTACATGAATATTATTATTATTTTCTGTATCTGGGGTAAGGGGAGAGATAAAGGGAAAAGCCCCACCCAGTCTCCCACCCATGCCAGGTCCCCAACGTGGGGCATGCTAAGTATGATTGTAAAACATTTTTAGGTCGGCTCAAGTTGTGAGATTCAAGTCCCTTTGGTAGTGAAAGAGAAATCAATGGAAGAAAAAGACATGTCAGGCTTATGTGGGTAATTTCTGAACTGAAGGTAGATGCAGGAGCTTAGGAAGAGTATAAGTAATCCTGTAAACATCTTCCAAGGACATTATCAAGGGAAGGCAGTGGGGTGGACCAGTGTGGGAAGGCTGCAAATCTTGTCTTCTCATCTCAGATGGTCTAGTACCCTGTACGCTGATGCCCTTTGTAACTCGTTTGCGTAATCATTAAGGTGATGGGAAGTCAGTAAATTGAATCAAAGAGGTCCAAGTTAGAGGATTGTGCAAGGAGTCTCCGAAGAGTTTTTTCAGTTTTTTTCTTTAAAGTGGCTGTCTTTGGAATATGATTTTATTCTAATAAGCTAATTAAACCTACAAGTGTGGAAGTGATTCTGAACAGAGACTTTTCTCTGACTCCTGTCTTATTTTTTTTTCAATAAGCACCATCCATTCTCTCTCTCTCTCTTGAGATGCATTTGCCAGCCAGAACACTTCGAATAGATAGCACAGGCTACACCTGTTAACATGGCAATTCTTCCCATTTTGGGCGCAGGGTCTGATCTGTATACCTCTGAATTAAAGGAGACTCATTCCACTTCCAAAGGCAACTTGTTAAGTCGTTTATTCTCTCCCTCTGTCACACAGAGGGCACTGCTCAAAGCTGCGAGTAGGCATGCTGAGTTAACTGGGGGTCCTTACTTGGATTAGCACTCCATTTTTAATTCTGAGATGTTCTTAATAGTAACGACAAGTGCACTCTTTTTTTTAAAGATTTATTTATTTTTATTGGAAAGGCAGATATACAGAGAGGAGGAGAGACAGAGAGGAAGATCTTCCACCCGATGGTTCACTCCCCAAGTGGCCGCAACAGCTGAAACCGAGCCAATCTGAAGCCAGGAGCCAGGAGCTCTTCTGGGTCTCCCATGCTGGTGCAGGGTCCCAAGGCCCTGGGCCGTCCTCGACTGCTTTCCCAGGCCACAAGCAGGGAGCAGGGATGGGAAGTGGAGCAGCTGGGATTAGTACTGGCACCCATATGGGATCCTGGGGCGTGTGCAAGGCAAGGATTTTAACCACTAAGCTATCGCTGGGCCTGGACAAGTCTACTCCTAAAAGGACCTACCTAGATAGCAACTAGAAATCTTTTTTGGTGAATTTATGAGATACTATTTAGGTTGCTAATAATCTGTTTTGCAAGTCAGGATAAATTAAACAATTACCCAGAGGTATCTTGAGCAAGTACCGCATTGGCTCTGAACAGATTGCTGGTGTATTTTTTCCCTAGCACTTCATATTATCTTATTATCTTTCTGCCTTTTAAGACTTTGCTTGGCTGTAAATGAGGGACTCTGAACATGAATCTATGTGACAATATGCTACATGACCCAGATCTAAGGCACTCTGGCTTTTGCTGAATAAAGGCTCATGACACACCATTGCGGGGAATACTTCAGGGCTTTATAAGCCTAATTAGAATTTCATTAACTTAATCATAAATTACCCTGGCTCAGGTAAGCTTGTTACCTTTTCCCTTTTGTTCAGAGTTTGACCCGTGGGTTTCCTATTTAATGGGCAGCTGCTTAGATCTTAGGTGAAGGATGGACTGGAAATGTATCCAGTCAAGGGCTTTCTGAAGGTGCACCAGGAAACTGAAGGGTTTGCTGACAGACACTGCAGCTTGACCTGTTAAATGGGCAGCACTCTAGGAATAAGACGACATGTCCCTCTGTTTCAACACTGCTATGATTTAAAAAAAAGAAGAAGAATGGGTCCGATCCAGTAGCCTAATGGCTAAAGTCCTTTCCTTACATGTGCTGGGATCCCATATGGGTGCTAGTTCATATCCCAGCTGCTCCACTTCCTTTCCAGCTCCCTGTTTATGGCCTGGAAAAGCAGTAGAGGATGGCCCAAAGCATTGGGACCTGGAAGAAGGTCCTGGCTCCTGGCTTTGGATCAACTCAAGTCTTTTTTGTTTGCTTTTAAAGAATGAGATGTTACTTTAAGACTGCATGTAGCTTCTTCTGCCAGATCTATGTTTTAAGATTCAGTTAGAATTAAAGTCGGGCAACAGACAGCAGCCATGTGTTGGAAATGTCATGCATAAGTTTATCTGTGTTTAGACATGGAAGAATACTGGGAAAAGTCCATGTGGAAGACTGTCCAGTAGCTAGGAGAGCTTGGGCTGCCTCAAGCCAAGGCTCCTGTACTGCTGCAGACAAGCTGATCTTGCTTTGCAGCGTGACGGCTCGTGGTAGCCTGCAGAGGCACCCAAGTCTGATTTATGTTCATGCAAACACTGTAATGAGAATTACTGTAACTGGTAGTGGTGGATACTTTCTGAGTGAGTGCCAAGATGTTGGCCGTTCGTTGGTGCAGTGCCAAGCCTTTTTTCAGCATAAGTGTTCTTTCACATCACAAATTGCTTTGGTTGAAGAGCAATTATAAATGGTGAGGCACCCTTGGCACAAGTGTGGATTGGGACTTGGCACACCGGGCCGGGTCAGACTGCAACATCTTCTGGTGTTCTGGAGGACCAGGGTAGATGTGGGACAGACTGGGCTGGGTTTCAACCCCAACTGAGACATGTATGTGCTATATGTGGGTATGGACGAGCTGTGGCTGGGCTGAAACATCCAACAGCAAGAACCAGAATGGGTTGAAGGCAAGTTAAGAAAAGCTACTGGTCCTGCTAGGACAGGAGGTGAACTGAGTAGTGCTGGCCCATGGACGCAGTGGTAAGCAAGAAACCTGGCATCAGGAGGGGTTCTGAGGGAGGAGCCTGAGCAACTCCTCTGACAGGACACGGATACTACAAATAAGCACAAGAAGTATGGAAGGAAACAGCCCAGAAGAGGTTATGGAAATTGTCCCACTGGGGGCGGACCAGGCTGAATCAGTTCGCGTCATCCACTGACAAATCCGAACGCCGGAGCAGAGCGTGGGTCGAGCCAGGTTTGGTCGCGACAAAAGCAGTATACAACACAGAATACCAAGGTGAGGCTGCCTGTGCCAGATGGGACCGCAGAACCCAACCAGCACACGTGAGAATCAGGAAGGGGCTGAGCCGATAGGGGAAGGTGGTTCCCTTGCTGGATAGCTACTCTCACTGGAGAGCATGAGCTGGGATGGGGATGGACCAGACTAGGCAGGGCTACAGCACCTGTGGGCCTCATGTGGACCAGATCAGGGAAGAGCCAGGATGGGCGGACTATTCCTACTAGTGCTAACAAAACTAGAGGGGGGGGGAGAGCTGTCGGGGCTTAACCGTAGCAGAAGCTGGCACTAGGGGCTAATACTGTCAAGTCCAACCACAGGGCCACCTGGAGAGAGCATAATCCGGGAGTGAGAGTGACCTGGGAGGGAAATAGAGGGCTCCCCCGTCTTGGGTTACCACTCACATGGGAGGGCACAACAATAACTAGGACAGGGGCTGGGATGGCTAGACAGAGAGGCACTCAACAACATCCGTGATGGCTGGACAGTTAAGCTGGTTGGATGGAACTAAGCTCCAATACCCTTTGACATTTACTAGAGCCAAATGGGATGTGGGGCAGACTGAACTAGTCTGCTACACATACTGGCAAATCAGGGCAGGGGCGGGCCTGGTGGGGGTTATTGGGAGTCGCTCTGACTAGGCTGCAGCTCCCACTGGTTTGTGCGATGGCCGAGTATGTGATGAGCAGAACCAGGATGGACTGCAACACCCATTGGTTCCATGGAAGTCGGGGCTGAAGACAGAACCAACCCAGCAATTGCAACCACCAGCTGATCGGGGAGATAGACTGTGCCAGGTCCGGTACTTACTAGTACATATAGAAATCTGGTCTGGGAACACCTCAAAGTTTCTTTGGGGATCCCCTCCACCGAAATGGCGGACTCAGAACCTTAACCAAGAAAAGACAGAAGATAGAACAGGTCAATCAACCATCTCAGCTATATGTTGGCAGCGAAACACTGGACAAAGGGAGACTTTATGATGGACTATGTCAATCAGTAGCTTATTCAACAGCCTCATCATGTCTGGAGTGGTGAGATTGGCAGCAATGCATAACTGGTGAACTACCGGGACGTGGGGTGGGTGGGAGACTGGGTGGGGCTTCTCCTCAATATTCCCTTTCGCCCTTGTAACTTTTTTACCCTAATCAGCAATGTAAAGATTGCCAAAATATAATAAAGTAAAAAAAAATGGTGAGGCAGTGTTGTTTTAAGTGGATAGATCATCCTGCATGTTAAATTGTTCAGAATTGTAATTGGCAAGATGGATGGTGGATTGTTTGGTGTGATTTAGTTTTCCTTGTAATCCAGGAAACTGAAATTGACTATGATAATAGTTATAAAATTAACTTGATATCTATCTATACATAAATTTAAAAAATTAGCTTTGAAAAGCTGTTCATGTAAGTAACGGTAATCCCTCAAAGATTTTTTTTTTTAGTGTTCACTTTGGGATGACATCAGTTGGAATTTCAACTGTACTTAATTTTTACTTGTTTACCAGTCTGGGAAATATCATGGTCTTAGGTCCAGAGTTCTTAAGCGACATAGTTTTGCTAATCTTTCCCTCTTTCCTCTTTATTTGCAAAGCAGAAGAGACAGAAAGGAATCATTTATCTTCTGATTTACTCCCAAAATGCCAGAAGTAGCTAAGGCTGGACAAGTCCAGAGCCAGCAGCCATGGGTGATAAAGACTCAAGAACTTGAGCCATTATCAAGGGACACATCACCAGGAGGCTGAACTGGCAGTAGAGTTAGCAGGGATTGAAACTGGTCAGGTCAATACAGGATGCAGGCATCTCAAGCAGCAACTTCCCCAGGGTACCACACACCTGCCCTGTGCTTCCCCTCACTCCTAAAGGAAGAGTGTTTTATTTTTATAGTTCTCTGAAGAGGTTAAGAAAATGGATTAAAAAAAACCCTGACCTTTTGAGTACATTTTTATAACATTTTTTGGAAAACATAGTATTTATTTTAATTTGGGAGGAATAGAAAACTGAAATCTAGACGCCTGACTCAATGAGGATGCTGATACGTGTTTGGGATTCTCTGGGGTGTTTTTAGGGTGATGCAGGTTCTTTTTTTTTTTTTTTTTTAAGAATTTATTATTATTGGAAAGCCGGATATACAGAGAGGAGGAGAGACAGAGAGGAAGATCTTCCATCCGATGTTTCACTCCCCAAGTGAGCCGCAACGGGCCGGTACGCGCCGATCCGATGCCGGGACCAGGAACTTCTTCCGGGTCTCCCACGCGGGTGCAGGGTCCCAAAGCCTTGGGCCGTCCTCTCCTGCTTTCCCAGGCCACAAGCAGGGAGCTGGATGGGAAGTGGAGCTGCCGGGATTAGAACCTGCGCCCATATGGGATCCCGGGGCTTTCAAGGCGAGGACTTTAGCCGCTAGGCCACGCCGCCGGGCCCGATGCAGGTTCTTAATCAAGGTACCGGAGAGAGTCTATCACTTCTACTCTCAGGAGTCTTTAGACAACTTCTTGTCATAATTGTACTAAAGAGCATTATAATTCAGACTCTGGCCCTTTCTCTCCTGAGTATCATGCTGACTAAGTCCTGCTCAACCCAGAGACTGAATGGGAAAAGCACGCTTGCATGTAGACCTCATAGAAAAGCAGGCTCACACATAGGTCATGCAGAAGACAGCTTGCTCTGAGTCACATGGGGGATGAGCCTGCTTGGAGTCAAGAGGGACAAGGCTGGTACTGCTAGACACTGAGATAAAATGTCGACTAAACAGTGCTGGGAACTGTGTTGTAATGCTTTGCTAGCTCAAGGTTGACAGCTGAGTCTTGGCTTCTGTATCTTCTTGTTTGCTCTCGCACTCTATAAAAGCTCTTGACAATAGGCAGTTATGGCTCAGTCATTTGGGAGTGAGCTTGGCTGATTCCATGTGGCTCAAATAAAGGTTGCTTCTTTTCCCACAAGTGGATATGGGTTCCTTGGTTGTCTTGTTTCCACAATAAGACCAGAAATGGTCTAATTCATATTACTTTGGTGTAACAGGGAGAAGAGCAAAGAACTGGGAAACCCAGACAAAGGAAAGGAATAATAAAATAATTAGCCTGCCAAATATAATAAATGCAACCAGGCCAGAGCTGATCTTTCAAACACTCAAAAACAAAATTTGTAATGAGTGCCTACTATATTCAAGAAACTATGTGAGATAGAGTGTTATTACAAACTCTGAAGAACTGAATGGGGGCCAAGAAAAGGGATGGAGACAGGTGAGAAACAGCGAGATACACACAGAGAGAGAGAGAGAGAGAGAGAGAGAGAGAGAGAGAGAGAAAGAGAGAAAGAGAAAGAGAGATCTTGAGTGTGTTATCTAGCATGACCTGGGTTACCTCTGATTTTCATTGTTGAAATTGCAAAAGATTAATGATAATGGCAGTGGTGCTTGTCCATGGAAATGTAAATTCATTGTGTCTGATAGGATGTGATTGGTAACCGCCTGGTGAATAGATTTGCTTGGCATCTAGCTATGAAAATTTTTCAGAATCCCTTATCCAATATGTGGTATTTTAAGTTAACCATTCCACAGATTCTGGTATCTTTCTGATCTCCTTGTTGAGATCAATAGTCTCTTGAATAATTGGTTAGCTTAAATTATAAAATATTTGCTCTGAAATTGCTGCTTAATTGGGGGACTATAACTCTAAGGTGGTGTGTGATCATGAGCCTCCTGATCCCTGAGGTTGCTGTTGCTATGCATGTTCATAGGCAGAAGCAGATGCAGAAGGGTGGAGTGGTGAGGTGGGGTGGGGGTGAGCTTATCAATAACTATTGGACTTACACTGTTTTGTGTGTAGCATACTTAAGCCTAAAATGTCGATTGTGTCACTGCTGCTCCATTTCCCATCCAGCTCCCTGCTAATGGCCTGGGAAAGTAGGAAAAGATGACCCAAGTGTTTGGGTCCTTGCTACCCATGTGGGAGACCCAGAAGAAACTCCTGGTTCCTGGATTTGGCTCTGCCCAGCTCTGGCTATTGCAGCTATTTGGGGATGCATCAGTGGATGAAAGATCTCTGTCTCTTGCTGGAATTGACTTTTAAATAACTATTTTAAAAATAACTATTGCATGTGTTAGTCTTATTCTTGTGTTCCTGCTTGCAAGCAAGAGAGTTCATAGTAAGAAGATCAAAACTAAATTGTAGTCATAGGGATTTAAAAAATTCTGATAGAATATTTTCATTTTTGTCAAAATAATGCTTTTATTATTTTTGGAAATAATAATTCATGGGAAATAAAATTTGAAAATCTTGGACAGAGGAGTCATGGGAGACATCTAGGAGGAATGCTGTCCAGCGGATATTTTGATCTCTGCTTACTGTGTTGTGTGTTGGACTGCTGACCTCTCAAACTCTGACACAGTGCATTTGTGTGTTTAAGCCACTCAGTTCAAGGTAATCTTTAAAAAGCAGCAAAGGAAGCTAACGTAATGCCACACATACTTTGGTATGTAAAATCATATCACATGTACCTATGTGCTGCATTTCACTTTTTGCCAACATAGCTTCTAATAGATGCTTTACTAAGCTCATTCACAAAAACTCAGTAAAATATCTTCTCCCTACCTCCCTTTTCATCTCCCTCATTAGTCCAGTATGATAAAGTTCAAAAGAAGAATGAAGCAAATTCCAAAGATCCAGTGAGTGTCAGATGGCCAGAAAGTGATGCCTTAACCTTGAAAATAAACAAACTGGCAGAAGTTCAGAGGTGAACTGACATCAGTGATGAAAATCTTTTAAAAACATATGTAGAGTGACAGTCTTCTGACAACAGGACAGCAGTGATCACCCGTGGATGGGCCAATGAGAGTGAAAAACACAGGCTTTGAAGCTTATTTTGAGGATGGACAGGAGACACTTCATTTGGCATCTCAGTTCAAATTTTTCTAGTTTCTTACAAAGGAGAATTTTTATTTTTGTTTACATTTCATTTTACTTTATTTTTGATGATATTTACATAGTTGGGAAGGACGGATGCCCACGTAAACCACTTAACCAGTTAAGGAATAGGAGAAAGTGTATGAGACAACTGTTTCTATTTTGTTTTTCCCTGTGTCTGGAATAAAGAAGAAGAGAATGGAAGAGTGGTGCTCCCAGCAGCCTGTCAGTACTTGGGCATGTGGGACGGCCACTCAGTGTCATCTTTGGGTCCCCAGTGTGGAACATGTTCAGATGGCACTGCTCAAGTGCTTTTGATGGTTCTGAGGTGTTGTTAATTCTGTTGCTCCAAGGTTGACATATCCTTCAAGGTCTACTGGCTGACATAGTCCACCCTAGAGTTTTCACTCGCCCAGATTCTTGCTGTCAAAGGTTGGCTGGGAGAGTTGTCCAATTTGTTCTGCTATCCAAGGTATGTGATGTCCTCTGCAGACCTCAACGATCTGTCATGTTCCCCATGTGCATCTGGGCATGCCGTCCACTACACAAGCCTAGGCAACCAAGGAGGCCCAGTTCTAACATGTGCACTCTACGGTCGGACCACAGATCCTGTGATTTTTTTTTCTATGACAGGAGTTTTGAGACCAGTGGACACGTCTGGGGTAGGGGTGGTGGTTACCCAAAGAAACCTCAGGTGATCTCAGAACTGAGGTCTGTGTCTGCCAGCCAGCTTGGGTCCGGCTCAGTTTGTCACCCATATCAGTCTACACACACCGGTGTTTGCAGTAGCCCACTCAGTTCTGTCCCCAATCTCACCTCATATGCAAACCAATGAATGTTGCGGCCCAGCCCAATGCTGCCCACCACACGTTCAGTCCTCATTCACACAAGTGGGAACTGCAGCCTAGTTGGAGAGATCCCCAGAGACCCCCACCAGGCCATACCCAGCTCCAGTTCCTTTGTGTGCCAGTATGTAAGTCTCTCATACAATTTGGTTCTTGTACACATCAATGGATACTACAGCCTAGTTCAGCCTGACCAACCTCACTATCCAGCCCACACTTATGTTGGTGGGTGCCAGGCTGACCATAAATGAGAATTTTTTAAAAAGGGGGGGGCCTAGTGTGGTAGCCTAGTGGCTAAGGTCCTCGCATTGCATGTGCCAGGATCCCATAAGAGCACTGGTTGTGTGCGGGCTGTTTCACTTCCTTTCTGGCTGCCAGCTGGCGGCCTGAGAAGGCACTGGAGGATTGCCCAAGACCTTAGAACACTGTGCCTGTATAAAAGAACCGAAGGAGGTTCCTGGCTCCTGAATTCGGATCAGCTCAGTTCTGGCCTTTGTGGCTGCTTGGGGAGTGAAACAGTGGATGGAGGATCTTTCTTCCTTTCCTTCTCTCTGTAAGACCTGACTTTCCAATAAAAATAGACAAAATAAATCTTTAAAAAAGTGTTGGAACATCAGCTGATCGGAGTGATGGACGGTGGCGGGCACTGTGCTTACTAGTAGTACATGTAGGAGCCTGGACTGGGAATGCCTCAAAGTTTTTTTTAGGGGGATTCCCCTGAACAAAATGGAGGAATCAAAGCATTAATCAAAAAAAGATGGAAAATGGAGTAGATGAATCAACCACCTCAGCTTTATGCTTGCAGCGGAAAACTGGACAAGGGGAAACCCTAAGACGGACTATGTCAATCAGTGGACTCTGCACCAGCCTCATCATACCTGGACTGTTGCTGATGATATGTTGGAGCTTCTAATTGATCGAGGTGACGCTCTGCTGGCTCTGCCTACAAACCTGAGAGGGCCTCCCTAAGAGGCCGTTGAACTTGAACTGGACAAGTAGGATGCTGGACTCTGTATGGTGTAAACTTTTAATTAGGGAATCTCAACGGAACTTGAGCTGTGGTTATGCATCAAGGTGAAGGAATTCAAGATGGGGGAAGGGTTTGGGGTGAAGGGGGGGGAATCCCAGTCATGTAATGCAATGTAATTAATGAATAAATGAATATTAAAGAAAAAAAAAGAAAGAAAAAAAAAGTGTTGGAACAAACTACTTCATCTTATATGCTATTTTAAATCAATTACAAGGTAGCCCAGCTACAGTTCTAACTCTATTGGGTGATAACCCCAAATCCTTATAGTATCATCCTAAAGGGTTATAATAATGAACATATTCAAGTATTTTTGTAGCTAGGTTTGTGACCAAGTACACACTCTTGACAACTCTAGTCAGAATTCCTGAACCTAGATAGGGCAAGAAAATAATGCCTTTTGTCTCTCTCTTCAGCCACATCCATACTCAATGTTATCTGTTCTGGCTGTGCCACACAACACACTGTCACATCTTGTGATCTGTGCTTTCAGCAGGTAGCCTTTGAACAAGAATAAAATCATGTAACCAATTGAAAAGTAAAAGAATGTGAACTATTTCAATTATGTGCTTTCTGGATTCCCCATATAAATAGCACAAGGGAGGTTTTAAATTTTTAAGTCAATTTTAAGAAATGAAGAAGCCTCTGTTCTTAGATATGCAGGAAAAAGAGCAACTAGGGAAAAGAAATGAAGTTAAAAGTTCAAACACAGTGTTAATTATAATGCAATTTTCCCATTTATTTAGAATTTATTAACTATCACTTCACTATCTTCAACTTATTTCAAGTAGGTTAAATGATATCATACTATATAAATATAATTTAATACTTGTAGTTCATACCTGGAGAACATTCAAATAAGAGTATTTCTACTGTTTGTTAGTGGGGTTTATATACTGCGTGACCTCCTGGGAGACATTGCCGCAATGATGGTTGCCATTAAAGACTATGAAGATAGCTGGGGAGAAAATGTGTCATTCCAGGGTGGAGTCAGAACTTAACTCTGCAGTGAACTGGTATAAAATTACAAAGACATGTGTTAAGAGTTGACCTAGAAAGACTTGAAGAAAGGTTATAATTTCATTAGAATACATCTTTCTTTTTCTTTTTGAATGGGATAAGCTTAATATGGGCCTACACGGAGGATAGGAACTCTTGTAGATATTTATTTAAACTATTGGGAGTAATAAGGAAGTGCATTGAATAAAATGGTAACCGTGGCTCAGGAGCTAGCTAGTAATAGCTCCGGTCTTCCCAGGGTAAAGACATTTGCTTAGAATGAAATGGATTTCTAAATAATCACTTTTTTTCTAAATGAGTCTACCTTGCAAGAAAAAGCAATAAGCCATGAATGAGCACTCCATGCCCTTCTGCTCCTCACTCAGGTATCAGGGCAAAATGTTTGCAAAGCAAGGCCAGTATTTTCAAGAAAAGCCTGCAAGTGAACAAACTTGCTTATGGAGACTCAATTTGTAAACACATTCCAAATATTTACCTAAAAACCCAAGTTCCTAAAATTTGAATTATTTGGAGGCGAAATTTTTAAGACTCTGATGCTATGTAAAGAATTAATCTTAAGGCCATTTTGGAGTTTTGATTTACAAAAAAAAAATAGAGCATCTGAGTTTGAAGTTGTTTCAACATTCAATTGTGTGGCTAAATTAAGTATTCTCATTCCTCGCTGCTGCTTTGCATATGTAAGCATGGTATTTTGTACTTGTAGAATTGTTTAGATAATTACAGAGTTGAATTTGAAGTATAACAATCAGATCTTCCAGAGGCTCATTTGGCTGAAAAAAACAGTTGGGCAATTTTTCATCTTTCATTTTTCCAAGTATAAGAAAGCAAAAGTCCTGTCGGTCAGCTTAAGTTATGTCGCTGCCAACTCTGAGGAGAGTGGTTGCTGTGCTTAGCAAGCAATGAGTGAAGGACACAAAGAATTGGTGATTAGTGAAATGAGAATATGATTAGTTGGGAATGATGTTAGAAGGTGTTTAGGTGCCAAACACCTACACCCCAGGGGAGTTTCAGGGACTTTCTAATAAAGGGGTGGTTGAGGTCAAGGGTTGATTGACTAATTGATTTATTCAGAAAAATTCTATTGATTACCCTAATAGATAGTCTACAAGGTGCTGGCAATTCAGAAACAAACAAAACAGATAAAACTTGGGCCCAGTGGGAAAGCCCGGCAGAAGGATCTTGAAGGGTCTGAAGATAAGAATATTCAGTGGTAGCACTGACCTGGACGGAAGCAGATTTCTCCTTTCCTACCTCTTTGGCTTCCTATTAAAATTATTTGGGAACAGTACACTTCTCACAGGTTCCCTTGAACCTTGGAGGCCAGAGTTGAGGCTGCAGGTCCTGCTTAGAGAATCATCCTTTGGAATCTTGGTCTGATGTTTCTCTAGCTGTGTTAGGTCATTTTGTCCTTTTTTGTTTTATTTTGTTTTGTTTTCTCATCCACTCTCTCTTTTTTTTAAGTTTTATTTTTTAATAATGACTACATGGTTGATTCGGGTAGGAAGGATTGAGGTTTAGGGAAAATTGGGTTAACTCATTACTACCAAATTTGCGATTTCTTCTTGTTCCTGAGGGAAGGCGAGAGACAAAGGGAAGATCACTCCTGACTTTCCACACGTCCCAGTACCCTGGGATGAGGAATTGCCACCTCATATCAACCCAGAGTCTCAATGTGTACATGTTCTGAAGGTTCTGTCCAAGTGGCTTGGATAATTCTGAAATGCTGCCGATTTCACCAATCAGAGGATGATGTCACCCTCCCAATATCCATTGACTCCATTCACTGAGACTTTTTGCTGTCATCATTTGGGGTAGTTGTTCAGTTTATTCTGTTCTCCTTCTGCTATAGCACCAAATGAGCTGCCGTGTTCTTTTACAACAGAGCCTGTGTCCACTGCTCTACTTTTTTCATTAAGTAGGACATGTTCTTGCAGGCAAGCCCAAGTACCCGGGTCAGGCGTCCCAAGCCCTGGGGCTCAAGAATCTGACATCCACCTAGTAGGCAGACTCTAGAACCCGGGACTGGAGACGCAAGCCCTACTGGATCCCCCACCCCTGGGGTTCATGAAACCAATACCCACTTAGAAGGTGAGCCCCAGGATCTGTGCCAAGAGACTCAAACCCCACCACTTCCCCTATCTTTGGGGCTCAGGAATCCAGCCCCCACCACACAGGTGGGCCCCAGAACCTGAGCCAAGCTACCCAAGCCCTGTCAGATCCCCCAGCTCTGGGACTCATGTACCCTGCCCCCACTGGACCCAGGCTGGCATATCTTACCTCACTTCAGTGTCTGCAATCTTATTTTGCAGTCTGGTCTAGTCTAGACTGCTCCCTGTCCCAGCTCCTGTTGGTGGGTGTTGCAGCCTATCCCAGATCAGCCTGTTTGCTGTTCCAGTTTTAATATGAATTGGCTTGTGTTGTGGCCTGATCTGGTTCCTCCTGCTCCCTGCCCTGGTTCTCAGATCTGCCAATGGGTGCTATGTGTTGGCTCAAACTGATCTGTCCCTAGACCTGACCCACATGTATGCCAGCGGGTACTGTAACTTGGCATGGTCTGGGTTGGTCCTTGCCTTGCTTTTTGTGCTCACCTGCAGGGACTGCATCCCAGTGAAGGAGTTTCCCAAGCTCCTCCATTGAGTCTCCTCCCAGTGACAGTTCTCATGCATACCAGGGAGTCGTTGGTCTAGGTTTGTTTTGTCTACCTCCTGTCCTGACAAGAACAGTGGCCTTGCTCAACTGGTCACAACCATTATGGTTCTTGTTGTTGGGTGTTGCAGCCCAGCAATACCTGGTGTACACCCAGACACAACTTTCACATAGTTCAGTGGGAGTCAAGACCTAGTCTGGCCTGTTCTACACCCAACCTAGCTCTCACAAGTACTATGGGGGCTGGAATCAAGCCCAAACTGTCACTCCACAATCCCAGTGCACAAATGTGCCTGTGCAGTCTGTAGCCATGTACAGCCATGCCTACTGCCCTCAATTCTACTCTTATTCTCTCCAGTGGGAACCCCAATGCTACAGGGTCACCCCCTTAGCTCCTGAGCAAGGCCTGATTCCATCCGCAGTTCTTGGGTGAGCCAACAGAGATTGCAGTTCTACAGGGGTGAGCCCACATTGCCCCCACAGATTCTGCTATAAGATCCACTTCTTTCATTCTTGTTCTCCGCGCCAAACTAATTTGGTGTCAGTCTCCTACATACTTACACATGTTGTGGACTTATCTATGGAAGTCCCTAGCTGTAATTCCTAACTTGGGCGTAAAAACCACAGGTCATCTCTCACTACCATCTGTGCGATCCCATCAAACCCCTGTAAGGCAAGATTCTCTAACAATGAGGGTGTACCGCTGGGTGGCCTGAGGGGCTTTGCCCAGCATCTTTGGCACCCAGGTCTTTCTGGGGAATGCCAGGCGGCCTAGCTACAAGCACCTATATGGATCAAAAAACCTAACCTCCAGGATGGGGTGGTCTTGGAAGCCCGCTGAGCTTCCCTCTGCCCAGGGAGCCAGTGTGCTCAGCTGTACATTCCTGCACTGGGTTTTAAAAGCTTCCTGGCAGGGTGTCTTCAGGGCACACCATGAGTGCCCCTCCTGCAGGGCAGCCATGCGGCCTGAATATAGGCACCCGTAAGGAGCCAAAAAACCTAACCTCCAGAATGGGGTGGTCCTGGAGGCGCGCTAAGCTCCCCTCCACCTAGGTCATTTGTACTGTTAACAATGCATTATTTAGCTTCTTTCAGGTTTCAGGAATGGTGATGATACAGTGGTGTAATGAAATACTTACAGATCTTGCACTCATGGATCATTGAAGCCAGTGGGAGAAAAGTGTTTAGTGGGAGGGCAGGGGAAGATAGAAGTTACAGTTCAGAAAGATGCTAGTTCAGAAAGTGAAGTGGAGGCAACATTTTCATCACAGGCCAATGTTAGACAGATATACTGAAGGAGAGGGTAAGGTGCTGTATCAAACCTTTATAAACTCATGTGCATCTCTTCATTTTCATTTTTTCTAAGTCATGAGTGTTAAGGCGTGGTTGCTAACAAGACACCTCCTAAAATCTAACACACTACCTGCCTAGAGTAGTAGGCATTAAAAAACTTATAACAATAGCTACTGCCTTTGAGTCTGCAATGTAATGAAGCCTCCTGTGTACATGATGGAAATCCAAGATGGATGTGGCAGAATACAAAAGGAGATCAACATGAACTAATTCACATGTGCCTACCACAGGCTGAACTGTCCAAGTCCTTGAGAGTTTTATTTTTTGAAAAGCTATTTAGATGACAGGGAGAGAGTGATAGCACAAGAGAGAGGGCATTCATATGTTGGTTCACTCTCTAAATGCCTGTCAAGTCTGGGCCTGATCCAGGCAGAATCAGGAGCCAGAAACTCAACCCAGGTCTCTCATGCAGGTGGCAGGAAGCCAGCCACTAGCACTGGTTCTCAGATTCTTCAATAGCAGGAAGCTGGAATCAGAGGGTAGAGCTGGAACTCGAACCTGGGCACTTGGATGTAGGCATCTCAACCAACATATTATCTAGTAAGTGAACAAACTCTCACCCCAGGAGTTTTTGAAAATTCAGAGGGATTTTTTTTCCCTACATGAGGCATGAAATTTCACAACTGTGCAAATTTAGTCTGCATGGTCTAACTACCAAAGAAGTGTTTATTAGAGAAAATACTTCAAATTCACTAAAAGAGCTCATCCTACATGTTCTCATGAATATTCTGCATGCAAAGCTCTGGTGTTAAGACCAGTATTCTTATCTTAGTAAATCAATTTTTAGTTTTAGTTGAATAAGAAAAAACTTTAGTGGGACTCTTACTGTGGTACGATGGGTTAACCATTGTTGGCACTGTCAGCATCTCATATTGGATCACCAATCTGAGTCTTGTTTGCTCCAGTTTCAATTCAATTTGCTGTTAATGCTCTAGTGAGAGCAAGAGTAGATGACCCATGTGTTTCGACTTCTGTCACCCACTCGGGAGACCCAAGGGGAGTTCCTGGCTCCTGACTTTGGCCTGGCCCAGCCTTGGCTATTGTTGCTAGGTGGGGGAGTGAACGAGCAGATGGAAGATCTTTTTCCCTTTTTCTCTCTGTCTTTAAGGTAAATAAGTAAAATCTTACAAAAGAAAAAAAGCATTTTTTGTTGCTTGAGTTCTAAGCAACAGTTTTCCAACAAAAGTGTATGAGCCCAGAGGCACACAGATTTTGCAGGAGCTACAAAGGTCATGGGAACCTTTAAGGAAATCAATGATCAGATCCACAGCTTCTCTGTGGATCCTTCCAGCGTCCCTCCCACCATCTGCGGCAATGAAGCCTAATGTTGTCAAGGTGGCTACAGGAGGAAATAAAGTCAGTGGGAGGTGCTTAGACCACAAGGCTCCTCGCTTTGCAGTGGCTTTAAAGCCCTTCTGACGGAGCCCTCACAGTGTTCTGTTGGTTTAGCTTTTGGCTTTTCTGCCATGTAAAGACACAGGAGCCTCATCAGAACACCAAAGCTGCAATAGTACCTTCACTTTTTTAAAAAAGGTGAGTATATATGTTTTTAAAGTCAGAGTTAGAGAAAGAGAGAGAGAGAGAGAGATGCCATCTCCAGGGTCATCTTCAAGATGGCCATGGTAGCTAGCAATGGGCCAGGCTGAAACTGGAAGTCAGGAGCTTCATTCGGGTCTCCCACATGGAAGCAGGGACCCAAGTTCTTAGATTATAGTTTATTGCTTTTCCCAGTCCATTAACAGGGAGCTGGATCAGAGGCGGGGCAGCCAAGACATGAACTAGCACCCATATGAGATGCTGATCTCCCAGGCAGCAGCTTTACCCACTACACCGTAAGGTCAGTCCCTGGTGCCGCCTTCTTGACTTCCCAGCTTCTAGAACTGTGAGAAACAATATCTCTTCTCAGTAAATTATCCAGTCTCAGGTGTTTTGCTGACATGGACTATGAAAATAAGTGTGTTTTCCTAAAACAGCTTCTGGGAGAACAGCTACAGTGGACCAGTTCTCTATCCCATTTCCATTTTCACAAACACTTTTCCTCTGTTCTACATAAGAAAATCACGTCTCTAATCTCACTGTGGTATGCAGAGGTACTAGAGACAGTACTGCAACGGTTAGAGCGAGGCAGAGAAAGCTTCGGTAAGAATAATGAAAGCATGCTGTACCTTATCATTCCAGCAATAAACTCATGTCTTTCTGTCTCCATCTATCTAAAAATGAATTTGAATTTATAGGTGAGGAAGTGCAAGATGTAATTGAACATATTTATTTAAAACAAACAAGGAAGCCAGACATTGTTAGAAAGTCTGCTATGGTTGATTGGTTTGACAGTGGAGACAGGCTTTCCTAATTAGTTCTGTGATAGGCATTTTCTATAAATTTAATGAATGACATTTCCATCTCTAAGGTTTTAACACATGCATGTCTAAAGCATCTATCAGTATAAAATATGTTTTTAAATTCCTTCTTTCAATAACTTAAACTCACAGTAAAAGTCTTGGAAGTCTAGCTGAAAAAGATGAGAAGGGATATGGTTTCTCAAAAGGCCATAAATTATACTTACCTGGCAGGGGAGATACCATGATCAAGCAGGTGGTTTTCCCAGGGTGAGGCTCCTCCATTGTACTTGGGAGGTGCTGACCCCTGCGATTTCCCCAAATGTGGGAAACTCGACTGCATAATTTGTGGTAGTGGGGGACTGCGTTCTCACTCTCCCCTAAAAAAAAAAAAAAAAAAAGGCCATAAATTTAAACTATGGGTTGATGGAGGTAAGACAAAGTGTGGCAGAAAAGTGAATGAAAACAAGTCTCTCAAACCTCACACTAGGACAATGGTTGGTGCTAATTAAATAGCTTAAACATTAATGAACAGTTCCTAAAGAGAATGTGCGTGGGTAGATGTGCATTTCTTGCAATTGTTGTAGGGCCCTGTGATAGACTTCTTGAGTCTTTTTTTCACCAACACCCTGTCTTTGTTAGGGAGCAGAGTAGGGAGGCAAGAGCCTGCTTTGGTCAGCACAATTGTCTTCCAGGGCTTGAGAAACAAATCTCTCATTCGGATATTTATTTATTTATTTATTTATTTATTTATTTATTTATTTAAATATTCAGTTATTTATATGCAGGGTTGAGAGACTGAAAGAGAGAGAGTAAGAGACAGAGAGAGCGAGAGCAAGCGAGAGAGTGGAGAGAGAAAAGATATCTTCCACCTACTGGTTTACATATCCAAATGTCTGAACTGGGAGCCTGGAACCCAGTCCAGATCTTCTACATGAACGATAGCAGATTAATTATGGGGGCCATCCTCTGCTGTCTCCCAGGGTACACATAAGCAGAAAGTCAAAAGCTGAGGACCTGAGGTTAGAGACCTGAAGCTGAGACTTGCACTCTTGTAGACCCTAAGTGCTTGATGTCCCAAGCAGTTTCTTAACCACTGTACTAGGGGCCTGCCCTCATTCTAATTTTTAAATACACTCTGGAGTCAGGGCTAAGAGAACATAGTGTTTAGAGCCTGGATCTATTACTCAACAACCTGTTGTCCACTTTAAATGTAGCCATTGCTGTACAATTTTTGAAGATGCCATAAATCAAAAGATAACTAAACCCAGCATTATATACCATGTAGTTACATATCTTCTCATTTTTCTACTTAAAAATTAGTTTCCTTTTCTGTATTGAAATCTTACTACTACCACTGGTAAACCGCCTTTTGGTTTTGTCAGCTTATTCTGGTCATTTTACCATGTCATGTAGTGTTTTTGTGTAAACATCATTTCTGACAATTGATGGCATCCCATCAGAAAGAGAGACTACAATCAATCAACTGTGTATTTCCCAGACTGAGCATATGCATGGATCTTTTGTAGAAGAATAAATCCTCGTGCTGCCTTCAGAGTTGACATATTACTTTTATTATGTTGTTATTCTTCTGTGTAGAAATAGAAAATTAGGATACATTCTTCATGATGCTACCAACTATAAAACCAACACAAATTTGCACTTGAATTTAGCTATAAAATCATAACAAATGTCAACAGTTATTTAAAGTGATAGCTGATGCTTAATAAGATGATGGATATCTTTTATTTTCTTTTTTGACATGATTCATTTGGTTTTGAGCTTGGTGGGCCATCATTTGAATCCTCTTAAATATCATCATCAGTATTTTTCTTTCTGATGATAAATTCCTGTGCAAACCATGATCCATTATATTCATGGGTGAGTCAGTTCAATGGTTCTCCTCAATGTATAGTACCAAACAGACTCTTATTAGATACAAAGATAGCTACTCAAGGAACATATGTGCTGTACACAGATACGAGCCAGGTGATATCTCAGTCCTACTCTAATACTCCTCCAAACTTCTGTGATCTCTGCTCAGAGAGTACCCCTAGATGTTACCCTTCTCTTGGTACTGATGTACTTATAGACACAAATGAAAACTGGGCACTAAAATCAAAGCAGAGCTGCTGCTACGAAGTGGTTTATCAGGTAGTCCAGAATATATTTATATTGGTATTTAAAAAATGTATTGACGAAGCCTAAAACTTCTTTTATAGCCTTATGTGTCAAGTGTAACACATTTGGGGGCTTAGCGTGGTGGCCTAGTGGCTAAAGTCCTCGCCTTGAAAGCGCCAGGATCCCATATGGGTGCCAGTTCTAATCCTGGCAGTTCCACTTCCCATCTAGCTCCCTGCTTGTGACCTGGAAAAGCAGTGGAGGATGGCCCAAAGCCTTGGGACCCTGTACCTGTGTGGGAGACCTGGAAGAAGTTCCTGGCTCCTGGCTTAGAATCGGTGCAGCACCAGCTGTTGTGGTAACTTGGGGAGTGAATCATCAGATGGAAGATCTTCCTCTCTGTCTCTCCTCTTCTCTGTATATCTGCTTTTCCAATAAAAATAAATAAATCTTAAAAAGAAACCACCTTGGGCCCGGCACAATAGCCTAGTGGTTAAAGTCCTCACCTTGAACGCCCCAGGATCCCACATGGTCGCCGGTTCTAATCCCATCCAGCTCCCTGCCTGTGGCCTGGGAAAGCAGGAGAGGACGGCCCTATGCTTTGGGACCCTGCACCCATGTGGGAGACCTGGAAGAGGTTCCTGGTTCCCGGCTTCGGATTGGCACAGCACCGGCCATTGCGGTCACTTAGGGACTGAACCATCGGACGGAAGATCTTCCTCTCTGTCTCTCCTCCTCTCTGTATATCTGACTTTGTAATAAAAATAAATAATTCTTTAAAAAAAAGAAACCACTTTTGGAAGGACTGGCAAGGTGATGCAGCGGATTAAGTTGCCGAATGCAATGCCAGCATCCCATGTGGGCACCTGTTCAAGTAGTGGCCATTCCACTTCTGAAGCAGCTCCCTGCTAAGGCTCTTGGGAAAGCAGCAGAATTGCCTGAAGTTCTTGCCCTCTGCCACCCATGTGGGAGACCCAAAGACACTCCTGGTTTCTGGCTCCAGTCTGGCTCAGCTCTGGCTGTTGTGGCCATTTGGGGAGTATATCAGCAGAGGAAGATCTCTTCCTTTCTCTTTGTAGGTCTGCCTTTTAAATAAACAAATAAACCTTAATAATTTTTGTAGTTCTAAATTGAACAAAATTTCTATTTATTAATATCTGATGTACTGATTTTCTATTGCATCTGTAAATATCACTTTAAACTTAGCATCATAAATTATTATCCTATTAGCTATAGAGATGAGAAGTCTAAAAATCAAGGTGCCAACACAGTTTTTTGGGGATGCTTGTGGCACAGGTGTGTATTAGGAGGAGTCTGTTTCTTTTTCCAGCTGCTTGAGGCTGAGATGGGTTCCTTTTTCATCTTTAAAGAAGCGCCTAGCACAACAGCCTGGCCTTCCACTGTTCTAACATGTCCTATAGCTTAAAAAAAAAATTTACTTATTTTGATGGGAAAGAAAGAGTTACAGAGAGAGAGAAGGAGAAACAAAAAGAGAAAAATCTTCCATCAGCTGATTCACTCTCCTTGTGGCTGCAACAGAAGCATGAGCCCATCTGAAGCCAGTAGCTTCTCCCAGGTCTCCTACATGGGAGTAGAAACTCAAGGACTTGAACCGTCCTCTGCTGTTTTGCCAGGTTATAAGCAGGAAATTGGATTGCAAGTGGAGCACAAGGACAGGAAAAGGCCTCTGTATAGGATGTCAGGTACTGACAGGTGGAGGATTAGCTAATGGAGCCACTGCGCTGACCCTCACTGTTATTTCTTTCCAAAGAGTCACTTGTTTATGAGTTGTTAGGGAATCTAGACACAGTGCTAGGCAAACCATAAGGAAAATGTGCAAAACACTGCTCTCAGTATTGATAGCATCTCTCTCCTTGCTCTATCCTCCTTGGGCTTTACTTTCCTTGAGGTAGACAAGTATCTGTGGTTTTCCCCCTGTAAGAGCTCCAGGAGGAGGTTGTTTTTAGCTAAGGACTGCTGCTTTGCCTGTCACTGCAGTGCCGTGGAGGTTGCCTGGTAAGGAAGGCAGCTGGAGAAGAGGAAGCCAGAAAAAGAACGTGTGTAAAGAGAGGGCATGAAATTGGAGACAATGTGCTAGCGTGTGTGCTCCCAGCCAGGGGAGCTTTCAGGAATGACAAAAGAGGGTGGGTGCCTCGGGCAATTTCTAGTCTCTTGGGTTCTTCATTTGTTTATTATTGTAGGACCTGATTGTACCATATGATGATATGATGAGGTTCAGAATGTGTTTCCTTGTGCATAGTAATTAACATCAGGCTCTGCAGAGTGGAATATTCCAGGACTTAGAAAATGCCAGGCATTTTATGGGCTGCTGCCAGCAGATGGTGATAGCGTACCACAAACAAACAAACGAGGCCAGCTGGGAGAAGCTGGGGGATTGAGTTTTGTTTGCTTTGTTATTTAAGCTTGACAATACCCATTGCTATATTCTGTGGGCGCACAGTGTTTGGCCTAAGTCTAATCTTAAACTTGTTTTATGATGATATCATTATTTTTTACTGCTACAAATTAACTGTCGGTTTCAATGTATCCCAAGTTTCAGCTGCCTTGGGGGGAATCATCTTATCAGTTATGCAGCTTTTCAATTTTATGGCTGAGATCAAGCATGATTCCTTAAAGGCACACAGGAAGCACAAGGAAATGTGGGACAAGTGGATGTGAGCCCTGCCCCATGGCTGACACTGGAGGTAGGCAGGCAAGCTAGAGAGAGACTAACCACTGAGGCCTCAGCTCAGTTGACATTGACTGTCTTGACATTTACTCAGGTACAAACAATCATCTGGATATTGATAGTGACCGACTACCAATAGAGTCAAATGGGGTCAAATGAGTTCTGTTATTATCTTGCAGATTATGTTCAAACATGTGAGAATATAAAGAGGAACTTGTGGGCACACCAGTACCTGTGGATCTACAGGTATTTAATGCTGATGGAGTATCCACTGGGTGCTGGCTCTTGGTCCAGGAACCAGAAAATCCTTGTTGCTTCCTGGGTGGAAACTTCTAAATGCTGCATAATTTTTTTTTCTTGAAGTGGAAAGAAAAAAGAGATTAGGATCTTCTTTGAAGAGCTGGCAGAGCACCATTGATTGATGATAAACTTGAAGGAGAAAGGGGTCATATTCCAGCTTGCCCTAGTCAGAGATTTCCATCAGCAAGACACCATCATAAATCTATCACTGAGTTCTGCTACCAGACAGCACACTGCCCAAGGATGTGCAGGACAACTTCAGGAGGAATATAAAAAATTAGTAAGAAATAAAAAAGGCCAGGCTGTTCCTTAAATGTTGAATGAACCGAACAAGCAGGGGTTCAAGCTCCCAAACAAGTTACCTGTAACTTACACAATACCTGTTACTTCAACCTGTTAAGTAATGTGACATCTGCCTCTAGAATTTGCTGTGTTTTTGTTTTAATCAGAATTGATTGACAACAGTTACCCCATGCCCAATATAGGTGAGCTGCCCCTACATTTTAATTGTTGTGACATTTACTTAGGTGGAGGCATTGTTACACTTTTTTTGTGTGTGTACAAGACAACTGAGGTTTAAAGAGTGTGACTAGCTTTTCCAGTACATAGCATTCTGTACCATCACCCTCTCTTTCAAAGCGTTGCTTGCTCTAAGACATCTCTCAGCAGAACAGGAACAGTAGAGGGATAAATGCAGCAATCCCAAGATACGGACTGGGATCCTGACATCTGTAAAGGTGTCAGATGGAAGGTACAGGGGCCTGAGGTGTGCTCTCAGCAGGTCTGTAGATCTTTGGAGCATTGGGAAACAAAATCAGTAGACTCAACTTAGGGGGTTAGCCCGCAGAACTGTGGTGGCGTGTTCTGAGCACCAATTTCAGAGCATCAGGCAGACTGGAGTTAAAGGCAGAGGAGCAACGCACAGTTAGAGCTGCCATACCTGTGATAGCTTTGCTTGAATACAGCTATAAAGGATGGAGGGTGATGCATCAGTTTTTTCAGCTCTCCTCTTCGGCAAGGATAGCAACATGAACGGCTGCATCATTTTGAAGCACAGACAGTCACCGATATTTATTTATAGGCAGAAAGTGCACCAGGTGGGATAAATGCACAGAAACACTTTGAACACTAAGCACAGTGCAAATGGGCCCACTATTGATTCTTAGCGGAAATGTTCATGTCTGCCTCATGAACAAATATTACTCCTGAGACCACCTTTAACAAAATATTTAGTCTGACCTCTCCAGAATGCATTTACAAGCTCATTTTTATCCTCTTTACATTTTAGGGCTTCTCACTGAGATGTCAGGAGGCTCTACAGCAGTCCCAGCAGACTTCACCAGAAGAGCTTCAGACAATAGATAATAATCCTACGTGTGCAGTGTGGGTTTCCATCTAAAGGTACGATCGAAATGCTGTGAGGGAAGAATGAGAAATCATCATCAGTTGACCCAGAGGGACACGAAAGCTCTTCAGGGTGTGACATCAGCTGGTGTGGTGGATCTTGGGATGCCTGGAAGCAAGACAGTCAGACACTGCCTGTTGGGTTTTAGCTCCCCTCCCCTCAAAATTGGCTCCTTTTCCTTATGCACTTGATTCAATCTGTTGTGACTGTGGATACAGTCAAGTGTGGAGAACCACTTAGGGCATTTTAAGAATCCATTAGAATCATTAGATCTCTTCTGAGCTAGCCAGAATAATCAAATCTGTGTCCAAGTGGAGACTAGTTTAACTGTCCATCTTACTTACCTTTCAAAAGAACTGAGAGGAAATTCTTATGCAAGACTCAAGCTGCACAAATGCTTTCTAATGGTTCCAGAAAACATTATACTCATCTCCAGTGACAAAATGCCTTCATATTTACATTGTTGAAAGCCATTTTTCAAAATGTATTGTGACTTCATTTTAATCGCCCATGATTTCAGGTTACCAAAAGAAGGCTGGGAATGGTACAGTCTCTGACTATAACAGAAGTGAAGGAAAAATAAAGAAGAAATCAAGATGTGTACTTATTTGGTTGCTCCAAGTTCTCAGTGCATTATCTGGATAGCCTGTCCATATCTCTCTGGGTTAGTGTCAGAGGTTTTCCATTGCAAGTTGCCCCGGGCCAGGACTAACGTCATCTCCATCACTTGGAGAGCCTGAGGCTCTTGGTCCAAGAAGCATTCTTGAGTGCCCATTAGGAGATGGGAGTTCTTGACTGGCACAGGGGCTCTTACATTCAGAGTGGCCAGTGAAGACATTTTTCTGCCTGCAGACAGATATGCAGGAACCCAAAGCGTTTTGTTTTGTTTTTTTTCCTGCAAGTTTGTCTTTTACCTCTCGATTCTGTAGAAGGAAGGGGAAAACCAAGCATATTAAAAAATATCATGAGCATTCAAACCAAAAGCTAAAGTAAATATAAATGTAAATGACTTCATCCTAAGATTTTTGCCACCATGTGTGGTAGACATTGGTTCCATTTGAGTTTTTTTTTTCGTTTTGCTGTAATTTCCTTTTTCTTTAATAGTTAGGAACACACTGTATGGATCTCCCCAATAAACACACCTCCTCCAACCCTTAGCCTTTAGCCTCAATTCCGGCATCAACAGCTTGGAGGTATTTTCACCATCTTGTGCTTGGAGTCTATAGATCCTACATTTGCAACCTATCTAGTGATTATCCTGGCCACACCCATTTAGTAGCCCTGGGTGCCTCATGTTCACATTCACAATTTGTTTCCATTGAAATGCTCTGTAGACACCTGGAATATTAGTGTATTGATCATTTGTATTTGTTTAAATTTTATTGAGTCACCATCTCTCCCACCAACCATTCTCAAAAGTCTTGCTAAAGATAGAAAACAAAGTGTAATGAGAAACTCGTGAGAAGGGGCCTACGTTAGTACTTACCTTTCTGACAGGAGTAGTCGCTTTTCACCGGACTCAGCAGTTCCATCAGTTGAACTATCTTTTCTAGCTTATTTAACACAGAAGTACAAGTGCTCTAAATTTCCGAAGTTCATGGCAAATGTTTGTTTAGAAGAGGATAGAACATTTGTTAAACTTCTTGCATTTGTGGCAAGCCATGATAAGGTAATAGTGCTATAGAAAGACAGAATCTTGTCTAAATATTCCTAATTTGTGTTTTTTGTGTATAAATAGAATAACATGATTCAAGCAAAGAAGACAGTACTTAGTTTCCTAGCTAAAATATTGAGTTTTGAATCAGGTATACAAGTGTTAGAATTCTAACTTTGCTATTTTGTGACTTCATCAATTGACTTCTCTATTTTCTCATCCATAAAGTGAAGCTAATGATTTCTATTTCATGGAGTTTTGATATGGATTAAATGACACAGTATGATAATAAAATCTTTGCTACAATGTGAGTTTAAAATGCGTGTGCACCCCAAAAAACCAATGTCTATTTGTTATAGGAGAAGTACTATGTTCTCATTAAAACCATTAATTTAGGAGCTCTTAAGAAGTTTTAAAAAAAACATGCTTGAGGGGTGAACATTTAGGTGAGTGGCTAAGATGCTGCTCAGGATACCTCCACCCCTAATTGGACTGGCTAGGGTTCAGGTCCTGGCCCTGTTTCCAATTTCAACTTACTGCTGACATGGACCCTGGGAGGCAGCAGGTAAGGCTCAGGTAGTTGGATCCCTGCCACCTGTATAAGACATCTTTATTGAATTCCTGGCCCCTGGGCTCTGCACGGCTAGACGCTGATCATTTGGGTACCCGGGGACTGACTCAGTGGATTGAAGAATTCTCTCTCTCTCTTTCCTTCTGTGAGCTTCTCAAAACTTGGTTCACATGAGAGAAATCTAGTTCCTGTTGGCAACTTTCCTCTCATGACTGCTCTCATGGGAGAATAGGGTTATACTTAAGAATGTCTACATTTGTGACACCATAAGCCTTTGTGGTATCTAACCATTGTATTCCTAGACACATAAACTGTTGGTGCCAAAGACCTCATTGGCATCAAGTTACTTGCTACTTCTGTCATGCCAGATAAAGCTGAGTTCAAGTTACACTGGGTCCTGGGCACGTGTTTGTCAAGGATGTGGTAAGGTTTACTATTCAAGCACAAACTTTGGAGACAGAACACCTAAATTCAAGCCCTAGCTTTGCCTATACTTCACTGTGTGACCTTTAAAAATGTACTTAATCTTTTAAATTTCTACATTCTTGCACTTAATAAATAGCTAATAATATTAGTAGCCTACATTGATTTATGTGCTTTCCAGGTCCAGATTCTGTGTTCAGTGTTTTACATGTACTAACTCATTGAGTCTTAAAACATCCTGAAGGGTAGAGATCCTTTTTTGTATGAAGTTTTTCGTTTTTTAAAATTATAGTTACAAGTTACTATGAAATCTTTCCTCTTAATAAATTTTAAGTGTATGAAACAGTATTGTTAGTAATAGGTTCCGTTTTGTTGAGCAAATCTGTAGGATGCCCTCATCTTACATAACGGAACCTTCATACTCATTGAACTTCCCATCTCTCCTTCCTTCCGGAGTCCTCAGCAACCACCATTTCTATGACTTTGACAATTTCAGCTGCCTTCTGAATGTGCAGTCACAGAGTGTTCATCCCGCTGTAATTCATTAGTTTCATGTTCTGTGACATAGTGTAATGACTTCAGAGTTTATCCACAGTATCACAAATGGCAGGATTTCCTTCTTTTGTCTTCAGACTGAACAGTCTTTCATTGTGCATACTTACACAAGTCACATTTTCTTTGTGCATTTATGCTTTTGTGAATATCTAGGTTGTTTCCACCTTTTGGCTACTGTGAGTGATGCTGCTGGGAGTCAATGTGAAAGTCAGATATTTCTTCACAAGATGGAAGTGAAATAGTATTTCCACCTCTTACTTTCCGAATTGGGAAAAAACCCCACAGAAGCATAGAGAGGCTAAATATATTTTAGGTGGATCTATAGCTAGTTAACATAATAGCTAGCTTTGGTTCCATCGACTGTAGAGAGCTTATGTTCTGGAAGTGATAACATGTCATCCTGGAATTAATTCTTGACAGTTCTTGGCACCTGCAAACTAAAATAAATGTCAGCTAATTCTATTAGCAAGGAGGCAGTGTCTAGGTTTCAGAGCTTTTGTCCATCGAGCTTGCGTTTTTCTTGCTTGCATTCTAAGAAGTGAAATTCTCTGAGACTGAACTTAGAGTCAAGAAAGAGGCAAATTTTAGTGCTAATTTAGAAAAAAAAAGTTGTAATCTTAGACTTCTATAATCTCTGATCAAATTTTAATAGGAAGTTTTCTACCTTCCCTTCTCCATCTTCTCTTTCTTTCCTACTAGCGTTTCATGAAGTTGTACAATGATCTTACTATCAACCCAACTAAATACAAATGTTAAAAATAAAGCCTTTAAGGTGTGTTTCTGCACCACCAACATAAAGCTACCGAGTGGCTCTCTTGACCATTCATTCTCTCAAATCAGGATTTGAATTCCTAGAGCTAGTATCTGAGGTCTACCTGCATAAGAACACAGCTGTCCTGACCCTCAGTACTTCTCCCTGGAGAAGGTCAAAACTCAACAGTGGCCACAAGAATCCCCGCTGAGCTCCAGCATCAGCGGCAGTGAATTGACCATGCAAACACTGGATCTGAAAGGTTACTGAATACTAATCATAATCTGAGGATCTTGCCTTTATTGTATGAGGCCAGGATGAGAAGCTTTTGCAAAGCTGGAGTTTTGCTCCAAGACCAGCCTACTTTTGGGAAACTTTCTTTATGCATGTGGAAGGAACTGGCAATGAGGGGGAATACCAGAGTGTGCTGTACAAGAACTTACAGTTTTTCTGTAACCAGAAGTCAAGCCTCCAATTCTCCTCTTACCCTTTGGTTCCTGTTATGTGATGATTTTTTTTCACTGCAGCAAGTCTTCTACTTCTTCCCTGTCAAAGAAAATGTGGCTTTTCTTATCTGTAAGGTGTCTCAATTTAGTGGAAAATAGAATTGAGTCCACTGCCCACTCCCTGTTCCAGGACTGTTTCTCAAAAGATAATGTGTAGGCTGGGTGGCTAGAATTAGGCTGGATCAGTATGAAACATGGAGATTTGTTTGCTTCTGGAAAAAAAAAATCTCCCACTGCCTTGGCTGATGAAGAATCCAGGGCAAATATCTGGAGTCAGAACTGCAGATACCAAACTGTCCCTGGTGGATTTGTACAATGATGACCCCACTTGCTGGGCTCCCCCATGTCCTGTTGTGGCACACCTGGCATTTTTTTGGTTGAGATTTTGAAACCATTATATTCAATGCATTCTTATTGATTAGCACAAAAGAGAAAGAAATGAGTTCTCATATGAAGACAGGTAAATCTTTGTTTCTCTTCTGTTTCTCTAACAGAAGAGAAATATAAGATTATCTGTTCTCTGGATACCTAGATGAAGTTAATCACCTCAGAAGTGCATGAAAAAAGTGTCTGATTTTTTTTTTTGTGGTTTTAAAATACCCATCTGGGTAGAAGCACTACAAAATTTATTGCTGGGCAGCCATTGGGTTCTTATTTCTTATCTACCTGTTGGGTAATAAAGGTTTGGATTTGTTTTGATTGTTTCAGCATACCACAGAGCAACAATGAAAATGTGAATCATGCTGGCTTCAGCACAAAGTTGAGAAGAAAAAAAAGCAGCTGGGGAGGAGTCATTCACAGTACATTTTGAATTTCTGGTGCCACTCGTTGAGAAATGAGTAGGGTCACAAACCATAGCCAAAGTATATATTTCTCACTGGGTGAAGGATTTCCATGAAACAAGACTCATCAAATGCAAATAAAATTTGTACCTTAGGGAAGGTAACTTCTCTCCATGCCCCCAGATCTCTCAATCGGAAACCTCATTTTTCCGTTTAAAAAGAATTGCACTTTGTGATTTATAAAGTCTACTTCTTTTCCTTCAAGTTGAATGTTAGCGTTCTGCCTCATGCCCTTAGCTAAATGGATATTCTCAAAATTGGCAGCTTTTCTTTCATGCGGGAAGAAGGAATAATTCTGAATTAGGAGCAACAAAATAGGTTAAGGATACATTATGTCAGAGGCTGTAGATTGTTAACAAGCAAAGGAAGCACAAGTCATAGGGCATAATACAATTAAGGGCAACTGGGTAAGATTGGGAGCCATTTCATCCTAATGACTTCACCTGTTGATGCCAGGGTGACCCTTTCCGGCATATCTAAAATTTGACAGAGCTCTGGGTGTTTTTTAAATTTCCGAGTGAACTGCAATTAGCAAGTGTAATAGATGCTGTGGGTGCCCTGCATGAATCCTTTACGAATCCCATGAGCCCTTCTGCACCTGCTGTGTGTGTTTGATGCTAACGATCCACAGCTTTCTCCTTTTCTAGAGAACTGCTGTTAGTAACTACAGCTCATAAAAAGTTCTGATCCTTTGCCTATCTAAGCACAGCCAGTGACTGGTGATTTCAGGGTTACAAATGACCTCTCACATCAAAGGAGAGGGTCAACCAAGCTTTCTGCAGGACCACACCCTTGGTCACCTCTTTCTGCTTCCTCTATGGCGTCATGCCTTTTCCTCCTCGCCTTTTCTGAAGACCTCTCCTTCAGTAACCCCTGTGCATCAGACCTACTGTCTCAGTCTTTGTCTTTAGGGTGCCAGAACCTGTAATAGGGAGTTTGACCATACATATATTTCACCATACATTTTAAGTTATTTTGTACAATTGAGCTCAATAACTCAGTATCATGGTTAGCCAAATTTCCGAAGGAAAATAATTGTTGTAGGGGTATGTTCTCTCCACCTTCCATAAGCTTTTGTAGCAGAAGAGGAGACATTGCTTCAGTTCAGTAGTGTTCTCTGGGCTGCTTTTATCCATCAGTTTATGCAGAAGGAGTAAGACTGGCAAAAGACCAAAGTCACAAAGATTGGAAATTTAAACTTGTGTCTCTAATTCCTACCTTCCTCCTTCCAATTTTGTTAGTTTTCTGGTGTTCAACTCTATTTATAGCACTCTTTTTAAAAAGCTTGTCTTTCCACGTTAGAACCATGTACTGTCACAATTAGAATGATTATTATGGCCTTGGTATATGGTAGTCATCTGAGTGACACAAGAAAAGACTTCTGCTTGGAATGAAACAGTCCATCCAAGTCTGAAATGATATGTCTTTGTTTCCTGAGCCCTCTGTAATTAGAGATGTGATTGCATAAATGTCTGAAAATCTGTTCTGGTCTTAAAGAAATTGGCCTAGAGCCTGTTCTAACCCAGACACAAAGTTTGTGGAATTTGAAGGTCTCCTTGTATCACTGGTAGCCAGTGGTGGGAGGGTGGGCTGACTCAGCGATTGGAAGAATGGTGATTCTGGTTGACAGGTGCAGTCCTTGAGGGAATGTCAGGTTGACCCTGCTGCTTAGTACAGCAGAGCATAGAGGTGATGAAAAAGGACACAGGGGACGGCAACTTCAAAAACATTATTATTTTTGTTGGGGGTAGGGGAAGGGAGTGTGTGTAGAGGAAGAGTTGGAAATCTCACACTTCAGAATTGTGCTTTGTAGCAGTCATCTTGTCCAGACATGTTGACTGATGCATTCAACTGCATAGGACTGCTTCTTAATACTATATTTTTGTCTAAAGAATTGGATCTTTGTTTCCACCATGTTATTGCTTATTTATAATCAATATTTTCCAATTAATTCTGAAGCATCCTTTTCAAAGCATGTAGGTGCTTGCTGTTTTCTATTTAAGCATCCAATGCTCTTTTTTGATAAAATTCTTCTTGTTTACAAGTGATTTTTGCTGGATTCATAGAATGTAAAGTTGTTCTTATTTGTCTTTCGAATGGGATGAATCTGATCAAAGGTCAGTTCTGGAAAGCCAGGGAATTGCTTTTAATTTTATATTAATTTTGTGTAATTTATGGTTTGTTTGCTTGAGTCATAAAATTCCACATTCTAAGACTTTCAGAATGGCCATTGACTTTTAATGAAAGAAGATTCCATTTTATTGCTGTTGTTGATTGGTGACTTTTCAAATAGAAAAGATGGAAACTTGCCATTTATTACTGAGAAAGTGGAGGTAATCATTAGAATTGCTAATGTCCTTGCTCAAAAGTCTTTCCCTGCCTGCCATATGATCATTATGCTGCTTGAAAGGGTTATATAACAAGGGTCTCTGAACGTTAGATTCTGCCTGTTCCTTTTTGATGGCAGTACTTGGTGAGTAAGGAAAACAGTATGCAAAAAAAAATCTTAATTATGGCCTACATTTTCTCTTTTACCCCGATGTAGTTTTTTAACTAGATGAAAATATCTGCTAAGTTTTTAAAAGCCAAGAATGATGGTACTGACATGTTTGTAAGAGTTGTTATCAAAAACATTAGAAATACAAAAATGAACTTTTAACTTGACCATTTTAATGTATTTATACAATGTGTCATTCTCTTTGATATTTGTGGTAGCAGTTATCAAAAGAAAATTCAATGACATTTTGAACTTTTAAAATCTCATGAAAGTAAAATCTTTTGTCTGTTTAGGTTGAATGTCTCTAGTAGTATCATTTTAGCAGTTACTATTTGGCAATGTAAAAAACAAAGGAGAAGAAGGACAGAAGGACAGTTGCATATGCTAACAAGGTGGTTATACTATCTCTGGGTTGCTTTAACATGTTGGCTTAAAATTTTAATTTTTCTTTTATTTTTCTGTTCCTAAGTACTTACTGCCCATTTCTCGAAAGAAGCCATGAGTCTGAACAGGAATTGGAGCTAGAATTGGTCATTCAGTGCTAATCTTGCTGAGTTGTTTGAGTCTTTGTGTGATCAGACCAATCATCTGAGTCACTTGTGAACAATATTTTTTGTAGATATAAGTAAATGGAAGAACAGACCATTGGTGTCATGGGAAACTTAGAATATAATTAAACCTTAATTACATGCTCATAGAAAAGACAGTGTTAGAGATACTTTAGGAGCACCTCGTACATGTTATTAACATGCATTTATATTATTTCCGAGAAGATTTTCCCTATTAAAATCTTTAAGCCTAAAGTTACTTTTAATTAGTATTTTCTGAGTTTCCATCAACAGCGATACTGAAGCATCCAGAAATACTCCATGAATGTTAGAAGTCAGTCAATCTAGGAGCAAAAATTTTTGCAACAGTTACCACTCTAAGTAAAAAAGAGAATTCTCTGGATAACCGAGATTCTGGTTCAACAGAAAGGAAAAAACCTGAAGAAACAAGCAAAACTCACAGGGGTCCTCATTGTAGCGATTCCAACCATGGCCTGCAACTCTGGCATTTTCTATGAACACCTATTGCAGTTCTGTCTCCCCCACTTCTGTTTGAAACTCCTGCTGATGTAATTGGAAAAGCAGTGAAAGAGGCAAGATGGCCTGTGTGCTTGGGGTGCTGCCACCCACACGGGAGACCCGGCTGGCATTGCAAGCTGGTGGCTTTGGCCTGGCCAGACCCAAGCTGTTGGGAGCATTTGAGGGAGTGAACCAGTAGATGCAAGATTTCCTTCTCTTTGTCTTTTCCTCTTGCTCATAATGCTGTACTTCAAGTAAATAAATTAAAAAAAAAAAAAAAGAAAAGCAACAATTCTCCCCCCAAAATCTGAAAGATACTCCTTCCTTAAAAAAAAAAAAAAGCTACCCTCTCAGAGAGTCTTTGCAACCTAGAGTGGTAATCCTTTCATTACCTACAGTAAATATTTGCTGTATGAGGTCATGAAGATTTATAGACCTTGTAGTATCAAATCTACTGTGACTATTCTGAGAGGGGATGAACCTGTGTGTTAGAAAATGACCAGCCACCCTTCTTCAGAACTGTTTGCAGGGCCATACCTAGGCAAATATTTTTTGTAGGGTTTCTGTCTATACAAATAATTTGCGCTAGAAAATGTTACAAAGTTCATAGGGGCTATGTGAGGCACTATATTTTTCAATGAAGCTTCAGATAAGTGGTTAACATGGAGCTTCTAAAACACTTGCTTATTACACTATCATAGCTTGTTATGCTGGGCTGGTCGTTAGGAGCTGTGGTTTCTGCATCTTACCTTTTTTTTTTTTTGGTCAAAGGCAAGGTTCTTGAATCGTTTCATGTTTCCTGCCGTGTGAGAAACAGGTAGCAATGCTGTTATTATTCACAATGCCCTGACGCTTCAGATCCTATTTGTATTGAAACAGCGTGACTCTTCTGGCCTCTGCTGCTCTCTAGGACCACTTACTCAGTGCCTGCTTGTATCATTAGTCCTGAGGCTGCATATTTGTCATGTCACCCAGGAATGCAGTCAGCTCTTGGCATCCAAGGGGGACTGGCTTTGGGATCTCTGAAACCACCAGATACCAACACCTGAAGACACTTAATTCTTTTATATAGAATGATGTAGGATTTGCATCTAACCTATGCACATTCCCCTGCATGCTTTAAATCATGTCTAGATTACTTGTGAAGCCTAACACAATATAACTGTTTTGTAAATTATTGTTATACTCTATTGTTTGGGCAACAATGACAAGAAAAATGTCTGTTCATGTTTAAATACAAATTTGCTTTCAATTTTTTTTAAAGATTAATTGATTTTCATTGGAAAGGCAGATGTAAAGAGGAAAGAGAAAGATCTTCCATCTGCTGGTTCATTCCCCACCCCAAATGGCCACAACAACTGGAGTTGAGCAAATTTGTAGCCAGGAGCTAGGAGCTTCTTCTGGGTTTTCTATGTGGGTACAGGGTCCCAGGCCTTTGGGCCATCTTCATGCTGTTTTTCCATGCCACAAGCTGGGAGTTGGCTGGGAAGTGGAGCAGTCAACACATCAACCAGTGCCCACATGGAATACTGGTGCTGGGAGGTGGAGGATTAGCCAGTGGAGCCATTGTGCCAGCTTCTCTTTTCATTTTTTTTTTCAGCTGAGGCTGGTTGAATGTATTGGTGTAAAGCTTCTGAGTAGAAGGTCCCACTGTGCTGGGTCCTCATAGCTGCCTCAAAGGCTGTTACCGTGCTTTGCTGGTGATGATCACAGATGCAAATCATAAGCGATGTGTACAGGTAGTGTTCATTGTATGTTGTGTGGCTGGTCAAAGTGAATTGACTGCTTAGAATTTTGTGACAGAAGCACATTTTCCAACTATGTCTTCTCATGGACTCTCTAGTGGTGATCACTGCATTCCCAGAATGTGCTCAATTTTAATGTGTTCTTGCAATTCAACCAGTTCGCCCACAGAAAACAAGACAGAGGTCCCAGAGAAGATGTTGAATATAGTGGTTAAAATGCATGTGGGCCACACTGGATTACTAGGATTTGATACCTGGGTCTGATTGCTGACTCTAACTTCTTGTTAATGCAGACCTTGCAAAACTGCAGTGATGTCTCAAGACATTCACCTCTTGCTATCCATTTGGGAGACCTGCATTGGGCTCCTGACTTTTGCCTTTGGCCATGACCTAACCCCAGTTGTTGTTGGCATTGGGGGAGGAAACCTATGAATTAGAAATCTGTTTATTGAGCTCTGTGTGTCTCTGTGTTTTTCCTTACAAATAAGTAAACAAAAACTTAAAAAAGCAGTGGTCTCATTTGTGCAAGAAATGTCTATGTCTTGTTTAACATGGCTTAAGGCTAGCCTAGCAGAGTAAAACATAAGTACACATGATGTAAGGCTGGAGATACGTAGCTGGTGTCCCTGAACATGAGGGATCTTCAAAGCTGTTGGAGGATGTTACCAGAAAAACTTGGTGGATTCTTTTCTCAACTTAGCATAGAAATAAAAAGCTGGATATCAGTTGAAGACAGAGTTTGTGAAGCGAACAGGTGAGCAGGAAAAGAAGGTAGGGGAAAGCACCTCCTGGGAGGGATCTGCCAGGGAAGGTGCCTCTTGAAAAGAGGGAGGGAGAGAGACACCTAAGGTTTTCTGAAGGGTCTTGGGTTTTTAAGATTTCTCTGACTCCTCCTTGCCCTTGCTCAGGCATGAAAGATGTTCCTCATTGGTGGTCTTTCAACCAGTTAGGAAATGGCTGAGCAGTTTCTGTACCAGCCACGTGAAAAATGATTTCCTGGCCAAGATTTTAGAGGGCTTGGCTGGTCTCAGGATATGGGCAAGGTCATCTCCAGAAAACAGCCCAACACCTGGTATGGGGTAGAGGAAGTGGAGTAGGGCACCTGGATGTAGGATAACTGCTGCCACATCCTGCTATGCCTGCCCGCATGCCTGGTTCAAACCTATGGATCAGCGAGTCCTTGAACTTCTGTGTTCCTTTGAAATGAGAATCACTCAGGCAGCCACTCAGGTCAGTACACCAGAACCATCCCAGGGGCCCATTCTCATTCCAGCCTTTCACAATTTAATAAAAGAAGCATTCCAATGGCTCTTAGAAGTTTCCTCCTAGAGGTTCTTTGGGGGCATCTGGCTTACTTTCTCATGAGGTAGAGCTTTATTGGAGAGTTCTGCAGAAGAGAAATGAGACATGACTCCTAGCCTGCTCTCAGGCTTCCTCACCAGATGGTATTGTCAGAAGGGCTGGTTCCAGGCCCAGAAAGGAACTTGGAAACTTTCTTGGAAGGTGTGTCAGGGCTTGGGGCTCTGTGCAGTGCAAGCCCAGGGCATGCTTCCTGTGCTGCCTGCTGAAGGCACTGTATGGCATTTCCTCCAAGTAGCAATTTCCATTACTGTTCATCTCACTCATCGTCTCATGTAATTCTGAGGTTTGTTCTTGCATTGTTGCTAAGTTACCATTCATGGGCCTGTCTTTGATGGGCCAGTAGGCAACCTTCATAGGCATGCCTTAGGAGCTTTCTGCAGCAGAAGGGAGGAAATCTATGACTATCTGAGCAAATTACCACGTTCTTCAGGCATTCACACAGATTCCTAAGCACTAGCATTGGGGAATAACAGCCCATCTTGCTTTCAGAACTGTAGACTGAGTACACAGGAGGAACTCTCAGCTCATGGACCATTTCCAAGGAGAGAAGCCTTGAAGACTTGGGACCGTTGTTATTTCAGACTGTGTTTGCACTTACATAAATGAAAGCAAAGAAACCTGTCATTTGGTAGAAAAAAATCGAGCACCTAATTTTCGTGGGAAGGAACGTCAGGAGCTGCAGAGTATTACTGCTGCTGCCATTCTATTTTAAAGTGTATGGTCCCATTCAAAGAGTAATGGACTGTATTGGAACTCTCCTTGTATTTTTATACTTGGAAGAAATAGAAAAAAGTTGGTTTTCTCAAGGCATATAAAAAACAATATAGTATATGAATTTTAAAAGTTTTTTTAAAATTTTTATTGGAAAGTCAGATTTACAGAGAGGAGATATAGAGAGAAAGATCTTCCATCCTCTCATTCACTCTCCCACGTGGCTGCAACAGCTGGAGCTGAACTGATCCTAAGTCAGGAGCCTGGAGCCTCCTGTGGATCTCCCACGTGGGTGCAGGGTCCCAAGGCTTTGGGCCATCCTCCACTGCCTTCCCAAGCCACAAGCAGGAAGCTGGAGGAAATGGGGCAGTCAGGATACAAACTGGTGCCCAAATGGTACCCCAGTGGATGCAAGGCTAGAAATTCAGCCACTAGGCTACTGTGCCAGGCCTAGCATATGATTTTTAAATTGAGAACAATTAGTATGCTAAACATATTTTGTGGGAAAGGTAACACTTTTTCTTGGGTGATTCTGTGGAGAAGAGACACGATGATAGTCAATGGGTGGAGTTCTCGCCTTAATCTGAAATTTGGATGAAAGCTAAAACCTACGTTGATTTCTGCTGTCTTATTTCTCTTCCTCCTCTCTTCCTTTGTCTCCATTCTCATAGGAAAGTATTTTTCAAATAATTCTGTCTCTAAATATATCACTTTCTTCGGAAGCTATTAACATTTGCTCTAGTTGAGCTTTTCCAAGACAGGAAATCCTAGACAATATGTGTGTTCTAAAAAGATATGTTCCAGACAGAACAATGAGTTTAGTGCAATCCCTGCCTATAATTTAAAAAAAAAATCTGTGAAAAATGTATTTTACAAGGTTGATGTTACTTTCTATCTCCCCATCCCCCAATCAGACAAAAATACAATAATGAAAAAAATCTACAGGCCAATATCCTTGATGAACATGAATATAAAAATCTTCATAAAATACTGGCAAACTGAAATCCATAGCAAGTTAAAAAGATAATTCACCATGTTCAGTTCGGATTCTCTTCAGGGATTCAAGGATGGTTCAATACATGCAAATGAATAAATGTTATCTGCCACATCAATAGAATGAGGGAAAAATCATATGGTTATTTCAACAGATGTAGAAAAGACATTTTATAAAATCGGATGTCCCCTCATGATTAAAAACTTTGTGTGAATTAGGCACATGAGGAGCAAATTTCAACATAATAAATAAGGTAAGAAACTATCAGGTAACAGCATACGCAGTGAGGAAGAGTTGCATTTATAAGATTTGGAATAAGACTCTTTCATTACTTTTATTCAGTATAGTCCTGGAAGTTCTTTCTGGAGCAACTAGAGCAAGGTAGAAATAAAGGTCATTCAAATTAGAAAGGGAGACATCAAATTGTCACTATTTGAGATAACATGATTTTATGTTTAGAAGATCTTTAAAGACCCTATTGAAAAACTATTGAGATAAATAAGCTAATTTATATGACAAAGTCCATACACAAAATCAGTAGCATTTTTATACATCAATTGCAAATCATCTAAAAGAAAAATCAAGAAAGCAATCCAATTTCCAATCGCTATAATGAAGTAAGATAAACTACTTTAGCAATGAATTTAATGAAAGAAGTGAAAGGTCACTACAATGAAACATTGATGAAAGAAGTTGAAAGATCAAAGAAGAAATGGAAAGACATTATGTGGTCACAGATAGAAAGAATGAACATAATTAAAACATGCCTACTACTTGTAGCAATTTATAGACTGAATGCAATCTCTATCAAAATTCCAATGACAATCTAAAAACAGAACTTAAAAAAAGAAAATGTCAAAAATATGAATGGAACCATAAAAAACCCTCACATAGCCAAGGAAACTTTAGGCAAAAGGACAAAACAGGAGACATCACACTTACTAACTTTAAAATACTTTACAAAGCTATGGAAATTAAGGCAATGTGATATTGATATTAAAGCACGAACATCAGTAGAACATAATAAAGACTCTCAGCATAAATTCATGCATCTGCAACCACTGATCTTTGACAAAGTTGTGAAGAAAATGTGCCAGAGAAGGGACAGTCTTTGCAACAAATGGTGCTAGAAAAGTTGGATCTCCACATGCAGAAGAATGAAACTAGGTCTTCATCTCTTACCATGTGCAAAAGTCAATCCAAAGTGGACTCAAGGACTAAATGTAAGTCCTGAAATTTTGATGCTATCATCAACAAATGCAGTGGAAATGCTTCAGGGTATTGAAATGGGCAATGATTTTTATTTTTTTGGATCAGACCCCAAAAACATAGGAAATGAAAGTAAAAGTAGACAAACGGGGTTTTGTCCATCTAAGAGGCTTCTTCAGGGCAGAGGAAACCAAATGAATAGATACTCACAGAATGTAAATTTAGGGAGGGCTGATGACTAGAACATGTGGAAATCTCAAGCAACTTAGTAGCAAAACTAAAAACAAAAAATAATGATCACAGTTAAAATATAATGAGCAGTACATTTAAGCATTTTTCAAAGAAAGACACACAAATGGCCACCAACTACAGGAAAAGATGCCGAAGTTACTAATTATTAGGGAAAAGCAAATGAAACCCACAATGGAGATTTCACCCCATTCCATTTAGACTGGCTATTACCAACAAGATACAAGACAGTAAAAAATTGGTGAGGAGATGAAGAAAAGGGAACTGTTTCATGCTGTTAGTGGAAATATGGAGTGGTACTGCCATGATGAGAGGATAAGTAATTCTCCACTAAATTAAAAACACAACTATTGTATGATCCACCTGTGCCACAACTTGGTACATCCAAAGGAAATGAAATCAGTTTCTCAAAGAAATGTAAAATGTTGAGAAGACAGATAGGATCACACTGATTGTATCTATTGCAGAGTAGATTTGCATAGAAGCGTCTCATGATGCGCCAAAAAATGTTTAGTGTTTCCTAGTTAGTTAAAAAAAAACCAAAATACAACTTAAAAAAATTTGGGAATTAGTAAATGACCTATTTCTGTTTTGAATGTGATTCTTTGCTGATCTCTTGGCTTATTCTTATGTAAGTGTTAAGAAATGAAAAGCCATGAGTACATTGTACTGGTCCTGCATCAAAAATAATACCGACTTTGACATCTTATGACTCAAGATAGGTCCGTGTTGCCCTCAGACTTAATGGCCGGCAGGTTCCAGCAAGATAGCCTCACCAGCAACCTAGCTATTCCCTAATCCTGGGAAATGTGTGAACCGAAACTGGGAGAAGGATACAGGTAACAGTGCAGCAACAACGTGAAATCACAGGAGGTAGAGTGCTGAACTAGGAGTTGGGCTACGGAGTCCATGGTGGAAGTCTAACATGGTCTGAAACTTGCTGGAGGGAGTGGCACAAGAGACTTCAAACAAAGAAGCATATACCAATCCCAACAGGTAAAATCAAATTGCAGACTTGTGGGTGACACAGCTTGGAAACTTGTCCTAAGGAGAAGAATCTGCTAATCAGAAGTACAATGACCAAGAACAAAAGAAGAGACAAAGGCACAGTGAATATTACTGAAGACTGCCCCGGCAAAGGAGCAAAAGTCTTTGTCAACCTCAGAGTTAACTAAGGAATACATTGACAAAATGGGAAATACAGAATTCAAAACACTTATTATAAAGCGTCTTAACAACAAGAAGCACATGCAGGAATTTAAGGAATATACCACATAGCAAATAGCAACAATGAAACAAAATCAATCATAATTATTAGAAATGAATGATGCAATAGAGCAAATTAAAAATTCAATGGAAAGTCTCAATAATAGAAGGAAGAAGGCAGAAGAATCTCAGAATTGGAAGATATTTCTTGTCACAATGGGGAAATAATAAAAAAGGTAGAAGCAGAGCTGAGTCAAACTAAAAAAGGTATTCAAGAATTAAGAGACACTATTAAAAGGCCAAATAAAAGAGTTATAGGACTACCAGAAGATGCAGAAAGAGAAGCTGACTTTAAAAATGTATTTAATGAAATAATAAAGGAAAATTTCCCTAATCTGGAGAAAGAATTGGGAAACAACATCCAGGAGGGGCACAGAACTCCCAACAGCCTTGATCAAAAGTGAGCTTCACCAAGACACATGATCATCAAGCTCTCTTCAGTTGAACATAAGGAAAAGATCCTTAAATGTGCACGTGAAAAAAATCAACTGACATATAAAGGAATGCCAATTAAGCTCACAGGAGATCTCTCACAGGAAACTCTACAGGCCAGTAAAGAATGGAGTGACATATTCCATATTCTGAAAACAAGAAATTGTCGGCCCAGGATGATATATCCAGCAAAGCTTTCTTTTGTCTTTGAAAATGAAATAAAATTCTTCCACAGTAAACAAAACTTTAAAGAACATGCCTCTTCCAAACCTGCCCTAAAAATGATACTTAAGATGTTCTCTTGACAGAGAAAAGGAATAGCGCCCATCAAAACCAAAGGTAAATGCGAAGAACATCCCAGTAAAGTAGCAACAGAAGGCTAAATCAATGAACAACCCATTGCTAAAATGAAAAGACCAAATAACCACCCATTCATATTAACCCTGAATGTAAAGGGCTGAAACTCATCGATCAAACGTCATAGATTAGTAGACTGGATTAAAAAACAAAACCCATCTATTTATTGTCTAGAAGAGACAGACTTCACCAACAAAATTCAGCGGAAACTATGTCATGGATTTTGACTTCTTTCTTGTTATTTCATCTCTTCAAAACACTTTCTTCTGATTAAATTCTTCAATTATTCATAGATCATGCAGAGGCATCATTTTCTTTAAGAAAGTTCTTGATTTTCTTTTTCATCTCTTCAGCGACACATTAGTCATTCAGTAGCATGTTATTTAACTTAATGGTGTTGTTGATTTCTTCTTTTTCATCCTGTTGTTGATTATGTTTTGTGCCTTTTCATTTAAGTGGATGTATGGTGACCATCATATCTAGTAGCATGCTATTTAACTTCATGGCATTGTAAATTTCTGTTTTTCTTCTTGTTGATTGTATATTGTGGCTTTTCACTTAAGGGGATGTATAGTAACTGTGTAATGGAGACTATCATATCCAGATGTGAGGATATAATGCAGTATACATCTCTACTTCCAGATAAGAATGGACTCCCAATGAAACTGTTTACTATATCTTGACAATAGGGTGCTGGACTACCTGCCATTGTCCATGCCTGCAGTGATGGACATATAACTGTGTATGAAGAACTACACTATGGCAATGATATAGGGAATTTCTGTGAGGTGGGAGCGATTTAGGGAGGGGGTAAGGGAAATCCCAGGGCCTATGGAATGTATCATAAAATGATAATAATAAAAAGAAGTAAAATTTAAAAAAAGATATATAGGAAACCTGTTGACCATGGTTATCATTGAAGTATGGGGTTGGGAGAAGTACATTAGAAGAAAGTAATTTAATTACCATTAACATCTTTTTTCAAAAATGATTTCAGTGTCCGTACTAAGTTATTTTTGTGGCAGGCAAATTTTTGGGTGGCCACAATAATTTCCCCCATCATCCTGTGTGTTGCCAGGTCTGTGAGTATAATAGATTTTACTCTTGTGAATCTGTGATGCTGTATGGCACATTTCACTTTAAGAGAGATGAAGAAAGTGACCTGCATCCCTATTTTGTAAGCAGCATGATCCACAATAGCAACAATATGGAAATAATCCAGAAGTCCCTAGAAACAGGAATGGATAAAGAAACAGTGGTGCATCAACTCCATGAAATATTACAGAGTCATTTAAAATAATGAAATTCTATCACATACAACAAAGTGGTACTAACTGAAATAAGCCAGTTAAAATAGGACAAATATCATATGCTCTCTCTGATGTAAGGCAAACTTCATGCAAAATACAAAACAAATAGATATTTATAAAAACATGTATATACATATAATCTCATAGATGAACTGTATAATGGAGATTAGTGTACTGGGAAGTGAAGATACATTGCTGTATACAACTCTACTCCCAAATAAAAGGAGTACTCCCAATGAAAATGTTAAGTATATATTTAAAAAGAGATTTATCTATTTTTATTAGAAAGGATGATCTATAGAGAGGAGAGACAGAAAGAAAAGATCTGCCATCCACTGGTTCACTCTTCAGATGGCCATAATAGCCAGAGTTGAGCTAATCCAAAGCCAGGAGCCAGGAACCAGGAGCCAGGAGCTTTTTTCTGGTCCCCTTCGTGTGTGCAGGCCTGAAGCTTTCGGCCATGCTCCACTGCTTTCCCAGGCTATAGGCAGGGAGTTGGATGCGAAGTAGAGTAGCTGGGGCATGAACTTTGACAAAAGGATACTAGATTTTCTATTACTACATAAAACTATAAACCCATGATATACTTAAATAGCAGAATGTAGGAGTGAGTGTTGCTGAAGTGCTATACCACTGTAATAATATGGGGGTTGATGGGGCAGAGAAGGGGGAAGCATGAAGGGAGGGTAGAATCCCAGTACCTGTAACACTGTATCATAGAAAATAATAGTAACAACAATAAAAAAGAGAGATGATCCAGGTGGTCCTGCCATATTCACAGCAGTTTAAATCAGAGTCAAAGCATGGAACAGATTAGGCAGGACATTGCTGTTTGGGAGATGGTGGGGCAGACTCCATGGTATTGGGTTTGGGGAGCTCCAGGAGCACAGAGCTGTCTCCAGCTTAGACACAAGTCAATGGGGACCTCAGTCCTATAACTTCTGGGAACTGAACTCTGCTAGTGGAGTATGGAAGCAAATTTTCTCCAACTTTCACAGGCAAGAGTTCAGTTTAGTTGATACTTGGATTTCAGTATTGGGATACACTGAGCAGAGAATTGAGACACAGCATGCCGGATTTCTGAACTATGGAACTATGAGCTAAGAATTGAGTGACAGTCAATGTCCATAAATTTGTGGTGGTTTATTACATCAAAGGAAACGAATATTAGTATACTACAATATTTTATTTAAGAAAATGAGTAGTCATAAGATTCATGATATGCTGGTGAAATTGTGGGTCATTTTTCCATGCTTAGTGTTTTTTAAATTAAACAGAAATCCTTAACAAATGCCAAAAAGAAAACCACAGGACATATACCCTTTCAAATGTGAGCGTAAACTTTCTGTGTTAAATAAAATCATGCTTTGTTTTGTTATTTTTTTGTTTTTTTAAGATTTATTTATTTCTTTTGCAAAGTCAGATATACAGAGAGGAGGAGAGACAGAGAGAAAGAACCTCTGTCTGATGATTCACTCCCCAAGTGATTGCAATGAATGGTGCTGTGCCGATCCAAAGCCGGGGACCAGGAACCTTTTCTGGGTCTCCCATGTGGGTGCAGGGTCCCAAGACTGCATTCCCAGGCCACAAGCAGGGAGCTGGGTTGGAATTAATCCTGAATCTGAAGCTGCTGGGATTAGAACTGGCACACATATAGGATCCCAGCACGTTCAAGGCGAGGACTTTAGCTGCTAGGCCACCGCACCAGGCCTGAAAATCATGTTTTGTCATTGATTTCCATTTAGTATTTTTGTAATTGCTTTGTTCCAGCAAGGGAATTATGTAACATTTCAAGTTAATAATGTGTAACTGTGAGGGAGTGTTCCCTTAAAACAAACCAAAAGTCAAAAATCAAACTAATTAGGAAACCTTTGACAAGAGAATGACTAATCAAGCGGTTTACTCTGGAACACTGGCAGTTGAAGCTGGAAGGGCATGGCTGTATTGTTCATTCCTGTCTGACCAGGTAGTCCAGCCACTTTCACAAATTATAGCGCATCCTCTCTGCATTTCTGCTTGTCAAATATAACTGGCGTGCTTGATATCAGTGTTGCATTGTAGGGATTTTCTAGGTTTTCTTCCACAATTTTCTCCTTTACCCTTTTGTTTCCTATGAGAGATGAAGAAATTACCTTTCGCTTGTATTTTTGTTTTTCAAATACAAACAATGACTCCTGAAATTTAGCTTCTCTCATGACTTTCTGAACATTTATGGAGTCTTTCATTGTTTGTGCTTTTACGTTTTCCCTGATCCATATGTTGAGACCCAGTCCTAGTGAGGTGATGTTAGGAGAGGTGGTGCCCTTGGGAAGTGGTAAGATCACGATGGTCTTCACCCTCCCCAGTGGCATTAGTACACTTAGAAAAAAGGTTGGTGCCATGGCACAGCAGGTTTATCCTCTACCCTGTAGAGGTGGCATCTCATAAAGGCACTGGTCCATGACCTGGCTGCTCTGCTTTGATGCAGCTTTCTGTTTATGGCTTAGGAAATCAGTGGAGAATAGCAGACATGGGAGACCTGAAAGAAGCTCCTGGCTCCTATCTTCAAATCAGCTCAGCTCTGTCCATGTGGTCATTTGGGAAGTGAACCAGCAGATTGAAGATATTTCTCCTTTTTTTTCTGTAAAATCTGCCTTTCAAACAGAAATAAATAAATTTTAAAGAGATTGAGAGAGAGAGACCGAAAGAGGCTTACTATGTGAGTAGCATCTAAGAGGCAGGGGTTGGGGTCCTTGCTATACCCTGAGTCTACTGGAACGCTGATTGTTTTCTATGCTACCCAACTTAGAGTGTTTTTTTGTAGCAGCTACAAAAGGCCAACAGAAGGATGTATAGAACAAGCCTCAGTATCTCTATGTAACAATCACATGACTGTTTTGCAAATAAAAATTTATATAAGGCTGATGATTAATTTTTCCTTGAATAATCTTTTCCCTGTTGCTATTCAACTAGAATTTCAAATTCCTTCTACAAAGGGTTCTCAACCATGTTCCCTTCTGCAATAAGCAGGGAGTTTCCAGATGGCAAAGATGGCTTTCGTTCTCCTATTTTATCTATGTAACCAGCACAGGGCCTGGTACACAGAGAAGCCCAATTAATGGAGTTCAAAGTCAATAAACAATGAATATTTACATTGGGAAAATGTTTCTCACCAATAAAACTCCCTGTGCTTATTGGATAATTCAAGCATAACTGCTTTGACTTGATTTCTGAAAAGTGTAGCTATTAGGTAGGTGGAAGAATGTTTCCAACAACAACAACAAAAGAACAACAAAAGTTTATAGTGAAATTTAACCAGTGTCTGTCAGTGCTCTTTTGCTGGTTTTAGGCAACCTCACAATCTGAATATTTTTCTTCATCCAAACTGGAGGTGGAGTGCTTGGTTGCCATTATGTGAAGTTTTAACATGATTGATTGAAGCTGGAAATAAGAGCACATTTGCCTGAATACACTGCCTTCCTTGGTATGTCTTTGCATCATAGGGACCATTAACGTGTAGTGGTCCCTGAGACACACTCATCGTTGTGCTTCTGTAAAACTTCAAGAGGTTGAAGAATAAAAGGTTTCTCCTAATTAAAGAGCATCTTGACCCTGTGCTAAATCTGTGGCTGTTTCCCCCCGCTCCCTCAGCTCTCCACTCGAAAGGTTCAATTTAGCATCTAAGCAAATTGGGCTGTGTTCTCTCCCTTCTGTGCCACATTACTGATAATAAAGAACTGAAGGACTGAAGTGTCAGTTGGCAATTTTGCCGTCATGTATGACAGACCTGAATGCAGAGCTACTTTGGTTATTTATGGGTGGGTGTTTCTCAGCTGGAACAGCAACATGGTGTAATCACGTCCTATGGTCAGTTAACCAAAAATGCAGAGCCCCGAAGGACCAGGGGCTCTGCAGGTAACCTGCAGGGGCCAGCACTGCTATTAACCAAGAGTGGTGCTCTCCCAGTCGAGAACACATAAGCACCCAATGTGATTGGCTATTAGCTCCTTAGTGCTTTTAACTGCAGAACTGACAGCAATCTTTTCAGAAATTCAGTAAACAGTAAGGAACTTCTGGCAAGTACTGGCATGGATGTTTTGCATTTTACTCCCCTGCAAGAAGGTTTCTGTGCTATTTCTCAAGGCAGAGTCCATTGAGCTACCAGCTTTCTATTTTGGTGTCATGCCTTCAGGAAGAACGGGGTTCTCTGAGAGCCTGAATCTCTACAGACCGACAGTTAGAAATTGCTCGCCTGCCCCTGGACCATATCCCGCCGGCAGACATTTAAGTCTGGCTTGCACAGTGTCTTAAAGGATTTTAATTAGTTGCCCCAAATTAAAAGCCAGGAAGTTTTCATGTGAGAAGAAATCTGAATTTTGGCTCTGTTCGAAAGAAGTCTAGGTTTTGGTGGCATTGGGTTTGCTTTCTGCATAGGGCAACTGCACTGGGGTAGCAATTGCCAGTGTATTGCAAACCACCTAGGCTCCTATAACATCCTTTTCCATTGTAGGGATTAGAAAAAGGCAGCCCTCTAGGCAGAAAATTTATAGGGGTGCTGTATCAGAGAGGACTCAACTCAAGTGCACTAGTTTTGCCTCAACTACTGCCATCTCCTTGAGCCACTTTACTCATGTCTGAGCCCTTTAAGCATTTGAGTTTGTGACCAGTCTCAAACTTTTGGAGGGAGCTGCAGGCTGCAAAGATGTACCTTGATGGGAAGAAATCTGTCCTAGAGGGTTGTTTTTGTTCTCTTGCCTGATGGAGTTGGAGTCACACGCATTTGTTAGACCCAGCTCCTGTTTTTTTCTGGGAAGACAGATTCATCATTTCATGGAAATAACATTCCTACACCCACTCCATGCTGATTTGCCGTTTGCTCTTTTGCTCAGCCTATAAGATTTATCCAGAAAGAATAGATCAATTTCCCTAGTAGGACATGGGGATATGACTCCTTTAACATAAAGGGCTTGGGGCTGGTTTCACGAGTTATCTTTGAATGAGCTGATTTCAGTATCTATCTCTGTTGACAGCTTGCTCTTATTAAATCCTACCCCAAAGTGAACCTCGCAGCTACTGATAATGAATGATGCCAGGGAGCTAAGAAGCCCCTCTGTGGCCTTAGCAGATCTGAATAATAGTTTCTCTGTAGCTAAGAACTAGGATTTTTTTAAAAAGCAGTGGAGTGACAATTGCCAATATCATTTATAAAGTGCAGCTGTATGTAATACTGCATAAGGGGTGAGGAAATGAATTTATTATTATCCATATGGGAGCTAATAAAGTAATTGCTAATTAAACACGGCTGCACAATAATTGGGTGGTAGCATGGATTTCAAATTGATATTGCACATTGGTCCTGTCACTTACTAATTTTGTGAACTTGGACCAGTCACCCGACTCTGCATCCCTTAAAGGAAAAAACTAGTTAAATCATGGCATGATGAGTAAGTACTCATAACGGGAAGGTTACCAACTCCAGAGTTCCTCTTCTGCCTTATCATAAGAGTCAGAGTACATGAACTTCAGAAGTCTCATGTTCTTCCACTATTAAAAATGAACAAGCAAACAATAGCCCCTTCCTCACAGGATTTGGTATGATTTAGTGAGATAAGCCTTGCATATAGCCTGGGGTAGCCCCCCAGCCTCTGCAGGCCACTTCTGCCATAAAGGAAGCTATCAACACCATTATTTCCCTTTTCTCAGGCTAGTGTCTTAGGATTTCAGCATGAAGAATTTCGCAGATAGGAGGAGCTAAAGGTTGCTTTGCTCAACAAATATTTAAAAAGTTGGTTTTTCACAGTGGAAAGTACATAAATATATGAGCATCAAACTTTTTTGCTTAGGGTGCTACTTCTTACTTGGGGCAGTTCTTGTAGTGAGTTGAAAATAATTTTGAAATTTCAAATACTTCAGGATAATGCAATGATCAAAGATAAAAAAGCATTTTTTGATAATGCAAGTGACTGTTCTCTTTGGGAATGAGTTCTTGGCTGCAGAAGCCTTTCTCTGGACACACACATCAAGCAGGGCACCAAGGTCACCAAGCCAATTTCATCTGAAACTTGTCTTGCAGTGCCAGGATCTTGGTTTTTAGGGAAAGACTTGTGGTTGCTATGGAACTGTTAATAATGATTGCTGTCTGCACCTCAATTGTTCATACTCCCAATCTCCAATACAAAATCACTTAGATTTGGGCCTCAGGGCAGTAAACAAACTTTGGAGCAAGAATTAACCGGGTTTGGGTATTAGTGTCTTAATGTAGGAAATGACTTTCATTATAACCTTTACTTTTACTGGAAGTTTGGTTCTGTGGAAGGAGCCGCTAATTTCCAGCTGATGGGCTATACTGCAGAAGGTTCAAATGTTCCTTTTGTAGATGGGCACTGTTAAGAGCAGAAATGTTTCCTATCATACAATTAAGTCTCAAAAAAATCTTTGTGCAGAGATGAATTTAGTGTGGGTCTTTTATTTTCATGTATAAAAAAAGCCCCTGCAATTGAGATATATATAAATTCCTAAGTAGAAAGAGGGAAATATCATTGCTGAAGTATGTACCTATATATTTTTAAAAGTAAAACAGAAAAAAGACCATATTCTATATTTCTAGGAGATTTATGCTCTTTGTCATAGGTGCTTCTCCTAAGTTCTGTTTCTAAGATATGGATCTCAGCCATCAAGAATGCATAGCTGATCTTTGGGAAGAACTAATTCAGTTCTTGTGCTCCAGGCACACAAACAATGGGCCACTGGTTGGGTGGGAGGAAAGACACATTTAATTTGGGGACTCTGCAGCCTCACCGGTATGTAAAGAATTCAACAATAAAATAGTATAAGTAGTTTCTCTTTCTACAACTGCTGCTCTCTCTGATCCCCTACAGTATGTGTTTTCCAATGCTTATCTGTTTAATATTCTGTTTTACTGCTTAGTATTTTAATACTCCGGTGTGGTACGTGTGATTGCCAGTAAAACCTAAAAAGATGCCCGAGTACACTTTTCCACTGACAGGCATCTAGTTTATAGCAACAAATGGGAAAAGCAGTTTTAAAGAAGAAATGCAGGTGTTCTGTTAGCTCTGGATCTCCCAGCTCCTCAACTGTGAGAAATGACAGCAAGTCTACGGAGGGTAAACAGGCATGCTTTGGACCCTGATTGAAATGAAGTTTTCTTCCAAGTTCATGGTACTGCAGAAGATGAAGGCTTCTCTGCAGGAATAAGTGGAATGTACAGCTCAATGCATTCAAGTCTGCAAGACCCTTTAAGGTATTACCAGGTCTGGTACAATGCAATCAAAATGCAGATGGAACTATCAAATTCATCAAGTTGCTACAACAAAGTCAGATGCTCTCCAGAGCTTGCAAGGTGATGTCAAGAAAGTTAAACTTGAAGAATGAGGCTTGGAGTTCTAAATGAGATTGGTGTGGGGGGGGGAGAAGAGAGCACAGTTAATAGAGGAAATCAAGACTGAAACAATCAACATTATTGCTGCATTTATAGGGGAGTTTAAAAATCAATGGTTTTGCTTGTTCTAAAATTGCTGTGCCAAAAACCTGACATGATTATATATTTTTATTATTCTTTGGTTTATTTAAACTTGAATACAGCTATTGTTAGTTAAACAAGCCAATATTTGGGGATACATTATTGCAAGAATAAAGACATAGCTGAATAAGTTATGTCATGAATACACTTGCTAACTCTTTCCCTTATATTAAAGACAAAACAATTTGCTAACATTGTGTAGGATTACCTTCATTTTTAAGGTTACTTATAGTTGAACACAACAAAGGTAGGGAATTGGCTATGTGGGTCAACTATCTTTAACTTATAACTTAGCAAAACATTAAAATTGTGTAACTGAGAAGATATGTGGATTTTTTTAGTGTAATGTTAGGCAGCAGTAAAAATTAGTCTAAACAAATATGCGTTTATACTTTAAAACACTAGCATGCTTAAAAAGTTCAAACACATATTAGTATTATGTGATATTAATACATAAATAAAATATGACATGGAATGAAATTATCATTATGTACAAAACTGAAAAATAGCATTCTTCCCTTTCTAAACTTGTAGGTGCGAATATGCTAAAAACCTACATCATATCATCTGGACCTTAAGGGTTATTTAAAAATTGGAAAGCATTTCATTAAAGGAAAGTGTAATCAGATGTCTTAAGACAAGTAGCATGTAAGAATTCATTTTTGAGAATGTATATTCAATCCGATATGGTCTTAAGTTAGAAATATTGTCTTTCATCAAAAAAACACATTTGTAATGCCTTTTATTACTCTAAACACTGAAGTATGTTTATTACACTATTTGAAAATGTTAGAAAGTTATTGTGAATGTATAACAAATTATTTCAGGATATATGTGAATTGTCTTTAGTACTGTTATTTAAGGAACGGAATAATAGGACTAGTATTGTGAATATTTTACAATTGAAGTGCTAAAGTTTTGCGTCTTTGTATTCTTTATCCTTGGCAGTCTACATTCCCTGTTTCTCTTATTTCCTGCCTTTCCAGTTGGTTTTCCAACTGTCCTGACTTCACAACAACCACACCTGAGTGCCTGTGGTTACGTCCTGGCTCCACTTTCACTTCCACCTTCCTTCTATTGCTCACCCTTGGAGCTGGCAGGTGTTGGCTCAAGTACCTGGACCCCTGCCAGCCACTTAGGATCCACCATTAGCTGACCACCTCATTCACAATATTTCCTTTGTTTTGCAATAAAACAACACTTCAGTGAATAACCAACTGAACATTCTCTTCAGTCTTTTGAACATGTTTTTCTTATTAAGCCATAGAGGTATGCCTTTAGCGTCCATATTTATGCATATTATATAACACACCTTTAAAGAATAAAAAACTGGATTCACAGAGTATGTAGACATTTAAAACATCACCAGTATACTATTGAGCATGCTTACTGAAAGACAAAAATAGGGCTTGCATTTCATGACTAGTGTTTTAGTATTCTCTGATTTTTCTGACTAAGCCAAAGGGGTCAGTGCCTTTCAGTTGCTTCATTTTTTCCTGGAATCTTGGAGAAAATGTACAGAAATAAATCTAAGCGCAAATTAGAAGTGGAGTCCCATATAATTTGCTTTTGTTGTAAGTTCTGGTCTTCTACATGTGGCTACTATTTGGTGAATTATGGCTTGCACAGTAACACAGTGTTCAGTGAGCAGCACTGGAAGTGTGGAGGAGTTAGTTTCTGGATTCTGGCTTCCCACGTGATGATGAGTACAGACTGGAACCCTGGGCTGTGCCTTTAGGCAGTCTGATCCACCTGCAGCACAGATGCCTGCACAGGCTTCTCTTCTGCCGACTCTGTATCCTCAGAGGTTCGCAAGTAGCCACCCTCATAGTGCATCTTCTGGGCCTGGTCCAGGGTCACAGACTCCTCTTCATCATCTTCCATAATGGTCAAGTCCATGTTGCTGTCCATTCCTGAATTGCTCCCTCCTAGAGCTACCTTCTCAGCATCTCCTTCAGGGTTGCTCCCTTCCTGCAGGGTGCTAGGGAGGGATGCCTCAGAAAGAACCTCTGCAAATGAGCTTTCCTCTTGGTCATTGGGCATCTGGTCAGGGCCAGGCATGTCTTCTGACTTAGTCTCATTTTCTACAGGGCTCTCTCCATCTCGGACTTTCTTTCGGCCAAAGGTGAGGGGAGAGACCCTGAAGGGGGAAATTTTCCCAGAGGATATTTTCTGGTGGTTTGAAGTGAGGGATTTCTTAATCTTCTCTCTTCGCTCTACAGATACGATCTTTGTCCCCAGCTTGTTCATTTTTTTCTCAATGTTCTGGCGAGAAAATGCTTTTTTGAGACTGTCTACTTTCCGGAGGCTGGATCGTTTTATTTTCTCTGCCCTACTTTCTTCCATCTTTTCCTCTGCACTCTCTTCCAGGGCCTCCTCATCGTGGGGCAATTCATCATCGGATGAGAGGTCCACCGTGTGCAGTGTTTCCTCCAGGGACTTGTTTTCATCTGCGACCTCTTCCTTCACTTCTGCTGGGCCAGCAGCTGGCTCTTTCACAAACACGCTGGCAGGGATCTCATTTTCTTCCTGAAGAGAAGGATGACATAGGTTTCATGTTAATAACATATTTCACTAGTCCTGAACTGTTGTAATTCTGGTGTCTGTGTTTTGGGAACCTGGAAGTGATAGAAAGAAAACATTTGCAGCTTCAGTGTTGGGGAAGAGGAAGAGTTAATTCTAAATTGGCCAAGCCATCCCCTTTGGGCTGGATAAGGCTAAGGGCTAACCACTGGTAGTATCGTGAGGACAGCTGGCCAAAGCTGTGTCAGTGACAGGCAGGGGGGAAGTGGGCTGTGACTCAGGTCAGGAAGCTGCCCAGATAAAGGAGCTAAAGTAAGTCACCAGACCCTCAATGCAGAGGTCCTCTCTCTCCTCCCCTCCTTTGAGGTCAGAGGGCTCCACTCCTGCCAAAATTCTAGTGTGCAAGAGTCTGAAGGCCACACAGGAAGATAAGAGATGAGGATGGGAGAAGGGCCTGAAAAGTCCTTCAGGGTGGACCCCATGCATAGCTTTGAGCAGTTTCCCTCCCACATCAGATGTCAGAAGCAAAGATAGGATTCACCTTGGCCTCTTTCACTCTTTTTCCAGATGATATTTTAGAATAAGAGAAGCAGAGCTAGTCTTCCTGGGGACTCACTCAGGAAGTTTGTGGGCTAGAATATCTTTTTGCGGGAGTGAATACTGGCCAGTGAGATACTGGGGTCATTTTTAGAGTAGCTTATCAAGCCTCTATTGTTAAATAGAGCTTGTTCAGGCAAAAATATTTCGGCTCCAACTTCCAGCTAAGAGTGATGTGAGAATTTCAGGAGGCTGTTTCTCCTGTCCCCTCCCCTGCAACCCTTTTCCCAGCACATCTGTTCCCCTAGATTGTGGGAACACAGGTAGAGAAAGCCGCTGACAGCGTCCCAGGGAACAGAACCTGAGAGATTGGAATCGAGATAGAGAACACTTGATTTTTGTGCTTGTCTTTGAATACTGGACATTGCGAGCCAGTCAACAAGTTGCCTTCACATTCTTGGTGAAGAAAATGTCTGAGGAGTGAATACATGGCAGGAGGCCCGAGTTGTACTTTCTGCTGTGCTACTAAATGACTGTGCAGATCTCTGCAAATAACTTAATCTCATTGGGCTTCAGTTTCTTCCACATACGGACAAGAGGATTTGACCTAGATTAGACACCTTCCAGCTGCATGCCCAGGGCCACCAGGGCTCTGCCGGTGTCCCAGAGGGGCCAAGGCTCCAGAGCGCCCCACTACTTGGCTGCTGCTAGCTGTGAGGTTGCATATTTCTTGGGTTGCCCAGCAAGCTTAAAAACTAACTAGGTGGATTTAAAAGCCTAGGTTCTAAGATTCATGTCAAGGTTATACTAATGGCAAGGATATCCGTCCTTGTTTTTGGTTTATTTGCTTGCTTTTTACAATTTTGAATGAATGAAAAAGTCAATAAAATCAGTTGTAATAGAAGATATACTCTAAGAATGTGACTAAATTTTTTTTTAAAAGATTGATTTATTTTTATTGGAAAGTCAGATATACAGAGAGAGGAAGATCTTCCATCCCTTGATTCACTTCCCAAGTGGCTGCAACAGCCAAAGCTGAGCTGATCCAAAGCCAGGAGCCCGGAGTTTCTTCCACGTCTTTCACATAGGTGGAGGGTCCCAAGGCTTTGGGCTGTCCTTGATTGCTTTCCCAGGCCACAAGCAGGGAGCTGGATAGGAAGTGGTGCTGCCGGGATTAGAACCGGTGACCATATGGGATTCCAGCACGTTCAAGGCAAGGACGTTAGCTACTAGGCTACTGTGCCTGGCCCAAATGTGACTAAATTGTTAACTTGTTGTTATGAAGATTAAATTTTATCCTCTTTATTAACCATTAAATGGTGTCAAGTATGGTATTTTTTGAAAGGGTACAGCCCTTTGTCTCCTTTACTAGGTTAGAAATAAGGAATAAAACTTGGGGAGAGGTAAAAAGCAGAAAGTCTGGCTAAATGCAATCCTTGTTAGAATGAAGATAGCACATTCCCTGTTCCCAAATCTCTCTCCATATCCTCTGATTTTGAATGTCACAGAAAATGTCTGGTGTTGGATCTAAAAGACCGAGCATAACACTGAGAGGCCTATAGGATTGCTATAAGTCACTTACAATGAGGGTGCTTGCCCTGAGCAGCTTTCTCATGCTTCAAGCTGAGGCTGCTTCTGTGGCACTGGAATGAACTCCCCACGAGGGTGGGTCTTCTGTTTACCACCAGCTCCCAGCTCCCAGCTCCTAGCACTCAGTAAGTTCCTGCATAGAGCACAGACCAGGTGAGGCAGATTTCAGACAGCCTCTGCGGGAGTGGCTAGAGCTGGGACAGCCCCTTCTTAGGGCATGCGTGAGGACCACAGGGGAATGAGCTCGGCTGTGTCTGGGAGTTGCCTGACAGCTATTGCTCCTGGAAAATCACGAGACCACAAGGCTTAAGGAGGATGGGGGTGTCGGTTTCTGAGGAAGGACTTAATTCCCAGGAGTTGAGCACCACTGAAAATAGTAGCCTTGCAGAAACAGCCAGGCCTCTGTGGCTTAGTCCAAAGCAAAATAATGTTGGGGCCTTGGCAGGAGGATTGGGAAGGTTTGACAGGACTTGCTAGGTGAAAAGGAAGAAACCCAAAGTTTTGTGAAATGCTATTAAGAATCTGAAGTGGGGAAAACAGATGTTCAATCAAGAGACTGTAAAACTAAGCCCTGGTTACCAAGGAAGAGGTGCATTTTGTCTAGTCTGATCTCCCAGGATAATTAAAAGGTAGTGAGTTCTCTTTCTTCCACTCCAACAAAAGCTAAGCATGTTACCCCTAAAAGAATCAAACTTCAGCGTAAAGTTTGTTATTACAAAGGCACAGCTACCATTGCTTCTGACACTCTTTTGTCTCTCTTATCACGTATCCTTTGAGGATTGGTTTGCAGAAAGTGTATTAGAAGGTAAATCAGAAATGATCTGTAGTAGATGCACACTGCGAGTACTGGGGAGAGGAGTGTTGAGGGAAAATGGGAAACCCAATTGAACTCTTTTGTTAAAATGCCAGGGACATTTATATGAGCACTCTTTAATGCCAACTATGAAAATAAACCCAGTGGGGACGAAGATAATCCAGAATGAGCTGGCTGTGTCTGTTTGCCACTGGAAACAAGTAAGATATGTGTTTCTGGCTAACTGCTGTGCTTCTGTCATCATTTTAATTACTCAAGCAATATTTTATGTTCTGTCCACTGGACAGTGTCTGTTTTGCGGCTTCTCATGGCCGCTCTGATGGCAAGCCTTTTCTCGCCATGTAGGAATTGATGACTGTCCAAGCACAAGTAAGTCTGTCCCTTTGATCATGGTGGCTTAGGAACAGAGACAACAATGATGCTCTGGGAAAATCACTATTCTTTAGAAAAGAAATAAAGTGTGATCTTTGATTATGAGGTCATAAACAAAGTGGTAGAAATGCAATGTGGTTCTGATAATTAATGTTTTGTAACTGCCCTCTCTCACGTGGTACCCAGTCTCATCTGTAAGCCTGTCCTTGAACTCAGCACGCGCGTTCTCTCTCTCTCTCTCTCTCTCTCACCCTTCTTATAAATATTTGGTATTTCTCATGCCAACAAATGAGGTGGCACTGTCATCTTTAGTCCCATGTTGCAATGCTTTTAATCTGCTTCTTCTTACAGATGGCCAATTCAAGGGGAAGGATCAAGTATACATTCTCAACCTTGTCCCTGCTTAAGTTTGCTGGTTCCCCATTTGTCTACCTAGGGGTCATAAACAAGCACAAACAATCTCTAATGGCTTTCTTTCCTTCCTTGGGCAATTCTACTCAGCAGAGGCTCCCAGGAGTAGCTGCTTATTTGCCCTTTGTTTGCAAAAAGGTCCTCCGCTACCACTGATGCAGGTGCTCTCCGCCTGACCTTTCACAGGGACCCTTAGGAATTCTTCAGAGAAGGGTAGAATTAATTAGCACATCACAAATATATGTGCTTGTCGCATAAAAGAGAACAGGAGTGGAAAGAACTCTTGAGAAGTAGCCTTTTCCTTGCACTCCAGCTTGGTTGCAATGCACGGATTCCTGAGCAGTCATCGTCCCGGGTGTGCATGTAAATACCAGCAGGCAGACAACTGCCAAGGTGCTGATGGTCCCTCTCAGAGGCAGATCTTTTCTGGGCATTTATAGATCTGTTCCTTTTAAAGGAAAAAAAAAGGCTTCATGACTAGCATTAGAAAGGAAATCTAAATCTGTGGTATGTCATTTAAAAGCCTGAGTACAGAAGGAAAGCCAGGAGTTTGCTTTTCTGTCACTAATTCATCATTCCTGTTGTTCAGAGACAATAACCAAGGATGTCCCATTCCCTAGGGATGTGGTGGCATCCCAAAGAACTAGAGAAATCATACCTTTGCATCTGAGGAATGTTTCATCCAATAATCTCCAAGTATGACTTATGAAAATGGGGCTATGCCCACCTGGCATTCTGACTGATAGGCCCCCTGACACCTTGATGGTGTTCTCCAATGTGTGCTTCTGAGGTATAGATTGCCAAGTGGATAAAGCCATTGATTAGAACTGCACCCCTAAGGCAGCTGTTGGTGGAGTCAGCAAGTCATAAGAATAAGATGCATTCGTTATAATCCCTGAGTGGTCTTTCACATTCTGCAGGATTTAAAAGTTTCATTATTTTTCACTGTTATCAAGGGTTCAATTCTTTTTTAAGATCACACTGGTTAGGTGTTCTTTGTTACATACAAAAGACACAAAACAAAATAAAGCCAACTATCCTACTGAATTATTTAAAAGCTTATGTAGAAAACCCAGAATGCTTGAACTTTATCACAGTGGGACAATAGCGTTTGTTTAACTTATTTCACAATTTAATTCTATAATTTCTGTTATTATTAAGATAAAAATTTCCTAGTCATTTTGTTTCTCAGGATCACAATTTCTTTGATACAAAAGGAAATGAAACTAAATAATGATTGATTTGCTTACCAGCTCTAAAATATTTGATTTGTGTGATATTAAGCTCAATCCGAGGAAAAAGAATTACCAAATTTCAGAAGCTATTCCATAGTGTACTCTATCAAATGTGTCTTTGTAACGCAAGAATCAAAGCTTTGTGCTTGATCTCTGGGAGTGGTTTGAATGAGCAATTAAATTGCCTATATTTGACGTTAGAGTGCCGGGTTTGGTTCTCAGCTCCAGCGAGGGATTCTAGTTTCCTGCTAATGTGGGCGTTATGATGCAGTAGTGATGGTTCTAGTAGTTTGGTCCCTGATATCTACATGGGAGACTTTCTCTCTTCAACAACAAAAGGGCAATGTAGGGGACTCAAATTGCACAGACTATGTCCTATTCTTTCAATTTAAACAGACACATGTAAGAAAACAATAGGAGGAAAAAATTTACTTGAAAGGTCTACATGTGACAGAGTCTACATTTTTTAACCATATAAAATATTGTAATATTTTTAAAAGAAGTAATAATAATCAGATATTCATTTAAAGTGCCTGGGGCAGGACTGACATTCAATGAATGTAAACAATAATACCAACCAATATTTTCTTTGTTTGGTAAACTGAAAGGGTACTGGATGAGTGACACATCAAAACCAATATTCTGTTGGGGAACCGTTGATCAGTCTGGTAGAAACATGGTGGGTTGCCGTATGAAGATGCCCTTCCTTATCCACACCTCCATTGCTTTCAAGTCTGTTCCAATTTAACAGTTTTTACAGCAGTTGCTTTGGACAAAGTACAGTTTTTAAACAAACTGATTTTAAAATAGTCTGAAGATGTTACATTTTTAGCACTTTTCTAAAATTCTGATCTCACTGAAGCAATCTAAATGATGCATATATTGAGCACATTGATAGGCTCAATTCTCCAGAAATGTATCTGCTGCAACTACCTAAACCTCCCTCTTTTTTTCACCAAGTTTCATTAATTTTATGTTGCTGAAATTGTAAGCTGTCAATGAGTACTCTCATTTTGTTCCCTGGATTTGTAATCATTTTCCCCAAAAACTGCTTGTGTGGCCTGGTACAGTTAGCCTAGCAGTTTAAGTCCTCGCCTTGTATGCACCAGGATCCTATATGGGTACCTGTTCCACCCCGGTGGCCCCGCTTCCCAACCAGTTCCCTACTTGTACCTGGGAAAGCAGTTGAGAATGGCCCAAAGGTCTTGGGATCCTGCACCTGCATGGGAGACCTGGAAGAGTCTCCAGACTCCTGGTTTCAAATGGGCTTAGCTTCGTTCGTGGTGGTCGCTTGGGGAGTGAATCAGTGCATGAAAGATTTTTCTCTCTGTCTCTCCTATTCTCTGTATATCTGACTTTCCAATAAAAATAAGTAAATCTTTAAAAAAAAAGTAGATAAAATCTTAAAAAAAAAAAACCTGCTTGTAAAGGATCACCACTAGAGTCACAAGAAGCAGTACACGGGCCAGGGCCAGTCACTGGTGGGATTCTATCGTCTTACATCAATAGAGGGGATTTGCTCTGAAGGGTATACACACAAACTTCTGTATGGATTCTGGTTTTAGTAACAGGGAGCCACACATACAAGCCAAGCCTTCATCTCAGTGTCCTAAGCATCTACTTTCTGATCAGACATGCCTACGAGTCCTCTTCCACTATGCTAACTCATGTCACAGTATTCTGAGTTCAATTACTAATTTTAAATTGTGAGCAAAGCATTTTAAAAGGAAAATCTCAGTTTAACTAAGGTCTTGAAACTTATTGTATTTTTCAAGGAGAGATGAACGTCTTCACATTCAGACACTACTGCTTATAATTTGAAATGACTGTCGTGGAATCAGATGCTTGAGAGCTAAAACAATTTTGTAAAGTTCAGCACAGGATCAAATAAGGAGACAGCATGTTTTAAGTTGGACAAGTTAAGGACAAAGGATAGAATTAAAAAATGGAAATGAGTGAGTGTCCAGTAAGCCAATCAACCAACCAGCAACAACACATCTGTAGAATTCAGAGCCTCAAAAACTACATATTTAAACTTCTCAGCGTTACTAACTACACTCAAGTCAGAAGACAGATCCTTCTTTTCTGATTCTGTCATTATTTCCATTTTGGGGGGAGCAGTGAGGTCTTAAACAAGAAAACCAATTAATAAGGGAAAGCCTAGCATAGGATTAAAAGTGGCAAGTTAGTAACAGATGTAAAGTACGATCTGGTTCATTATCTGTCCTCTATATTCTTTTCATCTAGGAAATCGTTCTGTTCTATATACACTGTGCAAATTGTGCTGCAACTAGAAAACTGCATCAAGTTGACCTTTCTGACTCAGTCCTTTGTTTTCATGAAGATTTGACCTAACACTGATCTACATGTAGTGTTGGTTACACAACGTATAGTGTGTTGTAGCAGTGTTTTTGGTAAGTTCCAACTGAAAAAGCCAATAGCTGTTTTGAGATTCAAGGTAGGGTGTGGTCAGTTTTTGTGCAAGAGTCATATTTTTCTTTCATTTTGATATTTATTTATTTGAAAGGCAAAATTATAGAATCACACACACACACACACACACACACACACACACACACATCATTTAAGTCCTGGTTCACTCCCTGAAGCCATCATGTTTGAATTCCAACTTCACCACTTAGTTACTAAACTTCAGATATGATAGAAATATCTTGGAATCTCAACATCCTTGTCTGTAAAGGGTTGGTATGTGAGAAGAAACCTGGAAATGAATTCAGGGTTTATTGGGTGCTCATAACTTATTTGCTCTTATTAATAGTCTCAGTGCACAGATGAGGAAGACTTGGAGTGGCTGCAGGATGTGTTTTAGATCACATATTTGGTAAATCATAAAACTGACCTTTGAACCTGTGTCTCTGACTCCAAAATGTATTTTCTCAACCACTGTATTGGGTCGCGCTCTAATCCAAACTACTGCTTTACACATGGACACATTGTCACCCCATTGAACCCTCATTTTAAGAGGGAACAAGAAAAAGAGCAACTTTTCTACTGAGGGCTACTCTTGCATTGTTTTTTTTTTTTTTTTCAAATAGTCATCTTGCAGTGCCTTGAGAGCTGAAATTTCTGATATCTTGCAAGTTAAAATTAATGATCTTGTTTGGCTTAAGAAAGGTCCAGTTCCTGTCTTTTAAAATGCCCCTGGGGAGTTCGTGCAGGGCTGCTGGCTAAGGAGTCTGACTCCACTTCTTGGGATTCTTTCAGCTCCTATTTTGCTCTTGAACACCCTTGTTCCAATGTGCACTCACTATATGGTGCATTCCTACCATTCTGGCTGCAATTTCACACCTGTCAATTCAGTGTGACAAAACAGGAGAGTAAGTCAGGCCCTCAGCAACAGCACGAGCCTTCAGGTTCTCCAACAGTTGTTTTTCTTAAAATGTCAGATTTACAATTCTGTTCAGTTTCTAGTTACATCTCTCTCCCATCCCTCCCCCAACATCTACAGAACATCCACGGCAAACAAAACAAAAAACAACCTTGACAAATTGTGATTTCCCTTTACTAGATTTTTTTTCCCCTTCCTTAACTGTGGGATGAGATGAGAGATAATCTCCGTGATTCATCCTGGGAGGAGGGAAATTTCCTTTGGTGTTTCAGATTTAGACGGGTCTGTGTTTGCTTTTGTTTGGAGATCATTATTTAATTTAGAAGTGCCTGGAGAGCTGAGATTTCTAATATCTTTTCAGCTAATAAAGTAAGGATCTCATATGGCTTAAGAAAGGCCTGGTTATTGTATCTCTTTTCAGTTCATCTGCTGCATCAAAAGCTGTTGCATTTGCATGAAAAGCTGAGAAGTTTGCCAGCTGCAAAGGCCTGCAAGGTACAGGACGACATCACTGCCTAAACCTTTACCACATTCAAGTGCAGCGTGATGAGGACAAAAAAGCATGGAGATGAGTCTTTCCTTTTATGGGGTGGGTTGGAAGGCTTCAGTTCTAACTTGGCAGAGCAGATGCATTCAGAAAAAGAAGGCTCCCTCGGTTTCAATTCTGATTTCTAAATCTCTCTTGGGGAATGAAGGCTCTCCCTGTGTGCCCCTTACAATCAAGCTGTTGGTTATAGCCTCTCCCCTCCATGGCTTTCAAATCCTCTCTTATTCACATGGCCACAAGGAGACAGTCCTGGGGCAGGGAAGGAAAGCACTTCCTGGGCTTGGTGCTGGCTGGGTTCCACTGGGCAGAAGGGGTTCCAGCATTAGCAGGGGCTACTCTCAGATTCACAAATGCCCACCACTTGGCGGAATCACAGTCCCACGCAATCTCCCTGTCCCCAAATAGCCTCTTGCCACATTAATTGCATCATTGATACATTAAAAAGTTAAGTGATCTTTTCATCCTAAGGGTACAAATTGACAGAGAGAGCACTCAAGAATAGCCTTTGTGAGGACAAGTGATAACACCCCCTCTACTTTTCTTGGAAGTTGTGGTTTCTCTGAGCAAGGAGAGGCTTATCTAGTGTGCTCAGAAGGAGGTATGCTTTGTATTTTCAGTGCATCATTTGCTAGAGAAGAATTCAACAAGATTGCTTTATCAAAACATTTTAAAAATCTTAAAAGAATGAAGCAAATCTATCCCTAACAGAATCAATCCTCCATTTGGTTAGTCTTCAAAGCATTGATAAGGGCTAATTTAACCCACTATACGTTTTGGTTAAAGAAACAACAACAACAAAAGTCCCAACAAAACTCACGTGATTACCTCATTCCCACAAAGAGTTAATAAACAGCCACTGAATTAATTTTCCCTGCCCAGCTAACAGCTGCAGCTCAGAGCTCCAAGTTCCTAATGCAAAGGAACAAGTATATTTGACTAGGGCGGGTTTTTGCATCTGCGTATCTTCCCAAACCATTTGAGTGCGTCCAGGTGCTCACTGTCTACGGCCTTTGCTGACATCTGCCTGGGTGTAGGCTGCAGTGACCCGGGAAATTCCAACCCCTGTGTATGCATTTCATATTGCTTTCTGCAGGCAGACAAGGGACAATGCCTGGCGTGTGTGATCCCCGGCAGGCAGGACAGATGTATGAAGGGTTGTGAGAGTGGGGAGCGCTGGACTCATGCATGTTCCAGAGCCGCAGCCCACGTGTAGGAAGGCCTAGAAGCACTGACCTGGAAGATGAGCACCTTGAAGTGGTTGCGTCTGAGGAGCTGGGCGTGGTTGTTCTCCAGCCGCTTCACCTGTGCGCACTGCCTATCCATGCGCTCCTTGACAGCGCGCGTGTGGGCGCTGACCTTGCGGGATTTCTCCAGCAGCTTGCTCACGGTGTTGCTGGTGGAGGCCTGGTACTTGGAGAGCTTGTTGAGGTCGTTCTGGATGCCCTTCACAGAGCCCTCCAGGCTGATCTGGCGCTGCTCCATCTTGTGCTGATTGTCTTGCACGGCGTCCAGCATGTTCACCAGCTTGTCCAGAAGCGTGAGCACCGTGACCGCATTCACCTGCGAGCTGTCCCGGATGGCCTCCTCCGTGCTCCCTAAGTTCAGGCTGGGGCTCGGCGTGGAGGAGGGTATGGGGCTGGGGCTTGCTGCCTTCTCCTGTCGCATTTCAGAGCCTGGGTGCTGGAACTTTTCGGCTTGAGCAGCGTCCTCTCCCATGACTGGACAAGGGGAAACTTCTTTCCCGCTGGGAGAGCGTCTTGCTCAGGCAACCGTGCGGGCAGCAGTGAGGGCGCAGAAGTAGGCTGGCTGGTGTGAGCTCAAAACACCGCTCTCCAGGGCTGGCAGAGGTTCAGACAGGCAACAACTGGCTAAGCTGATCAGGGAAACTACATTCCAGCTGCTCTTAAAAGCCCTACTCCACCCAGTGGGGGGTGAAGGTTAGCAGTGAGATCTACTCAGGGCTCAGGCATGTCCACACTTCCTAACTGACACAGGGCTCTTCGCTGCAGCTTTAGCTTTATCTTGCTTACACTCCTTCCCTTTTTAAAACAAGTTCAATACCATATTTTAATCATGACTTCATCTAGAGGCGGAGAAAAACATGCTAACTTGGAGCGGCTCCCCAGCTTCCAATTGGCTAAAGCCAGTAAACTTTTCTCTGCTGCTATGCTACAGACGGAACAGAGTGCCTGTTTTTTTTTCCTGGATACAAATTATTGTAACGGAAAGTATTGTTTGCATTTGCCCTAGAACTGACTGATGCCTTGCAGAGCACCGGGACTCCTAAGGGAGGGGTAGGGGCTAAAGAGTACTTGCAGCCCGGTTTGTATTGTTCCTTTCTCATTGGCAGGGGAATGGAAACATTCCTGCTAATGACAAGGTAAACAGCCCAGTTCTTATTATTCCCCCAATTGAAGATGTAAAACCAGTTTTAAAAGGCTGAGCTTCAGGGTTGTTGCTGTTGCAGACTCTTACCTGGCCATACAGACACATTTTTACATCACTGATTTTAAAACAAATGTTAGAGATTTTTAAAAAAGATTTATTCATTTGCACTGGCAAGGCAGATTTACAGAGAGACAGAAAGATCTGTCTGCTGGCTCACTCTCCAAGTGGCTGCAGCAGCAGCTAAAACTGAGAGAATCTGAAGCCAGGTGCGTCTTCTGGGTCTCCCTTGTGGGTGCAGGGTCTCAAGGCTTTGGGCCATCCGCTGCCGCGTTCCCAGGCCACAGGTAGGGAGCTGGATGGGAAGTAGAGCAGCTGGGACACAAACTGGCACCCATATAGGATGCCTGCGCTTGGAGGTTGAAGATTAGCCAGTTGAGCCAACACGTTGGCCCCAAGAATTTTTTTTTTTTTTTGATAAGTGAGATTGAAAGAAAAACAACAAAATATTGTGATGTTTCTACAAAACCTACTATCCGGAACTGTTTATAACTGATTTCAAATTTGTGCTGAGGCATTTTCTGCGTGGCTCATCTCTACAAGGCCACTGATTGCTGCATGGTCACAAGTGTGACTGTGGGGCAGGCCAAGTCGGTGTTTCTGAAGCGGCTCTAATGTCTGACATTTCCACATTCCTGCTCGGTGATCTGGCACACCTGCTCTCAAACCAGGCCTTCCTCCGCTGAGCCCCTGGGACGCGAAGCTTATTTCCTAAAAGAACTTTACATGCTTGACTTGTTTTAAGTGCATCCAGCCTTTGAAAGTGCTTTTAGGAGTAAGTTTGTTATAGGACTTCTATGAATAGTTTTAAGAAGAATGCCAGCTCCTATTGGGCCCTCAGTGTCACCCAGTCAGCAGGACCTGGGTTGTCATAGTGATGGAATCCCTAGCCTCATTGCCTATAGAGTTCTAAGGATTCCAGCAAACTTAAGTCGAGACCCCTATTTAATGGATACACCTGCTAGTTAGGAATGAGTGGAAAACATTTACACAAATCTCCAATTCTTGCACGTAATTGGTGCCAGCCAAACCCACACCAACTGAATGATTTAAAAATAGGAACCAAAGAAAAATAAAATGAAAGTTATTCAAATTATTTGCCTTGTATTCAACAATATTTAGTTGGTCAACAATGTGTTAAATGTTAGGGCAAGGGATGAATCAAGTATTGATATTTTTAAAGAAATTTTTATTGGAAAGTCAGATATACATAGAGGAAGAGAGAGAGGAAAATCTTCCATTCATGATTCACTATCCAAGCACCAAAATGGCTGGAGCTGTGCCAATCTGAAGCCAGAAGCTAGGAACCTCTTTCAGGTCTTCCACATGGGTGCAGGGTCCCAAGGCTTTGGGCCGTCCTCAACTGCTTTCCCAGGCCACAAGCAGTGAGCTGGATGGGAAGTAGGACAGCCAGGATTAGAACTGGCTCCCACATGGGATCCTAGGGCAAGCAAGGTGAGGACTTTAACCACTAGGCTATTGTGCTGGGCCTTCAAGTGTTGATTTTCAGAAGCATAATTTTCTAACAAAATTATGTGGTATCATGATGATACAATATCCTTTTACATTTGACTTCTATGGACAAATTACAAAAAGTGTCATTATTTCAGAAACATTTGAAAGTTTCATCAGTGTTCCAAGAGCCTCTCTTAAATTTTGACATTCAGATTATTTCCTTTTGAAGCACTTCTTGTGGTGGCATCCAAGTGGATTGTTTCTTCCTCACATGCTCACTGTTCCAGTTGCAGATTTTAATTTGTCAGAAAAGCCCACAATTCAAGGGCTTCTCTAACGTTACCTTCATCAGCCTCACGGTTTTCTACACATTTTGCAAGACTCACGATTTCACATTGTAATCACTGATTATATCACAGATTATGCATTGATTTGCATTGATTTTACATTGCATTTTTGGATATTTATAATGAACTAGTCTAGTAAAGATATTGAAGTGATGGGGTATGAAGTGAGGCAAGGAGAGGGACTTCTTGTTAAACAAGAAGAAAGATTGGCATATGGGCTTGCTTATTATTAAAATTAAGTTTTATTAACACAACATAATAGTTATATCTTGTTGGGTAACACACTGGCCTAAAACCCAGTCACACAAAGTAATGCTCATTTATTTTGTTTACTTATGATTTTGTGGTTGGCTGGGCACAGCTCACTTGGAATAGGTCAACCCTGCTGTTTACACACATGGTGTAGCTTGGGATGATGGTTCTAAGCTGGTCTCCCTCATGTGCCTGAGTCCTCTGCTGTGAATACTACAATACCAGGGGGGCTCTCTCCTCAGGTTTGCAACCTGTAGGACTTTTCCACTGGTCTCTCTAAAACGGAAACCAAGCTTCTTTGCCATGGTGCTTCGGGGCCTCAATGGCCTACACACAAAAGTGCAGAATCATTTAGGTGCAGGCTCTTGGATTCTCTCCTTGTCATGTCTACCTCCTTTTACAGTGCAAGCAGGTGTCAGACACAGCTTAGATTCCTGGGGATGGGGAGTAGATGCCACCTCTTTATGAGAGAAGCAACAACATTATATGACAAACAGCTCAGCTCATGGAGAGGTCATTGTAGGCATGTTTGGAAATATCTGTCACAATATGAATTCATTCTTCTTCTAAAAGGCCATTACAGATACTCTTGGAGGCTCTTTTTTTTTTTTTAATCAGTATTTCCATTCTATTCCTTTCTTTCTTGTCATAGAGATCCTTTTTTAAAAATTGGAGTATCATTTGACAAATTTATAATTGGTCAATTAATTCATGATGTTTTTTCATGTTGTGGTACAATTTCCTATGTTGGAAACTTCAATGGGGGAACTATACAATGGGACCCCTTCTGTCCTGTATTAGATAGAATGTATCTAAGTAATGGATTGTGACATGCACTCTCAGAGCAACAGGAGTTTATAAAGAGTAAGTAAAAATAGGCAGAGAAAACCCTATTGGTAAGTGAAAATTTGAGGTAATTTGAGCAATGATTGTCAGTGTTTAAATTTCTCTCAGCCTATTGCTGGTTGAGAGAAAATAGGGCAATTCAACAATCAGCCTTTAAACTTAAAAATAAACAAATCTAGTTAGGAAATGTTATGAAGACCTTTGAGTTTAGATGATGCAATGGAGGACAGGGAGGTGCTTGGACACGTGAAAGTAGGGTGTTGAAAACAGATAGTGCAATAAAATAGAGGAGAGGGGTCATTCGCTTGTTACCATTTGCTGAATGAAAAGTAACTGCCAGGCACTGGGGACACAGTGGTGAGCAGCACGTATTTGCTGCCTGCCAAAGCTTCCACTCTTGTGGGAGTACTAGGCAGGTGGACAAACACCGGGTGCAGTACACGGGGTGGTGCACAGAGAACATGAGTGTCTGTTGGAGCCCCGCAACGCCCAGGCTTGGGTCCTGACAAGCGGTGATTAGCACGCTCGAGCCCCAGCTGGCCACCAGCTGCCTGTTTTTACCTCAGGAGACATAAATCATGTAAACACACAGGTCACTGCAAGAAAAGGCCTACCCTGCCACCTGCTAAGGCATTGGGCTGAAACTCCATGTGGCTTCACATTCAAAACCCATAATAAACCTGAAGTCTTGGCTAACCCTTTAGCATACATCTTAACCAGGTGTTCCCCTGGGTTGGCTTTTTCTTCGCAGGCTCATGCAGTAATCCTGGCACTTAGTCTTACCTTTAGAAAAGAACAGAAAAAAAAGGGAAGGAAAGTCCTTTTCCTCAGTGGTGATTTTGAGCAAAGAAGACTAAGCTGGCTATTCCATTTAGCCTTTTCTCTGGGTTCCCATTTTGGAGCTCTAAAGCCTTTCAGAGATTGCCATTGCTTCTTGAGCAGTAGTCAGTTCTAGCACTGTCCAAGTACATTAATCACATTCCAAAAAGAAAAATAATGTAATGACACATCCATGTTATATGTCACTAAGTTTGAGGGTGGTTTATGATGCAATGATAGATAACTGGGAACATGCAGTTTGCAATTAAAATACATTTTTTTCTGAATTATTGTCAACAGGATAGGCTTGTTCCCAGAATTTCTTTATTTAATACTCCTGTTTCCTAAGCTTACCTTTTAATGGACCTTAAGAAAAGGTTAACTCTGGGCTTAATACTAAGGGTAGTTGGCAAAGTTGTACTGTAAGAGAAAATGAATTGGCAGTAAGGAAAGTGGAGGTGAAAGGTCATCTGACTGGGGGTGAAAGCCGCATGCAATCTTGCAGTGGTAACGGCAGAAAGTGCAAGGTGCAGTCTGCAATAAGCCTGGGGGCGTCCTAACTTTCTCTTGCCTTTTGCAAGAGAAAGGAAGTGAGGAATAGAGGAATTGTGTTCCCTTTCACTAGAAATAGTAATGGCAAAAAGCACATTATTATAAGATGATAATCTCTTCAACCAAAGTCTTTGGATAACCCATGAATGTCATGTGAAATAAAGCAGTACATGAAGAAATCCTATAAAAACGAGTGATAAAGCAGAAATGACTTTTAGCATTGACATAAAACAAGAGAATCTACCCACTGTCCACATTTCTTGAAAAATGAGATTAAGAGATAAGTTCAGTTTGGTAAAAAGTTCTGTAATGCATGCATAATTTTTTCATTACACATTTTCCATGAACTCATAGGATACCCCACATTTATATAGATTTCAGTATTTTTGCACCAAAATTATCTTTATTTAGTTTCATTTTTCCGTGAATTTTTAGAAGTAGCCTCATAGTTGAGAGAATGAACTCTCGAGCCTGATTCCCAGGTTCAAATCCCAGCATGCTTTTCAGTCTTTGTTTTCCAGGTCATAGGTTCTTATGTTAAAATGAGGGTAATAATTGATTTTATTTATTTTTGTTGTTATGAGGATTAAATAAAGTGATTTTGTAAAATGTGGTTGGACCAGTGTCTGGAGCTTGGTGAGCAACATATGTGTGAAATACAGGAAAATTTTATTAGTATTTGTATATCTGGTTTAGCTTCCTGGTTTGATATTAAATAGCTGATGTTTTTAGTGTGTGCCCAATTCAAACCCAATACAACTTTTGCTTTTCCTTTCTTGTTTATTCCACAGAGTACCTTGTAGTAAAACTTGGGAAAATATACTGGCTTACTTCAGCCTTGCTTACGGGTTTTTAATCAACTGATTTAAGTAAGAAGCTGTGGGCTCAGCACAGAAGCAGACCCTTTGACAGTATAGACAAAGTGTAGATCAAGGCCTTTGTCCTAGAGAAGCTCAGTGTCTTTTGGGAAAAGTGAGGTTTACGCACAAGAAACAATTAGAAGACAATACAAGGCAATACCTAATGAGGTGCTGAAGTTGTGTTTTTCAGTCTCAGGAAACTCCTTCTAATCACAATGGCCCTTAGCTTTTGCTTGTCTCACTGCATAGCACTAAAAGCAAACAGGAACTAAGCAAACAGCTTTAAATTTAGAGAATAATTGAGGAATAGTGTTTTTCTCACAATTAAGTACTTTTAATGGACGATGTCTCAAGATATTGTACAGCCTTGAGAAACAATACTTGAAGGAAGTGGGTGGGACTTAACTTCTTTTTTTCTTCTGTCACCAAAGGATGCTTAGGGAAGTCTAGGTTTCTAGCAGAACTGGAGGACAGGCTGGTTGAGGTGGCATGTTCTTTCTTCCTCACCTAGAAGGAGCTTTTCTCCCCTCCACCTCCCACCTCTATCACACCCTGTGCTGTTTCTTGAATCTCAAATGTCTCCTGAAAGAGAGGCTAGAGATCCCATCAGCGCTTATTTCGTTAACAAGTCTTAGTTTGAAATGATTAATTTTGGAATCTATCTTATGAATTGGTTCCTTGAATTATTATTATAATGAATGGACATCAAGAAGTCATACAGTGCTGTTCCCAACCTAAAATGAAAAACAAAAAACAACAAAAATAACTATCCAGGACATCAACAAAAATTTCTTACACTGTCTTAAATGGAATTTACATCAGTTTGAAAGCTTTAGAGAAGGAAATTCCAAAACCATTTTGGTAACCAAGTCTGGTATTTGTCAGGAAGTTCTTCTTCATAGATAATTTAAATCCTTATTGTAGCAGCATAAAACCATTTCCTCTCATTCTGCTCTGTTTTTTGAGTTAATTAACAGCCACATAATGCAGTTCTATAAATTACCTGTTAATCATCTGAATATAATTTGTACATATTCATGCTAAAATTTAGGATCCAGCATTAAATCAAGGCGATATTTCTACAGAATTCACTACTATAAATGCATTTCATCAAAAATAGTTTGGTGATTAAACATGTCTCAGTCTCAAAATATTTTTGTAGGTAAATAATGGTGGCAAGAAGCATTAGCCTGGTGGTTTACACTTAGAAAGTACTTGATCTCCCTTAAATTATCTCTGAGTGTGAAAAATGTCTGATTCCAAATTCCTCTCCTCTCAGGCTCACATTTGTTGGCTTCAAGAAATTGTTGTAGTAGTGGCAGTTATGGATTTATTCTAACTGAGAAAAGAAATAAATATTGAGAGAGCCAGAAATCCAGGCAGTAAAGCACAGGTGCAAAGGTAGATCGGGCTGAGTTTCCTCCTGGGCACAACTGCCTTATTAAACCCTGTTTTGGGTGACTCTTTCTTTCTTTCTTTCTTTCTTTTTTTTTTTAAGATTTTATTATTATTGGAAAGCCAGATATACAGAGAGGAGAAGAGACAGAGAGGAAGATCTTCCATCCGATGTTTCACTCCCCAAGTGAGCTGCAACGGGCCGGTGTGCGCCGATCCGATGCCGGGAACCAGGAACCTCTTCCGGGCCTCCCATGCGGGTGCAGGGTCCCAAAGCTTTGGGCCGTCCTCGACTGCTCTCCCAGGCCACAAACAGGGAGCTGGATGGGAAGTGGAGCTGCCGGGATTAGAACTGGCGCCCATATGGGATCCCAGGGCTTTCAAGGCGAGGACTTTAGCCACTAGGCCACGCCGCCGGGCCTGACTGTTTCTAAAAATAGTTTTGAATTGTTGCATAGACACAGTTATATTTGACCTGATGGGTAAAAACAAGATGGAATCAATCATAATTAAAAAGGCACTTCATGCTTTTAGGTCTTTCTTCATTTATAAAACTGGTCTATCTTTTCCAGTGATATAATTTTTGGGGAGCGGGGTGCCGAAGCCACTCCTGGGATTGGGAGGGGCCGTCGCAAGATGGCGGCTGACCCAGGGCCAGGAGGCAGAATTGGTCTTGCCAGCAGGTAAACAGGAAGTCACAGGGATAGGCTGGTGCCCTCGCTGCGATTATGTCATTGCTACTGGCCTATCAGGTAGTGCCAAGTGGACCCACAGGGAGAAGTGATTGGTGAAGAATGGTATAAAGGCAGCCGGTTAAAGCTAAGGAGGGGGACGATGAGGAGAAAGACTGGGAGAAGAACGATGGACGGAACGGGAAGAATGGGGCAGCAGAGAGGGGAAGAGGGGTTAAGATCTTCGGGTAGAAAAACTAAGACGTATGGGGAGGAAAAGCAGCAGAGAGGGGTACAAAGCAATACAGAAGCAGTAAGACCTACGTACGGGGACAAGAACGGAGAAGAGCAGTGGAGAGAGGGAAGAAAAGGAGAGAGGGGATAAAGGAGAGAAGGGTTTAAACGCAGCCGCTTTTGGCAGTGAGGGGTCCGGTTGTGGTTCCGGCTTTTCTCAGACCCTCAAGAGTGTGCCTTATCGTTAGTGTCACTGCTGGGCGGCAATAATTTGATAATTCAATAAATTCCTTACCACATTATTGCAGAGCGATTAGTGTGGGGCAAAGAAACATTTCCTTTCCATCCTCTAGATGTTTGCTAGAATCTACTGACAATCAGTAGGTGAAATAAGAGAAGAGGTAGGCACACGTGGTATTAATGTGCAAAAGAGGGAAAATAGGGAAAATCGCAGCATGGGAGGTAGTACTGACTGGCATGATTACCCACTCCCCAGATACCCTCTTTGTTGGGCTTGGGGAGAAAGAACAATGAAGACAGGTAGTAGGGATACTAAATGGTTTATCGAGGAACATAATGGTATGGAGGCCATTGAATGGTCTAGGGCAAAGTCCATTGAGCCTACAGAGTAGACCGTGGATTACAAATGCTTCTCTATGGGACCAAAATAAAGAACAATTGTGTGTGACAGAAGTCTGTCCAGGTGTGTTGACAAACTTCCGTCCCTGTCTGTAAGAGGCGTTTCCTTAGGAGACGCCTGAAGGCAGCCCTGTTCTTTGTGCAGATGTGACCAGGTTGATAAGGGGGCTCCACCCTGTGTGGGGAGAAAGAGAAACAAGGGAAGGTTGGTGGGGCCTGGATTCTGAGGAAGGGATTAAATCTGTTAGTGCATCAAGGCACAAGACTTTGGGGGTATTGCTCTCTACACCCCAACATTAGTGTAGTCTCAGATTCTTAACTTGAGAAACAACACAGCACAACAACCAGCATTCTTGGTCACTGAATCTTACTACTGCCCGTAGCTAAGCTGGTATGTTGAAGTGTTTAGTGGACTGAGGCAAAGGACTTGAGTCAAAGGACTTCCACTGTAACATGAAAGGTTTGACTGTATGATTTAATTTAACTCAGACAAGACTTACTAATGACTGCCTAATTTTAAGAAACTTCAGTAGGGGGCTGACATTGTGGCATAACGGATTAAGCTGCTCACTGCAATAACTGTATCCCATAAAGAAGCTGATTTGAATTCTGGCAGCTCGACTTTCTATCTCAGACACTCTATGCTGATGTGCCTGAGAAAGAAGTACAGGATTGTCCAAATGCTTGAGTTCCTGTACTCACCCATATAGAAATATCCGGAAGAAGCTCCTGGATCCTGGCTTCCGTTTGGCCTAGTCCTCTGACCATTGCAGTTGCTTGGGGAGTCAACCAGCAGATGGAAGAGCTCTTTCTCTCCCTTTCTCTAACTCTGCATTTCAAAATTAATAAAAATAAGTTGTAAAAATAAAAGACTGTTCAGTAGGAGATGGAGTGCAGTTAAGGAAAATGCAAAGATGAATTAGAGATATGAAGAAGCTGTTACTAAAATACAAATCCAGTAGAAAAGAAGGGTAAAGTTAAACACTGCAACAGCGAAGAGTAACAATAACTGCAGCGCAAACCAGGACTCTAGGAGATCAAGGAAGCAAAGAGTGTCATGACAGATGATGTTCACCTTCAGCTGAAGGCAGCTTCAAGGCCAGATATATTTGGTCTGCATTTCAGACACTGTAACTAGTTACACAGTTCATTGCAGCAGCTACTTAGAACCATGATGTACTATGGTGATCAGGCATGTCCATCTCTCACTGCTAATTTCATTTCTCTGCAGGGAATAGGAGAAGCAAAAATGTGGGAAGATGGAGGTTTTCCAATTCAGGGATTGACCTTTAAAAGAATCAGGGCAGAGAGAGGGTAATGAAGCCAGAAGAAAAAACTAGTGTAAATATCTCTGACATAAGATTGAACTACTCTACTTTGAATGGGTGGAAGTCTGACGTAAATTAAAGAAAACTACTATCTGAATTATGGAAACTTTAAAAAAAGAAATGAAATTGGGATATTTTCAAGTATATTATGGTAAGTTGAACTATTTGAAACATAAAAATGCTAGAAAAGCATTTTTATATTTCAGTGGTACTGGGACCTTCCTTTAATGAATAGGAAAGTTCTGATTCATTAGGACTATTTTGTTGAGTGTGTATAATTTATAGGATAATGTGTTTAAGATAAAGTGGCTAATCAAAGTCTTTAAATTTTGTTCACCCTGATAATTTGTTTAGTGATCCATGTTTAGAATGAACAGAATGAACAATTCAGAGGAAACCTGAGTTCAATATGATTGTAGTTTACAAAAAATGTATAGATTAGGCTGAACAAATGCTGCAACAAGAGTGTTTTTTTTTTTTTTGTTAGAAATGGCTTGACTTTGTTATAGATCTAGAACTGCTATCCCTCAAGTGTTGTAGACAAAACAGCGTTTAAAGAGGAGTTCAACTGGCTGGCTGAGTAAGCCTTTCATTTGCCATGACGTGTGTGTGTGTGTGTGTGTGTGTGTGTGTACAGTTGATGCCTCTGAAGGGCTTCTCTGGTCACAGAACCATTGAGAGCTGTTGGGAGTAAACCAAAATGGTCAAGGGTTTAGCACAGCAACTGCTCAAGCACGGCTGTTGTTCAGGTAGAAAGATCTGATCCCAGGGGATGCTTGGGTCTGAAAGGCACCCGGAAGGGGAAGCAGTTTGGGTAGAGACACAGCCAGGAGCTGCACATCGGAAACATTGTGTGAAATTCTGGGGTCCATTTTTTGAGCTGATCCCACTGGTTTGAAAAGGTAGGAGCTGTCATAAACAGATCTTCAGCTGCTTCTCAGAGTCATGCATTCTGAAATGATCAGTTCTCTAGTTTGTAGATGCAGAAACCCCTTATCCACCCTTGTGAAGATTTGGGGATGGTGGGTTTACAACATTCAAACTTGTAATAAAGTCGGGTGTGAACTCCCATGTGTTTACACTAACTAATAAGCCTCTTTGCACAGCAAACCACAGTGAGGGTGTTCCCTTGTCTCCTCACTGTCTCTTCTGGTCATATCTCCTCAGATACAGAATCATATTTCATATGCTCAGTAAGTGCTGAAATATAGGAAACAAGTTCCATAGTCTCAGTTTCGTAGGCTCATAGATTTTCTCCCTCCCCTTCCCTAGTTCCTCTCCCCCCTTCTGCAAGTGCCTTCCCCACACTGATTCTCCCTATATTATTACAATAGTATAGCCCTTCAAAAGCAGTCATAAGTCCATCATTCTTCTCTTTCAGTGTATCCTGACATTGTAGGTAGAGACAATGATAGAAAGTCCAGCATCCTATTGTCAAGATGTATTTAACAGTTTCATTGGGAATTCATCTCTGATTCAGGAGTAGAGATGCATGCAGCAATGTATCTTCACTGCACAATATGATAGTTTCTGTTATACAGTTCCTCTAGATTGATATGTGTATATGCATGTTTACCTCTAAATCTATTGATCTGTTTTACATGAAGTTTGCCTTCTATCACAAAGATCATATGATATTTGTCCTTTTGGGATTGCCTTGTTTCACTGAGCATAATGGTCTCTGATTGGGACCATTTTCTCAGCTCACAATTTGAAAAACACTGCTCCGAGTTCCCGATTCCCAGGACGAAGCTGAGTAAACACTGACAGGTGTTTCCTTTTTGGGTTTTCTTTTGTAGATTCCCCGTAGACCTCCTGTTGCATGGTAGCTGCCCTGGATTGGATACAACTCCACTGACCAAGCGCTTTTCCTTTTGTTAGCTATAATCCTGTCTTTGTATACACCCTTTTTTACTTTGATTACATTGAGAATACCTGCATTTCATTTGGATTTAGAGGTTACAAGGAAGTACCTTGATCATATTAGCCCCATATTCATAAGCTACTTCCTCCCATCGGTTATTGCGAGGACTAGTGATTCACAACTGTTTTAATTGATTGCATTAGCCTCAACTTTGGAGCATGACAGTTGTTACTACTCAAAATAGAGAACCGCAAAGGGACAGGTGGAACACCTTGCTCCAGCCCTTGAACAGCAACCAAGCAATGCAGAATAATTAGAGTCCAGAGGAAAGGAAAAAAGGCAACTCAAACTAATTAAAGAAAATCATGATTAAGAATAAGTTAAAATGTCCAAATGTAATTAGTTTGGCTCTGTAAACTTGCCACTAGAGTAATGAAGAACAGGAAAATATTCCAGGATGTTTTGTAGCAAATGTTGCTTTATTTTGGATTGTAGAGCTGGTGTCAGAGCAGCAGTGTCATGGGGTGGTTTAGACTACGGGCTGAGGTGCAGCCTGCATAGGCCTAATTCTATGCATTGGTGTCCCACTTTTGGATGAGCCCCAGAGAGATAGAGAAACCATGGAGAATTTCTTAGTCTCTGACTCAGCTATAGAATGGGTAAAAATGAGAAACAGGGAGTACCTACCTCAAGCATGTGCTCTGAGGATTAAATTATTTGACATGTATATGTGAAATACTTAGTCCAATCTCTCAGGTAAATTTTAGTCATTGTTGCAATTATTATATACTAGTGGTTAAGTACCAGCATTTTGTCAGTCCCTGGATTTAAGTCCCAGATTTTTCAGTTACTAATTGTGTAATATTGAGAAAACTACTTAGTCTTTCCAAGCCTAAATTTCCTACTAAAATTGTGTTGATAATAATACCACTGGAGTGTGCCATGGATTGGAAAACATTAGTTTTTGCCCATTATATAGAGAGCCATAAATACCAGTGAGCTGGTTGAAACTACCACTGTTACCTCATTTTACATTTATTCATTTAAAATAGTCCTTCTAGTGTATATTTAATAATAGAGATCTTGACAGACATCAGAGATTTTTAGTGCAAACTAATTGCTCTTTATCTGCATGTCTTCCTAACAGGGAACAACATTGTACCCCCAAAGAATCAAACACAGGAAAGTTTAAATAAAGTTGAAGTATGTACTCCAATTCAATAACTGTCTTTTTGAATTTCCATTATGTGCTAAGCGCTGTGTTCTGTAAGGCATATTTCCGCCTGGCAAAGGTTGAAGAAAAGCCAAATTTAAAAGGCTGCTATAATTAGAACTTTTGCTAATGGCACTTAAATTGATTAATGTCCAATAGGACCCACTCTACTGAAGCATATTCTTTAGGCAGTTATACATTTATATTAAATTAAACATTGGTTGAATGAATGAGCTTATAGCACTGTCTCCATCTATCCTATCATGATGGGGGCAGTATAGCTGAGAGCTTTCTTCTTGCAGTTTCCTCTACTGGAATTTTCTTCCCATTCATCCTTACCCCACTGGTCCTCTCCCCCATCCTGCCACATTATTCAGCATAGTCTTGCCTGGTCAATTTGCCCAATGGAGATCTCCCAGTCACTCTTCCTCTCTCCTTGTACATTTTGTACATGTTTTTCCTACTATATAAACACCAGCTGAAATAATACTGTTTATTGTGAATCGTTTATCACCTGTGTTTTCCACTGGAGCCAAAGCATCCAAGACGAGTGGAAGGACCTTATCTAGCTCATCCATAGGCTATGCTATTTTTCTATGATATGTAACAAAGTACCACGAACTGAAAAGTTTAGAGTAACTTACAATTAATATTTCACTCTTTCTGTGAGTCTGGAGAACAATATAGATTGGCTGTGTTTTGTCAGGGTTTCTTTGTGCAAAAATTAAGGTGCTGGGGTGGCTGGTATCCATGACGATGTGACTGGGAAGCAGTGAAAGATGCCCAAGTATGTGGATACCTGCTACCTATATAGGAGTCCCAGATAGAATTCCAGGCCCCTAGATTCAGCCTGGTTCAGCTCTGGTAGTCCAGGACATTTGGAGAGTGAGCCAGCAGATAGAAGATCTCTGTTTCTCTGTCCGACTCTCCCTTTCTCTCTGTAACTGCCTTTCAAATAAATAAATCCTTTTTTCTTTTTATTTCATTTTATAACACAGTTTCATAGGCTCTGGGATTCCCCCAACCCCTCCCCATGCCCTCCCCCCATGTTGCATTTCCCCCACGTTGTTGCAGTAGTACAGTTCAAATCCAGTCCTGATTCCTTCATTGTGAGCATGTACCATGCATAGAGTCCAGCATCTTATTGTCCAGATAAATTCAGCAGGTTCTTGGGGAGACCATCCCTGGTCTGAAAGTATAACTGGCAGAATATCATCCCCTCCAATGTAAAGACACAACACAACACAACATCAACAACAATTTACAACATCATGAAGTTAATTGACATGGTATTGAGTGACCAATATGTTAGAACATGCAAGTTCTTAACCACATCCTGTGACTATTCATTGACATTTCAATTTTAATTTATACACAACCGCCTGCTGCACACCTTAAAATGGTTATAGGGTACTACTCAGTTGTCTCGTGTCTATTTTCATTTTTATATTTAGCAGCTTATAGTGTTGAAGAGTGCTTGTTATGAACTTGGCGAATTTTAGGATAGTCTAAACTGGCTTATAACTCTAACAAGGCATGTGTCAAGAGTTGAGGCACAGAACAGTTTTAGGAGGGGTGTGCAGAGAAATCTTAAAAAAAAAATCAGGATGCTTAGGACCAGCACGTTGCCTCAATTGGCTAAATGCTCCACTTCCAAGTGCCGGCATCGCATATGGGTGCCAGTTCATGTCCTGACTTCTCCACTTCTCTTCCAGCTTTCTGCTTGTGGCCTGTGAAAGCTGCAGAGAACTTCTCGATCCTGGCATCAGATCAGTTCAGCTCCTGTCATTTTGGCCATTTGGGGAGTGAGCCAGCAGATGGAAGATCTTTCTCTTTGACTCTCTCCTCCTTTCCATAGTCTGCCTTTCCAATAAAAATAAATAAATAAATCCTTAAAAAAAACAGACACTATCATCTTGCCAACTACATAAAGGTATTAAAAAAAAATCAGGGTGCTGGCCAGCTTGTAGTCTTATTTGAGACTTTAAAGGCTCTTGTCAGATTATTCAGGTTGTTGGCATATTTTAATTTCTTGTGGTTACAAGAAAAGGGTTCTTTTTTCATCTGGGCCACAGGTACATTCCTAGCTCCTAGGAGCTATTCATGGTTCTAGCTAACAAAACTGTCTCAGAATATGGCACTTGATTTCTTCAAAGCCAGTGATAGTCCGATCGCTAGGCTTTCTTTCAGAAGTTACTTGATAAGGCTAGGCCCACCCAGGGTCAGGGGGGTGCTCTTTTTAATGAACTCAAAGTAAACTGACTATAGACTTTAAAATACATCTGCAAAGTCTCTTCAACTTTGCTAAAAAAGGTCATAGCATTCATGGGTGACTCCACATCCAAGGAGAAGGCATTGTAGATCAGGGGCAGAAATTCTTAAGATCACCTGCTAATTTTACCTACCACATTATTGTAATTCTAAAGCCTAAAGGGTAGCTGACAGTAAGAAGGTATTTAATGTGACTAAATGAATAAGTAAGAACCTAGGAATCACTGAAAAGTAAAAAGAAGCTATTGATTGTGTGTTCAGATGCATTTGAGTACTTAAAAAAATATGTTAGTTTTGGCATAAAATTTTGAAATCCATCCACAATTTTTCATAAAAGAATTTTGGGATATTTAAGAAAACTATGAATTTCAAATTTGGTTTTGTATCTAAGTAAACTGATGTAGTTATTCTATTTTTTCATAAACTTTTGAAGTATGTCATGTGTTATGTAGCCTGCATTGAATAGAAAGCAATCTTGTAATTGGATTGTCCACCTCACGCACTGTCCTCACTGGGGCATATGTGGCAATCAGAGAGAGTAAAGTGGAAAGGAACAGTGTCTGTAGGTTAAGTCTCAGTAGTATAGCTTTGGTTAATTGTTCTGCTGTGCAATCCTATGCAGATGCATTAAAACCACCAATGTACTTGCAAGCCCAGCTTAAAATTAGCAAGTCTAGAATAATGGAGATTTGAACTTGGACTTTTGCTACTACAGTTTCCCCAAATCCAGAGAAGAAGGCATTTTAATTTGCAGGAGAAATGACTGAAAGTTAGCTTCTTCTAAAAGATGCTATCCTTGCTGTGCCTAAAATTCTGTGTGTGGAATAATAGACAGTTCTATTTTTCAATCTAAGAGGTGGGAAGGGAAGAGGCCGGCAAAGGCTAGTATATGACTCTGCTCCAGTTGCCTTTACAAAATGTCTAGATGGAGGGCTTAAACATCAGGCATTAAGTTTCTGATAGTTTTTTTTCTACATTTTATTATTATTATTATCATTTTATTATACAATTCCATAGGCTCCTGGCATTTCCCTTATCCCCTCCCCAATTCCCTCCTCCCACCTAGTTCCTCTATATCATTACTAAAATAAAGTCCTTCATACACAGTCATATGTCCATCATTGCGGGCACGGACAATGGCAGAGAGTCCAGCATCCTATTGTCAAGATATAGTGAACAGTTTCATTGTAAGTCCATCTTTGTCTGGAAGTAGAGATGCATACTACATTGTATCCTCAGATCTGGATGTTAGTCTCCATTTCACAGCTACTGTACATCCCCTCAGATGAAAAGTCATAATACAAAATCAACAATAGAAAGAAAAACAGAAATTTACAATGCCATGAAGTTAAATGACATGTTGCTAGATATGACAGTCTCCATTACACAGCTATTATACATTCCCTTAAATGAAGAGCCACAAAACATAATCAACATCCAGGAGAAAAGAGAAATTAACAACACCAAGAAGTTAAATAACATGCTACTAAATGACTAACGTGTAGCTGAAGAAATGAAAATCAAGAACCTTCTTGCAGAAAATGATGCTACTGTATGAGCTACGAGTCATTGAATGATTTAATCAGAAGAAAGTGTTTTGAAGAGATGAAACTAACAGAAAACAACAAAACCCATGCGCTATAGTTTCCACTGATTTTTGTTGGTGAAGTGTGTCTCTTCTAGACAATAAACAGATGGGTTTTGTTTTTTAATCCAGTCTACTAATCTATGACATTTGATTGAGCTTAAGCCATTTACATTCAGGGTTAATATGAATAGGTGGTTATTTGGTCTTTTCATTTTAGCAATGGGTTATTCATTGATTTAGCCTTCTGTTGCTACTTTACTGGGATGTTCTTCGCATTTACCTTTGGTTTTGATGGGCGCTATTCCTTTTCTCTGTCAAGAGAACATCTTAAGTATCATTTGTAGGGCAGGTTTGGAAGAGGCATGTTCTTTAAAGTTTTGTTTACTGTGGAAGAATTTTATTTCATTTTCAAAGACAAAAGAAAGCTTTGCTGGATATATTATCCTGGGCTGACAATTGTTTGTTTTCAGAATATGGAATATGTCATTCCATTCTTTACTGGCCTGTAGAGTTTCCTGTGAGAGATCTCCTGTGAGTTTAATTGGCATTCCTTTATATGTCAGTTGATTTTTTTCGTTGCACATTTAAGGATCTTTTCCTTATATTCAATTGAAGAGAACTTGATGATCTTGTGTCTTGGTGAAGATTGCTTTTGATCAAGGCTGTTGGGAGTTCTGTGCTCCTCCTGGATGTTGTTTCCCAATTCTTTCTCCAGATTAGGGAAATTTTCCTTTATTATTTCATTGATACATTTGCAAACTCAGCTTCTCTTTCTGCATCTTCTGGTAGTCCTATAACTCTTATATTTGGCCTCTTAATAGTGTCTTTCAAGTCTTGAATACTTTTCTTGGCCTGATCCAGCTCTGCTTCCAGCTTTTTGTTTGCTTCCCCCTGATGACAGGAAATACCTTCCAATTCTGAGATTCTTTATTCTGCTTGCTTGATTCTATTTTGGAGACTCTCTATTGTACTTTTAATTTGCTCTACTGTGTTCTTAATTTCTGATATATCAGCCTTGATTTGCTTTATTGCTTCCTTAAATTCTTTGAACTCTTGTATGTGCTTCTCATTTTTGATCAGAAGCTTTACAATGAGTTTTATGAATTCTGTGTCCCCCATTTTCTCGATGTCTTCTTCAGTTAACTCAGAGGTTGGCATAGGGTTTTGCTCCTTTGCAGGGGAGTTTTCGGTAATATTCATTGTGCCTTTGTCTCTTCTTTTGCTCTTGGTCATTGTACTTCTGGTCAGCAGAGTCTTCTTCTTGGGGCAGGTTTCTAAGCTGTATCACCCACAGGTCTACAAAGAGATTTTACTTCTTGCAGTTGGTGCACAACTTTTTGCTTGCAGCCACTTGTGCCACAACCTCCAGCGAGTTCCAGGTCTGGGTTCTTATGTGTGATTTCCACCGTGGTCTCCACAGCCCCAACTCTTGGCTCACCACTCTCCATCTCCTGTGATACCGTGCTGAGGCTGCACTGTTGTCTCTGCAACCTTTCTCCCACTTTCAGTTGGAGCAGGTCCCAGGATTAGGGAGATACCAGGTGTCCTATATAGTTAGGTTGGTGGCGCTAATCTTGTTGGAACCTGTTGGACATTAGGTCTGAGTGCCACACATACCTATTTTGACCAGTATGATGCCACAGTCAGTATTATTTTCCTGCAGGACCAGTGCAATCTGCCGACGTCAGCGAGTTCTCGCGAGCTCAGCACATGCACAGTTCACTGTTGTTCCCTCTAGTCCTAAAGCTGTTGCCACAGTGTACAAAATGGCGCCCAATTCAGTAGTGATGTACCACTACTAGAGTTCTTGATCTACTGGCCGTCAGGTCTTAGGGCTACCCAGACCTGTCTTGGGTGGAACCTGTAGAATGCCACGTTGCTGCAGTTCACTGAGTCAGAAATGAGTTCACTCCCAGCTCAGCGCATGCTCAGTCCTTTCCCTTGCCTTTTCCTCCTTACGCAAAATGGTGCCCAATTCAAGTCTAGGGGCCTGACTGGGCTGTGAAATCCATCCTGTTCTCGCACTCTCTGTCTGTGATTTGCTGCTCTCTTCTCTCCTGGTCAAATCAAATGGACCAGCAGGATGGACAATTCTTTGTCTGGGTTCACCTCCCAAGCTCCCAGTGAAAGTCCCTTCCCACCTGGTTGCTGGTGGAGTTTCGGCTGCTGGTGGAGTTCAGATCACTGTTCGCTGAATGCTGCTGTTGTATCCATCACTGCAACACCACATCGTTATGTCCACTACTTTTCTGTATCTGTCAGTCTCCAGGTACCCCTCTGCTGTTGTTCTGTCCTTTCCTATTTCCTGGAATATGTCCTCTCTGCTTCATCCTGATTAAATGTTTTTCCATCCGTTTAAATGTGTCCTTACCCTATTCCGCCATTTTGATTCCAAGTTTCTTACAGTTTTGAAGGCTGGAAGTCCATGGTCAAAGTGTTGACAAATTGGTTTCTCATAAGGGCTCTCTTCCCTGACCTTCACACAGCTGCCTTATCACTCTGTCCGACAGGGCCTCTCCTCACTGTGTGCACAAGGGGAAAGCTCTGCTCTCACTTCCTTTTCTTAGAAAGACATCAGTTCTATTAGAGTGGAAATTCACTTTCAGGTTTAATAATTATTATTATTACATATTTATTTTATTTGTTTGAAGGAGTTACAGAAAAAAAGAGTAATAGGTCTCTTACCCAGTAGTTCCCTTCTGCAAATGGCTATAATAGCTGACATGGACTAGGCTGAATCCAGGAGCCAGGAGCTTCCTCCAGGTCTTCCAGGTAGATTCAGGGTTCAAGCTCTTACGGAATCTTCTACTTCTTTCTTTGGTGCATTAGCAGGAAATGGACCGGAAGGGGAGCAACCCGGACTTGTACTGGTACCCATATGGTATGTTGGTGTGGCAGGTGGTGGCTTGAACCACAATGTTACAATACCAAACCCCAAATCTAACTTTTTTCCCCCAAATCTAACTATTAAGAGTGAATTTAGCTTCATTTGTCTTTTTGTAAATCTTATCCTCAAACACAGTCACACTGAGGATTAGGACTTCAACGATGAGATTTGAAGGGACATTATCCACTCCATAGCATAAAACTAGGAAGAACTATCTTATTGGCAGAACAAAAGAGAATTGCAAAGGGTGTCAGTTAAGGAGAGTAAGATTTCAAGCTTCCTATTTACATTATCTGCATTCTAGTTCCAACTCTACCTTGTATTTACATCAGGGCAAATCCAATTTCTTTCTATCTTTCTTTCTTTCTTTCTTTCTTTCTTTCTTTCTTTCTTTCTTTCCTTCCTTCCTTCCTTCCTTCCTTCCTTCCTTCCTTCCTTCCTTCTTTCCTTCCTTCAAATATTTATTTATTTTTATTGCAAAGTCAGATACACAGAGAAGGAGACACAGAGAGAAAGATCCTCTGTCCTCTGATTCACTCCCCAAGTGGCTGCAACAACTGGAGCTGAACCAATGCAAAGCCAGGAGCCAGGAGCCTCCTCCTCCGAGTCTCCCATGTGGGCACAGGTTCCCAAGGCTTTGGACCATCCTCAACTGCTTTCCCAGGCAGCAAGCAGGGAGCTGGACAGGAAGTGGGGCTGCCGGGATTAGAACTGGTGCCCACATGGAATCCTGGCATGGGCAAGGCATGGACTTTAGCCACTAGGCTACTCTGCTGGGCCTGCAAATCCAATTTCTATGGGACTTGGAGCTTAAACAATTTTAAAAGCACTCTTAAAGACAGTGTATAAAACAAGTTACAGGTTTTATAAAGGGGTTCACTCAGAGAAGCGGCTTATAAGCTTAACCTTCATTCATTTTGGAGTAAAATAGTCTCACTGGCCATCCTGTTAAGGAAATTGCTAACTTTCAAAGCCTTAGTTTTCTTAACTGCAAAACAGAGATGAACATAATTACTATATTTTAAATCACAGAGTTTTGAGAGGATTAAGTTAACAGTTAGCTATTACTATTGCTACCTTTAATTCCCATTGCTATCACCATCATTCAATTTCTTCATTTTACAGATGAAGAAACATGGAAACAATGGCTGGTCCATGACTTGTTCTGTATCAGAGTCAGTGTGCTGGGGGCTTGGGCTGGAGTTAGCTGGAGTTAGCTCTTTCCTTGCTTCTGAGTGACAGCCATTGATAGTCCTTCACCAGCGCTCACATCCCAAAGAGCATGTCGACATAGAATCATCATTTTTACCTCCAGTATTTACTCTATGACTATTAAAAAATAAAAGTGGTTTAAGCAGTGGATGTTAACATGATGGAATTTAAGGTCCTTTCCCATGGATTTGTGTGTGCGCGCGTGTGTGTGTGTGTAATGGAGTTAAGGTCAACGAAATTAAAAGCTATCATTATTAAATTCTAAAGTTTTTCCCTTTGTGGGTGTGTCTAATTGGAAAACTGGGTTCACACCTTTATTTGGGAAGAAAGGATACCTTGGAAACAAAGAGGTTTCCATGCAATTTCATTTTGGAGTGATTACCAAGTTCCCATATGACAGATTCTGTTAGGGACATTAGAAGATTTTCCTGGGAAAGGTCTGAGGAGACAGTCCCAGGGGCTCCCATCTGCCCCTTGGAATATGTACTAGACGACAGAACTTGGCCGTTGTCCATTCCTCTCAGAGCTCCATGCATGTGACAACTTCCCCATGTTCTCTTGACTCTGGCAGAACTCTGTGCCTCAGAGCTGGTTTTAGCACGTTCCCAGTACAGATAATATTGATACCAATATATCTGACTATTTTTGCTTCTTGGGCACCCACCATCAATAACATTATTTGCTCAACAGGGGACAAAGTTAAAGTTTAGTGGTAAGGAACTCTGATTCTATTTCTTAAAATTAGTACAGTGTGAAAAATAAACAGTACGTAACTCAGGGCTCTAAATCTTTGGCCTCTGGGTCTGAACGAAAAAAAAATGTGCAACCCTATCACATGCATTTCTCTTTTTTTTATACTTTGGGGTAAGTTTTCCAAACAAGCCAAGGTACCCAAGAGAATCCAAATATACGTATGACACAGCTCAGCATGGGTTTCTCTGTAGTTGTGCTATTGGTGCTATTTGTTCAAATGAACATTAGTAAATTGTTTAACCTGTAGTTATTAGTTGTATATGAATGATAAAATGAGGTATTTGAAGTTCCAGGGGAAAAATTAATTAATCCACAAGGAAGTGATTTTTATTGTCATTATTAAAGTATCTCTGAGAGTAATGCTTATATGTCTAGGAAACTAATGTGAACGTTAGCTTGTACGACGTTTGTGAAACTGCTCCTGGTTAAGATCTGCTATTTGCTAAACAGATGCAAGCTGATAATTAAACAGAACAGTTGGGAGAATTGTAGGGACTGTTGCTTACATATGCCAAAGAGCCTTATCCCTTCTCCTCTCCATCTTTCTTTCTTTTTTTTTTTAAGATTTATTTGTTTTTATTGCAAAGTCAGATACACAGAGAGGAGAAGAGACATAGAGGAAGATTTTCTGTCTGATGGTTCACTTTCCAAGCAGCCGCAACAACTGGAGCTGAACCAATCCAAAGCCAGGAGCCAGGAACCTCTTCTGGGTCTCCCACGCAGGTGCAGGGTCCCAAGGCTTTGGGCCATCTGCGATGGCTTTCCCAAGCAGCAAGCAGGAAGCTGGACAGGAAGTGGGGCTGCTGGGATTAGAACCAGCGCCCACATGGGATCCTGGTGCGTTCAAGGTGCTCCTCTCCATCTTTCAAGGGGGCCTTGCAAAGGGTAGTAGACATTTTTTCTCCATCCCTTTGCCTGACATTCTTGGCTCTGCTGTTTTTTGGCAACCACACCTTTTTATTTCAGCCTGTCTTATGTCCTGATTTACACTAGGGTATCAGCATTAAAGCTTTCCAATCTTATTTAATAAGCCAGAGATTCTTACTGGTATCAGGGATCAACTCATCTGTCTTTTGTTTTAATACCTTGTAAGAACATGATTATTAGAGTTCCTGAGGTGTTAAATTCCTAGTAGACACAGAGGCAAAAATTACGAATCATGATGTGTACCAGTCTTTTCTGTAAACTCCTTTTGTGTAATATAGAAAGACATGTAATGTGAGTTCTTGCTCAGTAGAACATCAACACAGCTGTTTTACAGCTACAGGAATCTAAATATTATCTTCTGTTGAGGTTCCTCACTTGCTGTGCCTCACACTGACAGGGTTAGTTGGTGTGGTTATGTTTGCCAGTGTGACACTGTGTATTTCTTCACCATTACAAGTAGAGTAGTGTGTCCAGGAATGGTGCCTTTTCAGAATTGGACTTGAAACAGCGATCCTCAACCATGCCATGTATTCAATGAATACGTGTAAACACAGTTCTACGTGCTTGGGATAAATTAGTCAACAAAATAGACCCAAGAATTCCTCACCCTTATCGCACTTACTTTTCTGTTTATCATGTGCATGTGCAGGTACAGATGGGTTTCTATACGTGCTTATATCCCAGTGTTTTGCTCTTGGGACACAATAGTTTACATTGCTACAGGAAATGGACTGCCTTCCAGCAAAGTGAAACATATATCACTCACTAGTTTTTCAAACAGAATGAATTTCTGGCAGATTTCTCTTGGAATATGCATGTCAGATGATTCCCAGGCACCCACAGGAAACCCCTGTGATTCACCTTTTGCTTTGGTGGAATTGTGCCACTGGTGGGGTAATGTTACAATCTCAAATCCACTTTGCACCAGCAATGGGTAGTCAGTACTGGTCAGAGCAGTGCTGGTCAGTCACTAGGCAGGTTTCTTCTTTATTTGTTTTTCATTTGAGAATATGAAGCTCAAAAACATCTAAAGGAAGACCTATTAAATCTAAGACCCATATTTCTATAAGTAGTAACTCCATAACTATTTTTAGTAGTAAGAACGAATGTGGAAGTAGAGTTTAGAAGAAGAGCAAATTTTATGGATTGGAAGAGTTGGAAATGTTATAATTTTACAATTTGTTTTGGACTAAAAGAAGGCTCATCACACACACACACAGACACACACACACACATCAGATACATGTTGTGTGGGTGTGTGCCCCATGAACAGAGGAAATGTGAGTTGTGAGTTGGGGAAATGTAAGACATTCCCAGGATTCAAAATTAACCATCTCTCAGAGGCTTCATAAATGCTCAAGATGCTCAGGGACTCAATTTCTGCATCTGTGAGTTAGCGGAAGCTGTTGTGAAATCACACAAATTCAGTTTACAATCAGCTGCAAATCCAAGGAGGTGTGCGTATGTTATTTGTCCTAGCAGTTGCAGAGAGCACACTGAATGTGAGGTATGCACTCCAGAAATTCCGTTAACAAAATCTGGCTGCCCTGTCTTCATTCTTACTTCTTACCCCCATGGTAGAGATGGCTAAAATTTCCAGTGCTGGGAGCACCCAGGAGGCTCTTTTGAGTACAGACAGATGGTTCAACGAGTACACCTGTGCTATGTTCCTGGTTAGATCTTGTACTCACCTAGTCCTGACATCAGATCTAAAGTCAGCTCTCACATGCCTGAGAAAGGCAGTTTCCTCTTCTAACGCATGGGGGAATTTCCCCAAGGGTGTGTGAGGCACCATTAGATTGTGACTCTGATGAGATATCACTGTGTTGGAAGAGTTTTATATGAAAAGTAGCACACTGCATCTGTTGTTTTCCTTATATAGGGTATATTTAACACTGAATGATACTGAAACACAACCCAGGACTCTGTCTTGTCTCCCTTGCAGTCTTGTACTTCCTGCCTAGTGACGGCATATCCCAAAACACTTAGTGACATATGGTAGCCTCTCTGTGGAGTGTGCTGAATGCGATGCATTTGCTTTCTCCCTCTAGAGTATTGGGTTTCATTCTGGACATCAGGTTTTTAAAGGGGTATTGACAAACTGGAGAGCAGCCACCAGAAATCTTTTTTTGGAAGTAGAGAGGACAAAATAATTACATTTATCCCTGCATAGGTAGTACCCGCATAGAAGAGGGTTGTGAGAATGGTGTAGAGCTAGCCAAAGGTCATATGAAATTCTACCAGGAAACCAGAGGTGTTCAGTCCACAGGCATAAATTATTACTTCTTACAGAGAAGCATAGAAGCCATGGTTTAAATGTTTGGAAGGCTGCAAATTGCTTGTTCTTCGTCTATGTATTTCCAGTCAGCAGAGTTAGAGTCATTATGTGGGATTAGTGGCTCAACAGATTTTTCTTTTACACCGGAAAAATCATTCCAGATCTCAGAATGGTGAAATGATGGAATCTACTTGCTTTGTGTACAAGCAAAAGCCATACACCCTGCAGAGAGCATTACCATACTGAATAAATAGTTGAATCAGTCCTGTAAACATTGCTTCTAATTCAAATATTCTGTAATGTTTTCCAAATAACAGATTTCTTGTTCAATTTTATTTTGACAGAAGACTAATGGAAGCTTGAAAGATCATACTTTTCTCTTTTCTATATGCCATAGGAAGGTTAGATAATTGAACCAACTAAGCTCTTTTGTGACGTTAAAGAAGTTGATCTTACATTCCCTGCCCTCATTTCTGCTTTGCAAAACATAATCCTACACAAAAGGAGAATTTACAGCACTAGCTAACTTTCCATGGATCTCACCAAAGACTGACCAACTTATCCAAATCCAAGTTTTGGAATTTTCTTTCTGTCTTAGCTTGCAGCTAATGGAAGGATTTTGCCCCCAAAATGCTACTCCTCTTTCTTTGGATAATCACAACCCATTTCCCTTGGTGGGCGAGGGGGGGGTGAATTTCCTACACAGCATGCTGTCTTGGTGATTTCCTCAGTGAAGGACCATTTTTTTTTCTTCCATGCTAAGAGGTGAATAAAAAAAATGGGCAATCTGACTTGGAATCTGAGTGCTACTACACAAAGAAAGAGAAAGGTTTTGTTCTTATTTCTAGGCTCACAAACAGGTGGCAAATTGATCTCACAAAGTTGTGCATGTTGGTTATAGAGTCATGTTGCTTAATGGTTAGATAGGGCATTTGTATCAAGATTTGGAATGTGTGACCTTGCATGTTTTCGGTGAGAAGAGGAAATGATATCCATTCAGGGTTTAGATTAATTTTTTTTTTTTGAGAGATTTCCAGGGGCTCATTTAACTAAAGGCCTTGGGGTGTGAGAATTCCTGCTTCCTGAAGTGATGGAAAGTTAAGGTCGAATGCTGGATGTGTGTCAAGTTCTGAGACAATACCAGCCGGTTTCAAAGCTGGTGTTTGTGTGTGCGTACATATGTGTATGTACAGACCCCGGGAGCAAAAACAGTGTGCAAGACTCTGCTTTAGAAATGCCAAAACGTTGATCCACACATTTGTAGAGAAAGATCTGTGTTTGGATGAAACCTGCCTCTTTCGTAAACATAAGGCTCAGAGAGGCCTGACTCCTCTTGCCCTGCTTTTGAACTTTTGTTCACATTAGCAATTTCCCTCACCTTGGCTGTTGAACTTCCTCTTGTAGTGAAATTCACAAGTGCTCGGAGTTGGCAAGAAAACCATGGAAAGAAAGGGTGTGTTGGACTAGATTGCATTTTTCCTGAACACTCTGAAATATCAGGATGTATGGAACATGAGTCATCACTTTCTGTTGGAAACTTTTCTGACCTTTACAGAGTAGGCCAAATTCCTCCCAAGCTGTGCTTCTTCACACCCCGGTGCATGACAGTAAAAGGGCAAATCTGAGGGAGGCAGAAACATATTCCTATTTTTTCTTGCAATCTGTTACACATTATTGTTTTTTGACACACTTTGCTTCACAAGTCAGTACTAATGGTGGAAACCAAGGTAACTTGGGAGAGAAACTTGCCTGGTCTGAGTCGACTGCCTGTTCAGATCCAGAGCTGTGCTTGCTTAGGATGGTAGGCAAAGGGAAAATGTTTTGCTAAGTATTTGGGGAAATCATCTGGTTGTGGGGGAAGTCCCTGAGGGAAGAAGGCCACAATTCAAGTTGTGAATCTGAGCTGTTTCGCATACTTGAATTGTTGTGATAAACAGAATAGACGAAAGTACCACAACACTGTCTTGGCCAGGCACCATATCGTTCTAAAACCCTGTTAGGTCAGAGTAATGTGGTTTGGAATAATGATGTCAATAGAGAAGAAACTTAACTCTCAGGCAAAGTTCGTGTGGCATGCACTGTGTTCTTAGGCATGCAGGGGTGAGGTTGATTGTGAGATGAGGAAAACTGGGAAAAGTAACTGGACAATCAACTTTTAGGTGAAGCATTTGATCGTTGAATACCTTGGTAATGGAAGAATCCAATTGGTTCAGCTCCAGTTTTTAAAATTATTATTCTATAACTCATCTTTTCAAAAAATTGTTCAAAATGAGAATGCACACAGTGAAGTTTTTTAATCACAACATACCTGGTAACTAATCTTTTCAAGAGAAATTTCATACTTATTTGCTTTGTGAAGATTCAGGTAAGATAACAAGGCTCTCTGTTGTCTTTGCTGTCAGTTGCTGTGCTACCATTTCTTGTGGCTGCATACCTTGTTGGCTTTGCTGCTTCCAAATGGCAGTGGCTAAAGATTCAGCACAGCTATACTTAGAAATGTCTTTATATTGGTGATGTATGTCACTGAAGGGGGCAAAGAAGATCTCTGAAGTGCATGAACTTTAGTGAATGGGTTTGGCAACATGTATTTCTTCTTGGAGACCTTTAAAAACATTTCTCACAGGCCTTCCTTGTCCATCTTTGGTTCTCAGTGGTGTCCTAGACATTTGAATTTACCAGATAAGTGGCCCTCAGATAAATAAGGAGTCATTGCACTGACTGTTCTTCAAAGGTTAGAAAAAGAATCAAATATAAGCATCACCCGACTGGGAGCTGGGGTTAGCTCCAGAATTGCTGACAGAGTAATTAGAATTCAATGGCGTAATGGCTGTTCTCACGCTGAAGGGCGTGCATGTGTGTGTGTGTGAATGTCTGTGAATGGGTTTGGCAACATGTATTTCTTCTTGGGAACCTTTAAAAACTTTTCTCACATTGAGAAAGCAGCAGGCAGTTCCTCAAGGGGCTGCATGATGGGGACAGGTGGCCTGGGCAGTGTTTGGATGGACAGGCTATGAGGAGGGGAGCCTTCTGTAGAGGGTGGTGAGCCAGTCTGTCACCAAACAAAGGCACTCTGGGTTCTGTAAAACTGCAAATCTGGGGCCTGGCACGATAGTGTAGTAGTTAATGTCCTCACCTTGCTTGCATCGGGATCCCATATGGGTGCTGGTTCTAATCCAGGTGGCTGTGCTTCCCATCCAGCTCCCTGCCTGTGGTATGGGAAAGCAGTTGAGGATGGCTCAAAGCCTTGGGACCCTGCACCCACGTTGGAGACCCAGAAGAGCTCCTGGCTCCTGGCTTTGGATTGGCTGAGCTCCAGTTGTTGCGGCCACTTGGGGAGTGAACCATCGGAGAGAAGATCTTCCTCTCTTTCTTTCCTCCTCTCTGTATATCTGCCTTTCTAACAAAAATAAATCTTAAAAACAAACAAACAAACAAAAACAACTCCGAATCTGTTCTTTGGGACTTTTCTCATCAAGCCTTCAGATGCTCTGAATTCTTAGGGCATCTTGGAGAGGTGCAAGCCTCCCCTCCTACTTTTTTTTTTTTTTGTCTCAGAATCACAAACTGAAACTGAGAGAGAACATGGTGTCATAGCCTTGGCAGAGTTGGCACGTGACCTTGTCTGCTCCAATGCCAGTGATATTTTCCTGCACTGTAATGCTTTTAAGTGTGATGCAAACAAAGAATCTCCATTAGAAGCAAACCCAGAGCTAATTTTTGGATGTCAAAATCCTGATACATTTAGGTTATTTTTTATGCATTCAAAAAAAGATGGTCATTAATCATCTATAGGATAATGACCAAAAGAGTCAGAAAAAATATTTCTTAATTTTTTTTTTTGGTCTATCAGTAGATGGCAGGAGATACCATCAAATCAAAATACAAAAAAGAAAGAACATAAAGAATGGAATTTGGTCATTGTTCTTTGTATTACCTGGAAAAATTGCTGTCCAGGGGACTCAGTGTCTATTATGTGATGATCCAGGGGTACAGTGTTTTTAAATATGAATTTCAGTTCAAGTATTTGCTTCTCCTTTAATCTGGCAGGGTTACAGTTGGTTTAAAACAATAGTCAAATGTTGGAACTAAATTTACTCTTTTTTAAAGCGACACCTGGAGGAATGATTCATCACTCATGTTGCTAAGATTAATTGGGCATTATAATTGTGTTAAGTGGATTCACACACCATGGAAGAATCCAGGAGCTTGTCCTATTTTTTTTTTTCTTCAAGTAGAAAAGAGCAGAGCTAGCTAATTTTAATGCCAGTTAGGGAAATCCTGCATTGTAACTGGCTTTACCCAGGATTAAGGCAGATAAATGTCCCTCAGTTATAAATAACACTAACCAAACATAAGGAAGTTTTCTACTTGCCTGAATGGATTCTGAATCCATGAGTTAAAACTTCCCTATCTAAACAGAGACTGTTTTCTTCAAAATAAGTTTGATTTTATTTAGTTTTTCCAAAGTACAGAATTCTCTTAGAAGCTCTCTTCCCATGTTTTTCTGAATTTGAGGATTACATAAAGTTGGATAGTATTTGCGTATTTTCACTATGAAGAGATGTTCAATGTTTGAAGAGATAAGTACATTCATGCTGCTTTTACGTTATCCAACACTTACATTAATGAAATACCACAGTGTCCCACAAACATAAACAGTTCATATGCCTGTTACATAAGAACCTCTGTAAGTCTTCATGTGTTGTTCCTTCTTAGTCTATGTGTCAGATATGTTAGCATTTCAATGTTGGCTAAATTTTGAAGAACAATATGTAATTCCAGATTTTTTTTTCTCTCTTGGACAGAACTTAACTCTAAATGATCAACAAATGACAAACGCATGTGTGACTCCAGAGGTGGGAGCTGTGTGTTGAACATGACATCTGATGCCAGAAAAGAGTGCTAGTAAGAGGATCTCACTGCTTTTCCTTATAAATTTCTATCCTGGGGAAAATCTTTTACTCAAAAGCACATTTTTTTAAGAAGTTCTACCTGTGGCCATTACCAAAATATCCTGTCAAGGAATACTAAAGACAACTCTCCCAGGCTCTGTGCTGTGCCGATGTAGATTCCCACACCTGACAGCCAGTGTTACTGAGCTTAGCATGGGATTAGTACATTGTTGAAAGTATTTCTTGAATCAAGGTGCTGTGTCCCTAGGTATGGGAAGCTGAGCAGAACCCAGCAGTTCTACCTTGGGACACAAAGTAGCCACACAGTCCTACTACAGTGGCTGTCATTTATTATATGCTGTAAATCTACTACTCTTCATTTTATTGTTAAGCGACATTCTTTTTTCATGCTCCAAAGCTATGGCAAGTTACATGGTTATCACATATATGTATACATTGTCTCTTTCACCTCAGTTCACTTTCAAAACACAATACTTCCCTATTTTTGCGCATTAATATCTGTGGAATTTTAACCACCAAGGACACATGTTCGTACTCCCACCAGATTCTCCCTTTAGATATAAAAAACAATCTTGTACATTCTTTTATATGATAAATTACAACTGATTTACCAAGCTTAACTACTGTTCCACCTAATATGTGTCCACTATAATAGAAAACATTTTTTAAATTATCTTCTTTTTTTCTATTTTTTTCATTTTATTTTATTTATTTATCTACTTGTTTTTTGATAACCTTACTTAGTTACTTAGGGTACAAAGGGTCAAGGGCTACAGGAAAGTGGGTAATACCACTGAGAAAACAAACTTTTAAACTCCGTGAAATACATATCTAGTCAAATAGTGTTGAGTGCTGTGAAGGATTTGAGACTATATTCCACTTACAAGCTAAACAGGTAAGTTTGTCAGCATTTAATGGATACTTTAGAAGACACAAAATTTCTAGATCAGAGATGCTCACAGCCACGTTAGTAGTCCTATTTCTAGCGGAACGTTGTGAAGGGAGCCAGTAACACTTGTATGTGCAGCGGCTTGTGATACAAGAGGAGAATCCAGAACTTGGGGCACCTGGGGAGTTCAAAGCTGGCCACTAAATGATACAGAAAGCATTTAAGAATTAAGACCTCTGGAAAAATGACAGGCCTATATTAAATTGTCCTGTACAACAATTGTAGATCAATAAAGAGACTGGAAAAGATCACTGGGAATTTGTTTTTGGCAAATTTTAAGCATGAATAGAGGCAGTCATGTATTTCCATTAACTGAAAATGTTTTTAAAATTAAGACGTACAATTGTGATAAACATGTGTGGGAAAAAGTCACTTCAAATCTTGTGCCATAAGTATAAATTAAAGCAATCTTTCTTTTTTAAAGCAGGCTGGCAATATGAAGAAATTTAAAATAAAATTAGATATTTTAACCCAATAGTCCTTCTTATAGGACTATAAAGGCAGTAAAAGGCACATATGTACATATATATGTGTGTGCATATATTTATAGATCACTTATACCTTATATAATGTATAATATATAATACATAGAGCAGAATCTTTATTATAATACTATAAGTGATCAATTTTTTAATATTGAAGGAATAGTTTTAAAAACTGATCTATCCATAATAAATATCACGAAATTATTTGCTAAGAATGACAATTTAAAGGAGCAGCTCATGATTTGAAGTGTTGCTTGCACTATGTAAGTGTGGTGTTCCTGGGGAGGAGTAGAGCAAGCGGGAAGGATTGAGCGTCTTACTTTTCTTTTTCTCCAGAGCTGGACAATAATGCGCAAATCCTAGTTTCATACAAAATCAATGGTGGTGAATTATTTTGACAGAATTTTGCCATCCTTCACTGATTATGTGATACCCCGGCTAATAAATACTTTAAGCTAGCACATTACTGATTATTTATTAGGCAGTATAAAATAATGAAAACAATACAAAAGTCTAGAGATGAAAATACTTCTGCTGGTGAAACAGAAGGTCTCAGTGCATGTTAGGTGCTTTCCAGAGTTCACGGTCTTATTTGTGAAGAACTGTATGGTTACTAGTACAGCCATACATTGCTGCTTCCTTTTAAATTGCCTGCTTCATATTTGCCACAAGGGTCATTGTTCTTCACTTAAGAGAACAAGAAAGTTCTTAAAAAGTCTTTTTTTTTCATGACATGCAAATATAAATTATATAAATAATGCTATGCAATTTTGTACAAATTTTAAATGTGGTTTCATTTCTATTTCTTCCCTACTTTCCTCTACATAATGCAACTACATCTCAACGTTTGGATGTTATTCATAAGGATTGATGCAGAAGTTACATTCTAGACAGAATACACACACATACACACACATGGTTTCACAAGACCTCATTCTCAGTGAATTCAAGTTATTTTCTTTTGGATCCTAGTAGATCATTGGCTATTGAAGCCCAGGCTGGAGGAAACACGAGTGCTTGAGACATGCTTGGGATGCAAGGGTAGTATGCGCTCTGACCCTGGGAACTCTGGGCAGGTCAATTAGCATAATAAATAATAGGTATTTAAAATTATTACTGTTCAAAAGCATTTACAAGCGAGGATTATTTGGATAATTCCCCTGCCACGTGGAGAATGGTGGAGCTGTGGATTATGACTTGTTGAGACGCTGAGTCCTGAGCCTGGCACTCATGAAGCAAGCAGGATACTTGGTGTGCCTGAGAAAGCATTTGCTTTTTGTGGTTGGAGCAGCATCAGAATACAGTCGAACTGAAGGACCTGAGTTCTAGACCAGGTTGTCAGAACCCCTTTCTGACCCTGCTGCTCAGCTGCAATCTTGACTTCTTTTTCTCTTTAAACTTACTCCTTTGCAGCATGGACATTGATGACACCCATGAGAGTTAAGGAAGAATTAAAATGAGAACGTGTAATGCACTGAGGATAGCAGCTGTTATATAAAGAACTTGATACAAATCCTTGTTAAATAAATAAAATGGACTTTGGAAACGGGGTGAAGGCAGGAACCCAAACGGACTTGAAATAAAAGATTCTAGACTGGGTGAAGTACCAGACCTGCCAGCCATATTCGAAGTTTGGATTCCCTTCCCTGGGTGATAAAAACTGTAATGAACCTAAGGAAGTGACCTGTGTTAGTGCAGAATGTGGGTAACAAAGAAGATGGTGAGGCTGAGCATTGGCAAGAGTCAGACCTGGGGAGTGTAATTGGTATTTCTAATTCAGCCATTGATTGCTTATGTTTTTAGGTCACCTCACATACCTTTTGAAAGTAGGTGACAAAAGTATTTTTAGTAAAGTGAAAAAGAAGTCCAAGAAAGAAAGAAATAAAAGCAAATGAATCCTGGACAAAGAGATCATCCTTGTGCTGAAAAGGAGATGGACTGAGGGATGCTGAGTTAACTTCAAGGCTTAAGTTGCACATGGGCCATCTTCGACTGCAACACACGTTATTTTGTGGTATTGGACTTAGGGAAGGGGGTCAGAGACTTTTTCACATTGATGGGAAATAGGTGGAGATTTTGAATATGTGAAATGAGAATTTGTGTTTTATTTAAGGAAAGGTAATGTGTGATAGGGATTTGGAAGTAGCCAATAAAAACAGAAAGAATATGAAGAATTATTTCAGTACCAGAATGGCTTTGCCTTCTAATGGCGCAAACATTCAGACTTAGCAACTACCTCCAATCCTCCAAAAATCACAATTGATGGAAATTCTGTTCTCAGTGATAACTCTTGGAAGCAATGAAAGTATGTTTTTAAATGAAATGTGCAGTTTTCCACCAAGTTGCATCTTCAAAGACAAATGAGCCTCTTACTGTATATCTAGTTTAAAAAAATAATGGATGTGGAAGGCTTTGCAAAATATTAACATGCTATATAAATGGAAGGTGTTATCATCATGTACTGTGTGCTAAAAACATGCAGTAGAAGCAGATTATTTTTTTAGTGAACTAAATAGTCAAATACGGGCTGCATGACAGCACTTTGAAGTGGAGTCACAACTGATGAATGACTGTGCCCAGAGAGAGGTGATTAATGTGGAGAGGTTAACCTGTACGAATACTGCTGGGGAGAGTGCTACGGGGTTTTTTGTTGAGTTTTCTTTCTTCTTCCCTCTTTTTTTAAATAAAAGTATTTTTCAGTAGGATAAAGGAGTACATACTAAATTTAATGGAAAGGCTCATATAAGGGAGTTAGCTAATATATATCAACCTTAGGAAGAGTATTACTACAGTGAATAAAACAGAGTTTCAGAGAGGCTAACAACTTGTCCAAGATCACTCATTTAGTAGAAGATAGTGTTTTAAGTGAGTAGCCTCTTATCTGGATAGAGTGAGAATGTGCCCAGGGGAGTTGAAGGGCTGGATTGGAAATCAGGCAACATGAATCTGGAGAATGTGTACCTAGCTCACATGACTTTCTTATTACAATCCACTTATTCAGCAAATACCAAATGCTTATACTCACTCAAGGGACCAATTTGACTGTGATGCAAATCTTACTCACTTAATCCTTGTCACAACTGTATGATGCTAATACCACTTTCAATTTATAGCTTAAGAACTATATTTCAAGGAAATCAAGTAAGCTGACCAAGGTCACACAGCTAGTAAGTGGATTCAATGCAGGTAGTCTGGCCTGTGAGTCCAGGGCTCTGACCATCATCATGTGATATCTCTGTTTTATGCTGTGCTCTTCTCAAGAAAGTACCCAAGTTCACACAGTCAGATCTGAGAGTATCTTGCCCTTTCCACACACCCAGTGAACCAGCAGATCTTTGAGGTTTCAAAGAAAGCACTGAGCGTCTATGATTCAGTTGATGCCCTTCTGACCTACCTTCGGGCACCTGAGCCTGAAGGCATCTTTTGGAATGCAACCAATTCAGTCCTAGTCTCTTAAATCCTTCTGTATGATTCTTAGTGCCAGACAGCATTCCTTCCTGCATAAAATACTCCCTTACTCTCATTATATCTCCCTATAAAACTTTGAAAATAATAAAATGCATTCCTTTTTATGCAGGCATTTAATCTATGTGTAGTTAAATGACAATTGAGCAATATATCCTCCTGCATACCCAAATACCACCCCAACTGCAATTTGAGAATAAATTGAGGATCTTAAAATTGGACTAGTTTGTAATGAAATGGAGTATTCTCAGTCATAGATATTGAAGTCTGATATGTAGATGTTTATGTACCAAGAAAACATGATAGGCCATATTTTATCTTGACCAACAGATCCGACCTAACAGGTTTCAGATGGAGCCAGCAGCTTTGTAAATCCAGTTTATCCATGGACAAAATTCTATGCTGCTTTCCTATGATGGATGGAGCCACTACTTTCAACTTCTCAGCCTCTCAACCTTTCACATTCAGAAACACTGAAGTTTAAAATATAAAGGTGTTGTTTTTGCTTCACACCCAAATGTCAAAGCTAGATGTTCTGATTTCTCTTGATTGGCTCCAGGTGATGTTAAGTGGAAAGCAGGAAATTATCAAAATCAATCTATCTTTCAAAGGCTTTCTTTGAAATTACAGGATCTGAATCAAAATGTAAAATAACAATTTTTATTCTAAGTTTTCTTCCATGACTTTCATAACCCTTATTTTACCAAAGAGCAAGTAAAATTATTTCAAATAGGATTTTTTCTTTTTTGGCTTAAAATGACATTCATTGATTAGGGTTTAAAGATCCCTGGATCAGCTGAGTTGTTCTGATGGCTTCACTAGGCGTCCCTGATCTCATGGATTGGGCATCTTAGTGGGTCAGAGGTCAGGTGAGGATGGAGTGCTTGACTTCTACTGGGACAGTGTCTCTGGGACCCACCAGACTAGTCATGGCTTGTCCACTCAGCAGCGGGGCAACATCCAAGGGAGGAGACAGAAGAACATGAGCCTTTCGAAGTCAGGTCATCTCCAAATCCTTCCAAAGGACACCGCGTGCCAGGAGACCAACCCAGTTTAGGTGATGGGTGATAAATTCCACTTTTGGGTGGGAAGAGCTACAAAAGCATTTGCCAAGTGGAGTGGATTCAGGGAGTAGAATAATTGGCAGTATTTTTGAAAGTAATTCACCTTCCCTTCTTCTGTCTCTCTTCCGTTCTTTCGTCTCTCTCTGTGTCCCTTTCTTTTTCATTAAATAACATTTTTACCCTCTAGAAAAGTTTTTGTTAGTCTTAATACTTCTCAAAGATACAAACAATACATTTTTCCCTGTCAAATCTCTAAAGGATTTAATTAGCAATTTTCTAAATGGTTAAGAAGGAAATATTTGAAGTGGATATTGAGGTTAAGTGATTTCTTGGGACTCCTGTATCTCATATGGCATGCGCATTTGAGTCCTGGCTACTCTGCTTCTCATCCAGCTTTCTCCTAATGTATCTTAAAAGCAGTGGTTGCTGGCTCAAGTGCTGGGCTCCTGCCACTCATGTAGGAGGCCCAAATGGAGTTCCAGGCTCCAACCCTCTCGCTGTTGTCATAGGAGAAGTGATGAGAGTGATGCAATATCTGTCTCTCTCTCTCCTTTTAATCATTGTGCCTTTCAAATAAGTAAACCATTTTTAAAAAGAGGGAAAATTGTTCTACTTCAGTGCATTGACAAAGTGATTTACATATTAACTCTAAAATGTAGAGCAGAAATCATAACTAAAGAATATTGCTAAGACTGGAGACAGTACTATGGTGGTCAACCATAGCCATTAAAGTTGAGAAATTAAGATGTTGCCACTAGAAAATTTACAGGCTCTGAGACAACAAGGGTGCTGATCAAAATAAAATCTTAGTAGAGACTGGCATGTTTCACAAAACAATACAATATACACGGCAATTAAAAATGTAATTCCGAAGACATTGTTTACTTTTTTGCTTAACATTGACTGATTTGCTTATGAGTGCTGGAAATGCAGAATCGTAGCCTCTGTGAACCACAATCTGATTTTTTAAACAAGATCTTCAGGTCGTTCATATGTACATTAAAATTTGCAAAGTACTGCTACAGACATTTGCATGAATGAAATTATGTGAATAATTTCTGTTTCCAAAAACAATGTCACAAACCAAGAGGTAGTGGTCACGCTTATTTTACAGTGGAATCATCACCTCCTAATCTGAAAAAAAAATGCTCCTATTCTATTGTTCTGGCAAGATAGTGGCTGATAGGGAGTTATTTTTCCTGAAGGAGCAGCAGCAGTTGCAGTGGAAGGACTAGTAGCTCATCATTCTCAGTAACAACAAATGCCAGCTTGACCTGCATTGTTATTTCTGACACATCACCTCACATTTCTTGTCACATTATGCTGGTGAATTCTTTTTCTTCCTTCCTTTTGTTTTATTTTTGGGTCAGAGAAGGAAACTGACCTAGAGGCCGCTGCAGGCATTTGGAAATGTAGTCTTCCTTATGTGTTCTGCGCTATGTGTTGTACTTGCTACCACAGCTATTACCTGGGGGATTTTAAGAGCTTATCAATCATGTGACTATTGAGATACCTAAGCCATCAAGCAAGTACCTCTCCTGTGACATAATACCTGGCATTAATAATAAAATGAAGCTGTGATAGGAGATGTGGGAAAAATAGAAATCAGAGCAGTGTCCTGAAGGAGTGCAGGAGAGGGGGAGGGAATCGCAACTAGGAGTTGGGGGTGAGCTTCATCCATCCCTAAGTCGTATGGAAGGATGTGGAGCAAACAGATCTTCAGGCAAGAAGAAAGTGGCCATCAGTCACTCTCTGCTCCTTCCTGGCGGCCAGAAAGCCCAGACAACACCTGCTACTATGTGTTCCCTGATGTGCCATCTCAGAGGAGGCTTGTGCTGAATTTACTAGGCGAGAAGACAGGACGTGGCTATTCCATACAAAGGCCACATTATTCTTTTTTAACAGTTCACCTTAGCTAGAGGAAAAGAAGAATAAACTTGGGATTTTTAACCTAGGGAACATTTTAGCTACAAATAGAGAACTGGAATTGCCTTGTGCTGCAAGAAAAGTCTGCTGTGCCTGTGTCATTAACGCTATCACTCCAATGAATTGGACACTGTCATGGCTCACTTCTCCTGCTCTAAGGGCTTGGCAATGCAGCTGGGCTTTATGAATAATCCCAGCTAACTTTGCTAATAATAGTCTTGAATAATATAATTGTTTGCCAAGGTCAAATCAGCTGGCAACTGTGTAACTAAACTTGTAAATAAAGAGGGAAACTTTTGGGCAGGGGATAAGTCTCTATGAGTGCTGTTTTCAACTTTCTCCTTACCATAGTCAAATTCACAACATGCCAGTCATGCATTCCACCCCGTATCTTGTCCACATGCTTCTTGACTCAGCTGCCATAGTCTTGTAAGTGGTCCTTGGATGACATCTGTACCAACTGTGGTCTGCCTGCAATGCAGTAGCCAGAGCACTCATCCCCCAAATGGCCATTTACAGCTCCTCAGCTGTAAACCCTCAGATATTTTCTCATCTGGCCCAAAGAAGATCCAGCCAGAACAGACACACCCTGGCCCGCATCTCTGGGGTCCATCTCTGTCTCCTTCATCTTTGCCCAGCAAGCCATCTGAATTTTCTTCTTCTTCAACTGTTCCTGACACTTGCCTAAGGACAGCTACCTGGAGTACATTCCCTAGGACAGAGTTGCAATTTGTACATCCTTACTTTGTAAACACTTTTTTTGTTTATAAGAAAGGCAGAGTAACAGAGATCTCCCATCTGCTGGCCCAGCTCTCTGCATGCCGCCAGCAAGGGCTGGGCCATGACAAAGCCAAGAGGGAGGATGTGAGGCCAGGTCTCTCACATGCATGGCAGGGACCCAATTACCTGAGCCAAGACCTGCTGCCTCCGAAATGTGCATTATCTGGAAGCTAGAGTGGAGAATGGAGTTGGCCCTCAAAACCAGGCACTCTGATGCAGAATATTGGCTTCATTTCTGCCCCAGACACTCACTCCTATATTTCTGTTAGGTTTCCTGATCGAATTTACCTTATCAGAGAAATTTCTATGAATACTTCTATAACCTCTAAGTTCCAATATCTTTATAATATAATTTGATGCATTTCTCAGCTGTATTTTAAAAATACTATTATTATTATTATTAAAAGATTTATTTTTTTATTGGAAAGGCTGATTTACAGAGAGAAGGAAAGACAAAGATCTTCTGTCTCTTGGTTCAGTCTGTTAAGTGACTGTAATGGCCAGAGCAGATCCAATCTAAAGCCAGGAGCCTCCTCCAGGTCTCCCAAGTGGGGGTCCCAAGGCTTTGGGCCATGCTCACTGCTTTCATAGGCCACAAGCAGGGAGCTGGATGGGAAGTGGAGCAGCTGGGACACAAGCCAGCACCCATATGGGATCCCGGACCTTGTAAGGGGAGGATTAGATAATTAAACCATTGTGTCAAGCCCTTAAAATTATTTTTAAAGATTATTTATTTAAAAGGTAGAAATACAGAGACAGTGAGGAAGAGAAAGTCAGAAAAATCTTGGTTTGGGCCTTGGGGTTGGGGGCAAAAGCAGCTCCTTGCAGTGTGGCGGCTGTGGGAGGTGCCCCTGCCAGGCCAGACCCAATGCTGGGGACTCAGGCCAAAGCCACTGCCAAAAGGCAGTGACTGAGTTCTTAGCTTTGGGCCAGTGCACCAAGTGGTGCCAGGCTCTGCCTGCTGGCCACCCAGTGGCGAACTCTGGGGTTTTTAGGATATGAAATTGCTGCTTAGGGACACCCATGAATAAGGCCAGTTTTAGTGTAGGTGAGAGATGAATTCTGGGTGATTCCCTATAGTAATGGGGTCATGAAACTTTTGGGCATGTGTGGGGACTGAGACCTGATGGTTTGGAGGGGAGTGTCCATAAGATCTATTAGGGTCAGACTGATTCACTAGCTAAATTAGGAATCCTGAGATGGGCTGTTAGCATAGAGCATCACTGACTGCCACACACCAGTCCATACCAAAGCTATGGATCGGGGCCTGTCTGTCAGGGTTAGGTGCCAGTACCTGACTGGGTGGTAGAATAGTGGACTGGTCACATTTGGTAGGGTCAAGACACTAACCAGCACTCAAGAGAACTTGGTCTGGGGGTAGATTCTGTGGGGGAAGTATGGGCCGAACCCTGTGGAAATACAAGTCCCGCTTGTTAGCTCATGAGCTGGGGTGGTGATGGGCTGAGCTATGTGTGACCGTGGAACCTGCCATCACTTATGGGTAAAGGAACCGATAGCAGTTTGGGCAGGTCAAGGCACCAGCACCCAAATGTGCATCCTAAAATAGGATGTGGGGTAGGCTGAGCAGCAACTGAAACTGAGCAGACCAGGCAGGGCCAAGCAAACTCCCAACTCACAAGAAAGAACAGAAATCAGGATGGAGCACATGTCATGCCGAACTAGGCGCTTACACTGACTGGTCTGCAAAAACCAGGGATACTATGCCACAACATAGAAAGGAAAAGGCTGAACCAGATGAGGGGCTAAGCCAACTGGGTCAGAGCAACCACTGGTATGCGTGTAATCTAGGGTTGGGAATAGGCCCAGTTGGGGAGCTGTAAGAGTACACCCGTGCTGGGTTGGGGTTTCCACGGGAGAGTGTGGGGGCTGGAGTGGGGGCTGCATTCTGGTCTTGTTCCCACTGGGAGCAAGAAAACGAGGACAGGGACGGGGTGGCTAGACAGAAAAGCACCCGCCAGTATGTGTGTGGGCTGGATAGTAGGTTATTTGGATTGAACTAGGCTTCAATGCCCATTGACACGTATGAGAGCTAAATGGGATATGGGAGAGACTGAACAAGTCTGCTGTACATACTGGCATGCATGGGAACCAGGGCAGGGGCAGGCCTGGTGGGGGTTTTGGGGAGTCACCCGACTAGGCTGCAGCTCCCACTGGTTTGTGTGAGGGCCAAGTATGAAGTGGGCAGGATTGGGCTGGATTACAACACCCATTGGTTCCAGTGGAAGACAGGGCTGGGAACGGAACTGACCCAGCAATTGCAACCACCAGCATGTGTATAAGCTGATTGGGGTGACAGACTGTGCCGGACCCTGTACTGGCAAGCACACAGAAGAATCAGGTCTGGGATCACTTCAGACGAAGTTTCTTTGGAGATCCCTCCAACTAAACTGCTGATCTCAGAACCCCAACTATGAAGAAATTATGTCAGCCAGTGGATTCTGAAGAGATTTCATCATGCTTGGAATGGCAAGATTGGCAGCAATTCAGAGCAGTTGAACTATCAAAACTGCTTGAGCAGGACCCTCGGAGTGTGCTCCGCATGAGGGACCTGGGATGGGAGGGACCTGGGATGGGAGGGAGGCTGGTGGGGCTTTTCCTTTTGTTTCTCCCCTGACCCCAGATACAGGGGAAAAAAATGATATTAGTGTGGAAATAATGGTATTGCTCACTTTCCTGTAGCCCTTGACCCTTTGCACCCTAAGCAACTAAGTAAAATTATTAAAAAAGAAATCTCCTATCCCCTGGTTCCTATCCTGGCCAGGCCAAAGTTAGCAGCTAGATGTTTCTTCTGAGTCTGTTACATGGAGGTAGAGGACCAAGGACTTGAGCCATCCTCTTTCAGGCACATTAGCAGGGCTGTAATGGTAGGAACTTCTTCTGGCTTTCCTATGTGGATGCATGGTCCCAGGACTTTCAATTTGTGTCCCAGCTGCTCCACTTTCCATCAAGCTCCCTGCTTGTGGCCTGGATCCAGAGTGGTGGCTCAATGGATAAATGTTCATCATGCAACCCCTGGGATTTCTCAGTTTTTAAGAGATGTGCGCAGCTAATATTTGTGACCAAATGAATTTTTGTTCTTGTGCGCATGTTTAGAGCTCTGCTTAGGTTCTCCCTTTGCCAGGCTCACAAGCACTTTTCTGCCTGGCTGTTATAGTTTATGTTTCTCTGAGGTGCCCTTCTACTTACTCCAATCTGTGGTGTTAAGCCTTACTTTTCATTCAAGTGGCATGTCCCTCATTACAGCTTCCTCTGTTCTCAAAGCTGACTGTAACTCTTTTGATCCTGCCAGCATTGTCTGTGTCCTTCACACAAACTCGAGTTTTTCTGTTCTATGTTAGAATGATTCACCATCGTGGATGGGAAGTGTTAAAAGGTGGGCCCTGTCTGACTCATCTTTGTCTGCTGAACCCCTATCAACTTCATTTACTGCTTTTTATGTAGCTGGTGCTCAATGCATATTGCTGAGCAGGTTGACTTTCCTGCAACTACATAGATTTGATGGTGTAGTGTTGCATAGGAAATGGCAAGGAGAGCGCTGATAATCTTACAGTCTCTGGTAATTTTCCCTTGATGACTTTTTTTTTTTTTTTTTTGTGCTTTCTCTATAAAGTTGTTAGAAAAAAAGGCCTTGCGTGTGAACATATTGCTTTACTTGAATAGGTGGAGAAAGAGAAAACATTTCGTTTAGAAAACAGAATACAGAATGATGAAGGTTATCAGTTGTTTCACATGGGTGTCTCCTTCCAGGTTGCATTAGCAATGAGGGACAAGTTTCCAATGTGGGGACTTTCTGTGCAGGGGCAGCCTTTTTGTCCACCTTCCTGATGAAACATTTCCCTGCATCCTGGTAGTGATACTGAGGACAGGAGCTGTGCTTAGATGGACACCTGTTTAAAATTCTGATCTTTGTTAGTACAGATTTTCAATTTCAGACTGTCAAATTCTGCTCTGGAAGTTGACGGTGTACTTCTCTGTGGAACAGCTGGTCTAATTGGGCAAGTTTTGCTGTGGTGACATTAGGGCTCATTAGGCTCTCTCTTATCAGTGGTGTGAGCTGTGAAATTGTAACCAAGCAGAGGGTTTAGATTCTAAATGAGAAATATAGATTAGCATTGCACATAATGAAATAATGGACTTCAGTGTTACCTTTCTAGTGACAAAAGCGGGATCTTAAATCCATTGTAGGGTTCCTTGTTTAATCAATAAATAAACGCGAGACACCGAAGATTTATTTTCTCTGTGGCAACAAACACTATCATTTTTCTTAATTATCCTTAGGTTTGCCTTTCTTGCTTTTGGATTCTTTGCCAGAAAAAAAAAAAACCAAAAAAAAAAAAAAACCCAACTTTGTGTATTAAGAAAGGGAAGTTAAATCTCTTGTTGTATGTGCTCTCTGTTTCACACACACAGATGAGAGAATTCTGCATTTTTTTGTTGCAACACCTGCGTTTCTTAATGAAAACCTCACAAAGTCAAAGGCATCACAAGGTTATTCAAGCTACCTTAGAAGCCAGAGGTTCCAACTGAGGAGGCGAAATACTAAGGCAACTATGGGAGAAAAAACAAATAGTTTGAACTTTGGATCCACAGATGGTTATGGCTGCCAACTGTTATGAGCCAATGAATATCTGGCCTATCATTTGTCATATTTATTGCAGTACATAATGCTGTAATTTCTCATGGCACAGTTATTTGTCTTGCTGTGTTCTCTGAACAGCTAAAATTGCAGCCATGTTGGAGCATATGTATACCTTTTGGGTTTCATTTTTAAATAGCAGCCATGTGAACTAGCACAGGCCTGTATCAAGGGGCTGGGATTAGGAATGCTGCAAAATCAACTGGGTAGCTGATGCTGAAAAAGTCTGATGATTTCAGCTACGGCCCCATTCTTGCTCTTTCGCGTTTAGCCACAGAGGTTTGAGGGAATGAGCAGCTGTCGACTGCATTTTTCTCCCCTCCAGAGATGCCGGGGGCTTTCTGATGTGGTGGCCTTTAGGATATTGAGTGTGGTATATGGGAGTTTCCATCAGCAGAGATCCCACCAGTTTTGCAGTATGAAAAGGACTGGGAGGAAGAGAAAGGTTGAAGGTGGGAAGAAAAAAGCATCACGCACTCAGTCTCTGGTTTCTGACAATAGTCATGGGGTCACTGTGACATCAAAAGGAGCAATGGGAACACCTGTCTTTACTGGCACTTCCACCATTGGCAGTGGTGAGTCAGTGAATGAGACAGCATGATGCCTGATGACAGACGGTATGACTCACAGGTGGGCAGAGTCTTTAGGGTACTGTCTTTGCATGGCACATCTCAGAATCCATGATGAATCACTTGCTTCAAATGGGGTTTGAAGTTGGGGCAAATTTAAGTGTCCAAAGGCTCCTCCTTGAGTGACAGATGTGAAAACGTAGGTGCCTTTTATCCAGGTTGGATTGGCTGTATTCACTCTAAGGCATGGAAATCTCAGTTTCATTATAGACCACTCTTGTTATTTAGGATGAAGGGGCTGGTGAGCACAGGCAATCTTAGATCTCATTTTATTCATTGGTTTTACTCACAGTGGCTTTTTTCAGGAGCAATAACAGTGGATATTCCTAAGAATCTGAAGACCTTCTTTTCCTTTCCCTGCAAGGCAGTGAAATGACCCTCCAGGGTTCATTAAAAAAAAAGCAATGACTCTGACATGACTCTTCTCATCACTCTCAATGTTAAAAGTTAGGAGGGTAAGACATTGAGGCCTTATCTTTTTGATTAGCTACTTTAGCCTCATCTCTCCCCACCTTCTAGCTCCTGGAAGTGGTCCCTTCCACCTCAATACTCTGAACTTCCTTAGAGGGAAATTAACTCTGGAAAAAAAAAGACCCTAAAATGTAATTCTGACAGTATGGATCTTAATTCTTTCTTTTCCCCATGAGGAAATAAACAAAATGGTATCTTGGGAGGCTGTATACTGGTTGAGGTCCAAGCAACATGATTGGTACAAGTCTTCTCCCACCTCAATTTTATTCCTTTATTATTATTATTATTTTAAATGCAAAAAGGCAGAGATAGGCATACAGAGAGCTTTCATTTGCTGGATAACTCTGTATTTGTTCATGACAGCCCCATGCCAAGCTAGGATCCAGGAGCAGCAACTGAATTTCAGTCTCCCAAGTGGATGGCAGGGACCCAAATACCTGAGCCATTGTCTGCTGTCTCCCAGGGTGCACATTAGCAGGAAGCTGGAATCTGTAGTCGCTAGGGCTTGAATCCAATCACTTTGATACCCCAAGCAGCGTCTTAACTGCTACACCAAACACCTGCCCCTGCCTCAAGTTAAAAACACCACACTTTGGAGAAGAAGGATGAACAGATGTTTCAGTACAACATGAAATACATGCAGAATGTTGTGGAAGAGAGCCAGGAAAGTGAAGGCTCAGAAAGAATGGAGAATTGAGAAATGTCAACAGGACAAGATGCTTTAAAATTGTCATCAGAGCTTAGTGCATTAAGTGGAAATGGAAAATGACAACAAAAGAACCACTGTTTCAAATGCTTTTTTGCAACTTTATCCTAATCTAGGCTCAGTGCTTTAAAAAATTGCAAGGGTAGAACAGCAGTTATTATTATTATTATTATTTTTGATATGGTTCCATAGGCCCTGGGATCTCCCATACTCCTTTCCCAACACTCCTCTTCCCCCAACACACACATACTGAGTTCTCTCCTATCATTACAACAGTGTAGTTCCTCACAGACAGCAATATGTCCATTATTGCCGGCATGGAAAATGGCAGAGTCCAGCATTTCATTGTCAAGACACATCCAGCAGTTTCACTGGGAGTTCATCCTTGATCCAGACGTAGAGATGCACACTGCACCGTATCCTCACATCCGGACATGTCAGTCTCCACTACACAGTCAGTATAAATCCATGCTTGTGAAAAATCACAATAAAATCAACAACATGAAGAAAAACAGAAATTTACAGTGTCATGAAGTTAAACAACATGCCACTGGGTGATAGTCTCCATTACAGTTATATACATCCCCTTAAATGAAAAGGCACAAAACAAAATCAACAACAGGAAGAAAAAAAGAAACTTACAACTCCATGAAGTTAGGTAACATGCTACTGAATGACTAATGTGTCACTGGAGAAATGAAAAAGAAAATCAAGAACCTTCTTGAAGAAAATGATGTTACTGTGGGATCTATGAGTCATTGAAGAATTTAATGAGAAAAATATGTTTTGAAGAAATGAAACTAAAAACAAACAGTTGATTAGAGAACTGGAAAGCCAAGATGTGTAAAAAGATCATTAAAAAGCATTGTAGATTTACAGGTCTACGCGCCTATGTCTAGTTCCTAAGCAGACGCAAGTCCCTGTGGATAGCCTTTGGTAGACAACATTGGGGAGGCTAGCAGCCCTGAATTGAATAAGTGCCCTTAGTTTCATGAAGCGAAAGTACAGTATTAAGCAAATGGCTTTTGAAAATGAAGCCAAGTGAAGAATGAGTACTGTAGTCATGGAGGAACATCACAGAGCTGTGAGACTGGCATAGCAGCCAAGACAAAACTGAATTTAGTTAGATGTCTTAATGAGAGCAATATGCAAAATAACTCACACAAAAACCCTTAACAACAACAACAGCAAAATTCAGTTGTTTCAGACTTTGCTAATATGAGGTCCCTCAAATAGTTTTGCAAAATGTAGAACTGAAAACTAAGCTTACCTTGGTGCAAAACATGTTTGAATGTTTTTTTCTCATTTGCTATGAGCTTTTTGAATATTCCTCATAGGTATGGATTTTACTGGTTTTCATCAAAATATCTCTTCTTCCAATTTTCCATGAACATTTCGAAGTTGTGTTATAGATGTAAGGTAAGATTTATGGGTCTCTTGAAATCACTTTCAGCAGCTCCCTTCAATCCCTTTACCTAAAGCCAAACTTTAGAAGTGTCTTTCTAGCATAGGAATTCATTTATTCTTCATCTTTCCTTCTTTTATCATCTTTCTACCTTGAACTACTTTGGACACACACATTTTGTAAAAGAGTTATTTTAAACTGGTAAAGCATTGGTAAGTTGTGAAAGATTTAGTTACCAACTGTTTATTGGAAAATAACATTTTTTGTTTATTATTATTATTATTTTATGATACAGTTGCATAGACTCTACTGTTTCTTCAGCTTCTCTCCATATCTCCCACCCCCCCATTTTCCCTATATTATTACAACAGTACAGTTCTTCAAAAACAGTCATAAGTCCATCCTTGCGGGCATGGAAAATGGCAGAGAGTCCAGCATCTTATTGTCAAGATATATTTAATATTTTCATTGGGAGTCCATATTTGATCCAGAAGCAAAGATGGACACTGCATTGTATCCTCACATCTGGGCATGACAGTCTTCACAACATAGTTACTATAAATCCCCTTAAATTAAAAACCACAGAACAAAATAAACAACATGAAGGAAAATAGAAATGTACAATGCCATAAAGTTAAATAACAAGCCACTGAGTGACCAAGGTGTCATCAACACATGATAATAAAGCTTTCTTCAGTTGAACATAAGGAAAAATCCTTAAATATGCACATGAGAAAATCAATTGGCATATAGAGGAATGGCAATCAGACTCACAGCTGACCACTAACAGGAAACTCTGTAGGCCAGAGAGGAATGAAGCAACATATTCCAGATTCTAAAAGGGAAAAAAAGTTAGCCCAGAATAACGTACCCAGCAAAGCTTTCCATTTTCTTTGAAAATGAAATAAAATTCTTCCAGTGGAATATGCTCAAAGAATATGCCTCCTCCAGACTTACCCTGCAAATGACACTTAAAGATATTCTCTTGACAGAGAAAAGTACTAGTGCTCACCAAAAACCAAAGGCAAATGTGAAGAACATCCCAGTAGAATACCAACAGAAGACTAAGTCAAACAATGAGCAACCCATTGCTAAAATGACAGGACCAAGTTACCACCTATTCATATTAACCCTGAATGTAAATGGCTTAAACCCATCAATCAAAGTACAAAACAATCTATCTGTTGCCAACAGGAGATGTATTTCACCAAGAAAGATCAACAGAAACTAAATCCCATGAATTTTGATGTTTTTGTTTTTATTTTCATTTCTTTAAAAGAGCTTTTTTTCTCATTAAATTCTTCAGTTACTCATAGGTCATACAGGAGCATCATTTTCTTCAAGAAGGTTCTTGATTTTCTATTGGAAAAGGATCTTATGGAAGATCTGATAATTATTTTCTTTCTGGTCAGCTTGGACAAGCTCGTGTTTCTGAGCCATAGTGTTCTCATCTTGGAAATGGGAGCAGCAACTCCGAGGCAGCAACCTGAATGCCCCTCTCTCCAGATTCACTACTCACTTCTGCTCTCCATTAATTTTATTTTTGTTCTATTACACAGCATACTGTATCAGATTCACAGACCTTTTTTTGACTAAATAAATAGCAGACTCTCTTAAAACACTAAAATGTAATGGGAAATGAAAATAAAGCAGAATTTCAATCAGAGCATGTTAGGTCTGCCCTCCCGCTCGCTACATTTCCTTGCAGCAGCTCATGACCTGCACAGCACCAGTGAAAGGCATTGACCAGCAAGGGATTCAGTTACAGTCCGAGTTTTGCCGCTAATCAGCACTGAGACTTGAGACAAATCTTTTCACATCTTGGTGCTGTTTCCTCATCAACCAGCAACTGGATTGACCTCTGTTGTTTCTAAGGTCCTTTCTACTCTAGAATCTTAAAAAGCCCATGATTGCAAGCCAAAAATTGTATTATGGAATGAGGTGGCAGTATGTGTAAGTGCCAGTTGATTAGGGAAATGGCATAGGATTTAGTTTTTAAATTGGTTTTCATGATAATAGATCATGGAGCAAAGATGCAGAAAAAGAGACACTTAATGCAAGAGTTCAAGGAAGCAGAGCGTGTTTTAAACAGTGGTGGAAAAATAACCTTTCATTCTTTGCCCTTCTATTTTTCCTAATGGATGGCATAAGATGTATACTCAGCCTGAATACAGGCTTTCATTCAATTTTAAGTCACCCTGTCTTGTGCATTGCTGTATTCCACGTTAGCTGACACTGCAGGATGTAAGACAATGCGGAGTGAAGAGTTAGAAATGTGACATGGCATGTCGGGAACAATATTTGCTGTTTGCAGATCAGTTACCATCTAAAGGCTGGTATTTAGAACCAGCCTTAGATAATTCAGTATCTCTACGTCTCTGGTGGGGAACATGTCAACCCGAGTTCCTTTTTTCCCTTATCAGATGTGATGGGACAAGGTGACATTAAAATGGTTGGAAGAAGGCATCCAGGACACATTTTTTTTTTAAATCAGGCAAATCTTTAAGAAGCTTAGGAATTGCTAGATTGAGTTCCTAAAACTGGACTCAAAGAACAAATGATCAATTTCACCGATCAGTTTCCAGAATTAACTCAAATATTTTTCATTGTTATCCTTTGTCCTGATACTTCACAGTCTTCTATGATATCACAGTCTTTCAGTTTTGCTGGAAAGAAAATTTGTGAAGGGGAAGATATTCTAGAGTGATTGAGGCTTGCTCATTCCCTTGTTTCCCAGCCCCACTTGCCTGTAGGAACAGCAGAATCGGGGTTTTCAGTACTGTCCCGGATGTTACAGGCTCTCATTGACCCTTACTCATATCTCAAGTTGCCCTCCTCGTGGATTTATATCCATGCCTCTCTGACATCCAATTGGCTGTTACATGCCTCTTACACGCTTCTGGTCAGGCACATTTTGGATGTATCAGCATAACTCTGTACCTGCATGGAGCTTTATGAAATAGGTCATTGACAGCTATCCTTCTGCTTGGCTCCCCCCATCTCTTCCTGGCTACCAGACAGCCTTCTGGAGAGAAGGGAGGGCAGGAGGTGGGTGCCAGCCTGAGTCCTCCCCTCAGCCATCAAAGCTTTGTTTCGGGTCATTTTTATTCTCTTACAATGCCATTCTTTGGAAACTTTTTTTTCCCCTGCAGCAAATAAACTTCTGTCAGGTCTTCCTCGCCAGTTTGCCTGAGATGTCTGGACAGAATTTTTTTGAAATGCAGTGGCAGCAAAGGCTTAAAAGTTCAGCTCCCTGACACTGTTCATTCCACAAACACTTCCTGAGCATATTTTATGTGTGAAAGCCTTTCTTTATTCTTCTCTTTCTTAAAAAGTTATTTTTTTCTTCCTGTGGAACATTGCTTTGAATTGAAGAACTGTCATTTAGGATTTCTCTTAACAGAGATCATAAAGCCATTTCAACTAAAACATACAATTAGTAGATAAGGGATGTGCTTCCAGAGTCTGGTTTTCCCCTTTAGATACTCAGACATCTATTACGAAACAACTTTGACATGACTCGTTAGCTAGACATTTTTGTGGAGGAATAGAAATAATTAGAAAGTGGCAGAAGTGTTCCATTTCTCCAGAAAAAGCCAGTGAATGATAAGTTATAACTTGATTTTTTTTCCCTTAGTATTTGAGTAGATCTATGTATAGGGAAAGCCCATTTATTTATTTTAGAATTGTCCAGTACTTTTGTTTATATTTCTCTTAGATTGTTAGCATTAATACTGTGACTTATTTTTCTTTTTTTCTTAAAATATTTATTTATTTTATTACAAAGTCAGATACACGGAGAGGAGGAGAGACAAAGAGGAAGACCTTCCATCCGATGATTCACTTCCCAAGTGGCTGCAACAGCCAAAGCTGAGCTGATCCGAAGCCAGGAACCAGGAACCTCTTCCTGGTCTCCCACGCGGGTGCAGGGTCCCAAAGCCTTGGGGCGTCCTCGACGGCTTTCCCAGGCCAGAAGCAGGGAGCTGGATGGGAAGTGGAGCTGCCGGGATTAGAACTGGCGCCCTTATGGGATCCCGGGGTGTTCAAGGCGAGGACTTTAGCCACTAGGCCATGTCGCCGGGCCCCTAATACTGTGACTTATTTTTCATATATGTTCCACTACAAAAGAGATCTTTCAATATGATTACAGTTTGCATAAATGGAGTGTTAGGCAATATTTACCCACCCCCAAATTTACTATTAAAATTACCTGCATTTAAAAAGCTTTCTGTAGTCACAGCTTCCCCTAAATTGCATATGAACATTAATGGAGCACAGTGTTGATTTAGAAATGGCTACACACTGACATCTTGTATATAAATGTTCATGCAACATTCTCAACCCCCATAAAAATGCCTGTTGTTAATAGTGTCCCTGAGATATGAGGCTTTCCTTCATAGTCATGGCATATATATCTTCCCTTCATGTTCAGAAATGATGTGCAGGGATGTATCCACCGGATCAATATGTGATCAATAGTTTGCTGTACACAGAATGGAAAATACTATAGTCCCTATTGATGGAGTCTCACATGGTTTGTAGCTGTGTCTCGAAGTTGGGGATTCTATATCCAAATTAGTGTAGGGACTCTAGTAGTCAATCAAGAAATCTAATTGATGTAATTGTGCTTACAGCACCTCAGTCTTCCATCTATCAGACTTCTGTTCAAAGGCATGTCCTGCTTTCCGTTGCTGTGGAGCTGGAGATTAGGCTGAAGTGTGCTTCTGTCTGGTTTCATCCCAGTATCCTATTGGCATCTCTTCCCCTTTAGCTCTTTATCATGTGTGGGTTCATCTGTTACCTCTTCACACATAGAACCTAGACAAGTTGGGTGCTGCCATTCTACATCTTGGGTCCACGTGTTTAGCAATATTCACTGTGGTGCCATGTTAACATCCATTATGCACATTCAACAACCACACACTCAGCTGTGCTCTGGGGACGCAAAGCTGAATGAGCCATTTGTACATCAGTGAGGGAGAAATGCAAGGGCGTCTGCTGACACACAGCCTGCTCAGGTGGCCTTCTCCAGCTCCCTTCTGTTGGCATACCTATCCCTAAAGAACACTAACTTTTGTGAAATGTAAAACATATTTTAACTCAGTTTACCATTGTAACTACTCCACAAGGTAGGTACTATTATTAGTTGTATTTTCTGAGTGAGAGCATTGAGGTCTAGAGAGATTAACTGTGAATGAAACTGCTGGGAAATGGTAGAAACAGACTTTGATCCTCCCGAGTCTGGCTCTAGAACCACACATTTAACACATGAATGTATTAACATCTAATTACAATATTATGTAATACACACACACATATATATATAGAGAGAGAGACAGAAGGAGCGTGCACATTTGCTGCTCTACTCCTCAAACAGCAGCAAGTCAGGGCTAGGCCAAGTTGAAACTGGAGAGGAGATCAATGCAGATCAGTCCAGATGGATGATAATGACAACTTCTGAAGTCTTTGGGTGCTGCCTCCCAGGGTGTGCTTTAGCAGGAAGCTGGAATTCAGAACAGAGCTGAGAATCCAATCTGGGCTCTGTGGTATGGGATGTGGCTGCTCCAGAACATGTGAACTGCTAGTCTGAATATCCATGTCAGACTAGATAGAACATGATAGAATATGAGATCCAGACCTAAGAAATTCCTCAAAATTTGAGAGTGGAAAAACCGATAAAAATGGAAGGTCATGCAGAAATATACATTTTAGGAATAGGCACTCGGTCTAGACATTAAAATGTCTATATCTCAGGTAGGAATTTGAGTGTAAAACTTAGGCTCTAGCTCCTGACTCCAGCCTGGTGAAACTGCTGACCCTTGGAAGAAGCAGGCTGGCTCAGGTAATTGGGTTTCTGTCACTCATGTGGGAAACTTGGATTGAGTCCCTGGCTCCCAATTTAAATCTGGTTCAGGTCTGGCTGTCATAGGCTTTTGGAAATCAAATCAAAGGATGGGATATCTCTCTGTCTGTATCTGTTTCAAAAGGCCACTATGAAAGATATGTGTATTTTAACCTCACCGAATTCAGCAGGCTGTTCTTAAATAATCACACACACACACACACTTGAAACAGAGAGAGAGAGAGAGAGAGAGAGAGAGAGAGAGTGAGTCTTGGATCTGCTGGTTCAAATGATTGCAACACCTAGGGTGGCACTAGGCTGAATCCAAAAGCCAGAAACTCTATCTAAGATTCTCTGTTGAGCAGCTGAGACTCAAATACGTGAGCCGCTGCCTGTTGCTTCTCAGGCTCATTAATAGGAAGTGGGATGCTGGTATTCCAGGTGGCAGCCTAATGAGCTATGCCACAATCCTGGCCCTTCTTCCTATCTGTTTTTTTGTGGAAGGAGTCTTGGGGATATTACATCACATCGTCATGCTTGGATGTCAACTTCACAACTTTGTGTGTTTTCAGACCCACACAAATGTCTTTCTGTAAGCACACAGCCCAAACTTTTCTGCACCAAGAAGAAAGCATACCCACTGGGCTAGGCACAATGCATCTGGACTCTTGGCTTGTCTTCAGCCTGGCCCAGCAATGACTGCTGCTGGCATTTGTTGAATAAGCCAATGTATTGAAGGTCTCACTTCATCACACATCAATAAAGATAGTTGTTATACCAGATTCAAATATAAATATATGATGTTGTACAAAAGGAAATTCATTGGTTGTTTTTGAAGGATACTGTGGATTCAGCTCATTATTTTGAAAACTGATAGATTCAAGCTTTTATTCTCTTCCTATACTGACTGTAAATGAAATAGTCAAACTACTGATATATAAATTTCCTATTTATAAAGTATTATAGTTAATAAGTGAAATGAATACATAATAATACAGTACTGTTTTGCAAAGGGAGTATTTTGAGGCTGGAAATTAGATGTCAGCTTCTGCTGGCAGTGACCTAGAAGATTATTGCATGACCGCCCAACTGAAGTTACAGTACCTCCTCTAAAATAGTTTTGCAAATACAAAACCAAGAAAAACAAAGCCTGAGTTGCATGCCTGTAGATTCACCTACCAATTTACAAGAAATATGGGTCAAGAGAAACCATTGTGTTTTGCTCACCTTATTTTATATGATTTCTGAAAACAATAGATATCAGAACTCTGAATGAACCCAAGTTCATTGTGTTAAGTAAACCTAGACTTCTCCATATAAATGTTTATCTAGTTCAGATTTGTGTCTTAGGAAGGGGTTAATTTTAGTGACAACCAAGACATTTTTAAAGAGGTTTCCACTTTATGTCTGTTGTTTCTCCTGACACCCTATCTTCTTATCTTGCTTTCAGTTTTTGGGAAATAAGATGAAAGAAAATTGTCAGTACTCTGGAGCACAGTCGGCTTGGTTTTAGCTTTGATTTATATGTTTTAAATGTTTGCCTCTTTGAGAAAGGGGGAAAAGGGAGACTCAAATAAGGGACCAACAAAGAGAGGGATGGTTAAATTGGATTCTTTAGTGTGTAATTCCCTGGCCACAGAAATAATCCTGTTAGTTAGCTTGACTTTATGCCTTATATGGAGTGGATTGTTTGCTCACTATCTCACGAGCTCTTAAATACATAAATCATTTGGTAAGTGGTGAGAATCTGAAAGTTTTCAAATACGAACTTTGAGATTATTTTCTTTATTTAGAAATCTGGGAAGGATTATATGAGTTACTACCAAAGTCAGGCCCAGGTATATGTGGATCTTATTCATCTTTTTGTGTGTGAGCAAGCTGAAAACTGTAGGATAGCTCATGAGGAATCCTCATCTGAGGGCTGGTTACTCACTGCTAATTTTAAATCTATTCATGGATCATATTCCTCAACAAATATCAAATGTTTATTAGCAATTCATTCCTTCAAACATTTAATGATAATTCGTAGCCTACCTGCTAATTGTCATTAGATCATGGGAATACTGAGATGAACAAAAGCTCTCTCCAGGAAGTAAACTTTGTGGGTTTTTCAAAACAGTTCGTGTCAACATTGAACTAGAAGCACATGAGATTTATTGGAAAAAATGCTTATCAGTTGAAACATGGACATGAAATGTGTGTATATTGAGGATACCTTCAGAATATGATGCAAGTCTGACAACATTGAAGAAAGAGAAGATGGAGGGTTGGCTAGGAAGAACCTAAGACTCTGAGCAAGGCTCAATTATGCTATTGGGGAATTCTGATCAAACCTGCTCATTGTAAGTCTGAGAGTTGCTGGATTCTAATCCCTCTTCTGCACTGGGAGGTTCATTGCCATGGTTTCTTTTCTTTTCTTTTCTTTTCTTTTATTTTATTAATTCATTAATTACATTGTATTATGTGACACAGTTTCATAGGTACTTGGATTCTCCCCACCCCTCCCCAAACCTTGCCACCATGGTGGATTCCTCCAAATTGCCATGGTTTCTATAGCAAAGGTGGATGTGTTGACACAAGACAAAGCATGTTACTGGACGGGTACTAGGAAGGTGTTTCTATACTGTTGCAGGGGAGGTTTATCCACATTGACTGCTCTTTCTCTGCTCTGGTCTGAAAATGTTACAGCAGATAGTGTTAGTCAAGTTTCCTGTACCTTTTTCGTGGGTTCAGCCAGTGAGAGGCAATGGCAGCAGGTGGGTAGGTGTTGTTAATATGTTATTCCTAGGGTTGTTGGTGATTACTAAATTAGGTCATAGTTTGCATGATCCCTGACACATAGAAAGTAATCAGTGCATCTAGACAATTATTATTATGACTATCAATGTTTAAACCTGTACTGCATATTTCCAGCTGTGTCTTTTCCATTTTTATCTAGCAAACACACTTATTTTTATTTAAAGGAAGAAATTTAGGAGATCAATGAGTTGGACATTTGAAGCAGAAATTAATTCTTAGCAAAGGCAAATTGGAGGGAATGCCAAGAGGATAAAAACGTTTCTTAAAGGACTCTGTACTGGACTATTGCATTTTCTTCTGAAGGAAGATCAATTCTCCAGATGTCCGATTCTGGCTGCCTGCCCTTCTGTTATATCCTTTCTCTTTGACTTTTTCATTTCTTTCCCTTTTTATTTGCTTTCTGAAAGAGCTGGTCAATTTGTTCTCCATACACCAAGTTTAGTGTTCTGCAAGATCTGTTTATCTTTGGTATTTTTAATACTGTTACAACTTTATTAGTTGTTTCCTTCCTTCCTTTCTTCCTTTCTCCCTTCCTTCTTTTCTTTTCTTTTCTTTTCTTTTCTTTTCTTTTCTTTTCTTTTCTTTCTTTCTTTCTTTCTTTCTTTCTTTCTTTCTTTCTTTCTTTCTTTCTTTCTTCTTTATCTCTCCTTCCTTTCTTTTCTTTTCTTTCTTTTCTTTCTTTCTTTCTTCCTTTCTTTCTTTCTTTTCTTTTCTTTCTTTTCTTTCTTTCTTTCTTCCTTTCTTTCTTTCTTTCTTTCTTTCTTTCTTTCTTTCTTCTTTCTCCTTCCTTCCTTCTTCCCTCCCTCTCTCCCTCACTCCCATCCCTCCCTCCATTGTTTCCTTCCTTTACTTGACTTATGGGTCTTACAAAAAGAATGCTCTAAAACATTTGTTTTTTCAAGTAAGTCTTTGTAAAAATACAGCCTTCCAGTTTTATCATGCTATCTTAGTTATCCTGCCAAAACTTTGCAAAGGACTTCACACGGTTTATTTTGTGCATTCTTATCTTTGAAAGAAGGCAGGTTTATTTTGATCAGAATAGAAATTAACATTATCCATTCTTTTTAGGTCTTCTCACTGTTTTGACATTTTCCATTCTGGCTTTCATATTTTATGATAAAAAGAGCTGATACAGATTCTTAGTAATGGTTTGGCTATTAGGCAGCCTGAGAGGGATGGAGAGAAAATTGGGGCATGAGCCGAAAGAAAACAGTGTCTATATTTGTGGAAGCAACCAGATTCCCATTTCTAGTTCTTGGTTTTAGGCACATGATATCAATTTCTTACTGTCTATTGCCAATCTGGGCACTGTTGTTTTGTGTTAGGAAGCTGCTCAAGAATTGGGAAGCACTCTTTTGGGGGAAGATGATGGAGGGTACTTTTAAATGTTTAGCAAAAGTGAACATTTAGATAAAAGCCCATGCACAGCTTTTTTTAGAATACACATTTTCCATGAGCTTTGTAAGGACCTGAGCAGCTTGTCAACCTAGTGCTTTTGCCTCAGAGAATTGCTTTGTGAAGCACCCAAATTGACTCTAAGGTGAACAGTTCCTATTTTCCTATTATTTTTCCCAACTTCTATCTCCTTTTTTCTCTCTCTGCCTCTCTTTGCTCTCTTATTCTCTCATGTATTCCCTCCTACTAGAGAGGGATGAACAAGAAATTGAGCTTAGCAGAAATTCCAACTTCTGTTGGACATATTTTAAAAAGGGTACTTTTTGAAACACAGGGTTATGGGAGGGCAAAGAGAGAGAGAGAGAGAGAGAGAGAGAGAGAGAGAGAGAGAGATCTTCCGTCATCTATCTGGGTCCACCCACAAGGGTGGCATCTTGTGTTATTTATCCAGATGCATCTTCTGGAACCTGGATCAAATATGGACCAGCCAGGACTTGAACTGGCACCTGTATGAGTTTGTGTCATTACAGCAGCTGCTTAACCTGCTCAGACTCCTATTTTTAAAAAAAAAAAGATTTATTTATTTAAATTGGAAAGGTGGATATACAGAGAGGAGGAGAGACAGAAAGGAAGATCTTCTGTCCGATGGTTCACTCCCCAAGTGACTGCAATGGCTGGAGCTGAGCCAATCCAAAGTCAGGAGCCAGAAGCTCCTCCTCCAGGTCTCCCACGCAGGTGCAGGGTCCCAAAGCTTTGGGCCAACCTCGACTGCTTTCCCAGGCCACAAGCAGAGAGCTGGATGTGAAGCAAGGCCGCTGGGATTAGAACTGGCAACCATATGGGATCCTGGCGAGTGCAAGGTGAGGACTTTAACCACTATGCTATTGCGCTGGGCCCTGAGACTCCTATTTGACATGAACTTTGAGGTCACTGTGCTGTGATGCAAGAGGTCCATTAGAAATTATCCTTCTGTGTCCTTTGTGTCCCTTTGTTAGTACCTTAAATGGCTGGATACACTGTGTGAGGGACCCTAGCTGAGTGTAATGGCAATCCAGACTCCTGATAAGGTGGTGTGACTTTCAGCAGGACTGCTTCCACTCAAGCATGTAAGACCTCCTTTACTTGTCCAGGCTGGGGACCTGAGTGGACCCAGAGCAATGCCTTTAGCACTGACTAGTGATGTCCAATGCAGTATTATTTGACTTTGTACACTGTGCTTTCTTGGAAAGATCATTTGTTAGCTTTTGATGCTTTGCTTTAATTTTATCCTGTTTGGGCTATCCCTGGGTAACATTCTTTGTTAAACTTTGCTTATTTTCAGTTAGTATGGGGAAGTTTTAACTCAAGTTTTCAGTCTGCACTTGTGTAAGAAGTCTTTATTATTAAAAATGGGCGGGACCAGGATTGTGATGCAGTGAGTAAGCTGCTGTTTGTGAGACTAGCGTTCTGTATTGGAGCACTGGCTTGAGTCATGATTGCTTCACTTCTAATCCTGCTCCCTGATAATGCTCCTGGGAAAGCAGGCTGCTATGTCTTTGGCCTAATTAGGCTCCTCCATTGTGGAGGAGTGAACCAACAGATGGGATATCTCTCTCCCTGTGTCCCCTTCTTTCTTCTCCCTCTCTGTCACTTTGCCTGTAAAATCAATAAACAAATGGCTAGATAAACAAACAAACAAATAAATAAAATCTTTCCAAAAATGTTTCAAGTGTGAGGTGGGTTTTGGCACAATGCTCATGACATAGCTCAGAAGGTCAGCATTGCAAATTGAATTACCTGGATTCAATTCCCAGCTCAGTCTACCCTTCCAGCTTCCTGCTAATGTGCACCTTTCTAGTTTATTGCATTGGTTCATGAAATTTGAAAATGTTTCTCTGAAAAATTGGTAGAATTTTGCCTAATCAAGCTTTTAGGTTTCACTCATGCTGATAGGTGATATTACAGTTTCATTTTAATTTATGTTTACCTTATCAGTATTTCTCTTTGTATATATTTACATATACACATACATATACATATATATTCTGCTCTCATTTTTCTTAGGCTTTGGTTTATAATTGCTTAAATCAATTTTAGGAACAAGTTGTAGATATTTTTAAACAGAACACTTGTTTAATGTCTTTTGATTTCATTTTTTAAAATTTTTCCATGTAGGAATCTTATTATAACAAAATTTCTCATTTTTATGGCCTCTGAAATTTGAATAATAGTTTGAAAGGACTCTTTGAAGCAATTTTATGAAACAATTGTCAAATATTTTCTTCTATGATTTCATTACTTACACATAAACTTACTTATGATTTCTTTTGATGTAACAGTTAAGGTGTCAGTTATTTTTGAGATTACACTTTCATTCTACATAACAATAAAACATATATTCCCATAATCAACTTTGGTTTTGTACTAGAGAATAACCCAAACAATTAGGTTAAAGAAGACTAAGAGGTATGCAAATTTTAAGGAAGCCTACAAAAATCTTTATCTGTCAACGATATGATTGTGTGCCAGAAAATCCAAAACAATAAAGTGGAAAAGAAATAGTAAAACAAGAAGAGATTAAATAAGATAGTATGAAAACTTCATATATGTTAAAAAATAAGTAGCTCTTCCATATGCAAATAACAGCTATGTGAATATATCTAATAGCATAGATTTTGCATGGAGCTGCAACATCACACATCTAGACATACATTTATTAAAATATGTACAAGTTAGAACCCTGTTGAAAATTACCAAAAAAAAAATCCCTGAAGTAATTGACAGATCTATCATGTTTGGATAGAAACATTAACAAAGATGCCAGTTTTTATAGGCTAGTTGACGGGCATTACCACTGCAAAGATTAATAGTAGGTCTTTAAAAATACTCATGTTAAAAAACAATACACAGAAAAATAAACATAAATAGTGAATATGACTGTGAAAATGGCTATTGAAGGGGTATTAGCACTACTAGATATTTAACCTTTGATGAAGCCTCAAGCTTTAATGCAGGATGTTGTCAGTGTTTACACAGACAGAGGAATCAGTAGGAGGTTCAGAAATACACTCCAAAAAATAAAGAGAAACTTCGTTCACCCTAAGGATGTGGTCTTAACATAGTGCGGAAAAGATGTTTGCCTTAAATCCTGTGTTATGAATCAGCTGGTCATACAATGAAATGTTTACAGTGAGTCACAACAGCCCCACGGCCAGGGAAAATTAATGAGACTACAGATGCACCTTGGATTTTGACTCAACCTGCAACTTCAATAGAGAAATCACTTGTTTGTGCACTAATCTGATCTACGTTACTGACTTTATCTATGCCAATCCAAAAAGAATGTTTATGTGCTGTTTTTTTCTTTCTCCAGTATTCAGACAGGATGAAAAGGGAGGGAAATTAGACTTTTATGAGGGAAACACAGATTAATTGTATTTGCTAGGGGTCATTTTCTAAAATTGCTTTTAAATCATAAGCTTATAATTGAGGAAGCAAGGCAAGGTTTTCATAATTTTCAAAATGGCCATCTCACTCAGTGTAAAGGAAACTCTAAGATGGTGGGATAATCCACATTTCTTGTCTTGTAATAACATTTTTAATACAATCCTGGAGAGAACATGGAGACACTGAGCATCTACCCACTTACAGAGTAAGAAGGGAGACCAGCTGTGTGCACTGTTAATTGCTTCCATCACTGCTCAGGAGTTCATTGGGAAGCAGCTTGGCTTATAGCCGTGGCTCCAGCTTTCTCATTTCCAGGTGTTCTTATTCCAGGATTTTGTTTTATTGCTCTGCTTGCCTAATTTCACTTTCCCCAATTTTCTAGGTTAAATTTGAAAGAAAATTCTTTAGATCTTTTTGCGATACCAGGCAGGAAAGCTGTGTTGTGTGAATTAACAAATTCAGGGGCTCAGTCATTTGATCTAGGATGCAGTATAAATGCAAAGCAGGGTGCACCACAAAGCAAAATGCTAATTTTACCGACAGTGCAGATGCTACTTTTAAAGGTACCAGCTGTGGTTCACCTCTCACCATCGTGCCTGGCCCCTGGAAAAGAATGTAAGGCATGTGAATGGTACAAACCCGGGCAAACAAATCATTCTGAGGAGTCACAAACACCGAGGAAACAGACCACAAATACCCTCAGAACAATCAGAACACCACTTTCAGGAAGACAGCCAGGTTGAATGGGCAATAAAAATATGGTAAAACACTGGCTTTTCATTTTGAAAAAAAAAAAAAAGCCACAGATGAATTACGTTTGTTCTATTTGTATATCGTCTTATAATTTACTGACAGTTTGAAATGTCATTTTGATTGAAACATAATTTAAAGCGTAAGAACTTCTTCAGGATACGTATTTTTCCAAATGTAGGCTGAAGATGTTAAGGCAAATTTGGGTATTTCATTTATACAGAAGTATTGTTTATTGTAAAGGCTAGGGAGAAATATAAGCAGGTATATAAAAAAATTAAGTTGATCTTTTAGTTAATTTATTTGTATCACATCGTTCAGAAGGATGCTTTCCAAGAATCAGTTTGGGCTAACACACTGAAAGTCATATGAGACCATGCAAAGGAAAAGGAAGCATATGCTGACGACATAGGACATGTGATTGCTTGGATTGGACACCAGAATTCCTCAGTCACCATGTCGAGGGATGGGCCTATTAAGTTGCACAATTTTGTTATCAACATAGAGAAAATATGTCAATTCTCTACAAGATTTTGTTTAAATATTTTATTCTAAATGAAATCAAATGCATGGAATCTAAGAAAGGAATATCCAAGTGACATAATATTCTATACTTTTGTTTTTCAAAATTTTGTTATTTAAGACATTTCTAACAGACATAAAGATTATGAAAACTGATGCTGGCACCTTGGTATAAGCCTCTGCCTGTAGCGCCAGAATCCCATATTTTTGCCAGTGAGTTCTGACTGCTCCACTTCTGATCCAGCTTCCTGCTGGGAAGCTGGAAAAAGCAGAGGAAAATATTGCAACCATTTGGGGAATGGACCAGTGGATGGAAAATCTCTGTTTCTCCTTCTCGTTGCAACTCTGCCTATTAAATAAAAATAAAAGAATAAACAAAAATCTTTTTAAAAGGCTATAGATATTAATGGAGTACTACATGTTTTGTTATAGGTATATATCCATTGTATATAATCTTCTGAGATAATTTTTTCCAAGCATTTCATGTTTTCTAATGAGATAGCATTAAGAATGCCACTTTTTGCTTTTTAAATAGAGGGATAGATATACAATGCATTAGCATTATCAATAGTCACTCTTCCATGCAATAGGATTCTGAAACTTCTGATTTCTGTCTAGCCATAGCCTGAACCCTGAACCCACACATTAACCTTTCCCCAAATCTCAGTCTTGACTTCCCTTCCCATCATTATGTTGTTAACTTCTATGAGACACTTACTCCTTAGACTCTGTATATGAATGAGATCATGTGATATTTTCCTTTCCATGCTTGGCTTATTTCACATAATGCAATGAGCTTCACATTGATCCATGTTGTTATATATGAGAAATTTCATTCTCTTTTGTGGCTCAGCAATACACCATTGTGTATATGGTCCATATGTTTTTTTATCCCTTCATTGGTGGACAAACACATTGTTTCCATTTCTTGACTATTATGAATAGTGCTGCAATAAACCTGAGCATGTAGATACCTCTTCAACAGATGGAGTTTATTTTCTTTGTAAGGGTACTCAGAACTGGCTCACATGGTAGTCTTCTTTTTGATTTTGAGGAACCAGAATAGTGACTTCCACTGTGATTGTATCCAAGTTAAATTTCCACCAACAGTGTGCATGGGTTCTTATTTTTCTTCACATCCTTACTGGAACTGGCTATTTTTATTGTCTTTTTGATAATGGTTAATATTATTGGAATAAGGCGATATCTCATTGTAGCTTTGGTTTGCATTTCCCTAATGTTTGATGATAACTAGCCTGTTTTATGTACCTGTGGGCCATTTGTATGTCTTCCTTTGAGAAATGCTTGTTCAGACCAACTGGCCATTTTCAACTTGGTCACCCTCAAGAAACTCCACCTGGAATGACCTCAAATGGTGCCAGCCAGTGCAGGGCCAGGTTGTCTGTTACCTGCACCAGCCCACACACATACTGGTGAATGCAGCTGCCTGGTCAGTTCTTCCCCTAACCCTATATCTCATGCAAACCAACGGGTGCTGTGGCCCAGCCCAGATAGTCCTCCGTAGATCCAGTTCTCATGGATACCAGCAGGTGCTCTGCCCTAGTCAGGGTGACCCCCAATGTCTCCATCAGGGTTTACTCCCAGCCCCATTTTTTACATTTATATCTATGAGTGTTGTTGTGGCTTAGCTCAGTTCGTCCCACCTCCAGACTCAAACCATACATAGGCCAATGGGTGCTACTGTCTTATCCAGGTCTCATGCTCATTGTGGGGAGTGCCTACAGTTTCCCCCGGCAGGCATGCTCCCATCCCTGGATCTTGTGTTTGCCAGGGTGTACAGTGGTCCAGCCTGACACGACTCACACCCATTCCCAGTACTTGCCAGCTGCTGCTACAGCTCAATTTGTCTGTGCCCCACACACTGATACTGGCTTTCTCTCATGCCAGTAGTTGTAGCAGTCTAGCCCAACCTAGCTAATCCCCAGACTAGCCCAAATGCTAGTTGACAGGTGCTGCCTAGTGTTGGTCCAGATGCTGCCTGGACTGGTCTGCTTCCAATCTCAGATCTCATGCTCATCAGTGGAAGCAGCAACCCAACAGGGTTGGAGGGTTGGAGGTTTCTTTACTTCTTGGAGGTCTGCTCAAAGTCCTGGGTCTTGCATGTGCTAGTGGGTGCTGTGGCCCAGTCTAAGACGGCCCAGCCCTAGTGTTGGCATTCACCAGCAGGTGCTACAGCCTGACTCAGCCCAGTGCTGCTTCCCATCCCCTTGCCAGGTCCAGCTCTTGCTGCAGAGTATAGCAGCCTAGCCCAGCTGTGCCCACTCCTAATCCCAGCTCTCATGTGAATTGGTGGGTATTGTGGCCAAACCCGGCCTGGCCTGGACCTTGTCCTGGCTCTCACTTGTGCTTGCGTATGCTGTGTACTCACCCTGCTCAGCCCTCCCCAGACCCAGCCCACAAGTCTGCCAGTGGGTGCTATAGCCCAGCTTCGTCTGGCCTACTCTCAGGTCAGGCTCGCACACTTGTCAGTAGGAGCTGTGACCTAGCAGTGGATTTTCCTAAGTTTCCCTACCAGGCCTACTCCCAGCAATGGATCTCCCATGTGTGGATGGGTGTTGCTTCCCAGAATCACATGGGCAACCCTCAGCCCTGGCACTCACCATTGGGTACCATGGTCTAGCATTACTGTCCTACCCCCATTTCTACTTTCACTGACTGGTATTACAACATAGCCTAGTCAGTTGGACATGGACCTGGCTTTTATGTGATCTAGCAAATCCTGAGGCTTGTCCCAGCCTGGCTCATTCCATTCTGGTTCTTGTGAGCACCAGAGGGTAATGGAACCTAGCCAAGATTGATCCATCCCCAGACTCAGCCCACATGCATGCAAAGGGGTGCTACAGCTTTGGCTAGCCTTTTCTGAACACAACTGCAGCTTTCGGCTTAGTGGGAGCTGCAGCCCAGCAGGGAAATGCCCAGAGTTCCACTACAAGGCCTGTTCCCAAACCTGGATCTTGCATGTGCTGGTAGGTGCTTTGATCTAGCCTTGTATGGTTCAGCAGCAGTCTCAATTCTCACTGGTGATTGTTGCAGCCTATCCCAGCTGGACATGGCCCAAACCCTTGTCCTGGTTCTTGTGTGTGCTACTAGGCACTGTGACTTGGCTCAGCCAGGTCTGTCTCCAGAATCAGCTCACACAAATGGCCTTCCTGGCCTCTCCTGCTCCCAGTCCTTGCTATTGTGATCCCCAGCTAGTGTTGCAGCCTATTTGGGGAGTTCCCCAAGTTCTCCTACCAGGCCTGCTCCCAGCCCCAGGTTTCGTGTGTGCTGGTGGGTGCAGTGCCAGTGCTTGGCATGGTCTGCCCTCAGTCCTGGCCTTTGCATGTGTTGGCAGGTGCTTCAGCCTGGCCCAACCTGGCTTCCTCCCAGTCCCAACTCTGTTCCAGCCTAGCTCAGCCAGTTACCACCCTCTCTCACCAGCTCTCCATGCACCAGCGGGAGTTGCAGTCCCATGGAGGTGAGCCCACTAGTCCCCTATAGATTCCGCCTCCAGATCTGGTTCTCTCTTCTGGTTCACTGGTTCTAGTGGGTGCTGCAGTCCAGACTTTTGTGGCCTACCCTCTAATCTGACATTCACTGGCAGGTACTGTGGCCTAGCCCAGCCAGACATGCCCTCCAGCCCCAGATTTTGTGTTGGCTAGTGGGCAGCAGGCAGTGCTATTTAGCCCAGCCCTAATCTCCCACATGAATGGGTCCCTTGGCTTGACCCAGACTTGCTCTTCAGTTTTTTCCCGGCTAAACCACTTCATCTCTGCTCCATCACCTACCTATAAGTACAGTTGCCTAGTCTGTGGAAGCCTTCAAAAATCATTCCTCTCTTGCCAAACATGCCATCTGCCTCTACCACTCCAGTGCATTCCCAGATCTCCTGCCCCGGGGAATCTGCAGCACGCTGTCTGGGGGCTGGGGTAGTGTGTCTTGGCTTGGTGTTTCTTGTCTTCCCCACTAACTAATTTTTTTAAAAGGAATAAAAATAAGCAACCAAATTGGCATACTGGTATAGTTAACACAAATGTGGCATTAGCCAATCCCCGAATGTCCTTCAGCTACTGGATGCTTTTTTCTCAACAGTATAACACTTACCTAGGTACTAAGCAACCTAGGCAGTTGCCTACTGCTGCAAATGCTAATTATTCCTTAAAAGTTTGGAAGAATTCATCAGTGAAGCCATCTAATTTTGGACTTTGCTTTGATGAGAGCTTATTTTTATTTTACTTATGCAATCTCACTGCACTATGTTGGTTTGCTTAGGTAGCATATTTTATAGTAATTCAGTTTTGGTGAGTTACATGTGCTCAATAATTTGTCCATTTGTTATATGTTACAGAATTTTTTCCATACACTCATTCATAGCAGTCTCTACTAACCCTTTGTGTTTATGTGGTATCAAAATGTCTGTGGTGTCAAAATGTCTTACTTTCCATCTCTGATTCTAAGCATTTGAAGTCTCTTGCTTATCTTCTTGGTCAGACTAGCTAGGAGTTTACCGACTTGTTTTTTCAAAGAATTAGTACTCCGTCTAATTGACCTTTGTATTTTTGTTAAGTTTGCATCATTTATTTATGCTGTGAGTTCATTGCTTTTTTATCAGTTTTAGATTTAGCTTTTTATGGTTTTCCTGTTCTTTTAGCCATGGTTGCTCTGTTCCCCTCCTGTTGCTGTTTTTGCAATATCCCATACGTTTTGATATGCTGTGTTTCCATTTTTAATTGTTTTCTCCTTGAATGACTTATTCATGATTATTAAGCAGTAGCTTGTTTAACTGTTCATTATATGTGTAGTTTCCAAAGTTTTTTGGATATTGATTTCCAGTTTTATTGTATTCAGAAAAGATACTTGATGTGATTTCTGTTCTTATACATTTGTTAAGACTTGTGCTTTGTGCTAACATATTATCTATTTTGGAAAATACTCCCTGCGCCTTTGCGAGGAATGTGTATTCTGCAGCCATTGGAACATTCTATTGATGTCTGTTGAGTCCAATTGATCTAGGGTATCATTTAGCTCTGCTATTTCTTTGGTCATTTTTGGTTTAGATAATCTGTCCACTTCGATAACTGAGATGTTACAGCCTCCTACTACGATTATACTGGATTTTTATGACAATTTTACAAAAAGGAAAGGAGTTTGTAAAATAAGTTTGCATTAATTTTGAAAATTACAATATTTTTGCTGAAGAACATGAGAGAAAGAAAAATCGGAAGCTTTACAAATATTTAATGTGAGATTCTCTTTTTTTATTAATTACATTGCATTATGTGACACAGTTTCATAGGCTCTGGGGAGATTCTATTTGTGATGGACTTCTCTGCATACCATAGGAAATCCAAAGTCTAATATGAATATAAATAAAGAAATAATATTTTAGGGGATTCTAAAGTTTGTCCTTTTTGGGGAAACATGTTATTTCAACAAAAAGAAATTTTTTGTTATAATCACTTTTGTATTATTTTTTTCTGGACAAGCTTAAGTTTTTTTTTCTTTAACTCCATTCTGGCTAGCTTAATCTTCTCTATAATATTTAACATTTGAACTATCCTTTCCAAAACAATCAGGATGTATATGAAGTGCCTCTGTTAGCAAATTGGCAATTGCAGGAACTGAAATGACCCACTCACACAAAGTGAAGGTGGTAAAGAAAAGTAATAACCACTCATCTCTCTCCTTCTGCATCCTCACTCCCAGTCACGGCAGATGACCCTGTCCACTGTTTCAGAAGTAGCAGTCATTGACTCAAAGATGGCTTCCTTATGCTCTTTATGCTGGCCCTACAAGTGCCTGGCTTCCATCCTTACTTTTTCTTGCCTGTCATATGGTCCCAAGCAAGCCTCTCTATTTGGTGTCTCAACCCTTTGGGTATCTCCCTGATCTGTCATTATGAATGAGTGGATTTTGTTTCTTTTCATCAGTCTTTGTCTATTGTGACATCTGTGGGAACAGCAAGCTACAGAAGCAAAGATAAGCATGAAGATCATTCTGCTAGTTTCTTTTTCCTCCCAGACAAACCTTCAGATATTTACACAATCATTAGCCATTTCTATTTTTCCACCTCTTACAAGCTTTTTACTTTGATGCTCTCTACCTTCTCTCGCCAAACCAGGATGTAAACAACTTTTGCCAAAGTCACAAACAATGACTTTGTCGCTGACTTCTGCAGCAGCTCCAGGACCCTTTCCTTCTGGCTTCTCAGCAGCAGTAAACCTCTGCTCCCTTCTTAACACTTTTCCTACTTTGCTCTGGACATGTTCCTACTGCTGTAATGGCTTAATCTACGCTCCTATATGATCCTTTCTTTCTCAACCAATCTCTTAAATTTTGGTGGGATTTTCTTCCTAGCTTTTTGTTTTTTCCACACAATGCATTTGCCATTGGAATTCTCCTAACTGTAACTACTATTTCTTGCTCGCACTTTAACTTTTCATATCCAACCATCTATTAGACATAGCCTACTAGATGAACGTCAGGATCCCTAAATGCAGAATTCCCAGACCTGAAAACACCTCATTCCCCCTAACTTGCTCTTTCTGTGTGATCCACCTGGAAGTACAGGTGACAACACCAACTTCTCCATCAGCCTCATGGCAAGTCAATCACCAAATTCCACTGAATCTGCTTTCTAAATAATTCCCCAGCACGTGTAGCTCTTTTTCCATCTTCCCCCTATTATCTTGGACCAAAAAAACTATGCTCTTGTACCTACATTACTTTTATCACTTCCTGCCCATCATCTTGTTCTTCCTTACTTGGTTCTCAGGTGAGGAGATGTTGGCACACAGCAAATTAAATTATGTCATTCATAATTTAGAACCTTCATTCAGAACCTTCGAAGACCTCTTAATTTTCTGTCTCTTGGGGGGAATTCAAGTTTCTTGATGTAGCTCATGAGATCTCTCATGGCATTATTTTTGTTTCCCTCTTTAACCCAATTTAAAAATGAATTTCACCAACATATGGGTAAACCTTAGAGAACTGGGAGCACAGACTTGGTCAGCAAACTACTTGGGTCTGTCTCCGGTGACATTACAGTCATGATCATAAAGACTTCTTGCATTTCTTCATTGTTGTCCTCTGTGTCCTGGGATACAGTAAATTTCCCCACTTCAACAATATCATTTTTGAGGGCTGGCATTGGAACATACAGAGTAAATCTGCCACTTGGGCACCAGTATCAGTTCTGGTTGTTCCACTTTCAATACAGCTCCCTGCTAATGTTCCTGGGAAAGGAAGAGGATGGTTCAAGTGTTTGGGCCCCTGCACTTATGTGGGAGACCTGTAAGAAATTCCTGGCTTCTGCCTAGCTCTGGCCATGATGGCCATTGGCTAGTGACCCAGTGAATGGAAGATCTCTCTCTCTTTCTCTCTCTTACTCTCTTTCCCCACTCCCCATAAATTCTGTCTTTCAAATAAGCAAATAAAATTTTAAAAACATACTTATTTTTTCTTCTGCCATAAAGACTTCATCTTAAACAATACTTGACCCAAAGGATTACTAACTTACTAGCTCACTTTTACCATTTTCAAATTCAAAGAGATAGTGAAATGATGAGCCTTCAATGACACTGCACTGCAAAGCTTTTTCCTAAGGTGATGGGTATGTGGGAACTAGCTATGGAGGCATTCTTTTTGGATGTGTTTTCTTAAGTCTACCTTAAGATCCCTCTGGTGGGTATCTCAATCTGCAGCTGGTTTACAAAGAACACATTTGTGGTTAGGTGTCCCTCAAATAGGGTTCCACTCCTTCTTCATCAGCAAACATAGTAGTTCCTGTGTTTCTGATAGGAAAGGCCCTGGGAAGTCCCTGATCTCTGATGGTTGGGGACTAAGATTTCATCTCGTGGTAATAAATAATTCAACAAACCTTCAGGAGTTCTTCCTGGGAGGTTTGTACTAGTGATACACAAAGACAAAGACATGGCCCTGTCCTTCAGAAGTGTAAGCCAGATGTCACCTGCTGCTTCTTGGGATTTCCACCCCATGCCTTCAGGGAAATCCAATAGCTGCTGCAGGAGGTTGGTGGCTGTCCAGGGAGTTCTGCTTCCTCTGGTTGTCTTGGGCTTTGATTTCACATTGATACTGGATTGCATTTCGTATCTTGTGTCTTGTGACTGTTTTTCTGATTCTGCCCTCAGGCACAAGACATAGTTTCTTATCTAGGATTCTTTTCCAGACACATAAAATACCACTCTGGGAAGCAGCTGTGTGTGGCAGCCTTTTACTGAAGAAATGGGTAATTTTGAGAGAAGTTATATGGTCTTCCACAGTGATCGAATTGAAAATTGAATGTTGGGCTACTTAAAAAGTCCCGCAGCGATTCTCTTGATGTAAGTTCTAGATGTCCACCCTGATTTTTGCCCTCTGCTCTTTTCTCTCTCTATTTTCTCTCAACCATTTAAAAAGGAAAAAAGAATGCTTCCTCTTCTGACTTACACTGAGCAATAGTCCCACTTTCTCCATTCCTTATCATAGTCCCCTCTGGATGTAACCTTGCCCAGGCTCTTATACACCTACATCCTCTGCTAAGCAATGCATGCATGGTTTGTATCCCACTCGTTCACCTTTCCACCGGCTATGTGACTTACATTGCTGCCATCCCAACCCTGACTTCTCTGAAGGCACTAAAGGATATAACCACTTGGTTCAATTCACATGATCTCTCACTTATCTCCCAGAAGTCTGAGACCTTGACAATGCATAAGAAGAGTCCATTTATTGAAAGTTATAACACTTGAAGGGCAAGGACCAAGGCTTTTCACTATTGTGCTTCTTTTTTTTTTTATTAATTACATTGCATTATGTGACACAGTTTTATAGGTACTGGGATTCCCCCAATCCCTCCCCCTGCCCTCCCCTCATGGTGGATTCCTCCACCTTGTTGCATTACCACAGTTCAAGATCAGTTGAGATTCTTTCATTGCAAGCATATACCAAGCATAGAGTCCAGCATCTTATTGTCCGGACAAATTCAACGGCTTCTTGGGGAGACCATCTCTGGTCTGAAGGTAGAGCTGGCAGAGTATCATCCCTATCAATTAAAAGCCCTGACATAACATCAGCAACAATTTATAACGTTATGGAATTAATTGACATAGTATTGAGTAACCAACATGTTAAAAAAAATGCAAGTTCTTTACCACATCCTGTGACTCCTTCATTGACATTTCAATTTTAGTTTATACATGACCTACACATAGCATGAGCACTCAACAAGTATTAATCAAATGAGTTTAACATTTTCAGGAGAGCTGGAGATAGATGTGTTTATCCTCTCTTTAAATAGCTCAGCACCACCTAATGCACGGGTTGTTTGACTGTGTACCAGTTCCAGTTATCATTTCAGGGCACTATTAATTCAAAACCAGGTTTAGTTCAGTAGGCTTGCATTCTGCTCACAGCATTCTCATTGACATCTAAGGCAAAACAGTGAGGATCTGGCAAAGCATTTTGACTTTGCAGACTGGTGCTGTTCTCTTCAGGGGCCATGGCTGCCAATATCCCCAAGATGGAATGAACTTTTGACTCTGGGCACTGGAACAACCTCAAGCTGTTCCCAGCAGGAGTGAGGAGCTTGGATGGAACTCAGGGCATTAGTGGCTCTTGCAAATGTGTTCAGGTGGCTTTGTCTATATTTGCATCATTGAAAAGGTCTGTACCTGAAAAGCACATGGAACAGCTAAAGATCAAGGTTTGTTTTGAATATCCCAGCCAGGATTCCTGGGAATCCAGGTACTGGAGCTGATGTCTGACAATCACATTTGTTTTGCTTTAAACAAACCCCAACCACTTTGCCACCAACGGTTATCTGTCTCCTGTGAATTAAGGCATCATGCCCTTGAGAGAAGCTTCGTCTTCTACATAACCTGTTTATTTTTTCGGGTGAAATGATCTCACAAGACCATTTTAACTTAATGAGATTATCAGTCTGGACTGAAAAGCTCTGTTTGAGTAGGACATTTCCTTGCTTCCCAAGTAGCTTCTCAATGAGAAAACTGACTGTGATGTAGCTATTGACCTTAAAGATGAAATATTTGCCTTTGCTTGCTGCGTACTTCCTCAGGAGAAAGCCGTGCCATTTTCCCAACCCTTCAGTGGATTATGATGGTCCCTCCCATCAGTAGAAATGCTTTAGATTTTAGATCAACAGTGTGGTTATTTTCTTCACTTTTGTCACCTACTGCCTGCATTTTGTTTGGAAGCCAGAACAGGAGAGCTGCTGGTGCTGTTTGAGAAGATTTCTTTGTTTGGTTCTCCTCTCGTTTTTAAAACCATAAGCGTGGTTACTCAATAATAAAAGAAAAAAATAACAGCTGAGCTCCATTTTAGTGTGGTCCCCGGGACTCCAGCCGTGAGCACTGCAGCACGCTCTGGAGGAAGCTTTTAGGAGTCTCCATAATTTCTTCCTGACCCCAGCTGGTGATCAGTTTCTGTCCCGAAGCTTACAGAAGAATAGCCTTGATAATTCTAATAATTCTATCCTAGTGTGGGGGCATTCCGGCATGGCCCGTATGAAAGGAAACTCTGAAAGGTGACAGTATTTTGAAATGTTTTTCATTTTGTAACAAGGACAGAAAAATCTTACAATAAAAGTCTTCTTATTTGCTACAAAGAAAGAGCATTTTTTGTGTCATGATGGAACATTGTTCAATAACTGCAACTCATTATTGTGTGTACGGTTCATTTATGATTTTGATTTCTTTTAATATCTGATTTTACTCATTCAATCACAATCCTTCTGTTGTTTTGTATTCTTTATTCAACACATCTGTTAAGTTTCTTTTATATACATGAGATGGTATATAATAATTGCCCCTGCCTTCCTAAAAAATTGTTTTACATGCTAACAAGACAGAAAATATTTGAGCATAGATGTATAAAACCCAAGGTAGTTAAAAACACCTTCCTGTTGCATGCTTCGTAAAAATCAATTTTCAAATCACTTCTGCCCAGATGATCTGATTTAATTCATGTTCCTATCACTTGTAGAATTGGGATTAGAACACACATTTCTGCTCCTTTTTTCTCTTGTGATTGTGATTATACTATCCTCATGCCAATTGTATTTTACAATCGTATTTTACATAGCATTAAAACTACACTTACAAGATCCATTTGCTGTTCTGAAGGTTTTGTCAAGGAATGTGTAAGAATATATATATATATATATATATATATATATATATATATATATATTTCATTTTAATCATTTCCCCTTTGTCATCAAAGTAGCTGAATATGCTGTTTCTCAATACGGCTGTTCTTCCTATCCTGAAACCTTTTGGAAAATGATGCACAATGTGATCAGAATTTTCACTGGGAAGTGTGGATGCCAAATGGAATTTCTAGTGGAGAAGCAGTGAGAGACAGATGAAATGTTCTGACAGGTAACAGTAACTACTGCTTTACATGGGTGTAAAGGAAACAATCACCTTTTCTATAGGATGTAGTTAATTTACTTTTGAAGGAGGAACAAAACAATCTGGAACAGCTTGTACTGGTCGTTTAATCCACAACAGGGACAAATAAAATTATATCTCTCAAATAAACTTACTCTCAATTATGATCTCTGCTCTCTCCCAGCTCTAAAATTCTATGGTTCTCGTTGTGTTCCCCATGAATGTGTTCCAGCTTCTCTAGCAGAAACAGACTCAGGCTACTTACCAGGAGAGGAGAAAACAACCATTTAACATGACAGACATAAAGTGAGGTCAGATAATTATTTTTTATTCTGGATTCTATGCGATTGTGTGCTTTAAGAATAGTATGAGAGCAGATGCACATAGATGAGTTTATGATGGCAGGGACAAAATGACAGATTATTAATGATACCATATGCCACACTGGGTATTTAAATATATTTGGGTTAACGAAAACTATCACGTTTACACTATTTTTTTCTTGTACATAAGTCTTTCTGTTTGTTTTCACAATAACCCTGTGATGTTATTAACAGCATGAGCGAAACCAGGAGCTTTAGAATTGTTTTCTTCTTCAAATTCTATAGTGACAGAACATACTCAAATCACTAACAGTTCTCAGGATGGCAGTGATGATCACCAGGGGGCTCTGTCCTGCCCGCAGGTGTGCTGGGAATCTAAGGAGCATGTGGTTTGTACTTCACACCCACACAGGAAATATGCCTTTCCCACACTCTTTTGGTTGTAAATTTTTGTTACTAACTGAGAAACTGCTTGGCTTATTAGGACATCTGTAAATGTCAGTCAAGGGAACTCAGAGGATGATTTCTTCATAAGAACAGTGGTGGGGTCAGCAGACAGCAGCACCAAGGGTGTGTCACTTTTCTAGAGTCCTTACATCAAGATAGTTTGGGTGGCTGTCAAAGTCAAGTAACAGGATCCCCCACAGAGACAATGAAGCCAATCAATTGTGCAAGCCAGTTCTTCCAAGTAATTGACTTTATTTACCAATTTGGAGGATATTTAATTTTAATTTATAACACAAGGGACACTCACAATTGTGCATCTATTGGTAAGCATGTGACATACTCACCAAGATAGTCTTAATAGACATAAACCTTGCTATTACACTTTCAGAGAAGGAGGAGCCTGGAAAATTTATGAATTTGACTTATATTTGTCAGGGTGCTTAAGCTAGGGGTTTACTTGTAAGGAAGACTTTTGAAATACTTCCTGAGTGATAAAGAACTTGAACATTCTTCAAAGTGAATTCAGGAAGAAATGTGTGGTTGAGTTATTAGTTCACTCTAAACAGAAATGCTTATTCTTAAAAATGTACAATTTATTAGGGAAAAGGAAAGCATCGTTGTGTGGCTGGAATATTCAAGGAAAGATGGGAATAAAAGATCCCAGCTATTTCACCAAGGGCACTTGGTGTCAGATGAACCATTCTTTCACACAAACGTGGTAGAAGGTTATGAGTCAGGGTGTGTCAGATTCCATTCATATTTTCAAAAACTAATTTCTCAACAAGATAGCTAGTACAGACTGTGATGCAGGCTTTTGCAGTGCTCTGGGGCAGGCATTTTTGAGGGTAGCAGGAATCTACACAGGCAAGAGTTATGAAGATAAGATTTAAGAGTGACGGAAGTGAAGTTTAATAAGCAGTCAAGAATGAGTTGAACTTGGTTGATTGGTAACTACATGTTATATATTTTTGAAATAATAATAGTCCATAAAGGATTAAATAGCTCATAAACTCCTAAGCCTAAATGCTATGTTGAGAATGGCAGGAAGAGGTGATTCCAAGATTTTTGGAACTGGGTGAAGAGAGACGACAATGTTATCCATGGAAACAGGAACACAGAAGGAGGGGGTGCTGAACAAAGGCAATTTGAGTTGATGGCTGGGAGTCAAAGTATGCTGCTTGCCAGCTTTATGTCCATCACTAATAGACTCCAACAGACCAATGAACATGGGGACTTGAAGTTGTTAAATAAGGTTCATAATCATTTTCACAGGAGTGATACTTGAAATTTCAGGCCTGAATAGCAAGTGTTCAAGTATAAAAACAGGAGAGGAGGGAGATCACTGGAGAAAGCACAGAAGGACTAGATCAGAAGCATACTGCGCAGACTTCTTTTTGTGTGGAAATCACAAGTGTTTTCCAGAAAAATACAGTGACCGGAATCACAAGTGTGTGTGTGTGTGTGTGTGTGTGTGTGTGTGTGTTCAATACCAAGTTCTAGTTCTCAAGTTTTCAAAATAAGCAGGACAAAGAGGACATGATTCAGAGTTCTCTGCTGTCGACCCAAATGTGTTTATTTTCATCTGGAGAATATTTCTCCCATGCAAACATAAAAAAGGATACCACTCTTGGTTTGGGCACAAGGGGGAACTGACCTGATTTATCACATGTGTGCTCCCTGGTTTGCTTAGCTAGTGACCACCAACTTTATTGAGAAGGAATAGTATTCCCTGCAGAATGAGATATGATTCATTTCTGGTTCAGCTTTAGCCTTGGGCCTGTTGCTACATAAAGAATTACTGGGAGCATTTGATCATATTCAGAGGCTTAGAGGCTTGAACTCACAGAAAGTGCTCTCTTAATCATTTCACTCAGGTCTTCAACTGAGATCCCCAAGGGGGGACACCCCTGGCTTTTCTGTTCCCCACCAGCATCTGAAGCGATTTTATCACTCTTGGGGGCTTCTGTGGCCTGTTCTGCCCTTTGCCTGGTCCCATTCCCTCTGCTTCCCAAATCTATTGAATGCAAAGATTAATGGATGCAAGCCAGTCAGTTAGCATTGCCCCTGATGGAGAGTCTGAGCACCTCACTTAATTCGTGCTCCCTTGCGGGGTTCTGACAACCTCTCCAGCTTGCCACTATCATTCCTCAGCTTTCTTTTCTTTCCTAGACTCTGTCCCAGTGTCGCCTCCCCTTTGACAGTCTGTTTAGTTCTCTGCTTTCCCCAGTGGAGAGAGTTACTCAGCAGAGTGTTGTGCTGTAATGGAAACTGGATCTCATGGGTGCCCACTGCCTGTCCCTGAAAGCTTTCTCTTCTTGTCTCTCGTTACCCTAGAGAGTAATTGCTTCAAAGACCAGTCCCAGTGCCTGGTATTTCAGTTTATCTCATTACTTCTGCTTTTTGCCAAGCCTGTTAGTGGTGCCAGAAATCAAATCAGCATTGCTGGCCGTATTGCCTGCCTAACATGTTCAGCCTCTCCACTGCCCGACACTCTAATGTTCCCTGATTGCAAACCCTGTCATCATCTTCTTTGAATTAGCTGCATCTCCTGAAATGGCATAATGGCTGTGCAGTGCTGGAGTGCTGATGTGGAGTCCTGTTTTAACTGTCTGTCAAAGCCCAGGCTAATGAATTCTATTAGCATATTAGCTTGCCAGCTTTGGAAGCCCAGAAGGCGCAGAGGAGGCAAACGCAGTTGGCAGAGCACGGTCACAGTGCTTCAGAGAGCTCCTTGGCAATTGTAGCACCAGAGACTCCAGTAATGTAAATGTACAGACATGGGAATGTATGCAGAATTAGAAAAGTTATTTGTTACAATATACTCTAGTAGTAGAAATTGAGGTGAGGAATGACTTTTTTTTTTTTTTTTTTTTTTTTACTGTAAGGCCTACTTCAGGCATTTTAAAGAATTGAATAGCCTTGGGAGTGCTCCCAGGCACTTATAATATAATCTCATATACTTTGGGAAATTAGAATGTATGGAAGCAAGGTATGCTTTCCACATGACTTTGTTTTTCAAAGATGGCTTGAGATAATCATCCGACATTAGCATCATGTTACTTGTGGCGAGTAGTGATTGGCATCATTGCTTTAATAACTGAGCATTATTCTTAGGATTGCTTGTTCACAGTGGATGGTTGCTTAATGGCCAGGATACGGCCTCCCCAACCCTCCCATGAAAATCCATCCTCCAGAATAGCAATATGTAATCATTAGTAACAGAAAAGTGGATTTTTCTGGCAAATAGGGACTTGAAGTGAATATGTGTTCATCACTGATTTTATATTAATGTTTAGAATAAACTTACTGTAAGTGCAGGCAACTGGTAGGGCTTGTTATGCCTAATATTTGAATCTTAAAGGGTATAGTTAATGGGTGTAATCTTTAATTCAGAGTAAGATTAACTAGAATTTGTATAACGTGAAGCACTTTATGTTAATAAACTTAAATATTGCAACATGGTATTAACACTAAATATGTGATGGGCACTGAATTCCAGAAAGGTTTCTTGTTACTTTGCTAACTTGTGGTTAGAGTTAAATTATTCTGCCCACCAAATTACTTTTGAATAAATTAGCAAATTAATTATGTGATCTTCAGAGAATTGGTGGAAATCTTCATATTTCTCGGTAAAAGATTGCTGATACAGTGATTATAGTGTAAGCTCAATAACTTGAAATTGAATCTGGCTGTTTATCTTTAAAAATGTATTTATTTATTGGAGAGACAGAAATAAAGAAATAGAGCAGAAGAACAGAGAGAGAGAGCTAGCTTCCATCTGCTGGCTCACTACCTAAGTGTCCGAAATGTCTGACACAGAGCCAGTCTGAAACCAGGATCCTGGAACTCAATTTAGATTTCCCACTTGGGTCACAGGGACCCTGTTGCTTGGGCCAGCATCTGAGGTCTCCCAGATGCTATCTTCTCAGGAAACTGGCACCAGAAGCTGGAGCACAGTACTAAACGCAGAGACTCAAATATGGAATGTTGATGTCTTAATCTCTGCAGCCAAATTTCTGTTCTCGGTTGTTTTTATTTAAGCCTATTTTTTATTGCGTCCAATAGGATAACTTTCCAGTCTTTACTGTTAGCATAAGAAATACATGGAGGAACATTGGCCTGCTGCATCTGATGCATACTAACATGTTAATATTTATCTCAGAAAGAAAATCCACAATAGCTGAACAGAGTATTTTGTTTTTTACTCAAAAATCAAAGTACTTAAAATTTTCTATTTTCTTATTTTAATAGTCCTGCCTGTTTCTTGCTTTACTTCTTTAGAAGGAAATACATTTATGCCTTGAAAAGGTAAGGTTGATCCACTGTTTATTGGATTCCTTTGGAAGTTGAATGCCATGAAATGAAGTTAAATGCATCATTGGTTACTGTGAACACTATTGATTGGATATTTAACAATAAATCTCTCTTGTTTCCCCATTTGTGAATTTTTTGTCTTTGATCTTTATTTTATTCATGTTGCTAGAGAGGGCTAGGACCCTCGCCCATTCCCCAGTGAGATTAATTTTCATGAATCTTTGGTTGAGCATGTCACACTAATTCCAGTCCCATCAATGGGCATTGGTTTAGGATTAGGCCTGTAATGCAGTTCTGACAGAAGACACTAAAGGAAAATGTGGGAAAAGGATGTGTCCTGATATCCCAATTTGGCATTTTGATATTGCATGGTCATGGGATCTCTGAAGCTGTCATACTAAATTATAACCACAAAGTAGAAAAATAGCTGTAAATGCCTGAAGATGGTTGACTGAAAAGATGTGATTGCTGAGCCACTGAATTAATCCTACCTGCAAACTTGTACTTACTATGTGGGAAAATGCATTTTTTTTTGTCCAATAGTACACTACCACTTCTGACAGCCAAGACATTGGGACTGGATTTATCTTGTAATTATTTTTCTTTTAGTTAGAATCGATAAATTCCCAGGGTCATCAGCATTGCAGACAATGTACACTATTTTCCCTTTGTTCAGTTGGATGGTCTACACGGCATGTTAATCTACATTGCCTTCAATGTAGCAATCAGTTGAGCTGATTGATGCTCAGTTCATCAATCAGTTTTAGGAAAACTCTTCTGGCAGCTACCTAAGAACAGCTCTAAATACAACACACAATCCCTATAATCAGAGGTTATTCAAAAACACAGAATTTTGCTTACTTTTTGGTGATGCACCTTTGGAGCATGGAGGAGGATAGAGAGGAAAAAGGGAGTGAAGAAAGATCCCAATTTGTTTTTTCAGCAATAAAGTTGTTAGTAATCTCATTTTCATAAAAAATGCAGAGGCTCCATCAATGCCAGCTTTATTCTGAAGTGTTTGCAAGCAAGGTGAACAGGGGCTGTGATGGATGGAGTACAACTGGAAGTCAGTCCTGCAGTATGGCAGCTGAGGGCCAGGAATGATGGCAGCAGAGAACTTCAGCTTGGACTGAAATCGCACAATTCAGAGAGCACCAACAGAAGATCCCCAAACACCTCCAGTCAGAGGATGGATGGATAATATTTAAAGATTCCCCTTTGCTGACCTTAAGAAATACTTTTCAACATACTGTGACTTTTACATGAACTGCCCTCCAGTCCTTGCTTGCAGGCTAAATTTCATTTATTCTTCAAAGGCATCTCAGCCACCAAATCCAGATTGTCATCTAATCTAATGGGAGCTCTTTCTGGAATCTTACGTATAAAAGTGTGAGTTATCAATGTGTGTTGCTTGTATGTTACATAATGCAACACTTTTCACACTGCCTGGTAATGACTGGATGCTGTGTCTTTCCTCCCTGCCAGACTGGAAAAGCCCAGTAACTGTCTTTGTACTTCCAATGCCTAACACACTGCCAGGCACACAGTAGGCAGCCGTTACATGCTGGCGCCATTGTGTCATGTGGTAATGCTTCTGCAATAGTATTGTTGACAAGAACATCAATGAAACTCAATGTTATATAAGTATATATGCTCCCCTTTAACCAAATATTGGTCTACATTTTCCAGTGTAGTCTGCATAGCACCACATTTATACAACCAACTCATCACAGTGCATATCACTGAATTTATAATTATCTCTTTTGTTTATCTCCTTTACTGAGTGTCATCTGGGACTTTTTAGCATTAATCATGATGCTTTGCAATGGAACAAAGAAAAAAAGATGAGACTCCAAAAAGTCATTGCTATTCTTAGTAGCAGGGGAAAAGTGAAATGAAACTTAATAGCTAATGGGAGAATTTTTGATTGCCGTTGGGGTTTTGCTTTTTTCTTTTCCATCTGGCCTCACTAATTGAGAAAATAGGCAAGTGAGATATGAGCCTACATTGATATTTATGATTGGATAGGTCCCAAGGAATTCTACATTATTTTGCAATTAGGAGCTCATGATACAGAAAATCCAACTTGACCAGAGCTTCCACTCTCTCTATTCTTGAAATCACCCCAGTAGAGTACGTCTTTAGCAGTCTCATTGGGTCTTTGTCAAACAAAGCAGATGGGCCTACATGAGCTGTGAAATGAATAAGGGAATATTGATGCCTTACTATTTAATTGCCTCCTAAATCCATGATATATTTTTTTTTCAGTGATTTTAAACTCTGGAAGAATAGCAGACTCATTGATTTCCGTAATTCACTTGTTTAGGGATTTCTATTATCAACTGAATTTGATTGATGGCTTCATGACAAATAGCTGTGTGCTCAGCATATACTAGCACTCCACAAGCTTACTCAGCCGTAAACAATGTGTGAGATAATTCTTGAGTTCTTTTGCTGAATCTGTACTTGGCTATTTGGGGGAACAACTGATAGAGATTCCTTAAGTGAATAAGGTAAAATGAAATTCACACTTAATTTTGTTGGTTAAATATTTGTACGCAAGTTGATGCTTAAAAAAAATCATAGAAAATGCACATTATGAAAAAGCTTTGCATAGATTTCTTTTTTGCATCAATATAATATATTTGAGTTTCATTTCACATAAACTTTTTGAAGTATCTTCATAAATGAATATATTTGTATGTGGGCCCTGAGAATTTTTTAAGTGCTCTTTTCATATTCTGTGGCATTTTTCTCAAACCAGCAAGCCCCCTCTTCTGATTCAGCATGTCTCAGAGCAACCTGCAGCCAAAATAGTGATATTCTTTGTATGTCATTATGGCTGACTTTGTAAGTCTGTTTTACTCAAATGCAAAGGATGACATACACTGATGCCATATCTCCATCAAAAAATAAAATGGAACCCTGCATGTTTTAAAACATTTTTCATAGAAAAGGGTTTTGATTCCACATTGATGAAAATCAGATGTGGAAAAGTTTCTGTTTTAGAGTAAATGAGAGATCACGACATGAAATACCTGACCTAAAAAAATTCCTTGCCAGTGAGATTTTGTTGACTCTAAGCAGTCCTTTCAAATTACACTGATAGAATCTTTTTTTTTTTTTGCTATTTTAAGACTGTACTTTATACAAAATAACCAGTTCATATGGAAATAAATCTACAGACCTCCAAGGATCAAAAAGCTTTTTAAAAAGTTCTCTTAAAAAAATTATCCAACACACAATATTGAACTAACTATTGAGGTAAGTGTTGCTCTCAGTGAAGCGGGAAATCAGCAGACCACGACAAAATAGAGACACTACAAAAATAAATAGCACCCCCGTTCCAGAGTGGCCGGGAACGTTATTGATCTCTATTTTAAGTACTCTTAATGTTTTCCCAATTATAAATCAATTAATGTATATTTAAAATATGAAATAAAAATATAAATAAGGAAATAAAAACTACCCATTGTATTTCTTACAGAACAAGAAAAAAAAAAACTATTGTAAGATTTATAAAGAAATGCAAAAGACCCCAGATAATCAAGCCATTTTCAACAAAAGGAATGAAGCTGGAAGCAACACAATTCAGTGTTTCAAGGCGTACTACAGAGTTGTTAGAACCAAAACAACATGGTACTGGCATAAACACAAACACACTGATCAATGAAATAGAAAAGAAATACTAGAAATTCATCCATATCTTCCCAGACAAGTAGCCTGACAAATGCTCCAAATACATAAAAGGGAGAAAAGATGGGCTGTTATAAATGGTGCTGAGGTTAATGGATATTCATACAAAAGAAATTGAAGTGAGACTCTCCTCCCTTCCAAACCCACTTCTTACCTATGCAAAAATCAGATCAGAATGGGCAACTATCTAAATGTAAGAACTGAAACAAGAAAAGTATTTTAAGAAAGAAATAAGAAGGTTACTTTTAAACATTGGCATAGGCAATGGTTCTTGGACTGAAGAACCCTAAAGCATAGATAACAAAAGCAAAAATGGGAAAACAAGATTATATAAAATTAAGATTTTGCACAGCAGAGAAAGTAATCAACAAAATGAAGAGACAACTATAGATTAGGAGAAAATGTCTGCAAAATGAATCCGATGAATAACTAGAATATTTAGGGAGCTCAAAAGTGGACAAAATAGTTGAATAAATATTTCTCAGAGGAAGAAATATGAGTGAACAAAAATACTTAAAGAAACCCACAGTATCACTAACTATAAGGGAATCATATATCAAAATCATGAGATATTATTTCACACCAATAGAAAGGATATTATCAAGAACACAAAAGCATTAAGAAATTCTGATGTTGATGTGAGAAAAGGCAACTCAAATGCACAGTGATTGGGAATGGAAATTAGCACAAGCCATTATGCATCACCATGGGGATTCCTGGGGTGGAGGGCGGGAAACTAAACTAAAACTAGATCTATTGTGTTACTCAGTTAGTCTATCTTTGGTTATCAGCAGAAGATGAAATCAACATATCAAAGACACCTGCACTTCATGTTCTTTGTAGGACCATGCACAATGGCCTGCCGACCGTGGAATTAATGTGGATGCCCACTAATGATTGACATCATCAAGAAGCTGAATTTAAAGCAGAGCTGGGATTTGAAACAGGGCCCTCAAATTTGGGCATTCCAAACAGCAGTTTAACTGTTATGTCACAATATCCAGTCCTAAATCACTGTATCATAGGCCATATAAACAACTAGATGAGAGGAGCTGCTAGATTGCAAGTACAAAGAAAAAATAAGAAAATGGGAAGTCTAGTTCCTTTGTTTAATTCATTTAAGTTGTGTATAGATACTGAAATGTTGCACTGTACGCCTAAAATGTTCACCAATTTCATGTTATCCAAAATTCAAGAAAATTATGTTAAGAAGAATTTTCAATAAAATCAATAACTAGAGATCACCGCCATTTATGTTTTGACTAACAAGCTGTTTTAATTGAATTTCTTTCTGAGAACCCAATAAGCTAAGGAGTACTGTTATACAAGATTAACCTTGGTTACAATGATGAAGGATTTCTTCTGTTTTTGCTATTTACCTATAATCTACAAGATGGTATGCAAATAACTGGAAAGCAGGTCAGGAACATGATGACAAGTTATTTAGATCTGAGTCTGCACTGAGCACCAGACTTCCCTCATGTATCATGGAATAAAAGATTTTCACCATCTCTGCTGCTGGAGAGAAAGAGGAATGTCACCTCATCTCACTTTTGGCTTCATGGTTTATAAACTGGCAAATGGAAGTTTCAATGTCTTAAATAAATAGAACCTAAGAATGAACAGAACTGGACAAAAGAAATTGTGTCTTTCCAGATGTATGGCATGAAAATATCTGTTATCAGAATGGGGTGATTAGTTGATTCGTCAGTGTAGATTATATCGGAATTGGAAAGCACTGTGATCATTTTAGAATAAAATAAAATAAGCAGATATTTTGATGGGAAACATCCCTGTTGTCATCTAATATTTACTTTATGGTGGTTTTTCTGAGTTTAAAATAACTATTCTTGATTATTTTCTGAAATGAATTATCTACTTCACACTCAGCTGCTTAAGTTTTAGAAGATAATGTCATGAGTAAGGTATTGAAATAATAATCTTTTAAGGAAATCTTATCTGCCTTTTAGAATGAGTAGAGGATTTAGTTAACTAATGTGTTTAAAATTTCTGTAATTTTTAAGGAAAGCAAAAAGCTGCTCTTTTCAGAGAGACAGAGAGAAAACCCCCAACTACTGGTTCACTCTACAAATGGCTGAAATGACCAGAGGTGTTCCAGCATGAAGCAAGGAGCTAGGGTTTTAATCCAGGTTTCTTGCTTCAGTAATGGGAATCCAGTTGCTTGGGCCCATGGATGCCGCCTCCCAGAAGACACACTAGCAGAAAGCTAGAATGGAAAGTAGAGCTAGTACTCAAAACTCAGGCACTCTGACAAGGATATGAGTGTCTTACCTGCACTTTGTTTTTTTAAGATTTATTTGTTTTTATTGGAAAGGCAGATATACAGAAGAGGAGAGACAGAAAGATCTTCCGTCCGATGATTCACTCCCCAAGCAGCCGCCATGGCTGGAGCTGAGCCAATCCGAAGGAGTCAGGAGCTCTTCTGGGTCTCCCATACAGGTGCAGAGTCCCAAAGCCTTGGGCCATCCTCGACTGCTTTCCCAGGCCAGAAGCAGGGAGCTGGATGGGAAGTGGAGCTGCCGGGATTAGAACTGGCGCCCATATGGGATCCCGGGGTGTGTTCAAGGTGAGGACTTGAGCTGCTAGGCCATGGCGCCTGGGCCCTACCTGCACTTTTAACTGCTGAATAAGCTGTCCCTCCCTGTAATTTTGAATGGGCAATTTTGTGGATGGATTGTAGTCTACTATCTTTTCATGATTAGTAAAGTTATGGTTTGTGATATTAAATTACATAATTGAAAGATTGATATTATTATAGTTAATGTTAAACTGTAATGAAGAAGAGAAACTAAATCAATATATCAAAGATGACATTAATTCAATAAAACTTGTGTAGCCTTCTATTCTAACTCTGAGATGGGTATCAGTACTACTGTAGAGGTTTTTGTTTGCTTTTTAACTGTAACAACAAAGTGGAGGATTTGTTTTTCTATATACACATGTATGTGTATCCCACTAACTTGGACATAGATTTCTCTAAAATTTGTATTTTTTAATAATTTTAGTTTTAACCTACTTTGAGATGTAAAGGACTTTTTAGGAGCTAGTTGTTAATTCTAGTGATTGGTGAATGAAGCCATGTTCAATCATTTTATTTGTTCTTTACTTAACAAACATTGACCATCATATAAATCCAAGCCTTGAAAAGTTTGGACAGTCTACTCAATTCCTGCTGTGATTCCAGATGTTTCTCTCTAGATTTCATTCATTATAGTTGTGCTGTTGATGAGACATAGTGTCCAGAAAAAGATAACAGTTTGCTGTCCTATACCTATCTAGTTTTGGAAATGTTTTATCTCTAAAACACTTTCCCAAGCTTATTTAGCCACAGAAATAAAATAACTTGATTGTAGGAAGAATGGTTCTGTTGGAATGTTTTCCTAGAATTTTGTAATGGATAAGATACTTTCTTGTATATGTTATTTTTATTTTTATTTTATTTGTATATGTTATTTTTTATTGTTATGTTATATATATATTTCTTGTATATGTTTTTTTTCTAAAATGCATCATTTAATACTGGTACCTGATTAAAGATCATATGTCATTTTTCTTCCTACCTCAACAGTGTTGAAAGCAGTTTCTTTTCTTGGCAATTTTGCCCCTGTTAATTTGGACAGTTCACTGCTGAAATGAGTTTGAATCATCTACAAACCTGAGTTTTCCATTTTGTCTTTTCTTTTTCAATAGATTCTATACAAAATGAGTTTATCAGGATACCATTATTAGCACTTCATCATCCAGAGAGGTCCCCATTTGTCTTTCTCCTTGCTGTTGTCTGTGGGGCTATTTCCCATCTATGAGACAAACGTCATTGTAATTGAAAGAGAGACTGTGTGTGTGTGTGTGTAAAATGTTAGTGTGTTTTCAAAGTCTAAATAAGTAGAATTTACTGGTTTTACATGTCCATATATATTTATGTATTACCTCTGTGATTAACTTATTTTAGATATCCTTAAACATACAAATGTCTGAAGAAAAGGACAATGAACCACTGTAAACCCATCTTATCACAAAGTCTGCTTTTTTTCTGTTACATCTATTATTTCCCTAAATTTTTCCTTCTGAACTCTTTTAAGCAAACCACAAACATCATAATTTGCTCAATAAAGACTTTGATTTAATAACATATAAATGCTCCAAAAAATCTCAAAAAGTCCTCAATTTCTTGGTGTCTGGTTAAAGATCCTCAGTAAATATTAACTGCAACTATTCCTCATATAGGCACGGTTCTTCCAAGTATTGCATCTGTAGCTTTGATTCAGATCCTATTGCCTTATCAAGATTAGAATCTAGACTTCAGAGACTTCTGTTCCCAGAATCTCCTTCACTGTCCTAATTAAGACGGTGAATCACACTGGCAATCTGCCATTTTTCCCACACAGCAGTGGTTAATTGCCGATAGGTTATGCAGTTTGGCCAATCACTTAATAATTCACCCTTGAGTTCCTTCACAAGTCTTGGGTGGATGCCATATGTTCCTGACCATTTATTCATATTTACTGTGTCGGTTAGGTCTAGGAAAGCCCTAGGTTTTTCATGGTTTGTTCTAAGACCTTTGGTTTGTTTGCCCTAAAGCAAGATGGGAGTGAGACTTTCTAGTCTTCTTCAGAAGGATTGAAGCAAATAATTCATTGCTTCTCCCTGTCATCACCTTCTCATCCAAGAGTGAGCCTTGCGTTTCCAGCTGGCTTTCTGACTTTGTTGTACTAACAGGAGTTTCACTTTTACCTTGGACTGCTTTATGAAGTGCTCTATGAATTTCTTCAGGGCCTTTGTTTTCAGCTTGCCTCTGACCTGGTCTGTTTTCCTTTTCTTTAAGAGTAGTGAGTTACACATTTGAGAATATTTGTATGGCACTTCAAATTTATCTGCTTGGCATCTGTGAATTTTGCTAAAGTGCTATTTGTTTTTATTGGAATCACATTTTTTCCTGGTCTTCCAATAAGGTGTTTCAGTGCAGTCTGTAGAGGCACTTGTTTATTTTAAAACTTCTGTAATCCACTAGGTGTACCTTTTTCTCTCAATTCCAAAATGTACAAAAGCACGATATGGAATTTGAAGCTTTCCCTTTCTGCTTGAAAGTGTGAAACATTACCATGATTATTGTTAAAGACTAGCTCTCTCAAAAGGTGTGCTCAGCTTCCTTCCACCATCCGTTCTTGAGAAATAGGTGATTGGTATCTGGTTTTATAAAACACCGTTCAAATTTCTTCTGCTGTCACGGATGAGGCTGCTATTAAGACTAGTTTCCGTATCCTTTAATTTTGCTGCCTAGACAGTGGGAAAAGATAATTGGAAATTTGTTCAGAATTTGAGGAGCCAACTGAGATCCATAATTTTCCTATTTGTGTTTGTTACTTAAAATATAGATAATATGCCACAGATTATGAACGGTAGACTTATGTTTTGGTTAGATGACTAACAGTGTCCAATAGAAAGTATGTGCACTACATACTAAAAGTTTTCTGGTTATTACATTAAAAAATAAGAGATGAAGTTAGTTTTATTTGTTTGTTTATTTAAACAGAGCCACACCACAGTACAGATGAGGGTTATGTGGTTTGGTGGCTTTTTCTTTAGTTTTATTTTTGATGGTGTTTACATGGTTGATTAGGGTGGGAAGGGTCCAGGATCAGCTGAAAGTGAGTGAGACCATTTGATTCCACATTTTCTTTTTTTCTTCCCGTATCTGGGGGAAATGGAGAGACAAGATGAGAAGCCACACCCAGCCTTCCAACTGCCTCAGCACCTGGGGTTGGGGAACGGTCATCTGATATCCCAAAGTCCCCGATTTGGAGCATGCCTCAAGGGTTCTGCTTGGTCTCAGCAGTTCTGAAATGCTGTTGATCTTGCAGGTGCAAGGATGAGGATGTCCTTCCAAGGTCCATTGGCTGACACAGTCTGCCTCTGAGTTTCTTTTTGCTCAGATATTTACTGTCATGCTTCACTGGGGCAGTTGATCAATTTGTTCTGCCCTTCTTCCTCTGCTATGGTACCAAGTGTCTTCTGCAGGCTCCAATGGTCTGACATATCCTCCACAAGCCTCTGGGTATGCTGTCCACCTCTCTGTCAAAGCCACTGAGGATGTCCGCTTTTGACAGATGCACTCCATTGTCAGACCACAGGTCCTGCCACTCGCCCCATGGTTGGAGTTATGAGTCTAGCGATTTAGTTGGGGGGAATCCTCAAAGAAATCTCATCTGAGTTGATCTTAGACCTATCTCTTGTGTATGTTCCCACTTGTACTAGGTCCAGTTTATTCTGTCATCCACATCAGCCTATGTCCACATTGGTAATTACAATTGATAGGTCTGATCTATCTCCAGCCCCATTTCTTATGCAAACCAATGGATGCTGTGGCACAGCTCAACCCTGCCCATACATCAGTCCTTAGGCACACCATTGGGAGCTGCAACCTTGTCAGAGAAACCCACTATAACCCCCCACTGAGGTGGACCCCGGCCTTGATTTCAGTGTCTGCCAGCATTGTGCAGTGGACTGGTCCAGTCTGTCCCATATCCCACATAATTGGGTAGTGAAACCTAACTCAACCTAACTGACTCCACCCTCCAGTCCACACTCATGCCAGCGGGTGGCACTACCCGTATAGCCAGGCTCGTCTCCAGGCCTGGTTCTCATGCTCACTAGTGGGAGTTGCAGCCAATCAGAGACATGCCCACATTTTCTCTACTGGGCCCATTCACTGCCCCAGATCTTGTACTTTTCAGGTGGTTTTGCAGTCTAGCTCAACAGGACCTGCCCCAAATCCCAGCATTTGCCAGCTGATGCAACATTCTGCTCTATTCTGGCTCACATCTGCACCAGTGAATACAGTCAGTTAGCCCAGCCTAGCTCTCCACCAATCCAGTTCACATGTAGGTCAACAGGTATAATAGCCCTGTCCAGCCTGGTCTATCTCCAGTCCCAGCTCTCATGCTCACCAGCAGCAGCAGTGGCATAGCAGAAGAGTCCCCACAGCTCCCCTAGGCTTACAACCCTTCCACTAGGTTTTGTGTGTGCTGGTAGGCACTGTGGCCAAGTCTGGTATGGCCCATCTCATTTTGGCATTTGCCAGTGGGTGCTGTAGCCTGGCCCAGCCATGTCTGCCCCCAGTTTCAGCTTGTACTGGTGGGTTCCACAGCCTAACTCAGCCCAACCAGCGAGTCCTGACTAATGTTTACTGGCTGGTGCTATGGCCCGACCTGGCCTGTCCTTGTTCTCAGATTTGCCAGCGCGTGTTATGAACTGGCCCAGCCTGACCTAGCCACACATATGCTAGTGAATACTATAACCCGGTCTTGTCTGAGTTGCTTTTTCTTGGTTCTTAGTTCTTGAGCTTGCATGCAAAAACTGCATCCTGACAAAGGGGTTCCCCAATCTCCTCTATTCTCTATCAGATCTCCTACCAGTGGCAGATCTCATGTACACTGGTAGGTCCTTGGCCCAGGCTGATGTAGTCTACCTCCTGTTATGGCAGGAACAGTTGCTTTGCCCAACTGGCTCACACCCAATCTGGTTAATGCTTTTGGGGGCTACAGAGCAGCCATACCTTGTACATACCTAGACACAGCTCCCATGTGGCTCAACAGAAGCTGAGACATAGCCTAGCCCACCCTATATCCATTCTGTCTCTCATGAGCACCAGTGTGTGGTGGAGTTTAGCCCAGTCTGGCACACCCCACATTAACTCACTCTTATACTGAAGGGATTCTGCAACCACGTCCAGCCCAGACCACCGTGCTCGTTCAGGCCCCTGTATTCACCAGTGGGAAACACAAACCAGTTGGGGAATCCCAACTGGACCTGTTCCCAGCCTCAGCTTTCCACATGTCAGTAGTTGCTCTGACCCAGTTCAGAATAGCCAGATCTCCTTCTTGGCATTTTCCTGGCCTGGCCTGACCCAACCTGCCCCCAGTCCCAACTCTTGCTGGCAGGTGCTGCAGCTGAGTCCTGCTCAATCTATTCCCATCCCTAATTGATGCAAAGTGATAGGTGTGACAGCCCAGCCTGGCATGATCTGTACTCCAACCTGGCTCGTACATTTGCCAGTGGGTTAAGGTTGGCTTGGCCCTGCCCAGTCCACTCCCTTCCAGAGCCAACCCACACACTTGCTGACAGGCAGAGCTATCTTGCCCAGGCCTGGATCACCATGTTCACCAGTGGGAGCTACAGCCCACCACAGGAGTTTTCCAAGTTTACCCACCCGACTCAACCTCAGGCCCATATCCCTCACATGCCAGTGGATGCTAGGCCCTTACCCAGCATAGTCTATGCCCTCTGTCCTGGCTTATGTATGAGGTGGGGCATGTTGCGGCCTGGCCAGCCCCACATCCTATTCTTAGGTGTGCCAGCAAGTGTTGCAGCTTGGTCTAGCCTGGAATGTACTCAAACCTAGTACCCATGAGTATCAGAGGGTTCCATGGTCATGCCTACCTCAGCCCTTCACTATCCCAATCTCTTAAGCAAACCAGTGGATATTGCGCTTCCACAGGGGTGGGCCCACATGCATCCCTACAGATTCTGCTCCCAGAGCTGATTCCCTTGTATGCCATTTATTGTCATGGCCCAGCCTAACATTGCTAGTCTCTGTTCTGACTCTCACTGGCAGGTACTGTGCTCTAGCCATGTCAGGCAGTCCCATAGCCCCAGCTTTAGTGTGTACCGGTGAGTGGTATTCAGAGGTGGTCAATGCTAACTACCCCAATTCTGGTGTCCCACGTGGGCTGGTGCTTCCAACTGACCCTAAAATGTCCTCCAGTTTCCCCCTCCAAACTGCTCAGCCCAATTGCTTCCCTGCAAGTACAGTCACCTTGTTGATGGAAGTGCCTCAATATTCATTCCTCACCTGCAATACACTTCCTCACTGGTCCTCCCTCTCATAAATCTACCCACTCCTTTCCCTGAACAATCTACTCTCCCTCCTCTGCTATGGTAGCAGATGTTCTCTGCAGGCTCCAATGGATTGCCGTATCTTCTTTTTGCATCTGGATATGCCATCCTTTTCTCTGTCTAAACCACTGAATAGGCTCTGATCTGCAGGCACAGGGACCTTATCTGTGCAAGTCCTTCAGAGGCCATTCCTCACCTGGAAGTGAGCCCTCAAGTCTCTGCCCGCCTCCACTTGTGCCACCCCCAGACCACCTGTGAACCCAGAACTTCAAGTGCTCAGGGAGTGCTTTTGCTGGGCAACAATGGTGCCCAGGCTACCCAGACTTAGGCAGACAATCCCAAGCCCTGCCAGACCACTCCTCCCTTGGAGTTCAGCGGACTGGCCCAGTGCTTCTCAAAGGAGAATTTTTTTTAACTTCTAAGATTTTATTTATTTTTATTGGAGAGGCTGATTTACAAGGAGAAGCAGAAAGAGAAAGATCACGGTTCATTCCCCATATGGCTGCAATGGAATGAGCTGAGCTGAGCTGAAGCCCGGAGCTTCCTGATCTCCCACATGGATACAGGGCCCCAAGGCTCTGGGCCATCCTCTGCTGCTTCCCTAGGCCATAAGCAGGGAGCTGGGTGGGAAGAGGAGCAGGTGGCATGTGAACCGGCACTTATATCAGATGCTGATGCTTGAGGGTGGGAATTAGCCAGTTAAGCTATTATGCCTGGCCCCCTAAAGTCAGTTTTAATAATATATTTTGTTTAAATCAGATCTTCAATATATAGTAATATCAACAATAATTGCTTTAAGCATTATTAATGAGTGTTCATAGGCTTAACAAAATCTTTGACGTTCAGTACATGCTTTATGCTTACACACATTTCAACTTGCACAAGGCATATCTCAAATATTCGATAGCCAGGCCCGGTGGCGTGGCCTAGCAGCTTAAGTCCTCGCCTTGAAAGCCCCGGGATCCCATATGGGCGCTGGTTCTAATCCCAGCAGCTCCACTTCCCATCCAGCTCCCTGCTTGTGGCCTGGGAAAGCAGTCGAGGATGGCCCAAAGGTTTGGGATCCTGCACCCGCGTGGGAGACCCGAGAGGTTCCAGGTTCCTGGCGTCGGATCGGCGCAGCACCGGCCGTTGCGCTCACTTGGGGAGTGAATCATCGGACGGAAGATCTTCCTCTCTGTCTCTGCTTCTCTCTCTGTATATCTGCCTTTCCAGTACAAATAAATAAATCTTTAAAAAAAATTTGATAGCCACATATCACAGTGGCTACTTAAAACAGATAAAAACAGATAATACCAGATTTATAAAGGATTATATGTAGTATTCCTTAGAAAAGAGTAATTTAGTAATCTAATGTTTTATTTAAAAATTGCATATGTGTATGTACATGCATGTGATGTATAAATATGTTCTTAAAACACAAATGTGGTACCACCTAACGCCAGTAAGACTGGCCCACATGAATAAAAGCACCAACAACACTTGTTGGCGAGGTTGTGGGGAAAAGGGAACCCTACTCCACTGCTGGTGGGGCTGCAGGCTGGTACAACCTCTATGGAAATCAGTATGGAGAACATTCAAACAACTCCAAATCAATATACCGTATGATCCAGCAATAGCACTCCTAGGAATATATCCAGAATACTTATTTTATGAGAAACCAACATGCACTCCTATGTTCATAGCAGCACAATCAGTAATTGCAAAAACATGGAAGCAGCCAAAATGCCCATCAGCAGAGGATTGGATAAGAAAGCTATGGTTCATTTACTCCATGGAATACTACTCAGCTATTAAAAAAAACAAAATGCAGTTCTTTGTGGCCAAATGGGCCAAACTAGAAACCATAATGCTAAGGGAAATGAGCCAATCCCAAAAGGTTAAATACCACATGTTTGCCTTAATTTAAGATGATATGATGTTATGTATAACATGTTATGTTATGTTATGTATGTTATATGTTATATATAAACTAAAATTGAAATGTCAATGAGGTGGTCACAGAAGGTGGTGAGGAACTCGCATTTACTTTTAACATATTGGTTACTCATTACTATGTCAATTAATTCCATAATGATGTAAATTTTTGCTGATGGTATGTTGGAGCTTTTAATTGACTGGGATGATACTCTGCTGGCTCTGTCTTCAGACCAGAGAGGGTATACCTAAGAAGCCGTTGAACTTGACTGGACAATAAGATGCTGGATTCTATGTTTGGTATATGCTTGCAATGGGGGAATCTCAATTGAACTTGAACTGTGGTTATGCAACAAGGTGGAGGAATCCACCATGGTGGGAAGGTTTGGGGAGGGGTGGGGAGAACCCAAGTACCTATGAAACTGTGTCACATAATACAATGCAATTAATGAATTAAAAATAATAAATAATTAAAAAAACACAAATGTAATTTTACTTACACTTGTGGTAACACACTGGAATTACAAAATCTGAAGGAGGTATTTTAACTAGCAAGAAGAAAGTTGATGAATATATTTAACTGTATTACTCTAATATACTTGGTATATCTCCTCTAATTAAAATCAGATTATCTCACAATGTATGAAATGAATATCTGGCATAATAGACTCAGAATGTGATGAAAATGTTTTCATTAGCTGCAAAAGATACCCTGCAAGGCATGGTATTTTATCTCAAGTCTCTAATAACATTAATATACCCTTTTAATCTCTGAAGCATTTAAGACTTAATAGGAACTCCTTAAAGAATGACAGAATTTTAAGACTTGCAAGGTTACTTTAACTTGAAAGCACTCACAATTCTGCATGATTTTGAATAAGCATAAAATTCTTCATTAGTGGAATGTGCAAATACAGTTTTGCTTACTCCAGGGCAAGACCCAAATGGCAGCCATGTGGGGGAAGTGCAAAAAAGGAGCTCTTTGGGCTAGTTGTACTTTTCAGTAATCATCCTTGACACCACTTAGAACATGCGGCTTGGCTGTTACTCTTGCTAGGTGCTGAGTGTGTTGAAGTTGGGAACTCAGTACACAGGATATGGGAATTTTGTTATCATTTTACACAGGACCTAATGAGAAAAGCTTCAGTAGCTAATTGTCTCCTTTCTTTCCCACAAACTTTTGCTTGTGTGTATTTATTTATTGCCTTCCTCTAGTACAAAAGTTATGCACAGATGATAAGTTTTTTGTTTCATTAGTACTGCTACAGGTCTCATTTTCCACTCACATTACAGAAAGCAATACTGGGTGTGCCACTGAGTGTTTTCATTCAATTTCTCACATTCAAGTTTGAACAGATAGCCCCTGAATTCAATCGAGCTGGATTCTGTTCCTCTCTTTTCTAATGATTAGGACCCACTTAAAGTGATGCAATGTCTGATTTTTTGAACCATTTAAAAAATTTTATTTGAGAAATGTTACCGCATTAATTAAATAGTTCAGCATGGTATAATAATACCTTGATACTCTGTTATGAACGTTTTAATCCTTGTGTCTCAGATACTTTCTTCTAGATATTATGACATTGTTGATACATAATGTTTTGCCCTGAAACTCTTGTTCTATAACATGTGTCTAATGAACCATCTAGATTTTTCAAAGCACCCCCTCTCTTCTAGCTCTAATAAATATTTTTAAGGAAAAGAGAAAAGAATCCCAAGATAAAGATTCTAGCATTTAATTGCATTGGATGAAACAAAGGGGTAGGGGAGGAGAGCTGAATGAAGTATGCTTGAATAGCCACTTATGCAGTGGGGCTGCAGTTTTGTGGATGAAACAGTTGTGGGAGTTCAGTCTCTCCTTAGGGAGTCTCATTCAGTGCACCTTGAAATAATCAAATGGATTCCTAGTTCTGACCAATGCCCTAGGTAATTATGAAATTAGTGACACCAAGCCCTGCCATGGGGAAAAAAGACCAAGGTCAGAAGACAAGCCCACAGACTGTAAACTTTCCTTGACATCATCCTCGGATTCTAGCAGCTGACCTAAGAGGAAAGCTTTCTTTACTGTCCCTTTATATTATATATGTTATTATATTGTTTATATTATATATATTATTATATGTATTATATATTATCATGTTATCATAATAGTCTGCTATATATTCAACTCCCTGAACTTTTTTTTTTTTTACCTCTATGAATACTCTTGCCTCTTGTGAAAGGAGAATTGAAATTTCTTCCAATGGCCTGTTCACTGTGTGTAGGACGTTTGGCCTTCTCCTGAACATATACATGTCTTTTGTTCTTCAGCTGGGTTCCTTTACTGTTGGCTAGAAACATTGCTGCTTTTAATTTGCACCTGTCATTAAGTTTCACGGGATCCAGCTTAGCATCCTCTTGCCACTCTATTATTCTCAACACCTACACAACTATTGCAAGCATATCATCTCATGGCATGCTTGGGTAAAAGCATAACAGTTAGCTGCACTAACGTCAAACTTAAAGAATGTTTAAAAGTAATTGTAAACATATATTGTATGTGGCTGTGGAAGAATAAAAAGGGAAAGCAAGAATGCATGATGAACAAAGTGTCTCACATAATCACCTCTACTGAGAACATTAGGAAGGTTAAATGTGGCTGGAACATAGCAAAGCCAACAGGGCTTCAGGTCTTAATGCAAAGTTGTTGATAACATCATTTTGAAAGTAAGCACCGTTGTGGAGCTGGGGATGCTGTTGCAAGCTGATTTTCCAAATATTTAAAATAGAAACATTTCCAGACATTTGTTCTTCAAACAAAATAGCCTTATTGTTGCAATTTGCTGGCATTTTTAACATGTTTCTTTGGTTCCTCTGATGCTTCCAAGGCTATATTATCAAGATGCTGAGAGGCCCAGGCTGAGGGGTGCCCACACTGACCTGCTCCCTCCTGGGAGTTTTTCTTTGCTTGTGTAAACTTGTGGTTGACTCATCTTTTTTCTCAGTGCAAGTCTTATAGGTCAGAAGTTGGGCTGTAGGATGGCTTGCCAATGTGCTTATTTGACAGGAGTTGTTTTTTTATGTTCATCCAGTTAACTCACTGGTTTAAATCCTGAGGTTACCTCAATTTTTAAGAAATTTTCAAGGTGTAAAAAGGCAGATGTACTTCATCAGCATCATTTGTGGGTGCTCCTTCAGTACTTAAATTCCAAAGTCTAACCTGAATCAATAGAGCTTGAATTTACAGGAAGAATCTAAGACTTTTATTGAATCGACTTCCTCAGGTGATTTTCATGCACACAAAACAATGAGAGATTTATTACCCCAGTTGCCAGTTCTCTTCATTTTTATAATTTAAAATGCTTATGAGATATTTAGCAAATGTGAAGCAAATCACAATACCACTTAAGGCACATTCTTTTGGCACAGCTTCATGAGCCTATTGAACACATTTAAGGAAATGTACAGTGTTCCCATTTGTGTACCTAATGACTTGTGTTAAACAAAAGTCATTCAGCGCCTGCAGAGGTGTATTTAAGATCGGCTCACAACCACAGCTATTCTTGCCCTTATTTGGCAAGAATGTTGTTAGGATGTTACAGCTTCTTTCTTATCAGGCAGTCATTCACAGAGTGAACAAACATTACTGATAGCAAAAGGATTAGAATCTAATTAAAAGGAGAAGTTGTATTATTGCTATAATGTCAGAAAGCTTCTCTAGGATATCTTTCTATTTATGGTTGCCTGACGAAAGAGTGGTGACAGTGAGTATTACTGAATAAAAGCAAGACAACTTTGTAATATATTTTAAAGCTCTGCTCAACATTGATGTCCGTAGGTAATGATAATAATAAAAGATCAAATTGGTTTCTATCATATGTCTTGTACCAATATAGGTTTATGGGATTTCACTGTGCTTGTGCATATTAGCTATGCATTGTTGACCATGCTGATGAATGATCTGAATTTCAAGTGGTGCTTTTGAAATGCACCTTGGGCACTTGGTAGGAAGCTGCGCAATCTCCCCATCCCTTCCCCAACCCAAGTGGTAGGATAGATTAGAAGAGAAAGACTGGGTAGAGAGACCTTTCAGGAAGTCATAGGAATATAATATCAATGTATTTCTTACCACATGATACTCTCAAAGCACAACTGATTGGTCAAGAGGAGGATATTGGCTCAATGGGGATGTATCAGATTCTCTCCCTAGAAAGTGAAATCTGGATTCATAGATTGCAAGGGAAGCTACTGGGCCCAGGTGGGGTTTACAGTAGGACTAGATGGCCAGCCTGACTCCTGCTTCTGACTACTCTGGACTCATGATTTTCCTAGCCTTTTTGTGAACCCCCCTTTTGACTTTATGAAATTCAAGGCATCTGCCCTTACACAACTACCTGATCTGGATAGACAGCATCTGTCATGCAGTGGATTGAGCACTCACATTTGAGTCGGAGAAGCTCAGGAGGAGGTAGAGCAGTGGAGATCTGCCTGTCCACTGCCTCTTGCCAGTGCATACACTGGCAGATCGTCAAAGGCATGTGTGTGTTACAAAATAACTACTGCTTCATTTCCACACCCTAACTTTCCTGAGATTCACAGAACCCAGAACACTTTCAGAGAATTCATCCTGACAATTATATTTCTCTAAAATCATGCACAGTATAAAAATCTATAGAAGTTATCTAATGTTTTCTTACATATGCCCCAAACTTAATATTTGAAAACAACAAACACTTATTTACCCATATGTTGTGTGGGCCAATGATCAGGGAGCTATTTAGCTGCTGTGCCTCTGTGTATTTCACAGGCTGCAAAGAATTGGCTGGAAATGTGGTACTGAAGAGCCAGTTAGGGAAGGACCTATTTCTACCTGGGCCTTTCCACACAAGGTTGCCTCATGGTATGACAGCTGACTTTCCCAAAGAAAGGTATTCAAGAATTAGAAAGTGAACTCAAATTTAAATAATTATTATGTATACATATATATGTTAACATATATATGTATATAAAACACATATCATGTATGTACGTATATCCTAATCTTGGAAATATCATCCTATCACTTCTGTCATAATTGAGTTAACATTGAGTCAATAAATGTACCAAGATCCCCAGAGATGGGCTACACAGAGTGTGTGGATACCAAGGCAGTGGAGATCATGGGGTTGTTAGAGGTACCCACCGCAACCATCTTTTTATCTAACGGGAACTGGGATTGTTTCCTCTTGCATGAAGCTAAGTAAATCTTCCTTATTCTTATAGAAATGTGATAGTCTTAGCTTTATATGGAAGAGAGCAAGGGGCAGATTGTTTTGATGTATGTTTTTTTTTTAAAGATTTTATTATTATTGGAAAGCCGGATATACAGAGAGGAGGAGAGACAGAGAGGAAGATCTTCCATCCGATGTTTCATTCCCCAAGTGAGCCGCAACGGGCCGGTACGCGCCAATCCGATGCCAGGAACCTGGAACCTCTTCCGGGTCTCCCACGCGGGTGCAGTGTCCCAAAGCTTTGGACCGTCCTCGACTGCTTTCCCAGGCTACAAGCAGGGCGCTGGATGGGAAGTGGAGCTGCCGGGATTAGAACCAGCGCCCATATGGGATCCCGGGGCTTTCAAGGCGAGGACTTAAGCCGCTAGGCCATGCTGCCGGGCCCTATGATGTATGTTATAAAATTAGAGTTGATCATCTTAGAAACATTGGGCAATAGCTCAGAGTTAGTATACTGGGGTTATACTTTGGCCATTACATTGAATAGATAAAACACTCCAGGGGTGAATTCTAAGCCAATCTTGAGTTATGGTTTCCTCACCTGTAAAACAGTACCTATCTTGTGGAGTAGACCATGCCCTCAAGGTAGGGTGATCCTGTTAAATTTAACAAAAAGTAGCGTTTACAAAGGTGTGGGGAGATGTAAGGGAAAGAACATGGCTCGGTTATGTACAGGAACTATAAGACGTAAACCTGATGGGGAATAAGAAAGGATCTTCCGCTGGTGGTTTTATGTGAAAGGGCACGGTCAACTTGCTGTGAAAGAGCAGACACCTCATTTTCCCCCTCCCACCAACTGAGGTGAAGTGAATTGCGCCTAAGGCTAGCCTGTCCAGAAGCCAGAGGCAGGGTCACCTGGAGATGCATTCCAGAGTGATCAGTCACACTTGCCACAGCAACACGGAGCATGGTGAACACAAGCAGTGAGTGGTTCCAACGGACAAATGGGGTTTATTCAATTAAACACCAGTTATGTCAAAGAGAAAGTGCACAACTAATGTTATCCATTACGATAAATATTCCTGCCTGTTAGTGGGATCTGTGCAGGATGATGAGAATGTGTGTGGAGGAGACTAGAGAAAAAATTCATTTTCATACTCATGAAGCTTACATTTAGATATCTGAGCATTAGGAATTCCAAGCAGAGCCGTTTATAGAATTACCTAACATCATTTACCTGTTAAGCTAGGAGAAAAATCCTTTGGTGCAATGCTGCATCCACTGACCCTCAGTTCCTTGCTGCATGGACGTTTTCACAGGGCCGCTTCTTGGAATGGCTACTGGGTTTTCCCAGTCACAGTGATCCAGGAGTGAATGAGAGAGACAGAGAAACAATATATCCTCTTCAACTTCTTATCCTTTCAGTAAGGTAGAAAGTTTCCTACATTCCATTTTCTAGAAATTCCCAGGATAAGCCTTCAACTCCATCCCAGAGGGGCAGCCTTCCTAGGCATAGCATTTTGTTCCCACACAGCTCCTCTGGCCAACTTTCCTCCCACCCAGCTGCCTGCTTCTCTCTGTTCAAATAGCTGTGAAAGACGCCACTCCCATGTAATTCAACACAGTGTATCCTGAGCATCGGGTTGACAACCAGCGACAGATGGAGAAACTGTGTAATACTGAAGAGAAGTAGGCAATGATGCAGGTAGCCCACAGGCAGCCTGGGAGAAGCAAGTCCACCAAGAGCAAGCGCACACTTATTGCCAAATGGAGACATATCCACAATGACAAGCGTTGCATCTCCCCAGTCTCCTTCTCCCCACCATAAACCATGTCCAAATTCAGCAAACTTCGTTCACTCATTTTCATGAGGTGACAGTATACCATATCTGCCCCTACATTAGATTTTCTTTCCAAGGTTGAACTTCAACAACTCTATTATGCCTTTAAGGAAGAAATCAACACAGTACAGACAGTATTTCAAACATACTTGTTTCTGTGTCATCTGTTCTGAACATAAATTTCAATTCAGTAACTTCCCTGTTGTGATAAGTTGAGACATCATCAGGTTTTTTTGGTAAATGATAGTAACAAAATGAAAAATCACCATTAAAAGGCTGTATTTGCATATTTTTGTGCTGTCAAAGAATATGGAACTAATGCAGTATAAGGAGAAATCTTAAACAAAAACATTACAGTTTTCAGAAACCAAGGAAGATCAAAAATATGTCCTGAAAATTCATTTATAAAAAGAAACATGGAACAGTTATTTCACTGGCAGAATAATAATAGCAGTTTCTATTGACATTTTAATAGCATATTAATTCAAAATTGTAATTTTGGGAAGGAATGATTCATTCTACATAAACACCAAATGTATTATAAATGCTTAGTATTATCATAATGACTAGAAATTAAATTAATAATTCCAGGATATTTAAATTCGGATGTAACCTTCTTGAATCTTTGTATGTGTATAAATTATTCCTCATTTTTACCCAACTCACATCTTGAATTTCATTTATTGTTTTGGTTTTCAAAGAGCTGAACAATTCTTCAATTTAGGAAGTATTTCACTTTTAGATGTTAACTTCAAAAGGCATTTATAGTAATTTGTACACATTTATGTTTACAGCTGTGAGGTTTGAATGGTCAAAGACACATGCATATGCAGACAATTATGATATTGTCAGTAATTGTCTTGTTATGTGGCTGTCTTTTTTTAATAGCTTTTCCCAACTAATATGGGAAAATAGGCAATAACCATTTCAAACCTGATTGGTTGGAGTTGGAAGGATGTGTTTTTAATCTTAGTTATAACATTTGAGAAACACTTCATGAAATCAAGACACCCACAAATCAGAGAAAAGGCTTATGTTTCCATCCAGAAAAGGACTGTAAAGTTACTACTAATGGTTTTAGGAAAGGGACTCCATAGGGACAGTTCTTCGTTTCATTTCTTTTCTTTCAAGTGTACATCAGGATGGTCAGCAAGCCTCATCCTGCTGATCCTAAGGCCTTTAATGAGACCTGGGGCAGCAGGCGGTCTTGGTTTCAAAAGGTTTGCAACTATTAGGGGTTCCATAGTCTCAGAGTCAAACCTAGAGTTTGATTGTTTGGCTTCTGGGTTTCCAGTGTAATTCACAGAGAGGACAATTCTCTCAGGAAATGTGAACACTATCCAAAACATTAAACAATGTGCTCTGCTTCACCACCTCTGCTTTTCTTGTTATGTACGTCTCTTTCTTTTCCCCCTAGACTAGGTTATACTAAAAAAGTGATGAGAACATACAACTGATTTTGGGAAAAACACAAAACAGCAGAATGTGCTGTCCTAGGAATTCTCCTCTACTGCCAGAGCATCCTGCTTACAAAATGGCGGTGAGACGGAGTCCTTGGCCAGAGGAGCTGTGGCCCTCGCAGTTCAAGGACAAGGCAGCTGTGCCTTGCCAAGCCTGGCATTTGTGCTCTCACAACTGTCTTAGCCTTCCTCAAGCCCAAACCTCAAAAATGAGATTAAGAACTTAAAAATCAGAGGAATGCTAAACAGCAGATTCCATAACTGATAACAGATGACTTGTTCTAGGGGTTCATTCAAGCGGAAAACTATAATGGTATTTGTTTAGACACAAGAAATAAGAAACCAGTGAAAATCATGCATTATTCATCCATGTGGGTAGCTAAGCTTCATAGTTCATTTTGCAGTTTGCTCTCAGGGACGACGTCTTCATGGAAGTAGAAATACAAGGCTAACACTCTACCTAAAGTTTTTGTAGTGGGTAAGTCTTGTTCTAGTTAGCTAAGGCTGATTGGGCCCTGAATTTGTTGTCCTTAATGTAGTTCTGTCCCCATAGCCTTTTTGTATAACAGTTCATTGGGCCCCGGACAGATGTAAATAGACCCAATTCAGAAAAGAAACACAACACAATTAAATCTCCGCGGAGCTTCCAGTTTCTCTTTCTTAAACCAAGAAGGAGAAATGTAATCAAAATTTAGTGATAAATGTGCCAGCACATAATAGCAATATAAGCAGTTAGAAACAGTTTACTCTCCTGTAGTGGTATCTTATAGAATTTTCTTTCTAGTATTTTTTGGGCCTGACAGATTTAGGGTCTGCAACCTACTAATCACATTTATTAACCATTAACCAAGCATGTTATTTTGTATATGATATTTAAATTAGGCAAGGTGGCAATGTAGATCCTTAGAATTAGGTCATTTTAAAATGGCTTTTCCTCGCTTCACCTCTGGACTCCTCCATATGGCACTGAAAGCTTGGCTGGTCAAATTCAAATTTACTCACTTTCCTCAGCAGAGAGGGCTCTCCACTTGCCTTTGCTGCTGGTAATTTATTCTGGATGCATTTCTTTCATTTATGGCTAACCTCATGGAAAGAAGGGTTTGTTTTAGAGTTTCTCTCTCAGTAGCTTTGGAAATTCTTGTTCTTTTTCACCTGTACTCCTTCCTATGAATGGCTAATGACAGAATCAGGGCCTGTGTGTTGAATGAATGAAATAGGGCTAGTCACTCCTCATTCCCTTGTGTCTGCCAAGATGTGTGTCTGAAGATTATCCTACATGTTAGTTCATTGTTCGCCACACTGAACTCTGACATTTAAAGCCACTTGTAAAGCTCTCCTTTTCATGAAGTAAAAAATATGCATAAGATATAGAAGAAAGACACATCTCCATCTTGACTAATCAAAGGTGTGTGTGTGAGTGTGTGTGTGTGTGTGTGAGAGAGAGAGACATCTTAGCAACCATTCATTTTTTCTAAGTGAGCTTAATGATGATTGTCTTCTTCAGCAATCCAGGTGGTCATAATGCATTGTCTTCTCATACTGCTTTGTGATAGATATTAGGAGCAGAGAATGAGAGAAAGGAAAGAGAACAGCTTTTATAAATGCATCTCGGGTTTCAAGTGCCTTTTAGAAGCAACAAATCATTTTTAATCTGACAGTTCCTAATTAAATTGATTGGGAGATAAAATGCTCCCAACAAGTGTCAAATTCACATGAGTTAAAATGTCTTGTGGGTTACAAAAGGCATTTGATGCTCCTAAACTTTCCAGATAGTGAAAGCCCTTGAAAGCTCTCATATGAGTGAGTTAAAGATCTCAGTTGGGGAACGGCTGGCATGCTGTAATGACTATAATTTATAGCACACTGGTTCCATAGTACCCTTTGCCCCACCAGGGTGCTGCCTGGAAGCTAGGATGGCTCATGGAGAATTGGAAGGCAGAAAAGAGAAAGGAAAAGCAATTCTAAGACCCTTTGAGAAGCCCCTGAACAGTAATTTTGCACTTTTGGAGCTCCTTTTTCAGAGACTAATGACTCTCGAACTGAACACGTCTAATTCAACTTCTATGGATTTGTGCCATAACGCCATAGTTAGGAGCCTGACCTGCACAGAGCAGCTACTTTAGGACATTGGGCAGAAGTTCAGGGATTAAATTTAATTTTGTTTATCCCTTCAATCATCAGTTGTTAATTGAGAACCTACAAAGTGCCAAGAATTGCTTCAAGCACCTAGGTTATATCAGCGAGATGTGAAAAGTGATCTCATGCAGTTTAACACTTGTTGGGGTGGACATAGAAAGAAGGCATGCATGCAGAAGGCAAGACTGATGTCACTCATAGCTGATACCATCCTGTTCACTGTCTTGACATCATACTTGGTGTGGAAAGAGCTGTGTGGATAGCCGAGCTGTCTAAAATGAGTACAATGAAGAAAGGGAGACAAAGAAGAGTAGAGTAGGAATCAGAAATCAGTGTCATTATAATATGTTGAAATAGTTCTTGTGACATAGCTCATTGTCTCTGAGGATAATTTCTATTTCAAAATGGAAAAGAAAAAGGCAATTGGACTAGTAGCTTCATTACTGGAACAAGCATTTGCCTGATCAGTAGACCAATTTGAACTGGACATGCTAGTAAAAAAACAAAACAAAACAAGAAGTAATGAAAACAGTGTGCTCTAGAGGCAAAAATTGGACTTTGCTTTGATTTGGGTTTAGATCCTGGCAGTAACTCAACCTGATTCTGTGACCTTGATCATGTTATTTGCAATTTTGTCAGTCACTTTATGTTCTTTAATCATAGAACTGATATAATTGTAACACATTTCCGAGAATTTCTGTAAGAAACCAGTGAGGTAATGTTCAAAAGTATTCAAAACTATACCTTTCTTTTTAAAACATGGGGTGGAGGGAGGGTCAATACATGCAATTCCTGTTTTTATCAACAATCATAACTTGTAACTGTATTGCCTCATGAATGATCCTAATCAACAAACAATAATAGCAATTCTTGAAATTCTCAGGTACAACCGAACAAAGTCAGTACTTGAAGGACAATTCCGTTTCATTACTTTCAGCCCAAACAAAGGATTTTGTGTATGATAGAAGTTTTGATTTTTGTGTATTCAGGATCAAACCTGACACAGTGCTGTTTTGAGTATGGCCACTATTCAAGTCGTAGCTTTTGAGGTTGTTTGATATCATGAGACAACAACTCCATGAAGGATCAAAAGCCAGAAAATTCATGCTTGGCTCATGCATTTTCAAGTAGGGATGTCTTATAGCATTGGATACATTGTGCAGTAGCAAGTGATAGGGAGATGATAACACAAGAGAGCAGAAAGACCCGATTTCAAAGAAATGACACAAACAAAAATCAGCAAGTGATCTCCTTAGTGCCTCAATCCTGACAGGATTTGCAATGAAGGAAAGAAGAAAACAAAACACAGTGACTGGATGAATTTCTCTCCAAGTTACCTGGTGATTCAACACTGTTTTCAGACGTGCTGAAGATATTTGGAAACCTCTAACTGAAGCCCATTGAATTCAAGGGTGTGAAAAGGTCTCTTTGCTTACAGCTTTGTTACAGGACACACGATTTTGTATTGTAGACTATTCTCCACTATTATATACAAAGTCTTTTTTGTTTGTTTGTTTTGAAGATCTATTTATTTGATAGACAAAGTCACAGAGAGAGGGAAAGACACAGAGACCATCCATCTGCTGGCTCACTCCCCAAGTGTAAGTAGCAGGGACCCAGGAACTTAGTCCGTGTTCTGCCTCTTTCCCAGGTAGATTAGCAGGGAGGTGGATGAAAGTAGAGAAACCTGGATTCAAATTGGCATTCATACGGGGGTTGCCAGTGGTGGCTTAACATTGGACCTACAATGCTGATCCCAAATGCAAATGCTTCACTAATGTTTTTGCTTACTGACTTCTAATGAAAGTAGTTGTTATGCTGTACTAAGAGCTTAGATGTATTTCTTTTTTTTTTTCTTAGATGTATTTCTAAAGCAGTTAAACACTAGTTACTAAGTTAGGAATGTGATTTTTCTGGTTTCCATTTTTTTTGAAACTGAGATGCAATTTGCCTGATTTCAGTTTACAGTCAATTTCTATAAATAAAATCTGTGACAAATGTAAGATCTTGGTCTCCCATACTTTTCTGGGCGCTCACAGGTTAACTTGTCTCTCTTTTCCCCTTTCAAAGCTTTTTCTTTTCTTTTGGAATCCAGTTCTTCTATGCACCTGGTGAAAGGCAGGTTGATGATGTGGCAAGTTGAAATTGGCATCTTTTGTGGGCATCCAGTACGTGAGCTTTTAGTCTCCTTGAGGTATTTTTGTGCAGCTTTGCTGAGAAGTGTTTTCACGTTTTAACTGAACTGATAATGATGAGACTTCAATCTCTGTTGCCTTCAATCATTTTCTTATTATGCCAGTTCAATGCATTTTTTTCAACTCTGGTTCAGGCACCAAGTCTGGCCAAAGCAGAGAGGAAAGAAAACATTCTTTTGGTGTGAGTTGCAATGAGCTTCACTTTTAATTCCCTGTTAATGCTCAATCTTAAGTCCTACACAGAGAAAAACTGTGTTCCTGTTTGTGGTTAAAAAAAAGAGGATGCAGAGAAGTGACAGAAGCCAAGATGAGAGAAGAAACAGTCTTTAATCATTTTGTTGTCAAAGCAGCTTTGGATCGCCCTTTAAAGAAGGTATTTTTTTAGCTGCTTCTAAAAAACTAGAAATTCACTCTTGGCCTTGTTAGATTGCTTATACAGAGTTAAATTTGACGAGTTTCCAGCTGTATGCAATGGACAGGTTGCCTTGTACCTAGGCAAGTGTTACACTGCCAGGAGAAAAGCAGCCAAAAGCTGGTGGGTGTTCTAGGCCTGGTTAACACCAAATTTGTGTTAACTATACAAGTTTCCCAGCATAACTGTTTATTCTCTTTTGTTGTTGTTGTTAATATGTGGGGAAGGTAGGGAACACTGGGCTGGGATACGCCAACTTGACCTCCAAATGGGGGCCTAGATTGCTCGGGGAAGGAGATCTGGTGACCTGATGGAGTGGTAGTGGCTGAGGGCATTTTTTTCAAAAGATTTATTTATTTTTATTGGAAAGACAGAGACAAGAAAGACAGACAAATATCTTCCATTCACTGGTTCACTCTACAAATGGTTGCAATGGCTGGAGCTGAACTCAGGTGTCAGGAACCTTCCCTGAGTTTCCCATGCAGATGCAGGTTCCCAAACCACTGGACCATCTTCTCCTGTTTTCCCAGGCCACAATTAGGGAGCTAGATGGGAAGTGAAATAGCCAGGATATTAACATATAGGATCTCAGTGCTTACAGGGGGAGGGTTAGCCAATTGAGCCATTGCACCAGGCCCAAGGGCATGTTAGACAGGAGAGGAATGACTTCTGGGAGTTCCATAGACTTCTGGGAGTTCCATAGGCCACTCTACTTGCAGATAGACAAGGGAGCTGAGACAGGGTGTTTTGGAAGAGGGACTGAACAGCAGGTCTGGATCAGGCCAAGGCATCCATCCACATGGGAAACCCGGGCTCGGCTAAGTTGCATCATCAGATGCCTATCAGCACACTAGAAACCTGGGTAGGAGGGGTATGCTTGCTTGGTCTAGAGCTTAGTACCTACCCAAAAGTATTTGGTGAAGATTTGGTCACATCAGGCTGAACTGCAGCACCAACAGGAGTGTGAGAGAACCAGATCTGGGAGGCAGATTCTGTAGGGGACTTGTGGCTTCGCCTCTGTGGGGCTGCAGCTCCAGCCAGATTGTGTGGAGAGCTCAGGTTAGTGATTGGTCGAGGCAGGCTGCACTACAGAACTCACCTGACAGGAACTCACCTCATGCTCATGGGAATAGGTTCTGGGAGGAGGCTGGGCTGGGAGAGGCTACAGCACTCATCAACAATTTGCAAGGGCTGGGACTGAAGGTAGACCATGCCAAGCAGGGCCACAGTGCCCGCTGGAATGCCTGTGGTCTGGGTATGGGGAAGAGCAGACTGTACTAGGTTCTTGCAGCAGTTGGTACTTCAAGAGCCACAATGGGGTGGGACAGGCTGGTCTAGGATGTGGCACCCACAGGATCACATGAAAACTAGGTCTGGGGGTGGGCAAGGTTGGGCTAAGCTGTAGCACCCACTGGTGTGAACTGGAATAGATACAGATCAGTCAGGCCAGGTCACAGTTCCCACTGGAGTACCAGCACTGTGGTCTCTCCATGTCAGTCTGGGTCACAGCACCTGCCAAGACTCACAGGATCTGGGGCTTGGAGCAGGCCTAGTAGGAAACTTAGGGAACTTCTCTGCTAAGCCACTTCTCTGCTAAGCCACAGCTTCTGTTGGTGAGAGCAGGAGCTAGGGGCAGGCCAGGCTAGGCTGTTTTGCAGCATCAATCAGCATATGTGTGGGCTGGGTCTGGGAACAGGTAGGGCTGGGCTAGTCCACAGTATAAACTGTCACGAATGAAAACCAAGACAGGGTGCAAGCTGGACTGGGTTGGACTGTAACACCCATCAGTTTGCATGAGGGTTGGTGATGGGAGTTGGCCAAACTGGGCTAAGCTGCTGTACCCAACAGTAAGAGCTGAGCCTGGGGGTGGGTAGTCTAGGCTGAGCTGGACTGTAGTGCCTGCTGGCAAATGCCAAGACTGAGGATGTGCCATCTCAGACATGGCATCAATCCCCACTGGCATGATCAAGATCCAGGGTTTGGAGCAGGTGGGGAAACATCAGGGACTCCCTTGTTAGGCTACTGCTTCCATTGGTGAGCATGAGACTTGGGGAGAACCAGTCCAGGTAGGGCTGCAGCACCTATTAGCTGGCATTTGGGTTGGATCTAGGAGTAGGCCAGGCTGGGTTAGGTGTTGCAACTGCTGGTGTGAGAGAGCCAGAATAGGTGCATACCAGCTGTGCTAGCTGCAGGACCGCCTTGCAAGTGTTGGGACTGAGTACAAGCCATGTCAGGCTAGACTGCAGCACCCCATGGCAAGTGCAAAATCCATGGCTAGGGGCAGGGCTGGTAGAGGAACTGTGGACATTCCTTGCTGTGCCACCATTCCTGTTGATGAGTATAAGAGCCAGAACTGATGGTAGGTCAGGCTGGTCAATGTGATAGCGCTTATTTACTTATGCATGGGCCAGGTCTGGGGGCAGTCTGGGCTGAGCAAAGTTGCAATACCCATCCATGTGCGTGAGAGCCAGAAGAGATGACAGACTGGGCTGGGCCACAATACATGCCAGTGCATGCAAAAACTGGGACTGAGGGCAGGTCTGGTGGGAATTATTGGGAGTTGCCCTAATTAGGTCATGGTATACCCTGGTGTGTGAAAACTAGACTTATGGCAGGCTGGATTGGGATAGGCTTCAGCACCCAACAGTTCATGTAAGAGATGGAGTAGGAAGCAGAACCAGAACCTGACCTTGCATTGGCTGGCACACACAGAATTCAAATCTAAGGTCACTCCAGATGAGGTTTCTTGGGAGACTTGCCAACTAGACTGCAGGACTCAAACTCTGGCCACAGGAAAAATCATAAGATATGTTGCCTGACATTGATGTGCATGTATTGGGACTGGATCTCCTCAGTTGCTGATGCCTGTGCAATGAACAGCATGTCCAGATGCACACGGTCATGACAACCAGCTCATCTATAGCAATAGAAGATATCAAGTGCCAGATCAGGGGACAGGAAGCAGAATAGGTTGGATAATTTTGGCCAAGCTCTGCAGCAAGTGTCTGGGTCTCTAGATGTACACTGAGGAGGACTTGGTCATGTGGGCGATCGCCCCAGGCCTCTGCCCTCCTGCCTAAAGGGTGCGACTTAAGCCTAACCTTCCCCATGGCCTGAAGTCTTCAGTCCTACACGTGGAATGTGACCTCCAACATGGCTAGAAGGTCAAGGAAAGTACACCTGGAACATGACCTGGAACATGACCTCTGCTATGATCGGAAGATCTAGGAAAATAGACGTGTCCTACAGCCAATTATAGTGTCTTTGGTGGGCATGGGGAATGCTGGAAAGCTCCCTCCTGCCCTCTCCTTCCTTACTCTTTAAAACCTGTAACCTGTACAAAACAAAGCAGACATTCCTTACCAGCTGGTCTCCGGTGGTTCTTTCAGCCGAAGGCCACTGTCTGCTTCACCCTTGGGACCTTGGGGCCTGCTGGCAGGCTTAAACCCCGAGGTGGTTAGCCAATAGACCTTGGAGATATTTTCTCAACCCTGTTGCAATGAAGCCGACATCGTCTCAGAACTATCAAAGCCACTTAAGCAACACCCTTAGAACATTCTTTCCCACATCAAGGTCCCTAGGGTCTCATCAAATGACTGTCCCCCATCTGTGGGTGATGATGTAGTTTGGCAGCAAGAAACAGTCTTCTCCCTTTCCCCTGCCCGGTAGACCAGGAAAAATAAAAACTGAAAAACATCACAGTTCTGGGACTGTTGTGTAGTGGGTAAATGCTGAAATCCTATATGGGTGCCAGTTCAAGGACTGGCTGTGCCACTTTCCATCCAGCTCCCTGTTAATGGCCTGGAAAAAGCATCAGAAGCTGGCCCAGGTGTTTGGATCCCTGCACCTATGTGGGAGACCCAGACTGAGAAGTGAACTAGTATTCATAGATGGAAGACATGTCTGTCCCTCTTTCTCTCTTTCAAATAAAGAAATCTTAAAAAAATCACAGCTCTAAGGTTGGATGTATTCAATATGAAAGAAAATTATCCTGTGACTTACTACCAGTCAGTTTCAATAAAATCTATGCCACAGCCAGAAAAAAAAAATCCCTCCATGTTACATGCAAAACTTCTGAGCTCTAAATCCTTGCTACAAAACATCCAGTTTACGTAGTTATATTTTAAAATAGCTGGAGTTCTTAGTTTTAAGTAGAGACTGGTTCCGGTGACTCAGCTTACACATAATCCTGATAGAATGGAAGAAAAGTCATGACAAAATCCAGAGCCTAAAGAATTCATTTTCATTTACAGTTGGACAAGTTCTATTTCATGGACATGCTAAGCATAAAAGCATATCCTGTTTACAATATAAAAGCCTTTTTCTCCTACTCCCTGTGTGATTGTAATTAAGCAGGAGTTAATTTTATGTAAATCACACATTACTGTAATTGGGCGCAAGCGAACATTCATGTACATCTTATTTAAAAGTGAAATACAATGTTATTATGTGAATGCTGGTGTGGCTGAGTCTCAGTCCTCAAGGGGGAAGGTAGCAACTTCCCTGCTTGTAAGACTCAGTCTTCGGTCTGTGAGCTTAACTAGGACACAGCTGGCACCGCTCCCCACCGTCTTGAGAAGAACTGAGCCATGTGCCATTGGAACGGCTGAGAGGTGGAACATGGGAACTTCCCTTCTCATTTCCTTCTTAACCCCCACTTAGGAGCAGTCATTTTTCTCTTGCTACTCTGTTCAAATTTAAACATTTGCCAATGGTCTATCCACTTGGCAGATCTGACCTATGTATCCCCAGGCGGACCGTAGATAGATTTGTCTTCTGCAGTAGGAGCTGGTAAAATTTCTTTTTTAGCCTGGTTTGGGAATGTTACTTAGGGCTGTTTTATGACCCAAAGATTTGCTTTTCAAGCATAGCCAGATGAGACACTATCTTTCCATCTGCATTTGTGATTTTTGCTGCAGTCCCTTTACAACCCTGAGAGGGAGGCCTGACCTTTGGGTGGGAAGGATGTGTTATTCCTTTATTCTTTATCTGAGGAGCAGGTCTAGTGCTTTGGGAAAATGTTGCCCTGCATTAAAGACTCTAATCTACATATCTGGAGGTCAAGATTTGTGAGGAAGAAAAGATGCATATGACAAAAGTTTTATTTTAACTCATCCCTCACCTTACCCAGAGTCCTGAAAAACCATTTTTAAAGTTGTGTCTTGGCCTCACTCCATCCGTCTTGCCGAGCCAGCTTCTCTGACTGAAATCCCCATGTGCTCAACAGGTCAGTCTACTAGACCTCCAGATGACAAGAAACCCTATGGTTCCCTGTGATCCTATAGTTACCCACAAGAGGAAAGAAACAAAGCATTCTTGGGATAAATGCAGGATGAATTCGCTTTGGCATTTGTGGATCTAGGTAGACAGAGTCAGGTGCAGGGATACCTACAGGGAAATTCAGTATGAGGTCCTCATACTTTATGGGCAGTTTGATTAGTTGTACCTGTGAGACTGATGACACCTGAAAACTAACATGGAAGAACTAAGACAAGAAAGGGCTCTTCCAAGCAGTGTATGAGAAAATGGTAGGTTAATATATGAAGGCAATGAAAACTAGAGACGCAAAGGGCTAGGGATTACCCCCAGCCAGATCCTTTGAAAGTCTCATTGATCCTCACATCAAGAGGAATTGTAGCTTCCGTAAGAGCCACACTATGTCTGTGTTTAGCTTGACAAATTATCCTTAAATGACTGTTAAGCTTTGCACTTCATTCTTTAGTGAGCATTGTTTATTAATAGTGCTTTAAAAATGCACTCAGCATATATGCATGGAAATGATTTGAAGCAAAATACACAAATACCATGTTTTTCTCTTAACAGTGGGATTATTTTGTTTTTGGCTTATCTATGTCTTTTAATTTTAATGGTGCAGCAATACACACTTATGTATTAATGATTTGATGGATTAAAATGACAGTTTGGGAAATGACTCAGGACTTCTGTAATTGTGCTTGTAAAATGTCTAAATGTGTGCTGTGAGTCTGTGGAGAATGGAGCTGGATTGTAGCAGAAAAGGGCTCTCATGGAGCATGAATCCTCCATAAGGGGAAGAAAGAGAGGTGGTTGGGATTTTGAGATGAGAGGAAGCTCTGCAGGAGGGCATGGAGCACCTCAGAAGGCCCAAATGTTGGATTAAACTGTGGGTCCTGAGAGCTGCCACCATGGCCTGATCAGGTACATCTTTAATATATCAGAACACTGGAAGGGTCATTCATGCCAATGAGAGCACTAGGGAGGAGAGCCAGGGCTTGCTCCTGTCTCTCTGCCAACAATGCCTGATTTTTGGATTTCTCATCTGCTTTAGCTAGATTCTTGTTCTTGATTGCATTTTGTTTCAGAAAAATAAAGGTACTATTTCTTTCACTTCTTACCTGGTTCAAGAAAAATAGTAAAAATTAAAAAGTTATGAGTAAATGTTGATGAATGGGTCTCATACTATGGTCAAATATGAAGAAATTCTCATGTATGGAAGGATATCAATAGATTGAGACACAATGTACTATTTTTCTAAGAAAAAGCTGTAGGAAAGGATTTTTAGATGCTTTCATCATATAGAAATGGTAATTGTTTGAAGAAGTAAACGTGCTTACCTGTATTGAATTTTATTTAATGTGCACATATACCAAATATCTTACAATACTCCAAAGTAAAATCTAATAAAGAAAAATCAGAATTTTGACCAATTAAAGTTAAAATTATGCAGATGATCCAAGTTCCTCCAAGTTAGAGCAACTCATTTCTACTACTAGAGACAGTTATCAACCAAGGTCACATTTTCAGAGCAGGTGCAGAACAAATACAGATCTCTGTCATTGCAAGACTGGGAGGAGGCCTGCATGTGACTGGCTGAACAGCACATCGCTCTTACTTGCCTGCTGCTGACTTCAAAAGGCTGTATTCATCTTTCTGTTTATGCATTGGCTGTAAAATCATTGCTTTTGCTTGGTATAATCCTTCAACCTTCCTTTATCTATCCTTTAGATGAGCTTCCTGTGGATGCTCATATAAAGATATAAATTAATTCAATAAAAAAGCTTTTATCATTGATATCCAGATGACTAATTTTGTACCTGAAAATGTCTAGTGTAATTGAGGAAGAGCAGCAGTTGATGCAGGTGCCGCACAGCGTTGGCAAGGGGAAACAGCATCTGAAGATAAACACTCGTAAAATGTCTAATATGACTTTGAGATAATCTCCATTATATTTCCACAGTTTGTGCTGAATTCTCCTCAAGGATCCAGTCAGGTGGAGAATTTGGTCCTCCAGAGTGACTGAAATATTAACTCACTTATCCTATGTCCACATACACACAAGAGGTTTAATGGTGTGCTTTGTCAGGCTAGATCTGCTTTAAAATGACCCTTTGTTTTAAAAGAATCGTCCCCTCTTCTTGTTTCAGATAAAAGGCCCACGGATTTTCTCTCTTAACCCTATATTATCTTATTTTGAAGAACCAAAAAAACCAGTTCTCCAATTCTCTTGTTTCCAGAGATCAGAGAGACACTACTTTGAGTAAGCCTAATTGTTTGAGTCCTTCTAACTACAACCAAATAATTATATCATGTAACTGATAAAATATTGTCTTTTCTTATTCCTCAGTTACTTTTCCAGCACTTATTTATCACATTCCAATACAAGTATTTGCATGTTTTCAACACTTATTCTATGCATGCCTCTGTTTTGGACAAACATGCATTATTTTATTTCTCATACCAGTTACATAAGGAATGGGGACAATATCTTTTCATTTTAAATAGGAGGCAAACAGAAAGTGGCAAACTTGCCCAAGTTTAATAGTAAAGTAGCGCTCAGGCTCGGACCCCTATCCTCTTTGCACTTGAGGCCAAGGATTAAAGGCTGTGCTCACTTTAGAAGCATCCAACAAGCTCAGCACATAAGCACTCATCACTTTGTTCTGTTTCTGATTCTTTGACTGATACTTGAAGCTCTCCAGCTTTGTTTATTTTCTGATAAATCCTCTCCTATCAAATCACCTTCACGCCCTTGTCTGTCCTATGAGCCTGAGAGCAGAGACTACTGTGTATATCACAGGCATGGGGGAGGGTCTGGCAAGGGGCAATCTTACAACTATCTGTCCAACAGATGGAAACAATTTAGCAAGCTTATTTCTGACTTCTCATTGCTCCCAGGAGAAAGGCTGGTTCCATGGATACTTAGGATGTATATGGAAAGAACCTTAACAGAGTTAGGAGGTCTTCTTAGGGGTTCACAGAGGGTGCACTGAGAAGCCATCATTGACTTTGGGTTTTATAAACAGAAAAACACCAGGAGAGCAGAAGGAGTGTGTAAAATCTGAGAAGTGGGGTATCTGAGTAGTTTTAGGGATGCTGAATTCATTTTATGTGTCTTCCCGTGCAAAGGTGTGCTCACCCAGCTGGTGGTTCCTCCTGGGCCCCAAGCCCTCTGATCTGACCTCTAAGGCAACCTTTGCTATATTCTTTATAATTTTTTATTTACCCTTCAGTCTCTCCCATTAGATGGTGACAGCTTTCATGCAAGAAACCAGGATGATCTGGTAGTGAGCATCTTCACGCAGAAGTTCTGATTTATTTATCTCTGTCTTGTAGTCCTTTTTTGCCCCCCACAAAATGTTGCTTGATGTTGCTAATTGGTGACTTTCCATAAATGTAGGAGCAATGAATGAATGGGGAGGGATGGATGACCAGATTCTGAGAAGTGTTTTTATACCTAGTTTTAAACCTAAGTTTAGGACAAACAAAAGTAGCTAAAGTGATCTTAGGTAGTAATAAAAGCATAGTGTCTTTCTGAATATAAAGATCATAATTACAGAGAGTGATAATGAACGTATGGATGAGGAAATTGAGTTCTGAGATATGAAATGACTTGTTCACAGTTATGCAGCTAAGTTTTGGCCAATATGAGACTTGAATTTGGTGACCATGGTTTTCAGCTAAATTTGCTTTCTACAATTTCTCCTCTATACTGTGCTGATCAGACCATAGCTGTAGAGTTCTGTGCAATTCTGAGCTCTGCACTTACAGATATAGAATATATATTTTCAAGGGAGAGTAATGCAGGGGCTACAATTATATGGAAAATATATCACATGAAGAGTAGCCAAGGAAATTAAAGATGCTTCACTCGGAGAAGGAAATGCTTGCAGAGGGACTGTGGTGTGAGTGGAAAAACATCTCTGTCTTTATATTTAAATGTATGCCATTATTCCTTTGTTTCAGAGAGGAAAAGTAGTAACCGTGGATAGAAATTGTAGAAAAGTGAGTATTTAATATGGTTAAGAGTCTTCTGAAAAGTTGGAGACCCAGCACGAATGTCTACAGTAGAAGAAATAAGCAAATAGAATTTGAATATTATCTGTCACAAGTCCCTCTAGAGAACATGTTTCATTTACATCCTACTTAACGCTTGCCTAGGACGTTGACCAGCACCTGGCATAAAGTAAATGCTCACTTAAGACCTGCTGTGCATCTTTTAATGGGATTCTTTCATGCAGTGAGTGAGCATGGGGTTGGACAAGAGTGTATGTGGTATTATTTCTAATGGCTTTCTAACACAATATTTATGACCTTTTATAAAAATTCACATGTGGTAATATATCGTATTGATATTTAACAATGTAAATCATTTCACTTTTGTAAAAGTCAAATGTAAGTGGAACTGTCATCTATTTTAAACTACAAATGTTGCATTTCTTTTCCTTTTCCTTTGGGAGGAGGAAGGATTTGTTTATCACAGTTACTGTCTTACAGTGTTGTTCATGGCTAGTTAACATTTCTTATACCTGCTAACCAACTAAACTTCCACCTGGAAATTTCAAAGAAATTTGCTTGCACAAGAAAATCACAGGACTAATTTATGGAAACATCGAACTAATGGTTATCCTAACAGAGTCAAATTTTTCAAAGTGAGGACTAACCTAAAAAAGAAAAAGTTTTTTAAAGTCTTAAATCCAATTCAGCTTGTCACCTTGGTTTGCATTTTAACAAATATCTAAAATATCACTTCAGAAAATGTATTTTTCACTGAATATTTTATATTTGGAATGTGTTGATTTTCTGTTTGTGTCTTTTTCTGGAAATAGGGATATCATTCCTTTTAGTCCATGCATAGATAATTTGACGGAGACAGGACTTTATTTAGCTTTACTCATATTAGTCATCCAAAGCTGTGCAGAGATAAATGACAATATTTTGAGAATTTTCAGTTGACTGTTTTCCAAACAAAGTGATCACATGTATTTGTATACTCAAGCAAAAACCCATACCAACTTCCCTACAGGTGTTTTAGATTCTATGGAATTAATTATTTTGCTTACCTCAATATGTAAAAACACTCAAAACAGATTTCTCTGTTTTTTATGAAATAATGTCAGCATCTTAGTTTCATTTCAAATAATGCTAATGCATTAACCAAAAACTATTTGTGGAGTGTTTGCAAATGCAATTTCATTCCCAAAACCTTCCACTACAAATATGGCAAGATGCTCCTAAGAAGTCACAATTGTGATGTTTCACATTTCATTTTGCTTATTAGATTTTTTCTTATTTGTTAGTTCCACTTGTCTAAATTGCATAGATTTTTGTTGCTTAGGTATACCTAATATGTAACTAGCAACTTGCTGAGAGCCTTTGGATATATGTAGTTATCTGAGAATCTAAAATGTTTCCAAATATAAGGCAATATCTTTTCCCTCTCCTTTATGAGATATAAAACATTTTCCATTCCCTTCTTCTTTGATTTAATTTATATGCCAGGGATTTTTCTGCTCTTAGATTGAAAATAGAAGACTGGGGAAGAAAGATGAAATAAGATGATTCAAAGATCTCAAATATTTTATCTTCACTCGATATAAAGTAAATTATTTTTTCTCGTTTCCAATAACCATCATTTCCTTTGAACTTGGAACCACTCAAAACCTAGCCGCTCAGTCCTGGGTGAACTTATGTACTGTCTGAAGATGTGGAAAAAGATGAAATGCTGTCACCTCCACAGATTTTACTATTTAGTTATATTTACAATTATAAAGTACCGCAAATTTAACAATGCCATTTTTTTCTCATCATTGAGTATTTATTATATATAACAAATACATGGGAAAGAAAAAACTATATTGTGTGATATAAATAGTTTATTTACATTACAGAAAAACATCAAGACAATGTATACTATTTCAAATATATCCATACATAATCAAATATAGCTGTAGTACATGTTTTCATTGGTGTAGATTACCACAAATGCAAGGCAACATGTGTAGATCTCTTGTCTTATTCTTTTGTCTGTAATACTGTATTGTGTAGTCAAGCACTCGGTAGTCCAGCCACTGTGATACATGCTCCCTTTAGATTAACCTTGTGGACGCTCTTGTTGTGTTGTCTGAACTGTAGTGCCCTGTATTTTGCTTCTGTCTGTGAATTCTGTTGCTTCTGGGGCATTTCCTAGAAGGTTGGAAAGTTTACAAATCTTAGTCCAGAGTGATCACCTAAAGTTTGGTCCTACAATTACAGAATGAAGCTGTGGATTACACAAATCATGAAAATACTTCAGATGAGATAGTTTGTTAGTAGAGGCAGGTGTTATTTTGAAAAAAAAATTCATTATTTTTTGTGTCTCCTGGCGGGCATCAACAAATTTCTGCTGAGAACTGAATGACAGAAGGGGGAGTTGAAGAGCACATCTACTTTGTCTTCAACTGGTTACTCACTAAGGCACAAAGAGCGGACTCAGCACAATACAATCAAGCAAGTTGTGAGCTTATCTCATTTCACTTCAAAGGTCTTCAACGAATTTACACGGTAGATGTCCTAAGGATGAATGTTATATTGGCATTTCAATGCTACAAGTTGAAATCCTATCAAACCAGAGAATAAACCAACTGTTAGTATATTATATGTAATGGAAAGTTATATTGTTCTGGTTGAACCTAATATAATTTTGTGCATGAACACTATAAGCTAGACACAGAAACGGGTACCAATTATGTAGCTTCTATAAAAAGTTAATGTTCAGTGAAATTATTTTGAAAAAAATCTTTGACCTAGTACTTCATTTTGTAATAAACATTACAAACAAGAACAATATAAATTCTACATAAAATCCTATTATAACAAGCTGTGTGATAACAGAGACTATGTATGACTATACATATGCCAATATACATACATCTGATATGCAATAGACAAGTGTAGACGTGTGTGAGTAGCTTTATGTGAAGGAAAGAGTTGTTGAAATGAACATGATACTAGAAACCACATCCCAGCAAGTGGGATCTGCAGACAAAATATTGAAATGCCAACTTCTCAACAGGGCAACTCTTTTTATTTTGTAATGTATCTCTAGGTGTCTATATTTTTCCTGATACATTTTGTGTTTCAGAGCAGGTGTTTGAGTAAAATAGTAAAGAAAATAGGGAAAGAAATCAGAAAAAAGGAAGAAAACCAGAAAAGAGCCAGAAAAGAGGAGACCAGATGGGAAATCCATCAACATAAAAATTGAGAATGAGACCTCTGATTGGCATAATTTTGCAAGTTTCTAGCAAGTGGATAGTGGGCATTAGGCCCTGAGAAGTGTGGCCAGGTCACCAGGAATTTCTGGAAAGTGGAGTTAAGGAGATGACCTGGTTGGAAAATCTGATTTCTAAGCAAAAGTTTCAAGTGGATGAAATAAATCCACACTGAGAATTGTTGTGTTTTTTTGAATAAAACAACTGGAAGAGATTCATGAAATGTTTTTCAGGTTAATTTAGCTTATGTGCTATTTGTCCTCTTTAACAGTAAAGAGAAGATTTTTTTTTTTCTCTTTAACTAAATAAAAAAAATATGCCTTGAAAAAGCGGATTAATCTAATTTGGAACTCAGTTTAGGTAACCCTGAGCATCAGAATACACAAAATCATGACCAGCAGTGTGAGTGGTGGTAAGTGGAGAAGCTCTGACATTGGATGGCTTGTCTGCTCTTCTTGTTCAATCATGTGATTTCAGCTGTTGTGTAACTTTTCAAAATATACGCTCCCTATTGTGAACACATAATTGTTTGTCTTTGTAATAAGTACATAGAAGTATAGATGTATACAATCATAGATACCTGTGCAGACTACACACACACACACACACACACACACACACACACACATACACCCCTGGTAAGATCAGCACCTTATAAATTCTGGGTGATTTTACAATGTATAGAAATGAAACTTTAAGAACAGAATTGAAAAAATGTACTGTATTTAAAATGTTACATGCTTATCTGTGCGTAAAGTAGCAAATTATTATGAGATTATATTCATCATATGTGGATTTAGTTTTTTATGTACCAGTATTACCTAGATAGTAAAAGCTCAAGATCCTTAGAGTAAAATGACACAATTTACCCTCTTTTCTATTTTTTCTTCTTACAGTCAGTATTTTTGCTTTCCGCAGTTATCTTTCTGTTCCCCAGAATCTATTTTAATATAATTCATCGACTCAGTTGGCATCTACACGTGAGAGTCGAGCTGATGAACTCAACTTGGTTTAAAGCAGCACAGAGACCCAGCCAATGATCTTCCCTTAAGCCTTTAGGCCTGGTGAGGATTTATGAACCATATTTTGTCTTTTTCAAGAGCAAATGCCACACTTGTCTTCAAAGACGATAGTGCAATCCAGCTACTGCGATGTATTATGGCCTCTATTTTCTAAAGATACGACTCTGTCTTTTATTTTCTTGTCTTTTGAAAACAATTTTTGGGGAAACTTTCTGATTTACTGTGGAGCTATAGAAATGAATGAAAGTCTAAATGCCATGTGAATTTGGTGAAAACTTTGAACAACTTTCCTGGAACTTTTTAGAGGAAAGTGAAATCAAGTCAGAGACAGCTTTGAAAACTACTTGTTACACAGGATGCCAGTGATACGTGTTTGGGTTGCAGTCTGAGATTTGGTTATTGTGGCTTTGTATGCTAATTAAATTAAGAAAACACCCAAAATTAACCATTCTATGTCAAATCCCGTGCTAGATAGCACTAAAGAATCATTGCTTTCCTGTTGAAATTGGATGAAACTTTGGTTTCTCTCTCACCCGGGTGTTCAGAAAGTAATTACTCTTTGATGGGATTTGGAATTTTCACTTAAAAACTTGTACTATTTGCTTCATACTTCTATGGATCAAATCTTCTCATTTATATCACATAATCTCTCATTGCATATTATTGCATTTTATGACAAGAAGTTACTTTGTCACCTTAAGATAAAACATATAATATTTCATATATATATTTAATATTTATATATTTAACATTTAATATTTTATATATTTAATATTATATATATTTTATCTTTATGGCTAGATACTTAAAATTGATTATCTTAGAGTTAGAAAGGCACTATAAATATGAGGTAAAATTTGATACTATTCTAGGTCCTGTTTAAAATCTTTCTTAACTTAGTTTGTTATATTGATTTTCCTGGGTGAGGATAAACTGGTCATTTAAATAGTCTGTTGGTAGGCTGGATGAAGACTGACCTCTTAAGAGTTGAGAGAGAAGGGCATATTTAAACAAAGTTGATATGTAATAGGGAAAGCAAATTTTCTCTTAGAAAATCAATAATTCTCATCTTAATGCAAAAATAAGGAAAATAACATGTACCACTTCCACATGAAATTTCATGACTTTTCATTTGACTTTTCATATAGTTTTACAGTAAAGAAATGGGACTCAAGGAGACTAGCGGAGTCCAACCAGGGCCTCCTCATCAAGGGGTTCAATTTGACACAGAGCGCATACCATGCACCTGTACCTGGAGGCCACAGGGTACTGTACTGACCTTGTGATGCAGAGGACCACCACACAGATGACCGCGATCTGAATCGTCCCAATGACAGCCGCAATTAAGACATATTGAAATCGCACAGGACCAGGGACAACGTACAGAACACTGTAGTCCTTTTTTTCACAGTGCTGTCCAGTATATCCAGCATCACATCTGGAAGGAGTGATAGTATAACAGTTACCTGGAGCTGCTGGATTCATGTTTATAGTTGGTCAATAAATACTTATCCCTCTAATTGTAGTTATAACTTCTTGACTCCCTTTCTAAATAAATACAGCTTAGGAGGCATGATTCTGAACTACTCATTTTCTGTTGGATTTCGTTGTGCTTGTTGTTTGGGAGAGTTATTTATTTTTAAACTTACAATAATGGGTTATGAAGATAGAAGGATTGCTAGATAATTTGTCTCTGATGTCAGCACACACAGATAATACTTGTTCAGAAATAGTTGTTTATCTTTTCAGGTGAGCTTTACACCTCATTTAGTAAGCTCTTTATTCAATCCAAGTCAACACATTTACTTGAGAAAACATTTGTTTCTGAAGTAAGAATATAAAAATTAGGCTAGTTCTTTGTTCTGGGTAAAACATCCTCTGCACTATATTATGAGAATGAATGTTGAAAAACATTAGAATCAGAGGTATAATAAGATTCACTACTTCAATTTGCTGGTCATAAGGGCATATGTTGATGTTATAGAGTTAAATTATGTTAGAGAAAAAAACGATTATGATGTAAAACAAGCCCTGGGCTATTTACCTGAGAATGGATATTTTGCCTCAACTTACTGAATCCCACCCAAATGCTCAGGTGAACAGTATACATATATTTATATTTTAAAAATTTGTGTATTTATTTATTTTAAAGGCAGAGAAAAAAAAAAGATTTGTTTATTTGAAAGGTAGAGAGAAAACGATCTTCCATCTCTGTCTTACTCCCCAACTGACTGAACAGTCAGGGCTGAAAAGGCCAAAGCCAGAACCAGGAATTCCAACTGGGTCACCCATGTGTGACAGGAGCCTAAGGAGTTTGGCCATATTCTGCTACCTTCCCAGGTGTATTGTCCAGGAGCTGAGTGGATATGGAGCAGCTGGGGTTTAAGCTGACTTGTGAGAGGAAATACTGATGTTACAAGTGGCAGCTTAACCTGCTAACCCCAGCAAATCTGTGTATTAAAGCTAGCATTTGACAGTGAAATGACAAAGCAGTTCTAAAAGAAAAGAAAAATACTGAAGATAATCAAATGTTCATTGATTTTGTGAAATTCTTGTCACACTTTGAACTTCTGGGAACTCCACCCGGACATCTTTCCTCCCTGCATCAGGATGGGTTTAACAGTGGCCACTCTGCTGAGAGTCACACTCACACTGCTGGGCAGCATTGAAAGGCAGGTGCCCCTGTATTCAGTGAAAAGAAACATGAAAGAAAGACCTTTCTAAATGTCAGATAGGGTAGGAACTGGGAGGAGAGAGAAAAGAGAGCATTTTGCTGTCTATTAAAACACAACCTATTTTATTATGACACTTGCATGTTAATTCAAATTAGAATAATTTTGATGATTCACTCTGACATTACATATATCTTCAACATAGCTGAAGCAGATATTAATGCTTACAAGCAAATTGCAGACAAGCAATAACTTCTTGCCTTGACTAAGTGTAACATCGAGGAGGTCTGGCTGATCCTCTCACTGTGCAGGGCTCCTAGGCAGGAGATTCATAGAGAACAGACACCCAATGCCTTGCAAAAGACACAACACTGGAGAACCTCCCCAAAGCAACTATGCTATCTCCTGTACAGATGGCCTCACCTGTTTGCTTATCTGATAAAGATTTAATGAACACTGTTTTACATTGATGGGAAAGAGTGGTGAGTAGACACAGAGGAATCTCTGTCTTTAAGAGGCTTGTAAAACTGCAAACGGAGTGTTAGATTCTAGTAGAAGAATCTTTACATTTCTTGTAGTGATAGATTATGCAGTGCATGGGTGTGTAAGGTACACACAGTTTTGGTTTTCATGTGTGTGTGTGCAGGAGAAACTTGTGTTTTGCAACTTCTTGCCTATTAAAATATAACCCCCACTAATTCTGTGTAAACATTTTTAATTTACCTGTTGCATTTTTACCTTATCTAATTTAGAAGTTGAGGTATGAAAATCCTTACCTGCAAGATGGCTCCTGCATATTGATAGAATGCTCACACTTCCCGTGCATGCAGAAGCCATTGTAATGTTCTGGACAAGGTATGTGGTGTTCTCTGGCACTTTCTTCTAATTTGTTAGCATTCTCTGTGAACACAGATAAAAGCAAGAACCCCTCTAAGCACAATCTTAGCTCAGTCAGATCAACCAGTACATTAAGAAGCAAAGCTACAGTATGCGTAGAGATTTAAAAGGGCAAAGAACTAAAAGAACACATCTTCAGAAGCAAGAGGGAGAAAGAATTGAAAAACACATATCTTAACAATTGTGTTTAGAGATGAAACTGCAAAATTACCCAGTGTGTTTCATGCAGTTTCCTACATCTTTAAAAGCCAGTGATGTTTCTGTGAGTTGCCAGACAGCTTTAATTTTCCTTGTGTAGGGACTGTACATTGATCAAAAAATAATATAAGAGGAAATATTCCATTTTTTTGAATTTCAAAGCCAAGCATAATGTCTGTAAGTGTAAATTGCTATAATGCCTAGATATTTTCTCAATGTGAGAGCTTAAAAGTTAAAATATGGCCATATTCAATTGTTAAACAGACATTTTCCAAACCAAATGCAAATTTCAATAAATGTATTCTTTTAAGCTTTTTTAATCTACTGGGAACATGATTTGTATTAGCAGCCATACTTTTTTTATTGCAAAAATAAAACTACTGAAAGAAAAATGTTATTCCAAAATCTCTTATGTAGATATTCACATAGTATGTGTTAAAAACTTTAAATATATTATATGTATTATATTTAAATACATATGTATGTAGGGTTTTCTTTGGTTTATTTTATTCATTTGGTTCACTCTCCAAATGCCTGGCAAAAAGTGAAGACAGGAGCCAGACACTTGGTCAGGGTCTCCCCTGTGGGTGTCAGGGACCCAGCTATTTGATCCATCAGCCACTGCCTCTGGGATGTGCATCAGTAGCAAACTGGAATAAGGAAGAGGAGCCAGGATTTGCGCCCACACAGTCTCACGTGAATTATGGGAGTCCCAAACAGCATCTTAACTGTTTTCATGTCTTTCTCTTTTTACATGTTCCTTCTACAACAAAAAAGGTTGGTGTTTTTTTCATTTCTTTTTATCATCTGAAATCTGATAGTCTTCAAAATTTCTGCCCAAATACATGGGAAATGAAAGTTTCTTAACTTCAATCTGAAGACACTACTCAGTTCTACAGTGAATGGTCAACACTAAAGGGAGACTGCAAGTGAATGTCTATTTGTATGAGGTTGATTATTTGCTATTATTCCCATGCAGAGATGTATTTTTATTATAGAATATTGTTATAATTTTTACTGGCAGTCAAGACTGATGAGCATATTCATCAGGAGACAAAAAGGCTTTTGGTATTAGTGAATCAGACAAATGTATTATTTATATGTGAGTAGAGCTATAAAATATCTACACATTTTAGGATCTATATGCCAAAAGCAAAACATTAAAGTTTGAAATAAAATGTTAAATATGCCAAAAGCAAAACATTAAAGTTTGAAATAAAATGTTAAATATGTTTAATGGTTTCTTATGTAGGGATATTTATATTATAACGGGTAATGTTTCAAGTTCCATATCCAAACTGGTAAGAAATTTACTATAAGTACACTAGAGAGTGTGTACATGGCATTTAAATCATTCATTTGTTTAATGTCTGTGTCTCTTCAGCTTTGATGATTACTGATCCTTCATTTGCATTGTATCTTTACACTGATAGATACTATTAAAAGAAACAACTGTTTCCAATGAAAAGACTAGCAGCATACAGAACTTCATTGGTTTCTCCTCCTTTCTTTCAAATTCCTTGAGGCATGATATTTTTGGTAGTCACATCCACAATATGCAAGACTGTAGTGGGGTAATGTGAGATGAAAATTCCAACCTTCCATCAGCTGACTGAGATGAAAGTAGGACAACCGCAGGAGTTAGTTGTACCTTGACATAGTTTGTGGTCATTCATTAATCCATGGAGGAGACTGGGCTTATTCTGTGCAGGGTTAGGGGACTGCAAACACGAGCAATGAAACCACCCACCTGCTGTTTAAAGGAGGTTTAGCTGTGGGGTTTGTCAGTCCCGCTGCTGATGTAATGAACCAGCACTGATTTTCACTTATTTCTGGCTCTCCTTCCCATAAAAAACTAGTCAACTCCTTATTTAGTGTTTATTAGTAACCCTTCAGTGCTTCTGCACACCTGTATGTAACGAATTTTCTGTGATTTGCTCACATTTCCATTACAATCATCTTTTCAGTCATAATATTTTTCCCAACAGATCTTATTATGGCCATTTTTCTTTCTGTCAGTTACAAAAGAAGCTTGAGAATTTTCTTAACACAAAATACATTTTTAGGCCATTTTATTTTTAACACTGTTTCTTATCCCATCTTTATGTTTTTCTTTTCTTGTTTTGTACCATATGCGTAGTCACGAACTGAAGTCTAAGGGGAAAATAAAAGCTTGTTTCATTGAAGGTACTGCCTTACTGTGGTGAGAGCTGGATATTTTGCAAAGTTCATTATCCAGCCAGAACGATCACATGGGACGGTAATAGTTTCCATCATAAAATCTACTAATTAGTTTACAGCATTCCTTGTGAGCTTGAAGTGTTCTATTTGCTACTTATAGGATACTGTCAAAGAAGCAGAGAGATTGAAAAAGAATGAGTGGAAAAATGATATCTGGGCAAGAAAATAAGGAATAATTGATCTATGTCAACAAATCTGTAATCAGTCCAACCAAGTAAACCAGTTGATTGAAAACCTGAATATATAACCACTTCTAGTAATGTAATAGACACATTTTAGAAATTAGATTTAAGTATATTAAGAACAGTAGATGCACAGAAATCTACTAGTCCAATAAATACGTGTATGGACAATGATTAGTACTTGTGGTCCTGGATTTTATGTGTAATGGATGTTCCAGCAACAATAAAGCATTTAAAGGTTTAAAATGACATGAAAGCAGTACTTTGGAAGATTGTGTGTTTTCTCTAGTTCTGATGGTTTAGGTATTGATTTCTCTGTTCTCTATTTAAAAGGAGGTTTAATGTAAATGTGTGGTCTTTCTTGCCAGAGAGATACTGGTGTGGTTGGAACACTTCATATTTATTTAAAATCCTCAAGAAGTTTTCTGTTTCAATGCTTACAAATGGGTTGTTTTGAAAGACATCTCGACCGTTTTAGGAACAATTTCTGATGTAACCTGAGTTCTTCGCAGTAGTGCTAATAGGATTGTATGCCTACTGCTAGTCAACATTGTAGTGAAGAGCTTTTGAAGTGGTCTTTTTTATATGGCACCACTCCACATATTGTTCCTATCCTGTGCTTTCAGAAACATACAGCCCAACTCAGAGAGAAAGAGAAAGTAGTAATAGAACTTATTCTGGCAAGTCAAGTAGGCAAGTTAAGTGGGTAGAAATGGGCCAGAGCTAAACTTAGTAGTTCAGAAAAATCGATATAGTTGTGTTTATGTGTGTATGTGTGTGTGTGCACACTACACTTGGTTTCCTTTACCTAAAAATCTATGAATAAGATGATGAGAGAACTGATTGAAGTAACACATTGCTGATTAAAGTAGAAATGCAGCATTGTAAAATTTGAATAAAGCATAATACATCTAAGCAAGGCACTTTTTCTTTTGGACAAGGGTTAGAGTGTTGCCAAAGATGTTCTGATTTGAGTCCTGTCATCTTTTCAAATGCTCTGGAGGTTAGTGTCTGGAAAATTAAACTTGAACTTGCAATCCCAACCGCAGAGACAGATACACCAGAGTATTAGTGTCTAGAGCTCTTAAGTAGTTACTCACTCTACCTAGTTCTTTTATTCTGATGTTCTACTCTCCAAATAGTTTTAAAATAATTCATGTCTATAAGCCTACAAATTGAGAATGACATTGGCAGTACGACATGAGTATGTAGCCAATCGACAGTTACACATTTTATTCAGTGAATGGACTACCTGCAAATCTCTATGTATTTCCTTTGGAGGGAGCATAAGTAAGTTTTCAGTAAGAGTTCTTGGATTTTGTAGGGTCAAACTTGTACACCTGGAGGCTGCAGTACCCACTGTTCATTACCATCTTTGAGGCTTTTTGGGAACTGATTACACAACCAGCTTCTCTGATAATAGCCCCACTTTTTTTTTTTTTAACCAGGTCTTTCTTTCAATTATATAAACTCACTATACCACTGATTTCCCGGAAAAAGCATGGATTGGTATAAGGATCTCAGAATAAGTTGAAAGGATTCTAAAGTAAAGGTTATGTCAAAAGTTTAGTGGCTGCTTCAGTGAAGCGGATTTCTATTGCACATTTTTTTGGAAACAAGTGGTTTCAGTAAGGGAATGGACTCTACAGTAGCAGTGTTTTTCTGATACTATTAAAAAGGAGCTGTGTTGTATTTCTCAGAGAAGTCACAGACTGTTAGTGTACTGATCAGATTGTATCAGACCCCTAGGTTCTTTCAACACTGAGAGTAATATTCATTTCCATTAATGATAAATTGTTATTGGGCTGGCACTGTGGGGTGGTACAGTAGGCAAAACTTCTGCCTGCAGTGCTGGGATCCCATATGGGCACTGGTTCAAGTCCTGGATGCTGCACTTCTGATCCAGCTCCCTGCTGATGGCCTGAGAAAGCAGCAGAGGATGCTGCAGGGCTGAGCTGATTTTAGATTGGCTCAGCTCCAGCTAGCACGTGCCACCATGGGGAGTGAAACAGAGGATGAAAGACCTCTACTTCTCCCTGTAACTCTGCCTTTCAAGTAAAAATAAAATCAATCTTTAAAACAGACAGATATTAAATGGCTATTAATGTTAATGGTAAAATACTATTTTTGATATTGTAAAGGAGAAGGAAGGAAATAAAAATGTTCTTTAGCTATATTAAACAAAGTAAAACATCTTTGCCTAAATGATGGAAACATTTACTTTTTCTGAGAGTGTGAAATATCTGAAATTCTGGTTTTGTCTATAATTCAGATATTCTAGCAAAAAATGACCTTTATTATGTATTATCTTCCTTTGGGTGAACAATATGTTTCTTGAATCAAAATTCAATTTATATCACCATGCTTTAACATAACATTTTATCTTGACAAGCACATGCATGCGAACAGTGAAACGTGGTTTATTATCTTTTCAACTATCTTTTCCTGTGGGCACACAAAATACATGTCCAAATTTTCCCTGTTGAATCTATTTACAATACTACTATTTTCATAATTAATGACAATACAAAAAAACACCAGCACTGAAATATTCATATTGTTACATTCTTGCTATGATTTCTTAATTTTACATTTTCCCTATTTACAGCCAGTCCTCCAAACAATTTGAAACTAATTTTATGTAGCCAACTAGGAAAAGAATAACTATGTTATTTTCCATTATATTTACATTATCCCTGGGACAGGTATAAATTATGAATCTGAAGTAAAGTCATGGTTGTCTGTGTTGATTAGAGTTGGTTTCAGAGAAAATATATAATTTTTATGATTTCTTCTCTTTATCTTATCAGGCATAAACATATTAAGTGGCAGTAAAACTTCACAGCTAGCTTGAATTGCAAGTAAAGCTGTTAAAAAGATCAGAAAAGTGTTCCTATTGAATGTGTTCTGAATGTAATGCAATGTGAATTCTTGCAACCTAACAAATCCCATAATAGCCTCACCTGCTGTCATAGTTTCTTCAAGGCATAGATGAGTAGATGAGATGAATTTCTCCTTTTTTAAGCCTGTAGGACGGAGACTCAAATAAAAATGCTAACTAGAAGTGACAGCTTAGCACAAGGAACCCAGAGGTATTTAAGGGCACAATTCATTCTCAAGGTTTGAAAAGAGCAGAGACCATCACAGCATTCCTAGCGATTTAATCTCTGTAAAGACTTAGAAAAATAAGTCTTCCAAACAGACACCACATCCTTCAATTGCTACAGATTCAACGCTTCTTCTGCAAGTGGAATACTATTCTGTTTTTTTTTTTTTTTTTTTTTTGCAGAAAAATAACTAAAATTACTTGGCTCTGAAGCTGTGCCACTCAATGTGTGGACAACAGTATGGATGAAAATAGAAAGAAATTATCCCACTGTTAACTAGACAGCCATATAAAATTTGAAATGTGATTATCCATATCAATACTTGAGTAGGTAGACATTCTTATTGGATATAATACTGAAGTAGCAGAAAGCCAATCTTCATATTACTATATTCTCAAGCAATGCCTTGATGGCATTACTCAAGAATTGCTTGAATATATAGAAACTGGAAAAGGGACCAGCACCTGAAGTATGAACAGTAGCATGGGAACGGGAGTGGTTGAAATTCAACAGTACTAGTGATGATTTGCATTAGCTTGTATTTTCTCAGGTTCTACTGGTCATATATTTACAAAGAAAAACACTGAAAAAATCAGTGACATTCTGGGACAAAAGTTTACATGTAACACTTACGATTATCCAAATGCAAGTTTTATAATTCAGAGATTTGGTTTGACAAATGGTTAAAAATTCTGTAGCTCCAAGAAAAGAGAAGACATTATTTTTGCTTATTTTGGGGAGTAAAACAGGTACATCTTTAGCTGCTTCCTCTATGTTTGACTCAGCAATGCCTTGCACCATGCTGGATGGAAGACACTGACCTCCAACAATGAAGAGGATGACTAGGAAAACCTCGGTTCTGCCTCGAATGGACTTGTTCACAATTTAATCAAGAGCTCATGAACACTGTGTAAGTGTGTAACTCCCACAGCTTTAGAGAATCTAGTTTGAAGATCCTTTAAAAAAACTACAATATTTTATAGAACTTGAGATGCCTTTGACAACATTTCCTTGTAAGTATTAGGCTTTGGGAAGAAGTAGGTTCTATGGTTCATTAGTCTCTTGGGATTCTAGAGCTGGAATTGCCTTAAGCTTATCTGGGGCAATCTGCAACAGATTTCCCACTGAGTTTTCTCTGCAGTATCTCTTCTTACATCATGGATTCTCTTAGAACACAAAGTTTTCTATAACCTCAGAAAAGGGAAAAAAATAGAACACCGTTTCATACCAAGAATATACTTCCTTTTTCTTGTTTTGACCTAAGTCAATGTATTTCTGATCAAATTTATTTGCTTAGTAGCTAAACTGGGTATTAGTTTTTAGTGAAAAAAACTTTTTTTTTCAGTGACCGCAGTAAAAATGATGTTAAGTGACAGAAGAAAGAAGCAGTGAATTCAGGCCTCATCCAACTTAATGTTCTGGGCTATAGGAGTTAAGATATTTTATTGTTATGCTACATATGCTTAGATGGATAAATAATCAAACTTATGTTTGTTAGGTAACACATTTGTTTTCCTCCGGGCCCCTGAAGCTACCAGTCAGCAGAGGGTGAAGGTGACTGAAGGTGGACTATGTGCTGGGACTCAGTAAGAGCAAAGGCTTTTGTGATATTTATAGGACCTAAACACAGCATTTTAGTAATTGATTGGACAGATATTTCTTGAGTAGTTACTATGTGACTCACACAGTGTTATGGGCAGTTTACAGTATGCTCTATATATCTGTTGCTTTGTATCGATTTTTCTTGCTGTTTGCCAAAGAAAACACTTAGCACAAGAAGATAATAAATGTATCCACAATTACTTGAAAATATACAAGGGAGCACATACTAAACATGCATTACTTATAACAACCCTTTAAGGTAGATTGAAGCCCTCAATTTGTACAGGTTAGGAAAATGGGGCATAAGTAGACAAATTACTTGTGTTAGGAATTTGCACAACTGATACACAGAGCTTAAAACAAAGTCAAGCTCTTTTCAGGCTAACATGCCACATGCTGTTAAACAAAGCACATCTGTCTTTCCTAACTTTTCTGTTATTTGTTACTTATGACTCCTGACTCATTAACCACCTATTGCTAATAGAAAAAGATAGTTGATTTCTTTTTTCCTCCTTCTGCCCTAGGAGGAGAATCTTGTCTAAGATCAAGCTATGATGAATATGGACTCTTCCACTGTCCTCACGGGCTCTCTATCAATTATTTAGCTTCTCTCTAGAGTCTTCAACTCTCCCTTACTCTTTGCCTTTGTCCTTCAACACTGCAACACATCCGGATGGCTTGGCTTCCTCCTTAAACAAAAATTATAAATTCATGTCCTTCAGCAGTTCTCTTCTCTCCTCCTTTACAGCTAAACTTCTGCAAAGTCTTGTCTGTGCCTCATCACTTCATGAATGACTCCCATGTGGCAACTCCTTTCAGAGAAACTGCAAAGACCAGGGTCACCTGAAATGGCTCTGCTGCTTAAACCGTCTCTTCTCAGACTCCAACCTTCACAGTCTCTTAGCTGCCACTTCCCTTTTATCGAAACCCTCCCTTCCCTGGATGCCCACGAAACTATCTACCTTTTACTGGATTTTGGTTGTTCCTTCATAGTTTGTTTCCTATGTTTCTTTTTTCCCCTTTAATGTTGATGTTTTCTCATATATGTGTATTTATATATATACACACACATGAAATATTTATTTATGAATATATACATATATACATACACAGGTATATATATGTGTGCATGTATGTATATGTGTGTATATGTATATATACACGTGTGTGTGTATATATATGTATATACATACTCACACACACACACTCTAAATGTTCTTCTTGAGACATTGCTTGGGACTCACTCAAGGCTGTATTGTTCCCATCTACATGGGACTTCCAAATATTGATCAGGCTTCTTTGCTCCAGGTCATCATATTTTTTATAGTTCTTATCTATGTATCAGAATGTCTCGTGCTCAGGCCCATCAGATTCCTTTCAGTTCCTTTTCTGTTGCTCCTCCCAGGCAGCCTCAAGCCATAAATCTGGGTTTCAGTTTCAATAATTGAGTAAATCACCAAGTCCTATGGTTTCTACTTCTTTAACATCTCCCAAATCTCCCTATTTTTCTGCATTTCTGTTGCTATTCAGTTAGATCATCAGTACCTCTTGGCAAATCACTTTGCATTGATTTAACCCTCTCCAAATCAATTCTCCACTCTGGTGTTGGGGTGATATTTCTAGAAGAAAAACTGGAGTTCACCACAACCTCTCTGAAAACATCCCAGAAGCAAACAGTTCTCCAGTTATTACTGATTAATCTTTAAATGATTCGAACTTTAACATTATTTAGGAGACCATTCAGAATCTGGCCCAGGTTCTCTATCTTCACCTTTTATAAATATCTAGCCTCTTGCCACATTCATCATATGAAATGTTTCTATATCACCCCCAACCACTTTCCATATGCTCTTCCCTTGAATACTCATTTCTCCCCCCTTTATCTTCCAAATTGCCACTCATCCATCATCAGGGAAATGACTTCCTCCAGGAAGTTTCTGTGATGGTCTCCCATGCCCGTCAGTCTGGGCTCACTGCTCCATTTATCTAAGATCACTTCTATATTTTAGCCCTTTTCACACCTAATTTTCATTGTTGTTTACTTGTCTGTGTGACATATTGGTCCAGAAATTCATTTTTAAAGGGATAACATATATCTGATTCTTAAAAATTGCTGTAATATTTGTTCTTAGTACAGAACACTGACCAAAGAGGATGTTGCACACATGATTTTTTAAATAAAGAATTCTTCCTTTTAAGCTTTTGCACGGCTGTAATTGCCCACTATAAAGAAGCTCCTGAAAAACACCCAGAAGAGAGGGGCCGATATTGTGGCATAGCCAGTGAAGCTGCTGCCTGTGGTATAGCTATTTTTATGGACACTGATTCATGTCCCCACTGCTCTACTTTCAACCCAGCTCCCTGCTAATGCACCAGGGAAAGTAGCAGAAGATGGTCCAAGTCACCCACATAGAAGACCTGGAAGACACACTTGCTCATGGCTTTGGTCTTGTTCTGCTCTGGTAGTTACCACCTGGGAGGTGAACCAGGGATATTACTCTGTCTCTCTATATACCTCTGTTTTCAAAAAAAATCTTTTAAAAATAAACAGAAGTGATGATGGTAAAAAAAAGTTCTTAATCTTGTGTCATGGGAACAATTATTGAAAGGGGAGTTTGACTTGTGAGAAAATGACTGAAGTGGTTGAGACAACGGCCTTACAAAAGAGCATTTGCTCGAAGGGTGTAGATGCAGTCCCTGTAGAAATGGACCAAGCTAACAGGACACACTCTCTCCTTCCCACAACTTCTGGTGGAGCTGATGAAGAGGGAAATAGATCCTCCTGTTTTTAAACTAACATGCCTGGGTCCAGGATTGTGCTGTGGCAGGCTACACTGCTTTCTGTGATGCTGGCATCCTATGTTGGAGTGTCCAGAGCCCCAGCTGCTCCACTTCTGGTCCAACTCTCTGCCAATGTGTCTGGGAAGCCAACAGTTAATCTGGAGGCCTCTGCTGGCCAAGTGTTTGGACCCCTCCCATCTATGTGGAAGACATGGACAAGTTGGTCTGGACCAACCCTGCCTATTACAGTTATTTGGAGGAGTGAACTAATCTCTCTCTAATTTCCCTCTCTGTCTCTGCTTTTCAAGTAAATAAAATAAATACTCAAACAAAAAAATAACATCCCTTCTGCTTATTGAGGATATGTGATTCTAGAAGAAGAATGACTAACTGCCTTTATAGATCATGTAATATGGAAACTTTAGTTCCTTTACGTGGAAAAATGCAGGTATCTGTATGCACAGCACAACTCACAATGCAAACTGGGACTACGTATCACTGGCTCTGAGTTCACAGATTCTAATTTGGTCATGAACTCTGTTTTTATTGTATTATTCAAAAATGAAAAGTGATGATATTTTTAGGAGAAAAGGGAAAGAAACTTTCATTGAAAAAGCAAAACAAAAAGGAAAAACATATCAAAAATTTCTGATATTTCAAATTAGAAACTAGGATTATAAGTCAACAAAATATTTTCCTTAGTTATATGCTTCTGAGTACAACCTGGGGTTTATTCTTATAGAAATATTTTATAATGATAGATTATAAACACCAAACTCTGAGTAAAGATATGCTTGATGATGGTACTGCATTGAGGAAGGCTGCCAATCAGCTTCATTCTCTATAAGAGCACTCTAAAAGAGCTGGAAAGCTTTTATAGTTTCTCAAATTCAAGAAAAAAGGTATAGCTTTTACTCTTCAATAAGCTTTTGTGAGTAGAGTCTCAGAAGTGCTACAGAAAAGACGCTACAAGTAATATAAAATTCTCTATGGAGACGGGTTTAAAAATGAACTTCTGTAAGAAGTAAAAGGAAATAAATAAAAGTTTCATAAAATTGAGGGTAAAAGTACTTTTCAAAGGTAGAGCTGTTTTGTATTATTTAAATGGAATATTTTAGTTTAATATTTAATTCAAAACATTAGTAAACTTCCTAGGCTAGGAAATTGAAGACAACGGCATGTAGAAACGCTGGATACCTGAGCAGCGTTTATAAACACAGGCCTTTGGTGTTTGGGTGTCACAGAATCCTTGCAGACACTCTGAATGCTCTGATACTCCTTTCAGAAGTGTAAAAGTGCAGGTTCCACACTGCCTGCTCTAGTGGGGACTCACCTCCATTGCTTATGGAAAATGAATTTTCTGACTTTGATTCTGATCAACTGAGAGTTAATTGTGAAGGCATTTGAGTCTCTTTTCTAAAAAAGATGTTTTGCTTTTTCACTGACATAAAAAATTGTGCATATTTTTGTACTCATTTGTGACACATTAATAATTAGACATGTGATGTTTTGATTTATGCATGTATCATGTAGTGATCAAATCAGTGTAATTACCATTTCCTTTCCTAAAGCCTGTATTATTTTTTGTGGGAAAAACATTAAAATTCTCTCTTCTAATTATTTTGAGCTATATTATTCATTATCAGAAACATTCTGTAGGATGACCCACCCTTTCGCAAAGCACTCTGGGCAATTCTGGTACTCACCTGATGCATCTGATGTGGATCACTATAGTCCTGGCCTCACACGGCCATTTCTCCTCATCAGGCTGTTTTCAGCCATCTAGAGATGCTAGGTGTGTCCTGTGCATTGGTTACCCTCGCTGGACATCTTTCTGCCTCCAGGTTTATCTCAGCTGCCCTGCTATACAGTACTAATCTCATCCATAGCCTATGAACAGGTGTGCAATGTTTGGTCCTTTGCTGTTCTGGCTGTGACAGCTCCCCTGACTGTCACAGGAAGTCCTCCGGGGCCTTCAGCTTACCAAGCCTTGCTTACCTTGGATGCTAGGTCTGAAAAATTGATTTCATTCAGAATAGCTTTGCCTCTTTTGAGAGCAGGAGATCAAAGAATAGGCTGTCACAAGTGCAAGCATCAGTCAGAAACTTCCAAATTTTATCAAATTTCAGGTAAAGCCAAGTTTTTGACCCTTCAGGTTGGCTTAATGATGGGTACGCAATAAATAAGATAAAAAGAACTCTGTATGTGGAAGCAAATGAAGCATCCTCTTTGATACAGAAACAAATAACACAGCTGAGAAAAGGTGCAGATTACACCAATGCTTATGATTACTTCAATTTGCAGACAGGAGTAAAGGAGCACTGGTCAATTGTTGATATCTATATAAATTCAGCTAGTCTGCAGAAAATCTAAAGTCATAAAAAAGTAATAGGAGCAGGAAAGAAGGCAAATTGAGGGAAATAAATGGAACCAGAATTATCATTGTGGCAGTGCGGCAACTAGGGGAGAAGAATGTTATAACACATAACATGTGTTGATAGCAGATGATCAAGGCTGGAAAGGAAGAATAACTCCTCAGTTTCACGGGGCAAAACAGCAGCCACCCGTGCTTCTAAACTGCAGGCTGCAAGGACACAGGACATACTCTGCAGGCCACAGCTCAGCCAATAACTATGTTGCTCCTGCTGCTTCAGTCTTCATGCAAAAGGGGATTAGGCAATCAGTTCAAAAGGAGTAGGTTAGAAAATGTCTACAGATTCCTTCACTCTGTTGCTTCATAACCTTTGACATGCTAACTGCTGCTGTGAGGTGGTTGGGGGAGGATGGGCAGTGTGCGATGGAGAATGTTCTTTGGTCTATGGTGCTGCTCTCTTGCTTTGAGGAATATTCTGTGGGACTATTTTACTGGACGTCATTCTGGAGAACACTGTTAGATCACAGCATCTGCATTTGTGTTATATTATTCAGCATACACAGAGCAAACAATAGTATTTGGTTTTTTGTAAAAGGAGAAACCTTGTTCTGGGAGTTCACCAAAGCCACCCTAAAAGGTCAAAGTGGATCAGTATGTTAACATACCTGTTATTCACTCAGGCTACACAGAAGGCTTCGCATTGTACTAAACCCTGTCTTAGGGCAGAGCTATGAGACTGTGTGTGTGTGCTTATTGTGGTTGGTTTCTTTACGGTTTAAAACAGGGATGGTATAAAGTGGGTGCTCAACATGTAGCCTGAGTTAATGAATGCATATTATGGAAGGGACAGACATGAGCAGCTGTTTGTACCTCAGTGTGATGATTTTGAAAAAATTAATTCCTCCTGTCTGTTTGCATCAAAGAGGCAGTTGTATTTAAATGATGTGCTCGGCAAGGCACATTCCACCTTACCTCAGGTGACAAAGTAAGGTACAAAATGATGGAGGACTCTACTCAACAGAATGCGTAATACTGTATGATGGGACGAGGCGCACAGGTGAAAGCCATATTAGCTATCTGCTTCCAATCTTCCTCTGTGAAAAGCAGAACTCTGGAGGGAAAACGTGTCCCTAGTCAGCAAAGACGAGAAATTATCTATACAGTCTTGAAAGGACAAATGTAGGCATTCAATGACAGGTTGCATATTTCTCCCATAAGATGTCATGGGCTAGTAAGGGCAATTAGAGAATTTGTTGTGTAGATTTGGATTAATTTACAAGTTTGTAGTATTGCCATACTATGGTACTTGACCCAGTTAATGTAAGAAATTTTCACTGAAAAGCTTACAAGGTAAACTCTCTCTTCTAATATTCAAGGATAAGACAAAATGATTTTAAGGGACATGTGTGGCTGATTGTGCTATGAATATTTTTCAAACTGGGCTTGATGTTTTAAAGCAGCCTTTTAGATAAAAATGATAAGTACAAAGTTATGGAGTCAATTCTAAGAACTGTTGAGCTTTGGTTAGGAAGTAAGTTTTGAACAAAGTGTAATGAGCAGTTTAACAATGCTAGGAAGTCATTCTGTTGTGATGGTAGTTCTGTTACATTTAGATACATTTTAATCACTCAACTATTTTTGTTCAAGCATCTCTCATTGTAGGTGGTGTTGCTTCCATAAAATGTGCTATGATGTGAGAAGAAATCCCTCAGGGATTTCAATGTTGCCTCCTATTTAATCTGTTGTACAGACATAATAATACCATTGTGGACATGTCAGTAAAAACAGTCTGTGACTGGTAAAATAACCAAAATTGCACTGTGGTTACTGTACTGGGATCAATCACAGCCTCCCCAAATTCACATCTGCCTCAAATCTCAGAATGTGATTTTATTTGGATGAGGTGATACTCCATTAGGCTGAGCCTGAATCCAAAGACTGCTGCGTTGTTCTTGCAAGAAGGTCATGTGAAGACAGACAAGTGGATTCTGCAAAGATGGAGGCAGAAATTGGAGCGAGGCTACCACTAAAACAGGCAAGCTGTCACCGGGAGCTGGAGGCAGTGAGGATCCCGGTTGCTCTCTGAGGCTTTGCATAGTATGATCTTACCAAAACGTGAATTTCAGACATTTCGCTTCTAGAATTATACTTTCCTGAGAAGTCACATGATTTGCGTTTATTTTTTAATGTGGCACCTAAAAACTAATACAGTTACATTTCCCCCAAGAAACTCTTAACACTGATGAAGTAAATGTTTCTAATAGTCCATATGGCATCAATAAGGGTAAACTGAAAGAATTTTTGAGAAGAGGGGAGATGGGCAGGGGCTAACCTCCTTTTTGATTATTAGGGCATCTTGTAAGAGTGGCAGTGAGCCCAACGCTTTGCTTACCTTTATTGGAAGAAAACAAATGAGCAATAAGCAATCTGATATCAAAATTCTTTTCAACAAAGAATTTGTTGGAATCATCCTCATCTGATTTCTATATTATGTCTGCATTTTCAGAATACCCGAATAACTGATATTCACTTGGGATTCTGACTCACTATTAAAATGCTGCAGTTTGCTTATCATCCTTAGCTTAAAAAGATGAATGTTTTCTATTTCCTTTAAAAAAAATCTAGGACCACTGATTTCCCAACTCTTTTAAATAGGAATGGATTTGCTGTTTTATTTTTCTAATTTTGAACAATTGGTTTGCCTCTAGCATTTTTGTAATTTCTAGGCAGTGATAAATTTGTGCAAAGAATTAACCTTGGAATAGTTAAAGATGTGATGTGTGTGGTCTAAACTTCTTTCTACTTTTACACCATTTAGGTCTTGAAATTAATTGGATGTTAACTAAATGATACATTGCAGTCTTACAGCTTACCTTTTAAAGGATCTAGCACACTCCTACTGCGTATTTTACACGTTCTATACACATGGTCACGGTTAGGACATCAATAGGGCTGCCAAGACATTCACAGATTTGGATTCAGAGAGTCAAACACTTAACTTGTTCTTAGAATTAGAAGAGCTGTCATTTAGAGTTTGTTCGTACAATCATTTATTTTGAAATTAGACACACATGGATAGGGCCAAACATGGCAGTAGAGTATAACATAATCAATCTAAATAAGTCCTTCATTTTTGTGTTGATTAATATCATCAATGTAAACCTATAACTTTCAATCCTTGATTTATGATCATTTTGGCCTTTAGATATGATAAAGATAAAAAACACTTTCTCTCATGAGGCTTCTAAATTTACTAGAATTTGGTCTATCTACCATACCTAATTAATTCTTCAGTGAAGTCTTTCACTCTAAAAAAAAAAAATATATGCTTCATCTCCCTCCTCTGGGTCCAATACTACATAAACAGGTCACACAATGCTGGAATGTGTGGTTTCTCTCCCCAATGACACCTGTATTGATGAACAAGCCAGAAGTGAAGCAAAAGCTAAATATCTATATTTAAAAGTGCTGCACAGAAAAATAACTTGTAAAGATACAAAATACTCAGGTAGAAGACTTGTTTTACAGAGGTGAGGTAAAGGGTATGGAGGATGCAAGGACAAGTATTGGCTAGCCACACTGCGTGGAGAAGAGTCCCTGATGGGGTGAGCGGCGGCCACAGAGATTGCTCCAGGAAAGAAGTGTTTCAGGGAGCGGCCTTCCAGTGAGAGCAGAGAAAGCCAAGTGGCTTGGAGAGGGACAGGAGGAAGTGGGAGAGGTCAGCACAGCCTCGTTCAGCAGCACTTTCTATGCCAGGTCAAGAAGTGTTGTTCTAATTTCAAGGTTGTGAAATCCACTTGAAATTTTCAGTCATGTCTGACTTCCACAAGGGAAGCAGGCATAACAAGTCAGAGACCAATACATGGTACAGATGAAAGCCAATGTTTGAGTCTTGGACTCAGGTATTAGCAGCGGACGGAGAAAAACATATTTCTATTTCATATTTATATAAAAGATTAAATATAATGTGTTTATGAATTGCAAAGTGAGAGTAACAACACAAAGATTTTTACTTAAATATGTTGGTAGTGTCATTTTATGCAATGGTGAAGATGAGGAGAAACATTTAAACTCCAATGTAAAAACTTTTAGTAACCTCTTATTATGATCTTTGAGATGACATTGAAAATTTCAGATGCATGTATGAAATTGTCTACAATAGAATTAATATCAAAAAGAATTTGTAGTCTAATAGGAAAAATATTCAGCGGTAAAATGCGTAATAATATTAAGAATCTTTGTGATTAAAAATAAACCTACAATTAAAGAACATACGGAGTAAGACAGACTTCATAATTTTTCACAAGGCACTTGGAAATATACATTTGAAGGCAAGATAAGAATTATCATGAAGGGCCCGGCACAATAGCTTAGTGGCTAAAATCCTTACCTTGCAAGCACCAGGATCCCATATGGGCACCTGTTCATATCCTGGCTGCTCTACATCTTAGGAAAGCAGTAGAGGATGTCCCAAAGCCTTGGGACCCTGAACCCGCAAGGGAGACCTGGAAGAAGCTCCTGGCTCCTGGGACCAGCTCAGCTGTGGCCTTTGCAGCCATTTGGGTAGTGAACTAGTAGACAAGAGATCTTTCTGTGTCTCCCTCTCTCTCTCTATATATATATCTGTTTTTGCAATAAAAATAAATCTTTAAAAAATTATGAAATAAATGGGAATTGAGATTATAAAGAAATATCAGGGAAGGATGATTTTAATCAAAGTATTTTAGTCCCGTCTTGAAAAATTTATCTCATGAAAAGAAGAATATGCTAAGACAAAAAGTCTGTATGCTTGTTCTGTTTAATTTCCACTATGTAACATAGATTCTTCCTTGGGTGAGAGATTGCTAAAGGTTATTGGACAATTGTTTAAAATTTTTGTAGCTTTTGTTTTGTTTAGAGAATGTTCCTAGGAAGTAGGTATAAATAAGAAGATAAACAAATATGTATGTATGTGTTTATATGGATACATATGTAACTATGTAACTATTTATTTTTCTTTGATAAATTAGACAGCTATGATGGAAAATACTCAATTGTTACCTGATGTCACCTAGAGAGAAAAAGACATGGAATCAACTCCAGAAACTCTCCGCGTCTCATTCGAAAAATCAATTTTTAAATAGATTGAGATTTACAGAAAAGTTACAAAGACTCTACAGAGGGCTCTTATCTACCCACACTCAATTTTTCTGTGTGTACTCATTTTTAATCCTGTGTTTACTTCACAATTTTTCAACAGTAAAGAATTATCCTAGAGTTGTACAGGTAGCGTTAGCAGAAAAATGAAAGAAGCAGTCATCTGGACAATACTAGTCCCAGAAACAATTTTATCTGAAAGGTATAGATAATTGAGAGCGAAATGTGTTTTGCCTGGAGACATTGCTATGATTGCCTTCCTCGTCCACGTGAGTCCATAGGTTTAGTCATGAGCACAGGTGCTTCACTTACGGATAGAAGACTGTGAATCATTCGAAGTGAAGAATGTGGGCATTTGTTGAGAGCCCTAAATTGCCTGGTGCTGTAAGAGATATATATGTGTGTGTGTGTATATATATATATATAAAACAAACTATATTGGATATTTTTCATTCCGAAAAAAATTCTCACAGGCTTCAGAATAGGAGAAAATATAGACAGTAAAAACACAAAAGGAATTCCTCAAAGTTGACAACCTAAGAGAAAACCACCATCAACATCCTATTTATTTACCTAGAGTATTTATCAAACGTATTTCTTGAATTTCTTAAAATGTGAACTATGCAGTGAAATATTCTAACTTGATCTCAGGTCATGTCTAAATGTCACCAAGGGAGTTAGGTTGTTGAGTATGGTTCGCTGTTAAGTAGGTCATTTAACCTGTTTAGAAATCCAGTGGTTGACAATGCACAGACAAGAATTTTAGATATAATCAGTGGGTGAGAAAATAGTACACACTTAAAAATGATCACAGTCCCATATAACAGGAGTCACAATAAAAGAGAGACTCAAAATGAAATTAATCACATCATCCAGAATATTGACAAATAGGAAATTACTTAAATTTTCAGCAACTGTGTAACAGCTAATTCAATTATGGCATAACAAAGAGATAAAATATTATTCAACAGGAAATAATAAAAAATTTACATAGAAAATGCATGATAATGTATAGCAAATATGAAAGACTGAAAGGAATTGATCAAAATTTGAGAATAGTTATCTCTAGGAAGTATAATTTCCAATTATAAAACATGGCTTTATCATGTGAAAAAATATACACATTATGCAAAAATCAGAAATCACAATGTGATTTTGGCATGATGGCTAAAAATAGTGAAATTTTGGAATTTAAAATTATATTCTTAGTTTGTCAACCTACATTTGGCAATACTCAGGGCTTTTCATTAATCAGTAACAACTTCTTATAATGGAATATAAAATATTACTTCCTTCAACTTTATTAAGACTCTAATATTCGTTATTTTTTTCCACATCTTCATATTTTTTGAAAGAGATTCTCCATTTTCTAAATGTAACTGAGCATATTTCCATATCCTAGGACTTCAACAACCTTTTATCTCATAATTGGCAATACCAGGAATAGGTTTAATTGCTTTTGAGGGTTAGAATTACTTTCATATTTTTATTTTTTAAATTAGTCTTGAGTCACGGAGAGCAACTGTTACTGCGTCCTGCTGTGGGTAGAGGTGACACAAGGATCTTTTTAGATTGCTGCCAAGTTTAACAGCATCACTGTAGGGACATACATTTGAGGTCTGGAACCATGAATCTTCCAACCAATTAAGAAAGATCAGTTTAATATAGAGAAGATAAAATATGCCTAAGAGAGGAGCAGCTTTCCCGAGTCTCATGATCCCATCTATCTTTCTGGCACACAGAGCTGGACCCACATGAGTCCTTTATCATCTTTTTAACCTAGGGCATTCCAAAAAGAACCAGGGGCAAAAGACAGGCATGAAGAGCTTTGGGTACATTCACTTCTTTCATAGTTTCTGTTCTCAAGTATTTCTCAATGTTTTCTAAGGGATACTGAACAGAAGGCATGTTGTATGAGTCAAATAGTTTGGTTGTCAATAATGAATTGTTAATACTGAAAACAGTCTAATCTATCCTACAAATAAAGTTTTACGTTAAATCACCTGGGCTCAAAAGCCAGCAATTCTTATCCATTGTTAGACTTAAAGCAAATCATGCTGCTAGGGGTTAATAATTGCATTTGATTACTTTCAAGAAATAAATGAGAGGATCTATTGAAAACTCTTCAAAGAGGATCTGGCAAATAAAAAATTTTCAATAAATGCTAGAGTTATGATTACTTGTTATAATCATACATCCTGGTGCCAAATGTTTCAGAGCACTTTGTAAAGAAGCAAATTAGAACAAAATAATGTACATAGAAATATGATTTGAAAGGAACTTCAAAAAGTTTGCCGGAAAATGGAGTTAAAGGTAAATTTATCTTAGAGCAAAATATTTTTGAAATATTTTTATGCATTTTCCATGAACTTTTTGAAGTTCTCTCCTAAGAGTTGTCTATGTGACATAGTGTGGTAGCTTAGTGGCTAAATTATTTGCCTTGCATGCTCTGAGATCCCATATGGGTGCTGATTCATGCCCCAGATGCTCCATTTCCCTTACAGCTCCCTGCCTATGTCCGGGGAAAGCAGTGGAGCATGGGCCAAAGCCTTGGGGCCCTGTGCTCAAATGGGAGACCAGAAAGTAACTCCTGACTTCAGATTTGCTGAGTTTCAGTCATTGCGGCCACTTGGGAAGTAAATCAAGATGGAACATCTTACTGCCTTTCCTTCTCTCTGTACTTCTGACTTTCCAATAAAATAAATAATTTTTTTTAAAAGGGAGTTGTTGATGACCTTTTGGATTGCTCTATCTTTGTGCTTATTGGAAATTAGTCTGACTTACAGGAAAAAGATACTGTTGAGCAGCCAAAACCAAAAATGCATTGAAACAGAAAGCTCAATCACTTATTGTTAACGGCCTTTGGGAAAGTTAGTTTCATTCTCAAAGCATCCGTTACTTTATCTCAAAAGAAAGAAACAGAAAAAGAAAACAGGTAAAACAAAGCAATGTGCAGACTGGGTAAAGGTAGAAGCCAGTATTGTGTACAAAAGGACACAGAGCAAGACTCCAAGACAAAGGTGAGGGGCAAATGGCCTGCGTATAAGAGGAGTGAGATACGAGGACAGACCTGTGAACTTCTGTGAGTGAATAAGACTACAGGCTGGATTGGACTGCCTGGACTCAAATCCTGACTCAACAAATGAAAGTGGCTATGAGAATCTTTGCAATTATGAAAGGAGAGCTGATCAACCAAGTATGAGAAGGAATCAAGCAAACAAAAAAAACAAGACTTCTTCATGTTGAACCAATATGTACAGAAAATGAGATGGGAGATGGAGAGTATGGTTCCTAGGAGAGCTAGACATGCCTGGAGCCTGAGAGGTGAGGAGACAGGATTAGGGAGTTTGAAGCCTGCCATAGAGACTGTTGTCAGCACCTACCACCTGCAAGGTGCACAGGGCCATATTCCCGCCCACTCAGGGACTGCCTGCTCACCAACAAGACCAGCAGTTTAGCTTCACTGCCAGGCATTTCCAAGCCAGCCTCTGAGCACATGTCATTGTTGGCATTTTATAGAAGGAATTTGGTTATATTCCCTAATGGATTCTTACAGGAGCCCCAAGTAGTTCAAGGAGCCTTCCCTAGATGTTGAGAGAGGGAGAGGAAATTACAGGGTCAGTCCAGGTAACATGTTGCTTTAAAAATCTGCAAAGGAGACAAAGTCATGGTGTCTCTATTTCTAATAAAATAATCTGCTCTATGAAACCATATAAAACAAATGCTATTCTGTCTTAGTAAAATAAATTCCTATCAAGAGCGAGTCATTTTTCAAAGTACAAGCAATATTGAAAGTGTAATATCACTTATTAATAACAAATCTTGGGGTTTGAAATATAGTCTCATCTCTTTACATCATAGTTGCTGACTCAATGTTATCTATTGTGATGGAAACAAGTTTGTTATAATAAGATAACATCCCTATTCCTCTTTTTAAAAATAACTTTATGCTTTGTGTTTGCTGGAATGATGAGATTCTGTAACAGATCAGAAAAAAAGAAAACCATGTGTGACATTCATTCATTTCGGCAGTACAGCATAATTATTCAGCTTTCCTTTATCATTAATAACAGAAGATTGTGAATAAAAACATACTAATATCCACCAGATGTTCAGAAAAACATAAATAACCCTACATGTCAGCACATTTCAGCGGGAAGTCAACACAATTTTGTTTCTTTTTCCCTTTTTACTGTTCTGAACATGTTCTTTGAGATGATATTTTTACTCCTCATTAGAGATTAGTTTTGGTCTTTTTAATATTGGCCAGAGGAGACTGCAGAGCTTCAGAAGCAGCCAACATGAATCTTGCTACCTCTAGCTCCTTATTCTATATATCAAAAGGTGGGCTGGCGTGATGTAGAGAGATCAGCTAGCTTTGTGGTCCAAGAGCTCTCAGTTCACGCATTCCCTTAAGTTCTTTACCAGCTGGCTGACCTTGGACAAATGGCTTCAACTTTCTGAGCCTAAATTGTTTTATCTTTACAATGGTGATAAAAATTCTTTTATTGGAAGGTCATTCTAAAGAGAAGCAGTAATCAAGAGCTACACACTTGGCCTTGGCTGTGTTCAATAAAAAGTAGCAGTTATAGTTGTCTGTGGGCTAAAACTCCTTATTTCTTAGTTTCCTTTGACTATTGAGATTTCTATTCTCTTCCTCATTGAGACTATAAGCTTACCAAAGTTTTGTATTTTTTTAAAAATTGAATTTTCCCCATCAGTTATCACTCTTGAAGCTAATAGTCTGTCAGTCCCAGCTTCCCTGCAAAATCCTATGTGAGGTCCAGGGCAGGCTTTGTTATAATGTTTGGCACCTGAAATAAAATCATGAGGCAGGCACCGTCTGATAGATTTTGGGTAGTGCCTCCTGGTAGGGAAGCACAGCTCCCAGTAGGATTGCATACAATGGTCACTGGAAATTGCATACAAGAATTTATTTTTAATATATTTTTTGCCTGTGATGCATTCCATAGTCAGACTGGACACCTGGACTCCAGGAACGGGCTGCTGATTCAGATGAGGGGCTGGGGATACCATAATAATGTAGGCAAAACATAATTTACAAAATGGCACCCTGGTGTCCAATAAGCACCTTTCATTTAATGCAGAGGAGTTATCTATCCCTATCTGGTAGTTTACATACTATGGTTTATCAGAAGAGTTTTCCCGAAGTGACCATAATGCACCAAGGCAATGGAACAACTACGAAATAAGAAAGACGCAAAAATTCAACACCTTTTATTTCCTGGTACGTTAATATTTAATTTTTGTCTATTTGTTTGAAAGCAGTGAGACACTCAGAGATAAATAGTTCCAATCCACTGCTTCTCTCCCCAGATGTCTCCAATATCCAGACCTGATCCAAGCCTAGTGTGATGAGTGACTTGAAATGACACCTGCCATTTTGGGACTGCAGTTTTTCAGATATCTGCTTCCCCCTTCCCATGACTTGGAAATTTCTCACTGTTCTTGTTGCCTACTAATCCCCCTGATCTCCGCCCATGTACCAATCCTGTGGTCTCTGACAATCTTATCCACCAATCCCTAAAGGCCGCCCTCTCATTCACTTCCTTCCTCCATCACTTCCTTCTCTCTGCCTTGCACGTGCTGTGGCTTCCCCACCTGGCTCTCTCCTGTTCTCCTCCATCTTGACCCCTTGCCCTGCCCAGCAGCCCAATCCTACCACCATGGCAGGAGACTTTCCTCTTTCTGTTTTCTCCCCCTCCACTCCTGCTCCCATTCCTACCCTGCTGGAATAAAGGACCTTTTAAGTCCCTCACTGTGTCTGGTATTTTTGCTTGTGTTGACAAACTTACTCTGTAAAGAGGACTTGACTGAGGAAGATTAGCTGTGTGTAAGGACTTGTTGCAAATAAAAACTAACACGTAAGAGTTGGGAATTCAATCCTCCCACATGGGTGGCACAAGCACAACTCTTCTGCCTTCATGTTCTGTCTCTCAGGACAGTCGTGGGAAGGTGAGCTCGGGAGCCTAGTAAGAGTCAGCCATGGTCAGTAGATACGGGTTGCAGGTGTCATAAACACAGAGTTAGCCACAAGGTCAAAGGCTTATCCCTCAAAGCCAATATTTAGAAGAGAAGCAAACACTTGACAGGAATAGTCAATGTGTGGATCTGTTAATCCCCTTTTTCAAGCTGGTACATTCCCATTATCATTAGGGCACTGTGGAATTTGATTTCCTTTTGGTTTGGACTTCGACCGGGTCATCTTTGACCTGGGGTGCCACAACTGTATGAAGAGGTAGTAAAGATGTACTTTTCCAAGCCTTGAGTCAATGCTACTCTATTAGTTTACTTGCCTTTGAAATAGAAATTGGCTAATGCTACACAAAGTCTCCCTTCCCTGGAATTCAGAGAGCAGCTTATTTATATGTAGATGTAGCTATTTGACATTTTCAAATGCCATACATTTGCATATGAAGGTCTCTTCTTCCCCCTTTCAGTAAACAGTCTCTGTATTACTTACAAGATGTGTAGAATTTCTATACAGGTTCTTCCTTAAAATCTTTTGTGACTGTCCAGTAGTAAAAATAAAAATGAAACCTTGAAACTGGAATCCATTTTTTTAGGGCTGAAAAATAATCTGTATCTGTAATGAATTTAGCATATATTTAGCACCTTCTGTTTGTGTGAGTTGGCACTTAATGTTTCCAAAATAATACAAATATTATGGATGAAATTTCTCAAGAAGAAAGCAAATAAACCTTAATTTGATATAAAGGTTCCTTTAAAAAATCTTATCACTTGATTTCGAGAGAGATGAGTACCAGGATTATTGAATTATCCAACAGCTACTTTTTATGTGCCAAGCATTTTTTTAGACCCCGCATTGACAGTGGAGAACAGGACAGCTTCCTTGTCCTTTGAAGAGTTTGTGGACACCAATGGAGGCCAGAAAGGGAAGAAAGGAGCAAAGGCAACTGTGTAAATAAAGTTCTGCTTGCTTTCAAGAGAGTGAAGAAAACAAAACACAGTTTGACCAAGAGGATGCCCAGCCAAGGAGGGGGACTGTGAGGAGTGTGGCCGGGTAGACTCACTGCGGAACAGAGCTAGGGGAGTGCCACTGGGGGAAGACAAGAGGGAAATGCATCTTCCTAAAGCATAAAACATGGCTTTAGATGGAGTAATACAGAAAAGACAAGTTTTGGAACAGAGAGCATATTTGGAATTTATCTTTCTGTGAAAGGACCACTTATTTGACACTGGACAAAGCTGTTTAGAAGCCAGATGGAAGAAATAGGAATAAAGAAAGAAGCCACTGAGATCTTTCCACAACTTACATTTGCTTCCAGGTCTCGTTGTTATCTGTCCCACTACGCCCCAGATATATATTCTTCATCATTTTGACTTGTTCCCTTACTTGAATTCCCTAGCACCATCAGGTTCCACCTATACTCGCGGATTACATGTATTCATTTGAATTTCCTCTTCACTCTGGACTGCTGGTTCAATGGGTTCATTTCTATGTTGTTCTCAGATACTAGTTCAGCATTTCATGCCCATCCCCGAGTCAGTTATTCCTCATTCTGTTTTATCTCAGGGAATGGAACTATTGCTGCTTGAGGTATCCAAACAAGGCACCTTCATAGTTTCATAGCCTCCCAGCTTCTCTTGGCATCCATATCCCATCAGTTAACATACCTGGGAATCTTCCCTCTCCTAAACCCACCTAGGATCTCTTTGTTCCTCTCTACCACTACCAACATTTATTCTGCATTCTCTAGTCTCCCAATTCATGGTGTCTCTTCTCTCTGTCCTGTTTGTCACTATTTGCCAAAGCTTTAAAGAAAATTTCAAAGGTATCCTTTAAAATACCTCAAGTCTCCTATCAAAGGGAGAATGAATTTCCATTGCAAAACAGGAGAGCTTTGATAGAAGAAGCTGCCAACTATTTTCTCACTTAGCTTAACTTGTTTCCTTGTCCATCCTCTACATCTGCCTTGCTTTAGCCTCTGACAAACTATTTGCAGCTCCCAAGTATGCCAGCGGTTCAGAGCCACTTTACCTTCATGCTGTTCCTTATGTTTTTAAGGCCTTTTCTCTTCTCTGCCTGGTAAATCCAATGTAGACACCGTGGTCTCTGTACTGCTTCTCATGTGTGCTATCAGTCATGATCACCGTTGGATTTGAACATCTGCTCTATTACATCGACGTCTCTCAGCTATACTTTCTTTGTTTCTAAAAGGTCTTGGAACACTCTAGAGGGAGATTGTGCAGAGACGACATCACACGTTGCATATGTAACACACGACACAAAGCAAATGCAACATAAACATGATTTTCTATTCTGTTTCTACCTCAGCACTCCGAATGCTTTCCTTCTTACGGACACAGAAAATTATTTCCATTGTAATTTGGTATATGTGTGCTTGCTAGAGTAACACAGGTTAATGAACTTAATGTTAGAGAGGCTTTGGTGTGGTTTGGCCCCAAATTACTTTCTCTTCCAAAAATCAAAGCAAATATTATCAGCATCAGTGAAAAATTTATTAATCCTGATAAGAAGTTTACTAAATTTGTATCTGAAGCCCAGTAGCTAACTGGATTGCAATCTCTCGAAGGCGCTGCATTTTCCACATGAGTGGATTGTGTGGATCTCAGGTTGTTATGTTATCCTAAAGTCCTGATTAGGAGCATCAGAGAACTAGATCAGTTCACACCTTGAGCATCAAGTTAAACTCAAATTGTTTAATAGTGGCTGAAAATAATTCATACTTTTCTAGACTTAAAACTTACTGCTTTGATGAACCCAGGCCAGCAATATTTACTATAGCAATAGTCATTCTGAAAAGACACTTTACAAAGTGACTAATCACTCTCAGGATTCTAAGATATTTTTCAGATTCCCAGGAAGATGCCTGTTGTGCCAGGGCTGAGCCTGTCTGTGGCTTTACGTGCCATGATTGTACAGAATAACAGAAATTCAGACTTTGGAGGTCATCCTGCTAAGAATTTTGATTCACCAATAAGAAACAAAGGCTCAAAGATGCTGTGGTCAAGGTAGGATGCACCATGGGTATTCCTGAGGATCAACACATAGTAGGGACTCTAATCGACCATGTATCTGAGTCCAGTTCTCTGCTTTTTCCACCTACATGGACATTCTTCTTGTATTCAGAGCTACTCAAATCCATTTCAACAATGTTAGCAGAAGACAGTTTCTGATTCAGTACTATATTTTTAATCAAAATTTCTATTTGTTTTAATTTTCCACATAACATAGTATTTAGAGGATTGACAGCCTTATTGCAGGAGTAGTTGACTCTTTAAAGGCTTGCTGCATTCATTGTTTTTAACTTCTTTGGACCCCTTTATGAAACAAAAACTGCAGATTTTATAGTGAAAATTATTAGAAATGAAAACTCATTTACCAGAAATTAGATTGAACTAGACACGGGGATACCAAATGTCTGTATTTTCTATTAAGTATGAGGAGGCACTGAGAATAGTAATTTGATGGAGACTCTAGCCTACAGTGTGATTCCACTGTCTCATAGGTTTGGCAGTTTCAAAAACATCATGTACTTTAATGTTCTGAAAACAAAATGCAAAGGGAAAATGACCAGTAATAGACATGGGCAGATCAAGATAATATGACAAATTAGATGAACTGACAAGCAGGTGATGGATAATTTTAACATGACCCTAAAAATAGTGAAAGGATGTTTGCACATTGACACTTTTCTGCAGGCAGATGGATATGCACGACCTGAGTTTTAAGACAGGTGTCAGGAATATTGATGGGTGTTAGGAGGATGATCATTTTCCTGGCACTGTTGCAGTAGACAGTTTGCATGATTAATGATGCAGCTTAATCTTTTTTTTTTTCTTCCTAGGGCCCGAAGGGATATGAACCTTTGTCACTGCAAGAAATGGTAAAACTCTGCCAGAAGGGTGGAACAGAAGAGATTTATTCATCTAAAAGTACCATTTTCTGGAGACTGTGAAGACGTGGTAAAATACACAAGTGATCTTGACATACTAGACAGTGCCTGGTAGGTTGATTATAACCTGTCTCATATTAAGAGGTTTAATCCCAGGGCAAGGAACTTTGCGCAGCTCTGAAAAATGGAGTGTGGTAGGCCTGGGCTCTGACAAACATGAGGGCAACCTTGTTCTTGGATGCATCGAACACATGCAAGGTTTAAAAGAATATTAAGAACCTCTCAAAAGAAACAGAAGATTAAGGCAGGAAATGAAAGGTGAGATAGACTGCCTCTGTTTGTGTTCATTTCAGGTTTCCAGAGACAATTTTTCTGATTCAAATCAATTCAATATTGTTTCTAAATGCAGAATTTAGTGAGAAAGAGCTTTTCTTTCCCGAGAATAATACTATTTGCTCAGGTTTTTAAAATGTCACTGAGCAGTGAATGAACTCTGCTATTTCCAGGCTCAAAATTAAATCCAAAATCTAATAGCTTGTAGATGTATTATGCTAAACCCTGAGTAGCCCATCTACGGAGAATATTATGGTAAGTAAAGGTAACATAAGCTCTGGAGGTAAACTAGCAAAAAATGTTTTCTTTTCTATTTTCTTTTCAAGGAATGGGAGGTATCCTTGTGAATCAAATCCTAATACAAAAAAGTTTGTTAACAAGTATTCCCATTACCACATATGTTATTAACTAATGGATCAGATAATAGAGAAAACTTTGAAAAACTGATTTCTCTAAAGAAACTTAAAGATACATTAAAGGCGCATTTATATGATGGGAAGAATTTAATGTCCGGGAATGCCAGTGTCTAGAATGCTGATTTATTTTCTGTTTCACTGGAGTAGACTTACAATGTAAAAATCCCTGCTTTGCAGTACTAGAAATGTGTATATTTATTCTTATTACTGAAATCTTTTAATGAAATCCAATATTCAAAAGTGTGGACATGATAGGATATTTGATATTTAAAATATCACTTAGCATTTTAACTCATAGTTTTAGTTGATAAATGATTGCATTGAAATTCTGTACATATTTCTATTATAGGGCTAACCAATATTGCCTTAGAGTAATAATTTTGCTTCCATACTCTTTGCTTAAATACTCTTCATGTTGAGTCCAATGAATCCTTCCATTATTTAGGAACAATATAGCAGAACGAAAAGAGAACTTGGTGGTAGCAATGTGAATAACAGCCCCAGACTACCCTTGTGCTTTCGGTAAATGGAACTTGAAGCAAACTTAAGTCCATCAGTTTGCAACAAAACTATGTAGAGCATAAATTCAGAATTTTATCATCATTTATCATCATTGAAAGATAGAATCCATCAGCCTTATAATCTAAAAATTTTTTTAAAGATTTATTTGTTTTTATTGGAAAGGCAGATATACAGAAGAGGAGAGACAGAAAGATCTTCCGTCCGATGATTCACTCCCCAAGCAGCCGCAATGGCTGGAGCTGAGCCAATCTGAAGGAGCCAGGAGCTCTTCTGGGTCTCCCATACAGGTGCAGGGTCCCAAGGCTTTGGACCGTCCTCGACTACTTTCCCAGGCCACAAGCAGGGAGCTGGATGGGAAGTGGGACTGCTGGGATTAGAACCGGTGCCCACATGGGATCCCAGCGTGTGCAGGGTGAGGACTTTAACTACTACGCTATCACGCCAAGTCTTATAATCTAAATTTTTAAAGGAGGGTGGCAGGACCACTAGAGGCATTACTGCTACCTCCTAGGGCCAAGCAAGTTGGAGTCAAGAGCCAAAGCTGAGAATTGAACCTACGCATCATATGTATAATACAGATGTGCTAGTTGTTACACAAAATGCATATTCCCAAAATACCTTTTCCTCAAAGATTCTCATACAAGTTAGAGGATTTTCCCAATAATACAACATTCGAAAAACTGAACATCAGTGTTTAAAAATTATGTCTTGTTATTGGGAGAATCAAGATGGCGGAATAGGGTAAGGACATGTTTAAACAAACAGAGAATCATTAACAGAGTGAAGCAAGGAGGGCATATTCCAGGAAATAAAAGAGAACAGGCCAGCGGCAGAGGGGCACCTTGAGACTTCTAGACAAGGGAAAGCTGCGGACACAACTGTCCGCAGTGACCAGATATTCCAGTGGTAGTCAGTGAGCAGTAATCTGAACTCAACAAGCAACCAGGTGGGAAGGAGCTCAGGAGGAGAATCCAGGCAAAGAACTGCTGGTCCTGCTGGTTTGTTTGATTTCGCCAGGAGCAGAGACAGAGCAATAGATCCTGAACAGGTGGTGCAGGAACAGGGTGGATTTCAGAGCCCAGACTCCCACCAGAGCAGCATCAGATGCCATTTTGTGTAGGGAAACAAAGGCTTTGGGACAGAACTATACATGTGCTAAGCTGGGAGCAAACTCATTTCTGGTTCAGGTTTCACCCCAAACAGGTCCAGGTAGCCCCAGACCTGATGGCCAGCAGATCCAGAACTCCACAAGTGGCACATCAGGCACCAATTTGTACAGTGTTGCAAAGGCTGAGCCTGGAGGGACAACAGTGAGCTGCACATGTACTGAGCTAGGAGCCAACTCATTTCCAGCTCAATGCATTGCCTGGTCCCACAGGGAAAATAGTATCAACACTGGCATCCTAAAGGTCAAAATATTTTGGAGTGACCTTCAGACCTAATGACCAGTATGTTCTGGCAAGATCAGCGCTGCCAAAAACCTGGTCAGTTAGAACACCTGGTGTCTCCTTAATCCTGGGAACTGCTTGGAACCAGAAGAGGGAGAAAGGTTGTACAGACAACGGTGTAGCCTCAGCACAGGATCACAGGAGATGGGGAGTGGTAAGCCAGGATCTGGAGCTATGGAGACCATGTGGAAGCCTAACACAAGAACACAGACCTGAAACTTGCTGGAGGGAGTGGCACAAGTGACTGCAAACAAAGAACTGGATACCAAACATAATAAGTAAAATCAAACTGTAGACCTGGGGGTGACACAACTTAGAAACCTGCTCTAAGGAGAAGAATCTGCTAACCAGAAGTGCAATGACCAAGAGCAAAAGAAGAGACAGAGGCACAAAGAATAGTACTGAAGACTCTCCTGCCAACCTCAGAGTTAACTGAGGAATACATCAAGGAAATAAGGGATACAGAATTCGAAAATCTCATTAAAAAGCTACTTATCAACAATGAGAACAAAGAAGTGAGTTCAAGGAATTTAAGGGATATGCCACATAGGAAATAGAAACACTAAAATAAAACCACACAGAATTATTGGAAAGGAAGGATAGAATAGAGCAAATAAAAAATTCAGTGGAAATGAGGGGAGGGTTTGGGGAGGGGTGGGGGAAATCCCAGTACCTATAAAACTGTGTCACATAATTGTATGATACAGTTCCATTGGCTCTGGGATTTCACTAACCCCCTCACAAAAATCTCTCCTCCCAACTGATTTCCCCCACATTATTGCAATAGCATAGTCCTTCATAAACAGTCACAAGTCCATCAATCTGCTGTTCAAGTGTGTACTGACATTGCTGGTACAGACAATGGCAGACAGTCCAGCATCCTATTGTCAAGATACATCCAACGTCTCACTGGGAGTCCTTTGATTTGGAACCAGAGATACATACTGCACCGCATCTTCATATCTGAATATGCAAGTCTCTATTATGTCACTACTCTACATTCCATTAAATGGAAAGCCATAAAACAAAATTTACAACAGGAATAAAGTTAAAATCGATTATTAAAAAAAAAAAAAAGAAAGTCTCAGTGATAGAATGAAAGAAGCAGAAGAAAGGATCTCAGAACTGGAAGATATTTCTTGCCACAATGGGGAAACGATCAAGAAGCTGGAAGTAGAGATGGATAAAGCTAAAATAAAGTATTCAACTTGCTAATCCTCCACCTTGTGATGGCAGCATCCCATATTGGTGCCAGTTTGTATCCTGGCTGCTCCACTTCCCTTTCAGCTCCTTGCTTATGGTTTAGAAAAGTGGTAGAGGATGGCCTAAAGCCTTGGTACCCTGCACCTGAATGGGAGACCTGGAAGAAGCTCCTGGCTGCTGGCTTCGGATTGGTTCAGCTCCAGTCATTGCAGCTATTTGGGGAATGGATGAGTGGATGGAAGATCTTTCTTTCTGTCTCTCCTTGTCTCTGTAAATCTACCTTTATGATAAAAATCAATAAATCATTTAAATAAAGAAAAGGAGAAGCATAGATGAAAACACAAACAAAAAATTAACAACAATCTCACCATTTAGAGATACTCTGCTTTTACAAAAGGTATTATGAATTTTTCAAGACATTGACACAAATTTCCTGGAGAATATTATTTATTCATTCCTTCTTCTTAGAATTTTTCCTAGTCAAATGGGCAGTGGTGCACATACTATATGAATAGGTTGTGATGCAACCTAAGACAGAAAATTGCATTGCTGTGAAAGTTACTCATTTATTTCAATACTAAAGTAATTACTTCAACCAAGGCTTGCTCATTTATCATTTTCTGTTGTCTTGCTACTTTTGCAAGTTGTCTTTTAGAACAAATATCCTCAATGTCCTTGTTGCAACACCAATAACTTTATTTCAGTAGGTAAGACAGCACAGAGATACAGCAAGGTTTACACTTCGTTCCAAGGAGAGTTTGTGCCTGGAAACTACCCTCAAATCACACGTATTCCAGTACTTCCCTGCACGACAGGTCCCAACACATCTGAGTGCAAAGTTGGCATCTAAAGGACATTTTTATGTTCTCCCCTTCTTTCAGGCATGCGAATTTTCATGAACACATGAATTCTAAAGTCATCTTATTCTATGAACATCACATAATTTCAATTCAAAGAGTTATTGTTGAATGTCTATAGAATTTGTACAATTGGTTTTGATATATATTTTTGTAAGTCAACGTTCAAAAATGTATAATAAAGAGATGCACAGGCAATAGAAACTTTGAAATGATTGCTATTTTCTCTTTTAAGAAGTTTATCAAAAAATCTTTCAAATAAGCAACATTTGGTTCAGCAATTAAGTCAAAATTTGTAAATGGTACTTATTATGAACATAAAAAAATGACACAGCTTTGAGCTGAAGTCAATCAGGGAACTACGTTCTGCAAATACTAGTTAGGAATACCAACCAAGACAAGAGATCCAATTAGGGCAATTTATAACCTTTTCTCAGCAACTAAAGAATGCAAAAAATGCAATGTCTTCTTTAGCGATATATTTTTGCCATTCTTGTAAATCCTGGCAGAGGCAGGTATCCTTTCTTATTAGAGGAACTCAAAGTATTCATGGGAAATGGAATAAAATGATAACTTTATGCTGTTGTAAAAAAACTTTAAGTCCATGCACAGTTTTTGCATAGCATGCAGCTTCTGGGAATGCTCTGAGGGCCCTGTATGTGTTTAGATTTCTAATTTGTTCACACCAACAGAAAATTGCTTTTTAAGTCCTCTTTCCCTGAGCTTTTTATTTTTAACTCTTTTTTTGATACAGTTTCATAGGCTCGTAGATTTCCCACTCCCCATCTCCACACTCGCTCCCCACCCCCCAGGCTTTTTAAAGTATACTCATATTTGTGAAATTTTACTTTTCTATTGTGGGATGACTATCAATTTTTCTTTTCCTCAAAGTATGTCAGTGTTTGAAGGAGCAAGATAGAAAGAATGTTGAACTAACCCATTATTCTATCTCATTTAGGGGAGCAAGGGAATTCTTAAATGATTTGGGACCCCAGCTCCATACTCCACGATATCTGCCTAACTTCTAGATTTTGCCTAATGCCTAGTTTCTCTTGATTTCTGATAACATAAGGCAGGATTTCTAAACTTCAGCACTGTTGACATTTTAAAAAAGACTAAGTCCAAAGTTTCTGCATTTCTGCTTTAAGTTCTTTATCCTACAAAATGTTATTTGCAAGTAGTTTTTCTAAAATCCAAATGAAGAAACGAACATATTATCCACAGCATCATTGGAGAATATCTTTACAGAGAACCCAAAACAACAGATAAAACACATATACTTTTTGGTTGATTTTGAAATGCACTAACTGAGCCTATTCCAATGGTTGTATTCTGATGATTATGATGATGATAATAATGATTATAATGAAGATGATAATGGGTTTCTTGGGATAGCGTTATCATTAGCTGTGTTTCCTGAGCACATATCAATTCAAGGCTGTGGTGATCAACTCAGAAGCAAACTAAGTTGCAGGAAGCATGCAGCTTCAATACAGACTGTAGTACACACAGTCTATTAGATAAATGTTAATGATGCATTAACATGGTTGATGGGATATGTTTATTATTGAGCTTTTAGATATGTAATGTAAATAGCTGATTAAAGTCATCTGACAGATAACTTTCCATGTCTGTTGATTTTTCCATGCACTTTAAATTCCACAATTCATTAAAACTAGAAACTGGCAACAAAGTCACAAATGCCAACTGTAAAGCCTATGGCTCAAATATGGGGGAGCTTATTGTTAGACTATTTCAGACTCCTGGAAAACTCCTATACCCCCAAGGCTCTTTCAACCAGAAAAATAAATAGGAAATTACCCTATAACCCTAGTTCTGTAGTACTTGCAGGATAATTGAAAAACCCACACACACACATACACACACACACACACACACACACACACACACACACACACACACACACAGCAAATAATCCAGAGGAATAAATTTGGATATTTATTAGCTGACTAAGCCAATGGATCAAGACATGATCTTTCAGGAATATTTAATTTCTGAAAGACAAATGAGATTTGCTTTTAGGCTTCATTTTCTGAACTAAAAATTCATGGGATTTTAAAGCTAAACAGATATTTATTTTTACTATTATTTTTTACTTCAAAAATTTTACTAAATATTCTTGAGGATGGAATTTTCTAAAATATGACATACATTCTTTGAACCTCAGAAAATAAAACAAGTTTTAAAAGATGAAAGTTTTTTTATGTTGTACATGTTTTCCTGGAACATTGTGTTACTATCAAATATTGACAGTGTGTTAAAAATCCTCTTTAGAATCCTTCATCTTACATCATATGGAATAAATAATTTCATTCTGGTTATGTTTTATGAAGTTAAACACCAATAATGTCACTATATATGGCATTTCTTAGTATAAATGTTAAAAGCTGCTTGGAAAAAACAAAAAATATTAAAAAATTGCTTTCTATAGGTCACTGACTTTTCCTCCTAAATGGATTTTATGTTAAAAGGTAGTTTTATTTCCTGGGGCTGTTGAGCAAGAGATTCCGAGGAACTTAGAAGGAAGAATGGGCCCAATTGATCACCTGGGCTTGTTCAGAGATCCAGATGATTCAAAGTCTTGAAGGGCCTTTTGTGTGACTAGGCCACCATTAAAATAGGTAGATTGGATGGTGGACTATCCAGAAACGAAAACTTGGATAAAAACTCACACAGGCCAATAATGTTCTGACCACGGGAGAGGAAGTGCTTCCCAAGACACTTCTTATTTATAGTGATTTGAAGGCATTCATCAATTTTTTTTTTTTTTACAAAAAACGTTAATTAATCTATTTGAAAATCCATGTTAAAGTGAGAGAGAGAGAGAGTGAGGAAGTGAGAGTGTGTGTGTGTGAGAGGCAGAGACAGAGATAGGGAGGAAGAGACAGAGAAAGAGAGAGATCAACCTTCCATCCATTGGTTTACTTTGCTGACAGGTGCAACTGCCAAGCTCAAGTCAGGAGTCAGGATATCCAGCAGGGTCTCCCTCATGGGGGGCAGGCGTCCATAAATGGTGGGCCCATCATATCCTCCAGAGTTCTCAGGCCATGAGCAGGAATCCAGTACCAGTCTTGCAGAGCTAAGCTGCTGCAACTTGTTGAGTTAGCCTTTGATTGACACTGGTAGAATGGATTCTTGATTTACAAAGAGCCTGTGTGACTAGCTTTTTATGCTAATTTGTTCTGGCTTGATTCCAGGAAACCTTCTGTTCTGTATTCACGAGGAGAAAGTATCTCTCCCCTTTGTCAGACTTCTTATGAGCTTGGATAGGGGAGTCACTTAGTTAATACCATGTTTAGGTCCCAGGTGAAGGGCAGAACATTCTGGGGGAGGGAGTCACTTGCTTTATAGGTAGATGCATTAAAAAAAAAATGTATGTATTTATGTACATGTGTATTTGAAAGGAAGAGTGACAGAGCCCAGGGTCAGGGTAGAGATCTTCTATCTGCTAATTCTCTTCCCAAATGGTCACAATAGATACGTCTGGCCAGGCTGACCCAGTTCTAGACTCCTAAGGACCAGCAGAGGAGCCTAGAACTCTTTTAGGGTCTCTCACATGGGTGGCAGCCGCACAGCATTGTAGTGTAGAGCTGAGTCAGTGTGGAAGTGCAAGAACTTGAAGGAACATTCAGATATGAATGCCAGCCTTGTAAACAAGTGTTTCACCTGCTGCCCTCCAATACTGACCACAACGCATCACTAGTATGTAGGTGCTTGCATCAAGCTGTCTTAGTTTGGTTCCTTCAATATCTACAGTGTATATGCTTTTCTTAACGTTGTTGAGTAATGTCATTTTAACTGGCCTTCTCAGATAATTCAGCTCTAGGGAAACAATACAGTGCTCAAAGGACTTAAGTCCAATAGACAACTCTTTCTCATTGAAAACCAGATTGTGAGCATTAAATCTGGTTAACTTGAGCTCACCACTGAGGGCAACCTACTCTTAGTGTTTTATAAATTTAGTCACTCTTCAAACTGTCATTCTTACAGTGTCTGTTCTCCACCCTCCACCGAGTCATATCCAGGCTGCACTGCTCTTGATGGTTCTCTATACTTGATTGAAGCTATGTCTATCCTCCCAAATTCCAAACACTTCCCCCAATACATCAAAACTTAGGCTCCTCAAACAACACATTCCCTGGAATCCTCAGATTCTATACTGAAATTCTCATTCTTCCTGCATAATGAGGCACTGGATTTCCCTGTTTGTCAAATCCCTGTACCTCCTTCCAAGGTGGTTGTATTTCCTATCCTCCTGGTCTGCATCGCAGTTCGCAGAGGTGGGGCACTTGTCTGCTTGTTCATCGTCACTATTCCCCAGGACACAGATTATTTCTTTCCTTAAGTCTTTTCATTGATTCCCATACAATTGCTAGGACTGGCGTTTGTCTCAGAAGTTAAATTTCTTCTTGATTACATTTCAGTTGAAACTAAAATTCTCAACTTTTCCCAAATGAACTATTGGAAGAAACTAGCCATGCAATGAGCAACAAGAAATACGCTTTCTCTAAGATATGTAGTTTAATGGACATTTGAAAATATTCTTCATTGATCATATTTATACACAATCTCAAATCACAGATATGAGAACTAAATTTTTGTGTATCTGGAAATAAATGTGGGTTTTTATATTTAGGGCATGTCAGACTAACCAACCAAAAGAGAAAATCAAAGTGCTCCAAACATTTTACACTTTTTTGGAACTATTGGAATTTTATTTATTAATCTGTGGCAAATATTGTGCCTTGAGCTTAAACAGAGCATTGGGATGTATCCTAATTTTCTTTCTTTCTGTGTCATACATTTGGGCCTAACTTACACTGTTCTTCCAAGGAATGAAAATAACATATTGAGGTAAGACAGTAAATCAAGAGGGACAAATAGGGCATTTTCACCAGCTATATCCAGACGTTGGAGCTCAAACAGCTTTTCCTTTTTGCCTCCTTTCTGAAGTAGACTTCATCTCTTGCAATCAGATCTTGTTAGGAATATTTGTTTCAGCCTCTTAAGACACGTGCATGTGATCATCATCAGCATGCGAACATTAACATTTTTGAGAGAAAATAATGTTTTGCCTACATAGAAATAAACTCCTATACATTCCTGTTTTTCTTGGTGCCATAACTAGTTTTTTTTTTTTTTAAATAATAAATATGTGCCTCCTGCAAACATACACTTTGGGATAGAAATAACGAATTTTAAAGGTCAAATTGAAAAGAAACTGAAGTGATTTTGTCATCTAGAAGTTCCATTGTAGGTTATATTCTCCCACTAACTTATTTGAATCTCTTGATATAATAAGTGAGCAAAAATATACCATATATTAAATTATATAAACTGAGGTAAAACTGAAATATTCTGTGTGTGAAAACTTAGACATGCTAATGTCCTGAACACTTGTAAACACATAAACAAGTTCTTATTAAGTACTTATTAGGATGAGTTGAAGATATAGGATCTTTTACAATAAGTTATTAAATGATTTGGTATCAAAAAGTCCCACTTGCCTCTTGTACCATTCCATAAATGGTAAGATGTGTATAAAAACTCTGCACAAATATCTTATGAAAACAGCAGATGCCAAATACTTTTATATTTCCCATAAGAATACATTTATTTTCATTGTTATCACAAAAGAAATCTATAACCATAGCTAGTTCAACAGCTGCTTGCTAATGATTCACGTGATGCTTTTCAATATAAACTTGATACTTTTAGAAGTAGGCTGAGTGCCTCCATTGAACAATAAACAAACTGAGGCTTAGATGGGTCAGCTAAGGGTTCAGTTCAAATAACCATTCATAGCCAGGACCCACTCTTTAAACTCAGTGCTGTTTGATTTCATGGCTACAACAACTAAACTTCCTGCCACATGTTTATGCAAGACGAAGGTAGATGAGTAACACTTCAAGATGAACAATTTGTTTCAGGAAGGAGCATTTCCAACAGGAAAAAAAACCACATAAATGATGCAAGATGCATTTATGAACTGGGGCATAAACACAAAGTTTTCTGGAGTGTCTACCAGGGCCCTGGGCAACTCTTCAGTAGAAAACCTTCATCTGTATTGCAAATACCGTTTCTGTGTTTATCTATAACCATGAACATAACATAATGTTTCAGATGACTGGTTACATGATTTTATGGGAAAAACAATGAAAGCACAGAAGTTCAAGAGAGCAGGAAAAATTGTTAGAGTTCATACAAAGCTTTATGAATTTTGCAGCTCTCTAATGTAAATCCCAGAGGGGAAAAACACTTGACTTGAGACTTTTCCTCAGAAATCTTGAAACATTTTGACATCCTCATTCGTTTTCTGAGCTTAAATAATCTAGGCTAGTCTGGTAGCATTTCTAATAGCCTGGGCAAACATTTTTATTTATTTTGTTGTTGATACCAGTATTTGTGCTACAAGCTGCTGCCTGCATTTGCTCCTATTTATTTACTTCCTACAGATCAAGTTATTGGCCCAGACTTAACATGTTTTCTGGTAAAGTGCTTCTTGTGTTCATGAGCAAATGGAAAAGGCTTTCATTTTAAATGGAAATTTTTGCCACATGACTGAATTAATTCAAATGTGATATGAAACCACTTGATATTCATGCTTATATTCGTACAGTGGAGGAGCAATTCAGGCAAATATTAGATCAAACAAGTGCCCTATTCATATGAAGGAGTGATCTATGTATCAAAATCTTGTGTCCAGTTTTGGGTCAGCCATTTAGCTTCTTGGATGCTTGACTTTATCTGCTTCTCTGTTGTAGCTCTGCTTGATTAAATTGGCATTAAAACAAGCAAGCGTCATGAAGATGTTAATCATCTTTTCTTTATTTGTTTTTGTTAATGTAGAATTTCTCTAAAGGGAGCACTGTGGAGAAATAGGAAATGGAATAGAATTGAAAAGCTAAATAGCATTGCACTTATAGGTCATCTTTGTGGCATCTCACAGCTTTGCAACCATCATTTTTGGGTTTGGAATTCCCACAGGGTTAAGGGGTACAGAAGTAGTCCTGATGGTCCCTGCGAATGTGAAGTAGTGACATTTCTCCCCGGTGCCTCACATTTACACTTGCTGGGTTCTGGGGTTCGCAATGATGGTGATGATGGTTTGAAGTTTTGTCACGTTGTCTTTTTCCTGTGGCTCACTGATCCTCCATCTCTAACCTGTCACATGAAAACAGCATGTTCCTCACACTGCTGTCGTCAGGACTGAAGGAGGCAATACATGTGAAAGCCTTTGTAAATTGCAGTGGTTCTGACCAAGACCAAATTATTTTGACAATCTGCTTACACTATTTAGCTATCCTTGTAGGATGTCAGCTTGATCTTAGAGTGAAAAATGGGTTGATAGAGTAGTAACAGGATGAATGGAATCTGGTTTACTTATACATTTCTTGCCTTTTTTGTTTTGTTGTTTTGTTTTAGATGAAGGCCTAGTCTAAATTATTGCTTAAAGATAAGCAATACATTTCTAACAACAATTCCTAACACTCAATTCTTCCTTAATGTTACAAGGCATGGTGATTGCCACAGTGTTAACACAATGATTAGACTCATGGACTCTATGCCTGACTATCGCTGTAGTCACAGCTAAGCACACCCTGCTCCCCAAAAGGCTGAGCTCATCTAGGGCTTAGCATTTCCACTAACAACTGACAATAGGGGGGATTTCCCTTCTATTCTATACAATAGTATCATGATCTGTATCTTTTCTGATTACTCCTTTCTGCAGTTGTTGTGCAGCTTATAGACAACCCAAAGAAAAAAAAATGAACATGTTCTTCCTAGCAGTTCATTTGCTTAGCATTTTGAAGTATTTATCTATTCTTTCCAGTTTTGAAATGTACCTGAATGAAAATCATTATTTTAGTCTGCCACACAAACACTATCATTGAGTTATACATATTTTCATGGTATGCTTAAAGTGTTGTCAAAAATTAATTTATTGTTGTTGATGTCATTTGGGGGCTTTTAAGTGGTCAGGATGATATCCTGCCAGCTCAGCCTTTAGACCAGAGATGGTCTCCCCAAGAAACCGTTGAATTTATCTGGACAATAAGATGCTGGACTCTATGCTTGGTATATGCCTGCAATGAAAGAATCTTGACTGGATTTGAGCTGTAATATTGCAACAAGGTGGAGGAATCCACCATGGGGAGAGGGCTTAGGGAGGGGTTGGGGGAAATCCCAGAGGCTATGAAACTGTCAGAAAATGAAATATAACCAATAAAAAATATAAGTGCATGAAATTATTTTCTATCTCTACCCTTCTCTCTTTTTAAATAAATAGATCAATAATTTGAAGAACTCCTAGTTCTACACAGAGTCTCTTGGCATAGGTCATCACGGTAGCTGCTCGAGATTTTATGTTTGTTTTGATTTCCAGTGATATCTTCTAAGAAACAAAATCTATGCTAAATATTTCCTTTGTAACTTAACAAAGAGAAACTTTGTGTTTGGTTTTTGAATTTACTCTTTATTTCTTTTTCTCAGATTCTAAAAGCCTAAATTCCAATTAGCAGAGACCTGTGCTGGTTTGTTCTGCTCTGTAAAACCCAGGTCAGTGCCTTGCATAGAAAAGGGACCCTTTATTTGTTGAACGAACAGATTCAACAGTAATTTATTTGTATTGGTTGCAAGGAAGCTTAGGGCCAAATTCAGCAACTATAATAGTCTATGTTGCTGATATTTTCTATTTCCTTTAACAGTTCTGCTTTTATGTTTTCAATTTCTATTTAAATAATCTCTTTGAATGCATTTAATTATAAGACACTGCAGATCCTTTTTGGAAACTGGTTCAGGAGGTTGTAAAATACAACACATTTTATTTTTAGGTGATAAAAACAAGATAGTTTAATTTCATTTTTAAAACATGAAACAACTTATAAAATTAAGCATTTTGTACTAAAAAAAATGCAACTACTTTTTCTGAAGCATAACCAGCATTTAGGCAGAAAAGCAACAACAATCAGAAAATACAAACATTTGAAGAGGAATAATAAAGCAACTGAACTTCATTTTTAAAAAAATTATATGACAGGAAGGATACACACACACAGGCACACCCATACATATTTTAAGCAAATATTGCAAATTTAAGAGCTGCACAACATTTGCTACTCTAAACCATCCATAGGGACTTAGTTTCAGCAATTTGAGACAGTGGAAAGTCCCTAAGCCCTAGCAATATGGTCTTGGAAAATATGTGTTCCCTGAGCCGTCCTTGGAGTGAAGAACCAGCTCTCAGGCTGAGTGCCAGACTGATGAAGGGAGAATAATGTTGAAAGGCCTGTTGAGTCTCTCTCTAACAGAGATCTTTCACCAGACCCTGAGGCAGAAAAAGACAGTCTCCACTTCCTCCCGGCTCCAGAAAGGGCGGAGGATGGACGAAGGGAGACAGGTCCAATCCTAGGAGAGAGACTACTGCTGGGGAGGAGATTCTTTGGTTACCTGCTGCCTATGGGAATCCAGGCATTCTTATCTCTGGTAAATCAATGACTCCAGAGCCCCACACATGTGAGCTATAGCGGAGGCATGCTCCCACAGTGTGCAGCTGTTGCTGCTGAAATCCAGCCTCTGCTTCCTCACTGATTCCTCTTTTCATAACACTGAAGTTGAGACAAATTTTTCTTAAGGAAAAGTTTCCTTAAGGAAGTTCTTCATTCTTATAAACATGTGCTCTTGTATCAATAATTTTGCAATAGATGCTAAGGCAAACAAAGGAAATTGGTAAGGGGGGAATGAATGAGTAGTAAATCCATTGCGCGAATGACCTGTAAGGTCTGAGTGTGTTCACTGTCTTACTTCCCTCTGGTGGGAAAAGCCATGGATGTTTGTGTAACAAGGGAAGTGCCTGTGATGTCAAATTAGATGAAAGCACATAGCAAACCTCTGGGAGTGTGAGTCACAACGTTCCTGTTTTCCTCCTGAGAGGACTTAACAAGTATGTGAAACAGAAATCAAGAGAAGGACAATGTCTCTCTTCACTTTTTCCCCAACGTTAGTGCTTCAAAACTCAAGAAAATGCCAATTCTATTGGATATGTGATAATATTGAGCAATATGACTATGATTTAAGTCATCTCTCATGAGTGATATAATTGCATTTTAATAAAACTGTTAATGAAGGTAAAGATACCTAAAATAGACTCCGGGAGAATTTTTGAGTGCATAATCAATGCTTAATTGGGAGTAACAAGCTTTAGTTGACATTATCTTTGATCCTATCTGAAGCTTGTATTTTTAGACAACTTTATTTCAAAGTTTCTCTTTCACATTTACTAAACTGGGAGAAACTGGGCCACACTGAGTGATGGGATAGTTTTCATTTACATTTATTTAAGAATATATTCTCTTCTTTCCAATGTCCAGTAAATTGATAAGAGGTGATGCCAATTAAAATCAGTGACACTGGGGAGACATATTTAATCTAGCAATTGAGATACCTGGGTCCCTTATCAACTATCTGGTTTGATGCCTCACTCTGACACCTGATTACAGCTTCCTGATACTCAGACTTTCGGAGGCAGCAATTGCGATTCAACCAAGTGTGTTTAGCCATCCATGGGTGAAGCCAGACTTGAATTCCTGGCCTCCTCTTTGGGGGGATTTCAGGAACGAACCAGCAGCTGAGTGGTCTCTCTGACTCTTTCTCTTTCTCCCTCAAAATACTAACATTGAACAACAGAGATAATCTGTTTCTACCCAAACACAGAAGCTTGCGAAGAGCAACAAAAATTCAATCTGAAACTGGCAGGCCTATTTTCACAGGATAAGCCACCAATGGGGAAGCCTGCATTTCTATGATTGCTTGATTTGAGACCCTACCACTTAACAGCTTCCTGCTTGTCAGCATATCCAAAAAGTCAGCACGTGACTGCTGAAGAACTTGGGTGCCTGTCACCCTCCAGGAGAGAACCAGTTGGAGTTCCTGGGCCAAACAAAAGCCAAGGCAGGTTATGTGGGGGAAATATACTGAGGTCACCAACAATCCTGAAAATGATGCAGACATAAATGCAGTCTGACTTGTTTGGCGGCGGTTTCATACAAGTAACTCCTAATCATTATAGCAGGCTACAAATTAAATGGGCACTGTCATTACTATGATGTTTCTGAAAACTACCAAGCAACCTTACATATCTGTAGCCATCTAGGGAACTATTCATTAACTAAGCTTTAAAAACATTAAAAAGATCCACTTCTGAAAAACAATTATTGCATCAAAAGAGTTAAAAAGTTACTATGGGTGGTCATCCATATCCAAGGGTTATACATCTACAGATTCAATTAATCACGAATCAAAAATATGTTTGTGGGGCCTAACACCATTGCACAGTAGACTAAGCCCCCACCTGTGGTCCTGGTCCCCATTTGGCCACCTGTTCCTGTCCCGCTGCTCTACTTCTGATCCAACTTCTTGCTTATGACCTGAGAAAGCAGCAAAGGATGACTCAGGCCCCTGCACCCACATGGGAGACAATGAAGAAGCTCCTGGCTCTTGGTTCCATAGCAGCTGTGGCCGTTGTGGCCATTTAGGGAGTAAATCAGAGCAGGAAGATCTCTCTCTCTCTCTGCCCTCTCTTTACAAGTATGAATTTAAAATGAAAAAAAAATTTTAAAAATACACATTTAAAAAATTACATGATTAAGAGCTGGAATTTTGAATCAACAGTTTGACACATGGGTGATAGATCAAATCCCGCGTGCTTCATTTCAGATCTAGCTACCTATGAATGCACCAGGAACGAAGGCAGCAGAACATGGCCGAACGCTCTTGTCCCTGCCATCCAAGTGGGAGCTCCAGATAGAGTTCCTGACCCCCTGGTTTGGCCTCGCCCAGCAGTGGGCTTTGCAACCATCTGGAGAATGAGCCAGCAGATGGGAGATTCTCTCTCTCTCTTTCTTTCCCTTTCCTCCCTGTTCCTCCCCCTAGTTTCTCCCCCTTCTTCCTCTGTAATGCTGTCTATCAAATAAATAAATAAATCTTAAAAAGACCCCACATCTATACTGAACAAATACAGACTACTCTTTCGTGTCATTATAGTAACTATTTAGATACCACATGCATTACATCACATACTATAAGCAATCTAGAAATGAGTTAAATTATACAAAAGGATCTGCATAGGATATATGCAAATAGAAAGCCATTTATAATGAACTTGAGCATCCTAAATGAACTTGAGCATCCAAAAATGGTATCTGAGAGGGGGTCCTGAAATCAACTCCCAAAGATACAAGGGGGTGATAATTAATAAAGGATGTAGAGCACTTAAACAATTGGTAGTGAATACAAGGGCTGTGAAGAGTTCTGGATGAAAGCTGTGGTTGTTTATCTGAGTCTGTCACATGTTTGCTAACCACTGACTTCTCCTTTCAAGGAACCTGAAATCCCTTCTGGACACTTTGGGAATGATTATGTCTAAGTAGAACTAGTATTCCATATACCATTATTCATGATAATTCTAGGCTGTTAGTAAATGAAAAATATCATCTAGTTACTGAAAAATGTCAATATGGAAGTTTTTAAAAAGAGAATTAGTTTTCCAATTCTGAGATACTTGATATAATCAGGAAGCAAAACATCTAATTAGTTTTCTCAATCTCAGAAAGATTTATTCTGTGTGAAAATATAACCTCAGCCATATGTTAGAGGAGTGAAGTTTCAGAAAAAAAGAGGGAATAGAGTATATACTTTGAAAGGTAAATAACAATCATTTCTAATTGAATATTAGCCTCAAATCTAATTAAAATTCTTAATAACTAAATGGAAATTTAGTTAAGGAAATTTGCATATAATGATCAATTTTAATACTTTTAAGTGTATTTGTTATCCCAGACTTTTAAAAATGTAAGACTTATAAAATTTCATTCAGCTTATAAATTATTTATTTTCATGCCAGGAAACATATTAGGAAAAGATATGTAAAAATACATAGTTATATTTTATGTAAATGTGTTTTGAAGTTTAGCTTAGATTCAAAACAAAGGATTAATTATTTTTAAACTACATGTTATATACCTTTTTATTTTCCATATAAAGAAAGACAACTTACATTACTATTCATAGCTGTCCTTCTTAACTTTCTGGAGACTAGAAAACTTTTTTTATTGTTGACTTTGTGAAAATTCAAACAAGAACATTTACATTTATTATAATGAACTGTCAAAAATTGCATTAATTTCCATTGATACCCACTAATTTGATAAATGTTTTGTCATTTGTACCATTCCTACTGTCAAAGCAAGTTAATTATATCTTACTGACATTTTTGACAATTGCTTTAATTCTGGCATATAAGCCTCACAGAATATGTCTTGTTTGCTTCACCAAGAACTATTCCATATTAAAGTCTTGAACAAAAAAAAAGATCAATACACGTCAAAGGTCTAAGGTCTTGTGAAGTTTTAGAATGAGTGCTAAACAACAGTTTCTTAGGACTCTCTTATGAGAGTCTGCTATTCTATAGCAGAAAATATTCTGTACCTGCATAATCTGTTCTTGCATAATGTCCATCTTCAGATTTAGTAGTTGTAGTTGTGTTATCTGTATAAAAAATAACAATAAAGATTGACAAACTGTTTCCTAAATATTTAATGTCTGCCTAATATTACTCACCTAGGAGCATTTCTATTACTATTAAGGGATTTTTCAGAGTTATAGCTCCAAAATCCTTTATACAAATAGAGGCACCTAACATCAATTTCTCTTTCAGAGGAATTAATATGAGGGCAATTTCCTGAAGTTTGGGAGGAGAAAAGTTGTAACCTAGGTAAGTTAGATGAAAGCATAATTCAAAAACAAAGAAAATGTTTCTGAACAAAAGACAAAATAGAACATTTTGGTACATCCTGTTTTAAAAATGTATTTGAAGTGTTTCTTCTGAATCAATACACAAAAATTGATCTTTTGATTTCAATGTTGTAATAAATGCCCAGATTTTTCATTAAGATGTTTCTGGGTTTCTTTTTTTGCCCTTTGCTAGGACAATGTATCCTCTGAATACTGGCTTCTTATGTTCACGGCACTGTGCCAATACCGTCCCATTATTTAGAACAAAGAAGTGCCATTGCTGATAGACCCTCAAACACCTATAATCAGCACAAATGTTGCACTGAAGTCTACTACCCATTGTAAATCAGAACTGTCTTTTGGAAATGAAATAGCAGCCTAATAAAGAGTTATCTTCACTTTCCATTTCTGCACAAAGACTAAAAACATTCTTTGAAATGGATTTTGGTATGAACGTTACCTTGACATCGACCCAAAGACATGACTTCAATTTTCTCCTGTTTCTGACATGATGCTTCCTTGATTTGACATGCATTATCATACGATTTCCCATCAGAAGCACAGAGTGGATTGAAGTTGGTTTGAGAACAGTCAATGTTGCACACACACCTAAAGGGAGAGCGAAATCAAAGACATAGCCTCAATAATGCTGCTACCACCTTCTAGATAAAACATGAATGGGAGAACTGCTAAGTTAGCAAAATACAATTTCACAAAATTTTAATTGTAGCCTTTCATGAATGTTTTTCACTTTCCTGAGATGAAAAAGAAACGAACCAAACTAACTGATCATCAATCAGAACACTAAGCCATAGGTAAAAAAATGAAAAGAAGAAACTTAGAAAATTCTCATCAGTTAATTTCTGCCTGAGAACTCTTAAAATCTGTTCTTAAACTTCCATACTGATGCCCACAGAATTGGAATAGGCTGCCATGAACTCTGCTTTTAGTTGCCTTAAACGAAATCTCATACTAATTCATTTCTTAAGAAATTTGAATCCGTAAACTGCAGGAAAATGACAGAGGACGGTGAAGTGAAAATAAGCAAATTATTTGGAATGCAATCATATATTGAGTTTCTTCGCATAAATAAGAAGGTGCAACATTTGTTCTAAGTGGCAATCTTAACTTTTTTTTTCGGGGGGGGGCTACAAACTGAGACTGAAATGAAAGCCATAGTTCCCATCCCAGAAATACAGCTTGTCATGTAATCTGCATTTTGTGTAAAGTTTCAGGGATTTTTGGGCCTCCCTAAATCTATTCTTGATGTTTTCTCAGATACACACACTTGTTTTAAATTGTAATAAAAGATTTTACACTCTATCAGAGGGCTTGGAAATTGTGGCACAAAGGCCTGCTCACAAATGTGTTCAGCTAACACTCAATTTCTTTTCCTCTTCTACCAGAGGAAATATATTTTAGAATGTCCCAAAAAACTATTAACTGTAGGGTTCAGAAGGCGATTTCCTGGACCTTGGCAAACCCGAGTTGGAGCCAAAAGATGCAACTTGAACCAATTGGGCACCACACCCACTTCCTAGGAATCACAGCCCAATTGGTTTGTTAACTGAGGAGACAGGGTTTCTCAACCCACCAGCGCATTTCACAGTATAGTCATCAGACCATCTGTGCCAGAGTTACCTAGATTGCTGTTGAAAATGTTGCGCTGAAGCACTTAATTTTGGGGTGGGTGGGTGTAAGATAATTGCTTTAGAGAGACTTCGTTATTTTTACATTCTCTGTTTAGGAGCAAATGGCTGTGACAGATGATAACCTTCACTAACCAGTGCCTGAGTCACTAATGAATGGGATTATTTCCTCAAGTGTGATGCTGCCACACAGCTACTGCAACCAGACATTGCTATGTTGGCTCATCCCAGGCACCTGAAAACCTGTGTGATCAGACAACCTCTGGTCCTCCACAGAGTAGGTTTGGAGAAGTGACTGTAGATCCAGCTTGGCATTAAAGATTGATGCTAAGTAAGGAGGAGACTAGAAGGTTGACATTTTTACATTTTAAAAAAGGAGACTCCTTCAGCCTTGGAGTCAGCAGAGGCTTTGGCTGCTGTTGATTTAGACTGTAGATTCATCTCCTTGAAGAACCCCTAAGACTCATGTGTTAGTAGCAGTGTAGCACAGGGAGAGGCATGTTTTCTCATTTGGGCTATCTCCACACTAAGTCTAAAGATGCTCAGGAATGTACTCCATGTGGATCTGGACCAAAAACAACTGGCTGCTCAAAACCCCATCTGATCTCAAAATAAAGTGATGAAATAAGAACAGATATGAACAGGGACAATTTGGTTGAATTCACTGGCTAGAATCAGCATTTCTGTGATAAAATTCACTTCACCAAGCTATAACACCTGCCTGGATAATTTTTCAGGGTATTTGTACAAGCACCTCATTTTCTACATGGTAGATTGCTTTTTCTTTCAGTTTCAAGGATCTGGTTTTAACAAGGACATCAACGTCTTAATTCTTATCTCAGAAAGAGGACATATTTTTCTGGAGGTAAGCTTCAGGTCTGGCTTTTCTGGGATGCAAATTCATGAAAGCATGGATGACACTTCTGGCTTTACTCACTATACCTCCCTGTTTTCCTTCTTCTATTGACTAGGAAATTAATAGAGTAAATCAATACCAAAGTAAAATTAAACAATCTTTACTATACATTTTAGCAATCACTTGAAGCTTGAGAGCCATTGAAAATATTATTTTTTGAACAATTGTTAAAGGCTTCAAATATTTGTCTTGAAAACTAACTGATCTGGGAGAAAGGAACTGCAAGTAGATTTCCTGGGAGCCAAAAGTTCTTTATTTCCACTAGAGCACTGAACTTTGCCTGCATTATCACTGCTTGTCATATTTTGTGCCTCTAAGTCTAGGCATAAGTAACTGGAAAAGCAGACACACTTCCAAAAGCCTCATATGAAATTCTAAGTCCATGTTGACCTCTGCTGGTAGTAGCTGACTTATCTTTGCATTTCCAACTGCCCAAAACCTTGGATACAGGAAACTTGCAGTAACTACATGTTGCATAGATAACTAAATGGGATGAATAAGTGTGGTAACAACTTTATATTCTTAAAGAAAGGCAGTCACTAATATTATCTCCATTTTATAGATAAGAAAATTGAGTCTCAGAGAAGTCACACAGCTTATAAAGGCATACGCTTACTTTCAAATCTAGGCAGTCTGACGCCAGAGCCTGCTCTGTTAGATACTGAAAGTTTCAGAGAAAACAACACAGGCCCAAATTCTTACCATTAGCTGATTAAAGGAATACTTTGGATGAATGAGCTTTGAAAAACAGGGTTATGTCTACTCTTGAAATACTTATCAAGATTTTAAGAATTTAAATCACATTGACTCTTGGTCTCCATATACTCAAAATGATCTAGGTTCTTCTTGTTTTGTGGAATACATATGCAAATGTTAGTTTTAAGACAAGATGACCCAATATCTGGTGTTATAGTAAGTAACCAGTCTTATGGACATAGAATTCATCTGGCTGACCAACATCAGTTGATAAGAATATTTTATCCTTAAACAAAATGCTACATTAAAGATGGCTTCACATAAAATCACACATTATACACACACACACACACACACACACACACACACTCAAGGCTCTCTTGAAATTATGCAACTGTAGGATTTAGAAAAAATTCCTGTCTGAATCACTGCTTCAAAACATTAAAGAGGAATTTATGGAATTCCGTATTAGTAGGGGAGAGGGGGTGTAACATGTGTATATCAGTGAGAGATTTTGTGCATGTTCTGTGAGATGGACCTCACAGAGCTATCCCCATGGTGGATCCTCTTGGTGTGTCTGTTTACTAGTTTATATCTTCACTTCTCTCTAGGCTTCTCGAGAGTTAAGTTGTCCCATTTGGCTTTGAGTACCCAGCACCCAGAATGCAGCATCATGGCAGGTCTTCAAAAATACTCCTTGAATGAATTATTAAGAGAATGATGAATTGGAGGTGGATGGGGTTCAAGAACACAGTTGTTATGTTGGACATTGACACTGAGGAGAGATTATGGCTGAAATGCACGTGCAAACTCTCACCTAACTGTGTGCTACTTGGTACCTGAAGGGTCTGAAAGAAGGAAAAGAAGGTTTATGACGAATGCAGTCTCACCCACTGTGTTTTTATTTTTGTCCCCACAGACAAAGGAAGCAGAACACAGCCTCAAGGATCTCCATGGCATCCAAGCCCAGTTTGACAAGGAGCTGTTTTCTCCAGCCAGGCTACTGTTTAACACTTTGTGGTATCAGGTGCAGTTCTGAGCTCCCACATAATCTGAACAAGATTGCAACTTGGTTTGAAGAATATAAGGTTGTGCCAGAGTGCCAGAGTGATCATGCAGTTGTATTGGTGAAATTGCATGTCATGCTGAATTAGCAGCTTATGTGGATTAGTCCAGGGCTTTTTTTTTTCTTCCTCCAGAAATGAACAGTGTTCATTTTATTTTTAAATAGAAGCTATCCCTTCTTTACTGCTGCTGGAAAATAGTTGCCTAATTACTCCTTCTGAGAGGAGTAACTAGTTAATTACAGCATGTCACAAGTATTTTATGTGAGCCAAGCTTGGAGACTGCAAAGATGTCTCTAATTTTTTTTTTGTATTTTCTTTTCTTTTCTTCTTTTTCCCAACCTATCTTAGTCTTTTGACATTTTGACACTACGATTACATAGATCTCTCTCTCTCTTTTTTTTTTGCTAGGCTACAAAGAAGAAGAATCGGCTCAATTTGAAAATAATAATTTCAAGGATCTCTATGTGAAAATACTACCCTCTAAAAATCCTTGAAAGAAAATTTAACTCTGAAAAACTTAGCTCTCTGAATTATAAGAGAGATTGAAAACCCGGGAATAATTCTAAGAGACCAGTTGCTAGAGTGAAGAACCTAAATTATAAGAAGTTAAAAGTGGCACCTGAGACAACCTGCATACATTTATAATGGTCTCATAAATATTTTCCAGGGCTTAGCATTAATTTAGTTCTCTGCCTCACTTGAAATAGCTCCTACAAGGATGATCTACAGGAAGCTAAATAAGTCACCGTCATGTTTGGGAATGCCTTGTTACCTGACAGACAGTGAGGATACAAACCAGCCAGCTTAGCAAATTACTGGGGCATGCACGTGGCTGATGTCTCATTTCACTGCATTTTGTTTCCTGTGTCAAACATGGCTGTCATTTCCTCCTCTCTCAATGCCCTTAATGTGGTTCCATTCTGGATTTTCACAATGCAACATTCCTGGTCAGTTTCACACACCTGAGAGCACCATGATGGATTTCTAGGTTGTTTGAGCCTTGGCTGGGCTTTGTTTCCCATGAGCTGTCTGTTATGCAGACCTTCTCTGGCCTGCCCCGTAAATGAGGTCAGAACCGCTGTCTGTGTTTGCCATCAGATCCATAATGGAGGAGCTGTATTATACTAATAACAGTGAAAACAGTACCTTTCATTCAAGACTCTTCTGATGCTTTAAGCCTATTTACTCATTAACTCCTCATGCCGCTCCTTTTGATGGAAACTCATTATAAGTATTTTATCTGTAAAGAAATCACAGTGTAGGAATGACTGTGATTTTGTGAAGGGAAAATATGATGTAAGAGATGTGGAAATGCATTAGAAAATTAAGTTCTTTGCTGAAGATGTAAAAGCCCTGTCTGAATGGTAAGGCTAGTAAGTTTTCCATACTGTTGGTCAGGTGATCTTTTCTGCTTTGAATTAACCAGCAATCTTTTTTAATTTTGAAACTTACAAGGAGGGAACAATGACCTTTTCTAGGAGGGTAGTTGGGAATGCCTGGAGCTTTGCCAGCTGTGAATTTATTTGCCTTTGGCATCAATTTCTTTGTAAGGAAGCAAAGTATAGACATTTGCCTACTAGATGAGGAAGGCTATGAGAATAGCGGGGTCATTAATTGGAAGACGCCAAGGATGACAAAGGAGCCCCTTCTCCTAGGTGAGTTAAAGACTTCCAACAAAATTACATATTGGATAGAGGGAATTATAGAAGAAACAGGAAGTCTCATTTAGGAGGTTTAATGGGAGACCACCGAGCAACAAGTGTCAAAAACGCTTCCGTAGGGAGTTACAATTATATTGGATACATTTCTACACCTGAGAAATTCTGATGCCATATGTCGGGGTGGGACTTGGTAAGCAACATCTGAGTAAATTCTTCAGTTCTTTCTGTGGCAGATGCTTGTATGACCTATTGAGAAGTCTCAGCTGGTCTCCTACCACCAAGCTCTTTGAGCTCTGTCCTCTTCATCCTATTGAAAGGGATTTTTAAAAGATTTATTCACTTACTTGAAAGACAGAGATACAGAGGGAAAAGAGAGAGATCTTCCTTCTTCTGAGTCATTCCTTAAATGGTGACAGTGGCCAAGGTGTGGCCAGGCTAAAGCCAGAAACATCTAACTTCCTTTGGGTCTCCCATGTGGGTGCAGAGAGTCAGTACTTGGGCTATCTTCACTGCTTTCTCAGATGCATCAGTAGGAAGCAAGATAGAAAAGTACATCAGCTAGGACCTGAACCAGTGTCCAAGTGGGATTCTGGAGTAGCAGTAAGCAGGTTAACCCACTATGTCACAACACCTGCCCACATTGTAAGGATTTAATATTCGTGTTTAAAGCACTTAATTGAGCAACATATACTGAAAGGCTTTTCTCCATGTGGTATGCAGTTCTGTCCATATGGGTGTGGTGTTAGGTAAAAGGGACAGATGATTAAAGGCACTGAGCTCAAAACAGCAATGGTGGAGCAGTCAGAAGTGAGTCAGCATCTAAACCTGAGATGTAATAGTGAAAAGGAGAAGAAACGGTAGGAGGATGAGTCCTTTAAACCTGGTACCTTACCCCAACTTCCTCATGACCGTCCCATTTAATGCTCATGATTTGTGAAGGAAAAGGTGGAATGTGAACTGTTTGGAAGGGTGTACAGGATTTAGATGGAGGAGAGTGACAGAGAAAATTTTACAGGGAAAATTGGGTGGAGACTGCCAAGAGAGAGCACTGTGTACTGGGAGGACCATGAATAGTTCACCCTGATTGGAACGAACGCTTCCCATTGAAAGTCTCTGAACACAACACTCCTGACAGATTGCAAAGGGCTTCAATTCGAGCCCAAGGAGTGGCCTTTATCTTCTAGGCAACGGAGAGTCCAGAAAGCTTTTTGAACACAGGGTGATGAGGAGGTCAACATGATGAAAGCGGTACTTTAGAAAGATTACACTAGCAGTGGAGTGCAGGCAAAGACTAGTTGCTAGGCTATTGCTGTAAAGCAGAGGGCCAGGGAAGGAAAAGCCCAGGAGTGAGGCATTAGCTGCAAGGGAAAAAAAGGAAGAATCAATAGGGCTTAGTGGCTTGTGACTTAAGGCATATTACAGTTCAGTATTAAGGCAAAAATGGCACGATACCCTTCCTTCTCGACCCCTTCCTGCGTTTTTCCCTGCCCTGTGTTGTGTTCCAAGGTGGATACTTATTAGAGGGGCAGACACGCTTGGGGGCAGAAGTGTGTGACCCTTGAAGGCTTTCTTTCCTCTTAGAGAGATGTCTGCCTTTGCTATTGGAGTAAGAGGCGAAGGGCATGATCATAATGGTCGTAGCACACAAATACCCTTGTCTACAGTTGGAGAATTATTCTTTGTATGAATGTGTGCCCTGGCAGAGTGTGTAGGAATGATTTAAGATGACTGAAATGAGGCTCCCCTGGTGTGGCTCCAGCAGGATTTAACTCTAGATTCATTGTCATGGATCGTGGTGGCCTTTTTCTCAGGATGATTATTTTCTTTTTTGAAGCAGCTGCATTTACATCTTAAAATAATCAACACAAACACTTCTTGCTCATGTACATTTTAAAAATGCCTTGAAGCAACATCCCTCATTAGCATCCTGTATATGCACTTGCTCATTTAGCTGGAAAGCATATTCAATAACCAAGGGTGACTTCGTGATTGCTGTGAAGTGTGGTCGCTTTGACTGGATGGGTCTTAACACACAACAGAGTCAGAAAGCATGAAAACCTCAGAATAAAAAATGTTGGAAGAAAAAACTGCAAAAACTACTTAAAAAAAAAGGTCAATAGTATGTTCAGCTAAATTCCCATTCATTCCTCTATTAGGACCATGTCGAATGTTTTTTCTCCTAACGTTTATTTGAAAGGAAGAGTGACAGAGAGGGATAAAAAGAGGTATATCGTCTATCCACTGGACTGCTCTGTAAACGCCCACAACAGCTGGGTGGGGACAAGCAGAAGAGAGGAGCCAGAATCTCCACCTGGGTCTCACATGGGGGTGGCAGGAACTCCAGGTCTTGGGCGATCACCTGCTGCCTCCCAAGAACTTCAGCAGGGAGGTGGATTGGAAGCAGAGTTTGGACTTGATCCTTGGTACTTTTAAATAGGATGCAGCTCCCCAGGTCCGTAGCTTAGGCACTGTATCACAACGCCTGTCACATGCTGGTTCCGGGCTGAGCTTCAGGGAGCTCTGAGATTCTTACTTACACTTTTAGGCAAAAGGCTGGATTCACATTTAAACTCAAAACCTAGTGAGCTGGAATGCTTTTATTTGAAAAAGGATTTTCTTTTATTTTTAAAATATTTATTTTTACTGGAAAGTCAGATTTACAGAGAGAAGGAGAGACAGAGATCTGCCATCTGCTGATTCACTCCCCAACTAGCCACAACAGAACTGAGCTGATCTGAAGCCAGGAGCCAGGAGCTTCTTCCAGGTCTCCCATGCTAGTGCAGAGTCCTAAGGATTTGGGCCATCCTGTACTGATTTCACAGGCCATAAACAGGCAGCCGGAAGGGAAGTGGAGCAACCAGGCCCATATGGGATCCTGGCACATGCAAGGTAAGGACTTTAGCTACTAGGCTAACACACTAGGCCCAACAAAAAGGTTTTCAAGAGTAAATGTATAGAAGCTTTCTTGTAGTTTAGATTCCCAACAATCCTACAATTTCACACCATGCTATTGGATTTCATTCATGAGCGGTAAGCAAACAACAGATGAATTATTGTTCTGAATTTTGTTAAGTTTGAAAATGCTGTATACTGCAATGTTCAGGTAGTTTTTGCTTGTTTTGTTATTTTTTCTTTATTTCCTTGTAAGAACATCCATTACAATTCTTTTTGGATGATGTGGACTGTCTCCTTTTAGATGATGTCAGGTGGAAAGCCTGCTGTGCTTTCCTTTCCTTCTTGGCTCTCAGAGATAAGTAGCGAGTTAAGTATTATGCATGCGTGAGTGTATTCATGTATAAAATGACTGATGGGGTACAGAGGAACAACAAAATATCTATTCAGCAAGTGTCCATAGACTTTATTAATCTTACTATAGATATAGGAGTACGAATGGACTTAATTCTAGTGTTTTTGTAAGCATATCAATGCTTTTGTAACATTATTTCCCAACTGGTGCTCACAAATGTATGGACTGTTATAACAGAACACAAAAACAAAATATTAATGAAATCACACTGGCCTTACTTAGCTAACTGTCTCAATTAGAACCTGAATATAATGATGTCCATTTGGGAATTATAACAGTCTATCTTTTATCTGCTTATTTTTGGGTAATGTTGTGATCCATTCATTGGCTTGCTTTTAAAGAAGTACTTGATATGTATTGTAACATACTATAATAAATTCAAATGTTTGACTTCAATTTAATATTATTTAAATCATTTTAATAATACCAGTGAATTTGGTATTGTTTAAATTATTTGAATGGAAGATAAAATACCAATATTCGTAGGGATGGTACGTGCTGAATCTGGAAAGAGAAGATGAGAAATATGATTGAAGTAAGAGAATTCCTTTAACTTTATTTGAAACACTTTTCCTTTCAAAAAACATCAGAAGCAAATAGACTAAATATTTACATTTATTAAAGCTAGGTAGTAGATGCACAAGGATGGTACAATGATAGTTTTAAAATACGTTAGTAGTAACGGTAAAAATATTTGACCTGACAGTTTCTTTAAACATGATTAAATTTCAATTTTTGGTAATATTTTTAGCATTGATTTTTATATGAATTTCTTCTAAATTATTTAAGTAATATTTGAAAAAGAAGTGGGAACATGCTCCTCTATAAAGGATTATCTAAAATCGACTATAAGTCTGCATTAAAATGACTTTGAAGTCAAGTTTGTTATACGAAGGAAATCAGCCCTTTCTTTCCTTGTCTTTCCTGTTCGCCGCCTGAAATCTCAAACTTGGAAACACATGGTGGCATTTTAGTTTACAGCCTACACCAGCTGTTCATCATTGACTTCCTGCATGCAGTATTGCTGGAGATTTTAAAAAATTGTTATTTATATTTTGAATAAGGAAGGGTAGGGAGAGAGAAGGGGGGAGGGAAGAGAAATGGAAAGAGATGCCCACATTGACCAAGGGCGCTTTGAAGCTGAGCTAGGAGCTACAAGCCCAATTCCATCTCCCACAGGAGTGGCAGAAAGCCAGTTCCTTGAGCCATCATTGCTACCTCCCACCATCCCCATTTGCAGGAATCTGGAAAGACGAGCTGGGACACATGAGCCCAACTGTGTCTCAACTGCTAGGACAAACATCTGCCCCGGTTGCTCTTGAACTGGAGTGTGTATCGGTTCCGCCAACCAGAAACAGCTGTGAACTACTGCAAAATCCTTGGGATGAAGGACTTGAAGCAGAACTGTTTGACTATTTTGCCTTGACATGAAAATGTTTCTGTGTTTCTTTGAAACAGTAAATTTTAAAGGATAAAAAGGGAAATGATGTGTAACGTTTCAGTGTGAATGCCAAGTAAGGTCCTCTTGTCTAAGGTGTTTGGGAGGCGCCCGTCGTTGCTGCCACACCTTGTTTTCCTTTTTTCTAGGCATGTACATATTCAGTTACCATGGACTGTTCATTTAGTTCAAATTCATAAGTGTAGCTGAGTACCTGCTCAGTAAAAGGTAGAGTACAGAACCCTTGTAGGTTATTACAAAATGAGAAAAAAAAAGAATATTCACAAAAAGTATCATCAGGGCCAATGTTGTGATACAGGAGAGGGAGAAACAGCAATCAGTGGCCATATGGAATGCCAGTGCCACAGGAGGTGGCCTTACATGCTAACCACTGTAACAATAATATTAGTGTGCCAGTGTTGTGGATTAAGCTGCTGTCTGTGATGCCAGATTCCATATGGAAGCAAAGGTTGGAGTCCCAGCTGCTCCACTTTCAATCCAGCTCCTTGTTAATGTGCATGGGAAAGCAAGGGAAGATGGATCAAATACTTGGATTCCACATCCATGTGGGAAACCCGGATGGAGCTCCTTCTCCTGATTTGGTCTGGCTTAGCCTTGACTCAACCGTCAAGGCCATCTGGGGTATGAACTGGCAGATGGAAGACCAATCATTCCCTCTCTCGCCTTTCCAATAAATAAGAAAAATCTTCTTTTAAAAAAATTTATTTATGTATTTATTTATTTTATTGGAAAGCCAGATATATAGATGGGAGGAGAGACAGAGAGATCTTCCATCCGATGATTCACTCTGAAACTGGATGCAATGGCCAGGAGCCTGGAGCCTCTTCTGTGTCTCCCACACGGGTACAGGGTCCCAAAGTTTTGTGCTGTCTTTGACTGCTTTCCCAGGCCACAAGCAGGGAGCTGGATGGGAAGCAGGGCTGCCAGGATTAGAACTGGCGCCCATATGGGATCCCGGTGCATGCAAGTCAAGGACTTTAGCTGCTAGGCTACCATGCCAGGCCTGACAAATCTTTTTAAAAAAGCATTATGTCTGTATATAGTGTCAGTACAAATGAAATGAATCAGATGCATCCTTGTGCACTTCCAAATACAAAATTCAAATTATGAATGTTAGGTACCATATACATAGCAAAGTGTATAAAGTAAGAACACTTTTTTCTGTCATTAATTTTTCATGCTAATTTGATAATGATGCTGTTCTTTCTGTGCTAGTTAGAATGTCTGCCTTTCTGTTCTTAAGTACACAAAATTCCTGCACCTGTCCTCATCTCAGGTGGCTTTTGAAAGCACATAATCAAATGTGTATCTCTCTTTTAGTAATAATAAGTGCTTCTATAGAAACACAATATATTTTATAAAGGGAATTTTCAGCTAATGAAATCACTGAGCTATTGATTGCAACAAACATTGAAGAGCAATGGAGGTATCATTAGTTATTAAAAATTGGCCGCTTTTTCTGGTAATTGTTTATACAGAGAGAATGTGTAATAGATTTCATTCATCCTTACTCATACTTAACATTTATTTCTAAAATCATCATTCCTTTGAACCCAAACAATGTTCTTATTATTTTTTGCCTTTTATCCAAATAAGCACCTTTATGTGCCATGCTATAGACATGCATAACATAATAAATGAAATCTATTTATATAAGACAGCTTATATTTGATTATAATTGGAAATCATTGGATAGCTTTGCGGATGTCACAGAGTAGTGTGTGTTCTGTCTCTGTCTCACTGACATATGGTTGTCTGAGATTTGACAGTTGTGAAACATGCAGACTTGGGACTTGTTTAGATCATGATTAGACACAAATCAAGGACCCGATGGGAGTTATGCCAGCAAGCCATACAAAATCATTACTCATCCAAATGTTGTATCAGCCAGGGCTCCCTGCAACATGAGTTGGTATTTAAGCTTATGTTTTCCTTGATAAAGTGCTAGCCCTAAATAAATTAACTGGTGTGCTCTCAAACTGGCACCCATATGGGATGATGGCTCTGCAGGCAGCAGCTTAACTCATTATACCACAAAACTGGCACCATTGTGTGGTCTCCAATTTGAGCATTTAAGTAATATAAAAAATACTTTAAAAAGATTAGATTCTAGGGGAAAGTAACAGAATATCCCATAAAATATATAAAAGGCTAAAACAGATATGATCACACTCAAGTGGTCATAGAGTAATTAATCATAAGAAAGACAAAATATTATACTTGGAAAATACATTAGAACACAATAGGATAGAATATTAGTAAAAGTATATACAAATGAAATGCTCTCTTCTCTATTCACAGACAAAACTTAGAGACTAATCCAGAATTAGGATGTTAAGATTTTCAGAATCTGGACATAGTTAACAATCAGTCTGAATCTAGAAATGACCAAGAGATGAAAGCACCTCTGAACCGCTCCTGTATCTGACGCAGTCGCCCTGGAGCCAGTTGAGGAAGCAGCCAGGAACCAGGACTAGGATTTAACAAAACCCAGCAGTGGCTTTGCATACACCTTCTAATATAACCTACTGATTTTATAAGCTCTGTAATAATCCATTGTGAAATATAATCACCATAGTTATTGCTCCTGAATAACTCTATCTTGGTTCTTGTTACCCAGTGTCCCTCCACCACTGTCCCCTTTACGTCTATCCTTGAATCACCATTATCTTGCTGCATACTTCCACAAAACCTGGTATTTTAGCTTCCACATATAAGTGAAAAGGTGTCTCTCCATTCCTGGCTTACTTCACTTAGCCAAATGCCTTCTAGTTTTACCTATGTTGCCACAAATGGTAGGATTTCATTCTTTTTTAGGATGGAATAATATTCTGTTGTCTATGTAGACCATATTTTCTTCATTTATCCAATGTTTAAGGAGATGGAAATGCTGGTTACTTGCTTGGATCATGGTAACTGCATGCATGTATCAAATCGTACCACCGCGTGACAGGATTATATAAAATTACGTGCCAATTAGAAAATTTTTAAAGGCTAAGGAATGGCATGCAAAAAGTAAAACAAATCCTTATAATTTCCATTATAGCTTATGAGGCCTTGTGTGGTCCTTGCTCCTTCTCCAACTTAATCTCTTTTTCGTTTTATACACCTTTTTATGCTTCAAGTATATTGAATATTTTAAAAGCCTTATTTGTTATTATTGAAAAGGCAGATTTACAGAGAGAAGAGACAGAAAAAGATCTTCCATCTTTTGGCTCAATCCCCTAATGGACACAGCAGCTGGAGCTGAGCCCATGTGATTTGAAGCCAGGAGCCAGAAACTCCTTCTGGGTTTCCCACATGAGTGCAGGTCCAAGCGCTTTGCATCATCTGCCACTGTTTTCCCAGGCCATCAGCAGGGAGCTGGATTGGAAGTGGAGCAGGTGGGATATGAACTGGTACATGTATGGGATGCAGTGCTTGTAGGCAGATTAGCTAGTTGAACCATTGTGCACCCCCTTTTTTTCAGACATATTATATTGGACTCTTTACAGCTCCTATGACATAGCATGTGTGTTACTGTCACTGGAATTTGATTACTATTCCTCTGTCTGGAATAGTCTTTGGATGTTAGCTTGGCACAAACGTTACCTTCTCAAATAGGTTTTCTCTAATTTCCTTTAAACCAGAACTACTTAAATATCTGAATCCTGATAACATCTGTGATTTTTTTGTTTGTTTTCCACATTATAATGCAGTTTGTACACAGGAAGTCACTGTGTGTTTTATCGTTGCATTCTTCACATCTAGAATATTATGTGGCCCATAATTAAATATTCATCAAATGAATTATTAACTAACTGAATGCATGCTGGTCTTAGAATATGTTTACCTTTTAGTAATCTAGGTATCAAGTTGGAACACTAAGCATGTAGCTAATTAGATTACTAAATATTATTTTGCTCCAATTATCAAGAGATTTCCTTAGATCACGTATGTTGTAGGTATTCACAGTCTCTTGGATTCTTTGCTTATACTGGATGTGCAATAAACATTTGTTGAAGAAATAGGGTGCCTGACATTTTGGCACAGATTTTGGGATCTAAATAAAAAGTGGCTAAAATGTCCTTATCAGGTGGAATATATAATTTACACATGGTGATGAATTAGATGTCACAAGAGCACTCTTCAGTAATCAGTGAATGGAGAAGTGTCCCACAGTATGGAAACCCAAGGCTATATGCAATGTATACAATTAACTTTTTTCATTATCTCTATGTTCTTGGTTTTAAAACCCATATTTTTAATTGTGATGCTCAAAGTGGCTTGGAGTCCGTATCTATTTGAATCTTCTTGTTCTGAATAAAATCTCACAGTCAGCTTTGTTTCTTTCACTGATAATGTGTACCACCTTTGTTATCAGCATCTTTAAGATCACTTATCTTCAAAGTGTAAGTCAGTGTTTACTGCAGAAATAGAAAATGATTGAAGGTTACTGCCTGCTCTAAGCCTCTGCCAATCATGCAGTTTCTTCATCTTCAGGCAGTTCAGTGTGTGTCTAATTTAAGTTAGGTTGATCATCTGATTATTCTGATCTGACTTCCAATTATACTTGTATCAAAAGATCTATTTCATTTCAAAGATACAGGAACAGCTACTGAAAACTGAACAGAATTGGGCCTATTCTGATTCAAAATACTTTCTCTAGGTTCAAAAATTTAGGTAGGACAAGGAGAGAAATGTATATTAATTTAATAATTTTCTGCAACTAATTTTAAATCATTAAATGCAAAAAAATGTTGAATATTACATAAAAACTTGAAGTGAAAGATTTTGCCTTTTTCACAGGCATTGGTTTTATTTTTACTGTGGTTTCTGGTGACTACCCGCCCAGAGTATACTCTGTAATAAATGTAGTTACAGAGGCCAGTGCTGCCAACTTTTTTGCTGTATCTGGTGTGATTTGAGTAATGTCTGCTCCAATTCCCATCCAGGTTCCTGCTGACGCACCTGAGAAGGTGACAGAAGATGGTCAAACTACTTGGGCCCCTGGCTCCCATGTAGGAGACCAGAAAGGAGTCGTCCTTGGCTTCAGCCTGATCCACACTGGCTGTTGTAGCCATCTAGAGGAGTGAACCAATAGATGTAAGATTATCTTTCTTTCTTCAGTGTTTTTCTTCCTTTCTATCATTCTGGCTTTCAAATAAATAAGTATATCTTTAAAAATTGTAGTTAGTAGGGGCCAGCATTGTGGTGCAGTGTTGGGCTGTTGTCTGCGACACTGGCATCCCATGTGCGCACTGATTCCAGTCCGGACTTCTCTAGTTCCAATCCAGTTTCTTGCTAGAGCACTTAGACGGGGAGCAGAGAATGGCTAGAAAATTTGGACTCCTGCCTCCTGGATGGGAGCAGGGATGGTGGAATGAATTCCAGTATCTTGGAAATGGGTTCATTTGGGAAGTGAGCCAGGGGTGGAGGCTCTTTCTCTTTTTCTGCCTCCCCTCTCTATAATTGTGCCTTTCAAAAAAATAATCTTTTAAAATGTAATTAACATTGTAAGCTAATATGAAATGGACATTACTGTCCTTTGTTTAGTAAGAGCTCTTGAGTGTATCAGGAAAATTCATATATATCAGACACATCATGTATATCAGAAAATGCCTATGTATTTTTTGCATATATGTATTTTTTTTACCTTGAAGAAAGTGTGCTGTTGGAGTTGAGGTTAGTTAGCATTACTAATGATTGGATTGTATGCTATTATTACAAATAGTCTCGTCTATAAACATGATGTATAAAAATAGCTCTACACATGATTGTTATGACTTATCACCGAAATATTTTCTTGACAGAGGAACATTAAAATGGTTCAAATACATTCCATGGCTGCTAATGAGCTGTTATTTTGGGCGGACAGGGACAGCTCCTAAAGACTAAAGTGCTTACAGGGTTCAAGATGCTCATTCCCAACATGGTCATTTGGTTACACATTCTGCAATATGAGAAAGTATTCCAGGAGTCTGCATATTATCATAAACCTATTCATGAATTTCACATTTTTGTACTAAAATAGACTTTTAAAACTCCATTATTTGCAAACTCTTTCAAGTATCCTCCTATATGTCCTTTTAAAAATAATTTATTATATAAATCTGAAACCAGCCAAGTGGAACAAATTTTAGCCTAGTTTTATGATTTAAAGACTGATAATATTTTAAGAATGTTTTGTATATCGAGAAGCAAATCTGTTAACTATATTACATTTTAAGGAATTAAATTTGAAGAATTCACACTAATCAGAGATCTTATTTACATGCAAGAAGCCATGGTGGTCACTTAATAAGTACTTCAAAATCTTTGGATGGTAAACGTGACATTTAGAGAAGGTTTCTATCTGTGATAAAGCACACACTATTTGACTAGGTATCAGCGTCAAGAAAGTGGAACCAGAGCTGTCAATTTGCATGAGAGATAGGGTTTGTCCTTTTCCCTTTAATGCATAATGCCAGTGTCACAAGATGCTGGTATTGTCTCACTGTATCATAACATGGGATCATAGTTCAAGTAATCATTTTGTCAGTTGAAAATAACGGAAGTGTAGGCTTGTAGTCATAGATAATGAAAGAAGCACCACTGGACAAGATACCAAAATTAAATGCTGAGCACATAAAAGATCTGCACAGAAATGAACTGAGATTTCTATACTTTGCTTACAGTTATGCAGGAAGGCACTTAACTTACAATCCATAATTCTAAAAACAGCTTTAAGTTGAAAGTGATGACAGTACTAATTTTATGGATGCTGATCATATATAAGACAATATTTACACATGGCCAAAGAGAATAGAGTTTCATGACACGAGAAATGGATAACTCAACTCAGTAGAAACACATAAAAGATATTAGGCTTTTAACATGGTCTAACAGATAAATAGTAACTATCTTTTGTTTATTAACAATTCATCATTGAGTTAGTCAAGTGTCATTTATTGTAGAATCTCTTTTTAGACATTTTAAACTGACCATGGCAACCTAAAAGTCCTCTTTCTTGGCACGCAAATAATGAATAAAATTTTAGTTCCATGCCTCACGAACTGAAACATACACTGTAAAATAGTAATACACATTCTTGGCCCAAGGGTACCTGCTCTCAACCAGTGAAATATACCTATGAACCTGTGATTCCATCTCTTGGGATTTCACACACTTGTTCAAGTTTTTTTAGTAGCTACTTACTAGCATTTCAGTGAAATTGTACATTTTCTTGTTTCAGCCAATAAATGAAAATCAGAATTTAAAACATGTTTCCTCAACTGGAACAAGGGAAAAAGAATGCTAAATTATTATTATTTTAATAATATGCAATAGCAGATCTTCTAAATGGGCAATGAAGCAGCATGACAGAAAACTGTGGAAAAATTAAAAAGGCAGAATTTTGATTTTTTTGAGTCACTCAACAGATTTTTGCTGAATAGCTAACAGGTGGCACCAGTATTTTTTTGAGTACAAAAAGTAACAGGATACTGCCCTACAATTAAGAGACAAAACATGATTACAGAGTCCAGTTTCAGGGGCAAATTCAAGTCTGAACTTCAAGTGTCAAGAATTCTTAGAGGAGGAATGGAAATGGAGTAACCCTTGGTTGGGCAAAGGATTAGAAACAAATGTTCAAGTTAGAGGGAACTGTACTCTCAAGAGCAAAGCCATGAAGTCTGGCCAAGGAGGCACCCAGGGGAGGAGCAAGGTGTGAAGATTTGAAGAGCCTTCAATCATGGAAGCACAAGGTTGACAGGGAGAGTTGTCTGGGTGAGAAACAGCCTCCATGAGGACTGGTGGGAATGCATTGGAGAGACAGACTGAGACCAGGAGAACAGTACGAAAGTCATTCACCAATACACACGAGAAGTGATGGGATCCAGCATCCCCTGTGGGTGAGCATTCTTTTCTTTGCTTTCTCTCTCTTTCTCTTTTTTCCCCTTCACCTTTTCTATAACCATTTTATCTGGGTTCCTGTATTCCTGATAACTTTCCGTTTTCAGCTTCTTGATCTCTCTTCTCACATTTGATCAGGTTTTTATTCTTTGAAGCTGACTCTACATTTTCCCTTTCTTGTCTCCTTTCCGTCTTTTCCTGGACAATCCCATTCTATCACAATCTGATAAACTTTTAAAGGCCAGAATGCACTACAACGCAGCCATTAGAATTCAGCTGTCTATCGGATGTATTTACTGGTGTGCCCCAAAGGCACTTTCACATTAAAAATTAAATCCATCCTTTCCAGAAATTTGTGTTCAGTTTTTCTAGCTTGGTAACTGGGACCTAAAACAAACCATGTGGGCCAGCCAGGAATCCTGGAGTCCAGGCTGGTTCTTCCATCCCTCTCCCGCCTCCTTTCTCTCCTGTCTCACTCTGATTGCTCATCTCCTTATACTCACTTCCTTTACTACTAAAGGAGATCACAAGCCTCTAGCTTGCTGACAGTGAAAATGAGGGACAGTGGAGATGAAGGGAGGATTTGTAGTATTTGGTCTTGTGAGAAAAATCCCCTCAAGTTGGTAAAAACACAATCATTTTTAGAAGAAGTGGTGGTTTCTCTGCAACTCGGATTTCTAGTCTATTAATTAGCACATATTCTAACTGGTAAAATCACCCGACATGAGAAAACATTCTGCTACAATTGAGCTCGAGTTTTTACTGACACCAAAATTAAAGTAAGTCAATTTTTTTTCCTTTTGCCTTTTAGCTTATACTCAAATTAAGTTTCTTTTTTGCCCTTACACATAAAGACATCATACATAAACACTTCCTGATTTTATTTATTTTCAGTTTCACAAATGTTTTTCATTATTTTCACTCTTTTCCTTAAGGATTTAAGTGGATGTGCTGGTCTTTCTTCCTTTCATTTTATTAAAACATTATTTCTAAAAGATATTTGATTGTCTTTGTCCTGCTGAATTGACATCCTGCAGGTTGGCAATATCAGTGAGGGGTTGACTGAGAAAGACGCTAGACTTAACATTTCTGTTATCTTTTCCTCTTGCCTTTCTCAATCAATCCCCAAACCCCCCAAACCTCCACAGTGATTTTCTATGTGAAACTCTAATCCAATATATTTGCAGGTAGCAAAAGTAAAGTTACACATTTAAATATTCTAAAGTCATGAAGTTGGAAAATCCATATATTAACTGGACAAATTACAGGTTTCCCATGAATTTAGATAAACACTCTATTTTCAATAATTATTTTCTCAAAGTTTTAAAACTACATTTTAGTAGTATCCAGGATATACTAACATCCTATTCTTAATGTACTTAACTGATCAAACTAATTTCGGTTAGCAATAACATACCATATTCTTATTTGACAATATTGCTCTCTTATACATATTCTCATACATCCATTTAATGTATTGAATCAAAATGAATTTGAATTGAAATAGCTTTCATATTTGAATGACAAATTTGGTCAAAGCATCCCCTGAACATAGTGAATTGCCTGTTAGCTGGATGTGTGAACTAACAGTTGCGTAAGCTAAGAATATGCTTATATAACTGAGCATCTGAGTCTCAGCTTCTCATAGTAGTTGACTCTCCAGCCAATCAGGTGCTAAAACTGAATAGACATATTTCTATCAGGTAAATACAGTTATCAGGTTGTTTCTGTGTGCCATTTCCACTTCTTAGGTTATCACTGCAACTTGCAGGAGTGGTGGGGAGACATTCTGTATCACCAGTGAGTTGGGGTGCTTCTGGTACTGGAATCCAATTTTTTGCTAGATTTGACTGGGTTCCTTTTTTCTTTTAATAAATGAGAGGTATTGTTTTAAAATAAAATGTGCCTAGAAATAATTTTAAATTTCTTATATTCCTAATATAAATACATAAACAAAAGTTAGTCAATATCAGTAATATTTTACTACTTGCTATTATATAGATGGCTAGTGATATTCCCAAAACATGTTGAATGAGTGCCCTTTTAAACATCATGTTTCAGCTATTTGATTTCAATAAAGAAGTTAGTCAAAGAGGGTGATAGTAATTTTTCATTATAAGAACTCTTACAACATAAAAAAGTTTATAGATTATTCAATACACTTGAGTTGGGAAATATTAAGAATATCTTAGGTAAATTATCCATGATTTTTACTTTCAGTTTTTACCACATGTAAATATGCAAATAAATGAACGCTCTGATCTGACATTGACTAAACATTTTAAATAACAAGCAAGGTCCATTGCATACCAGAAAATTAACTTTAACATAATTCTAAACTTAAGGAAGGAAAATCATCATAATGGGTGCACATTTAGAAAAAATAATGTCTGTGTAAAAATAGCTTTGAAAATTTGTTTTTAGAATTACTTCCTTCCTCTGAAATGATGATTATAACATGTGTGAGAGATCGCATTTTAAATGCTGTCTTTATTTTTTTCTTGCCTCGTTTTTGTTTTTTTCCATGATCTTTTCATAATGGTACATCTATATTAAATTTTTCACCTTTTCTTTACTAAAAATAAACGACATTGAAAAATTATTGGATGATAGTTAAATAAGACGGACATGGTTAATCAATTAATTAGAAAAATATGTTATTATGCTCAAATTGATTAGACTACTCCATGGAAAACTAGCTTTGCCTGATGAGAATTATTTTGAAGGCCTTCATGTTTCTCAATATGAAGAATATTAATACACTTACACAATTTTTGCTTTGAACAAATGCTCCTTTTTGGAAATGCATCTGAGCAGATATATATTGAAAAGGTAGGTTTTATACTATTCTTTCAGGAAACTCTTCTCTTCAGGACTCAACCAAGATGCTCTACTACTAAAATAGAATCACTTTTTTTCCTAAACTCTGAGAAACGCAAGTTACATACGAAATATTTCTGAATTGCATCTGTTTTTCCTCTGCATTCTTTCCCCTCTCATGTCCATTGTTCTCCAGCATTTCTAGTATATGTGTGCTGCTACAGGTGACAAATTCACATACAAAAAACAGACAAACTTGGTAGATGTTAATTCACAAATACATGTTACAGAGTATTTCTTCTTTATCTATGAACTTGCTTATACATAAAAGAGCAATTTTTCTGCAGGTGAGTTTTCTCAGAGTTCTCTCTAGTCAGTTAAGATGTCATTACTTCATGGAAGTACTCAGCAAGTACCATGAGTTTACAATGTTCAGGCATTTCCATGTGACTGAAAACATTACAATTTAAGTGCTAAAATTTATTACTTTATATTTTTTGGTATGGTTTGCAGCTCGTGTTTTCTACTCTAGTTTCAAATCAGGATTCAGGATGATGATCAGACTTTGTATGTTTGGGTTCATGAATATATCTAAAATGGTAAAGAAAATAAGTATGAAAGTACATTGGGAGAGTTATGATAAGTGATACTATTAATGGCTGCACATCTAATTTAACATGAGACCTAGAAGATGGTCTCAAGTTTGCATCCACTGAATGTTTCTAATAAGATTTCAATAAAAACACTAATAAAATGCATTTCATTTCACCTTTGCCTCTCCTTAACAATTCAAAGAATCAATTATTATATAACCTTCATTTGACTTGCAACCATCCCTCTGCTCTCAACAGCATATTAAATTGGATGATAACACTTTAAGGGCAAAGTAAATGTCTTGTTTTATTTTTTTAGCTTTTTTTCTTCCCATTTTAAAGTGACCTCTTAAATGTGTAATACTCAAATGATATTTCATCTGTTAAATGATTTTTCTTAAACATCCATCGGTTAGAAAAGTTGAAAAGTATTTTAACAGGTGAAAGAATTCATTTTCCTCTTTCTGTTTTTATAGATTTCTTTGCTTACTTGAAAAACAGGATCGCAGAGAGGGAGATTTCCACTGCCTGATTCACTCCCTAAGTGACCACAGTGGCTGAGGCTGGAACTCTATCTGAATCTTTCACATGGATGACTGAGATTCAAGCACCTGGCTGATCTTTCCCAGGCACATTAATGTGGAGCTAAATTGGAAGCAGAGCAGCCAGGACACGGACAGGGTCCACATGGGATACTGGTATTGCAGGAATCAGCTTAAACCACTGCAGCACGATGCAGCCCTCCTGCTACTACCCCTGCCATCCTGCTTTTTAAAAAGATTTATTGTTTATTTGAAAGACACAGGATGGGAGAAGGGGGAGAGAAAATGAGAGAGAGAGAGACAGAGACACAGAGAGAGACAGAGAGGTAAAACCAAATCTTTCCAAAATGTACATGTTATCTTCCTTTTAAAACCACTACAATAACAGTACTCTGGGTTTGGGACACTGGCCTACTTAATTTCCTTTTATTTTATTGGTCATTAATTATTGAAAGTTCCAAAAACCTTTGACCCTTTAAATATGGATAGAAATGAAGGAGAGAATCAGTAAGCTTTGAAACATAAAGAGGAATGACAGAATGTAAAAAAAAAAGCATGAACTACTATTTTTCAAAGAAGATTCAATAGTTCTCAGACATGTTTCATTAGCCTTGACTGCTCAGTTGATCTGTCAGCAAACAAACCACAAATATTCTTTGCACAACAGCGATTCTCAATCTGGTACTAGAAGGTTAAATGAGGACCTTCTGAAGTTGCCCAGGGTTGTGGAGAAGCAGCATCCATGTGGGTTGCACACACTCCATGTTGCTTAGTTGGAATCATTTGTATGAAGGACAACAAATGTTTTTTGTTAATCTAACTCAACATGTAGAAAATAAAACAGAATTATTTAGTGCACTGATTACTAGTGACTAGTCTTAATTGTTTTAATGCCAATAAGAACTTTACACAGCTCCTAAATGGCAAAGAAAGAAAGAAGCCAGCCTAGTGTTTTACAAATGAAGGCTCGTATTACAAACTAGAAACTTATAAAATGATGTAAAATTCTATTTTGCCTTTTCACTCAATGAATATATAACATATATAGTGACAACTGTTTCTTACCTATACATATGAACATTTAGTTTGCTAGTTTTTTCCCAAATAGCCAGTATTAATTCTTATATTAATATATTTAAGGAAAGTAAAACAAAAATAAAGCAATCATATCCTCTAGAGAATTTTTATCTTGTGGAATGAACACATGGATTGACACTGAGATATTGAAGTTTTAAAATCAGATGATGATAATGACAACATGAATAAAACCAAAGAGCACTGAAATTTTATTAACAAACAAGGCTTACGTGATCCAAAGATTGTTTACATGGCTGCCAGTTCTATGGGTCTCTTTCTGTATATCAGAGAATAATTTGAAGAATGGCTATGGTTAAACTTGAAATGATGAGAAGAGAGAAAAATAAGAGATGGTAGAAAAAGTGTGAATTTGGAGAATGGCCCCAGGAGCATCATGATGTATGGCAACATTGAGCTGTGGAGAATTTCAAACAGAGCAGGAGCAATGGCAGATATGATATTTAAGGAAGCTTTAAAATTTGAGTGAGTGGAAGTAAAGGGGTCAGATATCTTCAAACACAAAGAAATAGCAACTATAGGAATCAAGTATTAATTCACAGCTCAATCCTCTTATCATTTGGTTGATCCTGTTAGATTTTTTCTAAAATTAATATATGAAAGACAGAAATCTGAACTCATCCTCATTTTTGTTTATTTTCAGGCAGTCACATTGAAATCACATTTCAAAGAAATCTATGTGCTTCTCTGTTAGCCACGCAGCACCTGCTGGAAAGGAAGCAGCTGCCACTGCACCTGCAAGTCCCTGGAGGGTGCCAGGTATACTTGTAGATCTCACATATGTGGTGGATTTGCTTTAGCTTTCCTTCATGGTCATGGATATCAGCTTGGCTTGCATTACCTCAAGCCCTTGGTGGATCTCTTCAACCACCTTCTTTGAATGCGGAATAAAGTGGGTCGGCAGCTCCATAGTAAAATTTATCCTATAAGGTGATTGGCTGTGAGGGACAGATGTGTGTTCACTGGCCCTTCAGAGTTCAAGTTTATCCTTGTCATTTCCTTGGCCTCACATCTAGCTTTCCTTCCTGATTAATGACCCTCTTGGCCCAAAGTAACTTCAGAACCAGTACCAGATGTAGAGGAAATATACTTCCATATACTTAGTCAGAATTTCCAACAGATATGTAAGGTCTTATTCTCATTAAAAAAAAAACTAGTTTTGAACATTGAAGGTAGTTGTGTTTCCTTGTGAAAAACAAGGGGTTAGAGCCCCTGTGAAAAAACAGGCAATATGTCTGTTAAACCTAGAAGTTTACAGCATTTTCCCTCTGTCTTTATGATTAACAATATTTTAAAAGATGTTTTGGAGGTTTCTATTCACTGATATTGTTTTTGCCTGAAAATTTTTCCTTTTAATTTGAACTTGGATTTTGGATTTGGGGTTTATTTACTTCAACTTAAGAAAGTGGTGTTTGCCTTCTTAGAATGTGTGAGGAAGACATTAAGTATAACCTATCAAAAATATAACAGGTAACTTATAGACAAGAGACTCGAATCAGCATTAGACATTAGCAAAACTATAAACACATACAGGGGGAATCAAGAGCGATCCTGACAACCTCTTAACAGGAGGTCATATGCACAGAGCAGGGGGGACCCCAGAGTGGAGCAGGAGTACAGGAGGAGGTTTGTATCCCAACCCTGGAGATTCCTGGACCCTCACCAAGGACTATCAGTACGGGCACCAAGGACTATATCCCAACTACCAAGGAGATCATGGGGAATTGGAATGCTCTGGTTGGCCAAGAACTCTGAGGTCATCCACTCCCTTTCGGATGTCCCACATGGGATGGGAAAAGCCCAGATCCTTCCTCACAGGATCTAATGTTATCGGAACAATAGCCGGGAGCCCTGAGCAGACCTCAGAAACAGAAAAACAGTGAACTTCCTTTGGGACTTGGGAGGGGAGCTTTCCCTGGTCCTTACTTAGTTCCAACTTTGGATCCCCACCGTCTCTTGCAATGATCATCAAGGTTGCTCCAGAACACCCACCACCCCCCCCCACAAAAAAATTAGAATAGATGGACAGAGAACAATAAGGAAAGCTTAGAAACAGACAGGAAAGAGCTTGGACTCACATATACCTTACTAGGTAGAAGACAAAGTTTAGTTACTCCTCACTAAGGTATTGAAAATTTCTCAGCACACCCCTCCTAAAACGGTTCTGTGCCTCAGTTGTTCACATATGCCTTGTTAGAGTTATAAGCCAGTTTGGACTATCCTAAAATTTGCCAACTTCAGTAAAAAGTACGCTTCAACACTATAAACTGCTAAATACAAAAATGAAAATAGACATGAGACAGCTGAATAGTACCCTATAACCATTTGAAGGTGTAGAGCAGCTGGTTGTGTATAAACTAAAATTGAAATGTCAATGAAGTAATCACAGGATGTGATTAAGAACTTGCATTTTCTAACCTATTGGTCACTCAATACCATGTCAATTAACTCCATGATGTTGTAAATTGTTGTTGATGCTATGTTGTGACTTTTCATTGGATGGGATGATATTCTGCCAGTTCTGCTTTCAGACCAGAGATGGTCTCCCCAAGAAACTGTTGAATTTATCTGGACAATAAGATGCTGAACTCTATGCATGGTACATGCTCACAAAGAAGGAATCATGACTGGATTTGAACTGTACTACTGCAGCAAGGTGGAGGAATCCAACATGGGGGGAGGACATGGGGAGGGGTTGGGGGAATCCCAAGCCAATTAAACTGTGTCACAAAATGAAATAATAAAAAAAAAGAAAATTGTGTTTGAATGATTTCTTTAGTACTAAATGCTTAATAATAAATAGATATTCTTTAATGGACACTCACCAAATTCCAGAAGCTATAGTAAATGCTACATACGGGATATGTTCTTCATCTCGTTACAGTAACAAAATGAAATATATGTTAAATACTATGCTTAAATATATGTTAAATATTATGCTTTTTCATGGAGCATGAGCATAGAAAAGATATTGGAGATTTTTGAAATAGTTTCTTGAGTATCTTTGAGTAATGTCTGATCTATGTAAACTTAGTCTATAATGTAATCATACTGTACCATATTCCTTACTTACTTGTATGTTGAATCTATTCCTTTTTTGTGTCGATATCCAAGTGATAGTTTGGTGGAAACAATTTCTAGTTCAATATCCAATTCCTAAGCTTTCATAATGGCTGTCTACACCTCTCATTTTTTTTTCTCTAACACTTTTGATACAGTGATGGATGTGTCTGTATCCATTACTTTCTATACTACTGATTTCCTCAGACTGTACAACTTTTTTTTTCTTTTGAAACTCTATCAACGCGAGGTATGTCTCATTTCTTGCCAAGTTGTATTCTAAGAACTGTATTTTCTACATGAATTTTGGAGAGATAGCTTACAACAGGAAAAAGGGGGAAACAGCAACATTTTGGCTTTCTTTAAAAGCAGCACTGATCTACATTGGAAAAGTTGTACAGTTTTCTTATAAGTTTGTCCTCATGTTTTTCAAAGTAATCTGGAACTATGGGGGGTAGTCATTGTTTCTGCAAATATTTTTAAGCATTATTTATTTATTTGAATGTTAAAGTTACAGAGTGAGAACACGCATGAGAGAATCTCCCATTGCTAGTTTGTCCCTAAAGGGTCACAACAGCCAAAGCTGATCAGGTCAAAGCCAGGAACAAGGGTTCATCTGTGTCTCTCACATGGATGCAGGGTCCCAAGGACTTGGGTCACTCTTCCCTGCTTTCCCAGGCTTTAAGGAAGGAGCTGTGCTGGAAGTGGAGCGGCCAGTACATGAACAGGTGCCCATATAGGATGCTGGTGGAAGATTAGCCTGTTGAACCTTGGCTCAGTCCATTTTTTTAAATTACATTTAAAAATTCAGTTGAATTAGCCTTGTGGTCAATTAAAAGAAACTGGAAGTTTTGATAACCTGTCTTTTTAAACAGTATCTATGCATGTCATCTATCTGTATGAAGTTTTAGTAAATAGGAAAGTTTCATTTGCTGTATACCAGACACCATATTAAACTGAGGAATCTTTTTTATAACTACCTTTATAATCCTGTCTTTTCAGTGCTATTTCTTTTATCTTTAGATTACCTGACTTTCTGATGGTTAGGGAAAGATTAGCAACTTCTATTGATTAAAGATAATCACAGTTTGAAAGTGACTGAAAGGCATATTAAGGATTAATACCAAATAAGATCTTTCCCCCTGAAATTGTGTGAAGGAATATGCAGAGGGAAAAGATTCAGGGTGTTATCACAGATCTTCTTTATGATAGCCTATTTATTATTGCTGAAGCATGACTCCTTGCATTTCTTTATTCATGGGATAATTTTAAGTGTATTTCCTATACATGAAGGTTTCCCATAATCAATTTATCATGGCTACTAAAATGAAATGCTATTTTATGGAAGCTTCCTGTCCTTAACTCTATTGCAACATGCATTAAGTCAACACAAGCTGCATTAAGGCAATACACTATAAAATTGTAGTCTTAAAAAATTCAGGGATATCATTTTCAAGTGTATGTTATTCCTGCTTTGTCTTTTAAAAGGCAGGAGGGAGCTTGTCTTTATACCAGTAAAATCAACGAGAAGCTGTGAAATTTACTCAATTGAGTGGAATGCTTCCTTATGTTAGTGTCATGCACTGCAGGGCTGTGTCAGACATGGGGAAAACACTGATACTTTTGGAAAGCAGCTGATCCCACAGAAAACTCTAAAATCTTGAGTTAGAATTTACCTATCACAAGCATACCTTCTAACATCACGGATGGGAGTTTTCAACAATAGACTCAGAATACATGATGGTCAAGGATGGTTTCCTGTGATTTTTTTTTCACATTTTTAAGGAATAAGAAACATGTGTGCCAGAGTTTACTTTTTAAGCATCCAATTTGAAGTTCAGTTTCAGTTGTCCAATGGCTAGTGTAAAATCACTTAAAATTAGGTTTGTGTTTATCAGTGACCATTGAGAGGCTACAGCAAGAAGGCAAACACAGGCTGTAGTCTGAGAACAATTATGCCATCACCTTTTATGCAGCAGTTCTCTAAGTTCATTGCATAAATAATTTCCTGGATCCACAGGGAGGCCAGAGCTGGCTGGGTGACTGGGAGAAAATTAGTGAAAAGCAGATAAGCCTGAACAAAGAAGGAATGGATGAGGAATACTGTTGCCTAATGTAAAGGAAATAGACCAAATGAAGGCGGATATTCAAAAGTTTATTCACTCAGGTCTGAGTAATCGATCTGGTTGGGAGGCTCTGCATTGCAGACTGTGAGAAATCTAGCCATCAAGCTAAGTCGGGCATTGTACCGGTGGCTGAGACAGTGCCTATGGGCTTTGCTTGAGTGATGCCTGCTTTTCTGGGCTGTTAATGGTGTGTTCAATTTCAACTTAAAGCATTTCTATTGAGCTTCTGAATTATTGATCAGATGGCGATGAAAGATGGCCTACCATCAGGTGTGAAGTTACTGGTTAAGTCAATGCAGAGTGAGTCTTATCTGAGGCAGAAATTCAGCACATAGATGGCTACTGTATAATATGGAATTTGTGTGAGAATTGTCGGGGTGGATATGTGCAATATAAAGATTTAGAAACCTGCAGATTTCAATCTGAGGAAGTTGCCAAAACTCTCACTCAGGCATCAGTTATAAAGAGTAGAAATCTTTCTCTTGTGCAACAAAAAGCAATAATGTCTGCTTCAGCATATTATTACATGGTATTAAAGTCAGACTCTGCCTTTTCTAGGGGGAAAGATCTGTAAACATGCCACAGTAATGGACAATCGTGTCTGGAAGCACACATTGATCTTTTGGCGTATGTCTTTTTAAATTGGGAGATTTAGAATTGCATAAACAGATTCCTTGGGCTTCCTTCCTGCCTAGGTGTGGCACTAGTCTGAAATGAAGCAGGATGTGGGATGGGCACTCACAGTGGGGGATGGGATGAAATGTCTGAGCACAGTGGACAGAGGCAGCACAATTGCCTTTACAGTTTGGTCCAAAGAAAAACTCATGTCCGGCCGATTTACTTTATGAATAACTTATTTCTAAACTACGGGGGTTGAGTTGTTGCTTGGTTATTCATGAGTTCTTATGTAAAAGATGATGAAAACACAATTCATTTCTCACTAGAATGCTGGTAAGAAATTTGTAAGGAAATCAATACAGTCCAGTTTCGGTTGAACTTCTACCCTAATTCCTTTTCCCAACCCCTGGTCTCTGTGTGGCTCTCACTTTTGTTCAGGTCAATGTTGTAAACCCTAAACAATAAACATTGTTCTTTCTTGGTCATATGTATGCACAATAGATATTTAATTGTCATTAAATCGGCCACGGTAGTGACACCCACTGCCAGATTTCACTGGAGTTGCTGCTTAGTGGAGAGGATTGTTTGTTTTGCTGGGTGTGGGGGGGTGCAGAGAAGCTGAGGTGTGAAGACAAAGGTGAAGGGAGGCTTAACTTCCCAGTGGCTCAGTGTGGCTACTTCCCTGCTGTAGTAGATGACTTTGTGTCAATGCACATTAATATTTGATGCACATCATCGTATTATCCTTTATGTGCACTTTCACGATATCGTGAAGCAGCAAGGTTGCTTTAGAAAAGGATTTATACGGCCAAGTGCAAAGGCTTTTACTTGGCAAAATTAGCACACATCCTGTCCTTACAACGTCAAAAGGGATGCTTCTGTTTATATTGAGTAAACAGGCAGAGACTGGGTCCAGCCTTCTTTAAAAACACTATTATCTTGAGTGCATAAACAAGACTGACAAAATAGTTTTTCTAAAATGGCACACTGATGCATTTTGTATTCTGCTCCTCGGAAACAAAGACTTAGTTTCTGTCATTATAAAAGACCCTTGAAATGAATCTGGAAGTGAAAGCTTATGTATTGTGGGCTAGACCAATGAAGAAAACTGAAGAAAATGCTTAGATCTACAAAGGCTTCTGCTCATTTTTATTTTTCTGAAAACTGAATACAAGTACTGGGAAGCATTATTTGCTCACACAATGCCTGACCACATGTGCAAACCATTAAAAGGGCGTTGCTCCCCTGCCATTTTGATGCCATCCAAAGTAAAAAATACAAATTCCAGTGGAACAGTTTCTCCAGATAAGCTCCAGCTGTCTCTTGCATCATTAATTTTCTTCTCAAGTATAATAATGCACCCATGACAATAACCTAAATAACATTTTTATAGATTGGAAAGAACTCATGCATTGAGGGAGGACAGTCCATGACAAAGGAGAGAAATAACTGCATGTGGCTTGTGGAAAGACAAGGATCTGAAATGTCAAGATAGTCAATTTTAATCTCAGAGTATTTGAGCAAAAAAAATAAATTGATCTCTCTTAAGATTATTTTGCAAAGATCGCTGACGAGAATTCAATCTCAAATCCACATCACCATTCATTTATTCACTTACTCATTTCAAAAGCATGTATTCAGTGCTAACTATGTGTTGCATATTCTGAATGACAAAGGAATGTCTGGTTATATTTCAGAGGAGAAGACTTTCCTTGGGGACATTACTTCGTATTCTGATAAAACAAGAGTGCAAGAGAAAAAAGGAGTAAATCAAAAGGGAAATGTGATGATGAATGTGTTGGACAGTATTTCACATGGTCCTTAGTGAACCGTGTGAAATGAACCTCCTGATATTCATGCCATTGGGTAATTCCTGCCCCTTCAGTGTGATCTGTACCCAGTAACTCTTCCTACTAGAGCAAAAGGATGAGTGAAGCTCGCTTTATGGGCAGGTTACCTGTGGACCTACTGCCCTATACTTCACCTAATGCTATGTTGTCATCAATGCTATACAAAAACAAAAAAACATTTACTTGAAAGGAAGAGTTACAGAAAGACATGTGGAGATAGAGAAAGAGCAGCTTTAAGTGTTGGTTCACTCCCAACATGGCCTTGATGGCTAGGTGAGGGCAGAAGGCTTCTTCTAGGTCTCCCACGTGGATGTAAGGACCAAAGCACTTGAGATATATACCACAGCTGGAGTCCCTAAGGGATGCCAGCATTACAAGTGATGGCTTAACTCACATTGTAAAAATGCCAGCCCCTGAAATTTTATATGTACTAGAATTTCATTAAGTAGAATGAAGTTAGATTATGAATACAACAGGAGAGATGTGTTTGCTATGTGTTCGGTTGTCTGCCTCTTTGCCTTGCCATGTTATTTGAATTGTGTGTTGTCTGTGACTCATGACCACAGAATTACAAGTGGCCCTATGAATCCTGAGAGTGCTGTGAGACTGTGAACAAAAACATGGTAAGTGGGTCACTTCTGTATTTTGCTTGTTGGGGTATCAATAAACTTAAGGAAGTGCCTTTTCTGTTCAAATAACAGCCTCCTTAGGAAACAGAGATATTTTGAAAAAATGGCAATGATTCAAGAGCCATTTCATATTGTGTGTGTGTGTGTGTGCACGCATGCATGCATGTGCTGCTTCTCTGGATGAGCAATTACTTACACTGAAAATTATGACATGCAAAGAAAGAGAAACGCAGGGCAGACTGTGCCCCCCTTACTCATTAGCAAGCCAAGATGAATACAAAAGGCAGATGAGTTAGTTTGTACAGTAGTTCCCACCACTTTGGTAAGAATGAAATATTTGTATGTACAAGCTGAAAAACACAGATGTGTAATTTTGGTGATTCTATACACAAGTTAATGTGTTAATATTTGTATTTAAATCTAGTGTAATACTTCATAAAAATGAAGGATGAAATTCATGTCAATATTTCAAAATTTTAACCCTTCCCCTGTACAGAATGAAATAGCAAATAAAAAACATCACAGTAATTCAGCAAAGAGGCAGCAACAGGAGAAAGTGCCCCCAATAACACCCCAATAACACTTGTCTCATGTCTGCATGTTGAACTGTGGACTTCACATACTCTTTTTCTACTGGACCATGAAAATAGTAAATACTCTTCTGTTATTCCACGATGAGAGAATCCTATATTCTGTTCAGATATTAGAAGTTTCTGTGTTAAGGCAGTGCATATTGATTGTCTTCCCTTTCTCTTGATTATTACAGGCACAAATATTCAACACTACCATGGAAGTGAAAAGAAGCCAGTGGAGGCAGGTGGTGATGGCAATCTGTGTATTTACATTGAGACAGAGGTTTGCTCCTTTATGTTTTTGAATGTCATACTGCTCGATCTTGATGTAGCCATCCAGTTTCAATGATGAGACAGCCCAGGGAATCTCAGTGTGCTGGCCCACAGCCACTGACCTGGTTGAGTCGCTGATTTAATATGCCCTGGAGCTTCCCAACCTGTTTCATTGTTTAAGTTATTTTGATTTAGTGAATTGTGGAAGATTTTAGAACTCACACTTCTACTCTTTGAATATAGAACTGGCCTTCATGAACTGGACATTGGGGCACCAGTAGTTATTAAAAGTAGTAAAATTAAAGTATTCTGGATCTGAATTACACTGATATCAACAATACAAAAAAGAATAGGTTATATGTGAAGAATTTTGATGGGAGAATTTGTAGAATTTGGTAGCGGACATTGGACAATGGCATGTGTGGACAGGGTAGTGGAAAGTCAGCATCAGTGATGATGCAGTTAAGTGCATGTCTTAATGATCAGAAAAATTGAATGAGTTGAATGAGGGTAATGACATACTATGGAAATAACAGGTTGTTGATTTTTTTCTTTTTTTTGGAAGGAGGAGATGATGGATTAATTTTGGCCCAATGGGATGACAAAGGAGACATTTAAAATTCACACAACATGGTTGATGTTTTATCAATGCTGTGATATATGACAAAATTAAAATTATATTCTCTTTCTTAAGATTTATTTTATTACTATTATTGGAAAGGCAGATTTATAGGGACAAGGAAATACAAAGAGAAAAATCCTCTATCTGGTGGTTCACTCCTCAAGTGGCCATAATCGCTGGAGCTGAGCCCATCCAAAGCCAAGAGTCTGGACAGTCTTGTGGGTCTCCCACTTGGGTGCAGTATCCCAGGCTTTAAGCTATCCTCTACTGCTTTCCAAGGGCACAAGCAAGAAGCTAGACAGGAAGTCAAGCAGCCAAGACATGAACTGGCACCAAATGAGATTCCGGCATATGCAAAGCAAGGATTTAATCACTGAGCCATCGTGCCAGGCCATAAAATCTTATTCTTATGGGTGCTCCCTCATCATCTATTTAACATTTTTGCCAAAATATTGTTTTGGTAGGAATGCTTTTTTTGGCTGTATAGTCTAGAATCATGATATTCAAGACAAACTTTCTTGACACTTTGGTCCAGTAGGTCTTAAACCACTGGTTCTGTTATTTCTAAATTGATTTTTAATTGTGGACTTAACTCTTTTAGATATATACATGCTTGCTTTTTATCACACTTTCCTAATAGAAAATATGCCGAATAATGAAATTTGTTTCATTTGCTTTGCTCACTTTTGAAACACTAGCACTTGGAACAATGCCTGACATTTATGTATCTATCATAATGTGTTAAATGAATTAAAGAAAATTCAGAGCATGAGAATCAGGGCTGCAGAATCACTGGTTTAGCACATGTCTAAAGATAGATTGAAACCACAAAACCAAATAAATCACTGTAATTGAGTGCTGATTTCATAAAAGTAATATCTGATGTTATTGAATCAAGAGATCTTCTAAACACCGTGTGCACATTTTGATGTTTAACCTTCAACAAAAATCCCGTGGCTGGGTAGTGGTTGTTATCTCACTAATTTACAGACACAAGGTGAAGTTCAGAGAAGTTTTAAACTTCAGTCAAGTTAGAAAAGTTAAGGCTTTGGGACTTTAGGTAACAGACCAGAATATGCTCCTCTGTAGAACAGCTATTAGAGATTTTTGTCTAATGGATACAATTTTCAAGCATGTTTCCTTACGTTACATAAATTTTAAGGGAAATGATTCAGTCTCCTTGCCTCATGGCTTTGTAGAAGATGGAAAGAGCTAATTTTTCAGAATGAAAATGACCACACCCTTACGTCAGTTAAAACAGACTCAGCCCGAATGTGGCTCATTAATTGTGACAAATAATGACACTAAGAAGAGAAGTTAATGAAAGGATGATTGTGGAGAACATGATAACTCTTCACACTGTTTAACATTTTTTTGTTCTGTAAATTTAAAACTATTGCAATATAAAAATAAGAAAAAATTAAAAAATAAGACTCTCGGCCTAAGAGTGGCTTTCCATTTTTGAGAAACAAGCTGGCTATTAGTTAAGATAAGCTTCTGACTTTACAACATGTTTTCAGGGTTCACTTATTGTGCACATGAGATGGAAAAACAAGATGAAAATCACTAATTTACCGGGCATTCAATATAAAAAAAAAACTTCCCAGTTTGCACGAATCATAGTTTTAACAAGAGTGTATTATATGGAGGAAAAGATGGACATGAAAAACCTTGGAGAGACTAACTTCTCTTTGCTTACCACTTACACATTTCAATGATGTGGATTTTTCTAATCCATGAGCACATATTTTTTTCTGATACAGACATAGGCAGGCAACTAGTTCACAGTTGCCAGTTTGGCAGCCACACTTCTCCCACCTAGCTAATGCGTTCTGCCCACTGGTAAGTCAAATGATGCCTTACCAGTGAATGTCTCCCACTACTACATGGGATGTGAGAAGGGTGATGTCATATAGCCTCTCTCCTTTCAAGTCCCATAAGAGTTGATGCTCTAGCACATGTGAATAAAAGCTAAAAATTCTAAAACAAAATCCATTATTTAAAATACAATTTTAAATGGAATCTCTAAAATTTAGAATTAGGTTACTGATTGTGTCAAAACTGAACTAAAAAAAAAGATGCTCATTGTATTTTCTTTCCATCTTCCTTATGGGCAAGTAAATTCAGTCAATATATTGCACATTGTAGGAACAAAATGGATTTACCTCTTTCTGTTCTCTTTTCATTTACAAATCTTCATTCTGGTAGGCTCCATATGGAAAATCAATTTCTGCTTTATTATTGTAAACTTGGTTGTATCTTTCTAAGAATATCCTTCTTGTCAGAACCCAATCAAGCATTTTGTTCTTATTTACAAGCTATGATATTTTATGCTTTGATTGTGATTATTTCTGGTTCTTTCTTCTCCCTTGTCATAGTTATTGTGACAGTGGGTATCTGGAAGCTTCATCCAGTGTCCTTTCCTAATCCTCAGGCAAGTCAACGTTTTTTGCACAAGGTGCGGCAAGGAGGAAGAGACAGTACCAGGCGCAGCCAGCCAATCTAAGAGTTTCTCCTGCCTAGTTCAAGGGATGAAATGCTCTACATTTTACTAGGAGGAGCATAAATGAGCAGGTCAACACACATGTAGTGCAGTTTTTATTACCCCTGGCTGCAAAATATTTAGGGGTAAACACGTTAGAGGACCTTCTGATATGATCTAAACACATTGTTGACATTTAAATTGTTTAATGATAATTAATTATTTAATGACACTTAAATTCTCTACTGCTGTCTTTTATCAAGAGTTAATCTCACCCTGCATCCATCCTTTCACATTCAACTTGATGCTAGATTCAGAAGTCAGGATAACAAATTATGCTGCAGGAATAAACACCCCTGGCCTATCAAGGGCTTTAAACTACTTGGTCTGTTTCTGGGTCAGGACTGTGGAAACAGCAGCCTACTAAACATCGCTGTTTGCTTCATTAGAACAAGGAAAGAGTTGTCTCTTGATCATGCACAGGTCACAGGCTCCATTTAGACTCAAAGAAGTCACAAAGTAGAATTCTATACCAGAGTCCTATTGGCCTTGTTTTGGAGATGAGGAACCAGGAAACTCCAGTGATCAATAGAACAGTTATTTCACTATTTAAATTATTTTCATTTATCTGAGGAAAGAGTGTGACAATTCCTATATTCTGGGTCACCTCTCAAATGCCCACAAAGACAGGATCTGAAAACCCAATCCAGGTCTATCTGTGGGTGGTGTGGGTCCACTTACTCAGGCTACTTCGCAGGGTATGCATTAGCAGGAAGCTAGAGGAAGACGCCATAGCCAGGCATCGCATTGAACCCATGCACTGTGAGGTGGAACACAGGTATCTTAATCTCTATGCTGAATGCTCCCATAAATGTTTTCCTTTTCTAACTAAATAAAGGGAACACAGCAACTCTTTAAAGTTTAGGTGAGTTATATCCAAGTAAGTTTATTTGCTTTCCATTTTTTTTCTGTTATTTTTAATTTCCTAATTTATTTTAAAAATATTTTCCAGAAATTATTTTGTTCTTTTTTCACACTATGCCATTATTTCCACTAAATATTTTGTGTCATTATACTCGGCAGTCTGTTTTGTAATTTTTTATACTGCCTCAGTAACTATTCTTTCCTTTTAAAAAATATGTTTCTCATCTCTTTCATGTATAATTGCGCAGTTACCACATTCCCATGAGTCCAATGTGCAAGTGTGGATCTACCAATTTGGTGACAATGAAAGTGTGCTGTGGATTCAAAATAAAAAGGAACATTGCTCAGTATTTCTACAATTATTTTTGGTCATTCATTTCTTTATTCATCATTATTTATTGATGGACTTATTCAGAACCTAAGTGCTTTCTTGTAACTATCCTTATTACTTAATGAGCCACAAATTAAATATGTCTTTACTCTACAGGAGGATACATTGCACTTAAGGAGAAGACAGAGCAACACTTCTAGGTAACTAAGTACTGGTGTGAGAGAAGGGATGATGATAATATTCTGCAGTGGTCTTGTAAGGCTTCAGGAGACAGGGCGCGTAAAGATGATTCAATCTCATCACTGCCACAACAAGGCAGCAAGACATTTCTTGGTGCACTGAATCTCTTCATGAAGGTCTACTAGAACCTCCCTAGCCAGATCCTTTTAAATTTAACTGGGAACTTATTTCTTGTCATCCGGACTGCAGATACACTGGCCCGCCACTTTCTTCAGCACACCAGGTTCTACCCTATTCTTGTTGTCTTTGAACAGCAGGGTCATTTTGCATAGAGTATTGTGTTTTCAGCTTTGGCATGGCTGGAACTCACGCTTCCACAAATTACTCATGGTAGAATTTCCTTCTCCAAGGATGCTGTTTGACAAGATTTTGTTTTTCTTTTTGAGATATTTCATGCTGGAAAATACTTATTCATGTGTTGCCCGTTGCTGGACTCTCGTTTTCTGAGGATGCAGGCTCTATGAGGAAGAGAATCTTTTCGGTGTTGTCAACAGCTGCCAGAGCTCAGGCGGAACATGACCCACTGTATATCCTCAAGACATGTGTGATGATCCTATAGAACTCCCATGATTCTAGCATCTCTTGCAAGGACCATCACCACACCCTGGGAACTTTCTCTTTTATGCTACTTATATTGCATAATAAATTTTTTGACCAGTGGGATGTGTGTATAAGGGCAGTAATTGACAGATCTCCCAGGTCATTGAAGAAAAGGCAATCTCATGACACAGGAACAATTTGGGGCCCAGCAAGACTGTGTGTCAGCTTGAATGATTAGAAACATTTGTCCTGAACCTTGTTGAGACTAAGAATTTGGTATGCACCTCTGTAATTTATTGTTACTTACTCTGTCTAATACACTTAATAACTGAGTCTTCCATCATCTGATTACACTTTCTTTTCTAAATCTTCAGCAGCTATTCATTCTCAGTGGTAATACTCTTCCTTAAAAACAGGACCGTTTTCCTGTGTCAATTTTATTTGACATCTATTCTTGATAACTGTGTGGAGAAAATAACATGGACTTTACAATTAGAAAATGCTGAGGTGGAACTCAAGATTTTCCCGAACCTGCAAAATATATTTGGCATGTTTTGTATCTCTTCAAACTCAAATCCTGGTTTTCTTCTTTCAATAAATGAGAAAGTGATCGATAACTCAATATTCTGTTGTGGAACATTATGTGAGATGAACATGACCTTGGGCCCAAGGCAATGGCTCAGTTGGCTAATCCTCACTTTGCAAGTGCTAGTATTACATAAGGGCTCTGATTCCTGTCCTGGCTGACTCACATTCCAGCTCCCTGCTTTTGGCCTGGGAAAACAGTGGAGGATGGCCCCAAACCTTGAGACCCTGCATGAAGGAGACCTGGATGAAGCTCTTAGGTTAGGATCAGCTCAGCTCTGGCCGTTACGGCCACTGCAGCTACTTGGGGAGTGAACCAGCAGATGGAAGATCTTTCTGTCTATTCTTCTCTTTGTAAATCTGCCTTTCCAGTTAAAATAAATAGATTTTTTCAAAAGATGATAAACATGGTCTATTTCAAGTTAATCAATGACTTTCTATTTCCCCTCAAGAAGTTTCTTTCCTCTGTACATGTGTCAAAACTCTAAGTCTTGCAAGTTTTCTACCATGCTTCAGGTTTTCTGGAGCACAACTGGTTAATATGAAAACAATTGACAGGATGGTCTCTTGGTTCAGTTATATTTTTGACTTTTGAGAACAAGGAAAATATAAACAAATTACTAGATACGTTTGTGCCTTTTAAGATCTTCATCATTCAATAATTATTTTTTTAGTGTTCTTAATTTTTAATTGTTTGAATGAGAAAGAAGGGAAGCAAAAGAGGGAGAGAAGAAGATAGAGAGAGAGAGAGAGAGCATTGTCTTTCACTGGTTCACTCTTCAAATGGCTGTAACAGCAGGGGCTGGTCCAGGCTGAAGCCACAGTTGATGTAAATTTCATCTCTCACATGTGTGACAGGGGCTCAGGTACTTGAACCATTACCCACTGCCTCCCCATGTCAGCATTAATAGGAAACTACAACTAAAATGGAGCAGAGAATCAGGCTCAAGCATTCTAATATGAGATGTAGACATCCCAAGCAGTGTCTTAATTGCTATGTCAAACAAACTCATTCTAAAATTTCATCATTAAAACTGGAACTTGTGCACAGAACAGCAGTGGGAACACACTCACCCTGAGTAACAGTAATACAATCAGAGGTGGAGCTAAACCCCAAGAGGCAGTTGTCAGCTTACTGGACCTGCATTGGTCTGTGAGTACCATCTGCTGTCTGAAAATAACAGGTCAGAGATCACCCCACTACCACCTCCAAGCAGAGACACAGTGAGTCTCCTTGTGAATCACCATTTTTTAGACTACAGACAGGTATATCAGAAAATGTCACCAAACCATCAGAGGTAGAAAGCACATGATTTCACAGCCATAAGAAAGCCCACAGATCTGAAAGATTATGGCAAAAAGTAGAAAAACGGGAAATACCTTGGTGGGGGGCAGTGCTTCCCTCAAAAATGAACAATCACATCAATTCTAGAGCTGCCGGATGAAGATATTGAGGAGCTCCCAGACAGGGAATACAAAAAAAAAAAGGCATCATGAAACTTTTCAGAGATAATGAAAAATGTTGGGAAGAACTTTTGCAATTAAAGAATAACATCATCATAGAAATAAAACAGGTCCAAACTGAAATACTAAGGCTAAAGAACACAATAGAAAGTTTAAACAACAGAATGAATGTTATAGAAGAAAGAATATCAAAGGTGGAAGATAACCAAGTAGAGATATACAATTAATCAGATTTCTGGAAGAAAATATGAGTAAAACAAAAATTCTATCCAAAAAATGAATGATAACATAAAAAATCAAATATTTGAATCATAGGAATTCCTGAAGTATTGGAAAGAGAGGCAGGAATGAAGGAGATATTCAGTGAAATTATATAAAAAAAGAGCTTCCAAAATAATGGGGAAGCCGAATACAGGAAGGGTAGAGAATATCAAATAGATTAGATTAAAAAAGATCCTCATCCAAACACATTGTGGTCAAGCTTCCCTCAATTGAAATAAAGAAAGAATATTGAACCAAGCACGAAAAGAAAAAAAAAGAAAGAAAGAAAGAAAGAAAAAGAGCAAATAACATTCAGAGGAAAACTAATCAGAATCATTAATCACTGCCAACCTCTCAGAAGAGACCCTTCAAGCAAGAAGAGTATAGAGTAGCGTTTTCCAGATCCTAAAAGAGAAAAACTGTCAAACTAGGATAATATACCCAGCAAAGCTCTCATTTGTATTTGAAAATGAAATAAAATACTTTGATAGTAAAGAGAAGTTGAAAGAATATGCCAACACTAGGTGCTGAAGTCAGATACGAAGTTAATTACAATCAATGATGACAAAGGGGAAGATCTTCCCAATAAAGCCTGCAAAAGACACCAAAGTTACACAAAGACCACACACACACACACACACACACACACACACACACACACACGGACTAAATCGCAACCTCTCAGTAATTACTCTGAAAACAAACTGCCTAAACTCATCAGTCAAAAGACATAGATTAACAGAATGGATCAAAAAGCAGGACCCATTGATCTATTGCCTACAAGAAAAACATCTAATCAACAGACACAAAGAAGCTTAAAGTGAGAGGACAGGAAGAAACATATCACGCCAATGGAAAAAAAAAAAGGAGCTGGTGTAGTTGTTTTAATCTCAAATGATATAGACTTCACTGAAAAAATATTAAAAGAGATATACAGATGGACATTACATAATGATAAAGCCATCCACCAAGATGAAGTAATAAAAATAAATGTTTACATGCCAAACACAAGAGTATCTAGCTATATGAAACAATTTTTGACATACTTAAGGGGAGACATGGATGCCAATACAATAATAGTAGGGAATCTCAACAACCCATTAACACCATTAGATAGATAACGAGACAGAAAATCAGCAAAGAAACAACAGAACTAACACAGACAATAGAACAACTGGACTTAATAGATGTATACAGAGCCTTCCATCCCATGCGCACAGAATCTACATGCTTTTTAGCTGTACATGGAACCTTCTCCAGCATTGAACACATAATAGGGCACAAAACAAGTCTCACTGACTTCAAAATTTGAAATCATATCATGCATCTTTTCACATCACCACAAAATGGAACTAGAGAGCAAAAAATCAAAACACCCAAGGAAATTTCTAAACTCTTGGAAGATGAACAACATGCTTCTGAACAAACAATGGGCCTGAGAATAACTTAAAGAATACATAAAAAATTTCTTGAAACCAACAAAGCCCCATACACAACATACCAAAACTTGTGGGATACCGCCAAAACAGTGTTAAGAGGTAAACTTACCACATTGGAGCTTATGTCAGGAAACAAGAAAGACAACAGATAAATGAGCTAAGTACACACCTGAAGGAACTAGAAAAACAACAGCAAAATAATGCCCTCCCAAGCAACAGAAAACAAGAAATAATCAAAATAGAAGAAGCAAACCAAATAGAAATCAAAAGAACAATACACAAAATCAATGAATCAAAAGTGGATTCTTTTAGAAAATGAACAAAACAGACACCTCAGGGGCCTGACAAAAAAAAAAAAAGTGGGAGAAATCAAGAATAAATAGCATCAAAGATGAAAAGGATAACATAACAATAAACACTGCAGCCATCTAGAGAATAATTAGAAATTATTATAAACAACTACATGACAAAAAATCAGAACATGGATAGGTTCCTGGATCCCCACCTCTACCAAAATTTAGCCACAAAGCAATGGAAAATCTAAACAAATCTATAACAGAGGCAGAGACTGAACCAGTAATTAAAGCCCTCCCCCCCCAAAAAAAAATCCAGGCCCAAATGATTTCACGCTAAATTCTACAAAGCATTTCAAGCAGAGCTAACCCCAATCTTCTATAAACTTTTCAAAACAACAGAAGGGGAGGCAATTCTTCTGAATTTGTTCTATGAGGCCAACATCACCTTGATACCAAAACTGAACAGAGACTCAACAGAGAAATAAAACTACCGACTGATATTCCTGATGAATATAGATGCTAAGATCTTCAACAAAATACTAGCCAACAGCATGCAGAAATACATCAGACAAATTATTCATCTGGACCAGTTGGGATTCGTTCTGGGCATGCAGGGCTAGTTCAACATTTGTAAATCTATAAATGTGATACATCACATAAAATAATTGGACAACAGGAATCCTATGATAGTTTCAATAGATTCACAAAAAGCTTTTGATAAAATCTAACACCACTTCATGCTAATAACTTTAAATAAGGTTGACATAGAAGGAACAATCCACAACATAATCAGAGCAATATATGAAAAACCCAATGCCAGCATCATATTTAATTGGGAAAGGGTGTAAGCCTTCCCGCTAAGATCTGGAACCAGACAAGGTTGTCCACTATCACCACTGTTATTTAACATAGTTCTGGAAGTACTCATGAATGCTATTAGACAAGAAAAGAAATCAAAGGAATTCAAATCGGAAATGAGGAAATCAAGCTATCTCCAATTGCAGATTACATGATTCTATACATAAGAGAACCAAGATACTCAATAAAGACACTGCTAGAACTTATACGAGAGTTTGGTAAAGTGGCAGGGTACAAAATCAATGAACAGAAATCAAACGTCATAGTGTATGTAAACTCCAAGGTGGAAAAAGAACTAACCAGCATGGTACCCTTCAAAATAACAAAGAAGGTAATGAAATATCTGGGAATAAACCTAACAAAAGATGTGGAATATCTCTATGAGGAAAACTACAAAACATTAAGAAAAGCAATTAAAGACTTCAAAAAGTGGAGAAATATACCATGTTCCTGGATGGGTAGAGTCAATGTCATCAAACTATCCATATTACCAAGAGCAATATATACATCCAATGAGATTTCAAGCAAACCACCAAGAACATTCTTCACAGAGCTGGAAAAAATGATACAAAGGTCCATCTTAAAACACAAAAAACCATGGTTAGTCAGAAACATCCTGAAGAATAAGAACCTAGTGGGAGGGATCACAATCCCAGACTTTGGACATATAACAGAGTAGTAGTTATTAAAACAGCCTGGTACTGGCACAAAAACAGAGAAAAAGACCAATGGAGTAGAATAGAAACACTGGGGAACCCACACATGCACAGTCATCTAATCTTCGACATGAAATGAAAAACAATCCAGGGGAAAAAGGAAGAACTCTTCAATAGATACTGTTGGGACAACTGGTTAACAGCCTGCAGAAATAAGAATCAAGACCAACACTTTTCATCATAAACAAAGATCAAATCTAGATAGATAAAAGATCTAAACCTACACCCAGAAACCATCAAACTTTTGGAAGCTAAAGTTGGAAATACTGTGCAAGCATAGGTGTAGGCACGGACTTCCTAGAAAAATCATCAAAAGCAAAGAAAGTCAAAGACCAAAATAAACAAATGGGACTACAGCAAACTAAGAAACTTCTGCATAGCAAAAAAAACCAATCAACAAAGTAAAAAAGCAATCAACAGAATGGGAGAAGATCTTTACACACTACATAGGAGACAAAGGACTTATTTCCAGAATATACAAAGAACTCCAGAACAACCATAACAACAAAACAAACAAACTAGTCAAGTAATGGACAAAGGAAATGGGTAGACACTTTTCTAAGGAACAAATCCAAATGACTAACAAGCATACGAAAAAATGCTCAAGCTCCTTGACAATCAGGGAAAAATCAAATAAGGACAACACTGAAGTTCAACTTAACTCCAGTAAGTATGGTCCACATACAGAAAACTACCAACAGCACCTGCTGGTGAGGTTGTGGGGAAAAAGAACCCCTACCCAACTGCTGGTGGGATTGCAGGCTCAGCCACTATGGAAATTAGTACGGAGAATACTTAGGCAAATGAAAATCTACCTACCATACAACTCAGCAATACCACTTCTAGGAATATATCCAAAAGGCTTGTTACATGAGAAAGCAACCTACACCCCTATATTCATTGCATCAAAATCAATAATCACAAAAACATTGAAACAACCTAAATGCCCATCAATAGAGGACTGGATAAAGAAACTCTGGTTCATCTACTCTATGGAATACTACTCAGTTATTTAAAAAAAATGAAATACAATTGTTTATAGCCTAATGGGCCAAACTGTCCATAAGTAATGATGACCTAGTCCTTATCATACTCTCATCAGTGCCACATGGGACACATGCTGGCATTTATTCATATGTGAAGATGCTGGACATCCTTTTTCACCACCCTAGGGTCACACTGATACCTTTGTTTTATGTTCATCAGCCTCATGTGGATGAAGGTTCACTATTTTTTTTCTTTTTTTTTTTTTGTTTTATGTTGCTGTTGTTGTTGTTTTCCTCCTGTGGTGGACTGTACTCAAGGGGATGCATAATGGCAGTGTAGTGGAAATTAATATGTTCATAGGCGGAAACAGAGAGAAGTATGTCCTCATGCATGCAGTACAAGCATGGATATGCGGCGATATGGCTAATAATCTCCCACATTGTTGGGAGACACCTCAGTAGCAGCATGATGCACTTGTGAAAATTCACCAAGACATCTATTTTAAGAATGGAGGGGACAAGAGTGTGGAGTGGGAAGGGAGGCCCCAGTGTCTATTGAATGGTGTTATAAAATAACAACAAAACCAAAAAAACGGCAACTGTAACATCACAGAAATTGTGTTCTTTCAAAATTTCAATGAGTTAATGAATGTAAAAATCCTCAGAAGAGAACGCAAAATAATCCTTCAGTCCTTCCCAGCCAATGGGAGGCTCCTGACTTCAGACTGACTTCGTTCTGGCAACTGCAGTTATTTGGTGAGTGAAGCAGCTCATGGAAGATTTCCCTGTCACTTCTTTTTTTGCTACTCTGACTTTCAGATGAAAAAGAAACACATACACACACTATTTCATTAAAATAAAAGCGTGTCACCTTTAACTGTGTTCTTTAAAGCTTTTCAAAAATAACTGTTCCTATTTATGTGGATGTTGCCTCTCTGTACTTGTGCATGTTGTCTTATTGTATTTTCTATTAAAAAGAAATTTTTCCTGAATTGAAACTTGGCAAGCTACAATTTAAATATCCACAGTACTCCACATCAATCCTTTCAGCCAATGCAATCTTTCCAAGGGGCAAGGATAGAATTAAACTCAAATGCATTCTTTTTAGAAGCACAGGCTCGTGGCCCCTTACACACTGTACTTTTTACCATGTGTAGGGTTATCTGTTCTGCAAAGATTCTGCCTCCACTCTGCTCCTTCATTTACTACTATGGTAGAAGAGTTAAATTTGAAATTTAACCTTGATTTGAGACAAATAAAAATTGGAGAAAGAAAGTAACAGAGTATAGTGGGATTAAAGTTTACAGCAGGCTCACTAATGATACTGATGAAGGCTTACAAATCTCATTATAAGGATTTGAAAGATTATGTCTTCACACTTATTAGTTATTTACATAGGTAAAATGTAATGAGCAAAATTGATAGCAGCTCATTATATTGGAAAATATATCTCAAAAGACACTTAACGTCAGTCTTAACCCACGATCATAATTGGTAGGCTTTATATTATGACATTTTGTTATTTCTTTGTGGTATTTTTGTTTTAGTCTCTTTTTAATATCCTTAAAAAAGATTTATCAATATTGGAAATGCAAATTAGATTTCCTGAGAGGAGAGAGAAAGAGAAACAGTTTCCATCCACTGGTTCACTCCTCAAGTAGTTGTCATGGTTGCAGCTGAACCGATCTGAAGCCAGGAGTGAGGAGCTTCTTTTGGGTTTCCCATGAGAATGCAGAATCCTAAGGCTTTGGGCCCTCTGCCACTGCTTTCCCAGGCCATATGAAGGGAGTTGGATGGGAAGTGGAGTAGCCAGAACACAAACTGATGCTCACATGGGATCCTGGAACTTGCATGGTGAGGAGTTAGCCATTGAGCCATTATGCTGGACACTCTCTCAATTTTCTTAATCAATTAACTAATTATATTCAAGATCAGGATAGCTCTTGTAGAATTGATCAGTAAAATGTTCCTACGTCTCACAACTTATTTAATGATAATTTTTTATGGTAGTCAATATAATGGTGTTTCAGAAAACTATGTAAGGAAACAATACTTTTTTTAAAAAAACAAATTGAGACCTCTAATTTCAAGGTTGTTTACAAATAATTTGGAATAAATAAGAAAATCATTCATGAAAGACTGTCCTGGAATTATCATAAAAACCCTGTGTCATGGAGCCCAGTGCAGTAGCTTAGTGCTTAAAGTCCTTGCCTTGCATGTCAGGATCCTGTATGGGAGTGGGCTCATAACTAGGCTGCTCCAATTCCCATTCAGCTCCTTGCTTGTTGGACTGGGAAAGCAGTATAGGGCAGCCCAAAGCCTGGAGACTCTGCACCCATGTGGGAGACCCGAAAAGATCTCCTAGCTCCTGGCCATAGCAGTCACTTGCGGTGTGAACTAGCGGATGGAAGAGCTTTTTCTCTGTCTCTCCTTATCTCAGCATATCTGCCTCTTCAATGAAAATAAATAAATCCTAAAAAAATAAAAAAGAGAACCATGTGGCATGCCTTCCAACTGTGCTCCATGTACAAATTATTTATTCCTCAACAAGTGATTAGTTTTGCTATCTGTATTTAGGAATTGTCAACGTTAAAAGCGCATCCTAAATACTTTAGAAATTCTGCCTCATCTCTTGCGGAGATAGCTAGTATTTCAGAGGAGACCATGGGATGCATTAACTACCTTTTCTTGCTTTCATCATGCAGTGAGTCACATAACCATGACAATGACATATTGGTGTCTGCATTAAGATCTTGCAGAAAAAGGGCTCTGTAACTTAACAATTTTACAACTTTAGAAGTATATCGTTATTATAGTCTATCAATTTCCAATATACATAATTATGTCATTTATCATTGCATTCAAATATTTTCATATTATATGTTTGTTATTGTGGATTTCAGAATACTTAGCACTATGCCTTGCTGGACCAGTTACCTTTTGTAATCATATCACATCACAGGCATTATTCCTTTTGTTCCTTACCTTGAATGCAGGGCACTCAGAGTGCTTTTGATTGATTGTCATGGCTTCTCTTACTTAGTCTTTTTTTTTTTGCCTGAAAATTATTTTTTATCCTGCCATTCCTTCTACTCAACATTCATTTATTATTCACAACTTGATGTTTTCCTCTTAAAGATAAGTAGCCTCATTGTATATTGGCCTTTTCTGTAACTGCTTGAAGTTCTTTGAAGAGCTTGCTTTCTGAAGAGATGAGTAGATGATATGAAAAAAATTATTTCTACTGATGTGTGAAAGTGAAGATACAGAATGAGAAATTATGTCTTCTATATACAATAGATCATCTTATTTAACGTAAAAAATGACGTGGTAGGAATTTCAGACCAAAAAGGAAAATAGAACAATACCACAAAGATCATTGTGGTGGCTTCTGGGAGAGTTCTTTAAAAGTTCACAGTCAGGGCAGGTGTAATGGCTCAATTGGCTAAATCCTCTCCTTGCAAGTTTTAGCTTCCTATATGAGCATCAGTTCATGTCCCAGCTGCCCCACTGCCCATCCAGCTCCCAATTTGTGGCCTGGGAAAGCAGTAGAGAATGATCTAAAAAGCCTTAGGACCCTGAACCCTCGTGGCAGAACTGGAAGAAGCTTCTGGACTCTGGCTTCGGATTGGCTTAGCTCCGGCTGTTGTAGCCATTTGGGGTTGACCCAGCAGGTACAAGTTCTTTATCTTTGTCTCTCTCTTTTTTTTCTGTAAATCTGTCTTCAATAAAAACCAAATACGTATTCTTCAAAAAACTTACAGTAGTTATGCTTGTATTGTTGATAATATTTGGGTTCAAAGCAACTGAAATCTCAGGTGCCAACACCCTTATTTCTCACATTTCACATAGGAGAAACAGTGTCTAGTTACAGCTTAAAGATAGACACATAGATCTTTGAAATTGAATGAAACTACAAAAATAACTGCTTGTGTGTGGGATTTATGGCTTTCAACAAGAGTGCTCAGAATATTTATTGAAAGTTTCTCAATACTTGGTTGGAAAAACTGTGCCTACATAAGTAAAAAGTGAATTTTGACAATTTTTCACTCCATTTTCAAGAAGTATCATGAGGCATTTTGATATGGGATGCAGGTACCCCAAGTGTGTCATACTCCCTGCACCAAATATCAGTTTCTTTTTGGTAGCTTGCTGAAATAATGGTATAATCATTCAAGACTTTCCTGTTTATTACATTTTGACATTTTGTAGTCATTCATAGGCTTATATATTTACAGGTTAAATGAAGCTCACAACACTGCCCTACCTACCTGAAATCAAAAGACAGGAGAATGTAATCTGAAACTGTAAAGTTTTCACAGTGTTAGAATACTTTCTTTTTCCAGATGGCATGCATGTATCAGTACAAAAGCACTTAGGAAAAAAGTGTAAAAACTGTGGATTCAGCTATATAACATGGGGTATTGCATCTGCTACACATATAATAGCAGCTTGACAAAAAAACCTCAGATGCTGATTGGAAATGATTAACTTTATATGTTATCTTTATTGGGCCATAGGTTCAGACATTTGATCAAATGTTCAGACACCTCTGAGTGTGTCTCTGAGGTTGTTTCTTGATGAGATGAGTATCAGTCCCAGAAATTACAGGGAACTGGATAGTATTACCCACAAGCAGGTGTGCTACATTTTTAAGGATTGACTTGCGTTTCAAAGTTGTACAGGCAGAATAGAGAACATGTGTAAGCACGAAAAGTATTGGTGTAGCATGTATCGGCATGCACCGGCCTGTTGCGGCTCACTTGGGGAGTGAAACATCGGATGGAGGATCTTCCTCTCTGTCTCTCCTCCTCTCTGTATATCTGACTGTAATAAAATGAATAAATCTTTAAAAACAAAAAAAAAATGGAACTGGAGCAAGGTGCATTTATTGTGTGGGTTCACTAAACAAGGATTCTTAATTTAATATTTCATCTCAGGGAGTTAGATGGGGCTTAATAGTTGGCTATTTTTTTAAAGATTTATTTATTTCATTACAAAGTCAGATAAACAGAGAGGAGGAGAGACAGAGAGGAAGATCTTCTGTCCGATGTTTCACTCCCCAAGTGAGCCTCAATGGGCTGGTACGCGCCGATCCGAAGCCAGGAACCAGGAACCTCTTCCGGGTCTCCCACATGGGTGCAGGGTCCCAATGCATTGGGCCGTCCTCGACTGCTTTCCAGGCCACAAGCAGGGAGCTGGATGGGAAGTGGAGCTGCCGGGATTAGAACCGGCACCCATATGGGATCCCGGGGCGTTCAAGGTGAGGACGTTAGCTGCTAGGCTATGCCACTGGGCCCAATAGTTGGCTATTTTATTGGATGAAATGTAAACTAAAATGTAGGGCACAATGAGCAAATTAGAAAGCTTTGCATACCTTTGTTTAACATCAGAAAATAAACAGGAAATCTTAGCGATATCAGAATGCTACAGTGAATTTGTCATGTAAGATGTACTCACATTGGGAGGGTCAGGAAGCTACACTCCTTTTTCATCCTATTAATAGTGAGCAATACATTTGTTTGGGAAGCTCTAGCATCCTGGAAAGCTCTGTGATCACACTTCTCTGCAGGCCAGAACTTACAATGGAAATGGAGGCAGCAGCATTAAGGAAACCAAGTGCAATGGACATAATTACTCCTAGGGTGATGGGAGCCTGGTGAAGGCATTAAACTTCCACAAGTGAGGTGGGTCTGGTTGCCAAAATGGAAAATGGAGGCAAAGCAGTAAATAGAATAATCTGACTCATGCAGATCTATGATACTGTTTAGTTGACTGTGGTGTTCTTAGAAGTGAAATGGATAGGAAACCTACTAAACTCTTACTTAATTTATACACACAGAAAACATTCTAGGTCAAGTAAACAAGCCTGAAATACATTTTACAGGCAGAGATGCACATTTTTCTCTCAGTTCTGGGACTCTAACCACCATTTCAGACTTAGAATGCTTTGAATGACAGGGAGGTCAGACTTTCTTGAGAAAAGTACACAAGTTAAAACTACCACTCTCCTGCTGAATACCTGTGCACTGGGTGTAGGACCTCTGATCTCTCGGGAAATGCTAACTTGCTCTGAGCTGATACTAATTCATAACACACAAATATCACTGTGTCCATACAGGCAGAGAGTAAAGGCCTAGGGAAGCCCAGTGGGCATTGGATTTTTAGGTCAGGGTCTTTTCTTAGTGGTGATGGTGAGTTTCTGTACACATAACATGGTTATTTCCTAGTCCTGGAATGTATAATTAAAATGGACCTACTGAACAGCTGATAACCCTGCTTTCCTGACCTGTGAAGGATGGGTTAACATGGAAGGAAGCATCAGGTCGAAACGCTTGGAAAATATTAAACCAAAAGCAATAATGAATTCCTTGAGTAGTTGCAGAGAGCAGCGATATATGAATTTAAAGATTCAGGAGTGGTAATTTCCACTGTGATGCTGTCTTTTCAACTTGCCCATTTGGTCTGTATTGAACAGATTGGAGAATGGCAGTGGTTATATGTTTAACCAGTTGGTGATTCCAACTGCAGGGCTGTTACATTGCTGGGGCAGATTAACGTGTCCCTTGAACCCTTCTATGAAGTGATGGATCTAGAAAATTTCTTTCCCTTTACTCCTGTCAATAAGGGTCATTAGAGCAAAAACACTTTCACTATACTAAATCAGGGAGTATACAAACTTTTCAACTATATCATAATTTAGTTCCCAAATATATTGATCACTTTTACAGCTCAAAAGATATCACCCTGGTCTGCTATACTGATGTCATTACACTATCACAAACTAGTGAGCAAGAAATATCAATTACTCTAACTCATAACCAAAAAAAACCAGGGACATATCTAGCGGACTTTTTTGGAATTTGGAGGTAGCCTATTCCTACATTGGAATGCATTACTCTGTTCTACTAAGTGACCTTAAAAGTTTCTAGTTTTGACTAGATCCTGAATAAGAAATGGCTTTGTAACAAGAGGCCTAGGTTCTATCATCTAGGTCATATGATACAGTAGATCCAATGACATGTGCAGTATCAATACCACACATTGTTGCTGCCTGGAACATGCGGCTTCCTTGACAGGTGAGCTGTAGAGCAGGCCCTTCAGGTTTGGGAGCAAAGTCTGACATCTTCTTATTTACTCTATGAGAAACAGCTCTTGGTCTGCTACATATGTGAGAAGAAATTGAATACTGAAGCATGGGCCACCAAATTACTATGCAACATAAGCTTCTATTGTGAAGTAGGTGTTATCTGACTCACCAATCCATAAAGTTGGGCATACCCAGCAATACCAGATGGAAGTACTAATGGGATTAGTCCTGATAAAGCCCTGAAAGACAAGGGATCTAAATGCCATGGTCCCATCTGAAGCACCACCTTTGTCCCAAACTGTACCTGTGGCCTCATGATAAATTCCCCTATACATAACCTACAAAGGAAAAGGAATCATGGGATGGTTACAGTTGCCACCTGAAAAATATCAAGTGCAGTGCTACAATTCCTTTCTGACCTACCCCAAAGGACAGTGCTAAAGGAGAATCACTCCTGTGGACAGAAGTTGGGGCACTGCACCAGACTTCTGACTTTGTTTAGAAGGAAAAATGACAATATTTGTGACAATAGACTAACTCATGAAATACAGCTAACAGTTTGGCTGATGGTCATGGACTTGGAAGTTACAAGGCTAGAAAAGTGGTGACAAGGAAATTCAGGGAAGAGGTATGTGTCAAGGACTCTCAATGGTCAAAAAACTTGTAGACATTATATTCTCCATTAATGCGCATTATTAGTAGATTGCTCATAGTGGCAATGATGGAGAGTTCGCATTGGCAGATAACCACAGGCTTCTACCCACCATAGACCATTCTAACTACAGCCACTGCTGCTTCCAACATTTCATCAGAAATTATTGCATTCCTTGGATGATCCCTCCCCCGATAACAACTGGTGGCAGACTGATTAGACTGAACTGACTCCTTCATGAATGTAGTAGTATTTTGTCCTTTCTGAAACAGATTCGTCATCTGAATATAAACTTTATCTCCTTACATACAATGCTTCTCCACAAATCATCATCAGTGAACTCAGAATACTTTATCTGTGGATTCTCAGAATACCTTATCCACAGTCATGAGATTCTGCATAATATTGCTTCTGACCAAACAAGTCAATTCATAGCAAAAGATTCAGCAAGGCTTTCTGGGATGGCAGAAGAGTCTGAAAGACTCAGTTACAGTGCTAGTGAGGTAGCAGTAGTTTTCAAGACTGGGCTAAGATCACCGCAGAAGGCTATATATGCTCTGAATCAGTATCCTGTACATAGTACTGTTTGTCTTATAGCCAAGATTCATTGTCCCAGAAAGCAAAGCATGGGAAAAGGAGTGGTACCACACACTTTTGTCTCTAGTGACACACTAGTAAAAATTTATCTTTCCGTCTTTATAACCTTAGACTGTTTGCTTAGAGATCTTATTTCTAAAGGAAGAAATTCTTGCACCAAGAGACACATCAGTGATTCATTGAGCTTTAAATTATGACTGCTGCCTGATCTCTTTGGTATCCTATGTAAAGAAAAGAGATTACTGCGTTGACTGAGTGACTGATCCTGACCACCTATGGGAAACTCGATTTCTACTTCACAACAGAAGACAGGAAGAGCATGTCTGGAATACAGAAGCTTCTTTATGGGATCTTTTAGTATTATCATTCCCATCATGAAGGTCAATCAAATATTGTGGCAACCTGATTTAGTCAAAAGTACAAGTGACATGGATCCCTCAAGGATGAAGGCTTGGCTCCTTCTATCAAAGAACTGAATGGAAATGCTTACAGAAGTCAGAGGAAACATTGTATTAAGAGTGCAGGAGAGTGGTAATAAATATCAACTGTGACCACATAATGAATTACAGAAAGGACAAACGTCTGTCAGAGATCTTTTCCCTTATTTTGTTATTTAGACTGCATGTTTACCACCATGTCTCCAGCCTCTCCTAGACACAACCTCTCCTGTGCACAACAGATCCTGGGAATTGTCAGCCTTGTTAATTGTTGAGTCAATAAGGAATCTCTCTCTCTCACTTATCTAATATAGACACCCCATTGGCTCTGTTTATGGGAGAACTCTGACTTGTAATCGGATATATACTGATCAGAGCAGGGCTTCTTCCAATTTTTCTATTCTTTCTCTCCAGTGTGTTTGTAATGAAAACAATTGCATTGTATTTTCCTTTTCCCAAATCAAAGTACTTTGTAAAGAACGAAAATCATAATCAATTTAAATTGCATCTTGTAATCAAGTGTATTATTCTTTGTTATGATCGATAATTTTGTTAAATTTGAATGTCCTAATGTTCTCAGTTTGTTCAGATACATGCACCACCAAAATGAATCACTAATTTGAGCTTAGGTGATGCAGTATTGTATTTCATTTCTTATTTTCTAAACCTTTTTTCTAGTTGCTGTGCACTTCTCGCCTAAGATCTGGTGATTTATATACCCGAATGTCTAGTTGGGACCTGACATTCTTTTCATAATATAGATAAAATAATTTTGATTCTGTAAAGCTCACTTTAGAATGGACTTTGAGAATAGAGTGAGCGGCTGTATAAAAAAATCGAAATGGCTGTAACGAATAAAAAAAAAACATAGTAAACAATCCTTAGAAGATCATCTGTCCCAAGCACATTGTCCTGATTTCTTAAATTTCAGTCACAGCTTAGAGGAAAAAGTGTGAATGGATTCAATTCTTATTAAATTTGCATTGTGTTGGGGTGAAAGAAAAATCAGATATTTACTTTTGTTATTTCCTTTTTTCTTTTTAATCAATAAGCATTGAGTGTCTCAATACTGTTGGGTTTTTGATTGGATGTTGCATATTATTTTTATAGTTTATTCAGTCACTTATTAGCTATCACACATTCGGTTTGCATGGGAATGTGTCTGCAACAAATGAATGTGGGCTGCCAAGAGCAGCTCAATGATTTGTTGTTTAGGTGCACCAACACATATAATATATTACTACTGGGAAGTAAACCACTGAAGACCAGCGACAGTTTCTACCCAATTTAGTGCACCTTTGGGAGGACAGTTTCTCAGTAAACAATGCTTATGGCTCAGAAAGCTATTTATTATGAACACTGTGGATGCAGACAGTGGAAACATTTTCAGCACACATATTCTTTAGTCTCCTGGAGTTCACCAAGAGAAATGCCTAGCACAGTTTTAAAGGATATACAGTTGCTAGTAATTTTGATAGATTACAAATGTCAAGATAGTACCCTCACATTGATCTTTTTGAGAAACACTGCAAACTTTGAAGGATAATAAGAACTCACGTTACAGAAATTATGTACAAATAAAAATACATTGTTTGAAATATTGACATTTGTAGCACTCACTAAACAATTTGGGTTATAAGTCAACTAAAAATGTTTAGGAGAGATGAATTTGTTAATGTCTACAATGTCATGTGATTCTTATAAAACAGGTGTATATATGCAAACATGAACAGAAGGAAGATGTGTTTCCAAATGTTGAAATAGTAATGTTGGAATGACTTAACACATTCACATAATTTTAATATTTCTGTTTTAAAAAATTGATATTGTAAATATGTATAATTTCTATGATCAGAACAAAAATTTTTAACATTCTGTTGAGGGGCTGGTACAGTGGTTCAACAGGCTAATCCATCTGCAAGTGCCAGCATCCCCTTTGGGTGCCAGTTCATAGCTCAGCTGCTCTACTTCAGATCCAGCTTCCTGCTTATGCCCTGTTTATGGCCTGAGAAGGCAGTGGAGGGTGGTTCCCAACACCCACATGGGAGACTTGGAAGAAACTCCTGGCTTCAGATCAGCTCAGCTCTGGCTGTTGTGGCCATTTGGCGAGTGAACCAGAAGATCTTTATTTCTGTTCCTCTTTCTGTAAATTTGCCTTTCCAATAAAAGATAAATCTTTTTTTTTAAAGGAAAATGACATGATTTAACCAAAGCGCATTGAAGTGTACCATCAAACAGTATATTATATCAGGAAATATGAGACTTGGTATCATATTTTTTCCATGCTATTGAAGATAGCAGTGCATTGCCACTGGTATAGAGATAAAAGCTCACTGACATAAGGACTACATTGATTTTTCATTTAATTTGGTGCTTCCTCCCTATTTCCACTTTTCATCTCCCATAATTTCTATTCTTACAGAAAAAAGTAAACATTTGTATTAAGCCCTCCATTTGCACTTGGAAAGCAGCAGATAGGCCATCAGCAATTCCCCAGAGGACCTAGGGAAAAAACTCCAACCTAACTTGCTTAGCAAGCGGCTTTCTCAACAGCACCGAGCTCCTCTGAGTTTCTCTGTGCTCTGCTTTTTGCATAGCCCCTTGAAATACTGCTGATGGTGGCACTGCAGCATTAATGCAAAGGTGAATGTTAGTTATAATGCTTATTCTCTAAATGCCGTATATGTGCCTTTATGCTGAACAAGATGATCTGCAAAGCATTACTAGATACCACATAAAAATGATTCTCATCTTGGACCATAATCAAGATATCTATGTCCATTAAAGAATAGGCAAATTGAATCAAAGAAGCTTAATAATAATAATATTAATAATAAACAGGTTAGGGAAGGTATGTCTGTTTTTGGTGCCCATATAATTTGGCATACGTATAGTCATGATGGTTCTCTAGAAATATCAATTCTATATCTCTACAAAAACAAATTAAATGAAAACCACAATGTTCAGGGAAATTATAAGGTATTAAATGCATATACATAGTGGGAAAAAATTTCAAGGTCATCATAGACAATATCGATATGCAAGTGAGGAAATCATTACAAACTGGCACTTAGAGTTTATATCCATGCCATGAAAATATGGGATTATTATTAAATACATAACATGTATTAGATACAATCTGTAAATAAGGGTACTTGCAAAATGTTTTAGAAGAAGATATTGAAGATGTTTGCTTTGGTGTAAAAATTTTGGAAATCCCTGTATAGTTTTTTTCATGAAGTTTTCCTATTAAGTTCTAAAAGCCTCCTCAGATTTATCTGTGTCTGTGTATACACATAATGTACATTACAAACATACACACACACTTTAAACCAGTAAAAGCATGAATAACCTTAAATACTTAAGAATATCACAGTAGCTGGAGTCAGCCTGCATAGTTCAAATTATGGCTGTTCAGTTTGGCTTTGGAAAGTTTGTTCAATGTCTTTGTGCCTCAGGGTTTTTTTTTTTTTTTAGTAACATGGGGATTATTAGTGTAAAGGCCTTAACAGCTGTGTGAGAATTAAAGTATTCCATAAACCTAAGCACTGAGGAAAGTATCTGACACATAGAAAACACACTTTAAAAAATTCTGTTATATTTTGCTTGACAACTGTGATGAAATTCACACTTTGGTTTCTGAGACTAGAAGTTCACACTGAGCCAATGGGATATGCACGCATCTGGTTCTAGATAAAGAAACTACTGACTCAGGAACACTGGAAACACAGAATCAGAATTCTGAAGAAAAAATTTAGCTTGAGAGTTTGGTGACTGAGCTCTCAGGTTTAGGCAATATACTATTGCAATGTATTATGCCCATTAAGATTTCAAGAAAAAACAAACAAGGAAAAAGGTTAAATTAGTGGGAGGAATGCAAACTTCAGTGTGGAGCTTTGTTTCCTATCATCATGGAGTTCCTCATTTCTTAATATAAAATAAAATTACCCAAGTTGGAGTGTATTGTCCAAATAAATATTATAAAGTTATAAAAAGGCACATGTTGAAGCTCTGAAGTCTTTATTCATAATTAGTTTTCTACATAAAATCTTGAATTGAACCTGTTATACCCTAACGTCACTAACTGTTGCATATTTTAGGTATTATTATTATTAATTTATATCCTAACTAGCATTTATATATTTTAGTTTTAGTGGGAAGATTTGACTAATGCCAGCAACAGCAGAAAAGTTTGGGTCCACAGGGATGACATTTGACAAAGGACATTGTTACATATTCACTATCACACAGATCATGTTAGAAATACCAGTCGCAAGGTTTTCAAGATGGTGGAATAGGGTGAGAAAGATTTACACAAATAGAGAAGGATTAGCCAAGGTAAAGCTGAAAGGGCATGTTCCTGGGAAATAGAAGACAGGCTCACAGCAAAAGGATACTTGGAGACCCCTGGGCATGGGGAAGTGGTGGAGGGTGGAGCAGTGCTGCAATGAACAGATACCTTAGTAGTGACCAGAGCTCCACCAGCTGGCTAGGTGGGAACGGGAGTTCACCAGGAACTCAGGAGGTGAACCCAGCCATAGCAGCAGCAAGCAGCAGAGCCCAAGCAGTCAGGTATGGGAACAGGGTGGATTTCACAGCCCAGACCCCCATCAGTGTAACATCGTGCACCATTTTGTGAATTGTGGCTAAATCTCTGGGGAGAGGGAGACAACAGTGAGCTGCACATGCTCTAAACCAGGACAGCCCTCACTTATGGTTTAATGCATTGTACTTGTTCCACCAGGAAAACAATACCAACTTGGCATCCCATGTTACATCAGACCTAATTGCCAACAGATTTCTGCAAGAAAAGTAAAACAAACAAACAAACAAACAAAAAACTTCCATTCAACGGGTGTTATGGACAACCCTGTAATCTAGGTCAAGGTCACAGTTGGTGTCATAATAATCCTGGATATTGCTGGAAAAGGGAGTGGGAAAAAGGCTGAGCAGGCAATGGTACTGACGCAGCATGGGGTCATAGAGGGTGGCAAGTGGTGAGCCAAGAGCTGGGGTTATGGTGACTGTAGTAAAAGCATAGCAAAGAAGTCCAGAACTGAGTCGTTGCAGGGAGTGGTGTGAGCAATGGCAAACAAAGAAACAGGCGTTGAATGGGATCTGTAAAACTGACCTGTAGATGTGTGAACAATGCAGCTTAAAAACTGGACCCAAGGAGAAGAATCCACTAATTAGAATTGCAATGGTCAAGGGTAAAAGAAGAGACAGAGGCATAATAAATGAGGTTACTGAGACCTCCCCTGCAAAGGAGTGAAAGTCTGTGTCAACCTCAGAGTTAACTGATGAAGACATTGAGGATCTGCCAGAAAAAGAAACTTGCCAAAGTTTCTTAAAACACACTGAAAAGCTCATACAGGGGTTCAAGGAACATATTTCATGGTAAATAGCAACATTGAAATAAAATCAAGCTAAGTTATTAGAGAGGAGGCACACAAACAGCAAATTCCAAATTCAGTGGAAAGCCTCAATAGTAGAATGAATGAAGCAGAAGAAAGAATCTCAGAATTGGAAGATGCATTTTTCAATAATGCTGAAATAGTAAAAAAGCTGGAAGAGATTCTGAGTCAAGGTTTTTGGGAAAATGGAAGTACTTAAAAAAAAAAAAAAAGAAACGATATCTTTATTCCTCAGTCCCCACCCATTGACACAACAGAAAACATCGTAACAACTCGCTGAGGTGACAGGTGCTGTTGTCATATTGCATTAAGAGGCAACTGGAAGAAGATAAGATGAAATGCAGGAATCGTGCTCAAAAAGATACATACACATTGCATTTTATAGACCAATTCTTTATTTTCAAGTTTTATTTAAATTGTTTCCATAATTAAACTTGTATTAATCCTAATTTCGGTCACTGCATTTTGAATTTTGAGGCCAGAGAGCAGAGGAATTCAAGAACATGGGAACACACTAGAGGAAGGTTGAATGAACTCCTGTTTTGTGACTAATCAGCATCCTTTTCTATATACACTGTAAACACTGCATCTGTAGACACTACATACACACCTAGTTGATCTCCTCCTACATAATAATAGCAAATAATTAGAAACTTTCCACTTGCGACACATTCCTGTTTTTTTTCCAACTGTCAACCAGTAGCTGCTGTGAAAGAAACCATTTTCTGGATTTTCCTCAGAGGTGTCTTAATTTTCCCTGTCAAATTCACAACCCAAAAGTACTAAAGTCAGTAGGACTTCATGTCTAATTTACTTATGTGCATGGTGAAATTGGGTGCCAAGGATCATCCACGACCATTGCCCTGTTTCAAATATTCATGAGTCTCCCCAGTCTAAAATGCATTTAAAGTGGGAAAGTTGCCAACAGCACACAGTCTTTCTTGTGACAAGGAGTCTTCTCAGATCAAAAGAGCACCGTGTCAAAGACTTCAAACTAAACCATCTTTGTAAGAGATACTTGGAAAAGGGATGCCAAATCCCACAACCTGTCCTGGAACATGTTATGGAACATCAAGGAAACAGAAAAGAATGGATGCTCAGTCACTCTCCTGAACTCCTTTAATCACAACTATTTTCTTTTCTCCATTTTTATCATTGCAATACAACACAAGGATATTATACACTGGTGGAATAGCACAATAATACTAGAAAACATTATTGATGCTTTTAAATACAAAATGAATGACAACTGAGAAATTAATAGCATTTAAGCTGATATGATTTTGCTAATGGAGCCTGAGTGGCATGTGGAGAATAATATAAAAGCAAAATTAAAACAGGAATAAAGAGTTATAAATCATACGTCTAAAGTAGACACACAAAGTGACTTCATTCATCTTTGTCTACATCTAATCTTACATCTGTGCTTTCTTTTTGTGTTTGATCTATTCTGATATCCTGTAAATATTAGGCACACAGCCAGTTTCATACCCAACCATTTCTATGATGAGATCAAGCAATTGACTGGCTTTAAAGAATAAATATGTTATTTAAGACTGAAATGTGTTCCCTTTATATAAATAAAAATGTCAAAACATAAGAAATTCATCTGTTGCTTATGTTAAAAAGAATACATATGCATATAGATTTAAAGAATATAATACAAAATCAAATACTAATATTAACCCCAAGGCTTTGAACTACTTCTCACAGGACTAACAGAAAGTTCTAGGCTAATTACTTCTAAGGAATGGTTCCCAGAATATCGAGTTACTACTGACCTACTTTGGACACACTGGGATAATTTATCAGGAAAGATAATTAAGTGAATATAAAGCTGTTTCTAAAATGAACCAAGTATCAAAAATATTTGTTAAAATCATAGGTTAGTATTCCCAGTGCTGTCAGATGGAGTTTTGTCAGTTTGCAATTTTATTATGCATGACTTATTCACAAAGCTTTCTTTCTCTTTATAAATTGTATCTGGCAGGATGCATCTAAGAGTCTTGGATATATAAATGTTGTGTTTACACTATTTTCCGTATGTATATAGAAGCAATCTTTTTAACATTTTACTTTATCTTTCTCCTAACCTCTACCCTATAAACAGACATACTCATCGTATATACAGATGTTTTCCTTATTTTTGAAGTCCATCTTAAAAAGCTGTATGTCTGTATTTTGAAAGTGTACATACTGGGATGTAAACCATGTAACTATTGAATTTTAACTAATTTGGAAGCTCAATACTTCCTTACACTTTTGCAGCAATGATCTATTTCTCCTGTTGGGAAAATCTGACCATTTTCTGAGTTTTACAACCTTGATGCTTTCCATAAGTAGAAAAAAAAAGAACACTTTGAAATGAAATCATGGAACATAAACTGGGGTCTCGGATGACATTATAAACCACCTGTTTTCTGAAAACAAAAACATGAAAACGTTATGTCATTAGTATTTTGGTTTATCTAAGGTACCATCTAATCATTTTTTCTTATTTTACTCTCTGTATCCCTCTACCTTTTAATTTTCACCCCATCTGTAGTGTGATTTACTTTTTAACTCAAAAGCTCCTTTAGATATAAAAATGTGATGGGCTGACTATATACTACTGGCTTTTATACTGTAACAAATATTAACACCTACTTCACTTCACCTTGAAGTGCCTAAGTATCTTTGACTAACCATACTTGGTTCTTATGGCAAAACATAGTGTTAATTTTTGCTGCGGTATTAACATTGTGGATACAGTAATAACATTATTACTCACCTTTACTAATTCTCATTTTGCAGTGCTGTATTGAGGAAATTTGCATGCACACAATTACAGTTTGATGATATCGAATAAAAAAGCAAAACTCTGAGTTGTACCCTTTGTTTTCCCACTGTATATGCAGTGTTTTATGTTTACAAGAGGACCTGGCCATGATTTCATCCAAAATCAATAGTGTATCAAAGCTCCTGTGATTCAGTAAATGTTCTGTTTGCTGAAACTAAAGTCAGATCTCTCTCCCATTGCTTCCTATCTTTATAGCCTATTTCATTCCATGCCTGCTTAATTTCATTTATTGCTTTATTCTTGTGTCCTTCAGCTGTTTCCAATCTGCCCTTCATGGCTATAAATAAATACAATACGTTAACCTACAAAGGGATTTATGTAAATGAAAATCAATGCACCTACAATTTCAGCACCATTCCTTATTGCTTACAGTGGGCATTTTAAATACATTTTATTTAAACACTAACAGCTCTTCCTTCTTGCCTGGGAAGTGTAATGACCCTCTTGGCTCTCTGCCCCTACAGTCTCTCATCTTCACAGCTATGACCACTTAGCCCCCATCTGGAGGTTCAGACTTACTTTGAATTTTGGACTGATCTTGTCCCTAGGCTGAAGGAATACAAGCTATGCTAGCCAAAAGCTAACTAATTCAGAATCCAGGCAGCCCTACTGCTGGTTTCATTCCGACTTTATAATTCTCTTCCCAGATTTAGGCTGCTGCACTTCTCCCAGCCCCTCATTACTAAGACTTGGCTTTCTACACCAATTCAGCGAAGTGTGTATCTATCCAATTCTTCCTGTTTCCTCTTATGATTCATTTTACTGATAACCCAATTCCCCCATGACCAAAATTTTGACTTTACCTTCTTTCCACCCTTTTGTAACTGAACATATTTTTCTGAACTCCAGTGGCCAAGGTTAGGCCCTAAGGCTAGCTGCTGAACTTTCTGATGCCACTGGTCTTACCCGTTTATGCTCATGTTGCCTTCACACCATGGGTCTAATTTCTATGAGGTTACTCCGAGCAACACTCTGCTTGCTTGGCTCTTTTCCCTCTGTCTGCTGCAAACTTCTCCCTAGTCATGAGCTTTAACCCTGTAGGACTTGAGGTTCACTACATATAATCTGCCTGCAATCTGGCCATCTCATTATCCAAATGTATCAGGGAAGAGTGCTATTTTAATTGCATCTTTGGTTAAATGGTCATGCTAAAATATCTTTGAGTTACTTCTACTTCTTATTTTATCTTGACCCTCCCATTAAAACTTTTTAAAATTATTCTTTGTAACATGAAATAACAATGGAATCTATCTCCTGAAGTTATTTTTAAGATAACTGAGACAAACTGCATACAAATAGACAAAACATATGACAGAAAACTTTAAGCTGACAGTATAATCCAATGTCTTGAATTACTGCAGTTGGAAAATGAAACTATATTACTTAAATGATGAATGTTACAAATATGAGAAATTATGGAAATGAAATTTATTTTTAATTAGGTACCAATGCGAAGGATTTAAAAGTAGTTATTGACAGCTTGAAGGATAACGTTGAATTAGATGCAAATATTTGTTGTGACATGGGCCAGCACTGTGGGGTGGCAGGTAAAGTCTCCACCTGTGATGCCAGCATCCCATATGGGCACTGAGGGAGTACCAGATGCTCCAGTTTGGATCCAGCTCCACGTTAATGGCTCAGCAAAGCAGTCAAAGATGGATCAAGTATTTGGGCCCCTGCCCTTGTTGTGGTCATATGGAGAGTCGAATCAGTGGATGGAAGATCTCTTTCTCTCTGTAATTCTGACACTAACAAAATACATAAATACATCTTTTGGAGAAATAATCTTTGTGCCCAGTCATCTTTTTTAGAATAATGTTTCCATAACCATATGAGAATTTTAGAAAAGTAATATTTTAAGCCTTACTTTTTTGAAATTTGGATTTATGAAGTATGGGGTAGAACTAAAGAGTTAGAGTGGTTTAAATATCCAAAGTAATTTGTTCAAAATGTGGGAGCAGTACAGTCATCAGACACTGGAATGCCCAGGACATTTTTAAGAAAGCATACATCCATTCATCTCAAAGTGATCAAACCCGGGTTTGGATTCTCACTAGGGTCTGAGCTGGAGTCCATTGGTGGCTAGAGGTGTTTGACAGACATGGACACCCTAGTGATATCCACCTTTATCAATGATGGCTATTTTATCTGGATATTTAATAGCAACGTTCTCCTTAGAGTACTCAATTTATTCTAGGAGCCTCAGTTTGTCCAGGTAGAATCTGTCTTCTTAAAAACACATTTTACTTGCAATTTGAGTCCTACCAAATAAGACTCTCTCTCTCTCTCTCTCTCTCTCTCTCTCTCTCTATATATATATATATATATATATATATATATATATAGCCTTCATTTCTTTTAGATAAGTCCCCCCTTTGTACAAAACTTAGATTAAAATGATTGCTAATTGTTCCAGATATATTGAAGAAAAGGGAAGCTAAAGATGTTTACTTGAAATGTGTGAAGTGTGCATTGAAGAGAAGAGAGAGAGGAAGTAGGAGAGAAGGGGGAAATGAAAGAGAAAGAGGGAGCAGAAGGAGAAGCAGGAGAGGAGATGGAAGAGTAACTGTGTTCTAAATGCTTTTACTATCCTAAGAAACAAACCTCACTCTGAACTATTGTTCACATTATGTTATGAAGTAGGATCAACGTATGTGGATAACCTAGCCAGTTGAAATTTTAGCAACCATTCTACAGCAAAATTATTCACTCATTGTTTAACATCTTTATAGGAAGAACCGAGTAGTACTTTGGAGAAAGAGGGAAGCAGAACTTTAAGAATGTCCCAGAGATTGGTGGTTGCTCAACTGTTTTGTCCCATTCATTTCTGCATGGATGCACACATATTCCTCAAACTCATATTTTGAATTCTTGAGACCCAAGGTATTGTGGGTGAAAGGGACGTTTGATAATGATGGTTCTCCTGGCTGACTCCTCATGAATGGGGTTGGATGCTTGAGCGATCCATTGCCCTTTCCGCCGTGTGAAGCTGCAGTGAGAAGAATGCTATTGACAAAACCCAAGCAACTCATAGCAGACACTGGAATTTCTGAAGCCTTGATTTTGGACTTTCCATTTTCTGGAATGAGGAGAAATAAATTCCATTGCTAATAAGCCACCCAGCTTGCAGTCTGTTGTTACTCCTGAACACAGGCAGTAAGCATCTTGCATTTCTTAGTGATGCTTCTTAAGAAAAATTCCAGAAACTACAATTCCTCTTTCTGTATCTCAACACTAAGAGATTGTTGGAGGCTAGTAGTGCCCCGGGTAGTTCCCTAACTGTCCTACCTCTGAGTCCTACTTCCAAAATTCCTTGTTGTTATTGGAAGCTCTCACTCTCTTCACCTATTGAGAACCTGTGAGAAAATAGTAGCACTGACAACTTCATCTTGTGAAGAATGGTTGATGAAATAAAAATGTCATCATGATTTATTTAAATCATGGTAACTGCTTTGTTTAAAAGAATAAAATATCATCTTACCAGACGTCTTCAGCATCTTCATCACATTCCGCACCAAACTGGCAAATATCACAGGTGGATGTTTCCTTCTGACTGGTTTCTCCAGAGCCTTCATGCACTGTAGGATAAGACAAGACAGAACAGAAGGAATCAGCCTAGTGTGCATCATAACTAAAGCTCTAAGACAGTTCTATCTCAAGCTAATCTTCCCGATGAACCTGCTTCTTTTTTTTTTTTTTTTAAAGATTTTATTATTATTGGAAAGCCGGATATACAGAGAGGAGGAGAGACAGAGGGGAAGATCTTCCATTCGATGTTTCACTCCCCAAGTGAGCCGCAACGGGCCGGTGCACGCCAATCCGATGCTGGGAATCTGGAACCTCTTCCAGGTCTCCCACGTGGGTGCAGGGTCCCAAAGCTTTGGGCCGTCCTCGACTGCTTCCCCAGGCCACAAGCAGGGAGCTGGATGGGAAGTGGAGCAGCCGGGATTAGAACCAGTGCCCATATGGGATCCCGGGGCATTCAAGGTGAGGACGTTAGCTGCTAGGCCACGCTGCCGGGCCCTGAACCTACTTCTTATTGGTGGAGTTTCACAAGGTTGTAGTTCACACTTCTTCCACCATCTTAATGACATCTCAAGCAAAAAAAGTGCAGTTCATTTGTAGGTAGTGAACACTTCTGCATTAAAAAAATTACTTATATTTATTAGAATGTATTTATGTATGTATTTGAAAGGGACACACTCACAATCTTTAATTCACTCTTCAAATGACCACAGTATTTCTGAGTGGGCCATGCTGAAGCCAGGAGCCAGAACCTCAGTGCACGTCTCCTGTATAGGTGAGAAGAATCCAGCTATCTGAGCCATCACCTGTTGCCTTCCAGGGTGTGTAGTAGCTGGAAATCAGCCTGGAATTTGGAGCTGGGACTTGAATTGAAATACTCCAATGTAGAATAAAGGCATCCCAAATAGTGTCATATCTGTTGCACCAACAATAGCCCCATTTCTTTTTACAAACAAAGTAAGGCAACAAGTGATACGGTTTACTGAGCTTATCCAAATTGATCACCTAATAACTGTACCATATGAAAGAGTAATTTGATTAAAAACAATAGAGTGGCACAATAGCAATATTTGTTAAATCCTCTCTCTGTAAGTACTGGGATCCCATTTGGAGGCTGGTTTGTGTCCCACTTGCTTCACTTTCCCTCCAGCTCCCTGCTTGTGGCCTGGGAAAGTAATTGAGGATGGCCCAAAGCCTTGGGATCCTGCATCCATGTGGGAGACCCGGAAGAAGCTCCTGCCTTCTGACAGGCTCAGCCCCTGCTGTTGCAACCAAACCAGCAAATGGAAGATCCTTTTGTCTCTTCTCTCTGCAGATCTGCCTTTTCAATACCAATAATATAAACATAGTCTTAAAGCAATAATAATTTAAATTGTTACTTCCCTAAAGGAAAATTTCCAGATCCTATTTTATGAAAAGAAGTACTTGGCATTTTTTTATTTCTAAATTATATATTTTTTCACTCAAACAAATTTTTCATGTTTAGTTTAAAATTTCAGATAGACAGCCTGCCCTGATTTACCCCTCAAATTATTAACTGCTTACAAATAAAATACACTGATTGTTAGTTTTTAAAAAAACAACTTTCAGTCAGTTCTTATTATAGTTTCTTGACTCTAACAGAAATTCTGCACAGTTCTAACTGCAGGGATTTCCTGTTTGAGAGTTAGTTACAGATGTTGGTCCCTCCCCCAACCAATCTGCTGGGACAAAACATGATAGTATGCAACCTCGTTATAAAATTAACTTCACAAAAATAAAACTGTAACACAAGAAATAATGCTTTAAAGGTGATGGATTACTGTTTACCTAATTGAAACACAAAAAGTTGAAAGAGAAAGTAGCTTTATATGAAAATAAAAATATTGTACAAAGGCAATGACCCATAAGATAATCTGACTCATGAGCAGAGCTTCGGCTTAATGACAGAAGTTCAGACGCAGAGGATCCTTTAACATTGTGTTTCTGTAAACAGCACTGACAGTCAACAAGAGGGAACATAAGTGATTCAGCACAGCATCACTTCCTGCCTTCTTGAATCTCAACAAAGCATTTTTTAGAAAGAAATAATTTGCCAGCATAACTCCTGACCTATCAGATTCAACTGTATGTGTCTTTGCATATTTTCTCATATTTTTCTTTATCTAACAAGATAATGCTTAATATTTACAAAGGAAAAGGTTTTTATTCCTTATTTTTTTTAACTTACTACTTTGTATTTGAATGACCCTCCCCCAAAAAATTAAAAAGAAAAGGACAGGAAGACATCTCCAGGAGAATTGTCTATCTGTAGAGAATTCTGGGAAGGATAGAAGGATTTATTATTCCTTAAACCCATTTTCCTACTTCTTGAACATCTTTGCTTACATTAAATAAAGTTATGAATTACACAGGTCAAGGGTAATTACAAAAGTATTGATGGCATAATTTTCAACTTGGAGCTAAAACAAAAAGCTTTTTTCTCTCTTCTGCCCCATCCAAAACATAAAGATAAAAACGAAATTTTTATACTGTGATAAAATAGACAGCACTTATCTTATTATCCACTCTATTACTTTAACACCAGCAACACCATTACAGCAGACCAGGGGAATAAGAGGAGAGCTGGGGTCTGACCTCAGGGGAGACTGAACAGCGGAGGTCGGTCTCCCCATTACTTTCTTATTATTAATGCAACACAGATGCTGCTAATGGGAGAAAGCCTTTTAGTGTTAGCCAGATGAGGAGCTTCCAGGCTGAAGCCACCCATCACTCAGGAAGCACGCCAGCACCATGGGCAGCTCCTTAATGAACAGTGATAGTCACTGAGAGGCAGCACCATTTACTTCAGCAACCAAGATCCCTGCTAGAACTTCTGTAAGTCATCTAGGGGTTATTTTGCTAACTCAGTAGAACTAAGCCTATTTCTAGCCAAAACTCATTCCTTTTTTTTTTTTTTTTTTTTTTTTAATAAAAGGGCTATAGAATGGAGATGTTGGAAATTTTCCTGTAAGGAGAAGTAAAAAACATTGAAAAGACATTCTGGGAGGGCCTGACACAACAAGCTAATGGCTAAATTCCTCGCCTTGAATGCGCCACGATCCCATAGGGATGCCAGTTCGCATCCCAGCTGCTCCATTTCCCTCCAGCTCCCTGCTTGTGGCCTGGGAAAGCAGTCGAGGACGGCCCAAAGCCTTGGGACTCTGTACCCACGTGGGAGACCTGGAAGAAGCTCCTGGTTCCTGGCCAGTTGGGAAGTGAATCAACAGATTGAAGATCTTTCTCTCTGTCCCCCCTTCTCTCTGTAAATCTTTCCATTAAAAAAGAAAAGTAAATTTTTAAAAATATATTCTGGGAATAAAATGCCTTCATATGAAGTAACAATGAAAGGAAAATCTTTCTATATTATTGAAACAAGCTTTCACCTTTGTCTCAAACAACAAAATCAGAGTACAACTTGTATTTAATCATATAGACGAGATGATTTTTAAACAGCATTGAGTTCAGAAGCTGTGACAGATTTGTTTGTTTATTAAATATAAATGACATGTAATATTCTGGAAGATATTGCATAGTAGATGGAGTTTGGGGCTTGTATAGGAAAATATAAAAAAGCAAACCATTCTTAGGAATCTCAGCTCTCAGCCATCCCCAGAGGCCGTGGCGTGTTTCAGGCACCCCCACCCCATCCACTCTCTAGTATCGCATCTTTTATACTGGAAGGACACAGCAACAGCTGGAGGCTTTGCTGAAATTCAGATTCTGACTCAGTGTGTGGCCTCGGGTTCTGCGTTTCTCACAGGCCACCAGATGCTGTTGGTAGTGATCCATGGATCCTATTCTGTGGAGAAAGGATAGCCCTGTGCCTTTTCAAACTACAGTCCACAGTTTGATGGTAGGGAAATCAGTCCATCATGACCAACACTGTTGCAAACATAAAGCAGACTACACTAGATTAGAAAACATGGGGTGTTTCTTATCAATCAATGTGGGTTTTGTTTTATAACACTGTTTTACTTTTACATACATATTTACGTATATATATTCATACAGGTATGAAATATAAATTGCAATTCTTTTTAAATGTCACAGTTGCAAAAGCTTGGAAATGTCTGTTATAGCGTATCTTACACGTTCATTAAAAGTGTTTACTATTACAGGTTTCTCACTTCCTTTTAATATTAACAGACACAGGAATGATCAGTACTTAATTATTTGCACTAATAATCACAAACAAATAAAATCCATTTACTTCAAAGTGTTGTCTCATGCACTTGCATTTTAAACCCTTTGAGTTGTAAAGTAGAAGAATTAGTTCCCTTTATTTTATAGAAACATGAAAGTTTTGGCAAATGATTGAAGAAAATTTGGTGGGTGAGGGAGATTGAGCTACTGAAAGAACATTGAAGTTGATATGCTGTGTTGTTATAAAACTGCCACTTTAACTGAGATTCAGATGGAGGAGCTGATCGGTACGGTTGGACTGCCACATTGTGAAATAGCTTTACTCTGACGTTTTCCTAAGTGTCTTCATCACCACTTTGTTATGGCCCGGGGCAGATCTTTCCTGTCCTGGACCCAGCTTGGTCGTCTGCCTAACTGACCACATGCCTCCTGTGCCACTGATGATGCTCATAACCTGTGTCATTGCTTCTGGAGACAGTGAAATGCGAAGGAACTTCAAAAACGCGGTGGAAATGGAATTTAAAAACAATTTATAGTGGTGTAAGTTCTTCTTTTTTGGAAATTAGCAATTGTTTTCATGATATAGAATCCCAATTAATTTTTAAAGAACTCCTTATACAATGATCAAAACATGATTATTCAATATTATTCATTTTGTCAAGAATTGAGTTAAAAATTGACACTCAGTGAAATACTCAGATTCTAGGTATGCCTTTCAACCAATTTTGAAAACACATACCAAGACACATGGAAAAACTCTTTCCTTTCAAAACATTTTCTTGTACTCCTCCCTCGCCTAACTTCACCCTGTCTGATCTCTAATCCCAAGGATTTTTTTTTTAATTATTTATTATTTAACTTCAGTAATTACATTGTATTATGTGACACAATTACATAGATACTTGGGTTCTCCCCACCCCTCCCCAAACCCTCCCACCATGGTGGATTCCTCCACCTAGTTGCATAACCACAGCTCAAGTTCAGTTGAGATTCCCCCATTGCAAGCGTATACCAAACATAGGGTCCAGCATCTTATTGTCCAGTCAAGTTCAACGGCTTCTTAGGTATTGTTTTTAGTTATTTAGGCTATCTAAAATATCAAAGGAGTCATGCAGTATCTAACTTTTGAGTTAACCCTCCTTTCCTCAGAGTACTAGAGCTTGAGATTAACTCAGGTGGTTGCACATACCAGTACTTTGTATCTTTTCGTTGCTTACTACTTCGCTGAATGATAGCTTAGCTATCTATTCTCTTTTAGAAGGACATGTGAGTCATTACCAGTAATTATCTGGAAATTACACTGGCTATTCAGAAATACAGCTGCTATAAATAAGTCTTATAGAAGATTTTTCGTGCAGCTAAGACTTTCTCTTGGACATTTACCTGGCAGGAAAATTACTGAATCTTAAGATTAAACTTACCACTTTGATGGCATTTTTGACTTTCATTTTCCTGCTGCAGAAATTTTTTAGAATATTTTGGATACAAGTCTTTTGACAGCTGAATATGTGTTGCAGTCTTTTTTCTATCTATTTTCCTGATGGTGCTATTTTCAATGAACAGAAGTTTTTATACTAAGTAGGCTAAAGAAAACTTTAATTTTTAAACTTTCATAACACTTCTAAGATGTATTCTACTGAAATGTTGTGAAAACATTCTTCTATACTTTTTCTTTAGTCTCAGACACCTACAAATGTTATCTTACATTCAGGTATTATTTTTGTTTGTTTTTACTTGTTAAGTTCAGTAATTTATCAAGATTAGAGAAATTACTGTTTGATTACAGTTATTTGAAATGTATCTGTGTCCTAGCATATGGTCTACTTTTTTGAATATTTGATGTGTACCTTAGATGTTGTTGGCTTGTGTTTATGGAGGAAACTTTTTTTTAAATCAGTCTTAATTAGCTTAAATGATGGGTAGTGTTTTTCAAATCATCTGTAACTGCACTGGTGCTTTGCTTAATTGTTTTATCAACTACTGAGAAAAGAATGTTAAAATTTATATCGGTGATGATAAGTTTGCTTCTAGCTCTTTCTATTAGTTATTTTCACCTATTTAGATGTACAAACGTAAGTAGTCTAACATTACTGGAATAGCGATCTTTCATCTGTATGAAATGCCTTTCTTGAATGACAACACTGTTAGTCATTAATTCTGTTTTTTTCCGAAAGGAAGATTTATAGGGGGAGAGACAGAGATGTTCAGTCCGTTCATTCACTGCCCAAATGGCCACAATGGCTGGAACTAGGGCAATCTGAAGACAGCAACCTGATGTTTTCTCTGACTCTCCTATGTGGGAGCAGGATCCCAAGGACTTGAGCCTTGACTGTATTCTCAAGCCATAAGCAAGGAGCTGGACAGGAAGTGGAGCAGTCATGACTACAACCAACACCCATTTGGGATGCTGGTAATGCTAATAGAGAATTAGTGTGCTATGCCACCAGGTTGGCCTACTTTTTCTGAAAGTCATAGTTCCTTGCCAGTTTTCTTTTGCTTACTGCTTCATATTTTTATGCTCAATTCTTTGTTTCCTTGTAGATAAAATAATTTCTCGTCAAGGATATAGAGTTAGAACTTGCTCTTTATTAAGCCTGAAGACATTTGTACTTGAGGTGTATTTATCATAGTTACTGATAAGTTTGATTATAAACCAGCCCTTGTATTCTCACTATCATATATTTGATTTCTATATATGTAGTAAAGCTATACGTATATTTCAAAGCCATAAGTATATTTCAATAAGTATATTTCAAAAGCCATTTTTACTTTCAACATTCATCTTATTTTTCCTGTTAATATCCATAGATTTTAGCACTAATGAACACTCTGTCAGTAACTGCCTGAGGTTTTAATTTCTGATGAGTTTGGACCATAATTTTTCAAGATTTGAGCACAGTACCACTTTCTTTGGGAAAACATTATTGGGATTAGATCCATTGTATTATTTTACCTCCTATTCTGATAACAGGTTTTATATATTTCACACAGCCTTTTGACTTGCAGTTCAAAAATATAACATGTGGCCTTGTGACATGGCTTTGTCACTGAAATGTAGATGGAATTGAATAAAATTTCTGGAAATAGCTGTCAAACAAGAGCTGTTATAAGGACTTTGACTTTCTTGCTCTTTCCTTCTGTATATTAAGAACACATTCCAGAGTACAGGCTTTCAGTCAACCAGTTGCAGAACGACTAAGTATGTAGTTCAGAACAGATACAGGAGAAGAAATATGGAATGGATGCTGTAAGCCTTTCAGGTTTATCAAGCTGTAAGTACAGCTTTACCTAATAAAAGCTAAGTAATGAAACAAGTTTTAACATTAAGATTCCAAGGAAAAAATCTTGTTTTTTTTTCTTTTTATTGATTGCATTGCATTATGTGACACAGTTTTATAGGCACTGGGATTCTCCCCACCCCTCCCCAAACCCTCCCCTCATGGTGGATTCCTCCACCTTATTGCATTACCAAAGTTCAAATTCAGTTGAGATTCTTTCATTGCAAGCATTTACCAAGCACAAAGTCCAGCATCTTATTGTCCAGATAAGTTCAACGGTTTCTTGGGGAGAACTGCTCTGGTCTGAAGGTAGAGCTGGCAGAGTATCATCCCGGTCAATTAAAAGCCCTGACATAACATCAGCAACGATTTATAACGTTATGGAATTAATTGACATGGTATTGAGTAACCAATATGTTAAAAAAATGCAAGTTCTTTACCACATCTTGTGAATTCTTCATTGACATTTCAATTATTAGTTTAAATACAACCGGTTCTATACACCTTAAAATGGCTATAGATTACTATTCAGCTGTCTCGTGTCTATTTTCTTTTCTCTCTTTTTTTTTAAGATTTATTTATTTATTATTACAAAGTCAGATATACAGAGAGGAGGAGAGACAGAGAGGAAGATCTTCCATTCGATGTTTCACTCCCCAAGTGAACCACAATGGCCGGTGCGCGCCGATCCGAAGCCAGGAACCTGGAACCTCTTCCAGGTCTCCCACGTGGGTGCAGGGTCCCAAGGCTTTGGGCCGTCCTCGACTGCTTTCCCAGGCCACAAGCAGGGAGTTGGATGGGAAGTGGAGCAGCTGGGATTAGAACCGGCGCCCATATGGGATCCCAGGGCGTTCAAGGCGAGGACTTGAGCCGCTAGGCCACGCCGCCGGGCTCGTGTCTATTTTCATTGTAGTATTTAGCAGTTTATAGCGTTGAAGCATGATTTTGCTGAACCTGACTGTTTTTCGGGTAGTCTAACTCTATAACTCTAACAAGACGTATGTCAACAGTTTAGGTGCAGAACAGTTTTAGGAGGGGTGTGCAGAGAAATCTTCAATACCCTAGTGAGGAGTAACTAATCTTTGTGTCCCACCCAGTGAGGTATAAATGCATCCACGCTGACCGTTTCCTGTCTGATTCTAAGCTTTCAAGGAAACAAATCTTATCACATCATTTTCCATGTTTCAGACTTGGTCATTTTATTTTCCACACATATCTGTTTTTGATTTTCTACAAACCTGTCTTCAAGCATTTCAGAATTTCTTTTCTGCCAACATATGTTCTGTAATATTTAAGATGTGTTTCTTATATTGTTTTCTCTCCAAATCACACTTTCTAAGTCTATGTGTTGTTCTCAATTTTTATTCCATGTAGGTTTATATATAGATCAACATATAAAATATTCCATTTAAATTAGGATAGTACTTGTTTCAACATTAAGCATAGTAGAGTCATAAACAGACCCCTACAGATGTATCAAGTTTGAAGCAAATAGTCTCTAAAACTATCAGGATATATCAGAGATAGAATGAGCTCTCTAAATTTAAAATGTGCTACTTTGATACTTTTTATATATGCATTTACACTGGTATAAAGCTGATCAAATTTTACATAAATTTAATTCAAACCCTATTCTGAACTTTTTAAAAATTGAGGCTACAATTTTCTTTTATTTTCAGTCAATATCAACCAGTTTTTTTTTAAATGGGTAGGAAGACTAATTCTGGTACATATACAGAGGTAAAGCATTAATAGCATCTATGGGATTTGTTGTAAATCAAATCAGTTTATGAAATCACAAACAGCTTTTGTTTTTGAATATCTAGCATAAATTACTATCCAATTATCACCAAAAAAGCAGAACTGAGAGTTTGTTTATCTCCCAGTAAAGAACATATTCCACTTAAAGAGGGAACAGACATTTTAAAATCAAACTTTGCACTGCATTCTTTAATTTGTACAACTTGTCACTTACATTTTATATGCCAGTTTTCCTCTCATATGCTTCTCCCATATTTAAGCTGTATTTAAATGATGGAAGCTGTTGACAGTTCCTAGAGGCCCAGACAATTGTAAGCTGTTGTTTTTGTACCATACTCGTCTTATCTTTAACATTTTCCAGCTTGTCCCTAGAAACCTCAAGATGACTTTAAAGAAAATTAATCAGAGGAAAACATTTCCTTTTTAACATATCATAGTGAAGATACTTGCTATATGGATAATAGTTATACTGTTACACATTATTGAAACACTAAAATAAGAGAATTGGCATTTTGGTTTGTGTTTGCTAGGCCAACAGATTAATGTCATATATATATATATGTCTCATATATATATATGTCATATATATAATTATTAATGTAGCAACATGTATTCATGATAAGGAACAAATCTATTATATAGTACTTCTCTGTAATTAAAAGTACACCACCAATAGTAATTTTTAAATTTTTATTGATTTAAATGTCAAAAGGTAAAGGAAGGCTTAAAGAGTACTTACAATGGCTTAAAAATGTTATGAAAAGAAAGCCCAAGAGCCAAGATTATGACTGAACAAATGTGATTTCATACTAAAAACTCAAAAGACAAGATCATTATATAAAATCTAATTTTTTATAATTAAGATAGCTTGCTGAAGCTTGACAAAGTATCTTCAGAAATCACATTTAATTTATCTTCTGCATAACAAGGAAAATAATTTAAGAAATTAACACAGAGCTACTATGCTGAGGCACATTTCTATTCTCATCAATTAAGCCTAAATGATTTCATTTAGGACTGTTTGACTTGAAACTGAAGGTGATTTTATAAAGAAGAGAGAATGAAGTCAGGAAGGAAGGACCAAAATTGGCACCACGTATAGCGAATCCATTTAGAATATGTGCTATGCTAGACTGTGAAATTGATTCATATTAGATATATGGCAATTCGAATAATCAAAACAAATTTAGTTTTATCACTATAATTCAAATAATTCTGTTCATAGGACTCTTTCAAAACCATTCACATAAATGCTTTTTAAGTTGTTTATGATTGAATGCCTGAAAGATGAGAATTTGTTTTACTGATAAGTTATGAACATCAGCTTGGCTCTGTATAGCATGGTGGATAACAAATCTCAGTTACAGAGGACTAGAAATGACTCAGAAGTTACTTAGTGTAAATAGTCAATGAAGGCAATATTTCTGCACAGATTTCTGGTGAGGAGAATGGATATTATTGCATTAGTTTCTTGAATATGTGGGGCCACCAGGCAGGAACTTAATGGGGACTGAGTGTTGCTGAGGGAAATGACAGAGCATAATGGAATTAATGTAAGCAGGGAAGAGGGGAGGTGCAAGAGAAGCAAAGTCCTCTAAAGGAACCAAGTTTAGACACAGGTGTAGCGGTTGGCCTTAGATAGAAGCAGAGACATGTCTATTGTAGAACAAGGGATGGATAGTTCACACGTACACAGTCAGGAGGCTCCACTCAACAGGAAAGACGAGGTTGATCTGCTTTGCCAGCATTTATGTCTCTATTCTATTCGAGGAGGTCAACAGGTAAAGGGATGAAACAATAAAAAAAGAATGTAATGCTGTAATACCTTATATGTCACACGAATGTACTGAATGTTTCTCATTCCATCACAACTAGTATTAGTTTAATAGTCATGGTAACTTGTCTAAACGGCGAAGTAATTTTCTATCCAGCTAACTTCTTACTTCTAAAGTTGCCTCTCTTAAATGCTTCTTTCATTAATCTTGCTGAAATAAAAATCTGATCGTACCACTTTAAAACAGAGAGAGAAAGTACTGTAAAGGCATTTGGAAAATCAATCCGGGTACTACAAGTGCTAGATTTGGCCTTTCCAGATTCTTCCTTCCTTCCTTCCTTCCTTTGTTTACTGATTTTGATACTGTTTTATTTTCATTTCTTAAAAATAGTTTCTTTTCTCTTATTAACTTGCACACTGACCCATAGATCATACAAGAGCATCATTTTCTCCATGAAAGCATTTTGTTTTCTTTTTAATTTCTTCATTGACACATTGGTTATTCAGTAGCATATTATTTAACTCCATAGCATGTAATTTTTGTTTAGCTTTATTCCTGTTGTTGATTTTGTTTTATGGTTTTTCACTTAGGGCAGTATAAATAGACTATCATAGTCAGATGTGAAGATACAATGTAGTATGCATCTCTACTTCCAAATCAAAGATGGACTCCCAATGAAGCTGTTGGATATATCTTGACAATAGAATGCTGGACTGTATGTCATTGTCTGCACCCACAATGTCTGGATATACTTAAATAGCAGAATAATGGACTTGATTATTTATGAAAGACTATAGTATTGTAATAATATAGGGGAAACCAGTGGGGATTGGAAGGAGTTTGGGAATGAGGCAAGGGAAATCTCAGAGCCTATGGAATTACATCATAAAATCAAAAATAAAATAGAAGAAAAAACCTAAAAATATGTATGTATTTTTATTGAAAAGTCAGATTCACAGAGAGAAACAGAGACAGAGAGAAATCTTCCATCCACTGGTTCACTCTCCAAGTGTCTGCTACAGCTGGAGCTAAGCTGATCTGAAGTCAGGAGCCAGGAACTTCTTTCTGGTTTCCCAGGCAGGTGCAGGGTGTCTAGGATTTGGGCTGCTACACTGCTTTCCAGGCCACAGCAGGGAACTGGATAGGAAGTGGAGCAGTGGGATACAAACTTGAACCCATATGAGATCTAGGCATGTGCAAGACAAGGATTTTAGCCACTAGGTTATCATGCTGGCCCTTCTAGATTCTTTCTTGAAACTTAGATTTCTTTACTGGTAAAACGAAATGCCTGCCCTTCTTAGCTAGCTGTGATGAAGACTCAAAAGTGGGATGTGTGAAAGTGCTTTGCACCCTCTCAATTGCTCTGCCACCCTAAGATGCTATTGTTAAGAAAGTGTTGAAGACAAAATACAGCAATTCTGTTATTCTTAGTGAGAAGAGCTTATTGCTGAACATTTCAAACAGGAACTTCTGGCTCTTTCTGTGGACTTTAGAATGATACTGGATTTGAAATCTCCATTGTGAGTAGGTAAATAAGAATCACAAACTGAGATAGCAAAAATGGAGAAATAAAAATAGTTTGGATATGACAGAGAAATTTGTTTTTAACTCAAATATCCAAATTTGATTTCTTACATTGCAGAGAAAACGGACTGAAGGGGAAGCAGGTCAAACAAAACAGAAACAATCCAGCAAACGAAAAGGTGGGAAGTCTCAGATGTCCTAGAAACCGCCCATAGCACCAGCTCTTTCTATCAGCACATTGGATCTTATAACAAAGGTAGCATCCTTCTGAATGGAGGAGAAAATGAGGGCTTCATCCTTTTGTTATGCACTTGTCTCCTCTACGTGTTGGCTTTTCCGGTTAGAAAACAACTCATTTAAATATGATATTCAGATTCAAGTGAAACTTGAAGATGAGGAGTATAAATATTAAAGCTTGTTTAAATACATGACCTATTTAGAATGTGTAGGCCAGTGAAAGAGTATCTGTAAGAGGCCACAGCATTTCACAAAATTGGCAGCTACAGAAGTAATCCTTTTGAACTGCCAGTCATATGTTACAGCCTAGTTTTGTTATTTAAGATCACCTCTCAGTTTTTTGGCATTAGAATAACCAACACATAAAAGCATATCAGGGCCAGAATTCTGTGTTTGTGGGCTTAGTTTTCATTCTCTGCTAGACATAGCTATACATGTGCTTTGAGCCCATGCGTTCCCACACCGAGGCAACAATTTTCTCTGATTTCACTTCTGTTATTGGCTGTAGTTGGTGGATCTGGCAAATGCTGTGATTTCCCCTTTCAGCTCATAACTGACTTGGGTTTCAAATAGTCCACCTGCTGCAGTTTCTGAACACCCTCGGCAAAGCTCCATCTTGGATTACCCAGATCAGGGGATAAGGAAGGTAGGTCCCAAGACTAACAAAGTCACATCCCAGACGATATTTAAAATTGACAAACAAAAGAAAGCAAATAGAGCATGGATTGTCAAAAATGAAATACTGAGGTCTGGCGGTAAGCCATCATTTGCACTGCCAGCATTGCATATCAGAGTATGGGTAGGACAGTTCTGTATACTCCACTTCCTTCCTGATCCTTGCTCACATGTTAAGGAAAGCAGCAGAGAATGGCACAAGTCCTTGGGCCCTGCCACTCCTGTGGGAGATCTAGGCTTTTGGCTTCTACCTGGCCCTGGCCTGGCCATAGCAGCCATTTTTGGGAGTGAATCAAAGGATGGAAAATTCCCTCTCTTTTAAGTGTAATGTCAGGAACATTGGAAATACTGGATTTGAAGTGTGAAAGCAAGCATGCCCATGTTTCCTGAAGATAGAAAACAAAAATATACACAAAACTCACAAAATGTTCCCAGAAAGCTGAAGTATTGCAACAGGTGAGCAACTGATTTTGAAGCAATTAATACATGTATTTACTCCATTTAGCTTTATCTAAAACTGTAAAGTGAAAAGAATGAGCAATTATAAAAAGAAATCTAGAAACAACAGCATGGGTTTCAGAGAAGCTTTCTTTGCCTTTCAGTTGCCAAGGCACTCTAGACATACATGGAAAAAGATGCATTTAAAAATTTAGTAATATTCTATTTATAATTTCATAATGAGGCCTATTTTCCAAATCTTAGGGCTTTTCTTTTTAAGATCGATTGATCGATCGATCGATCTATCTATCTAAAATATTTATTTTTTGAAAGGCAACAATACAGAGACAGAGAGGTCTTCCATCCACTGGTTCCCTTCCTAAATGACCAGAAGCTACAGCCGAGTTGATCTAAATCCAGGAGCCAGGGACTTCTCCCAGGTCTCCCAAATGGGTGAAGGGGTCCAAGGACTTAAAAAACTATCCTCGACTGCCTTCCCAGGCTACAAGGACGGAGCTGGATCAGAAGTGGGGCTGCCGGAATTAGAACCGGCATGACCCATACAGGATCCTGATGCATTTTAGGTGAGAACTTTAGCCGCTAAGCTACCGCACTGGGCCCAATGTTTGTTTTAAGAATAAGGAAGTTGAAAAATATATGAGTGGAATTTTTCAGGAATGAAATACAGTTCAGATTTGTAAATGAATAGCAACATCATAATAAATCTAACAAGCCCAAGCAGAAAATATCTTAAAAGGTCAAAGCATTTGTTTTACTGAAATGCTGTGGGGTAATTTAATGGAATTAATAATGAAATTATAATGAAAAACATTTTTGCAGAACATTACTGTTGGTCTTATAATCTACAGTTGCCTAAGTTAAAAAAAATCAGTGAAATATTTCTAATATTTAACAACAGCCAATTCTGGTTAGTAAACATATTTGAATTATCATTTGAAAATACAAATCTGATGAAGCCTTTTTAGGTCAAAGTCTCCCTCTTGCTTTAAGGATCAAAATATAATCCTTACCACTGCAATTAGTCTTTTCTGCTATGTTCCCAGCCTTCCACTACACCTTCAGCCCTAGATCTGGGGCATCCTCTCATGCTCTGGCTATGACTGTGTTGTTTTCATCGTCACTCTCACGGATGACTCAGCATCACACCATTCAGAAGAAATGTGCCCCTGCCTCCTTTCTTTTCTTCCTTGTATTGGGTTTTTAGTTCCTAGTTACTATATTCTACAATTCAGATGACTATTCTGATTCTCCCATTGACCCAAGAGTTCTTCAAGAGCAAGTCATGCATCTCACGTCTGTATTCATGTTACTAAAGTATGTGGGAGATGATAACAGGTAGCTGTCAGAGAGGAGAATTTTAGAACTTGAGATATTTGGATCCCAGTAGCTCTGCTAAACAACAGGATGTGACCATGCTTCTAGATGACCAAACTGACGTTGATTAGTCTGGGGAGCTACGGGGATGGCGTCAAGCAGGAAGACAGGATAAACCTTGAGTTACTAGAGCTATGCCTCACATGCCTTGGCATAGAATGAGATTGTGTTTCCCACATTTCCTGTGGTGGAACTGGTTACCTAATTAATTCTGACTGATGAGTTGCCGAGTGAAAGTGACACAGGCTAGGGCTTTTTTTTTTTTTTTTTTTTTTTTTTTTTAGCAGATCGGAGACATTTTATGTGCACTCTTGACCTTCTATGTTAAAGGTGCCTATGAGCAGCAAGAAAGGGGGCATACATAGTGTGCTCTGGCAGAGAGATAGTAACAAGTGTTAGACAGGACGTGTAATTTGGGGAGAGAACTGACAAGGTGTTTTGATGGTCTGGGTGTTTTAGAGTCAAGGATCAAAATCGCATTCCATCTTTCTGTGGGTCTCTGAGTGCTTATCACCGGCAGCCAGCGACTCTCAGAATTCCCATGCAACTGCTGTGAACACAAAATAGGAATGAGAGATTCACTTTGGTTCTCTTAAGTCACTATGTTTCGAGAGATGTTTGTTACTACTGCATAATGTTGTGTAGCTTAACAAAATCGGAAAACTTTCAGGAATGAATGAGGCTAAGAGATTTGAGTCATCCATTGCAAGGCCGGGTGCACTTGTTATACTGTATTTCAACAGCAGTTCTCAAGTACCTAGCTTCCTCTTTGCTACCCAGGGATAGAGTACCAGACAATGAGTCAAGAATTAAATCATTGAGGAAAATAGCAGTGAGATGAAATTCAGCACCCTATACCTAGGAATGGGGATAGGGTAGTATAGGCAAAAGAATGGGCTTTGAATAAGCAAAAGTGCGAGTGACATTTCTAGATTCCTGTGATGATGGTTTGAAAACAGCAATGTAAAGTAAAAAACAAACAAAAAATGCAGTTTTCTCCTTGGCTTATATGAGAGAGGAGAGAACAAACATGTAATATTTGGATGGGTGTTGCACTCTGGTTGGGGAGAAGACAGAAGGAAATTATTGGATCCTTTAGGGAAATATTGATAATAAAAAAGTGCTAGAACACAGTAAGTTCTTGCATTCTTAAATAGGCCAATTTTACTTTCACAAAGCATACAGGAAATATTTCCTAATAATCACCAGTATTATAAATTCTCTGTTCAAATGCATGCTATTAAGGCCCTTAAACTAAACTCCGCAATGTAAAGTCAGGCTGTGGTTGACTCTGCCTACCCCTGAATGGAAAAACACTTTTTCTTCTTATCTGAAACACGTTTTGCTTCCTGCCCAAATTCATACCCACACAACACTCTGTACTGTTGCTTTCATTTTCCCCAACGCTGCTTAGATTTATTCATGCATACTTGTATTTTTAGCTTAGATAAGATGAATAGGAGATTTTTCCCCCTGAAAAATTCATGGTGTGATTCAAAGAAAATGTTAATGAAATGAAATACTTAAAGCTTTGTGAAATAGTGACATGTAGCAACTAATTTTGTCTTTATAACCAATTGATATTTCTTTGTGTATCTGAAGCACCGTTCTTAGGGAATTATGTAGGTGTACAAGCAGTAATAATGACAGCATTTTTAAATGAAAAGGAAAGAGTGAAAAGGGATTTAAAATATGCACTAGTATAGGGAGATTAGTTATAAATTTACTGCAACAGATTTGTGTTTGAGGAAAACCACATCCATGTAGAAGTACCTGCCACCAACACAATAACAGGTGCTCCACAAAGTAGTCTGCCTGGATAGTAGCATTCCGTGTGGGAAGCATGATCTTTTCATGACAAGAGAATGATTTCTTCTGTGCTTCTATATTGCCTGACAAGCAGTTCTGAGAAATAGGTTGTTAGCCATGCTCCTTTGTCTTTAAATAAAAACAAAAACAAAGACACCCCCCCCCCCAAAAAAAAAAACCAATGTAACTTAGCTTTACTTAGGAAGGTCTGAAAACTGCGGTAATGATTTGTTTTTGTTTGGACGGGATAGTGCAAAAACAAACAAAAGAAAGAAAGAAAGGAAGGAAGAAAAGAAAGTGGGGAAAACGCTCATGTGAGAAATTCCTAAATAGAGAGGATGTGTTCCAAGAACAGCTTCTACCTTACATGAGCTTGCCATGGCAAAGTCCTGGGGCAAGATGCGAATACTATAAACAATAAAGTATCCACAGTGAATGACACTGCATATTGAGAGAAATCTGTGGGTGGTAAACAATAGTCAGAAATGTCGCTTATAGAGTGTATGTTTTTACAAGCAATTTTCACATCAGTTTAATACAGCTAAGAAGGATTTGAGCATTTTTAAAAAGACAAATTATTTGGCTTTATCTCTTATTTAAAAGCCCAAGACTATCTATGGTTAGTGGGTCAACAGTAGAGGAGAAATAAGATTCAGTTTCAGAACTCGAATAAAATTAAGAAGCCAGTTACATTCTTGGTGCATAGAAATGTACATTTCAAAACCTATTCACTTGTTTGGTATATCTGTTAAATGATACAATATCTATATCTATGATTATTCTAGAGATCAAATTAAGAACAATCCTCAATTGTTGGTTTGTCTCTAAGGAAAATATGGGAAACAAAGGCTAATCAAAACATTAATGGACTTTTCAATGTATAATACATTAACTACTCTTTCAAAAATAAAAATAAGGCACTCTAACATATTCTTGGTAAATATCATGTGATTTTGGAGTCTTTGTGAAAGTGAGTTTAAGTCAGTAAATTTTTTCTATTTTTATTGCTCTCCAGATGGAACATCATGCACAAAAATGGTTCTTATTATAGACTAATGATACCACCAGTAATAAAAGAGTTATATAGTTCGGAAGTTTTCTTATCGCCCGGTAGCATACTTCTGCTGGTTTCACACCTAAGAGGTTCGTTGGAGATCACTCATCACCTGAATCAAATAGTTGGCTACCTAAGAGAGAGGGAGTCTACACTAGTCTCCTGTTTTTATATTCAAACACCTAATCTTTCTCCTTCTTTCAGTAGAAAAGTTAAGACGCCACTTGGTGGGGTGTATCTAAACCAAAGTATTAGTCTGTCTTAAGGTGTTACTAGCAAGTTCACAGGAGGTTCCACTCATTTTAGCAAGGACTGTTTTTTAAACTACACACTCCAAAGTCTTGATATGATGAGGAAGAGATATCGGTGAGAAAGTTAGAAATGTACTTAGCTTTTATTCTACTTTCTTGAAGGAATTATTCACCACATAGGATATCTAAATCCGAGGCAGTGTTGTGGTGTAGCAAGTAAAATTGTTGCAATGCTGGCATTCCACATGGTTGCTGGTTCGGGTCCCAGTTGTTCCACTTCTGATTAGAGCTCTTGATTAAAATCAATATTTTAAATTTCAGTTATAAAATACAAGCTTTATTCAATATGGTAGCTGACAATCATGTGCAGCTATTTAAATGTGCATGGACTTACATTTCATAAATTGAAAAACATAGTTTCTCAGTTGCAGTAGCTGCATTTCAACTAATCAACATCATTCAATGATTATTTGTGTTGCCCAGAGTGGATACTGGCTATTTCCATAGAGGAAGGCAATTTGAGTGGCTCTTGCTGTTTTAGCAAGTGTATAATTCAAACACATATGCAATGGTTTTCATGAATCAGTCTGCCCAATTCAATATTTTTAGTCTAGGGTCTATTAATCTGTGTAAAATAAGAGATGGTATGACTGATAGCTTCATTTTTCCCTGAGGTAATGACAACATCTTGCCGTGATTATGTACATGTGGCTTTACTGTATTATTTTTGTATACATTGTCCCTTGGTTAATCACAACAGAAATTTCTTAATTAATTTAATATGACATTCCTACCATACATCAAGGGGTTGAACATAGTTTCTCTGCCCAAGGCTCTGCGAATTACACTTGTACTTAGCGTTTAGATTAGCATGCAGATCTCATCCTGTGAGATTAAAGATAGGGCCTAGAGTACAGTCTCATTATATGCATACACATATAAATGCCATACATACAATCTATTTACACGATTTATTTTATGTACATATAACATCTAATATATATTATATAGTATATACATATTATATATATTATACTACATATATAGTATAATTATCTGTATGTACATCCTTGTGGAAATGCTTCATTTGCAAGGACATATTCTTCCCTGTATAAACCTTATTGTAAACTTAGCTGTATGAGTTTAAACATGGACCCTAGAGCCACACATTACTTACAATAGGACATACTTCATTTTTGGTGGCTAAAAGTTTCCTTTGGAAGAATTATTTTCCCAACTAACATGAACAGGCCTCTCTGGCAGTTTGAGACTGGAGATTAAAGCAAAGTGAAGGCATATAGAGATTTAATTACGTGTTCATATCTAGAAGCAGTGACAAGTTGGGGATATGCCATTACTTTGATATTTTGGAGATAAATGGGTATCTGAATAAATGAAAGTCTTTAGGCTCTGCACCTGCTACTAACGTATTTCACCATAATTGCATAATATTTATTTTAAATACTAGAACACAAACTGAGGAGGCTTCTGCTGGCAAAAGGAAAATTTTCAATTACAAACTTTTCCAGATTAATTCAAGCAGTGAAAAAGATGCTAACAGTGGCGTTTTATTCTTTATAGTTTTGTTTTTGTAATTTTATGTGAGTCAAGAAAGAAAGAGAAAATAAAAGAAAATCAAAATGAAAGGAAGTATTGGTCTGGGTTTTAGTCTTGGGGTCTAACATTTACACATTACTTATTGCATTTTAGGTGGTAGGTAGTAAACACTTCCTAAATAAAAGAAGAAATAAAATCTCCAAATTTTGTTTGAGTCAAGAGCAAGAATCAGGCCTTTTAAAAAATGAAATGTTTTTGGGCCTATATTTACCTTTATGAACTTTCTTTGCTCCAATTTTTATATTGCTTTGCTATATTTGAGAAAGCAATAGCCTTCACCATCCCTCCATTTTTTTTTTTACCACTTTTCAGTTGTCTTTGGTCCCTTTCTGCTAGCAACAAGAGATTTTTAAGCTAATGAATCAGTTCCAAGAGACTTGGGAGTAGTGCTTCATAAAGTATTGTCTCTCTATATTTGAATATAATGTCCTTGTAAATGTCATTGTAAAGATAAAAACAGCTTTTGAATTTTAATTCAAGGATACTGATCAATCTCTCCATCATGTCTCTTGTTCTGTCAATATTTACTGAACATGTAACTGGCATATTGGGGAAATTGGTGAATTAAATGTGTATCATTGTGAAAATTACAGTATAGTAGGTGTGTATTTTTCAGCATGCTTGAATACTCCAGATTGTGTACTACACTCCTTCCTTTAAAATCAGAGAAGTTTATCTAGTCCAATTCACAACCCTAACATTTCCCCATGCCACCACCATAGTAGGAAACGTTGAGGAGAGTGATATTAAAAGAAAGAACTCTGCATGACTAGATATAGCTGTAATGCTGCTGAGGATCCCAGATGGCGACGTCAGATGCAGATGAACAGGGGCAGCCAGCAAGCTGGAAAGTGCACAGCAAGTGCCTAGTGTGTGGACAAGGTGGGAGTGGGCATCAGGCTCTCAGCTCAGCTTCCTGGGCACCTACTACTTTCTGCAATCCTCGATTGACCCTTTTATTATTCTTTGCATTTCGATTCCTTTTTTTAAAAAGAATTCGACACTAGAAAATAGCATCTAAATAATAAGGTGTCATTGTAGTGATGAGTAGGGTTATAGTGCTTAAGACAGATACAGGCAAGACAGGCACCAAATGACAGATCAAAGGCATTTCCTGACCAGAAGGTGGAAAATAGCAGTTGAGAGATTTAGCAAATGCACTTAAGTATCTTAGAGGAGCTTCTCAGGCATTTATTACAAGCTAATTCAAACCCTTAGGGTTATTGAAGATTTTGTGAAAAGCTCCTCTTAACTGACCAACTGTCAATTAGCAATGAAGAAAATGCCTCAAGTACTCCATTATGATGATGATCAAATAAATGGGCTTTGATTATTATAATAATGGTAGAGTAATGTATAAAAAAATCTCTGGTTTTAGATATGAAAAGAATTCGTAACTGATGATCATCTGAAAAATCACTGTGGCAAACTACAAGTATAATTATTCAATGATGCCAATTTATTTTTCTTTGTCAAACTTTTCAGGTGACCTGTTATGATGCGAAACAATAATCATTACGATTTTGATCACTCTAATCTAATTTTCTGGATGGCTTACTAACCTTCCAAGGATATCTTTCTTCTACTTCTTAATCATTAGATACAGCAGTAATTAGGCCAGGAATGAGAAGCATCAATGGCATAACAGTCTGAGGATATATGGAAGTTACTGTGGATATTTAACTTTCTGTTTGCAAGGCTTCCTACATGTATATGTATCTGAATGCCCGGACAAATGTATATGTGTTCCTAGACACACTCACATGAGTGATAACTGGTATGTGATAGGGTCGAGGGGCTCTCAGTTTTACAGCAGATTAGGTCTGTACTAGTCAACTCTGCACAATCACTGAAAGTTTCCAGACCCAGTTTAATCTGCAAGATTATGATAACAGACAATTGCAGGCATCCTTCAGGATGAAATGGAACGCATGGGGGGAATTTTGACATACAATTGGACCTATAGCTATTTCCTTTTGGATTGGGAGTTATTTCTTCACTGATTTGGTTGAACATGAACAAAATCTATTAAAAATATTTAAGCCCAGTTTCTTTGTGTTTCTACTTATTAGAATTAATCTCAGTTATCATATTTTGGTAGCAATGAAGAATAAGAACTTTTGCTACGGATACCGGAGATTTCAGTGGTACTTCGGATTAGCATCAGGAAAATGGACAACTTAATCCTGTTGATTCTGTACATTGCAGATTGTTTGGGAGGACGTCCAAGCAAAGGGTCCTCAAAAGATCTTTCTCAATGTTTTAGCTAACTTACACTTCATATAAAACTACTGTGTGTTATGTAAAACCAACCAGTAAAATGAAAACAGATCAGATTTAATGATAAATTACATGTTACAATCAACAGTTTTGCTATAAAAATGAAAAAATAACCATATAAATGTTCCTCAAACTTGAGCAGAGATAACAGACCTTGCCATGACATAGCCTTCTTTAGTAAGTTTAGCAGGAACCATCTGTAATTGCATCAAAACGTCTTTGTATTCTGTTTCTACCAATGACGTATATGTCTGTATCTCTATACAAATAATTAAAGTGCCGTTTTTGGTGTCCCCTAAACTCATCCTCCTCTTTTTATATAGTATGGAAACTTTGGGAGGAGATAGCCTAGATTTCACTCAAGAAAAGAGATTTCCATTTATTTGCGAGATATGTAGTCAGTTGAAAGCTTCTGGATGCTAGCATCTTCAGGATTCAGCTTTCAAGCAGAAGTCACAGTCTTTTTGAGGAACCACAGAAGTTGATCATGTTAAAGGCGACACAGTCTGGGTATCTCTGTCCAGGATGAGATCTCTCTTAGTGAGCAATATTCTCTCTGTACATTGGGTTAACCAAACAGTTGCTACATTCACTTATGTCTCAGGTTTGCTCTGCCCAATTTTGTTGCTTTTCAAGAGTATCAGAACTCAAATACTTTTCCTTCCCCTATTATCTTTCACTTCGCAAGTATATTTTTTTGCATATAGTACTGAAAACAAAAAGAAGAAGAAGAAGAAGACAAAGAAATGAGAAAAGAAAAAAAAGTGTTTATATCTCTGTGCAATCATGTGGAGCACAGCGATTCCTCCACCCTGTAGAACTAGCTTATAATGTGATAGAGATAAATTTTACCTTTTTTTTTTTACGCATATCTAAGTCTTGTTGTTTTTTCTGTTTGTTTTAATTTGAAAAGCATGGAGATAGAGACAGAGACAGACTTTTTCATCAGTTGGTTCATTATTTTAAAAGCCTGCAACAGCTAAGGGTAGGGCAATTTGAAATTAGGAGCCAGGAAGCCCATTCCAGGTCCTCAGGATCCAAGCAGTTGAGCCAGTAACCTGGTGTATCCAGGATGTGTATTGGCAGCAAGCTCGAATCAAAACCAAGCTGGGACCCAGAATCCATCTCTGCTTCTCTTCTATCATTCAGCTTTTCAAAAATAAATAAATGAGTGAATAAATTAATTAGTAAATAAAATAATGTTAACGTTTTTTGTGTTGGGAAATTAAAAATCTTTGTACTTAATTTTATTATCCTTTTAGGCAATTTTTGGTATCAAGAAATGCAAAAGTCTCTGTCATGAAAAAGCAAGTAAGGAATATGCTAGATGTTTATAAAGCTAAGGAACAAATGATGAGTTGGTAGTAAGTTAATCCCAGCACATGTTTAGTAATCTATATGAGCACATGGGATACTATTTTAAATATTTAAAAGCTTTCTCTGTTTCCCAATTTTTATCTTCAACTTCTCACTATATAAATGCTTTGCAAAATATTTGATCAAATAGATGTGGTATTTAAAAGCAATTCTTAAAAATAACTACATGTTTTAATTTCACTTGTGCTTGCTGAATAAAACATTTTTTAAAGTTAGCATTCATGGCAATGGTATTGAGAAAAACAATATAGGAATGTTACAAGAACAGAAATTTGTTGTTATGACAGATACAGAAGAATGGGAGAAAGAACATCTCGTGACTGGTATTTTCAGCTGCAATATAGAGCCTATCCAAAACATATATATATATATCATTGAAGAAGTCCAGTGATACTCCGTGTTTTTCTAGCAGCTCGATGCTCAGAGCATTGGTTTACCACAAACCCATCAAAAATGTGCATGCTTTGTAATTCAGTCTTGAATCATTCACTGAAAAATTTCTTTGCAAAGAAGAAAACACCTCTTTGCAAAGCATGGAAATATGTCTCATCCTAAAGTAGTCAGATTTTTTGTTTCATTAGCAAATTTCACTAGGAAGAGGCACAAGATACATATTAATTCTACTGATATTAATTCTGATTTACGAAAGATAAGACAATCTGCCAGATGACATGTCAATGTATTTAATTCATATACCTGAAATTAATTTCTAGTGAATTAACTATGGTCAAATATTAAGCTTTACTTTGCAAAGAATCAGGGACTCATAACTATTACACAAAATGCCAAGGGGTGGTAAATGATACAAAACTGATCTGGTAGCAGAAAAATCCTAGTGCTTCTTAATTCAGTTATTATTTTCTATTTGCCTAACATGTGCTGTGTTGTATGAAAAAAAATATAATTGAGGAAGTAGTAAGTCTTCTATACTATTTAAAACACATATTTTAACATATAGAATTTAAATGATGAGGTGCCGTAATTATTAACTGATTTCATCGTGCTTGAAGTTGTCCTTTTGCTGTTCTAAGTTAGCTCTGTGATGAACATTTTTAGATATGTATTCGTTCCTTTGTCTTCAGCTGAAATACGAGGTTAGGAGTAGAATTTTCTTAATCAAAGAATTAGCAAATTTTTCATCCTTACTTATTACTGTTGCTCCCTGACCCATGCAGACACTTGTATGCAAGTCTGGTGCTCCTTGCTGCTAAGGCTGAAAGCAGCTTTAAAATTCATAGCAGCACAGCGCTTGCTCCCAGCAGCCACTATAGTTAAGCACAGAGTGAGGGTTAGCATGCTAAATGACAAAGCCCTGTTTGTCATCTTTCATCTAAGCTCTGCTAAAATGCTCATCCAGTTTTCACTGCTACTAAACCAATGGGATACAGAAGTAATACAATGGTAACTTTGCAAACATTTTCGTCATCTTCATCATTTAAAAAGTGTTTAATCTTTTTTATCATAAGGTTATTGGATTTTGTTCCTTGGATTATGTATAATGATAAACATCTTCCTATATGTATGTTTGAGGATTCTATTTACTCCAGAATGAGCTTTTATTAAAGCTGCTTTGCCTATTTATTTACTGGAATTGTAAAGAGGATTGACCTTCCTCAAGACACTGAGGTTTAGATTTTCTTCATTCCACTTGATATTTGTTTTGGTATGTTTCCCCAAACTGTCAGCCCCAACCACAATTTTCACACCCTTGAGTGCCATGATTTGCTTTTAACTATAAAATGCTTTTAATTATAGAAAACTGGAAGAGAGTAAATGATCCCAGAATACTAAAGAGAACATTTCATTTTGCCAGCAATGATTCTAACATTTTGGAAAATATCTAGAGAAACAAGATTTTTACAAGGTGGATTTTATTTTTCTGACCATCATCATCTGTGTTTTCTGGATTCTCCTGCATACTGCCAAAGCTCTTTCCACCAAGACTCTTCTTCAGGGACAACAACATTGTTTAGTTACATACTGAATCATTATAGTGATGCATTTGAATGATAATAATATTTATAGCTTCTTGTGGAGAACCAAAAGTTTCAAGGTCATGGAGAGAAGTGAGGGCAGGAAAGCTTGGCGGTATTTAACGTACCACATTCTGTTCCCTCAGGATTCTAGTTGTTACATCCCAGTCAGTTTCACAGTGTGCCTCCAGATCTCTGCACTCAGTCACCTGCAGACTGGGGAGCAACCATCTTCATTGGGTATATGAAAGCATAATTGTCCTTGTGAATTTTGACTTCAGGAAGAGATAGTGCAAAAACTGTGAGATTCTGTCTATATGGAAAACAGCAATATGTACAGTACTGTGGGATTTACTTCTGGAAGAGGAATGCAGATGTTGATAAAAAAAATTCTGGTGTTCTGCAATTATAAATGCTTGATGAAGTGAACTGAATTGAACTTCTTCCTCTGCTGTACTGATCCGGCGTGCACATGGAGAAAAGTTATTTCACAAATAATAGGAAAGATCTCTCTAGAGAGTGGTTATCATATGTAGCATTTAGACAATTCATCAGTTGTCCTCCTGAATCTTACTCTCATTCAGCACATTCACCATTCCTTGAATGTCATAATTCTATTTTCAATTCCAGATAAAACGTTTGTCATGTTTCTAAACTTCTGACATCCATTTTGACTTATGGTTCAATTTCAGCACTTAGGGAGATCCATGGTGTTGCTGATAAAAAATAAAAGGCCTTAGTTGAGGTGACTAAAATACATCCAGGGACATTGCTAAGTCAGATGTTACTTCAGCAATTTCAAAAAAATTAAGACTACCATCAGTTGAACCATGGCTACAACTGACTTATGCCTATGTGAAAACAAACCTTGAGCAATTGGTTTTGAACATTTCCTGTTAGTACAGAAAATTACCCTCACAACATTCTGAAGCTAAACATGTATGAAAAGCCCTGCCTCCTTAAAAAAAAAAGATGTATTTTTAGAGAAAAAAAAGAGAGAGAGAGTGAGAAAGATAATTTTTCAACCTCTGATTTACTCAGCATATGATTTCAATGACCAGAGCTGGGCAGTTCTGAAGCTTGGAGCCATGAGCTTCTTCCAGGTCTCCCACGTGGGTTTAGGGTCCCAAGGACATTTTCTGTTGCTCTCCCATGCCATTGGCATGAGCTAGATTTGAAGTGGAGAAGCTGGAACTGACACAGGAGCCTCTGTGTGATGCCGGCTCCATGGGTGGAGGATCAGCCTACTATTTCACCATATCAGCCTCGAAAAAACCCTTTTTGAAGCCACACAGCTGACAATGGTATAGTTGAGATTCATAAATAGGTTCACTGGAATCCAAAAGGCAGGCTCTTCCCCTGTCCCTCACTGCGTCCTTTGTCTCCTGCTTTGATCTGAAAGGTTCACTTTTTGTTCTAACATGAATTTCTCATTAATAATTTTAATATTTTCTCTGTGTGCCATTTAGTTGGTATTTCTTTCCTTATGTGATATGTTTATCTATCACATAGCTATACTTGTATTGGCACATATATGTTCTGTGCTATAACCAGTTTCAATTCTGAATTTTTACATATGATTTGCTTAACAAGTGTCCTCATCTGTTGACAATTATTAATCTTAGTATCCATGTCACAGAAAAGCAAATATTTTCTAAATTTGGAAAAAGAAAATAAAAGGAAAAATGGAACCAAAGCAGAAAGACTATTACTGAAAGAAATTGAAGTATGCTTCATAATTACTCTATTTTTAAATATATGTGTATTTGAAAGGCAGATTGATGAGGAATAAAGGGTGATGGGAGCAGTGCCTGCTTGCACGAGGTCACATCCCAGATGTTTTCCACAGCTGGGGTTGGGTAGGCCAAGCAAGCAAGGAACAGTACTTGGCTCTGTTATATGGGTGGTAGGAACCCATGTATGTGGGTCATTTGTCATCTCCCAGATGTCTTAGCTGAAGTTAGATAGGAAATAGAGGTAAGATTGGATGGCAAATACTCTGAGGCATGCCATGTATGTCCCACATGAAGGTCTTCCTTGACATATAGCAGCACCCAACATTGATTTGAAAGACAGAGAGAGAGAGAGAGAGAGAGAGAGAGAGAGAGAGAGAAAGAAATGTACAGTTTCTAACTACCCCTTCACTCCCTAACTGTCCACAACATTTGGAGGCTGAGCCAGGCAAAACCCAGAAGTCAAATGCAATCTGTGTCTCTCAAGCAGGTGGCAGGGATTCAACTTAGACACTCATCATCTGCTGCCTCTGAGCAAAAACAGGACATGAAATGCAGAAGCAGAGCTGGTACTTGAAGCCTGGCACTCCAATATGAAATGGAGACACATCAAAAAAACTGGTAACACAAAGCATCCACCCTTCGTCGTAATTTACAACATGTTTACACGCTGATCTTTCATCCCTTATTGTATTATTTTGCATTGAGGGTGGCTCTAGATTATCATTTAATTTTGTCACATAAATGGAAAATGAACCACTACCAAAAAGGGAACTGATGCTTATGTATTTTTTGATGAAGAAAGTATTTAAAAACGTGTGAGTTGGTGTCTGGCACAGGTTAATTTTTTGTTTTATGTTTAGTTTTACATTCACTCTGTATCTGCAGGGAATGCATTAGATGTTTGCCACTGTATTACAGACACTTTTCACTTTCTTTGCTTTACCTACTGTTAAGAAATGCGATTGCAACTATTCTTAACTTTAATACTGCTTGGTTTTTCTTGAAATATTTTAAACCAAAAACTGAAATAAAAGCTCTTCTAAGTTGAACCAGCCTCTAACACAAGTAAAGGTTTAACTTCTTTTCTTGTCTCCTTCTCAGAACCGAAATCTGCATTCAGGATGGAGTGCTGCTTCTCAAGTGCTTGGAGAATCAGAGAAAATGGCCCATTTTCATTTTAATGAATCATGCTGGAGAATAAATTTACATGATGTTAATGCTGAGACCTGGAAGATGGTGTGGTATAATGCTCACAATAAAGGATTTAGGAACCATGACAGTTCTGGGGTATGAATTCTGGTAAGCCACTCATGTGTGACTTTGGATAAGTTACTTGAGCTCACAGTTGCTCAGTAAATTGAGATGGAATGTGAAGGAGAGGCAGCTCATCACTGGAAACCAACTCAGTGAGGCCAGAAGATAAATAAGGCATCGGGGCTTTCCTCTCCTGACGCACCCAGTCTTTTCTGCACACACAACAGCACCACAGAGTCGGGCATCACTCACTGTGGCTTCTTAAATGAACCTGACAGCAGCTGAAAGGCTCTTGCTCTTAAAGATGGTGAGGCATCATTGCATTCCCAGCAGTTACAGGGAGAGGTAAATTGGAGGATGCAAGCCCTGAAGCAGTGTGTTTGACTTCTTCTTTGTCTCTCGGTTGTATAATCCTCAGTGATTTGTACTTAATGAACACGTGAATGAAGCACATTGAAGAATACACATCAATGGAAATGCAGGGAAGATGAACTCATAGAGGTAGGAAGAAAAACGCCAAAGGAATCATTATAGGATCCAGGTGTCAAAGTTGGCTGAGAGTTCTAAGATATAAATGTATCAACTGCATTACAAATTTCTAACTCGAAGACTTCTTGTATAACTTTCAGGCCCTGTGCAATTAGCACTCCAGAGGGCCTGCGTTTCAAAACATTTGTTCTTACGCACAAGATCCATCTCCCGAATGTGATGCACAAGTCCTGAAGTGTTCTTGAGTCAACCGTCTCATTTTCCTGTCAATTTCCTTGTTAGGAAAATGGACCTCCATCCAATTCTGCAGGCCACTGCAAAGATCAGTGGAGTTCCATCATACACAAACTTTTTTATCTTGAACAAATCTGTATTTTTCGGAAGCTGAACTCATCAGAGATGTCAGGGTAGAAATGGGAATTATTTAAAAAAATAGCTTGTTATTGAATTTGTGCACATTGAGTTACAATTAAATGCCATTTACACTTTTTAAAAAAGATTTATTTATTTTTATTGGAAAGGTAGGTGTACAGAGAGGAGGAGAGACAGAGAGGAAGATATTCCATCCGATGATTGATTCCCCAAGTGACCACAATGGCCGGTGCTGCGCCGATCCAAAGCCAGGAGTCAGGAACACCTTTCCGGGTCTCCTACGCGAGTGAAGGGTCCCAAGGCTCTGGGCTGTCCAGGCCTGCTTTCCCAGGCCACAAGCAGAGAGCTGGATGGGAAGTGGAGCTGCCGGGACTAGAACTGGCGCCCATATGGGATCCTGGCGTGTTCAAGGCGAGGACCTTAAATGCTATGTTATCGCACTGGGCCCCATTTATACTTTTATACATTGTGTTGTTTGTTGACTTCGTTCTGCCTTGATAACTCTTACGGACTATCAATGAACTACCATCAATGCTATATATATATACACACACATACATACATACATATACACACACATACATATCTATAAAATTTATATATTATATTATATTATATGTACAATATATAAAATACACATATATTTATATATAAACATACTGTACATTATAGTATATATAATATATATAGTAACATATACTATACATTTGAGTGTATGTATGTGTGTATGTGTATAAATATATATATATATATATATATATATATATATATATATATATATACACAAAGTTTTCCATTTTGAAAAACTGTACTTAAGTAAAGGTTACTCCAGTTGTCTTACAATTTAGCTTAAGTTCTCTGGATAAAAAGTAACTCTTGGATAGTATTTTTGTCTTGAATTAAGGTTTAATGTAGATTTTTTTTGACAAATTCCTGTTAACATAGATTGCTTAACAGTTTGGTATCCAAGAAATGTTGCTACTGTAATTCTCTTCTCTTTCATTGTACGTTTGCATGATCCATCCCCTTAACAGCCCACAAAAGGGAAAAAGGCTGTTAACTGAAAGATAAGATGATGTTCATGGGTTATATGCTTGGGTTATAAAATATGCTCATTGTGATGGTAAAATTTTATGATCCATGCACATTATGACAGGTGCCAAGCTAATAGAGCATTAGAAAAATCTCTAACCAAAGGAACAAAACAGGCTGAGGTTCGCACCCTTGTGGATTATACTTCTATATTGCCCATGGCCAACATTCAGCCTCTTAAGATGCTTGCCTTGAAATGTTTTTATTTTATTAGCGTAAGCATTGGCAATTTATACACAGTAGAAAAATCTATTAAAATCTAATTTTCTGTTTTAATATGACACATGTATAATAAAATTAGACATCATTTGCTAGATTAGATTTGGGAAGAAAATAATTGAAGTATACATCATTTTAACACTAAAAATCTATGTTACAACTAAGATTAAATCTTCACATGGTAGTTGATAAATAGATATTTGTATTTACTATATTATAAATTTTTCATAATATAAATTTATATAAATTCTATGTTTATCATAAGTATATACATTTATTTATGTCCCACTGTGGGCAGGACACTAAGGGAAAAAGCAAACAAACAAAAACCCATAGCTAATTAATTAGTGAGGAAGATTTAGTCTGATCATTGGGAGGAAACTATATAGTGATTTATCTACTTCTTTCCTAACTTTGCAAATTATTTAAACCCGGATGATGAGGCCTGTAAGGAACTGTATGAAATATCCAGAGACAAAAGGAGGCTGCACATCTATTCAAGCAAGTGTCAGGGCTGGGGAAGTTGTGAGATACACTGGTTAAAAAGCTGCAGGAATTACCGGTGGGGCTAGAATTTAGAGACGACCTATCAAATCTTTGTTTGTTTAATAAACCTAAGGCATAGTGCCAAATTGGTTAAATGTACCATGTCTGAGCTCACTCAAGCATGTTACCACAGTGAAATTAAAGAAGAAATGAAATGGAGCTGATCCGTGATAACTAGATGCAATAAAGGACACTGAAGATTACATTAGAAACCTCTATTAATGTACAGTATGTGTGATACTGACAAGCACAACTTCTGAGGAAATTCTTTGTACTATCTTTGACTGACTCAGCTCTCTCGTGACATGTTTTTCAGTCCCTCTGAAATCTTTTTTAATAAAACCATATTTTAAAATAATTATTTTTGAAATTATATGTAACAGTGTGCACACCATTACTATCAGTGGTGTCAGCATCAGTTGCTTTGAAGGGAAGTGTATAAATGTGGAACGCCGCATACAACTGAATAAATCACCCTGCTATTTCTTTTGCAATAATCATGGACTCTGTTCTGTCGTTTAATTCAAGTCCTCCTTTGTTCCTTTTCATAATTTATGCTTCCCCACATCTGCTACTCTTTAATCCATGCTGTTTCCTTTGTCTTAAATGGGCTTTTCTTCTGCCATCTCTGAATAACCAGAACCTGTTACACATATTTCCAATAACGTGTTCAAAGTCTCTTTATTCTTAGCTTTCCACCTATCCTTGCCACTTCTTGCAGAAGTAAGCTTTTCTCTTCTGAACCCTGGAATACATTCTCAGTTCTTGACTAAGGCCATCAATCATGTTTGACCTGATTGTAGGGTTAATTATGGGTATGTGACCTCATAATTCTCAGTGAACTCTTTAAAGGTAAAATTTGCATCTCATTCATATTTGCATCTCTTAAGCAGCTTATTGTAGTAGATACTTAGTAGATATTTGATACAGGAACGTGTTTATTGAATACTGAGAAAAAAGTGACTGGGGGATGAAATCAGCTAATTGCTCCATTTTTTTCTCAGAATTTAGGGTATCTAGTCAAAGACTTGTTCCCCAGACTCCGGCACAGTCTTTCTTAACCTCCTTTCCTTTTCTTTTTAAATCCCTTTAGACTCAGGTAAGGCCTTTATCTCCAGTCTCACCCAAGCATCCTCCTGCTTGACCCAGTTACTTTGATACAAGAATTAGGTAAGCAGCCTAGGGACTAATACTTTTAGTCATTTTTTTTCCTCCCAAAGGTGAGGATGACTGAATATTGCTTTCCTCCAGGTGGTAGAGAATACCACTACTGCTAAATTCTGGATCACTCTGGAGAGTTTGGGATGTCAAAGCCCAGACTCTCTTCTTTCTGTACAAGTGGGGTGTGAAAGTCGAAGCGCTTAGTCTTTCTGATTACCATTCATGTTTTACTCTATGTTTCTGTTCCTGGTACTTTTCCTGAGAAGAGAATATATAATTTGAGTCCACCTCCAAGTTCCCAGAGCTTCCACATTAGACTGAGGAGCTGGTATGTACCCACACTTGTTTTGTGGCCAGCACTTTGTGGGAACACTGCAAAGACTGATTAAGTCCAACGTATTATGTTTCCACATTGGGTAACTTACAAGGAATTCCCAAAAAGTTTTTTTCTTTTTTTTTTTTTCCCTATGAAACAACAGTGACAATGTCTGCCTTACAGAACTATTGAGAGGATTACATAAGACATTTTAAAGGACTGGCACCATGGTTCAAGAGGTTAACCTTTTACTTTCAAACACCAGCATCCCATATGTGTGCTGATTTATGTCCCAGCTGCTTCGCTCCCAATCCAGCAACCTCGCTTATGGCCTGGGAAAGCAGCATAGGATGGATCGATCCTTGAGACTCTGAATTCATGTGGGAAACCTGGAAGAAGCTCCTCTTGGCTCCTGGCTTCAGATCTGCTCAGCTCTGGCCATGGTGGCCATTTGGGGAGTGAACCAGTAAAAGGAAGATCTGTCTCTTTGTCTTGCCTTCTCTCTGTAAATATGCCTTTCAAATAAAAATAAAAAAATAAATCTTAAAAAAATGACTGCCTCATACCAGGAGCTTGATAAATTTTTCAAAAAGAAGATATTTAAATTCTTGATGCAATTTATGAAGCACGGAAGTTCTTTAGCTTAAGAAATGGTTCATTTGTTCTCTGTATAATCATTCTTTTCTTTCTCCATGCATTGATCTCTCTATCTAAATCCCCACCTTTATTTTTTATCCTTTTTAAAAACATTATGTTGATTTAGCCACTAGTTGATTATGAATTTATCCTACATAATTTTATTCATAACTGATTTACTTCCTTGTTCTATAAACATCACTTATTTTGATAGTATGTAAATTCAAAATTCTGTATATTTCTTATCCTATTGTGATAAATTTGACTCTCGGTTGCCTGAAAACAGGGTCACAGTTTATGGACAACTGTTCTATTCAGGGCTTACCCTAATGAAAACACAACAACCATTTTTTAATTGGTTCAACAATTGAAGGAAATGCTGAAAGACAAAAATTGTAGTTTTTTAGTGGCATACTTCTGATCTTTTTTCTAATTGTTTATTACTGTTCTGGCTTGATAAGCTCACATGTGACAAACATGAACTAATTCATTCATAAAGATTTCGGGCATTATGATATGTCCTTAATCTTCTGTAGTTAAATATCAAGACAGAAAAATGCAATAATACAATAAAAAGCAATCTAGTATCATAATAAATCACCAGGTATATAATCAGTCACCATGGCATTTCCTGACACCTTGCCTTGCTCAGGATCTCCCTCTAAAATGTACGATACAAGCTAATTTATGTGTTTTCTGTATGAAGGAAAATGAGGAAATTCTGATCATTGATGTAGGAACAGCAGAAGCAGCTTTTCAAATCTGCCAGCCTTTTATTCACCATGCAACTTAGATGGGGGCATTGGCATACCAGCTTATCACAGTGTTAATTATGAAAATGCCTGTCTCCATAGTCCAGCACCACAGGTAACTGAGCAGCCAAACCAGTGTAGGAAATTGAATAGAGCAGGTATGATGGCCCAGGTGTGTCATTTATACACGGATTTTTTTTTTTATAGGATAAGAAAGACTTCATTGCTCTGACAAGGAGTTATTCATCTACATTTTAAAACTGGCAAGACATCACCAATTTCATGGTTCTATTCCTGTCAGTGAATATGCTACGAACTTTCATGCCCCATTAATGTGTTGGAAATACTACACATGGGGGATGGTGAATTCAGCATCTGTCTCCACACTCAAGCTGCTGCTCTTCTGCCTCTGGTACTTTGGACACTGTTGTAAGCTCTCTACTCCCCAGACTCCTGCTCTAAGTAGCGCTACATCTGCCGTGAGGCTCAATGATTCTCTACAGCCAACTCATGGCAGTGCTTGTGGTAGGTTCCCATGTGTGTAGCTGTTTAATGCCTTGATGGTTGTGTAATGGCTCCTCTCAAACACCTATTCCTGAATGACAGTCATAAAGTCCAGCCTAAGCAAAAAGCCACAAAGTAACAGAAATATCACGAAAATCACAGAGAACAGGACAGTAGATCATCTGCCTAAATGGTGACACACGGCACTCTCCTCCTCTGCCCCAATCTCCCACCTCTGCACCTGTTTCTAGTTGCATGAGGGAAGAAAAGAGCAAGCAAAAAAAATCCTCCTTTGGCTGTGTACAATTGAGTAAGAAGCTTATTCATGCATTTTAAATTAAGCCCTGATTTTAATAGCTAAACACAAGCAGTAAGCAGAAAGGAGACTGTCTCTGTAACATTTGCTGGGAGAATTTTGCACTCTATAGTTGGGATTCTGCCTTCATTATGTCATTTTATGGGCAATAAGATTATGTTTTTTTCAAGTGCAATTATCTGAAGGAAAATATTAATTTGGAGCTTACTGTTACAGTACTGCATTTCAATGTAATTCTCCAATTCATTAACAACCGTGAAGTGCTATGTTCATTTTACAATAAAGTATCCAAAAACTTTAGGGGCAAGAAAAGAAGGGGATAAATGATGTTTAGTTCAGTTGTGAGGAATTTACTTGCTCTGCTCATATCCCAGGTTCTCATCCCAGGTTTGAGTTCCAACTTTGTTTCTTAATTCAGGTTCATAGTATTAGGCACTCTTGGAGGCTGCAGGTGATGGCACAAGGGGTTCAGTCCCTGCTAAACAGGTGGAAGATCTGAAATGAAACCCAGGCTCTTAAATTCTGCCTGATCTGGCTTCAGTTCATTGCTGGCATTTGGGGAGTGAATCTGACAGGAACTGTCTCTGCTGTCTGCCTCTGTATTTCAAATAATAATGACAAAAATAAGGACAAAAATACAGGGATAACGTTTCTAATGCCCAGTGAGTTCTAGGTGCTGACACTCTGCTCTCCTTCAGTAGATATGTACCTTTCAGATGGAGTTTATCTTATGACCATACGATGACTTCCTCTTGATGCTTTGATAACCCATGACTTATTTTTTTTATTAATTGCATTGCATTATGTGACACAGTTTTATAGGTACTGGGATTCCCTCCCACCCATCCACCCCCCTCCCCCCCATGGTGGATTCCTCCACCTTGCTGCATTGCCACAGTTCAAGTTCAGTTGAGATTCTTTCATTGCAAGCATAGCATCCAAGCATAGCATCCAATATCTTATTGTCCATATAACTTCAACGGCTTCTTGGGGAGACCATCTCTGGTCTGAAGGTAGAGTCGGCAGAGTATCATCCCGAACAATTAAAAGCCCCAACATAACATCAGCAATGATTTATAACGTTATGGAATTAGTGGACATAGTATTGAGTAACCAATATGTTTAAAAAAATGCAAGTTCTTACCAACATCCTGTGACTTCTTCATTGACATTTCAATTTTAGTTTATATACAACTGGGTTCTATACATCTTAAAATGGCTATAGATTACTCTTCAGCTGTCCCGTGTCTATTTTAATTTTAGTATTTAGCAGTTTATAGCTTTGAAGCATGATTTTGCTGAACCTGGCTTTTTTTTGGGGAAGTCTAGACTGGCTTATAACTCTAACAAGACATATGTCAACAGTTTAGGTGCAGAACAGTTTTAGGAGGGGTGTGCAGAGAAATCTTCAATGCCCTAGTGAGGAGTAACTAATCTTTGTGTCCCATCTAGTAAGATATAAGTGAGTCCATGCTGACTGTTTCCTGTCTGATTCTAGGCTTTCCTTGTTGTTCTCTATCTATTCTAGATTTTTGTTTGTTTGGTTGGTTATTTGTTAGTTTTGAGGGGTGTCCGGAGCGATCCTGATGGTCATTGCCAGAGAGGGTGTGGACCCATAGTTGGAACCAAGCGAGGACCAGAGAGAGCTCCCCTCCCTAGTCACGAAGGAAGTTTACTGTTCTTCTGTTTCTGCGGACTACTCAGGGCTCCTGGCTGTTGTTCTGATGCTCTTGGATCCTGCGAAGGAGGATTTGGACTTCTTCCATCCCATGTGGTAGATTCAAGTGGGAGTGGATGACCTCAGAGTTCTTGGCCTCTGAAGGCACTCCAATTCCCCGTGGTCTCCATGGTAGTTGGGATGTAGTCCTTGGTGCTCGTACTGATAGTCCTTGGTGAGAATCCGGGAGTCTTCAGGGGATAACCCATGACTTGTTAGTTTCCTTCATGAGAAGCTTAACTGAAATCCAGGTATTGCTCAGGATTGGCACTGTCAATTTTCAGCTGTTCCCCTCTTAGTAAAGCTCAGTCACAAAAAGCAATATTCTCTGCAGGGTGGCTAGATATTTGTTGAAAATTAAGATTGTTGCATTCTGTGTATTTTTTTTTCATTTGTGGTTGAGTGTGGGCAAAGAAAAATCATAATAAATTTTACTTTGCTACTCAGAAGCTCTCTTTAATAGTCTTCCTTTGTTTTACATACACAGAATTCTGCACATTTTCAAATACATAGGATACTGTTGTATGACTATATGAAAGTTGTTGTTTTTCAAGTGCGTGATACTTCAAGAAAATTGATAATTATTTGAACACAGTGGACTATATAAATGTTCAACAAAAGAATGTTCTGTATTTTACCACAGTCTTCAGTATTCCCAAGGGTCAATATATCTGTATCTATATCTATATCTATATCTATATCTATATCTATATCTATATACACACATATTTTTTACTGATTATTGATTGGCTAGGAAGGAAGTTCAACTTGAACTAATTAAGATGTCCTTATAATTACACTCCTTTTCCATGGCAAAAAGATCTTAGCAGACGTGAGTAAGGACATGGAAATGGGAGGGTTATCTTTGAAGTCTTGTTCCTCTGAGATAATCACAAGGGTCTGTGTAAGACCCAAGTCATGGAGCGAGCAGGAGGAGATGTGACCAAGGGAGCAGAGAGAGAAAAAGCAATAGGATGCCAAGACTAAGTAATACAGGTGGCGTCCAGAGGCTGGGGAAGGCAAGCAATGGAGCACCTTCCCAGACCTGGCTTTCATTTTGGGCCTCTGACCTCCAGTGGTGTAGGACCAAATTGTGGCAGTTTTAAGCCACCAGATTTGTGGCACTGTATAATAGCAACACTTTGAAATCAATACAATTGCCAAAATTTTAGGTTTACTTAAGAAATCCTTTTTCCAATTGCCTCTGGTGGACAAGTTCCTCTTTCTACTTCCATTGCACTGGGCTTTTCCAGCTTTGTCAGCCAACAACCTTTTTATGAGAGGTGCTTTCCTTGCCTTGTTTGGCTTCTCAGCTCTTCCCATTTTATTGAAAATAAACAGATGTTATGGAAATGAAATACTTGGCAGATGATACAGTAAGAAGTAAGAAAAAAACAAGTAAAAGTGTTTCAGTGCTAGTTACTTATTCAGGGATAATATTTGATCTGGTTTAATAATTTTTTTCAGATCACATTTCATATTCTGTTCTATGTCATTTGTAAGTAGTGGCCTATTAAGATGAGTTTGCTTGTTTTTCTGAATAGATTGTTTACTATTTCTGAGTAACATCTCATCTGTCTTCAGCTATTACAAAGCTGGATAAGCCCCTTGTCTAAGAATTTGCCATTATTCACCATCTAAAAGTACTTTGCATGCAAGTTCCAAATCTGAATTCCAAGACCTGAATTCCAATTTCAAAGTATACAACATCTTTATTCTCTTCCTTAGCAGCAGTTGGACTGGAGCCAAAGGAGACCACATCAAAAATTCCCCTTGGCATATTTTATTCTTCCATGATGAGACAAACCAGGCTCAATCAGAACTTATTTACCACTTCTAGATTAAACGCAATGATTTTTGTTAGGCAGGAGGCTCCAAACACAGAGGAAATGGGGTGCGAATTCACAGCCAAATTGAACTTATTATAAAACAAAATAAATCTGAAGAGGGTGGGATCCTGCTGGCTTATAGAGAGAAGGGAAATACAGCAGCAGTCCAGTCTTTCAACAGGCCAGGTTTTTATTGCTTGAAGGTCTTAGGGATGTTTGGAGGGGTGGGGATGTTCAAACAAATGGGCGAGTGGGTAGGTTTGCAAGAGCGTTTCACAGGTGTTTTGACCTTGGTAGGCCTTGTCTCCTGGGGGCTAGGTGGCTGGAAGGAGTGCAGAGGCTGGGGTGGGGGACAGTGTACACCACAGGTTATACTAGTCTTTTCAATGCAGGAGAGAGTCCCACGCGAGGATGGTGATCCTCTATTGTCCCAATGGCATAAGGCTGAAGTTTGTGTCCTGCTCCTTCAACTTTAAAGTTGAAACCCAAGATGTCTTTTGTCATTATATTTAAATCCTTATACATCAAAATTAAAAATGTAATTTAAAGAAAAATCGAAAGTGATTAGAAGGGAAAAGAGAAAATAGAAGGAGAAATAGGAGAGTGTGGAGGTAAGGCAGGGAAAACTGGGATTAGCTGAGTCATTTATGCTCTTATAGATAGAAGTATCCATGTTGCTGTACACCTGGGGATGGTTTTTGTTTTTAAGACTTATTTATTTTTATTTGAAAGGCAGATTTTATGGAGAGAAAAGGGGCGAGACACACAAAGAGATATCCTGAATCTGTTAGTTCATTCCCCCACTGGCCGGAGCTGGGCCAGTCTGAAACTGGGGGGCTAGGAGCTGCTTTTGAGTCAGCCATGCAGTTGTAGGGTCCCAAGGCCTTACATCATCCTTCTCTGTTTTCCAGCTATAAGCAGGGAACTTGATTAGAAGTACAGCAGTTGGCACATAAACCCACATGGGATGCTTTTGCTATAGGTGGATTATTAGCATGCTATTCCAACACGCCTCCCACAACTGCCATGCCTGCCACTAGCTTTTAGTTTTATTTTGTTTTCCTGGATTGCTTTTACATTCATTTAGCAGTAAGGATAAGTTTCAACATGCAACATTTGAAGGTCTTGAACTCTGATATTTGAAGTGGTTACTTCTGCACATATTAATTACGATTACATGAGCTTTATTTTGTTACTTTTAATTTTTTAAATTTTATTTTAACTTCTTTTTTTATATTAATTAAATTGTATTATGTGACACAGTTTCATAGGTACTGGGATTCTCCCCACCTCTCCCCAAACCCTCCCACCATGGTGGATTCCTCCACCTTGTTGCATAACCACAGTTCAAGTTCAGTTGAGATTCCCTCATTGCAAGCATATACCAAACATAGAATCCAGCATCTTATTGTCCAGTCAAGTTCAACGGCTTCTTAGGTAGACCCTTTCTGGTTTGAAGACAGAGCCAGCAGAGTATCATCCCAATCAATTAAAAGCTCCAACATACCATCGGCAAAAATTTACATCATTATGGAATTAATTGACATAGTAATGAGTAACCAATATGTTAAAAATAAATGCGAGTTCTTGACCACATTCTGTGACCACCTCATTGACATTTCAACTTTAGTTTATACACAACATATAACATACATAACATGCTATACATAACATCATATCATCTTAAATTAAGGCAAACATGTGGTATCTAACCTTTTGGGATTGGCTTATTTCCCTTAGCATTATGGTTTCCAGTTTGGCCCATCTGGCCACAAAGAACTGCATTTTGTTTTTTTTTAATAGCTGAGTAGTATTCCATGGAGTAGATGAACATAGCTTTCTTATCCAATCCTCTGCTGATGGGCATTTTGGCTGCTTCCCCACTTGTTGGCGAGGTTGCGGGGAAAAGGGAACCCTACTCCACTGCTGGTGGGGCTGCAGGTTGGTACAGCCTCTATGGAAATCAGTATGGAGAACAGTCAAACAACTCAAAATCAACATACCGTATGATCCAGCAATAGCACTCCTAGGAATATATCCAAAACACTTGTTTTATGAGAAACCAACATGCACTCTTATGTTCATAGCAGCACGATCAGTAATTAACTTCTTTTTAAATTATCATCATCATTCCATGATACAGTTCTAGTTGAAGTTTGTTTGGTGGTCTGGTTAGAGTGAGCATATCCAGTGGAACTGGGACTCATGACATAGGTAAAGGTTTCATTACATTGCCTTCCATGTCTTTTTGTTTGCTTTCATTCTTACTTTATTGTGTAACACAGCTTCTTAACTTACCTGTGTTCTATTTAGTGAAACCTAATCCGAGTTCCAAATGTACTTTCCCAACCACATTTCAAGTGATATATAAATAGCTAACTGAAAAAAAATTCTACCATATGGCTAAGGTACAAGATATTCATAATAATCTGGATGTGTATTTGTATATTGTGTGATCTTTATTACCGTTTCAAAGTTTCTTTTTTCCTTAAACTTATTTGTGGCAGAACAAGGCACTTCGGATAGAAGAAAATGAATCAAATTTCAAACTTAGGAGAGGTGTCCTCTTAAGTTTGTATATATTTGATTGGAGATAATATTGAAGCATTTAGGCAGATTTTATTCATAGGCAGTTGAAGCACTTTAAATGCATCCTGTGACTCTAATATTTGATTAAACAAGTATTTGGAAACATGTTCCCTTCTTCCTAGTAACTTAAATGAAACCCTGAGAATTATTATACTTTCTATTTCTGTCTTGATTTGCAAAGGTCATGGTAATCAATAATAACTCTAAAATAATGTGGAACAATTAGCTTTCTCTGCATGCTTACAATTTGTGTTGATACCAGTTGGCATTACTCAATGCATATATAGGAGAGGGGGAAATTAAGTTGCTGATAATTAAGTTTCATACCTACTGCTATTAGGAGTTATTTTTTGGATTTAAATAAATTCAAGAAATTGCACACTGGCACCTTATTAGGAACAGATTTATTTGTATCTTCTCTGAGAATTCACTTTCTAAATGTTTTGACTCTCAAAAAATGTCTATTTTTGAGGTTTATCTGTTTAACTGTTTTGTCCATTCCAAAACTTAATTTGTGTCACTCTGCATATCCTAAGAGTTTCATTAGTGAGCTGCTAAAGGACGACAAGAGTTTTGACATTTATCCATTTATCTTTGATCACAACAACCTACATTGAGACATCAGGGTTGCACTTTCCTCAACTCCAAATAGTTGTAGGGAACTTTAGTCTCACACGTGGTGGTGTACTCTTTCGTAAGTTGTTACGAGGTTTTCATATTGAGAAATGGCATTAGGAAAGTTAAAGACAACTTCTCAACAGAACACTTGCTGTCCGGAAGTCAAGATTCTGTTGGATGATGCACAGCCTAGAAAGAAGCAGCATTTGGGATTACTGAGCTGTCTTCTGGTGAGAAGATTTGGTCACCCATTAAAATAAAATCAGTGACTGAATTGTCTTTTGTATTCTATGGGGCAGCTGGACACCGTTTTCACATGTTGAGATTTTTCAGCTCTAGTTAAACATTTCCTACACATGAATGCAGGTGAAGCATTAACATAAAACAAAAGAAATAGGACTGAATATATTAGACATGTTAATTTTTAATAACTTGACGAACGTTGTTCTATAGCATTACATCATTTAGAAGATATTACTCATTCTACATATAAGACAATATGCCTTTCATGGCTGATTTATTTTAAATTAATCCTTTATACCTAAAAAGTTAATTTCATTTCATGAATGAAACTTCTATCTTGATAATGATAAAGAGAAAAATATTATAAGCTACATTTATATTTAAATTGGGGTTTCTGTAAGTGTTCTAAACTGCAAATATAGTTTTGAACCCATTTAGCACCATTTATTAGTATTTACATATAAAAATACGATTATAGTAATTGAGAAAGAATATTCACATTTGTGTAGAATTATTTATATTTTGTAATTAGGATACTTGCTATAGGTATGTGATTTTTATATCAAGAAAACCATTTTAGCTTTACCCACACCTACAGGTATTTATTGAGATGACTTTTAAAAATATATACCAGCACAATTTCTCCATGCGGGCAGCTATCTCATTTGTTTATTACAAGCACACCACACTGTACACAGCAAGTTTTTCAAAGGATTTCAAGTAAGGAAATCTCAATAGAATTTTGTAAGTTGAGTTGCATTATCAGCTTGCCATATCATCTCATCCACACAGGCAAAATACAGGAAGAATATGTTTGTTCACTTATTCTATCAGAATATATTGGTACCTTGGAAGCAATCACATGTCAATTTTGACAATTACTCAATTACTCATTTCAAATACATCTTAAGAGATAACAAATGTCCTCCATGCAGTTATAATGCACCCTTCTGGCATTTGACTATCTATTGATCTTTTTAAATATTATCAAATGGAATAAATGTTAATCACATTTTAAAATACTGCCTTTTGCTTTTTTGTGATGTAGCAGCAGGAGTAAGACATTGAAAGTTTCAATTTTTAAAGTACATGTCACTATACAATGACGCCTCTTGACTCCCATTATTGGCATGCTTCAAAAACATTGCCAAAGAAAGCATATTCACAGAGTTCATGTTAGTCTTCTAAATGAACTGTGAGGGATGGCAGTGTTCAAATTATAGGCACAAAATGTACAACGAGACATTCATAATTGACCCGCCAATTACATATTTAAGTCTATTATGTCATTTAAGTATTATTAAACAACAACTATTTAACAAATAACTTGGAAGAAAGAGATAATATAGATAAGAAAGGTCATAAGCATTCGTCCAATTACAATAACATTTGCCATATTTAGCCAAACATGAGGGTAAAAATGCATATAATTTGGTGCTTCCTATTTGATAATACACATCTTTTTGATATTGTTTTAGAGTGTGATTATTTCAAAGATACCCATCTCAGCTTGAATTTGATCACTATGGCAAAGTGATGTAAAACATTGGATTGCATGTTCCTTAGAAACAAATGTGATTTTTTTGCTTAGTGAGTGTGTTGTGAACTATATCAAGTAAAATAAAAAAATGTTTAAAATAAGGAAGAATTAGTGAAACTGAGAAATCAGAGAAGTTGTGATTCTTGAGATTTTTATCTTAGCTAAATGGCAATCTATAAGAGCATCAGACTTTCTAAAAGCATGCCCAGTGATCATCATAATTCATGATGTGTATTGGCATGATCAATGCAACATTTATTTAGACTAAGTACTGAAAAACACTGTGACGAAATATTAATCAGTTTATTTCTTCAAACTGATTCTAAAATCTTAATTTTAAGAAACAGACAAGAAATTGTGTTTGACAGAGTTGATTTTTTAAAAAGTTAATTTCATTGCCATCCTATTTCCATTTTTTTTCCTTTTAAAGGCAGTGCAAGAGGTCAGTCATACTTTCTTCGTGGGACCCAAGGTTTTGTATTTTTAAAATATTCTCAACAAATAAGGTCAGTGTTATGGCACAGACGGTAAAGCTGCCAACTGCAACACTGGTATCTCTTGTGGAAACTGGTTCGTGTCCTGGCTGCACTATTTCTCATCTAGCTTTTAAAATTTTTCCAACAACACAAAGTCTTTTAAATGTTGGTTAGTAATCACCAAAGACAGCTGTGTACCAGCCACAATGATGTGCACTGAGAATTGAAGAAGAAGCACTACTAGGTTTATTCCTTTGCTTCCAGTTGTTATTAATCTAATCTTTACAGTAAATAAAATAAAATGTCACTTTTTCCTTCTCACTGAAAGTCCATTATAATTTTAACTTGCCTTTCTTAGTAGCCAGCAAATGTATTTTTGCTTTCTTTACTACCTGAGTGATGATTAGTAAAGATTATTCCTAAAAGATAACTAAATCCATTACCTCATTCTCTAAGAAGCTTAGCACACTGGCTTTGGCATTTGTTTATTCAAGCCAGACACTTCTGCATGCAAAACTCTTGTTATTGTGTTTCAGATTTCATGGTTTAGCATACTGTTTTTCTAAACCCTTTGAACTTGGACCAACATGAGTTGGTCCAATTATTTAAGAATAACTTAAACTCTCCCAGTTATCTGGCCAAACATTCTTGGTTCACAGTCTACAACTTTAAAAGGCTGACTTTAATTTTTTTTACTATTTATTAATTTTTTACTATTATATCCATTTAATTATTCACATCTTCAAAGGTTGCTTAAAGGAAAAAGGTTTTCCTAACCACTTTTTGTCTGGCACATGGAACAGTATAATTGTCCCTAGTTTGTGCTGCCAATCGGCAGACTGAATAATGAAAACACATAAACATGTGTGTTCAAGGCAAGATTTGGTTTTTGAGAACTCATTCAAGGAGACAAGATTTGCTCTATTCCTATGAAGCCTGTATCTCATATGCGTCAATAAATGACCTGCCCAAGAGCATGTGGCCAAGAAGAAACCAAATTTGTCTTGAGAGTTACCCAATACTGAGGAAAACAGGGGTGAAAGCAAACTCCCTGTATGTAAACAGTAGGACCTAGCCTCTTGTCTCTCTTTGCACAAGGCAATGTACCAGTTCCTTAGCAAAAGGAATTCACTAAATTAAGAGAGGGGCACAGTTGACTCCGTAAGATTCTAATCACAGTCACTTGGTCCTCTGCAGATAAGACTTTGATGGCCAGTGCTGTCTGGAAGACTTCATCTATGGGAATTCAGGGAGAAAATGTAACTACTACATTCATGGACCCCCTAATTGGAGCCCACATAACCATCACAAATTCCTTAAAGAGCAGAGTATCACTTAACAATCAATGGAAAGCCATAAGCTTCATTGACCAACCTGGAACTTGCACATAAGCTGATCAGGCACCTCTCAGATTCAGTTTCTAGCTGAAAGAACCTTCACCCCAACTCTTGGAGCAACTCAGGAATTAAATAGTAATTGCCTGCCTCTTTGCTCTGCACTTTGCAATTAATGCCTACTTTCTTTCACCACCCTGATATCAGTAATTCGTTCTCTGTACATTGGGAAAGCAGACCCAGTTTAAGGTATTCTACAATAATGCTTTCAACCAATTTGGGGTTCTTCATCAACAGGTTGAAGAAATGCTATTTAATAGGAACTGAATTATAGTTATTTGGGATTAAAAAATTCAGGGGTTCTATTGCATGATAGGTTATCTACAGGTGGTATCACATACTTTTCTTAATTAATATTATAAGAGAATCTTTAATGCTTGCAAAATAAAGAAATTAGAAATATTTGCATAATTATTTGTACTGATTTCAACATTACATAATGACCAATGGAGATATCACATGCCACCACATAAACATGGATGATTCTTACATGTTATTGATTTTTTAAGAAAAATCAAAACAAATCGGGTAATATAAGGCCACACTTCCAAATCATATCACATGTTACCACAATATACAACCGGACTGCTTCATTTCCACCATGAGTGGTTTAATTGTGGTTAAGCAGTTTGAGAAGGGAGAATCAAGTTGGCAGCATAGGGTAAGGACATGGTTAAACAGATAGAGAATCATCAGCCAGGATGAAGCAGAGAGGACGCATTTCAGAAAATAGGGGAGGAGAGGCTCTCAGCAGAGGGGTACCTGGAGACTAACGGACATGGGAAAACAGCAGAGGCAATGGTGTGGTTTTGTAGTGACCAGATAACCTAGCAGCAGTCAGCAAGTGATGAACTGAGCTCCACTGGCAGCCAGGTGGAAAGGGGTGTTCACCAGGAGCTCAGCAGGTGAACCCAGGTGAAGAACTGTCTGCCCTTCTGATTTGTTCAGTGGACCAGCAGCAGAGACAGGGCAATAGATCCTAAACTGGCAGTGTAGGAACAGGATGGATCTTGCAACTCAGACCCTCAGCAGAGCCACATCGGGCGTCAATTTTTTTGCCTAGGGAGGCAGAGGTTGTGGGACATGACTGAGCATGCACTGAGCTTGGAGCAAACTTATTTCTGACTCAGTGCATTGCACTGATGTGGCAAACTACACATTCTACCCATAGTATCTCTGAGTAGCCTCCAGAATGAATGACCAGCAGATCCAGATCTCCAGCAGTGGCACATCAGGTGCCATTTATACAGTGTGGCAAAGGCTGTGCACAAGTGAATTGCACTGTCCCACAGGGAAAATAAATACCAATTTCGATACTCTATGGGTCAAAATATGTTTGAGTAGCCCTCAGACCTAATGGCCAGCAGTTTCGGGCAAGATCAGCATCAGTAACAACCTGGTTATTTAGGACACCTGGTGTCTCCCTAATCCTGGGAATTGCTCAAACCAGTAGTGGGAGAAAGGTTGTACAGACAGTGGAATAACCACAGCATGGGATCACAGGAGTTGGAGAGTGGTGAGACATAAGTTGGGACTTTGGAGGCCATGGTGGAAGCATAACACAAGAACCCAGACCTGACACTTGCTGGAGGGAGTGGCATTGCAAAGAATAGGGTACCAAACACAGTAAGTAAAATTGAACTTTAGACCTGTGGTTGATACAGCTTTAAAAACATACAAAAACATGTGTGTTCTTTTTTCTATATAAATAAACACTTAGGCCTTTTCTAACTGTTTTATCTTAAAATGTAAACTCCCAAGCTTGCAGCATTGGGATCCTACTTTAGGCACTCTCAGATGTAACTTGATCGTACATATTTTAGGTATCAGTTTATAGAGGACAAAAAAATAAGACATGAGGAATACCACATAGAGTAGTAAATGGATGAATCTGAATATAAATCTGTTCTGATTTAAGTTTAAGTACGTTGGTTCACTAAAGCTCAAACATAACCTTAGGCTGTAACAGAGGTCTGAGGAGAAGGAGTGCTTCCTCAGTCAGTAATGGATTCTAGCTTGTAGAACACACTCTCTCCTAACTAAACGTAGTAAACCTGATAAAAAAAATTGAAAGGGAAATTCGAATCCACAAAAAACAAACATTATGCCAACCTAGCTGGGGAAGCTCTGGAATTCTTGTCTGCCTTAAAGTCTCTATCAGTGAAATGGTGGTGATGATTATTTTGCACTGTTGGAGAAGTAAATGAAATTCCACAGACAAAGCACATAGCACAGTGTCTAGCATATGCAGACTCACAACCAATGTGATTTAATTTAGTTTTAGGGTAGCTGAACTACAAAATTGAATGGAACTGGGATGCTGAAAAATAATGTATCTTAGGAGGGGTGCATAAAACGCAGCATGTACAAATTGTTGAAGCTTATTTGGTAAGAGACTACTATCAACCATTGCAAATGATTAGCTAAAAGCTACAAGAGAATCAAATAGATGCTTCAGTTTTGTTTAGTTCATTTCTACATGATAATAGTCTCTTACCAAATAAACTTCAATAATTTGGGTGGCGTGGAATATTTTAGCAGGTACACCTGAGTTTTTTCTTTTTTAGAGAAATTTTTAACTAACTTTCTAATATTACATACAAAATTGAAAAGCTGAGAAGAATGCATGTTCTTGTGGGCCCCTGATTAAGGTGGGGAGTTTTAAGAATGGGGGAATGTGGGTGAGACAAAGGCTTCCCCTTTTTTCCCCTTTTTTTCTCCTCTCTCTGCAAGAGAGGAGATGAAAGGTGTTTCTTGCTATCAAATCAAATCAACACCCAGAGATGGGGGACAGTCATTTGATGATGCCTTACAGACCTCAATGTGGGGAAGAGTGTTCCTAAGGTGTCAGTTGGCTGGTCTTGCTAATTCTGACAAGTTGTTCATCTTGTTGTTCCAAGGTTAAGAAAATCTTTTCAAGGTTGACTGGTTGACAAAAACCACCTTAGTGCATTCACAGTCCCAGGAACATGTTGCAGAACTTGGCCAAGAGCATTGTCCAACCTGTTCAGCTTTTCATCCTATAATGAGGCAGCTGATGTCCTCTGCTGACACTTATGGCCATCATGTTCCCTGTATCCATCTGGACATACTGTCCACTTCACAGGTATTAGCAACTGAGGAGACCCCATCTCAATACATGCACTCCAAGATCAGACCACATGTTGTGATTCTCCCTGTGACGAGGGTTGGAATCCAGCAGTCCAGTTCAGGAATTCCCCCAAAACATGCCTGGGGTGATCTCAGACTAAACTCTTGTATGAATCAGCCAGTATAGAGTCAGGAGTCTGTTATCTGCACCAGCCAAAATACATACTGGTGAATGCAGCTGCCTGGTCAGTCAGTTCTGCCCCAGCCCCATATCTCACGTCAACTGAAGGATGCTGCTAGGCCTGCCATAGACCTTGACTTCAGGCATACCAATGGGTGCCAAGCTGGGGGGATACCTGGGCTCTTCCTTCAATTCTAGGGTCATTTCTTGACCTTCACAGTGGGATAGCAGCTTCTCATTAATACTAGTGGGAGTTAATTGCACAGGCACTCAGAAATGAAACTCTTCTTCTCGATTATGACATAATGATATTCTTTGCCTTATAATTCAGTTTCTCACTGGTTTTTGCTCTTTCATGATCTTCTGTCTCTTCATAGAACTCTCCTCTAATGGAGATTCCTAGTCCCACCGATCTTTCTCTGAATGTCAACATCCCACCATGATACCATGATACCATGAGTCTACTTCTGTTGCATTATCTTCTCCTTTGTGCTTTCCCAGTGCCAGCTGCCCATGGGTGAACCTCTTCATTATTAATAAAGAATTAGATTTCTTCTAATATCTTGTTATTGTCTCTGCTTGGATCGGGTCCTGGATGTGAACCTCATAGCAGTGGATTGACCTTTGGACATCCATCTTTGTTTGTTTGTCCTTAGAATAACTAACTAGTCTCAGCCTTGCTTCTATTTCTGAACTGCAGCAATATTCTAATACTATAATGACTCACATCTAACATTCTTAGCTCATTTGGCTGTTTTTACTAAATATGTATTAATAAAAGCCTAGTCCTGATTCATTATCTACTTGTTAATAGTATAAAAAAATTCTAAGTTTTTCAGTCTGCAGGTAAAATATCTAGAATTCAGAATGCCATCTAAAATATAAAGTATTGTGTGTATTGATCTAGACAATTAGTCTGTTAGCACTTAGTGTTGGATTCCAGGGTTCTATTGGTGAGATTCAAACTGGTGCTGAAGTCACTAGTATAACAAGAAGGTGCATAAGAAATTCTATGCCTTTTTTAAATGTGGAGCTGCTATAGATTTGGGATAAAAGCATTGTGATGTATTTGAGGAGACAGCAGAGAAAAAGAGAAAGAAAGAGGTTGGAGACAAAATTAGAGAGGTAGCAGGGACCTTGATGACAGTGTCTTGGTGCTCCTTGTCAGACCTTTGGCTTCACTCTGCATGAGACAGGATGCCCCTGGGGTTCTGAGGACTGCTGTATTCGAATGTCTGTTCCTAAGATCATGCTGACTGCTGCATTGGAATAGAACTGAGAGCCACCACCAAGGCAAAAAGAATGATTAGGTGACTATTTTAATAAAGCAGAAGAGAGAGAGAATGGAGGAGAAGGAATAATTATGGCTTGGGTAATGGCGATAACAGCAGGTGTTTCTGAAGAGCATACTGGATATAATTTATAAGTAGCTTCTGACAGGATTTGTTGATGGGTTTAAGAGAAGTTAAGTGCTACTCTAGGGCTTTTGTCCTGAACAAACCAAGAATTCTATTAGATGTAGAACTGGGGAGGTTGGGGCATGTCAAATTTTGGGGATGTCAGAGTAATATCCAGTTAAGTTACTTAGCTTTAGGCGAAGACATAGTGCACATATATATATGAAGTATTCTGTTACTATCTGAAGATACAGATCAAATATTTATTGTCCTGAATAGTCACTACATTGTTTATTCTGACTTGGTCTTCTAACTCACATTGCATTATATGAAGCCTTTAAAACAATAATAAAAAGAATGTGGTTACTTGCAAACATCTTAAAGCAAAAAGCTGACAACTTTAAACCTTTTCTATTCATATTATATTCATTTTGGATAATTTAACTGGACAAATTAAAGAAAACATAAATTATTCAACCGTAAATGATTTAAAAGCAAACAGCACATTCATTTCATCATTTTTTTCCTTAGAGCCTTTCATTAAAATTCAGCCATTCTACAACTAATTGTCACAATTTTCTGGCCAATACATTCATTTTCTTTCATACTGAAAAGCACTGGAATTCTTAAGAAATCTTACCCTACATGTGGTATGTTGAACATTTCAACTCTTGACAGTTTAATTCTGTATTTGTGCTATGAAAAGCAGTTCTTTCCTTTTTACCTGTCTTATTTCTTTAAGTTATGTATAGGTGAAATTGTAACCTTAATGATTATGTTAACTCAAGATAAGACAATATGTATGAATATCATGAAGAGATTTGATGTGGAAGCTTTTCATTTATTAAAAAGACTGCTTTTGGATTTTATCGCATGAATTATTATCACAATTCTTTAAATATTCATATGAAATATAATTGTAGCAGTATTGAGAAACACACTTTTTTACTTGACCTGTTCCAACGTGACACAAGTTATTTCATTGTTCAAAAATAGAAGTTAATTATACATATTTTTCAAGAAGTATTATGGAAATGAGACAAAATTAACATCATTTTTGTTTTGTATATGCTACTCTTTATGTATTTTTTTTTAAATAAGGGCTCTAGCTAGTATTAGAAAAAAGATTTTTTTATTCTTACAGGTAAGGAAGACCCATAGAGAAAAAAAGAAACAAAAATTCTTTGTCCTTTGGTTTACTCCCCAAGTAGCCACAATGGCCGGAATTGAGCTAATCCAAAGCCAGGAGCTTCTTCAAGGTCTCCTATATAGGTGCAAGTTTCCAAGGCTTGGGTCATCCTCCACTGCTTTCCCAGACCATAAGCAGGGAGCTGGATGAGAAGTGGAACAACCAGGACATGAACAGGCACCCACAAGGATCCCAGTGTGTGCAAGGTGAGGATTTACCACTAAACCATCGCACTGGGCCCCTCTTTATGTATTTTAGGTCATTCTACAGCAAATAAAGCCATTAACTGAACATATCAAGGAATGATTCTGTATTTTAAACATATTTTTCAAATACTGCAGGTAAAGCTAATAATATCTTGCAGAGAACCTTTCGTTGGTAGGAACTTGGAAATGAACTTTATCTGCACTATTTCGTCTAGTTCCCATGTCACCCTTCAAATAATGTATCATCATTAGTGCCACCTTGTGAATGAAGAAATGGTAGCTAAGAGTTATTAGATGTTTCCCAACATCATGCAATGATGACAGGTAGCATTTTGAATCTAGGCAGGAAACTTAAGAAGCAGAAGACGTCTTATGCTTACAAGACAACAATGTCTGTTAGTTTTCCAAAAATAACTCACATTAAGTTTTCACAAATCAGTGAAAGTACACACACAGTTGCGAGACTTGACACTTCTATATCCCAATAAAATTGCCTCAGTACATCAGTAGTTATGGAACAGTCAACGAATCACAAAGCATCGAGGAAAATTAAGAGATCATCTTAATCATCCTGTGCCTTGCAAATCTATCTCTAACTGTCCAAGAAGGATAGAAGCCAGATTATTCTCCCCCCTCCCCACCTTTTTTTAACGCAAGTAATAGTTTCTGCTTAGTAATGTTATAATGAATGCTATAAAGTAAATTTATTTCCTTGTCCTGGCAGTGAATAGAAACAAAAAGCAGTTAGGTAGCTAGCCATCCATTATACATTATCATACCTGATTCAAACAGGTGCCTTTTTAAAGCTTACTTTTTTTTGAGCAGTAAATCATTTATTGGTACATACATAGCTTCAAGGGCTATAACAAATTTCACTTGAACAGCATTCAATATAAGATCAGAAGAATAAAAGCTTGCTGATTATCAGAAGACCTATGGCCGTTAGGGCTGTCATGAGAAATCCGAACGGCCCAATCCTAAAGATTCTTTCTCTTGGTAGTCCCCATGGACTTCGACCATGGTACCTGGAACCTGCAGAACTCTGAAGATCATCACTTTCTTTTTTTGTTTTTATTTCATTTTATGACACAGTTTCATAGACTCTGGGATTCCCCCAACCCCTTCCTGTGCCCTCCCCTCATGTTGGATTCCTCCACATTGTTGCAGTAGTACAGTTCCAATCCAGTCATGATTCCTTCATTGCGAGCATGTACTATGCATAGAGTCCAGCATCTTGTTGTCCAGATAAATGCAACAGTTTCTTGGGGAGACCATCTCTGGTCTGAAAGTAGAGCTGGCAGAATATCATCCCCTCCAATGAAAACCTTCAACTCAACATCAACAACAATTTACAACATTATGGAGTTAATTGACATGGTATTGAGTGACTGATAGTTAAAAAAAATGCAAGTTCTTAACCACATCCGGTGACTACTTCATTGACATTTTAATTTTAGTTTGTACACAACCGGCTGCTATCTACCTTAAAATGGTTATAGGGTACTATTCGGTTGTCTTGTGTCTATTTTCATTTTTATATTTTGCAGCTTATAGTATTGAAGAGTGATTTTTACTGAACTTGGCGAATTTTAGGATAGTCCAAAGAGGCTTATAACTCTAACAAGGCATATATTAACACTTACGGCACAGAACCGTTTTAGGAGGGGTGTGCAGAGAAATCTTCAATACTTTAGTGAGGAGTAATTAATCTTTGTGTCCTACCTAGTAAGGTTTAAGGGAGTCCAAGCTGACTGTTTCCTGCCTGTTCTAAGTTTTCCTTATTGGTCTCTGTCTATCTTATCTAATTTTTTGAGGGGGTGGAGCTCCGGAGTGACCCTCATGGTTAGATACCAAGTTTGCCTTAATTTAAGATGAAATTATGTCAATCCAAAAAAAAAAAGTACCTGTAAATTGTAATATTATTTCAATCACAAACAGCCTCTATCACATGCAAGATATTGTGATGTAACCAATGAACCAACAATCAGTGAGAGTCAGAGTGCTTATGAGCTACATCAAAGAACTGAAAAGCCCGATACACTTGTAATACCCTGTTATTTCATAATGGGTTGGGAGAGCAGAGAAATCTTCCACCTTCTTAGAGTGTGTGAGAAAGATGTTAAGTATAACGTATCAAGAATATAACAGGTAACTTACAGACAACAGACTCAATCTGCATTACACATTAGCAAAAAGTAGAAAGACATACAGTGGGATCCATGAGCGATACTGACAGCTTCTTAATAGGAGGTCATATGCATAGAACAGGGGTGGGACCCCAGAGTGGAGCGGGAGGACAGGAGGAGGCTTGTATCCCAACCCTGAAGACTCCCGGATCCTCACCAAGGACTATATCCCAACTACCAAGGAGACCACGGGGAATTGGAATTCCCTGGTTGGCCAAGAACTCTGAGGTCATCCATTCCCTATTGGCTTTCCCACATGGGACGGAAGAAGCCCAGATCCTTCCTTACAGGCTCTAATGTCATCGGAACAGCCAGGAGCCCTGAGTCGTCCTCAGAAACAGAAAAACAGTAAACTTCCTTCAGGACTCCGGAGATGAACTTTCTCTGGTCCTTACTTAGTTCCAACTTTGGATCCCCACCCTCTCTTGCAAAACTTACTTTTTAGTAAGCAATAAATTTAGCCCATGTCCACAAAGCACTAATATATCCGGCAAGCTCTAAATGAATACTTATTGCATATGTGGCTTGGACAAAACAAAAATGGCTGGTTCAGAAAAATTTTGATTGCTCTAACAACAATTTGAATTGCAGGCCTTTTTCGCATGGATGGCTTTGATAATCTGCATCAGTGATGGACAAGGGCTTTAAACGTAAATCTTTTTATTATAAAGCATTAATTACTCTACAGCCTTCTAAAGATTAAAATACTTTCCCAGGCCATTGTGCTCTGTCTTCTAAGTTTCAATTTAACTTTATTAAAGATATATTACAACATATGTCAACAAAAATTTTTACCATAAGTCTAAATTATCAAGCTCTTAAACTGATATCATGCTTGAAAAGGCATTAAAGAGGCTAATCCTGTGCATTGTGGGTAGGAATGATAAAGGGTCAATTCACTGTGGAAAACAGGTCCTCAAAACGTTAACCAATGTAATCTGGATATTTCACTAATTGTTATACACTCTGAAGAATCAAAAGTAAGGATTTATACAGATACTATGCCAATGTTCATTATAAATATTATCCTCAAAAGCCAAATGGTAAAAACAACCCAAGTGTACAGATAAACAAAATATGATTTACACATACGCATGGGTTATTGTTCAGCCATAAACATCATTCAATCATGAAAAGCAATAAGCTTCTGACACAGACTACAAAGCAAGGAAACACTGTACAAGCATGATGAGCCGATACACCAGGACAAATATTGAATGATTTCACTTTTCTGGAATACCTAAAATAGGCAAATTCACTAGAGATTGCCAATGGAAACTTACTGCTTAATCTATGGACAGTCTGGTAAATGTGACAAACAAGTTCTGGAAATAGTGATAATGGCTTAATGATATTGTGAATGAAGTTAAAATCACTGAATCTGTACACTTACAAATGGCAAAGAGTTGTTCATGCTGTATGTTTTCATCCTAATAAAAATTTAGAGTTATGTGACATAATTACAGTAAGAGTCTATGTACAAGATTCTTGTTTGTGGATTCTAGATTGTGTTATTAAAAAATCAATACAGACATATTGTTGATTCACATTCAATCAAATGCAGGGTAAATCTGTGTAAATCCTTCCCTGTTGCATTGATTGGAGCTGGTTGCCACTTGGTATCAATTTCCCATCCCCGCAAGGCACTTTTTTTTTTTTAAAGCACATTGATTCTCTTTGCATTTCTTTCTAACCACTTCTACTTGACCTAGACACGTTAAATTCCTAACCAACACTGAATGGTTAATTATTGATGATGTTTCTGGTCTGCATGAACACTTCCATTATATTATTCTATTATGATGATGGAGAAGGGAAGAAGTAGACAGCTTTAAGATAGACTTTGAGTGTCAGAGGTACACTGAATGATGACAGACTGCATATGGTGCAGTGCAAAAATGGAGGACAAATATTGCAATGAGCTGTGTTTTTCTTCCAACTTAAAAAATCGAGCAGAAATACCAAACTCAGAAAAAAACAGGATTTATGTGCAAAATGTGAGTAAGCATGTGCATGAAAGGATTATTTATTTGGTTTTGGACAAGCTAAATTATAAGATATTCTAAAAACAGCTTTGATATATATATAGACAATTACATTTTAAAATATGAAATTCAGAAAATTCCAAACGAGAAATACAATTAAAGAAGCACCTATTATTAATACACAGAACATAGAATTATAGGTATGGGTGACATGGTTTTAGGAATGAACTTAGAATAAGAAAAGGAATTGAAAAGAAAGAAGAGGAAAAGAGGGGAGAGAACCTGTGATATTACACTGAGGAATTGTAATATTTAAAATGTAAAAATGTAAGTAATTCACATATCATATTTAAATACATAACTACGATTGACTAAAGGAAAAGAGGAATAAGAAGAAGGAGAAGTAGGAAGAGGAGGAGGCAGAGGAGGCAGAAGAGCAAGGAGAGGAGGAAGAGGAATTTGCTGTGAGACCCAGATGTTGTTAAGCTGAAATCTGAAGGAGCAAAGTGTTTTCAAGGGACTAGGAGGTCAGCGTAGTCAATCATTTTAACAGTTCAATTTAAGAACTGAACTACATCACTGGCTTTTTATGACTGAAAAGTCATGTGATTTTATAGAGATGGAATTAGAGATTATAGACAATTAACCACAAGAGATGAAAGGAAGAGGCGTTGCAAGATTGTGACTATTTTCAACTGGCACCCTTCATCTTTGGAGTAACAATTCAATGGTACTTTAATCTTTTTTGTTTAAATACCTGTATTCCAATGCAGGACTAAATTCTGTCCCACCTCTTCCAGGTATATTGCTTTTATGAAGTATTATTGTTTAATAATATTTCATCAACACAAAGTTTTAAGGTGCAATACAAAACTTTTATTGATTGTGAAGGCTGGGGCCAGTGCTGTTGTATGCCTGCTATAGCTGCTGCCTGTGGTGCCTGCAGCTCACAGGAACACCGGCTCCAGAACCATCTGCTCCAGTGTTGATCCATCTCCCTGCGAACGTGCTTGAGAAAGTAACAGAAGATAGCCCAAATGCTTGGGCTTTGGGAGAAACTCCAGAGCACTGGCTCTGAGGCCTGGTCTAGCCCCAGTCTTTAAGGTAATTAGGGGGAGTGAACCTGCAGATGGAATCTCTCTCTCTTTCTCTTCTGTCTCTTTCTTTCTCTGTGTACTTTTAACTTCCAAAGAAAACAACAAATCATAAAAAACTGAGGGTTGTATCAAATCACTTATTAGCATTATTTATTAAAGGTACTGTTGAGGGGTCTCAGGACAGGGCATCTCATGCCTGGATCCCAGACGACAGCACCACATGCACATGGTGAGCTGTCCCCGGGCCTGCCTGGGCTCTGGGGCCTGCTCCCTTCGGGGTGAGTACACCGAGGGGGGAAGTCTCTGTGACTGGGCAGGTCCGGGCCCACCCACCGTCCTCATTGGGCAGTGAATGGGATTGGGGAGGGGCACGACCTTGGGCCTGGGAGTTTAAAATTCCAGCAGCCTCCTGGCTGCTGGTGGGTCTCAGGATGGGGTGTCTCATGCCTGGATCCCAGATGCCAGTACCACGTGCACATGGTGAGCTGTCCCTGGGTGGCCAGTGCGCCATTTGGTGCCAGGCTTCCCCCTTCTGGCCGCCTGGTCTGGACCTCTGGGGTTTTGGTTCTTTGAATCGCTGCCTAGGTAGCTACAGGTTGAACCCACTATGCTTCTAGGACGTGAATCAATCCTAAAGACAGTAACTCTTCCTTTGTAGAACCTGTAATCACTGAACAATGCTGACCACCAAATACCAGTCCATGCAAAAGCTATGGCTCGGGGCATGTCCATCAGAATCGTATCCTGTTACTTGACATGATGATGGATCAAGGGAAGGGTCACATTAAGCAGGGCCATTACATTACTAGCACTTGAGAACCTTATCTGGGGATAAATTCTGTGGGGGATGTGTGGGCCAAACCCTATGGAAATTCTAGCCCCAGTGGTTAGCTCAAAAGTTGGGGTGGTGATGGTCTAAGCTAGGTGTTATCAAGGAGCCTTCCATCAATCACAGGTAAAGGAACCCGCAACAGTCTGGACTGGGCAAGGCAGCAGCACCCAAATGTGCATCCTAAATAGGGTGTGGGATGGGCCGGGCTGCACGTTCACCAGCTCATACAAGGCCAAATGGAAGGCCAGACTTCGCCGGAACCTGGCCTTAACCCAATGCATGTATGAGAACTGGGTCTGAGGGTGGATTAAGTGTAGGAAATTGAGAAACTCCCTTGGCAAGTCATAGCTCCCGCTGGTGAACATGTGGTCCAGACCTGGGGGTTGGATGAGCTGGGCAAAGTAGCTCCAACAGCTGGCTAACATGTCAATTGGTAATGGAACAGGGTGGACCGGGCAGGACTGAGCAAACCTTAGCCCACAAGCAAAATTAGAGACCAGGATGGAGCACAGGTCATGCTGAGCTAGGCTCTTGCACCTACTGGTCTGCGTGAGCCAGGAACGCTAAGCCACAGTGTCTAAGGCAGAGGTCGGGACAGGTGAGGGGCTAGCTGAGTCAGAGCAACCACTGGCATGTGCGCAATCTATGGCTGGGAGCAGGTCCGGTTGGGGAGCTCAGGGGACAACCCCAGCTGGGTTGAGGTACCCACCAAGGGGCGCGTGGGCTGGAATAGGGGCTGCGTTCTGATCAGGAAACAGTTGTAGTCTCCCTTGGCACAAGTGCGGACTGGGATTGGATGCATCGAGCCAGGCCACACCCCAACACCGTCTGGTGTCCTGGAGGACCAGGGTAGATGTGGGATGGACTAGGCAAGGTCTCAACCCCTAATGAGCCATGTGTGAGCCATATGTGGGTATGGACGAGCCATGGTTGGGCTGAAACATCCAACAGCAAGGACCAGTTTGGGTTGAAGGCCAGTCAGGAAAAGCCACTGTTCCTTCTAGGACAGGAGGTGAACTGAGTAGGGCTGGCTCATGGACCCCCTGGCAATGCGTGAAGTCTAGCATTGGGAGAGGTTCTGATGGAGGAGCCTGGGCAACTGCTCTGGCAGGATACAGACCCGGCAGGTAAGCAGAAGAAACATGATTCTGGCATATATTTGGCATGGGTCGGGGGCAGACCAGGTTGAATCAGTTTACGTTATCCACTGGCAAATCCAAGTACCAGAACAGTGTGGGTTGAGCCGAGTTCGGTCGCAACAAAAACTAGTGCACAATATGGAATGCCAAGGTGAGGTTGCCTGTACTGGAAGTGACTGCAGCACCCAACCAGCACGCGTGAGAACCAGGAATGTAGGGGTGGAGCCAGCAGGGGGAGTGTTGGGGGGTTCCCTTGCTGGACAGCTACTCCCACTGGAGAGTGTGGGCTGGGATGGGGTAGACCAGACTAAGCAGGGCTACAACACCTGTGGGCCTCATGTGGACTAGATCAGGCAAAAGCCAGGCTGGGCTGATTATTTCTACTGGTGCAAACAAAATTAGAGTGAGTGAGGGTTGTTTGGGCTTAAGCACAGCATCAGCTGGCAGAAGCTGGCACTGGGGACTAATTCTGTCAAGTCAAACCACAGAAGTACCTGGAGAGTGCATAATCTGGAGTGGGAGAGGCCTGGGAGGGAAATAGTGGGCTCCTCCCTCTTGGGTTACCACTTCCATGTGAGGGCACGAAAACTAGGACATGGGCTTGGGTGGCTAGACAGACACCCAACAGCATCTGTGTGGGCTGCATAGTGAAGCTGGTTAGATGGAACAAAGCTTTAATACCCACTGACATGTTCGAGAGCCGAACGGGGCGTGGGACAGACTGGACTAGTCTGCCACACATACTGGCAAACCAGGGTAGGGGGCACGCCTGGTGGGGGTTATCGTGGGTCGCTCCGACTAGGCTGTAGCTCCCACTGGTTTATGTGAGGGCCGACTATGCACTGGGCAGAACCAGGCTGGACTGCAACACCCATTGGTTCCAGTGGAAGACAGGGCTAGAAACAGAACCAACCCAGCAACTGGAACCACCAACTGATCAGGTCGATGGACTGTGCCGGGATCTGTACTTGCTAGTACATACAAGAATCTAGTGGGAGAACACCTCAGACAAAGTTTCTTTGGAGATCTCCCCAATTGAAATGCTGAACTCAGAACCCTAACCAAGAAAAGACAGAAGACAGAACAGGTCAATCAACCATCTCAGCTATATGTTGGCAGCAAAATACTGGGCAAATGGAGACTCTATGATGGACTATGTGAACCAGTGGATTCTTCAAAGACCTCATCGTGCTTGGAGTGGCAAGACTGAAAGCAATTCACAACTGGTGAACTATCAAAACCACTTGAGCAAGAACCTCGGAGCGTGCCCTACGTCCGGGACCTGGGGAGGGTGGGAAATTGGGTGGGCCTTCTCCCTTAATACCCCCCTTTAAACATGAAGGAAACAATATGGAAATAATAGTCTTACCCACTTTCCTATAGCCCTTGAACCTTTTTACCCTAATTAACTATGTAAAGATTGTCAAAAACATAATAAAAATAAATAAATTAATTCTTAAAAAAATAAAGGTACTGTTGATATCAAACCATTTAGGCTGATAAAGTTTTGGAAAAGCGTTGGCATTGAAGCAAATAAGAAAAGATTATGACAGTTCCATTATTCTGTTAGTGACTACTAGAAATTAAAAGATAGATAGGCAAGTTGAGCATAAATGTTTGCATGTTGATATTTTTCAGGTAAACTACAGTATTCACAGAAAATATTCTACATATGAAAAAAGTCTTTTTCACGCATTTTGAAAGTCTTCATTGTCACCATGTTATCACAAAACATTAATTTATATGAACTAATAACAGTCTTATTATGAAAAGTAAGTGGATGCACAGATTAAAAACATATTTGTTTTGGGTATTCATTAGGAAATTTGATTTAGTAGAAATAATATGGAATATATATAGCATTTAATCACACCAAATCAACACTAATAAGCTGTGTAGGAGGGTTTGAATACACATGCTAGTAAATATAATTAGCATTCCTAAAAATAGTAGAAGAAAATGAAACATATTTTTCAAAAAGTAACTTATAAAATGAACTTAAGTTCTCTAACAGTGATTTAATATCAGCTGTTTCTCAAAAGCAGGTGAAATTAATAGTAGCTAATAGTTGCTAACTTGGTGTTCACCAGGCGATTCATCATACGTACACACATATTTTCACAGCCTCCTAATGAGGGATGTGCTATTACTCCTGTTGTGCTAATGACAGTGGAAGCACAGAAAAGGACACATAACTGTGAGTCAAGTGAAGATTCAAATTTAGATCTCTCCAATGTCTGTCTGCTCTTTCTCTGCATTAATAGCATCCACGACCATAACTGATTTATGCTTCTACCTGGATCTACTTTTTCTTGAAAAAAGTCAAATTGTATGTCTGTATTCATGCATGTGACAGTGTGCCTTAAAAAATTCTGAATATAGATATTTTACTTTAAAGTCAAACAAAAATAACTCAAATAAGGTGAAATGAAAATTTAGTCACAAAAAAATGAAATCATGTCTTTCACAACAAAATGGATGCAACTGGAGACCATGATGTTATGTAATATAAGTCATTCTCAAAAAGGAAAATTTGTGAATTGATTCATCGAGTACAAAGAATACAATGTGTATTAGTGACATCAGTATAATGAGATTTTACTGTAATTTATCACCCATATCTACACTCCTGAAGAGCAGTGGCCTTCCTGTCTAGTACATGCTGGATTGTTTACTTAGTGGAAGATTAAGTTGGAGATTACAAAGCAAATTGAAACTGTGGCTTTGCAAAAATTAAAAGTGAGACGGAAGGAAGGGAAGAAATGAGGCGGGGAAAGATACGAAATATCATTATGTTCTTACACTTTTACATACAGACAGATCAGATCTGGTCCCTTTATCTAAACAGACAAAACAAAATAACAAATAAATAGATCTTCAACTAAAAAGGGAGGCTGAGATAATTCAGGTGATCCTCAACTTACCATGAGTCAATTTTTAATTTTTTTAAACCTTACCATAATTTGAAAATTAGATACAGGACAAACTTCATATTCTCAATTTTGATCTGAGTTTGTGATATGCTATACAGCATGCAAACATAAATACTTGTTAATGGAGAGATTTCCTATGTTTATGAATTAGAGGAATTAATAGCAGAATATTTAAGCTGCACACTTGTAAAGTGAACCATTAGGGTCCCTTCTGAGGAAGCTGCTAGGTAGTATGAGTCTGATAACCATCACATATTGTGTGTGTGTGTGTGTGTGTGTGTGTTTATATATGATGTTGTAAACCTTGAATATATATATTTTCAAAGTACTTAAGGTAAAGTGAACTTTGTACTAGAAATGATCAATAAGTACAGATTAAGTGCAATCTCATAAAAAATTCTAAGGCATTTTCCATGAAAAAAATCCTAAAATTTGAAGAAAGAAAAACAGAACTAGAAGCTTAATATTTTATGATTCCAAATAGTATTGACATAAAATCACAAGAATATTCATGCATATAAATGCCAACAAAACTTCAACAAAGATGCCAAGAATATTCTCTTCAATAAGTGATGTTGGTAAAACTGTATATTTACATGCAAAAAAAACCACGTGAAAGTGGATGGCTATAGCAGCTCATCAAACACTAAAATGATTGCAGTTTATTCACCATGGGCAAATAGGAAGCAACCTATGTATCTAGGAACAAACACAGAAAGAAATTTTGTTCAATTTATCTCCATCTGCAAAACATGTACTGTGCATGCGCGCATGTGCACGTACAGACACACACACACACACACACACTGCACAATATTTTCCAGCTTTAAGGATGTTTGACCTGGAAAACATCATGGGAAGTGGAAAAATAGACACAGAAGGAAAAATATGATATCACATACAGATGGAATTTTAGAAAGTAAAATTCACAGAAAAAGTGAAAGGGTTGCTACCAAGGCCAAGGGAGAGATATAACAAGAAATATAGACAGACTTTGATCAAAGTGCAACGTCTCACAGTTGTAAGATGAATAAATTCTGGTGACAGTAGTTAATAAGGATTATTTGATATTTGATAAGAGTATAGTTCTTGTTTTATCACACACGAAACAATAACTATGCAATTATGGAATACTAGTTTATAAAAATCATCACATACAATATATACACACAAATATATGTATTTATAGATTAAAAACATCGTACACATAAATATACATATTTTTTGTCAACTAGACAAGAGATAAAAAAATTTTTAAATATAAAAATTCCTTTTCTGTCTTCAAAAGAAATTCCTAAATGATAGTAATAAATATAAATAATAATATAGCTAATAAAATAGACCATGAATAAGTCTTATAATTTCTGAGTGTGGTTCAATACATAAATGAAATGATTCAATGGATACATGGTTCTGTTTTACTACACAAATATTTTCTGCAGGCATTAGTTACTTACAGAACCATAAAGGTAGTAATTTTATATTTTTTGCAATATTAACCACCTAAACAAATTAGCAAAATAGCTACCTGATTTTAAAATTAAATTACTTTTATCTAAGAAAGTATTCCCTTAAGGGGTCTTAGCCAGTAATGTAAGGTTTGGAAGTCCTTTGGTATAAAGGAAGACTACTGTGTTTGTTACAAGAAATGAATACTTACCTTTTCATAGAATTCTTAAAAATGCTAAATTTTTGTACATCTTGTTATGTTTGCTGGTAAAAGTTTGTTTTGTTTTGCTTAGTTTAAGATTTCTTTATTTTGAAAGAGTTACTAAGGGAGAGGGAGAAACCGAAAAAGATCTTCCATCCTTTGGCTTACTCACTAGATGGCTGCAATGCCTACCTTCAGGCTGGGCCAAGGCCGGGAGAAAGTGTTACCCAGGCCTCTTTCGTGGGTGGAGGGGTGCAAACACTTGGGCCGTCTTTTGCTGCTTTTCTCAGGCAATTACCAGCAAGTTAGACAGGAAGTGGAACAGCCTGGGATGCTGGCATCACAGGGAGTACCTTCACCTACTATACCACAATTCTGGCTGGTGATAGTGGTTTTTAAAACTTTTAAGCAAGGGTTCAAACATCTGTGGTTCAAAAGTAATTCTGAATTATGGAACCTATTTTTGCGATTATTTTATTGCAAGACTGTATTTTCTTATTTTCATCATCATCTTATAGCACTACTGTAATATTACTACCTGTACATCCAACAGATTTTGCTGTTTGTGAAGATTGTAAACAACTATAGTTTTCAACAAAAGATGTTGTGAGTTTTCATTACCAATAGGCAGAAGCTGTTAGAGAATGGTTGCAATCAGTGCTGGTAAAAACACTGTTTCAGAAACCTTATGCAAGTTAATGTTTTCTTAAAGTTATGAGTAGCCATATTAATGACAATTTCCATTAAGTCAACTTAGTCATAAGAAGATTGGTGTAACATCAAGCTGGTTTATACTATTTTCTGTTACTATACAATTGGCATAAAATATTGGAAATCAGTTAACCAGAATGTGGGGACAAAAGATGCTTTACTTGCTAGAAAAGTGATAATTTATTTAGTGGAAACTCAGGATCCAAGTAGAAAATTGAGAAATTAAAAAAAATAAGTAAATAAAGTATCAGCAACTTAAAAATGAAGAAAAAACATTCTTGATTTTATTGATAAAATGTGGACTTGGAATAAAACTAAAGTACTAGAGAAAAGTTTGCTTTTATTCTTTGGTAACTTTGTCCTTAAAGATTATAAACTTCTTTCAGGCTCAATTTTTTAAGCTTCTCGATGATGTGCTAGTCAAAACACAAGGTTCTCTACCCAGAATCACAGACTAGAGATGTTTTCCTACCAGGTGAATATACCAAGAGATGCACTTCATCCTCTTCAATTGACAGTCTGAGGTGGCGACTGGCTTTTGAACAAGTTCTCTGAGGACTGTTTCTAACAACCCACTTTGCAGTGAACATTTTGAGAAACATAACTACTTTACCATAATGGTTTTAAGAGAAGCAAAGTATCAACATAGAAAATTGCTTTGTCTTTAAGAGATGTAGACAAGTTGCAGTGAAACAAAACGCCTTTCCTCTTTCTCCAATTCTTGAGAGCCCTTGGTGTGCCTTCAGAGCAGCCTCCGTATGGCATGGCACCGTGAGAACTGAAGAGACACTTGCTGAGTTTAATTATGTATGTCGCTGGAGGAACTGAGAGCTTATTCAGCACACCTAACTCTGAGGCAATTTTCAGCTTTTAAAGGATTATAACAATTTGCTATCTAAAAAGATAATTTTTCCAGCAGGCTAAGTTTCTTTACACAGTAGATTTGAGTGAATTTGATCTAGGACTGTGCTGTCAAGATTTGAAAATTCTTCATGGTGATTTCAGTTTTTACTTTCCATCCTGTCTTTCATGATCCTTTATCTTGATAGTTACTCTAAGAAAATAATTTAATACACATTTTAAAATATACCAGGTTTTATTTGTAGTGTACTCCTAATATGTGTTTTGAATTTTTTGATCATCAAAACACTTGTGGTGTTAGGTCCAACTTCTTAAAGACAGAATGCTGAAACATACCAGCTTTTTAATTACATATTTTGCCAAGATTATTTAGGAAGTATGTAGGCATACTTATGTGATACCAGTTTCTAGGTTCACTTTCTATGTTGCATCCACTTTGTTCCCAGACTCCATAAAGATGTTACCTTTAATGAATGCTAAATCCCTGCTTGTGCTTCTAGAGCATAGGTTAGCTGATCTCCTGTACAGCTGCCAAAAAGGAAATATGTTAGGCTTTATGGATCAAGAAGCAAAATGTAAGTATTTGTATGAAATGAGATAAAACAAATCTCCATCAATTTTGTACTGATGAAATTCCAACTATAATAATAACAGTGTAGTATTTTTTCATGCAATACAGATTTGCTGGTGAGAAGGTGGATTTTCCTCTCAGGGGAAGATAACATTTTGCTTAACTGAGATCCAACATTAGTGTTCCCAATTACTGAAATTAATTTTAAATGTGTTTTCAATGTCCTTTCACTCAAATGCTTATATAAGTATTAGAGCGTATGATTTCAATTGAGATTGACACTTGGACGGGATTTATAGAATTCCATTGGATTCCCATCTCAATAATGCCTTTTAGCATGTCTTTAAATTGTAGATCATTGCCTTCCAATTGAAGGTCAGGTGAAAGCTCCTTGGCTGCACAGTTAAATGCATTTTGAAATAAGAAATTGTCTTTTGCACTCACGTTGTGGTTTGAATAATGCTGTGGACCATGACCTGAGTTCAGAAACTATGTCTCTTGCAAACACCAGGGGTGTCAAATGCAGCTTGATGTCACCTGCGATTCAAACAGTGCCATTTGTCTGCAAAGTGACTTTACAGTGGTGTGATTTTCACATATAGGTGCTGTTTGTCCCATGATTTTGGACTGAATTTATTAAGAAACATTACCGACTTTGCAGCAAAAGCAAAATAACAGTGGTTGAGGACTTAATTTAGCCCTAAGTAACTTTTGGACCCTGTGCTCAAGGATACTAAAGGCAATTGTTTAAGTTGCCCAATTGTAAATGGTAATTAGTTTTCTTTGACTTGAACAAGGTGTAGAGAATTGTTGTGGGTGTATTCTTTCATGGATCTATTGATTACTGTGTTATTTAAACTCTACTACATGTCAGAGAAGAACACGACAGTTTATTGAGGAGAGCGTGCCTTCAGATAATTCCAGCACAGTATACAAAATGCTAAAAAGAAATACGTAAAATGTACTCTAGAGGCAAAGAGGCAAGAACAAGCTAATAATGCTTCACCGGATGCTTAGCGTTTAGAAAGAAATATCAAATATGAAGAGACCTAGTCTTGGTCACAATGCACACACAGGATTTTGCTAAAGAAGCATCATATTGTCAAGATATATTTAACTGTGATAATACTTAGCTGGGAGTCCTCCTTTCATTAGGGAGTACAGATGCCTACTGTGATATATCTATCTTTGTCTATACCTAAAATTCCATAATGTATTTAAATAGCAAAATGTTAAACTTGTAATTGTTACTGAAAGACTGTATTACTGTGGTAAGATGGGGGAAATGGTGGGAAGGGAAATTATGGAGGAAAAAAGGAGAGCATAAGGGGGAATACTATGGGCTATGGTTTTGTTTTGTTTTACAGTTTTTTTCTAATAAGTCTCTAGATTTTACTCAATTGACTATATAATAATGTATTTATATTTTAAACTTTAAATAAACAAGTGGAGTTTTTTTTTTAAAAAAAAGTTATGGATGGAAAATCTGAGAAAAGAGATGACATGGTATAAAGAGGGCTGGAGGCCAGGAATGACAGGCTGAGTCCAGAAAAGCCAGTGACCGTAGAGTGAAAGCAGAGGGAAGAACCCAAGGAAAAACTCTAGAGAGGCAAGAGAAACAGATGAGGGCACCTTGGGAACTAGGGCTTTCCCCAGCTTTCCCGGGCACACAGATAACCAGGACAATTTTTTTAAATGAAATACTTCGTCCAGTTGGCCTGCCTTTCTAACAAGAACTGAGGTGGTGGAAAAGCTGCTGGCCTGAGCACCACACTTTGACAATTCCACACCATAGTAAGCATTCGGTTTCTCATCCAGTAAGGCATTGCACTCTACTGATTTTTTTTTAACAGAGACGTAGCACAATGTTTGCAATGAAAGAGATAAGGTTATTTCTCTATGAAAGATGAACATGGCAGGAGAGAACTGTTGAGAGAAATGTCCAGAGACAAATGGTAATTAAACATGGAAACAGTTCTAATGATCATAATTCTGCTTTTCATATACAAGGAAACACTCCACAGGTAAAAATCCAAACTTAGGTAACTGGTGGGTAGGGACACTGGGTCTGCAATAGTTACATTCCCTGAAAAATATTCATGCAATGACTGTAAGAAAATGTGGATTAACTTCATCTAACTTCTGTAATTTTCAATGGGGGGAAAAAAACAGAACTTGATTTCCTTAGTACTAAAAGAGAGTACTTAGTAACAGAACTTCATCCAACAAGAAATATACAAATGAGATATTTTGGCATAGCATAGCTAACTTCCATTCTGCTAAAGCTGATGTCACAGAGATTTAGTCTTTCAATGTAGAAACTTTAAGTTCCCAGAAAATATTCAGATGACAACTTATGCAAATTTTCTTAAGAATGGGATCAGCATTTCTCCTTTTGGAGTGGCTCAGTTCTGCCAACAAATGCATGATTTTAAAAATGTTCTTTCAAACATAGTGTATGGTACTGCATTACATGGCTTCTGTAGAGATCAGCAGTGAACTATATTACATGCTATCATTTTTGTTTATCAAAATAACTGCAAACATTCTGCTGGTCCAAAGATGTTTCGGTTTGGAAAACTCAAATCAAAATATCACCTTTACAGAATAAACCGCTGCATTCAAATAAATATGCCTTATATGAAATGTCTGTCAAAAATACCATCAGACACTAGTACACTGGTAGGGTTGCACTCCTACATTCTTTAATGTGATTGAATCATTTATAAATACAGAAAACTGTAACAGAACACAACAGTGTAAAGTGAGGGCATATGAATCTGTTTGGATTAGAAACAAAATGAAAGAGTATATATTATTTTAAGACATATAAAGTTCCCAAAATAACCATGGGAAACCTTTTGTAAACATGTAAACATCTTTAAAATTTGCTTTTTTATTAACAGTTGACTGGGAGGGAGAGAAAGAGAGTGAGAGAGAGGAGAGGGAGGAACTGGCATGTCACACGTATACCAGGGACGTAACTTCTGGAGCCATCACGTGCCTTCTATCATGTGTGGATTAGTAGGAGCCTAGCGTCAGGAATTGAGTTGGACTGCAATGGCGTCTTTGGCTTAATCCCTAGATGGAAAACTTACTCCCTAATTAAACATCTTACATTTTTTTCCACAAGCTTTTGAAGTTCCCTGATATATGGAATAACAAAGCATACCACTTGGGTTCTGAGCATTCTGGAAGCTATGCTCGAAAGTTACTTTTCTGTTTTCTAGGTGAATATTAAATCAACTCCTATAAATCCAATTGGAGAAAAAAATGAATAAGCCTTCACCATATCATTGTACTCTAAAATTGCCTTAAGTTGAAAATCACTTTTCCACCTTTGGCAAGTGACTTGTAGTTCATTCTTGATGTCTTAATGGCTGCTGACTTGTAGTTCCCCTAAAGTGAAGATCTCTTCTTCAGTGTGTTTACTGAAGCATTTATTATTTGTTGGGTTGGGCAGCTTCTATATTTCACTTTTAGTCATCCTGTCCTGAACTGCTTGTGAGATATACCGGTTTGTTTAGATAAATATTTTTGTATGTCTTTTTTAATGCCAAGAATTAAGGTAATTCATACCAGGTATAAAAACACTTAATATTTGGTGAATCACAGTAAGTCAATACTACTTATTATATCTTTGAAGTTTAAACCATGAACTGTCGGCCGAGCACGAAAGCCTAGTGGCCAAATCCTTGCCTTGTACATGCTGGGATCCCACATGGTCACCTGTTCTAATCCTGGCTACTCCGCTTCCCATCCAGTCCCCTGCTTGTGGCCTGGAAAAGCAGTCGAGGATGGCCCAAAGCCTTGGGACCCTGTACCCACATGGAAGACCTGTAAGAAGCTCCTAGCTCTTGGCTTTGGATCAGCTCAGCTCTAGCTGTCCATTGCAGCTACTCGGGGAGTGAATCAGCAGACAAAAGATCTTTCTCTCTGTATCTCCTCCTCTCTGTATATCTGCCTTTCCAATAAAAATAAATAAATCTTAAAAAAAAGAATTGTAAGATGTGTAGGGAATTGATTTTCTTACTGTCAGTTGTAGTGTCAAGCATAGATTATGCTGTCAATCCAGTGATCCTTATTGAGGTGATATCTGAGAAATATGTTATGTCTGCTATTGATTAACAAAACGAAGGTTTTGAAAATGACCTTGGCATGTTGGCATTGTTCTTGTAGTACACCACAACAAGGAAATTCTTAATATAAGATTTCACTATCTATATAAATTGCTATTTTCAATTAAAACTTACTTCCTGAAAAACCAATACTCTCATATATAAATTAGTTTCTTGAGCTCTTAGATATCACAATGATGCATTGAGTAAACTAATGGTCAAAAGAACGTTAATAAATGTTTTCACTTGGAAAAAGCATTCAGACAGCTGCCTTTTCTTTAGTATCAAGTTGGTTCATTTGTAGACTAACTTCATTTCTATTCAACAGAATTATGAGAAGAAAATGTTTGAATTTTCAACTCACTCCTTTCTGTTGTGACACTTTGTTCTTTCATTCCTTCATCTCCATTAGTTTGCCAACTGGCTCTGACAGGAGTGTAAAACTACTGCAAATTGTTACTTCAGCTGTACTCTGCCTGCCAAGAGCTCAGCAGCTGCTCCTCTAAACACACCTTTCACTCTTTCCTAACTAAAGCAGTGTGAACTGCAGTGCTCCTGGGTTACAAATCTCTTCCAGCAGCATGTGAATTGGAACACCTGACTTCTGCCATATGAAAATAAACACGCATGGATGCAATCATTATAAAACAAATACTTACTCTGCAAACCGGAGGGAGGGCGAGAAACGGGATGCAGGACCACAGGCGTGAGAATCCGTGTTCTTTTCTATTTATGCTTTCATTTGAATTGATTTATCCATCCCTTTCTCATCTTTCCTGTCTCAGCAGTTATAAACTGCACCACCTTTTCTTAACTGAGAATGCAGTCAAGCTTTTCCCTGCAGAGGACATTCGAACCGGCTCTGTGGGTCTCCTGACAAAGGGCTGGTGGAAATGATGGATGCTACATTCTTTCTTCGGTAGGTCTGGATGCTCTGAACTTTCTCTGGGTCAAATTAAGACACCTGAGACTAATATCTGGAGTCCCTATAGAGTTGTATAACTGCCACTATCTCCTGGATGGAGAAGCTCAGCAAGTATTTTAAATTTATGTGGCCAAGCTCAGGGAAACAGATTGTATGCTTATAAAATTTTTTGAGGACAAGTGGAGCTTACACACGTAAGGACAGAAGACTAATTCATATTGATTGTGAAACTAGGAAGAAACACAGATACATTCTTGTAGTATTTCAAAATTTGTTCCATGTCAAAGGCATCTCATCTCATCCCTCCTATCAACTGTCAATGCTCACCCAGCACATCCTTACATGGGATGTAAGTCATTCTCCTCAATTGTTTTGCCACTTCCATAGCTGCATGCTTTCATTTGCTATCTCAACTACATTGAGATTTGACTTCATTACCCAGTGGACTGTATGTCCTCTAAAAACTACCACAATAAAACTTTTATAAAGATGCTCTCGTTAATTGGAAAAGTATGGCACCAAAATCCAGCACCATTCCTTTCCCTGATAGCATCATGTCTATGAAATTATAGAACATAAACTTATTTCTTTTTAAGCTTTCTCATTTGGAATGATAGACATTTGGAGACAAAGCTAGCCTAAGAGTTTGTGATATCTTCCTTCTTCTCTTATGCCTAATTGAATATTATTTTAAAATCAGAAGACAGATCTTGAAACACATGATGAAGTCAATTTAGTAAAATATGTAGCATGTTTCTCAAGCTATTATATAGATTATGTTATACAGGATATTCAACATCTCTGATTTAAACATTCATTTCAGCTTGAATAAAGGTATACTATTTCATAATCTTAGAAGCAAACATAGAAAAGTAAATGACCTTGCAATAAGTAATACACAATTTTCCAATGTAGCTATTGTTTTAAAGGATTAAGATTTGTCACTGAGAATATCCTTAAAATTAAATTCACTATTATTCTCACATAAGGCAATGTCTAAATTTAAGAAAAATAAATGTTTATGTTTGAAAGTCGAAAAACTCAGTCAATTATTAAAATATTTGTAAGAGAAGTACTAGTCTCCCTCTAAATAAACAAATAAGGTGAGACAGTGGTTGAAATAATGCCACATATATTTCCACTTTCTTAAACATTTTTAATCCCTATTCATTTCATTCATTTGCATATTGTGTTATACATAAAATAGGTCCTTGATATGTTGTGCTAATTAATGAGGTGATGGAGAAAAAGTACAATCTGAATAATTTATCATTTCTTTTCTATGGAAATGTTCTTAATTGTGAATGCATATGCTAAGTCTATATGAAGACATGTTGGGTTACAGAAAATCCTATACATTATTCAGTGGTTTCAAAACACTAAAATATTTGTAAGAAGATATTACAAAATATAATTCTGACAAAAGTAACAGAGTTTTATGGGAATGATAAAAGGTGACAACTAAAACTGCCGATTTGAAAAATAAAGATTATCAACTGGATTTTTCAAGTTTCATGTCACACCTTGATTCATTATACATGCTGTTATATGAGAAAAATGAAGACTCACTTGCAATTAGAAAAAAGAAATGATGAATCTTATTAGGTTATTTAATGCTCATGCTCTTGAAGCAGTTTCCCATGTTGTTAGAGAAACTGAGACCCAGGCAGACTGCTAAACTCCTCAGGACTGTCAATGCCAGCGAGGTTCAGCCACACATCCTGCTGTCATTCAATCAGGGAAGTTGCCTGTGCACACCCAAGACACATTTGTTTTGACTGCTCTGGAAAAAAAAAGTCTCCTTTTTCAACATTAGTGATTCCTCTTTCATGTCTACATCCAGAATATAGAAGCCGTTGCAGCTGAGGAACATTCCAGAAATCAACAATGTTGTCATTGTTCAAACTGGATTGCAGACCTATTGATTTTGGAGGAATCAGTGGCCTGCTGGCAAGGAACTATTATTTAGGGCAAATGTTTGGGCATTGTGTTAAGGCATGACACAAACAGCTGAGTGTAACTAAAGTTGAAAATTGTCCAACAGTGCCATTTGGTAACTTGAAGTTTGTCTTACATTAATTAAAAAATTCAAACTTTTAGCTTACATTTCATATGTGCTATTTCAATAAGTCTTGGGTATTTTAAGCAATGATTTAACTTTATTTGTTGTTCTTCCTCCTACAAGTGAGTATGAGCTCATCAGAAATCCTTGAAACCATAAGAGCTTTCCATACAGAACAACTCCCACTTTTACTGTATTCAAATCTTAATTTTAACTTTGATGTGATATGCAGTTCTCTTTGGGAATCCATTAAATTAAAAATTTTAGATAATGTAGTTCTGGGCTATTTTGTAGATTCTTTTTATTTCAATATAAAATTGTTACTTGACAATGCTATGTCAAGTAGGACTGAAAGTTTCAATTCAGCTTTGTTATTGCAACATTAGATTTTATATCATTGCAAGTTATAGTCTTTTATAAATAAGTTTAGCTTTTTATTGTTTAAACTAAGTCCACCCAAATTGCATGGGTCACAAATACTTAAAATTTGCCATTACAAATAAAACCTATTTTAAAACATTGAAGATGAAATTTTTGCTGATTGCATACACATATATATATTTTTCATTTTTGAAACCTTTTCATTTTTACAGTAGTTGAGAATAAATAAAAAACTCACCATTAGTGTAATACAACAATGCCTGCTGGCATGACAGATATTCTAACAAATAACTCTAAACTTCTAATTTACTCTTAATATTGCTCACTATATATATATATATATCTCATAAAGTTTTTCCTTCATGTACTTTCACACAGATATGCTATTTTGAAAACATGAGAGGCTATGTTAAAAATAAATGTTTGAACTTACAGATGGAAAATTAACATTTGAGCAAATGAACTGTTGGCTTCTTATCTCAAGAAAAAAGTAGACAAAGCAGATATTCTAATTTTTGTGCAAGTCATTTTAATAGGCAGGATACGCTGCAGCAGTCAGCACTAGGAAGGCTGCAAGTTTTAGAATATGCAAGAAGCTTATCAGGTCCAATATGTTAATTTCTGTCTAATAGTGGAATGAAGTCTGAGGCTTTCAGAGAGATGTGGCTCTGATAATGGGCCTGTTTAAAACAACATTAAGAAAACCTTGATTATGGGTTGCTCAGCAGCTTCCGAATGCTAAAGCAGAAAGCAATTTCTTCAGCAGAGATTGTTGTTCACAGAAAATGCATTTTTACTCCAAGGGCTGCAGCAACACATTTTGGCATCCCCAGGAGGGAGTGGAGCTCTCCTGTGTGGAGCACAGATGCAGCATGCTGGGTGATGCGTGCATCTGATATATATTGCCAGGGTCTGCCTTTCAATAGCCACATATTTCCTCAGAGACATTCCTGAATGCCCTGCAGATGAGTGGTGAACAGAGTAATCCTAACCTGTCCTGGTCTGGGGCTTCTAAGCTAGGTATTACAGCTCTGGCACCAGCTTCTGTTTCTGTGTACCTGCATGGGCCAAGGCTGGAAAGCTACTGGAAACCTCAGGGTCTTTGAATGATTTGCACGGAGATTTCTCTGATCACATATTCCAAAATATTTTTTACTCTTTTAAAGTGTTAACCTATTCTCTCATTTGACTAACTCTAGTCATCTTGAAACAATAAACCATTGGGAAAAAAACACTGACAGCTCTTACTAGCACATTAACAAAAAATGAAGAAATGGTACTATCCCACAATGTGTAGGGGTCTTGGGACAGGCTAAGGAAAAGCACACTTTTAGAAAGTAGCATTTTAATACTTTCGTTCATTTCACCCTGAGGAAAAAAATCCCCAGGCAGTGAGACAAGAATTTGAATCTCGTGTTCTTATTTTCAATTTAAAGAAGTATACTAATTTTAGAAATATTAAATATGAAAACAGTGTAGCCTAGAATAAAGAAACTGTGACATTTATGGTAAGGGATTTGCCAGCATTGCCGCAGAGCTTGCCAGTTTGAGGATTTGGCTGTAAAATGTCAACTGATGAGAGGCAGGACCTTTGTTATTGCCTGTGAGAAGAGCTGAAGAGACTGAGGCACACTGCCTGGGAGAACCTGCAATGCACATAAAACAGGTCTGCACTTTCAGTTGTGGAATCATTTGACATGTCAAGGTGTTCCTATTTTAAGTATCTTTGATCATATTTCCATAGATTTTCTAAAAATAGGTAAACAAAAAACCCCATTATTGTTCAGATATTTCATCTAATGGTAACATTGATCCATTGACTTAATTTAAATATAGCTGGATTATTGTTCCTAAAATGGAACAGACATCTACAAAATCTGAAAGCAACTTGGGTAGTATTGACGTGTGATTTTTAATGTTTGAAAAGTAAATGCATTAGTGCTTTACTAGCATGTGTATGATGTGAGTGAATGAACGTGTAAACAATAATCTTTATTTGTCCAGAGGAAAAAAAATAAGAATTATTGTTATCTTTCTTTTAAAATCACATGCATAAAAATGTAAATTTAATAAAAACGAATTTAGAAACTCAGAACCCCCATGCTTCATGCAATCCTAGACCTTGGGTGCTGGTCAATGATTTCCTCCTATTCTTCCATCTAATTGTAGCCAACACAATTTGAGCTTGGACTAAAATTTTAAAGAGTTCTCACAGTACTTAAAAAAAGAATATTTTCCCTTTCTGAAAAAAATAGAATCTACTAATTAAACTCAGTATTTCATGACCTATTAATTTGGCAGTTACTATAATCCATCTTTAATTGGATTAGCTATCATTATAATTAAATGAATCTTTGAGTCATAAAAGGTTAAATACAAGTCATTTTCCATTTAAAAACTTACCTCTGAGTTTATCATGGTTAAAAAGAAAGATACTTTATTTTAAGGTTAATTGCTCAGTCCTTCCCCTACTTTCAGGGGCAGCTGTCTTCTTTCTTTTCATGATTCACAAATTACTGTCCAAATGAATGGCATCTTTTCTCAGAATTTGTTTAAAATACCACTAACATATATATGTATGTATATATGTATGCTGCATGGAATTCTCATAATTATTTTTCTATATTAATAATGTATCCACTTCAGTTAAGAATGCAGTAGTGTTACTGCTGGGGGAGGAGACAAATTTTGAAGATGTTTATGACCAAAACATGAAGTAGGTGTATTATCTGTTAATTCTCTATTCTCTCTCTGCTTCCCCCGCCTCCTTCTTTTCTTCCCGTTGTTTTTCCAACAGTCCTTGATATTTGTCTTTAACACCAAGTGTTATAAATTAATATTTTCCACCCATGTTCATTTTAAACAAACTATTAAAATGTGACAGCTAAGTTTTTGAGTAGCTAAAAAGAATCACACTAAAGAGGCTTACCATCATATTAAGTCACCAGTTTCAAATCATTTAAAAGTAAAGCAGCAATTTTCTGTGCACTTTCAGTGGAATTTTTTCATTTGAGAATATTGGGAGCGGGAATGGGAATGGAAACAAAGAATATAAGGTAAAATGAAGAAAAGATTTGTCACAATATGGTATTTGTTTCGATGTATTTAACACGATTCAGCATGAAGCTTGCATGCAAAACCCCTTTTTAAAATCACTAATTTATCTGAAAGGCAGAGGGACAGAGACAGACAGAGATCTTTCATCTACTGGCTCACATCCCAAATGCTTTTGATCCAAGTGAGTGGTAGGGATCCCAGTACTTGACCCATTATCTATTGCCATCCAGTACAAAGATGTAATAGGGAGCAGATACAATACTCAAATCCAGACACTCCCATATGATATACAAACATTCCAAAAGCCATCTTTTTTAAAAGATTTATTTATTTTTCTTACAAAGTCAAATACAACAGAGAGGAGGAGAGACAGAGAGGAAAATTTTGCCTGCGATGATTCACTCCCCAGACAACAACGGCCAGTGCTGCGCCAATCTGAAGCCAGGAGCCAGGAACTTCCTCCACGTCTCCCACATGGGTGCAGGGTCTCAAGGTTTTGGGCCATCCTCGACTGCTTTCCCAGGCCGCAAGCAGGAAGCTAGATGGGAAGTGGAGCTGCCAGGATTAGAACCGGCACCTATATGGGATCCTGGGAGTGTTCAGGGTGAGGACTTCAGCCACTAGGCCACCGTACTAGGCCACCGTGCCAGGTCCGCAAAGGCCATCTTAACAGGTGGATTAAAAGAACATTCACAAAGTCCTCTCCTAATGGAGGTCTAACTTGGAATTATGTGTTGAACAAGATAGTATGCATCCAGGTATGTAGTCCACATGTTCTGTGTTGTATGTATGTTCATCAGAGCAGGTGTAGGGGAGACATCTGACCATGCTACACAGAAAGATGTGTGAAGGTGTGATATTCCAGAGACATGACGAATGAAAATAGAATTGTGTAAGGAAGAAAGAACATGAACAGAGACCCAGAACCAGGAAAGGCTAGGGAACAACACACAGTCCCATCCATCCCATCCCATCCCACTGAACATGTGTGTCTGGTGCAAAGCAAGGATCATGAAGCAAAGCCTGGAGAGGTGATGTAACAGAGATTTAAGGTCAGCTGAAGGATTTAAAAATCAACCATGAATTTCCACCAAGGAAATCTCATGATCAGGGTTGTGTTTAGATTGATTTATACAAGAATGGATCAGAGAGGAGTATGGGAGCAAAAGAAGGTGATTGTTATAATCTGTCAAAACGAATAACAGATAATGTGCTAAAAAGTTCTCAGTAGGAAATAATCTTGAATGAGTCAGACTACAGGAAAGGCCTCATATATTTGCATATCTATACTCTGAAGCTGATAAGTAACATATTTTCTGAAACACAAGCAATTTAACATTAAAAGTTGAGTTAACTTATCCGTTATCACAATATGGGTTGCGGAGGAGCTATGGCAATACACAAGGCTCTGCTCAAAAGAAGATATGGCAGAAACATTGACCACAGGAGTAAAGATGCATATCTGTTCAGATAACTGTAGCATTAATAAATAACCAATATCTGAGCCAGTGCAAGTAGCTTAGAGAAAACACACTGAATAGTCTTCCGACTCGGAGGGATAGATGATGTTTCTTCACATCTGTGGCTTTCAAGCTTTACTGTGTAGGAGAAACTTCTAAGACTATTGAGATTTATCTGCAGAGTTTCTGATCCCATAGGTCTGGTCACATGATCTGCATTTGCATTTCTAATTAGTATACATATGACGTGGCCATTGGTCTGCACAAATCTCACATGTTGCAAAAGGAGCAATTTAAAGGACTATTTAATTATCTGGCATCTACACAATATCTCTCTTCTAACAAAAAGTGTGATATTGTGAGGCTGTGTGGATGAAACATCACTCCTCAGGATGAAGACAAAGAGAACAAAACAAAACAAAACAAAGTGTCTACTTGTGATTTAACCTTTACCAATGAATAGATTTTATTCCTAAATCTGAAACAAGTGTCAACTTTTAGAGGAATTGTCCAAGGCATGCTAGCTGTCATGAAAAGGCTACTGAAGTACTTCCTGGAGTTTTGGAAGCTATATTGGAAAACAATTTGAGCAGTAATAGCTATCATAGCCCTCTTGGGGATTTCATGGTAAGAAAACACAAAGGAAGCAGACAGTAAAAATTGAAAATCTGATAATAAAATCACAAATAATACTGATGAGGAGAATAAAGAACCAGTATCCAAGGAAACCAATGCGGTTGCTTAGGGTTCTCTTACTGTTGAACTCCGATTTAAACGAAACGTGTATGAAATATGAAGGGAAGAACATGCAAGCAAGGATGAATATTAGCGGAAAGTCAAGATCTTTAAGAACAAGACTTACAGATTAAAATCATATGACATTTCTTATGTTTAAGAAGACCATTAAAGCTCTTACAATGTCCAAACGATATGGGTATATATGATACAAATACTACATTCTGAGTAAACACATATTTAAAATCATGGCTATAATTATTACTTGGGATAAGTGATGCAGTATTAAATGTGGTGTGTCTCTCCACTGGGAAAACTATGTTCATCAAGAAGTAATTGAAGCACATCAATGAAAGCAAAGATGATGAGAGCATTAGGCTCTTTAAGGGCAAGTGCAAGTCCAGACATTAACAGATTACATTTCAAAGGTGAAACAAACCATTCTAAGTAACCACTGGGAAAAGAAGAATAAAAGAAATTCCATATGTCTGGAGATGAACAAATGATGCAATCTCCCAAAAAGGATAAAGTCAAAGAACAGAATCCACAAACATATAAACTCATCATTAAATAACCTCTGCAAACTTCAAAAAGTATTTTCAGACTGTGACTTCAGAACCTTTAATAAGTTCTAAGCATGCTAGTCAACTAACTAAATGACATGAATCTATACTAAGAACAAGGCATGGTGAGCCAATTATATGTATCATCAGATCATGGCCTAAGTCTTTTAAAGAAGTTTAATTAAACTTGTAGCTATGGCAATGTAGAAGGAATAGTGAAGAATATGTAGGTGACTTTGTAACCATAAAAAAATTCTACCTTAAGGATTCTATGTCTAAATTAACAGAAGAGTCTGGAGAAGTAACTTTCCATCCTGACTCTGCTCTATTCAGTTAACATTTTGAAAGAGTCTTAGCTGAAAAATAAACAACATCTTTTTCAGCTATGTATTTGACTCAAAAATGGAGTGACTGACTACTATCTTTGGGACCAGAAACAGAAATTCAGAAGCTCTTGGCAGGTTAAAGAGATGAGGCAAAGCCAACACAAGGAAATTTAACTTGGGTAAAGGATGAGGCAATGCCATTTGAAGAAACTTTAACTAGAATAAAGAAAAACAATTTGGATCTTTTGAATGGAAGAACTTCCTTCAACAACATTCATGTGACAGATAATGGAAAGTCTAATAAACCTTATCCTTTACTGAGATAAGGCAGTCACTAAATGGTTCTGAGTCAAAACTCACTGCAAGCCAGCCACCTGACTTGCTGCAAAAGTTGTCCGAATGTGATGGCTACAATGGGGGATGTGCTTTCTTGAATTTTACACTGGCCAGGTCACCCTGAAAATATTTCAGCATATGTGCTACATCAGTATTGAAAGGGTTGTCATGTGGAATAATATTTATATTCTACAGACAAAGGTGTAAAAAAGAAAAAAACAGAAAGAGAACATGTCAGTGCTGAACAGGAAATAAATTCCTATTAATTTCAATTTACCAACAAATGAAAATATTGAGATTTCACTTGATTTGACCAAGAGACAGGACACAGTAAAAATGGAAGAGATTTCTAAAATGGATAAGAAGCTGGTTTGAATGTTTTCTGTTAAGGCACTCCAACAATTGTATCTTACACATTTATGATGAGGAAGACGATTTCCACTTTTGGGGGGGAATACAAAAGTGGATGTGATAAAAAAAGAATTTTATCATAATGAGAACAGTGATCTTGCTTTGCAACTGAAGTATGCTTCCCACTAACATTAAGACTAGGAAACTTACAGAGAGTTCTGTAAGACCACACGGAGCTGAGGAAGCAGAGAAAGGGAGGGCTTAGACATGCAAAATATTCCTCTCAATTAGTCCCCAAGGATGTATAGGATTCTTATGTGATATAATTGGTGAGGGGGAAAAGGTGGTAAAACAATATGAGGTAGATGGGAAAGTTGTAGCAAAGATACCAAGCGAAAGAAGAAGCTAAGTAGGAAGGTTAAGTTTAATTTGAATAAAGTTCAATGGTAAAATGGAAGCAATGAAAACATGCTGGGACAGCTCCGAAAGCTATGCTGTATCCTCGCAGTCAGGAAGGATCCACAGTGCATGTTAAAGTGCCAAATTAGCAAAATTAGTATGATTGAAACTGCATTTTAGGAATTGAAGAAAACAGGTGCATTTAGAAAAAGGCAAGGAAATTAAGGATATTTAGATTTCATCTATGCTTTCATCTATATTGCAGGGCACTGTGTTGATGTTATTTACAGAGAAAACTCCTGAAATCTGCTTAGTCGTCTGTGAGAAAACATAAGCAAAAAAATAATATAGGAAAAATATGTGTCACCTCATTGTGGTAATATAAATAAAAAACTATTTATAATTTTAGAGTTATTCCAGGAAATATAAGAAAATCTTTCATTACAATATTTTTGGGGCCTAATGTGGTGGCCTAGTGGCTAAAGTCCTTGCCTTGAACACGCCCAGGATCCCATATAGGTGCCAGTTCTAATCCTGGCAGCTCCACTTCCCATCTAGCTTCCTGCTTGCGCCCTGGGAAAGCAGTCGAGGATGGCCCAAGGCTTTTGGACCCAGTACCCATGTGGGAGAACCGGAAGAAACTCCTGGTGCTTGGCTTTGGATCGACTCAGTTCCAGCTGTTGTGGCCACTTGGGGAGTGAACCATCGCATGGAAGATCTTCCTCTCTGTCTCTCCTCCTCTCTGTATATCTGACTTTGCAGTAAAAATAAATAAATCTTTCTTAAAAAAATGAATGTTTTTGAAGATCCCTCTGAGTTTTCGTATGGGCTCATTATGTTTACAATCAAAATGAGATCTTACATGAAAAAAATGTTTTGTATATTTTTAGCATGATCCAAGTGTTTTTTTATAGAAATTGAAATCCTGAACCCTCAACCTGGCATACCAAGGGAAGTGGGTGAATGAACTAATTTTCAGTGGGCTAACGTGGTATCTGTTGGTTTGTAGACTGTGTGTATATTTCATACCAAAGAAGTTACTGTCTTTTTCTCATTGTGAAATTCTTGTAGAAATGAGTACACATTAATTTTTACCACAGGCAAGTAGATATGTTTCTGCTAATAAGTCTGAAGATTGGTAAATTACAAAGTAGAAATTAGTAAATTCTTTCATGATAGCTTCTCTTATGAACTATAAGTTATTATTAAGCAAACTGATCCAATGACTCAGAATGTGAGAACTAACAGAAAATATTTACAAGGGGGTGCCTCTGGGATCTACTGGCATCATCAACGCAGAAATACAGACTGAAGGCTAATCATTTATGAAAACCCATCAGTGAGCTAACTCATGACTACTTCATATTCCCAAACCTCTGACTAAGGATATTCAGTAAGAATCCAACCAGCAAATTCACTAATTAATCAGTTTTAGCCTACACATTGAAGACAATTCTCTAAGACTTGTAAAAAAATAATAAAACAGGGGCCTGGCGTGGTAGCTCAGTGGCTAGAATCCTTGCTGTGCATGTGCCAGGGTTTCCATATGGGCGCCGGTTCTAATTCCAGCAGCTCCACTTCCCATCCAGCTACCTGCATGTGGCCTGGGAAGGCAGTTGAGGAAAGCCTAAGGCTTTGGGACCCTGCTGCCTGTGTGGGAAACCCAGAAAAGTCTCCTGGTTCCCGGCTTCGGATTGGCACAGCAGCAGCCGTTACGGCCACTTGGTGAGTGAGTCAACGCAAGGAAGATCTTCCTCTGTATCTGTTCTCCTCTCTGTGTATCTGACTTTCCAATAAAAAAAATGAATAACTTTTTTAAAAAGGTCATAAAACAGCTAGTGGCAGTAGCTTTTTGTGGCTTACTAGATGACTTAACTATTTTACATTATTCATTCACATTCAAAAAGAAGCTTTGTATAAAATCTAAATGTCCAGTTTTCCACAACAGTAAAGAGTCTAGCATATGTGTGTCCACGCTCACGCAGGCCTATTACAGAGAGCTACCTGAAGTTGATCATTAGACAAAGGAAGAGTTTCTTACTTTACCATAGATTGACTATGCCAATTGCAGTACTCCTGAAGCTTTATAAAACCCTCATACTTTACTTATTTGTTTGATGTGCTGCTCTAATTTAATTCTGATCTGCTTCTCTAAGTTACAGTTAGCAGCAAAGCTGGACATTAAAAGATGCTGAAAACCCAGCATAAAGGTGTGATGGAACAGTTCAGCACTGCAGTAGCTTTTGCACATCACAGTGCTTTTGGAGGCAGGCAGAGGATATGGGATAGGAATTGAGACACTGTATGGATGCTAAGTTATCACATGGAATTGCCTGGACTCCAGCTCTTCTGTGCTCCCCATTCCAGCTTCCCTCAGGTATACAGGTCTCTACATCGAGACCCCGGATTCAGTGTGGACTAGCCCTGGCTATTCTGGGTACCTGGAGAGTGAACCATCAGATGTGAGATCTCTGTCTCTTGCTTTTACTTTTTCATTTTTCTTTCTCTTTGTCTTTCAAATAATAATCAAAACTTATTTCAGGGGGCTGTTACCCATTGCATTATATTATCTTCCTATTAAAAAGTACAAAAATGGACAAAAGTCAGCCTTCTATTTTTATAAATGTAATCGGTTATTTATGCAAAACCATACAAGAATATTAAATTCATCAGTGAGTAACTATACTTTTATTGTATTTGGTGTGAACTTCAGTAATAAAATTTGCCTAATTTACATATATTGCAAACTTGGTATTTATTCATTTTTAAATGTCATGGATGGCTAGACATTCACATAATAAATATGCTTTTACCTTGCATCAGTTGAACTTGATGAAAATTAATTATATTCAACATTTCCTGATTTATTTCTTCCTGTAATTTAAGTTCCCCATGACAACCACACATTTAAAAAGAAATTCTATGTGGTAGCAGCACCTTCTTGTAGCATTTTTTGCATTTGAAAAGTAGCTTTTACAGTCTCTTTTTTTAGTGACAATCATTAATAATCATCTATAATTTATAGTAAAAGTTCATATGCATGTATGGCTATTTCTTTTTCTCCATTTACTGCATAATGTCCTGTTCATAGTCGGGCAAGTCTGAACTCCATTTAAACATTTATTGCCTATATGTTTACATAAGCAATTATATTAAAAATGACATTCAAGTATTACTGGGCTATTTTGAAAATTTGGTTGATATTAAAACACTTCCAAAATCATATACTGTTAGGAAAAGCATACAATTCCTACACTTAAGAAATTTCTCATTCAGTATAATCAGAACAAGGTGAATTCTCATTCCTCAGGGCCTATAGTCTCCCCACTTGTCATCACCATCACCCACTCTACAAAAATTCTGATTTTATTTAGGAAATAGCATATTGAAAATTCTCCTTTCTTCCTATATTTTGGTGGCTAATATGAAAAAGTATCACTCAAGGGAGTGATAATGAAGAATATTACACGGAGTTATCTGATGTTGCAACAAATTTGATTCTACCACTATCCATCCTTTTCCCCATTTCTGGGCCTGAAATTCTTCAGCAGAGATGGAAGCCACTTGTAACTCTTTAGTGACCTGTCCCTTTTCAAACAATATTTTTGCTTCATTGTCTTCCATAGTTGTTTTAACTTGATTCTGTCTTTAATATTGGAGACAACTGCAGACCTGGCTAAGTTTATGTAGATGTTTCAAGATTTTTCTGTTAGTTCCCTGAATCTTCCTTTTGAGTTAGGAAAAGACAATGACAGAATGTTAAATGTCTTACTTAAATGCAGTAAATACAAAGGAAGAATTGTTTTGCTTTTTTTATGTACCATTATTCAAACATACTGTAAACAATGAACTAATGTATGTTTATTCCATTAAATATCATGTTCATTTATGATATGGCTTCTCTTTTCACTGAGTAAACTCATTACAAAAGGCTTAAAGTAATTAAATGGATTGACTTACTACAAGGGGGGGAGTTTTCTGATACTTTCAAAAATATCAGTTTGAGAGAATTTTATTAAATTGAGTCGACAAATTATTTCCGTAAACATTATTTGTTGACATACTTAAAACAAGTGTTTTCTGAATTATTTTCCTCTTTGGAATAAAATTGCATAGATATTTTTGAAAGAAGAAAATTCCTTTTATTAGGATGCAAAACTGTCTTAGTACAATGAATAATATATTAAATAATAGTTATATGTTATTAATTACTCATTATTAATTCTGTTAATACAATGAGTTTGCACTTGACTTTTTAGAATTAATTTTGATTAAACAGTTTGAGAATACCTGTTAGGTACATAGGATTATGATTATGCATTCAACTATTGCATACTGAGCGGCATCTTCTTTCACTACATATATGAACTTTTAAATATGTATGTATTTCTTTTTATAGTAAAATTCTAAGCTGAAAAGAACAACAGAGAAGATGTGATAACATGTAATGCCAATTTTTAAGTTAAATTTTGTTTCAAATGAGATATTGCTTTTAATATGAACCACTAAGCTACATTTTAAAAGTCCTTGTTATGCCAAGAATCAGATATCTTATTAACATGTAATATTTTAAAAATAGTATTCTACCACCTGATACAAATGAAAACTATGCATCATACAGAACCCTTTGAAGATGTCTCTTCCATGTAAGTGAAAAAAAAGTAATTCTATTGTGTGAGAAGAAAGGATATATGGCCAAAGTCATATATTCCAGACTAATATTTCTCAAATTCAAAGACCAACTTAACTATTTAGTGATGTGCCATCTTTCTAAAGTTATTAAAGTTTTCTTTTCCTCAGTTCCCTTCTTTATATTTTAGGAATGTCACAATGCTTAAGTGGTTTGCTTTACCCACAGAACTCTGAAGAGGAAGCAACATCTACTAACCACCATACAAATGTGTTCAGATCATAACAATGTGGTAATTCTAGAAGACAGAAGAAAAGATAACTGAAAAACAGCTTATTGGTTGTTTGGGTAAAATTACTGTGTCTATCCCACATCCAAATGCATCAGGTGACTGAAATCAAGTCTATTTGCTTCTGTATATTCTATCACAAGAAAGATGGGAAATTGAGTTCATGAATAATAATAACAAAAACTTTGAAAAAATATAAATACCACACAAGACAAAGTAATTGGAATCCTTTCACCTTTCCCCTATCTTTTTATGACATCTATCTGAAAATTTTAAATCTGGCTAGTAGAGAAAATCGACTATACTCAGATGAAGATAAGCTACTGGGCATTAAAAGTACCCTGAAAAATACCTAACAGAAACTCCACAATTTGTTTTTAAAGAGTTCCTCTGATATTTGATTTTTTTTATATTCTGTTGCATTGCATTATGACAAGAAATGAGAGTGGAAGGAAGAATCAGAGACTAAAGAAACTAATGCCCTACAATATTTTAATTAGTTTTTCACATTGACTTTAAGTGATAATTATTTCAGATCTTTAGAGTCTACTGACAGCATTTTCCCTAAAGCCCAATTTGCAAATTCTTCTCTTGCACGTCTGCTTAGTCATCAGCTTTGTCCTGTGGACTGCTACATTTCTGATTCATTGAGAGACTGTGAATACCCTATTTCTGAATTTGTAAGCTTTGGAGAGGCCCATAGCAACAGCCTGTAATTTGTGTGTCTGTGTATATGTAAATTATTTTAAAATTGCATATTATCTAACAACTCTTTTAAATCTAAGAAATGAGAAGAATCTTTCAACAAACCATACTTAAAAATACTGACAAGAGAAACTTGCTTAAGAGCACCCATGGCCACACTAACGGCTGCATGATTACTGCGGAGCTCATTTCCCCATTTACAGGCTTGTGAAAGCTAAGCAGGGTGGATTTCCTATGAAACTGCTGGAGAGTTTTGCATCTGGGAAGATCAAAGGAAAAACTTACTAAAATAAGGAAAAACTGCTTGAGTTTTGTCTTTTCTTTTTAAACAAAGATTTATCTATTCGAAAGAGTTATAGAGAGAAGACACGAGAGACAGAACGAGAGAGACTCCATCAGCTGGTTCGCTCCACAAAAGGATGCAGCAGCCTGGAACCAGCAACTCCACACAGTTTCCCACTTGGGTGGCAAGGGCCTAGGTACTTGGGCAGTCAGCCACTGCCTTCCTAAGCACATACAAGGAAGCTGGACAAGGAACAGAGTAGAAGCCATCTGAATAAACCCTGCAATATGAGATGCTGACCTTGCATGTGAGGTTTAACCACCGTGCCCTAACACAGGCCTCAAATTCAATTTTTACAACCAAGTAGGAAGCTTTTCTTTTTAGCCAAAGTAACTTATTAAGACATATCTCTAAGACATCTTAAGTTTATAGAGAGATCATTATTGGACTCCACTCTAGACCATTGTAGATTTGTTTTTTGGGGGTCTCTACATCTTTACAGTAGGTTTTCCAACTTTACGTTCTGGAAGCATTGATACCAGTAGTTGCAGATGTGTTAAAACTACAGACTAGTATTAAGGTAAAGACAAAATCTCAGCAGATACACAGATACTCAGGTAGATAGCATGGCTTAGAAGCAGCATGCACTGATTTAACAGGCTATTGTGGCTTGGATACAGTTTGAGAGTGTCCTCCAAAGATTTACATGTTAAAATGTAATAATCCAACTATACTGGTCAGAGGTACAGCGTTAGAGGTGATTAAGATGATAATGGGTCATCAGAATGGAGACTCAAATGATTGAATACAGGTGACTTTATAAGAGGAAAAGATATCAGAGGAGACACACAACACAACATACACAAATACACACATATTTGTGGACATGTACAAGCATGCCCATTCTGTCTAGCATTTGATGTTTTGTACTGCTTCTGGACTCTATCAACAAGAAAGCCAGCACCACATGTGATTCTGGATCTTGGACCTCAAGAATCATGAGTGAAATAAATCATCTTTCAAGAAATCTTATTCTGTCAACAGTATCACGTGATTGGGAACAATATTGGGACTGCCACACTGGTCTATCATAACAAATAATGCACTTCAATTATCTAGCTTCATGTTTTGTTTTTGACCAACGTTAAAGTCAATTATACCTAATTGAGCTACATCTTGTTTTAATTTCAACCAGCCCTTCCATTTCACTGTAATCAATCCTATCCACTTGAATGGAGTCCAACAGAAGTATACCTTTAGTTCCATTAGCTGTTGAATGGCTAGGAATTTTTAAACACTAAATGGTTTGCTCTTCTTGCCTTGTATCCCCAACGTATAAATAAATAGATACAATTGTGTATTAGTGCCTGTTTTACAAAACGGCTTCAGTTGTGATATACATTTTTAATATAACAAACTGCATTATGATGAAAAATTCTGGAATGAATACACTTATAAAAATTCATCTGTAATATCTGTTCCTCAATTAAGGAAAGTCTGTCCACAGAGCTTATGAGAATTGCTTGTAATGAGTAGAAAGCTCAATCATGTTTCCCAGTCTCTGCAGCTAATGCTCAGCTAGATCGCACATAGTATAACTTGTCCTACATTTCAAGGACAGACTCTGCTTCCCTTCCTTTGTATCAGTAGATGTGTTGGTTCATCCCCAGATGGGAAAAGGCTGGTCTTTAAGAGTCTGTTGCCATTCAGTTTCAGAAAACAGCTATTTAAAATTAGTTTACTGTACATTTTCATGTTAATGATAGTAATACAAAAAGAAAGAATTCAATGCAGTTCATAGATACAATCTAAGAATAAAATGGCATTTCCTCTCTAGTTTCCTCTCCCTTCCTTCCTTTGTTTTTAATATAAATATTTTAATTTAAATATTTGCCAAATGTTTAATACTCGACCAAACAAAGTTTTCAACAAGTAAAAAGTAAAAGACCCTAGCGTGGTTCAAGTTTAACCTGCATTATTGAGACAAAGCATGGATTTGAAAGGTTTCTACTGAAATAAGAATATCTCAGAAGTGGAAAATGTTATCAGAAATTACAATGATATCTTTGATTGACAGTCCATGGAAAACTTTTTCGGTTTGTGTTTCCTCCAACATTTGACTCGTTACCGAATTCTGACAATGGAAGAACATCTCTGGAGTACATACTACTCTGCTTGTGATTCCCTTGCTCACAGTAATCAATGACTGGGAAAAGGGTGTTTACAATGGCAATTCATTCTGTTAATATGAAGAATGCCACAATGACTTACCTAAAGGAGTCCAAATAGATAAAGGACACACTGAGCCCTTATTGTTCATAGAGGTTACAAAGTGAAAACACAGAGAAAAGTCATCACTTGGCCAAAAGAGTATAGATAACACGAAATCTGTCGGGTGCCTTTGAAATAAAAACAACGTACTGGTCTAGACTATTTATGATGCATTTTTGGCATAACTAGTTGTTACTGCTGAAAGCAAATTATAGCAACTTGGTGTAAAAGATTACCTCAAAAGAAGACAAATTCTAGAGTAGATGATTTAAAAAAAACGTTAAGCAAATGTATTTTTAGACAATCTTCTGCAATGCAGAGGTCCCTGTTTCAAGAGCAGGCCCAGATTTTTTAGAATGACAAGAATAGGACAAGAAAGGAGAGAAGGAACAGGAGGGTGGCTTATATTTTTCTCAGTTGCAATTTCCAATCACTTAGTGACTGCAGTTTTCAGGTCCTTAATTTTTCTTTCAAATTTTGTTCATTGTCCAGTAGGTTTCAGAAGATTGGGAGGTCCAGGGGTTGGTCCAACGGACCTAAGAAGAAGAAAGCTGTGTCCCCCAGAAAGATATTCAGCACAAACTTCTTCCAGAAGCACTTGCTAGTAGAATGAGTATATTTCTGTTTCACACTAACAGTTTTTCTTTTGCAATTTTCACAAAAGCAAGTGGTGCTCTCTACCTCCAAAAATATGTATGAGTGGGTGTGTATAAAAGAATGACAGAGAGGAGCACAGTGAGGGGAGGGAAAGAAGGAACTAAATTACATTTGCTCTCCCTTTAGATTCATGTGAATCTTAATTTAGGAGAGCAGTGGACTGGGGATATTTTCAGACTCAAAGTCAAAGAGTTTCGAATTCAGAGGAAGGGAGGGAAATATTAGATGCATACTTGATCTGAAAGCTGCCATATATGTGAAGTTGAGTATGAATTTACTTACTGAATTTGTTTCAGATTTGCACCATGAAACTGGACTCTAAATTATAGCTTGTGATACTGATAGTAAGAGTTACACTACTGTGTCATTAAGAATGTGAATAACGCGATGAAATGTGTTGCTTTTACATACTCCAGAAACAGTCTCATAAGAAGCATATGATATACTTATTACTAATGTACTTCCATCCATGTTCATGGATTGGGGATTGGCTCACTACTGTTAAGCACATGATTCGGTGAAAGATAAATACTGGCAAAATATTGTTACTGTAACTCATAGAACACATTCCCTCCAAAGTAAGACACAAAACTGGTGTGTCTGGCCCTTGTGCTGCATCCCAAATTCTTTGTTTCACTCTCAGTTCTCTTCTGGCTGGGATGTCTAGCATGTCAATACTCTAGCTGCCCAGAGTGTTCTTTGAGTACATACTTTGAGGTCTAAGTGAGCACATCTCATGGTTTCTTTTGACACTCATTCCTGTTAAAAATCTCCTAAGGATCAACTGAAGATTTAGGACAAGAGTCTCCTTTCTAGCACAGGTCTTCTCCCAGCCTTTCACTTGTCTTCAGATATAAATCTCACAATAATTCATGTGTGGGGAGCAGAAAAAGCTGCACTTAGCATGTCAAGTTGCCTTTTCACTCTAGAAAGTTGAGTAGGAGGTCAATCCCACACAGTATTTCCATTGAGATTTTTCTTTCCGAGAGATAGCTAAGAAATTTTTAAGGAAACATTGGGAACCGTGAGGTGGTTGCTTTTAAACCAGTGGATATCAAGACAGCAATGGTTCAAGTTTGGAGGTAGATTTGCAAGCTAAGTTCTTTACCCTAGAGATGTAAGCAAAAAATTCCAAGTGCAAACTGGTCGTGTATACACATTTCTCTGACTATTGGAAGTGGCACTGCTTAAGAACTGCCTTCGAGGACCATTGTGAGAGAAAAAGTATTTTCTGCTGAGGGTTCTCAGTGATGAGACAAGTACGCAGTTTGACATTGGGAGAGCTTTGCATTGGGCAGTATCCATGGATAAATGCCAGCAGACATGCTTTTGGCTTCCTGAGTAAGACAGTTGGCCTAAGAGAAGGAACAATGGTAGATTCTCTGCAACAGCTGCAGGTAATGGTTCAGTAACATCATGAGACATGTCCTTAAAGATTCTGGAATTGTTGGGGAAGAGGAGGGGCTGGAGGGCCAAAATTGCAATTAGAGGGGCTGGTAATCTGGAGACATATGTGTTACTCTTGAAAGAATAATGCATTCATGCATAATCAGAAATTGAGTGCACTAGGATGACTGCCAATTTTTATCTCATGCATAACTCGGAAACTCATACTGTCCAGTGTGGGACGACACTGGAATGCTTGAATGAAGGACTGTATGTTGTATTCTAAATGCTAACTACATGCTCTACATCCAGATAAGGTGACCAGTCCTAAATTCTCTTCACTTCCAAGGCTATCATTTTCAAAGGACTGAAGTAGCCACCAGATCAGATGTTTACTGCTAAGTTGTTTTATGGACGCTAAGGTATCTGACATTGTTGTAGCTATTTCTAACCTCATGGAAAGTAGTTAAGCAACAGAAAGATCAAGATATTATGTAGCAACATAGGGTCATTTAAATGGGATTTGATGGCATAAGAAAAGTAATAAGAGTTCCCAAGGGAACAGAGATATGCCTATCAATTATGAAACTTGCTATTCATTGTAGTTTAAAGGTTGCTAAATATGATGTCTATGGAGGTCTAACATGGTGTTAGATAGTCATTTTTCTATTTTAATAAAAGGAAGACAAGATTAGAGTTTAGAAAAAGGGAAATATATTTATTCAGCATTTGATAATATGACCCATTAATGATGTTTGGTTTATTTCAAATAATAATCTCATTTACATAATATGTATGGAAGAACTATGGCAGAAAAACACTGGCCACTAAAACAGTGGCCGAATCCAAAAACACTGACACATGCTAAAAATTGTTTTTCTAGCTGTTATTACAACCAATGACAATTGAATGAAGAGTATAGTTAATCAGATCTTACTTCATTGAATACATCAGTGTATACCTTAAAGATGAATCAGTCATGCGTCAATCTCCATTGGAATACTAAAATTTAGAATCTCATACACAAATACATTGATCCAGTGTCTAATTTGTGCTGATTGGAAGTTGGCACAATCTTATCTTTAAATATTTAATTACTATTAGGTATTGTAACAGTCAGTCTAAGACCGGGTTTAGTTGCTAATGAAACTTAATAAAGACATTTATGAAAAGAAACTAATTTAGATATGAAAAGTAGAGCCTGAATTAAACCATAGATCCTACACTCTCTAGTGCTAGCCCCTATCAATCATTTGAATGCATTTTATTCAGCAAGATACATCTAAATAATGGCATCACTTTTTAAAGAAATCACAGATTTAGGAACATTTTCATGAGCATCTTACAGCCAAATTCATTGCATTTCACATGCAATGAATGCATTTCACATTTCATTTTGTATCTTTATTTTATTGATTAATATCCATTTTATGCCTATTAATGCATCACTACTTCTGTGCAGACTTAGTAGTATGGGCCAATGATCAGGCACAAGGATCAACTTTATCCTGTCCAAGACAGACTATAATTATTGAACAAGCTGAACATCATGTATTCTGCCAACTATGAGATAATCTAATTAGGCTTTTAAAAGTCACTACTCAGACATAACTCATGATGGTTAGTATCTGTTGATTTAACATTCTTATATTTCCTGAAGGAGATATCAACACCTGTGGTATGAAAAATGCATACTATAGGCTGTCTACAGTGTTTGTTTTTTGCTTGGAAAGATGCTGATCTGCCACAGATGTTGAAGTACATTCTAATGCTTGGAACACTGTCTACTCGAATGGGGTGAAAGTGCTGATGCTACTCAAGTATTCATGAGATGGCTCACGCTTACTCGGAAATGCAACAGAACTGCTGGCACAGGTTCAACCAGTAAATAAACATAAAATAGCTTTTTCATTTCATTTTGGGATACAATTTTATCAAAACCAATTTATACTCTTATACAGTGTGTGGGTGGGGTGAATGTGAAAACTGCTTGTTCTTAAAATTGAAGATGGAAAATACTAAATACAAAGCTAATTCCATCCACCCAATTTTGATTAAGAGACATGGTTGCTTTGAAAAATGGAGAATTCTTCTCTATGATTCCAGTGGTTCCTTTGAGATCATTTGCTTAGAAGGGTTAAAGGATAAAAAAGGGATGAAACACTTTAATATTTAGAACTAAGATTTGCAAATTTTCTCACTCAGAAATGATGTGCATCTGTGTGTGTATGTATCAAATGGTGCAGTCCAACATGTGTGCAACCATCTCTATTAGATTATTAGATAGTGGATTGATTATGTAGTTATGAAGGAGATTATTTTGATTGAAGAAATTATGGCTTAAATTAGAGCATAACAACATGAGCACTTTACCGTCTACATTACCACAAAATATGCTAATTTTTCATTTTTATTAATTTTATTTACTCAAACTTCATTAACACAGAAACAAAGAGAAATCTTTCACTTGTTGGTTCATTTATCAGATGCTCACCATTGCTACGGCTGGGCCACGCCAAAGTGATGGTGGGAAACCAACAGCTTAAGCCATCATCTGCTGCCTCCAATAGCAGGAAGCCGGAATTTCGCATTCAATCCTGGTCTCAAACCAAGGCATTCTCACGAGATGAGACTGTCCCAACATTAACCGCAACATTCAACACCCCCTTCTTAAGATGCAGATTTACATTTCTGACTTAGACAAGACTGGTATTCATTTCCCAAATTTCAGAGAAAATGATAATAAGAAGTATTTTATTTTACCAACTGTCTTAATGCCTATGGCTCTTCTGGGGGTCACAAACAGAACATTCATTTATTATTTCATTTATTTGGAATCCACAAATAAAGTGCTGTTTCTCTAACCATCATCTTATTTATTTCTAAGAACTTCATGTTTATAGCAATTAAGTTCTTTTTTTTTTTTCTGTTTTATCTTTTTCCTATTTTATCTGCAAACTGGTAAGGGAGGAAGTCTTTAGGAGGATGTCTGCTTGGCTTCAACCTCCACAGTTGAAATGAGACACAAGTAAACCTTGATTATCACATAACTGAACTTTTTCTTTCCTTCCTTCCTTCCTTCCTTCCTTCCTTCCTTCCTTCCTTCCTTCCTTCCTTCCTTCCTTCCTTCCTTCCATCTTTCTTCCTTCCTTCCTTCCTTCCTTTCTTCCTTCCTTCCTTCTTCTGTTTTTACAAAGATTCATTCATTTTTAAAAACCTGGAACTGAGCCTATCTGAAACCACGAGTCAGAAGCTTCTTCTGGGTCTCCTACGCAAGTGGCAAGTCTCAGGGCTTTGGACCACTCTCCACTGTTTTCCCAGTCTACAAGCAGTGAGCTGGATGGGAAGGGGAACAGACGGGACATGAACCAGTGTCCATATGGGATCCTGGTCCTTGAATGGGTAGGATTAGCTAGTTGGACATTGCACCAAGCCCATACAGCTAATTTTCAAGGTCTCCTGACCTTCCTATTCCTTGTTTTTGATCTTCAATATACTTCAGTTCTAGGTTTGTGTAACACTGAATTGGGGCATGAAATCTCTAGATAGATTTGTTGCTCTTGTTTTGTTTCTTTCTAGAAAGACTGCGAAATCTTGAAGCAAAATTTCTATTATTCTTCTTTGGAACTTATTTCTTTCTGTTTTTAAAAAAATGCAGATTATTCTCATTCGTCCATACATTTTAGGCTGACACTCGTTGGTTTTTAGTGTAGTGCAATATACTTCGCTGCTTTCCAAGCTTCTGTTTACAACAAAATCATTTAGACAACGATAAAATATTTAAAGTAGCATAAAGCTGGACAGCACTTTGCCTATCAGTATGATTTTGACTTAGAGCCTATTCAAAGAGATAACTTATTCGTTAATGAAAACAGTTGTCCTTGTCACTCTAGCATATTGACAGTGATGAGAATGGTGTTTGTGTGAGTAAGGAATCAAGATTTTTCATGAAAAAGCTGATAATAACAATTGTGAAATCATTATTAATATTTGGCAAAGGTTATAACTCTTAATCATCACTGCTAAGTATAAGACCAAATGCAAGATTTTTATCCACTCACATTTTTAAAGATGAATATTAATTTGTACACAGAAGGGTGGATCTACTGATTTGGGAATCTATGGCTCTGGATCATAACCTAAAATTGGACAAGGGAGGATATTCAGTGTTTCCTAAAATTCCTGAATTGTTTTTTCTCTCTGAAATCAGTTTAAAACTATCTGAGGCAGTTGGCAACACTACCCAGCAGCTGCTTGAGTAGCAACTGCAACAGCTGGATCAATACAGCTCTTGTTATAACAAAGAGAACTGCCAAAACCCATGACGTGTCCATGTAAGTAGAGGTCTGGATTTTGCAGTTGGCAGAAGAAAATGATGCATGGCATTTGTTTCTAAAAGAAATTGACTAAAACATTGAAATATTTTTCCTTAAAATACAACAGAACTGGAACAGGAGTATAGAGACCAGAGTTATTACTCATGTTATGTGATTTGGTTTAAGGCATTTGGGTTAATGTTGTTGAACATAAGAAACATTAAGATACACAAAAATGTTTGGAAAAAAACAGGATAATAACATCATCAACATCGTGTACTCTGTTTTAGAAAATTGGAGTATTTTTATCCGAGGTCGAAGTTCTTACACATATCCTGTTGGGGTACAATCTATCTTCCCAATTAAATATTTAAAGAGAGGAGGGAGAGAGGGGAGAGAGGGGAGATATATATATCTACATATCTATATATATATTGGTGATACTTCCGAGACATATATATATATATATGTGTGTATATATATATATATATATATATATATATATATATATATATCGAGAGAGAGAGAGAGAGAGAGAGAGAGAGAGGAACAGTCTTCCTATCCACTGGTTCACTCATTCCCCATTGCTTGAAATGGCCCAATGCCCAGGAAGAAGATGGATGCCAAGAAATTAATCCAGATCTCCTGTGTAGGGAGTTGGAACCCAATTACTTTGCATCATCACTGCTACCATCTGAGGTCTCCTTTTGAAGGAAGTCATAGCTAAAAATTCAGCCATGTATCCACACCAGGCAAGAGGGAATGGAGACATCTTAGCCATTAAGCTGAACATGTGCTCACAATCACGGACTCTTCACCTGTTCCTATCAGTTCACCAGTTCCCTGGGCTGGACTGCCTAGATTGGAACTGGGAATAGATCTGTGAAAGAAGGAGGCAGAAAGGCCTGTCCTCTTAGCACTTTCTTTCAGTATCCATGTTTGTTAATTCTACGGCTTCTTCAACCCAAATAGGTGAACCTTTGGCAGAAATGGTAAGAATTGGTGATACTTCCAGAAATTTGCATGTACTATATATGTCCCTAGGTGCTGTGCATATGTTAGCCCATTTAATCCTAAAAGCAACCCCTGTAAGCGCAAGTACCATAGCTGGTAATCAGCAGAGTCCAGATCAGAATTTAAAGAATGTGGGCCTGGAACCCTATTTCCTACTGCCTTCTGTGTAACAGCCACTCTGCAATGTAAGTAACCCTACGGGTTCCTGATTATTTTGTTTCTATTGGTTTAAGAACAAAAAAAACCACATTGGTATCTTGTTTTTGAAGAACAAATTTCCGTTTATAAACTGGATGTATCATCAGTAACAAATTCTACATATGCCAGAAGTATGCAGACCATGCGAGTTCTTAAAAATAAACACATACACACACACACACACACACACACACACACCCCACAGTTCTCCAATCTGGCTCTGATTTGGGTAGTAGCAGAACAATCACGGGTGAAGTGTTTTCTTTCCTCTAAGCCAACATCTACCATCTCCTGCATCAGAGAATGCACTGAGTTCTGAGACTATGCACAGGGCTTGCTGGGATTGTTACTCCAAACTGTTCACTTTTGATATAAAAAATCAGGTTTAGGGGCCAGGCAGCGTGGCCTAGCAGCTAAAGTCCTCGCCTTGAATGCACCGGGATCCCATATGGGCGCCGGTTTTAATCCCGGCAGCTCCACTTCCCATCCAGCTTCCTGCTTGTGCCGTGGGAAAGCAGTCGAGGACGGCCCAATGCATTGGGACACTGCACCCGCGTGGGAGACCTGGAAGAGGTTCCTGGTTCCCAGCTTCGGATCAGCATAGCATTGGCTGCTGCGCTCACTTGGGGAGTGAATCATCGGACGGAAGATCTTCCTCTCTGTCTCGCCTCCTCTCTGTATATCTGACTTTGCAATAAAAATAAATAAATCTTTTTTTTTAAAAAAGAAAAATCAGGTTTAGAAAAGGTAACTTATTTTCTTAAGGTCACACTTGAAAGCCTTGTCTTACTGGAAATTTTATAGTATTCCTATTTGTCCTTTCAACTAATTTGAGGATTAATGGACTGAGTTGTAATGTGAATAGGAGGCTGCAGGTAAGTTTACTAGGAAACTCTTCCCCTGACATCCTCCAACAATTCATATGAATATTGTGATTTTAGGAAATCCACAAAAACATCTTATACTGGATTCCTGGGAAAGTTCATGTGGCAATTAAAACTTTTTCAAAACAGATATTCAAGCTCAAATACATTATAAAGCCTAACTAAGGGAATGTGACCACATAGTATAAAACATTAATCTTGGTGTCAAATATGTCTATGTTTAAATCTTGTTCTTGTCACCTAGTAAGCCGAAGATCTTCGGCAACGTGCTTTTTTCTGAGTCTCAGTTTCTCTATTCATAAAATGAGGAAAGAAATACCTATTACTTAGAGCATTATCCATATTGCATCATGTATTTAGTGTTAAAATAATAGAAAGGAGCATGCAAAATGTGAGTCTGTGTAAGTTTCTTGACTATTTTGACTGAAAAGAGAAATAATTAGCTCATGAGAAGTAGACATGATTTTGACAGCGTGTACTGAGGCTTTAAGCTTACTGATGTCATGTTTTCCTTTCCTACCAACTCTACAATTTTAGTCAACGTGTGCCTGAACAGTCTACTAGAACATTCTTCGAGACTACAATAAAAAAAGACAGACAAAATTATTGATAATAGGAAGGAGTTTAGTGTGCTAGAAAAAGAGTTCATTGTCTGGTGTAAAATAATTTCTTAGTGTCATCTGCACTCTTCCTCTGCTTGGCTTTCACAGTTGAGTCATGCCAAACCATCTGTTGTTCCCTGGAAATGCTGTGCTGTTCTGCACTTCTCTGTCTTCACGGGATATTTTGTCCACCTCATATGGATTTTCCCTTCTTGTTCCTTTACAATTTCTTACATGTTTTCCTGCAGTCTTGATAAGTGCCACCTCCAACAGATTTCTACCTCCCCAGCACAGTATCTGACTGAGCACAAATACCAGGCAAGACATTATGACATGAATGAGTGAAGAAGATAATGAAACAACCAGTATCATTTTGTTTAGAAGTGGATTTCATCATAAAGTAATTTCACACTGTCTCTAAGTAATACTGAAACACTGACGTATAAAACCTATTAAGTGGGGGCTGGGTTAGGACCTATTGATGAAGACCCTGTTGTCAGAGTGCGTGAGTTCAATACTGGACTTGGTTGTTGGCTTCCTTTAATTCAGGCACTGAGATACAGCAATGATTGCTTCAATGGTGGTATTCTGATTCCCCTTGTGAATGACATGAATGTGATCCTGCCTCTTTAACCCATGTCAAGGTCAGGCTATTTGGGGCATTTGGTGAGTTCAATCAGTGGATGAGAATACTCCTTGTATGTGTCTTTTTTCCTGACTTTCATATAATTATTTCAAAAAAAATCAATTGAATGACAGTATCATTGTCCATGTGTGATGAGATTCACGAAGTCTTAATTTGAAGGACAATATCTATTTGAATGCGTGTTTTGAGATTACATCTGCAAAACATTACCAGTTGAAGAAGTGCTATAACTCTAGACTTGTTATTTTTCCATAAAATCTAGACATATTTGATATTTGCCATGCTTCAGTCATGAATATTACACATTATTTGGCACATGCTGTATTTATTAACATATTTAAAAAATAATACTATATTATTCTCAGAAATATATTCACATTCTACTTCCAAATATTTACATCTTTTGTCTCTACTGTACTTTCCTGACACTCAAGTTTACTAACCACGCTTTAGTACCTCTAAAAACAGCAGGTGGCCCCAAAAGCATGCAAAATATCAATTCTATACTAAACTTAGGAAAGCAATTTCTAATATAATCATTTGAGACTGTGATGAAGGGGGAAATGTTGGGAATTCTTTGTAGTTCAGCATGCTTAGGCCTAGGAACGAGGAAGGTCTGGGCAGCTGGGGAATAGGTGTACGGTTTCTTTGTGTCTTCTCAAGGTTGGGAACTCTTTCCTCATGGGGTTATCCTTGGATTTGTATAGGATGCATGGGAACTCCTAAGCTTTAAACTGGCCAAATTGTGTCAGACCTGTGTTTTGTCCAGGCTGTCAGGGGAACCTGGCTGAGTGCTGATCTGAGGATAACGGGAAGGTAGATCGCCTGCAATCCAACTGTCCTGCACCATTAGGATAAAAAGCAAGACTGTTAATCATGTTACTATGTCTGTGTGATCGCTCTTGCTCTCCAGGAGGACTGCATCAAACAGGATGTGATTTTTAAGGTTTAAAAACTCTGTTTAGTGCCTTGGTGCAGCAGTAGTCTACCAGCATCTTGCTGTGTGGTTGCTGTCCTGTAAATAAAGGCTCAGACTTTAACATCTTTGTGTCTGATGTGGTCAACCTCACAACAAGATGAATAATAAAAATAATTGTATGCAATCTTTTGTGTAGAAGACATCTTCAGTTCACACATTGATAAATAAAATAGCTTGGAAGATGATAAAACTGACAAATTATTCAAAAGCGAAAGGATCCTTTAACATTTAATGCATGTCCCGTGACTTTTCTAAGGTTTTTCTTATCGACCACTACTACGTGATCAATCACACCTTTCTGATTATACAACATGCTTTTCAATGTGATAAGTCTATATGCTTGTGTTTTTCACTTTCCCAAAGGATTACAAACTCCTCTAAAAGAAATCCCACAATGCTATAAATAGAGTAAACACATAATACATATTTGTGTTGTTTCTCTGGCTCTCTCTCTTGCTTTTTTCTAGTAAATGCCAAGTGGGGAATTGTAACCATAAAAATGGAGACTGTTTTGTGTTGTTTATTTGCAGTTCAGGGAAATCCCCAAGGCCAGAACGTAGATACAAGAAGAAACAGGGTGGACAGTGTTGAGAAGGGAATCAAGACAGAAGAATAGTATCAGACAGGATGTTTTTCACTGTAAAACAGTCAGCCTCCTTTTCCCCGTGAGGTCTGCTGCTGAGCCTAGACAAACTACAGTAATCAAATGGGCTCATTACAGTATGGTCTCTTTAGTCCAATATGACTCATCTGTATGATGAAGCTGTGATTCTGGGAACTGAATGTGCTAGTTTTTCTGCTCTGATGAAATCCAAAATAATAACATAAATCTTAATTTTTAATGACTTTGTACTTTGTATTCATTTTACCACCATTGTATAATTCAATCTCTATACGGACCCAACATTTAATAAACTTTGGTTAACACAGAGAGCCCTCCATATTTGATACTGAAAGTCTGTGTATGTATTTCAAGGAAATCTTCTAGGTAAGAGAATAGTCTTCCCCATCATCTGTGTATTCCACCTCACTGCCCTGCTGCACTGACCAGCATGGGCTTGCTAACATGATTACCGTCTGCTTTGTTAACTTCAATTTCCTGGGAACCCAAATAAGTGTCTGATACATAACACGATGAATTAATATATGAAAGTAATTTGCCAAATCAGTTTTTGGAGACTGGAAGTCTGAAGCAAGGACTTGAACTTTTGCTTCATTTGAGATTAAGGCTAAGGAGTAGAAATGTGACTGATTTCCTTTGGCAGTTGGGTAGGCAGACTTTATGGTTGCCAGAGACTTAGGATTCAAAGGATTTTTTTCCATGTGGTACCACTGCCTGGAAGCTATCTTGTTTAAACTTCCTTCTAAAACACTGAGAGCCTTAGACTTCAGTGGGAGAATAAGTGTGTATGTAGGGAAAGGAGGTTAAGGCTAGTGAAACTGATAGTTCCCAGGGGATTCCCGAAAGACCTTGGTTTCAAAGTCATTGTTGAGCCTGAAATGAGTTGCTGGATGAAGTTTTATTAATGGTGTGCACCAATTCTGCTTATTTGGGTGAACATATTCTTGTACTATCTACAGTATAATACCTAGCACAGAGATAGAGGTTTAAGATATTACGCTTTGTGAAAATTGTTGAAACACCCACTAAGATCAGTTTCAAAATCTGGCCTCCATCACAACTCTGGACTAAGAAATTACCTGGGACAAAAAAAAAAGTATCAAATGTATTCATTAAGAAAGCAACCAGCTTTACAACAATTTTCCTATAGAACCAGAAAACAGCAACAGCAATGGAAAAAGCAACGAAGCAATTGCAGTGTGAGCTAAGGATCTGAATAGCAACATTCATGCGGATAGACAGATCTAAATATCTGTGGAACCTGAGCTTATGGAACTTAATGGCCCTTTGTTAAAATAAAAAAGTGACATTTTTAATGCACAATTGAGCACATGGACTGGAAGGGGACTGTGCAAAGTCAGGGACTTTGGCATTGAAGCCACAGGTGCTCCACAAGATACTAGCTTCCTTATACCTCTGTGATTATGATCTGTCTGTAGGAAGTCAGCTGATAGAACAGCCTCTGCAGCTACTGAAGACTCATGGAGAAAGAGAATGTAGAAAATGGAAATAGGCCTTTCTAGTCACTGTGATGCCATGGCACTCAACCACTGAAGTGAGGGCAGTGGGCAGTATCAAGGTCAACAGAACAATTCATACTGACGGAAGAGATGAGAATTGTGCTTTCAGGGAATCAATGATATTTAAAATTGAGATTTTAGTCTAAGGTCATTACTCTGTCATGCCAAAGATTATCACTCATAAGATTGCTATTTTGTTGTAGGTCAATGTTAGACAGGGGTGCATCTCACCTGAAGGAAATGGAGTAAATGCAGGGTTACCATCTTCCAGCCTCCTCTTCACACTGTACCTTACACTCTTCTCCCTGCCTTCCTCTTCTGCACTAGTGTTCCAAACAGATTCAGTCCACAAACAGCACACTAATTTGAATGAATCTCATATGAACTAATTGATTTCTTGAGTAATATCCAGATGCAAACGCAGGCATCATGCACTTTCAAATTCAAAGAGTTTCTAATTTGTTATATAGCATGTAAGTAATTAGTCAGCTGGCTTGAGTCAGGAATGATTTATATGTCTAACATGTGGACCTGTTTGGAGAATATAAAATTTGGAGCCATCTCTCTCCCAGTGCACTGAATGGTGAACTGCCTAATTCAGGAGTTTGTTGTAGGCTGAGATAAGTCTGGCTCATTCTTTTTTTTAATCTTCGGTTCCTCCTTCAGTGCCTGACCTTAAATGAGTGCTTGAGAAAGTGTAAGCAGTGAGCAAAGAGATCCTTTTTCATTTCTTGTGAGCACATCAAATATTGGGAGAAGAATAGCCCTCAGACTAGAAACTGCAGGTTGCAATCAGTGCTTTGCAGTGTTTGATACCACACAGCAGAGTTGTAACAAGCTAAACAAAGAAAACAGGGGCATGATAACATCTGGCTGTGATTCTTGACTGATTTTGGTAAAAGTTAGCTCATGATCATAGGCCGTTTCAGACAACTCCTGATGATGAATTTATGAGAAAGACAAAAGAGTTGACAGAAAATGCATCGAAAATACATTTCTGAGAAAAACAATTTAACTCAACGTCCCTTGCCATTCACATCCCCATTTGCCATGTTTATACTGACCTGTAACATTAAAATAAGAACACAAAAACCTTTAACACCATGTGCAATGTCTGTTATTTGCAGACAAAGTAATCTGATGATGCACTAAAGAAAGAAAGTGTTTCAGGGCTTCCACATTTCAGATGAGAACTTCCACCACAGCATGCATATTCATGTAAATGAACCACTTCAGCTTTACTGTATCGAGATTTACAAATTCAGAAGACTTTTACTTTCAAACTGGAGGAAATAACTTCTCTTCCAATTCATAATCTTCGTTGGCTTAGATTTAAAATAGTTGCATCCTTAACTACACAAATCCACAAATTTAACTTTTCTCCAACCCAAAAAAATAGGCATGATATGAGCTCCCCCTGCTGGTACAACACTTTTCCCACTTCACAAACTCAGTAAAGCACGACTGAGTAGAAGGGTGAAAAGAACTGAAATTCATTATTAAAGGAAGGACAACCTCAGTGAATTTTAACAAGTAAAAAACCCAAAGGAAAACACAAAAATTCTTTTTGTTTCAAAATTGTATCTGCGAAGAAAAAAAAACATAAAAGGCATGTTTATAAAATTTGCTAGTGTATAATTTGACAGGTCGAATGAACTACATGACTGTTGTTGGGCAGTCCTTGAGTGCTCCTGTGCCCTGAGACTGACAGCAAGACTAATTGCAACGATGATTCTATGATGCAAATGGATGCTCCCCACCCACAAACACCACCACCAGACACTAGGCACATTTGAAAAGCTATAGGTTTTAGAGAAACAAATTAAGCAGCACCAATGAGGCTGAACAAAATCTGGGTTTTTCTACACTGACTTCTATACTGTTATGCACACTGGGAAATGGAAGGCGAAAGTCACAAGATGAATATCTGAGACCATTCCGATGAGTTGTCTATGGAGCAGAAAAAGTACGTGAGACAATCAATGCCAAACACAGGTAAAGTGCTACTGTAGGGACATTCACACCGACAAAACATGAGAAATGCTACAAAGGTGTTGTTCGTGATAAGTCATTGTTGAAGAAATATAAGAAGTAAAGAAATGAAACTCTCACTCTTTGAGTCAGCAGAACGGAGCCATTTCATGATATTTGCTATATTTGTAAGGCTGCAATTTGATTATATCTGATTCTGTTATCACAATCTGTTACATATCCTACATAGATATAAATATGTAAAACCACTTAAAGGCTAAATTATAGCACTAATTTAATATTACCTTTTACTGCCACTGCCAGTGCTGATGCTTAAAATGAATAAATATAAGATTTTGTATGAGAACACCATTATATACAAATTTCATTGCAAACCCAGCAATTAAAAACCCCAAAAGTACACCGATGGTTTCCCTCTTGGAAGTCAGAGATTTCCTTAGAGGAATGTAATAGAATCCATGCATGAGCTTTTGAAGATGACCTTTATGAAACATTGTTGTGTCTTTGTATTCATTTGTGAGTATGTATCAACGATTTGGGCAAAGTACAAACAGAGGACACAGTTGCTATGCCACTCCATTCCGTATTATTCTTTGTTTGGACTGTCACGTTTTGTTGACCTCAGTATCCACATAAACAGGAAGAGGAACCTGGGGCGATAAGGGGCACCAGTAATGCAGCACCGTTTGCCATCTGCGTTGCTATAGCTCTAACCAGGCCAGTATTATTTTTCCCTGTCCCACAATGGTTACCCTGGTTTCTCTCTTCTTGTAAGTTCTGGCACCATTTCCAATTCCTTCTCCACAGAGATGCCAGAGCAGTCTGGGCTCTCCTCTTCTATCACGGTGCTCAAGCTGCACCGGCCTTCTCTCAGTTTCCGATTTCACTAAAGCTCTCCTTATGACCTGGCACATGATTCCCCCCTTTGGTCTGAACTCCCTGTCTCTGGATCTGTGCACACATGTTTCTTTTCATAATTGTGGCTTCAGCAATAATCTCACTTTTTCCATAAAACCTCATCATTTTGTACTATATCATCTAGTTTTCTTCCTTAAAAAGCGAAAATGTTCCTGCCTAATTATTTGCTTGTTTCGTGTCTTTTTTCTTTAGAATTAAGCTTTAGGTGAAAAGTTATTTTCTTTTTCTGCAACTCAGGCACTGAAAATGCTTGACACAAAGTCTAATAACATAATTCCATGTAATCAATACAGAGAAAGTGTAACAGATAATGAAATGATAAGTATCAAACCATCAACAAATACTAGCAGAGTCAATGTTCCGAATAAAAACAACATGTGCTTGTGAGTGTGTGTATGAGACAGTGAGAGAGCGAGGAAAGAGAGAAATAAAAAAGAGAGTGAGAGCAACAGAGAAAGTATATTCATATATAGAGACACTGGTAAGCCTAAATCACATCACACAAAAAAGTAACATAAATAATTTAATGACTAGTTGCAAACTGTGTAGCTAACAATAACATCTTACATTTAGTCAAACTAACAAAAGAATATTATTTTAATGTGAAATACTATATTTTGCTACTTAAAATTATTGAGAGATTACACATGAAGCAGTAGAGAAGAGAGAAGCTTTGGAGCCCTAGATCTTGGGTGGGTATAAATGTTGGACTTTTCACTAACATTGTATGATATTAGACATGCAATTCAGTCTTTGTTAATCTTATCTTCTTCACTAGAAGATTGGAGATGATAGGTCTTTCTTAAAGACTTACAACTAGTATGTAAGACTGTAAACCAAACTGATAGTAGAGATTCATAAAGTATTTCAAAAAAGGATGATATAAATTAGTCTTCAGTGGATTAGCATGGACTTATTAATTAAAGGAGAATATAAACTGTAAAAATTTCAGTAATTAATATAAAACATACATGCACAAATATATACACATTTATGTTAAACTGGTAGTGATATGTGTTTATCAGTGTTTCAACAACTGCCCAATTTGAAAGAAAAGATTCTATTTGTTTTATTTTTGTTAACCTACTATTGTAACTACCTAATAGCCTAAGAGAGTAGCAGGCAACTATTGCATGTTTTGTGGTCTTTTTCCCAGAGGTACAAAAACTAGAGATTCTGTCCAAAGGAATGCTTTTTCAGCCTTATCAGTAGACATTATGTGCTAGAAATGTCAGATATGGAACTTTCTAATTTTCAGATATTTAGAACTAAGACAACTTAGAAAAAGTAAGAAAAATAATTGAAAATGTAGAAGAATGTAAGTCTGGAATACAGTGTTTGGAATATTATCCAGTAACCGAGTTCCTTCCATAAATTCACTGGGCCTGTGCTTTGGTATTTATCGAATGGGCTTTATGTTTATGACTGTTGTGTAGGAAGCACTGCAGCGGAAAGTAACGCTGTGTACTACCAGATGGAATAACTGACTGCTGGTTAAAAATAAAGTTGGCCGGCTCTGAATCTGAATTTTCTTCTCCAAATACTATTTGCATTACACCGTGTGCTTCTTACTTCCTTGTCTTATTGTCTTCTTTTTGGTCAGGTATTGGTCCCACAAAGTGACATCCGAGTGTTGTTTCTGTCAGATGAGCACAGTCTTAGGACTCCTCCTTGTTTTCTTTTTTGAAATTTGCACACGCACCCCAACATGGACTGAGGACTCTTCAGGAATTGTGGAATAGCAAATGAAAAGAAGTTGGAACATAGTCTTTTTGAGGACTTTCCTTACAATGCATCGCATTCCTTTCTAATTGGGTAAAACAGTGGCATAGGTAGCTAAAAAGTGTGAAAGAAACTGAGAAAGGGAAATGATTTCCAAGCGAGAATAATGTTTGCCACACAAAAATTGTTTTAAGTTTTGATCTTGGGGCTATGAAAACCCATGGTGCAAAGGCAAGAAGAAAACTCATTTGGTTTGAGTGGCTGGATTAGTCCCCAGTTAACATCTGTCCCATGATAGAAACCACTAGTAAAGGTCATCAAATAATACCATAGGGGCTAGGAGAAAAATGGGTATTTCCTGGGATGCAGGATTTTTGGCACCGACTCCAGAAAAAAAATCTTGAAAAAATTAAACTGGTTAGTCATCTGACCTATGATTTTTTTTCATAAAGAGTTTAGAATATGTTGCATTTTCCAACTTCATGTGACTGGATGCCCTTTGGCACCTGGAGTAGAAGAAGGCTGTCTTGATCTCTCACTAGACAGAATGAAACATTGATTTCAACTTTGTGCTATCTGGTAAGAATGAAGTTTATTTTTCCTAAGGAAATACCAAATGGGAGCAATATATGTTTTTGTTGGTTGGGTGAGAAAAATGCTTGTGGTGGCAGAATTTGGGAGGTGGGATCTGTATCTAGAATGTATTTGTTTTGCTTTCCTTCTCAAAAATACCTAACAAAGGTATAGAAACCATCGAAAGGAGAAATATACGCAACAAATAGACACATCTGCTAATATGGAAAGAAATGTTAAGAGTTGGAACATATAAGGTCCTGTGTGGTAACCCAGCGGCTAAAGTCCTTGCCTTGCACGCACCAGGATCCCATATGGTCGCTGGGTTCTAATCCTGCTTTCCATCCAGTTCCCTGTTTGTGGTCTGTCCTCCTCTCTGTATATCTGACATTCCAATAAAAATAAATAAACCTTAAAAAACAGTTGGAATTTATAAAATCAATTTAGCTTGCTCAAGCTTTAAGATAATTAAATTTTCATCTTTTTGTTCTTTATTTGAATATTAACGATTCTGCAAATTGTTGAACATCACCATACTGTTCAGTTTGCTGAGGAAAGGGCTATGACTTACTTTAAAATGCATATTCTAGAATTTCCATGGCATCACACCCCAATTACACTTTGGAGTCTTTTGTAATGCGAAAGTTGAAGCTTGTGGAATTTTGCTATCGTCCTTCATTAAGAGACACTATAGATATGAAGAAGTAATATTCAGTGTTTTATTTTCGAACTAATATTCTTTGGTTGTTAAAGTACATTTTATGTGAGGTAATCATTGTAATTTCCTGAAAACTTGGGAAAGACAGTTTTATCTGCCACTGGTTCAATGTCATACTAAATGAAGGCATCAAATAGATTTCCAAATGATTCTATTCTCTGGCCAAAGTCATTTGGTATTTTAATAAGTAATTTAGATGTGGAATAAGTATTCACATAGGGCAAAATTACCTCAATTACCTGCAAACTAACTAGCTAGAATCCTAAAATAACCTCAGATTTTTTTTTATGCACACCACCTGGAGGAGAATATAGTAGAAAAAAGTGAACAAGTATTTGTGCCTGTAATCGCATGCTGCGTACATGCAAAATAAATCAATCTATTTTTGTAACAATACTTTAGGATTTCCTTGGTTTCCCTTAGGTCCTGTATACTTGTATGTAAACCACTGTTTATTTTTGAGGTTGTTTTGTGTAGATTCATGAATATCATCTTCTGGCTTTATTTTTGATGGAATGGATTATGTCTGTATGTTTTGTCATTGTTACATTTCAGTTTCACTCTATGAAGTTAACATGAGTCAAATTATTTTAGCTCATTAAACCCTTCATACTCAATTCACAGAATTTCAAGTAACTTTTCTAAAAAGTTTCGCTTGTTTATTTGAAGTGCAGAATGAGAGAGAGAACGAGATTGAGATTTCATCTGTTAGTTCCACCCTCCAAATAATCACAATAGCCAGGAGCCTGGAATTCTATTTGGGTCTTTGAGGCCAGCTGCAGTAGTCCAAGCACTTAGGCCATCTTCTGCTTCTTTTCTAGGCCAATTTGCTGGGAGCTGGATTGTTAAGTGGAGCACCCAGGACTCAAGTGGTGCTCATGTGGGATGCTGGCATTGGAGATAGCAACTAAACCCACTGTACCAAGACACCCCAGAATACTAAAGTACAGTATACAAATTTCAATAAAGGAACAATATGACACCATAGACTAACCTATTGCTTGTAATGTTGACATCACTGATCGGAGTCCTGCCTATTTCCTTTGTACTTAAGCTTCAAGCTATTGTGCCTGAGAAGCAGCAATGATGATTCAAGTACTTGAGTTCTTGCCCCCACATTGAAGACCTGGTTGGTCCTGACTGCTCAAAATAGAGTGAAGGAAACATTTTGAAATTCAATCACACATTTTTTTGCTGTAAGCATAATGAATTGATTACCTGAGAAAATATTTAATGAGATTCTACAAAGTGTGAAGTTTCAGGTTCTGATATGGAAGCACTACTAATTATTTAACTCAGGCATATATATATATATATATATATATATATATATATATATATATATATATACAAATTATTTCAGTAAATCAGATTGGTGATGCAAAATAGAATTGTTGAATAATATTTAGTCAAATTAGAAGATTGGGTAAATGATCCTGAAGATGATCTTGATTGAATCTTGCAGTATGAATTGCATTTAGAAAAACCATGTGGGGAGGTTTAGGCAGAGGGAACATCATTAACAAAGCTCACAGGTAGGAAATCAATTGATGGTGTAGCCCAATATGGTATTGTAAATAAAGAAGTCTACTGAAGTGTTAAAGCAGAGGTGCACAAGGCAAATGATGAGACTGGAGTGATGGAACTTAACCAAGTATGGTGATCTCCATTGCATCCCACACTGAGAAGACTGAGCAAGAAGGGGAATGATACGTTTGGATAGGAATATCATATAAATTGCTCAGTACAAATTAAAAAATCAAGTGATAAGACTGGAAGTAGATAAAACTCTTAGGATGTGGCTTTATTTTTCCCAACATTATAGACAAGAGATGTCTAGGGAATGAAAGGAGATCAGTGGAAGTTCTAGAGATATAGATCTGAAACTTAGTCACAGCAGAAAATCCACAAAGAGTGCTGACCTAGAGGATTGGGTTTGCTTTATAATTCTGCCACATTCTATTTCAAAGCAACTCTCAACACAAGGCCAAGGGATTTTCCTGAATTGGTGTGTGAATGCACTGGGCAGCTAGGACTTCAAAGACGGTGAGCCTGAGTTTCCAGAACATCACAATTTAATGCCATCCCACCACTTAACATGCAGTAAAATAGCTCTTACTACTAAGTTCCCCCTTTCCTTGAAACTGCCAGCTGTGTTTCTCTTTAATTATATTTAAAAATAACACCTACTTTCAAAGATAACTACATTCAAGCTGCTATTATGTCTGTCTTTTGAGTCACAAAATAAAATTCTCAACATTGTAAAACTTTGCAACCCTTAAGAATTAGATCTCAAACTGCATCACAGGCTTAAGTGGCCAGAGAAGATGACATTCTATAGTTCAACATGTCCCATGTTGCTAGGCTGGCTGCTTAAATCAGTGTGTCATAAATCCTGCTTGCCAAAGGTTGTTTTTTTTCTGTGAATGTCATGGTCTCTGGAGAGGACAATCAATGTATCTAGAATGACTCCTGCATCAACTCAATGATCACCAAGCTATGCTGAAGCTTCTCAATGTAGTCAGGATCATCTTTGGCACAATATACCAGTTTATGTCGAGTATTTATAGAAACTGATTCCTTCTCTGATTGTATTAGTGTCATATTTCTTATTTGTAGTCCTCAGTGTAAGAAAGTGTTGAGAGAACAGCACCCCCACTGGCCAAACTACAGGAGAGAACAGTGATTAAAAAAAAAAGCTGGAAAATGAAAGAAAATGAAGCAAAGATTAAGAATAATACAAACTTATGAATGCAGCACCCATCCAGCACACGTGAGATCCAGGAAGGGAGGGGCAGAGCTGGCGGGGGGGTTAAGGGGCTGGTCCCCTCGCTGGACAACCACTCCCACTGGAGAGTGTTGGCTGGGATAGAGACAGACACGACTAAGCAAGGCTACAACACCTGTACGCTGCATGTGGACAAGATCAGGGCCACAGCACCAGCTGGCAGAAGCTGGCACTGGGGACTAATTCTGTCGAGTCAAATCACAGGACCACCTAAAGAGTGCATAAACCGGGACAGAGAGACCTGGGAGGGAAAAAGTGGGTTCCCCCTTCTTGGGTCACTATTCCCGTGGGAGGGCATGAAAACTAGGACGGGGGCTGGGATGGCTAGACAGAGGCACTCAACAACATCTGTGAGGGCTGGATGGTTGAGTCGATTAGATAGAACTAAGCTTTAATACCCATTGACAAGTACCAGAGCCAAATGGGATGGGGGACAGACTGGTCTTCTGCTACACAAATTGGCAAACCAGGGTAGGGGGCAGGCTTGGTGGGGGTTATTGTGGGTCGCCCCGACTAGGCTGCAGCTCCCACTGGATGATGTAAGGGCCGAACCAGACTGGACTGCAACACCCATTGGTTCCAGTGCAACTCGGGACTGAAAACAGAACCAACACAGCAATTGCAACCACCAGCTGATCAGGGTGATGGACTGTGCCGGGCCCTGTGCTTGCTAGAACATACAAGAAACTAATCTGGGAATACCTCAAAGTATCTTTGGAGATCTCCCCACTTGAACTGCTGGACTCAGAATTCTAACCAAGAAAAGACAGAAGACAGAATAGGACAATCATTCATCTCAGCTACATGTTGGCAGCGAAATATGGGACAAATGGAGACTTCATGATGGACCATATCAATCAGTGGACCACCTCATCGAGCGAAACTGGCAGTGACTCATAACTGGAGAACTATTAACTCCACTTGAGCACATATCTCAGAGCATGCCCCACATCCGGGACTTGGGGTGGGCGGGAAACCGGGTGGGGCTTCTCCCTCAATATCCCCTTTTACCTCAGATACATGATGGAAACAATATGGACATAATAGCATTGCCCACCTCCCTATCCCCCTGAACCTTTTTTTTTTTTTTCTTCTCTTTCTTGGTTTTCCTTCAACTATAGTTAACTATGTAAAGATTGTCAACAACAATACAATAAAATGGATTATAAAAAAAAAAAAAAAAAAAAAAAAGAATAATACAAACTTGAGAACCTTGGAGCATGCCCTACATCCAGGACCTGGGGTGGGTGGGAAACTGGGTGGGGCTTCTCCCTTAATACCCCCCTTTAAACATGAAGGAAACAATATGGAAATAATAGTCTTACCCACTTTCCTATAGCCCTGAACCTTTTTACCGTAATTAACTATGTAAACATTGTAAAAAATATAATAAAAAAGAAAAAACAAACAAACAAACAAAAAAGAATAATAGAAACATTATTTAACTAGGAATGCATCCAGTTTGAAGAATCCATAAATTGAACAGGTCTTGGAAGCATCAGGGAATTCTTAATTATCATCTATTTAATTCCTGTATTAGTCTTTTCAGGGAAGAATAAGTTAGAAAATTTTCCAGAAACAGTTTACTGACAGGCATCAGAATATACTTTTTGGTATGCCTCACTGACCCAAGGTATGACCATTATATATTGTTTTCTATTTATTCATGAATTTCTAAGACAATCTCAAAGCTATAACTAGTGTATAATGTACCAGAGAATGAAATTACTCTTTGTTAAGAACAAACAAAAAATCATATGCTACAATGTATGTTGCACATTTACTACACTAAAAAAGAAGCTGTATTTTCAAATCAATTTTGAAACAAATTCAGTTCAATTTGGCATGGACTACAGTGTATATAGAAATTCCTACGCATTAAATATTGTCTGGAAACAAGTGGGATATTCTGCTTGTTTAAAACATTGAAGCAAGAAAAGGATATCTTAAATAGATTCCCAATACAAAAAGATCTTTACAGAAATAATAGTGGAATGAAGTAGAACAAAACATGGGATAATTACTCAATTCACAAAGACAACATCCTTCAGTCTCACAGTTGGCATATCTACCACAGACTAGGGATGTTCAAGATAATGTGTCATAAACTCTTGACTATCACCGAGAGCCAGGTAAAAGAAACTTGACCTCCGTTAGTTAAATGGAGAGAGTCTCTCCACATTCCTCCCAAACCTGAACAGAGTGCATCCTGAGTATAACAAAGCAATCTTAGGAAATCATCAGTCAGATCACATTTTTTTTTCTGTTCCATACTAACAGGCTCTCCTTTAAAAAAGGAAGAACCAAAGCCTGTAGGAAGGTTGGCAGGTTTATTCCCACTCTTTCATCTTCAACCAAGGATCTTCCTCATGTTGGTTCAAGCTTTGTCCTTTATCTTCTTAGAATAACCCTTACATCTACTGCTAAGTCTTTGCAGCTATTGATGATGGTGTGTAAAATATCTTGTCTGTGCTTCTCTGTATGACAAACCCCTTCATTCCTTTGTCTTTCCTCATGCCTTCCTGTTCTCTGTAAACAAATCAGTAACTTCTAGTTTCCCCTACTGAATTTTCCCCCTCTTAGTACTCATTACTATGTGACATTTATATATTTTTTTCTTGCTTATTTCATTACTTCTTGTGTCTCTTCCCAAGAAATAAGTGCTGCAAAGGCAATGACTTTGCTTTATTTGCTTCATTTGTGGCAGAGTTCAGTGGATACCATGATGCAATGCCCCAGTTTTTCCCCTCTCAGCTACGGGAAGAGTTGTGTCTAGACAGCTTACAGCTGAGTCCTTTCCAGTTCTAGTCAATACTTGCAGAGATCCACCAAGCCCAACACGGATTCCCTCAGTAGGTTTGCCCACATCAATGGCAATCAACAGCTTCTGACACAGGACTTGAAAGCAGGAACTACTGCAAGAGCTGGGATGATTCCTTTACCTTATAGACTAGTTTCCTTCCTTCTTGAAGGCTAATTTCAACTGAGGACAGTTTAGAGGAGCCATTTCATTTTGAGAACTCCATATGGGCTGTGATATGGTTTTATAAAACTGTATGAATTCAAACTTTTATTTTTCCCAACCAGTTTGCTTTCCCTCCTCATATACTGATCCTAAGAACACCAACTAGTAAATTTCAAATGCTTAAAACTCAACCCTTTTCTTGGAAGCTCTCCTTAAATCGGAAACGAAGAAAATAAAAGTAGAAAGTTGATGTATCCTGTTCAGGGTCATGGGGCTTGAAGTGGTAAGCCAGGGACAAATCTACATCCACAATTCTAGAGTTTGTGATTTTAAACACTACCTATTACTGCTACGCACACAACCATACTATGTTATTCTTTAAAAGAAAACTAAAGGAAACGAAACACTTTAGAAGGAATATTTAGAGAAGAAAAAATGATATTAGGGAAAGGGGAGCAAAGAGAGAAAGTAACAGAACAGAAGACAATCATCATAGGCCATGGGTGGGAGAGTAGAATTAACTCAGCACAAAACACCTTACATTCATAGGAGTTTGAGTGCTGGGTTGAATAGAACAGATGATTCCAAAAGTAAAAGTTGAGAATAGAAAAAGATAAAAATATGTTACAATAAAACATCCCAAAATGGCTGGTTAAGATTTATGTTTTACATACACTACAAGAAAAGTAGCCTGGTTCAGTTGTTAGAAACGGTTACTATACGAGTTAGGGAAAGCTTGTAAGCTATAGTTTCCCTCTTTGCTATTTGAGAGCTGGCTTAATTATTATATCTACTGTTAGGATTGTGGGTAAGATGCTCATCCTTTCTGATCTTCCTCAGCATATCTAGAATCTGCTGGGGTGATTACAGAAGTTAAATTTATGATAGTGCTTCTTATAAACCGCACAGTATCATGCATTAGTATAGACATGCTTATAGATTAACATAAATCATATTCTGACATTGAGCAGAACTATAATAAAATCTTCCATCTATTTAAAAACAACTTCTTTCCCAAAACTTGAATCTTCCTAAAAAATACATTATAATGCATAAAATACTGCTGGAAATTTTTTTCTTTAATTATGTAGAATCACCCACAGCGTGCCTCTCTCCCATGTATTCTTTGCTGGCATTCCATGTGGATGTTCTGTTTGTAAATGTGTTTTTAAGGATAATTATTTACACACACATACACACACAGAATAACTGTTTGCTATTTTTGAATTTTAAACATTTTAATTGGTCTTCTGTCTTGTGTTACTGCAATTTTTCTGGGTGCATTTATCTTCCTTTATGGGTACTAACATCACGATCACATCCAAATCAATGTACAGTTCTGGTTATTTCTTCTAAATACTGGAAACTATACTGGATTTATAGAGTTATTATTATTCCTCCCAAAATCTTAAAGCATAGACCTACAATCGCTTACTAAAGGATTCAAAATTTTAATTAAACTCTTGAAAGAAATTATATTTTTTTCTTATAGCGAGAATAAGAAACAATGAATATAATTTTAATTTCATTTTTAATTTTTTGGGGGCTCATAGTTCTTTACATTAGTTAATCATCTTCCTTGTAAGATGTTATTCTAACTCTCTACCATTGTCTATACCTACAATGACATGATACACTTAAATAGCAGAAGGATGGACCTGTGAGTGTTGCTGAAGGACTACACTGCTGTAGTAACACAGGAGAAGATAGTGGGAGGAGGAGTAACAGGGAATACAAAAGGGGAAATCTCTGAGCCTAAGGAACTGTATCATGAAAAATAAAAAAAATTAAAAGGATGTTTTCTGTTTAGATAATAAAATAAATGAAAATCCAAACACATTGAGAACAAAAATCAAATCAGTAGCTTTAGGCAATTAAAAACCTTGTAATCTAATGTCATTTCTAACATGATAACATGTTGTTCAACTTTGTTTTCTTATGCAATTTAAACAAAATCCATATATATTACTAAGGCCAAAGTTTGTAATATTAATTTTACATTCCCAAGTGGTAATTACTCCGTCTCATTTTTATTTCTTTTTAGGGGTAATGAGAGAAAACAAGATGGTTCCATTGTATGGAATAGCAAAGATAGGATTTCAGTTGAGAGTAAGAGAGCTGTAAGCTCATTTCCAAGAACAACAGCTCTGAGCACAGCAACAAACAGGACAGTCTCTGCTTCCTCCCTCTCCTTATTGCTGGGGTAGACTCTTAGACCTTGCATGCTTGGGATACTTTACTGAATCAGTAGTTCAGCTGGGCTGTCCACAATTGATGCCCATTTGAATGGGACAGTAATATAAACGTGATGGTGAGGCATAATATGCTTCCCAATATCTGACTCTGATAATAAAGGGGGAAAGTACAACTTGGTCAGGACAGGGAATGAATGCAGCAACATAGAAGTAAAAAAGTTACTGATAATTTTGGGAATAAATATTCAGGTCTTTTATGTTTATAGTATATGTAAAATTTTATTTGTTCAAGAAAAATTTTATGTTATAAATTTCCCATCTTTGAGAATGTATATGTAATTTTCTTCAGTGCAAAGATTTGTGTTATATTCTATTCTTCATTACAGATCCAGAAATCTTGCCATGGTGCCCAGGTTATATGACATTTGTTCAAGCCAACCAAATTTTTGAATGCCACCAAATCCACATTAGACAGACAAGAACTTTTTTTAAAAGATTCTCAAGTTCTCAAGCTTCTTGCAATATTTTTTGTCCATTTTTAGCAATCCACATGATCATAATTGTGTATTTTTTAGAACGTAAACCTTTCCTGCTGTATCCAAAATGTATGAGAAGTTTGTGGTGGGCCTGTGTTGCAGAATTTAGGACACTGTTTGGGATGCCCAAACTGTATATTTGAGTGTCTCAGTTTGACTTTAATTCCATTTCCCATTCTGGCTTCATGCTAACGTAAAATTGTGGAAAAGCAAGTGATGTCTCAAGTGCTTGAGTCTCTGACAGTCATGAAGGAGAATTGTAGCGAAAGAATCTAGACTCCTGGCCTTGGTGTGGCCTAGCTTAAGGTATTGCAGGCATTTAGGGAACAAATCAAGATGGATGATCTCTCTGTCTGTGTCATTCTTTCTCTCTGTTTCAAAAATAAATGTATATAAAATAAGTATGGACATCTTAAATAATATTATATAATTTTCACAGGAAATTTTTTATTATTTAAAGCAATTTGTCAAGTGGTTTTTCCTACAACAATGCTATCATGAAACAGCTATCTGAAAATTGCATATAAAATCAGGCTTTCTTTATAATTGACATTAATTTAATTTTTATTTCTATAAATAATCCCAGTGCCCCTTTTTCCTCATGAAATATGACTATGAACACTGAATTATGCTATATATCTTCAGTTAACTTCATTTCCACAGTCATTATTGCTCAATTTCCATAAATGTTATTAAAATTTAATTGTGATTTCTGCCACATGTACAACAAAATATATTTGCAATTATTTTCATGTTTGATTTTTTTTTTATTTTAGCAATCTAGCAACAACATAAACAGTTCCTAAATATCTAAAGGAGAGTGATAGAAATTGTACATAACTTTGCCCTTATAATATCACTGAGTGATTTACAGAAATGTAGGGGTTAAAAACTATACTGTAACCACCCACACACCATTGGATTTTGAAACAAGGCTTTTCTAATGCTTTTACTTTTTTCAGTATTTGTGGTTTAAGGACGTCCATGAGTAGAAAAGAGGTTATTATCCCTCCTACACACACCCATTTTGTTACTTACAACATTACATTTGCATATCTGTGTGTGTGTGTGTGTGTGTCTGAAATATCAATCCTTATCTTTCAATAGCATTCTCGAATTTCTTGGAACTCAGTCCACATATCATCCCCCTATAGCAAAGTTCAAACCGAATTTTTTTTCCAGCAGTGAGCCTATCCAGAAAGGTAATATCATGTAGATATATTACCAACCACATGTCTGTTCCAAAACAGAATAACATAAACAAAACTAAAAGGGCAAAATCAATGTTGGTGGTGGTGGTTTCTGAACACTGAAAGGATATAGTCGTTAAAATGGGAAACACCAACTTGAAGATTTGTTTGCAGTGCTTATTACACTGCAATTACCTTTATGAATGAATACACATTAGCTGATGTTGTCAAAGGAAAAATAAGCACATTTTATGGCAAGCGTTAACCATTTTGGTAGTTTCATCTAAATTAAAAGATCAGAACTTTAAAGACTTAAAAATTCTCTGTAAAGCAAATATCAAATTCTTCACAGTCCTTTTTTATACAGCAGTTAAAAATACAACTTAGATACATTTAATGAAACATTTGCCCTTGTGCAAGTGGGTTAAGTTTAATTTACTTTTAAATAATCAGATTTAATCTTCATTGCTAATGGAATATTCACTCACTTTTCAAAATATAGGACAATTGAAAAAGTAAAAATCTACGTGTTTCTAAATTATTTTAGAGTTTTGATGTTCAATGACAATAACAATTATGGCTAATTATACATGATAAATATCTTGCAAGCAATTTTTTTATTTGAGTATTCAGATAAATGCACTAGATTTGAGAATTTCAGATAAATGCACTAGATTTGAGAATTATATTAACTTTTTCTAAAATAATAAGTTAGAAAACTAACCAGTAAGCATCTAATGTGCTTTTTGAAGATGACTCAACTGTCATATGTGGTATGAATACACTAGAAACGAGTTGAAACAATCATAAAAATAGATCACGATCACAAGTCAATCATTTTTGATGAATAAAAAATGGTTATGACCTCTTCGATATCTTCATAATGTTAACTCCGATAAGATTCAGAAATGAGCATATCCTTGGGTAGTCATGGTGAATCAAATTATAGGATTTTCACACAGCCCAATAAATATGTAAACTGAACTTGTGCATATCATTCTAGATATGGGGGTTCTTGTTTTTAAGCTCTTTTGACCTCTTTGTAATAATGAATTTAAAAGATTAAACTATCTGCATCTGAATGAAAAGTAACATATAAACTAGAAAAAAGTACTTTCATTTAAAAAAGCCTCTTCAATTTTTAATGAGTCTATACAGCTAGGAGTTATCACAATTTTACAAGTAACTATTTAAAAGACAATTCAGAATTAAATGGGTCTGTGCTCTTGTTTTTTATAAACATCTACAAAGAAGATTTTTTTAGTTTCAAATTATCAAAAGATAGTTAAAAATGGAAACTTTTTCATTTAAAATTAAAAAAATAGGGAAAGTAGTTTCCAATTGATGCATCACTTACATGATATAAAATAACTTATCAATGCCATACTTATGAGATTAAAATTATTTCCTAGAAAATCAGATTAACATAACACAATGTGAACCACAGTTTTCAATATGTAATTCATCAAAGAAGAAGTTCATTTCTTTCACTTGTATGTGTTAATAACAATGAATGAAAACAGGAAATTAGCAGCTGCAACAAAATAAATACAGCGTATTCAAGTTCATCTTTTTCTTAATATTTCAATAGTGAATTATCTACCCAAGGAGTTTTCTCTCCCTCCACCACCTCCCTTGAAAAAAAAGATTTGTTTCCACCTTCTAAACTCTTTAAAACCTCTGAGGAAAAGGCTTCTTTAGAATACTTGATTAATCATCTGTTTCAGGAGGATAGGGAAATCTAACTTTTTAAAAGAAAAAAAAACCTGTCCAAATACCAAATGGTGGCCAAAGGTCACGTAACACCGAAATATAGTCAATATTTGAGTCTTGACTCCTGCTTAGTTTCAGTTTTCATGGAGAAAAATTGTGCTACAATATGATACACTGATTACATTCACTGGATATTGTTCACTTGAATATGTTAATATTTGCATTACATGAGTCAAATTCATAAATCTTGAACTATTTCCTGAATTAGATAATATGTACATTAAAGAAATTGTCTTTCCTGGACCCAAAGCTTCTTTTCCTTACCTTTTATTGAGTCATGTATTCACAGTAAAATTTTGAGTCATGTACTTAGTTAGTTTTCACCATTAAGCCAGGCCCTAACAGAATGCATATAATTTCATTCATCGTTCTCTTATTAGTCTTAAAATTATATCTAAGTTCAGTTTTGGTTTTGGTTTGCTTTGCATGGATAAAGTGAAATTTAGCTTCCATTTCATTGAGAAAAGCTTTTGGGACATTTAAAATGAAGGTTCAATCGATAATCTTCTGTCAGTAAATATATCTGATAAAACTTCAAAAATGCTGCCTCTGTCTGATATATTTCTTCAAGCAAAATCACATAACAAAGCATATTTTATGCCAGCAAAATAACTACATATTAAATCAAACATGCCAAGATCTTATTTTCATTGACTTCAATTTTTTAACACTGTTCTGTTGTGAGCTAAAGTGTCTTCAGTTAAAATTACAAATGTCATAATGAAGACTTTTTCTACCATGATAGTTATATAAACATATGTTAATACTATCTACCAATTAAGCAAAAAAAAAGTATTTTTAAAATCACCATTTGAGCCCAATGATGAAGTCTTTGTAAGAAAGTCTTCCCATTATACATATCTGACTCAACTATAATTAACACATAAATGAAGGGTTAGGGTAAGAGTTATATTTAATCCCAAAATTTGCACAGTACACAAATTTACTTAATAAGAACATGATTTTTTTGTTTTATTTCTTCTGAAAATGTAAATGTGAATTTGTTTTAGATATCTGTAATGGAAAATAAATAGCAAAATATCTATAATAATATCACAAACATAAGTCTAACAGAAAAAAGTCATGTCTTACCTCCGTCTCCAGATCCTGATCCTGCATCTGGTAAGGAAAAGTGAAAGAATTTACATTGATTTTAAACCATATGAAAAAATAGAACTTCTTGAAGTTAAAGTTTGCTTTATCACTTTAATACTACAATACCTTTGTGAAAATTACTGCTATATAACCTAATAATCTATTTGAGTTTAGTCACACATATTATGTTTGTCCACTGATTTTGATTCTTCAAACTCATGAAAATGTTTTTTTTTCTGGCTTCAGAAAAATTCATAAAACTTGACTATACAAATCACTTGACCAAAAAGATAGTATGATGTCAATGACAATCAGTAAACTTTAGAAGCCAAAATAATTATTAATCTGTCAAAGTTCTAATTAAGCCTTATATTCTTACAAATTGCATATGAATAAAGAGAAAACAGCTTAGAACGAATATCTTTTCATGCAATACTCTTAACAAATCTTAAAATTATGGATGATTCTATCTGCAACTGAATGATCATTTTCACTTTTGAAATCATAGATGATCTTAACTCTTGCCTTTGTGCTTGAAATTGTATACACATTAAATAATACTGTCTGGAAAAAAAGAGCCCTTTCTTCACTTCTGACTCCAAGCATCCAAATAACTTACTGAAGTTGTCAATTCCAAGAACTAAGATCCCAGTAATAGACTTCTAATTGGAGTCATATTCACTGAGTTTCCAGTTGCTTCCACCTATTTGTTGCATACATAATTTCCTTCTGTCCTCCTGCTGTTTTGCATTCTGAATGTCTTTGTTATGTATTTTCATGATAATGTTGAGAAATAAGACTAATATTTGTATTATGTGTTTGAATACCTATCATATCACATTGAAAACTCAACTAGGTTCCAAGACTTGTACCGAATCATATCAATTAGTGTCTGATCTTTTACTCCAATTAAAGTGGGAAAAAAATCTTACATTTGCTAGATATTGTATTGAGACAAACAGTCATGGTAAAAAGGTGTTAATACAGCAGTTGCGATGTGCTAGGGCATCAGTATCTGGCGGTGGAATGACTGGATTCGAGTATGGCTCCGCTTCCAGTTCCAGAGAATGAGCACCCTGGGCCCCTGCCACTTTGTGGGGGACACAAATCGAGTTGCAGGCTGGTTTTTATTTGACCCAGACTCAGATGTTTCAGGTGTTTGGGGAGTGAACTGCAATAGATGGAAGTTCTCTTTCTTTCCTCGCTTTCAAATGAATAAAAAAGAAAGACATTTTTAACACAATCCATAGCAGGTAGACATGGAAGAAAGGCTGCTTCTCCAACAGTCTTCTTGCTATCATGTTGTGGCATTAGCACTGTTATTAAGCAGTTTTGTGGAGACTCACATCAGTTGGACTCAGTGTCTAACACTGTATTCCATCGGAATGTCAAGTCATTAACTTTTAATCTGACTAGGCATGTCTTTGGGCCAACACATTGTTTCTTTAAAGGCAAGTTAAGTTGTAACACAATTAATAATAATCATAATAATAAAACTCTTCTTAGAAAGTGTAGAACCAAACAGGTATTTAAATCTTATGACTTGACATTTTAATGATAATGCTCATGTTTGTAATAGGAGGGAATTTCTGCTAATTTTGAACTGATAATAAACAGCCACAAGGCCATGACTTTTGGACACAGCAGTGCTTGAATGAATAATGTTTGTTAAATTTAGTATATGAAAAACTTCACAATGAAACCATTTGTTTTGTGTCAGTTGACTTGAAAGCATAATTTAGTATTGCTAATGATCAGTAGGGACAGAATTAGAAGTTATTATAGTAAAAATACATTCTACTTTCCCTTGAATGTATATAATTTCTCTTTTCATTTTTTTTACAATCATGAACTTCTTTTAGTCAATGACAATTCATTGCTCATCATTCTAGTTACATGCATTTACAAGGAAATTTAAAAACTCTTGGGGTCTCACTTCCAAAAACTGTGTTCCTTGAATAATATAGATAATGCCATTCCACCTTTATTAACTTCTTTCTTCTCTATTCCAACAACAGTAATGCTTACTACATTGGGATATATTTGGAGACTTAAGACTCAATAACATTTTCTAAATGTGTGAACACTGTTTAGAACATAAAATCGCAATTGCAAAGAGAACATATTACCTAATCATTATTGATTTTATAACAAGTTTATATCAGTGAGAAAGAATCAAGGAAAAATGACAACAGTATTTCAGTTTGTGATACCTATGCAAGTTTCCAAAATTTCATAATCCTTGGGAAAACTTATGTTCAATTTTATCCAAATTAAATAGCTAGGAAAGAAAGAAATAATATATTGGAAAAGTGATGGCATAAGTCCATGTCATCATTATGAAACAGCTCTGGGAGCTTTAATGTATTTCTACTGTAAGATGAATCATCTTGGCAAATTTAGAGATAAATAGCCTACTATGATCCTATTAATTATATATAAACACCAAAGAAAAGAAAGGACCATGTTGTTGGACCTGAATCTGGGCTTAATTTTGTTTATTACAAGACGAAGAGTTAAATCAACAGAGAGAACACTGAGTAGACTTCCCAGAAGGATACCATTTTCTGGATGGTGACAACACAACAGCAAAAGCATTTGCAATTCCAATTAAATATGATAAACATAAAATTAATTCTTCTATTGCCTTTTATTGTAAGTTATCAGAAATTAGCACCTCTACTCGGTGTCAAGTAGCTTTAAAATAAAAATGGAAAGACTATGAGGAAAGGAATGAAAATCCCCCAGAGATTAAAAGTCAGAACCCCAATTTATTTACAGTCAGACCTATTTAGTCAAAATTGCCTTGATCTGTGCATGATTATTCAGATCAAAAACCTTTTACAGTCACACATCATTGGAAGAGGTATTCAGCAAGATTGGCTTACTAATTAAATCCTGTACAGATCTAAGAGTATAAATGAGGTAAGGACTGATTATTCAATTGTGATTAGATTTTCTTCTTGGCTAAGAATTTATTTTCCTGGTATAACCAGCACATCACGAACTATAATGGAAAGAATAAAATGACTCAGAAGTATGTGCTGACAAAGACTTGAGGTTGGCAAGCATGAAGGGGAGACTTTTCTACCAACCGTCATTTGCCACAACCACATAATCTGGTCTTTTTGTTCTGATATTGTCTGCTGATTCTCCTTTGGTTATTTTGAAAGAAGGACACATATCCTTTATATTCCTGAATAAACAAAACCTTTTGTTAACATTCTGTAATATTTGACTACAGTCTTTACAGTTTCTGCCAAGTACTATATTTTTCATCCTATTGATCCTGAAGTGTTACTTCTCATTTTTTGTTGTTTAGGTATCACTGAGTATTTTTTCGTAATTGGTTTGCTCCTTGTCTTTCATCCTATGTTTTCACCTTCACAAGAATAACAAGTTGGTTCTTTCCCTTTCCCACCAGGGAGTACTGCCCAGCAACTCTCACATACTGCTATCACTTTTGTTCATCACTTCTCACTCACAGACCAACAACTCTAACAAATAAGAAGTGGAACACCAATCCAGCTTGCATCCCCACCACTCTCCCAGAAATGACACTCATTCTGAGGCAAAGATTACTTAGAAACCAAAGCCAAAACCAAAAAAGACACTGTTCAGGAGAAATGATACTATTCTCTTCTGCTAATTTTTAGTTATTTTGGTAGAATATCAACAATTAGTAGCAACCAATAGGCTGAAGGAAATCCTTTGTAAAAGATGAGCGTTTTCTCTTTGCCCATTTTCCAGCCTTTTCCAGTCACTAACTACTTCACTTTAAAAATAAAAAATAAAAGTCTGCAAAAAAGCAGCATCTGTTATCTAAAAGATACGCTTGAATAACATAAACTTTTCTGGATGCAATTCCTTCATTCTCAATTTTTGAATGATGTATGTATCAGTATTTTCCCTGAATATATATCATTCATATTCTCAAAAAAATGTATCTTTATAGAAACACACTTACTTGCTATGGTGAACAACTATCATGCGACACTAAGATTACTTTAATATAAATGATTTTGATCTATAAAATTCAGGCTGAAATCTCAGGTCTATGTTTAAACTTTGTTTCATCAAGCTGAGCTTTATTATATATATATATATATATATAAATATATATATATATATATGTGTGTGTGTGTGTTTTCTAACAACAATTCTTAAATTTTTACAGCTGTAGTAAACAAAGGAACTAATCTGAAAAGCATAGGTGGCCACCTTTCCATCTCAGTTTCGTGGTACACTATAATCCAGAATGTACGTACAATCCCAGGTTAACTGTATCGGGATAGATGCCATCAGAAATTATATCCACCACCAATGTTTTTAGTGTGCTAAATGGTGACAAGAGCATTTTACCAGTTGCAAAAGTTAATTTTTAACTTTTGAATTGAATGCCTAGGGACCAGCATGGTGGCACAACAGACTATTCTTCTATTCTGTAATGACAGCATCTCATATGGGCATTGGTTCCTGTTTTGGCTGCTCCACTTCCTGACCCAGCTCCCTCTTATGGCCTAGGAAAGCAGCACACGATGGTCCACATCCTTGGGACTGTGCACTCAGTGTGGGAGACCTGGAAGAAGCTGTCGACTCCTAGCTGAATCACTTAGCCTGGCCATTGTGGTCATTTGGAGAGTGAACCCTGTCTCTCTCCATAATATCTGCTTTTCAAATAAAAAATAAATCTAAAAACTGAATTCTGCAAAACTGTCTTTTAGTAAATTATGCCATGTTTGAAATAACAGATAAACTTTATTCACACATAGATTGGTATATTTGGTATTTGGGTAGTCAATTGAGAGTGCTAATCATATTTGACTTTCATACATCTATCATCACATCATTAAATAGCATATATTTAAATTAACTAAACACCTTATGGTAGACTTCTCTTTATTTGTGCACTGGTTTGAGATAAAAAAGACCAAAAATAATGCATGATTTGTACAAAAGAAAAAAAGGGATATTTAATTATTATATGGCTTGAATAATTTATTTTCAAATAACAGTAAATACAATACATGATTTTTAAACTTAGAACCAGTTAATACGGTTTTAGGAAAATATCACATATATACCTGTGGCACATGATCCTTCGGACACCACAAGAATCTCACTCTGCTGTTTGCATGCAGCCTGTCTCAGGTAACATTCATTCTGGTAGCTCTCCCCATTGGAGCCACACACAGGCACGTAGTCACTGTTGCACTGGGTAACAAAGACAGAAGCCTATGGTTAGCACTGGTGTCTTATCCTTCTGACATTCTGAATAATTATAATTTACAAAAGCAAGCACACTTGCCTTCATTTTCAGTTATTCCCTTGCTATCTCAAGTCTTTGATCTTGTTAGGGCATCATTTAATGGTACACAAAAGGACTGTTAAATAACTCGTCAGTCATTTGACTTAGGTGGGGGGAGCAAAGATTATCTAAATTCACAAATTCCCACCAAAGTAACTGGGAAGACAGCATGACAAAGATACAGCACTAAATATGTCAGTATATTTAATATTGTTTTCTGGCATATAATACAGATAACATACCAAAATCCTCAAAGTATGTCATAGTACTGAAAGCATTCCAAATGAGGTAGTGTCTATGTTCGGAGAAGTGTGTAGTTGGAATGTCAAAAATCCAGTTATTTCTTTATTGTCTCATCTATTTAACTTGAATCATTGTAAATTTTCAAATATTCAAAAAGATCAGATATGGATGTTTACAACGTTGCAGGGCAACTACTGAACTATATGTTACCTTTACTGACTATTCCTAAGTATGACTTTTAATATATAGTTCATAAAGAGGAAAGTTAATTTTCAAAAATCTCATTGCAAAAGCTTATACATTTTACAGTCGAAATTAAGCAACCTAGAGGGTATAATCATAACATAATCACACTCTAAGGCATTAGATATACTTGGCTGTGTCCTACACCTGCTAATTACACCAGGGATGTGATTATCTCATTATTACTACTACTGATGCACTTCATTGTTTAATTATCATCAATGTAATGATCAAGATTATTATTCGTAACTGCTTGCCTATGCCAGAAAATAAGGGAGGAAGATTACGAAAACAGAAACATGTGAAAACTTTGAAAATGCTCCTATGATTTACTATTAATTAAAATATTTGGATTTTCACATGCTGGAAATGATAACATGCACAAAATGAATCAACAATTTGTCACATTATTGGTCTATAGATAATATTTAGAAAAGTTTAAACATATGTTAGAATCTGAAACTTTATCATAAATTTCAAATCTGGATTTAAGAGAAAAAATAGTCTATTCTTGAGACAGTGGCGGCAGTTAAACACCCCCTTGGAATGCCTGCAGTGCCAGGGTTGAACACCAGTCCCACTTTTGTTTCCTACTTCTGGCTGGTGCTCACCCTGGGAAGCAGCAGTGATGGCTCAAGCACTGGGGTCCTTGCCATCTGCCAGGGAAACCTAGAAGTTCGAGTTACTGGCTTTGATCTAGAGTCTTGTAGACACTTTGAAAAATGTAACTATCAACAGGGTAATGATCTGATTTGGAAAACCTGAGATTTCCATCTTTACAAATGTCCTCTGTATTTTCTTCCACACAGTATTGTACTTTCTTCTTCACAATCTCCTATTTAATCTTCATACTTTTTAAACAAGTTATTTGAAAGATACAGAAAGAGGGAGCACCCAGTTGGGGACTCACTCCTGACATATCTGTAATATCTGGGGAGGTGCTGTGGCTGAAGCTCTCAGCAGGGAGTTAAATTTAGGTTCCCTAAATGCGTGACAGAGACTCAATCACTTTAACTATCACCATTTCCTCCCATGGCTCACATTAGCAGAACCCTGGAATCAGGAGTGGGAACTGTGATTCAAGTACAGGTGCTCTGAACGGGACACAAGCATCCTAAATGCTGGACAAATTCCAGCCCTAACACTTGGTTTTCAACTAGATAGTTTAATAATAATAAGCTTTATCATCCTACTGAGTTATAAATATAGTCAATTTTCTTTTAATTAAAATCTTACAGTCTTTCATCTATTATTATATAACTGAAATATAAAATCTTGCTAATTGTGCTTTATAATTCTCCAAATAGTTAATTCGCATACTGTAACACTCATATTAGGATGACCAAACCTGCTTACAAGATGATTTGACATTTATTTTTTAAAAAAATCTTTATTTCCATCATTTACAAAATAGACATTCTGGATGCCCTTCCTTTCCACAATTTCACTGTTGGCTTCCTGATGTGGTCTACTTGTGTGGTTAGAACTTCCTGAAAATGTTTCATTGATCTTTAACTCATTAGACAGCACATGAGTGATCAAGGAATACCTGTGTAAAGGCTGCCTTCCACTAGCCCTACCAACATTTTTAACTTATATCTGAAAACTGAGCTATAGAATGGCTTAGCATCTCCATTCCTACTCAAACAAGAAGGCAATTACAAAGTGTATGAACAGAGTGCTATTTTCAAATGAGCCGTACTGCCAAGACGCAACAAACAAATGTGACTGGTGCTCATGTCATCAATGATGATGGAAAGATGCTTGATAAATGTGCTGCATTTGGAACTGGAAACTGGAGAATATCAGTAAGACTGATGGGAACTTAATGACAATACAATGATTTCTAAGCAAATGTGAGAAAGATCAGAAAGAAAGAAACAAATGGTGACATCATGGTCAAAAGACCAGCTGACCCCCTCAGACGAGGGCGTGGGTGGCTGGACTGATTATCTTTTTACACTTAGCCTCTAGACATCTTTTAATCTATATTTCTAATTGTGATTACAATATTTAGTGTATGGAGTACTGGGGTCCACATTTTGTCCCCTCCAATCCCTAAACTTTCTGCTTGTTTTTTTCAGCTACTTCTGTAGATTATTCAAATGTAGAGTCAATGGGTTGGGAGTGGAGATTGGGAAGTATCTGTTATCTTTGTCAAGTGCTATTACACAATACTGAGATGCATCTTAAAATATCGAATAAACTGATGAAGTGTTCATATGCTGCTTTGAAGCATGCAGCAGGCTAAATGCGAACAGTGCTACAAACAGAGTTGCCAAGTTTCATGCATAAGCCAAAAGGGAGATTTGTAGAGCTGAAAGTAGCTTAACTGCAGATTATCACCAAGATGTTTTTGGCCCTTAGTACCATGACTTGCTCTCATTAATATGAATCACAGAAGGAGGAAACATGGTCTAAATCATTAAAGTGGGAAATTATATTTCTCTCACTGTCTTAAAGTAGAATCTTTTGTATATTATTAAACAACTAAATACTAAACACATTTATAGCATCATTCTCAATTACCTGAGACATTCATTCAATTGATGAGATCATGGTTGAAAACATGCAATGTTTGCCAAAAGAAATGTAAATTATCCTTCATTCACTGTATTTTCACTAACAATCATCATCTACCAGTAGCACCCAACTATGATATTTCTAAAATCAGAAGACAAAGCTAAATAGGATAACTCTTAAGTGTGAACATTGACAAACCACTGCATTATAATACACCAAATTATCAGAAGCAATTTCAACTGGTAATCACGAAACCACTCAGCTTCATACAATAGTACAGACTCCAATGTTGAGTGGCCTGCCAAAGGCCACATAGTTGGCTGGTGAGAGAGGATCAAGACCAGATGGTTAGATCCATAGATGAATGTGTTGTACAAACTTCCTCTCAGGCTAAAAAATGACTCTATTTTTTTCTTAAGATGCTTTAAAAATCTTAAATTTATTTTCTAAATATGTATTTTTTTTCAAAAGAATAACCTTGTTCCAAAATTTCCCTATTGCTTAAGAAATAAGCTATGCACTACACTAGGGGATTCAATAACTTGACACACTAAAATAGATGGAATTCATTTTTACTACAAATGAATAAACATGTATGAGTTTTTGCTGTGATTTATTGCTTGTTTGGTTAATAGGGGCTTTTTTGGCTGAGATTTCAGCATCTAGAAGCTATGGATGACTTATGTTTTATATATTGTCAGCGCCTTCCACAGAATCTGGCATGTAGAAGTTGTTCAACAGATGTTAAGTGAATTCAGTTATAGTCCCAGTTGTCAAAGCTCAGGAAGGATGGCTTGGGGTGTGCTATATTTCTTTTCCAAGAAGCAAGAGATAAAAATCTTGCATGTGTTCCAATCGTTTGACAATTCCCTAAGTATCTAACTTCTCTATGACCACATTTCCTCATGTAAGAATTTTATGGTTTTAAGAGTAAACAGGACTCTGACAATGGCAGAAGTTTCCATGAATTCCTGCGATTTAAGAATACAGAGTTTATCTGCCACTCTGTTTCTTTGGATGCTTGCTTTAGACTTACTGTGTAGTTGCTATAAGTAAACTCAAACTAGCCCCCACACACAAAGGTCAACATTCTGTAGTTGAAAGTGTCCAGATAGAAGTCAGGAAGATGAGACAGAGCTCTGAGAAGAGTGCAGCACATGACCTGTAATTCCCTGTGTGGTTCTCCTTCCCACCAAGCCAGCACCGAACAGGGCAGAGGTGAGCTGTTTCCATCAAGACCTATCCAGATGGTCTATCAAGACCTATTACAGATTCAAGAACCAAATTAACGCTCATTCTTTAAGCCATTAATACTGGGCAATTTGTTACACAACCATAATAAATGGGACTTTGCTGGTCTAAAGCATGACTTGTTACATGAAAATATTTTGTACTTCAATTAGTGTCTCAAAAACATAAGCATTTATTTTTTAAATAACTTGAGAAATGGACTTATTTACTTGAAGTGAGTGTGACAGAATTTGTGGGTGAGAGAAACAGAGAGAGAGAGAGAGAGAGAGAGAGAGAGTCCCTATCTTCTAGTTTAATTTCCAATGACCCCAACAACCAGGGCTAGAGCAGCCTAAAATTCATAGTCAGAAACTCTCAGGTCTCTCCCACGGGTTGCAGCGATCCAAGAGTTTGGAACATAAACTGCTGCTTCCCAGGTCCATTGGTAAAAAGTTGGATTAGAAGTAGAGTAGCTGGACCTGGCGGGTAGGCCTGGTGGCTAAAACCCTCACCTTGCATGCATCAGGACCCCATATGGTGACAGTTCGTATCCCAGCTGTTCCAGTTCTCTTCCAGCTCCCTACTTGTGGCCTGGGAAATCAATGGAGAACAGCCCAAAGCCTTGGGATCCTGCACCTGTGTGGGAGACTAGGAAGGAGCTCCTGGCTCCAGGCTTCAGACTGGCTCAGTTTCAGCCACTGAGACTGCTTGGGGAATGAACCAGCATACAGAAGATCTTTCTGTCTCTCCTTCTCTCTGCAATTCTGAGTTTCTAATACAAGTAAATAAATCTTTTTTTTAAAAAAAAGAAGTGGAGCAGCTGGTACTCAAATCAAGCATGCAAATAAGAAATATCATGGTTTTCAAGTGGTTGCACAATCTACCTCATCAAAACTCTGGCCCCCAAGTATCTACATTTTAAAGTGTTATTGATCTCTCTATGGCCAGTGCTATCTATGCATTACTACATGCTGTCTTCTTCCCTTCTCCTACCTTCCCTCCCGCCTCTATTCTTTCATCTAAAAGATATTATCCATTCATCCTTTTACTGTTTCTTAATGTTTATACTCCCAATAGATTTGCCAGAGCAAATAGCCTCATTTGGCACACAGAAAGGAACATGGGGTGCATGTAATAGTGTGCCATTTAGGAGTTCATATTATCACGCAACAAGTGTTTGTTTCTGCTGAGTATCTCTTATTCAAAATAGTTGGGAAAATAAGTTATTTTCAAATTTGGAATAGTGCAATAGACTTTGTTGGTTGAACACTTCTAACCACAAAATATGCAATACAAGGTTCTCCGAACTCTGAAACATTTTGAGCACCCAAGTGTGTGCGTGTGTGAAACAGACAAGGAAAGAGAGAGACAAGAATCAGATTTCAGAGCATTACAGATTTTGGGCTTTTTGATTGTGGATGCAAAATCTGTACCAAATCTGTGTGGTTGTTATTAAGAATTGTCTATTATAAGTGAATACTTTTACTGTCACTGATACTTCCAATTGCATGTCTAATTATGTTGATTAGCACAACTGGATTTGGTGTTCTAAGACCTTGGTTCTTACCCCAGAATGAGCACTTAGTGGAAAATACTTGTATTTATGAGTCTTAATTCTCTCATCTTTAAAGGAGTAGAAAATATTTATCAAACAAATAATAAGTTGAGGATACAAATTGATTTATTTTAAATCATTTCAAAGATACACACATATTCCTTTTAATAGATGATAATCATCCAAGCTGCAAAGCATCTTTGACTCTACATATACTTAGAAATTTCTCCCTTAGATTGGTGTCTCAGACAAAAAGACTATCATCTACTTCCTATTTTAAATGAAAAGATTCATATTTATATCTTAAGATGCAGGGAGAATAAAAGTTCTTGAGACTTAAAGGAAAGTATATTTTTCAGGACATATCCCTTTTTGTCAGACACAAAATAAAACAAAACCCACAAAAAATAATAATAATAAAAAACCCTCAAATTCAAATGAGAGTATTGGGAAATGGCTGACTCAATATGTTCTTAACGTAAACTATTCTATTACTGCTGATATGATTCATATGTTTTCTATGGTTTTTATTATAATTTAGTCAGTCATAACTAACAGCAATACCAATCCAGTAGTAAGTTTAAAACGCTTCTATGTCTACAGTAAGTACATAGGTATTTTAACTTCCTTCAGAACTTGTATTTCATTCAAGTGTTTTTAAAATTAACTACAAAATAAATAGCTGGAAGAAAGGGAAAACTAAAGTTTCTTTGCTGATAAAAATTTACTAAAACCCTCTGTAGAAACTGAAAACTTAATACCATCCCTTTATATTAAAAAATGCACCTTAATTTAGTTGAAATCCCTCACTTAAAGTTCTATCAATTTCTTCATTCTCTTGGTCAGATTTTAGAATCAAGAGTTTTCCATTTGAAAACTGCCCTTTCTTATTCAGTTTATACTGTTTATGAATTCACTTTTTGTACACACTCTTCACTATAAAGAAAAGAAAATATATGAAAATTACTCACTTAAGAAGTAAATTAATTTCCCCAAATCTGGTAGCCTTTAATTTACTAATTTATTCAACTATTTTTTCTTCATAGTTAACATTTGTGGAGAGTATGAAACGAATTCTCATGCTCTAACTCTCCTATGTAGTTCCTTGAAAGAACATAATTACATTGTTCAGTGTGGCTGGAGACCTTAGAAGTTGATGTCATGTGCATACTAAATATGTATGCATATATTACTAATAGTATACTATGATTTTGAAGACTTGGTTAATCAAAGGGATATTTACCAGACAGGAAGTGGTACACTTTACAAGTATCTGTTACTTGATTGGATTTGTTAGAAAGAAGAAAATAATGACCAAATAGCTTGTAGTTTATATAAAATGTCACTCAAATTATAAGAAGTTAGTTAAAAAGAACTTTTTGGAATGTGAAATCAAAATATAAATTCATATTTAAATGGTATGAAAAACTTGAAATGCATACATATTAGGGAGTCTTAAAAACTTTATGAAAGAGGGCCCGGTGGCGTGGCTTAGTGGCTAAGGTCCTCACCTCGAACGCCCCGGGATCCCATATGGGCGCCGGTTCTAATCCCAGCAGCTCCACTTCCCATCCAGCTCCCTGCCTGTGGCCTGGGAAGGCAGTTGAAGACCGCCCAATGCCTTGGGACCCTGCACCCAGATGGGAGACCCGGAAGAGGTTCCAGGTTCCCGGCTTTGGAATGGCGCAGCACTGGCCGTCGTTGTCACTTGGGGAGTGAATCATCAGACGGAAGATCTTCCTCTCTGTCTCTCCTCCTCTCTGTATATCTTTGCAATAAAATAAATAAATCTTTAAAACAAAAATTTTATGAAAGCATGTATTCTACAGAAATTGTGCATGGATTTCAAAATGTCTTGTGATAGCATACTACTTTTAATTCTATTTTCAATTTAACTATTTGAATCATATTGCTGTTTAACTGCAAATATCCTCATGAGCCTCACTGGAAAGTTGAACTCAATCTAAAATATTTAAATTTCAACGATTCTAAACATTACATATTAAATTATGTTTATGGACTTGAATTTGAGATAGATAATTTTATTACCCTAAATGAAATACTTTCTTTCTCTTTAACTGATTGGTTCTCTTCCTTCATATTTCCAGTCTTTTATTCTCACAATTTTAGAAAACCTTTGACTGATTCATACATATAGCTTTGTTATGTTTCCATTTCCTCATTGACTTGTCAGCATTGCTCTGTATTTTTTAAGTAGCTCAATTTATACTGGTCTAACTTTAGAAAGTCATTAAGGAAGTTGCTTGGATAGTGTGCACATATATACATATATATGGGTGTATATATCCTGTAATTTAATTATCGGGTTGATTATATGGCAATTTACTTACCAAAGCGTGGGACTTTACCCGTAAAAATGAGTGACTTAGCATATCCAAGTTACAATAAAGCTTTTAATGTCAACATAAATAAAAAGAAATAAATGGTTAATTAGATAATCCCTAAAGGTCCATACATGATACTGCTAATTACACTCAATGGTTCAATACAGCATACTAATAAAGTAAGAATGTACATGATTACACAAACATTTTGAAAGGAAAGAATGGCTTACAACTAACATGATGGAATCCCTTGTTATATAATAACACTAAAGGCTCTATGTTTAATAGATAGTAATAAACCAGTTTTGATGATATCAGCACTGCAAACTTTCTTTTTCAATTATTAAAGACTTTTTTAAAAAACAAGGATAGGTGCATCTTTATAACTTCCAAAAAATATTTTGTGGTTCTGTATGCGCTCTTTGGGTTTCTTAGAGATTCCATTCTAACTCAATATGTTACCCATGAAAAGTTGACATGTATTAATATGGTCCGTAATTTCTAAATTAGTACAGTCGTTATGATGTTACATTAATAAGGAGTTTGTTTCAAAACTTAAACAGATTACTTGGATAATAAAAGCAAGACCATCAAAATAAAGCTAAGTAAGATTAAAAAAAACACAAAAGATGAGAGCTCCAATCAAAAAGAATAAAAACACAAAGCCACATGTTTTACTCATCAACTATTTTGACCATCATTAATTTTCAGTTTATCTATAAAATATATGCAAGAAGGGTCAAAGAAACACGACTTTGCTTTGATTTCACAAAAGCACAATCTGAAGATTTCTACCACCAGTGACATTTGCTACTATGATATACATATTTCTCCAGAAAGCATATGTTTTTTTAGTCTTAAGTTGGTTCTCCTGCCCAGTACTTTTGCTTGGTGCCAGCTTTCCTCTTAGTTGCATACTTATAAATTTCCAAACGATCAGTTCTAAAGGGATAGGCCTGCTTTGTGCTCTCACGTTTAATTAGAAAATGCAAATACAAGACTTCTTACCTTGAACTGACAGACGCAAGTCACAGTGTCTCCAATTCTCAAACATTCTCCATCAAATTTACAGGTATTGGTGTCACAGAGGAAGAGATCATTTTCTCTATCATCATAACCTCAAATTTGAAGAGAATGTTCCAGTCATTAAAACTGTCACAAATTATGACAAAAAGCAAGCACTATTGAAGCTTTGAAAGAATTGCTCTTAATTTTAATTTCCAATCACAGCTATACTTCAAGGTCATACTCTACAGATAACCTCAAAACCTAGTTAAGTGATCAATATTCATTTCCATTTTTCTCAGTTCTTTTCCAGTCAATTCTCCTTTAGTATCCATTTTTGACAGTGTTATTTTATCTTATCTTTGGCTGACATTAAAAGTGGTGAATGAAGGTTTGACGCTTGCTTGCTGGTTTCCTCGTGTTTTGTTCATTAAGTGGACTATGTTTATGACCCCAAAACTCCACATATTAGAAAAGAGTCGGTGATGGTCTCTGGCATTTTGGCATTTTCTCATCTTTATTGTTCTTCTTCTTTAAGGTCTGTAATAACCCCTTCTTTGGAATTTCTCCAGACAAAGAGGAAACAAAGACTCGATAATAAAGATAAACAGGCTCGATGTTTTCTGCAATGGTCTGCCTGGCTCAAATGAAGATTGATCATCTCTAAGTTAACAGAGGAAGGAGGAGGGTGCCAAGTTCTTGACACTTTGCCTGAAAAGGGGGTTTGCTGTTTTTATTTCCTGGAGATCCTTTAAGCTATCTTGCTAATAATGAGTTCTGATTACCAATTTCAATTTTGCAGTTCAATTGGTTACTTCGTACAGCAATATTACTGCTAAGGAAAGTAAATCAGTCATGTTGTACTGCAGAATCACCAACATTTCAAACCATTCACTTTATAGGTTATTCACTGTTCTTATAATAAATTACCCCCCAAAAGCAGTTTGGCCATTGCAAAATGGAACTCATTCTGTCAAAAATAACATACATGTATGCATGAACCCAGAATAAGTTAAAGAAACATTTTCAGAGTGATAAAAACGCCAAAATTAGAAACCGCCTCAAACATAACAGAGTCAGTTTATGCACTTGAATTCAGATTGCAAATCTCAACTTCCATTTTTTAAAACAATATATCAACTAAAATGCTGTTTAATATTTTTTCTCTTGGAATTCACTTTAGTGATACCTCAGTACTGTAACTTATGGTTGGTGATCCTCTCTCGAAAGTTACATATGTACTGGCTTGTGTACACTCCCAAAACGCTACTTTATTCGGATCCAGAATTGACTATAGCAGAATTATATTTTCAGGAGATGAAAAATTACATCTACACTTGCAAAACCTAGAACAGACGTGGAGGACAATACCAAGATGTTTTGTAACAGGAGTCTATACCGCCAGTGGGATCATCCCAGGATTCCGCCCTATGGACTACAGACTGGTGTCCTGAAATGCGAAACCAGCGAGCGAACGAATGCAGACTCTCATCCCCCGGCCGTATTAATTAGGAGGCTTCAGAAAAGCAAAACCTGCCAAGATCTCCAGTTCAAAATCTGAAGGGACCAGAGCGAGCACGAAGAAAGCCTGACCCACTCCACAGAAGCCTGTCCAAAAATGGAGGAGTCAGCGCCCATCCAGGTGGCTTCCAACCTCCACCCGGCTGCTCTGGAGCCTGGCCAGCCTCAGACATTCTGCCCAGGGCCTGGGGAACCTGCGAGGGGTTCCCTCCCAACTTCTTTTCACATGTAAGATCAGGCAAAGAGAGAGAGGTTATGTTTTGGCTGCTAAAACGGTGGTGGGCAGCTGAAGGGGAGGTAGGAGGGGGAGGGGGAGAGAGGGAGAGAGGGAGAGAAGGAGGGAGGGGAGAGAGAGGGAGAGAGAGAGAGAGAGAGAGAGAGAGAGAGAGAGAGAGAGAGAGAGAGAGAGAGGAGAGATTGGTTCTCTTTCCCTTCAATCCCAGCTCTTTTAGATTCTGTGACCTCCTCTTGAATGCGAGACCAGTTTACGCTCAATGGCACTTTTGCCAGGAACCAGCGATTCCGCTGCAGTCACCATTTGATTTATTGCTTTCTCACTCGTTCTTTCGCATAAAGTTATTTCTCGTTCATCCTAGCCAGACTTGTTTTTTTTCTTTAGTGATGGGAAAGGTTCCCATTTAGTGCTTGCCCTAGAATTGGTGTTCTTTATCAGGGAACCCAGAACACATCTCCTTGGCTATGTCTCAAATCCTTGCAGCTCTAAAGAAAGTACACGCGTGCAAATAGACCTTCTTAACACCTGCACTTTCTGCCCATCCCAAAAACCTGCTCCTTGCCCAGCGTCCACTCGGGCACAATTTCACCTGGTCCTCTGGGTGGAATTCGGTCGTCTCGAGGTTTTGGGAGGTGGGGGCTTTTGAGGGGTAGGGGTTAGGGAAACCCGCTAATGCGGTCTGGTCTGGGCCAGATACGCGCGTTCTTTTGCCGGGTTAAGGGAGTAGAGGGGCGGGGGTTTCTGGACTTACCGGAGCAGTTCCAGCCGGTAGGCGTTTGGCAATCACTTAAGGAGGTAGGGAAAGCTGCGAGCTTCACCGGGCGAGCTACAAGGAGTAGCATTACTGGCAGTAGCAGCAGCCAGCAAAAACCCTCGCAAAGTGTCCAGCTGCTGCACTGCCGCGGGGACTCCCACAGCACCATGACTAGTTCGCACAACTCTGCAGCAGCAAACGGCTTCCGAGCAACACAGGATCGCGGCAGTCAGGCAGCGGGCTACTGGGCATCCCGCGGACGGCGGTGGCGGCGGCAGTGGCACCCGGCGGGGAAGCCGCAGTCAAACCCAGGCATGATCTCCAGAGTTTCAGCAACATCCAGCAACCCGGCTCAGTCCCGGGAGCCACAGGGTGGTTCGCTGCGAAACTGCGCCGCGGACGCGGCAAGCTGCTGCCATAGGGAGTGGGCCGGGGGGGAAGCCGAAAGCCCCGGGAGGGTGCAGAGGAACCGAGTCCAAGGGCCGGAGGAGGGGGAGCCCGCGGAGGCAGGGTGGAGGGAATCAAAGCGCCCCGCAGCCCCGCAGCCGCCTCTCGCGCTCTGCCGCCCGCATCCCTCTGGCGTTTGGGAAGCAGCAGGTCCTTAGCCCGCTCGGGGTCACGTGGGAAGAGGCAGCAGGGCTCTGATTGGCGGAGCGGGATGCAGGTCCCAGGAGGGAGGGGTCGGCGAGGAGGTGCAAGGAGGAGGCGGCCGCGGATGCCACAGATGGGCCAGCTCGCCAGGCGCTGGCCCGAGAGGGGCTAGGCGGGGACGGCGCGAGGAAGCTTCTCGGCTTCGGGCTGGGCGACCCCCACACTGAGATGCCACTGGCCGCGCAGGCTGCGCTCCAGGACGCCCCCTGCCGTGCGCGGGGCTGGGACTTGGGCCCGTCTGTTAGTGCGTGGCTGGCGGCTGCGAGCGCCCGCCGCTGCTGGGTGGCGCCTCCTCGGAGCTGCAGATGGTGGGGGTGGACGTGGTGGAGGAGCCGCCGCAGCGGGGCAGGAGGCTGGAAGGAGAGAGGCGCTCGGGCTGCGGGGACTTGCCGCATCGGGCTGTAAGGGACCCGGGCGGGGAAAGTCACAGCCCAACAGCCCAGGGACTTTCGTCTGGGGAGTCCCAGGGAGAAGGAGGGGGTGAGAGGCGACGTTTTTAAGAACTGCTCAGGTTGCCCGGAAGCAGCAACGTTTCTCCGCAGGAGCCTGCAGCCCCGAGGCTGCTTGCTAGTCAGCAGCCTTGCGGGCTGTCTCTCCTTCCAGCGCTCGCTCGCGCTCGCTCTCTCTCTCTCTCTCTCTCTCTCTCTCTCTCTCTCCCTCTCCTCTCTTCCCCTTCGGTCCCCCAGCAGCTCTCACCCCGTACGGTGGCCGAGGGCTCTGGCCCAGCACACGCTCCTTTCCAGCCCGGAGTCTTTTGGCGTGGCCATCAAGGGCGACGCGTTCAAATGTGTTTGGAAGGTCAGACCTCATTCCTCGTTCGGGACTAGGGACGCGAGAGAGAAAGCACAGGCTCTTTTGCATAAGCAAAGAGGTGCGTTGTGCTGCGCATCCGCTAGGAAGCTGCGTCCTGGCCAAACTGGCTCCCCTGGACCGCCAGTGGGACCGTGAGCCCCTGGCGTGGTCTTTGGGCCGCTGCCGGATCGCTGGCCACCTGGGCGAGGCGAGGAGAGGGGGTGTCAGTCGGCAGGAGCCCCTGGCTCTATGCGGTCCCATTTCTTTCGCTCCAGCGGACACCCGGCATCTGCGCAGCGGGACCCGCCTTCTGCTTGGTGCATTCTTTGCACAGTTAGGCACACTGTTTAGTCTAATGGCATTTTACTCGCTAGGTCTGAGAGCTCAACGGGACAAGAATAGGAGGGGAGCGCCTTTCTGCTTTGACTTGGGTCACCAATGCAGCCACGGTGTTTTGGATGGCCTGCAAGGAAGAGTTTTCTTTTTGTGCAATTGATTCAAGTGATTCAGGGCAGCCCCTTATCTCCTCACCCTTCTCTTTCGCCCTCTCCTCCATCTCCTTTCTCTCCTCCTCTCCTCTCAGAATTCTCTTTTCCTCTCCCCTCTTCCCGCTTCCCTTTCTTCTCTGTGTCTCCACCCCTTCTGTTTCTTTCTCCTTAAACGTCTCCCCCACTCCACCCTTTCCGCCTTTGCTGAATGTGCCATAACATTGTTTGACAGCATCTAACAGGCAATTAGCGTCCGTTCCAGTTCCCTTCAAAGCGGCACTGTGTGTTGAAAGCGGGGACTGCAGGTCCTTTGCAGACACCAGCAGGTAAACAAACTAAGCCCCAGGAATCCTCTCAAGGACTTTAACCTCTAACCTCCTCCTGCTCCCCTCTTTTTAACTTCTCCTTTGAGAGAGGCGATCCTGCAGCACCTCCCAGCCTCTGAAAGATCCGCTTTTCCCCGGTGTGAAACCTGTGCCTTTATCTTGCCTCTTTGCTCTATCCCAGGACTACCTCCCCACCATCCGCAGCCCCCACCATCCGCCCACCTCCGCAGCTCTCTCAGTCTGTGTCTCTCACTCCTAGCAATTAGGTAGCGGATCCCAGCGTTCTAGGTGGTGGCATCTCGCTCCTCACCAGCGAAGACTCCATTAAAATAGATCAATTTGACCAGACGTTGGAGGCAGCAGAAAATTGGCTTCTAGACAGAGCGACTAAATTCTTTAAGGAAACGAAATGCCCATTAGGTGTAGCTGCCAACGGATGCCGCAGAAACAAAGATTCGGAGATGTCTTTCACTGCAGCCTGGCAGGCAACAGAAATGTGGGCTTGATGTGGATCGCGATTTAACAGCTCCAAAGCACAGAGCGGTAGCAAGGCTGATGTGGTGGCTAATCAGGTTTATGCAAAATAAGTCAAGCTAGAAACTAAAGGCAAAGTCTTTGAAAGTGTTCATGCAGTAATTATGGTGATAAAAGAGGACCTGCTAGGATTTCAGGGCTTGGCTGTATAAGTAGGATTTTACAGAACCTCTTAGCAGAGGAAAACTGCTATTGAATTTTCTGCTAAGTAAATTTTTGGCATGCTTTCCAATAATATATACTCTTCCTGAGACATTTTGCCCAAAGTCACTTAAAACTCCAAAGGAGTTAATTACTGGTTGTGACTGGTTAGCAAATGTAGTTGCCTCCACAGAGGTTCGTTAAATTATTAAACAGTTTGAACTAAAGCCTTTCCAACGGGAATGCGGTGGTTTTGCTGTGCTTACTATGTACTTAGTGCTACAGTGCTACTGAGAAGCAAATTCTGAAACTGGCAAGCACCACCAAGTGGCAGAAGAGCATCGCTCAGTGAGCATAGCTCTCTATTATTGAATATGTAAATAGAAATGTGTACATTATCTAGGTTCCTTGTTAGGTACCAAGAAAATGGACTGACACTCCATTTCCTTGCAGTAGATTGGGTTAGTGATTGTGTTACTGCTTTGACTTTTTCTCAACAGGGTCAAATCAGTTTACTTATTAGAATTACATTTTAAGCTGGATTTATGAATTACGTTTTGCCTTGTTTATTATGATTACTAGTAATATCATCTAGTCATATTCAGCTTGTGGAAAATTCTCATTTTAAAATAATGAAGACTGTTACCTTTCCATAAATCTGAGCTGAAAAAAATTATTTGGGGCATGCGATTCTAGAATTAATAGAGACACAGAGTCATATGGTCACAATTTAAAGTAGATAGGATCGATTTTTTTTCCCAGAAAACTTTTTTAGAAGTTCTCCACCATATGAATATGTCAAGAATATTGCTCAATGTTATTAGCTTTTCCAGCAGAGAAGTTTCCAAGACAGGTCAGCGACAGCAAGGCAGTGTACAAATGAGAAGTTGTGCTCATCTGTCTTTCTACTTTTAAGCTGTGTTTGCCAAATATGTGCTAGGCTTCTAGTGTGCCTTCATACATATCAGTACATTAGACAGTTTCCTAATCTGTAAAATGTGGATTATAATGTGCTCCTTCTGGGTTAAAAAATAATGGAGAAAAATGCATGGTTCAATATTAATGATAGTGGGGGGAACTCCTAGATAAAGAAGTGAATGGATGAGTCAATGAGTAAATAAATGTATTAATGTGTGTAGTTACATTTAGAGAGAAAAGCAATTAAGAATGTACAAATGAGGGCCCGGCGGCGTGGCCTAGCGGCTAAAGTCCTCGCCTTAAAAGCCCCGGGATCCCATATGGGCGTCGGTTCTAATCCCGGCTGCTCCACTTCCCATCCAGCTCCCTGCCTGTGGCCTGGGAAAGCAGTTGAGGACGGCCCAATGCATTGGGACACTGCACCCGCGTAGGAGACCCAGAAGAGGTTCCAGGTTCCCGGCTTCAGATCAGCGCGCATTGGCCTGTTGCGGCTCACTTGGGGAGTGAATCATCGGACGGAAGATCTTCCTCTCTGTCTCTCCTCCTCTGTGTATATCTGGCTGTAATAAAATGAATAAATCTAAAAAAAAAAGAATGTACAAATGAAAAGGATGAATGTGATATTGACATAAGTTGATTTTGATAATGAAAATCATGTGCACATGCTACTGTATAATGTAATATTTTCTTCCTTAAAATTGCTACCCTACTTCAGATACATAAGTAAATAGAGAAAATGACCCAGATCATCCTCATCTTAACTTTTGTAAAGATAATATAAAGAACATACTACATTATGATATAGTAAATGTATGATAACATGATGAAATACCATTGATAATGCTTCAGAGAAATCATCTTTATTTCTGGTGGTCTTTTTCAATTTTTACTCATTTTTTGACTTACTTTGGAGATCAGACACAAACACACACAGAGAAAGTTTCCATCTGTTGTTTTATTTTCCAAATGCTTATAGCACCGAAGGCCAAAACCAAGTTTCTGGGAAATAAGTTCAGGCCTTCTCTGTCCTGGGGTGTGCATCAGCAGGAAGCTGGCATGGGGAGTGGAATTGGGACTACAGCTCAGGTTCTCCAATATGAGATACGAGGATCATAACAGGTGATGTAATCACCAGGCCAAACACATGCAACTGGCTGACTTTATGAAATAGGTCACAACTAAATTTGTGTATTCTGCATCCTTTTCTATAGCTAGTTAGTAATACACACAGCAAGTTATCATTTAAATAAAGAATTGCACAATGATGAAATTTTGCTATGTTCATTATTACCTTTGTTCTTTCTGAATTATTATTATTAATTTTCATTTTTGCTTAGGTTTGCAATGTTGGCATTGGAGAAACAGTGGGCATTGAGTCAATCAACTGGAAAAATTAGTGATGAACTGACAGTATGTTTAGCTGCTTGCATCCCATATTGAAATGCTTAATTTGGGGTCTCAGCTAATCCTGCATCTTTGTGAAAAGGCTGGAAGGAAGGTGATGAGCCAAGATCCTGCTGCCCATGAATTCCCAGCTCCTGACACCCTAGGCTCTGTGGTAATTTGAAGAGTGAACAAGTGGATGCATCTTGTTTCCATCTTTACCTCTGTCTCTCCATCTGCTTTTCTGCCTCTGTTGAATGAATGAATGAATGAATGAATGAACTAAGTATCACCCTGAGCCTTGGAGTGAAACAGGGCACTGGTATATTTTTTAAATGTTTTCCTACTGATTGTGGGAAACAATCTTGAATGAAAGCCATTTTCCTGGGGAGAAGAGATGAGTAGTAGTTTCTTTATTATGCAAGCATATGCTTCAAAATGTAAAAATAATGATGTTTTTTGCTTAAACCTTCAAAATATACCTCTTATGAAAAGTACTCCCTAAAATATCTAATCAGAGCAAAGCAAATGACTGTTTGTTTCTAGTCTCCTCAGTTTAGAAAAAGGAAAAAGAAAATCACTGAAAGACCTAAAAAAAAATGGTTATCTCAGTACAACAGATGCCAGTTTAAAACCCACAGATCTATTTTTTCTTTTGCTATCATTTTTATCATAGCATGATTGTAGTGCTAAATCTATTAATTTTTAAATTATTTATTATTATTTTTTTTTTTAGCGAGGCTAAGAGCTAGAATCAGTTTGGGTTGAATCTACTTTTCCAGGTCTGTGTGGACTATTCCTTGGCTTAATGAAGAGTTAGCAAAGGTAGTTCTTTCCAATTTGTGTTATTAACATCATCCAGTCTTTTAAGTTTTGAGCATAGAGTCATTTGTTTCTCACAATGCTCTTCCATCACTTCTCTCTCTCTGCTATCTGTGACATTGAACTTTTTCATGTTGTGACAGTGGCAAAGCAGGTTCCTCAAATGGTGATTTTGTATACTGCTTTGTTGCTCTGTCTGCCCGCGCTTCTTCTGTTAGAAGGAAGAAGGAGAGAAAAGAAGGAACAACTTGAGAAATATTTCATAGAACATTGCTAATTTGTAGCTTCACAATATTCATTTACATGATAAAGTCTCTGGAGAGCTTGGCAGCAAAATAAAACCAAAACAGATTAAATAAAACTAAGTACCTTGTCAATTTTGTTGAACTTAAATTTTCCAATATTCGATCATGAAATCCCATTTAGCAGAAAAACACAGTAATGAACTTTAATTGACTATGGAAATGGGTTTCCTTGTAACACTAAATTTGTAACAATAGCTAAGTGTGGCATTATAGAGAAGAGGGCTGGTCATTCCTATTTCTCTCTAGAAGCAGCAGAAAAGTGGATTCACAGTAGGACGATGATCGTCTGCTCCAGTAGTGTAAATGTTCCACATTTCTTGTGCTTCTAAGCTCCTTGCTATTATAAACCCTCTTTGGGAAGAAGATTAAAATGTCAGGCTTTTCTGTACCCCATCATGTTATCACTCTCTGACTCCATTATATGTTGAGTAAAATCTAATTTTGAGTAAAATCTAAATTAGATTTTACTAGTGGCGATGGTGTCAGGTAATAATGCTTTCTGGAAAGCTATCTTATATTGTTGATTGTGCTACAGCATTTAAGTAGGAAATTTCACAAGATTTTAAAAAGCATTTAATGAGCTTATCTGTATCTCTATATTTGTCTTTTTCCATAAATCTCACTAGTAAGGTATTTGGTGTCTTATCCGAGCTTCTGATATAATACTGTAGTGAACTGGATCTTTGGTTTGCCATTTACTCCTAGTTTGTACAAAAGAGTTCATTTTATCCCTTGGATAACAAACACTTTGTGCAGGAAGAGAAAGAACATGATGCGGAACACCAAGAGAGAAAATTGGCAGGTTTTCAGAGAGACTGAAATCTGTAAAATTATAGTCATTGGAAGTTAAAGCAGTCTCTCATTTAATCTTCTCTGGGTATCTTTATCTCTTTTTTGTATTTTATCTTAATTATTTACAGTTCTTTTTTCATGTAGACCAATTTTCTCTGCAACTGACATCTTTATATTAGATACATTTATAAATTGTAGCTGCTACATTGTATTTGAACTGTACATTATATGTATTTTATTGTAAGATTGTGTATGTTTTAGCTTCCTCTTTTCTTCTAAGAATTATTTATTTTTATTTGCAAAGCAGAATTACAGAGAGAAAGAAGAAGGGAGAGAGATCTTCTCTCCATTGGTTCACTCCCCAAATGATCACAATTCCCAGGTCTGAGCCAGGAACCAAGCTGAAGCTAAGAACCAAAGACTGCATCTGGGTCACCCACAGGAGTGGCACAGGTGCAAATATTTGGACCATCTTTTTCTGCTTTCCCAGGTGCATTAGCAGGGAGCTGAATTAGGGCAGCTGGGACTTGAACTGTTATCCACATGGAATGCTGACATTACAGAGAGCAACTTAACAGTCTGTGTCATAATTCCGGCCCATATATTTTAAATTTTAGTAATCTATTAATAGAGAAGATTTCTACGGCAAGTTCTTTAATATACTACTACTTTATTTTTAAATTTCTGTAAATTCTTCACTTTGTATTTCATAAATCCATGTATAATTTCATTTCTATGTATACTAATTAATCAAAATACAGTGAATTTTAAATATTTTTTATTTCTTCTCAGTTATCACATGTTATGTGCCAAACGTGGAAAATACTTTATACAAAGTGACGTTCAACAGATTTTGCTGCATTAAATGCTAAAATCAAGCACATTAATCAACACACTTCAGAAAGAATGCACCTATTTATGTTAACACTGGGAAGATGTTTATGAAGTTTCCTAGGGAAGAGCCTGAGCTGAGAAGGTGCAGGTGAGAGCACCATAGGGAGTGCCTGAGTTAGGGCCTCTCACGTGTGGGCTTCTGTAGTCCTACGAGACTTAGCTGTTTTGAATGCTGTTAGCATTTGTGTCTTTTGGCTATACTTGTGTCTTTATGTTCTACTATCTTTGCATTTAGCATCACTTCAGTAGTAGATAATAAACTATACAATTCATCAAGCCATAAAACAGATAGATAAGTATAGACTTGATATGAAATTCTAGGCGTTCAAATGTCATGAGCAAGGAAAAAAGTATTTAAAAGTTGGATGGACAGAGATAACCCCTCAGACTTGTTTTTTTCTTGATATATACATGCAAAATATGTAAAGACACACTAATGCAGGCATATGCATATGCAGGTACATTTATACATACATGTATAGATATGTATCTAGCATATTATCATATGAACATGGGTATGCATTCTTATATGAAAGACAACTCAAACCACGGAAGTTATCTAGCCATCCTGTTTTTCCAGCTGTCAGATCTTGCTACACAGAGACAACACAGCGATTGCTGCAACTACTTTCTTTCATTATTATTTTAAAAAATATTTTGAATTTATTTTTTATTTATTTTATTTTATGATTCAGTTTCACAGGTTCTGAGATTTCCCACCAACCTCCACTAGCCCTTCCCCATACTGATTTCCTCTTTAGTGTTACAATAGGTAGTCCTTCATGAACAGTCACAAGTTCATCATTCTGCCACTGAACTGTTTCAAGATATTGTAGACATGGACAGTGTCAGAGATTCCAGCATCCTACTGTGAGGTCACATCCAACAGTTTCACTGGGAGTCCATCTTTGGTCTGGGTGCATGGATACCTACTGCGCTATGTCCCCACATCTAGACCTGTCAGTCTCTGTTACACTTCTATTATGATCCCCTTAAATATGCAGTCAGAAAACACAGTCCATAACAATGCAAAACATAGAAGATTTACATCAGTATGAAGCTGAACAACATGCTATAGAATGACAGATACATAGCTAGAGTTTTGTAAAAGAAAAGTAAAAAAAAGTCTTCTTGTAGAAAATGATGCTACTGCATGACCCATGTGGCATTGAAGAAATGACAATAAAAATAAGAATGACAATAAAAAGAATATAAATGCACTACTTAGAAAAAAAACCTTCTGGTTTTGTCCAGATGTCATATAATGTGTCAAATTCTCTGTGTGTGTCTGTGTGTGTGCATGCTTTTCATTTACAAATCGATTCTCATCATATATACTGCTTTATTTCTTGCTTTATTTTCTTACTGAACACAGGATACCTACTTGTATGTCATACTAGATGTCTCATAATTTATTCAGTCTTCAGTGAACTTTTACTTTCTTTTATTCTGATAATATAATTAAAATACATTGTGATACATGATAAATCTTCATTGCAAAGAATATGTCTATTCACCCTTTAGAAAAAACTAGTAAATAAACAAAAAAACCCAAAAAGCCCCGCAAAAAACTAAAGGCTATAAAACAGTGTAATAATGCAGTTAGAGAACAATACTCAGAAACTATAAGAAAATAAAGCCTTCTATTTTGATCCCTAACTATTCTCAGAAACGGATGTAGTCTACTTGGATACAGTGTAAGAAATATTAGAAATGTGGGCTCTGCATGATAGCCTAGTGGCTAAAGTCGTAGCCTGGAAGTGTGCCAGGATCCCACATGGACACTTGTTTGTGTCCTGGCTGCTCCACCATGCATCCAGCTCCCTGCCTGTGGTCTGGCAAAGCAGATGTGGTTTTCCCAACGCCTTGTGACCCTGCACCCATGTGGAAGACCCAGAAGAAGTTTTTGGCTTCAGATCAGCTCAGCTCTGGCTGTTGCGGCCACTTACGGAGTGAACAGTGGACAGAAGATCTTTCTCTCTGTATCTTCTTGCTGTAAATCTGCCTTTCTAATAAAAATAAAGTCAATCTTTTAAAAAGAGGAAAAAAAGCAATATTAGAAATGTACTTATAACAAAGTCAAATATGCTTGCAGACATATGTTGGAGTTAAAGGTAATTTCTTTTTTAAGAGAATTTCGTAAATCTCTGGCTTTGGGGGACCAGTGCAGTGGCTTAACAGGCTGTAACAGGCTATTTCTCCACTGTAATAGCAACATCACCATTTGGGCATTAGTTCTAATCAAGGCTGCTCCACTTCTGATCTAAGACTCTGGTTAGGTAGTGGAGAAGCAGTAGAGGCTGGCTCAAGTCCATTCAAGCAGAGGGTGCTTCACATGGGAGACCTGGAAGGAGCTAATGGCTTTGGATCGGCTCAGCTGTGGTCATTGTAGCCATTTGGGGAGTGAATCAGCAGATGGAAGACCTCTCTGTCTCTTCTTCCATCTGTAAATCTGCCCTTCAAAAAAAAAAAAAAAAAAAAGAAAGAAAGAAAAGAAAAAATGTTAATAAAAACATTGCTTTTTATTAGTTTGCCATTATAATTAATGTAATACCAGTTGCCATATTACAGATTTTGATATAATGTGGTTTGATGTTGAACTCTTTCCAAAGGAGTTTAATTCTATCATACTATGGTATTTACATATATCACCCATGCAAAGAACAGTGTTGAATATGATGTGCCAGTGGCGATAGAATAAACAAATTAGCTCTTTGCTGCACCAAATTTAATCTTTTCTCCAGTTACAAATGATTTAAAGGATATAATCGGAAATGGCCATTTTTTCGTTTTGTAGACAACTGGCATTGCATTAGCAACCATATACAAAATAGTTTTGGGGTATTGATTGGCCAGGACACAGAACTTCAGTTAGAAAATCTGATTTCAAGTTCAGATTTTGACCCTGGAAATGCCCTAGCCTAGACTCATTGATCTATAGTTTATTATACATATAACTTGATAATCACGGGTAGCCAAATGTGATTTGTAATCATCAAAGTTCTCTGTGTAAGTGTTGTTTGCTATTTACTAAAATAAATAGCAGAACTTTTTTCATACAAAGCACAGAAATTTCATGCAATTTAAATCTTTTTTTTTTTTTTTGCTGAAGTCTATATCAAAACCCATGAAAATTACTGTTGGTACCTTTTCTTTCAGTTACTCTGGTTCCCAACCCTATGAAATCAGAAATTCTGTTTTGTAAGACAATTTTTTTTTACATTTGTTTATTTGGAAGTCAGCGTCTCATTCACACACAGAGGAAGACAGAGAGAAAGACAGGGAGAGAGGAAGAGAGAATGAAGCATATGGGACCAGGCCGAAACCAGGAGCCAGGAGCTTCTTCCATATCTCCCACATGGATGGTAGGGTCCCAAGCACTGGACCCATTTTCTGCTGCTTTTCTCCTAGGCCATTAGCTTGGAGCTAGATCAGCAGTGGAGCAGTTGGGACCTGAACCGCTGCCCATATGTGATGCCAGCATTGGCAGGTGATGGTTTAAACAGCTATACCACAGCACCAGTTTCAGAAATTATTTCCTTTTTTTCTTCTTTTAAAAGATTTGTTTGTTTGTTTATTTGAAAGGCAGAATCACAGAGAGAAGGAAAGAAAGATCTTCCATCTGCATGTTCACTCCCCATGTGACCACAATGGCCAAAGCAGAGCCAATCTGAAGAGCAGGAGCCTCTGTGGAAATCTCACGTGGGTTCAGGGTCCCAAGGCCTTGGGTCATCCTCTTCTGCTTTCTCAGACCACAAGCAGGGAGCTGGAGTAGAAACGGAGGAGCTGGGACATAAGTCACTGACCATACAGGACCCAGGCCTTTGTAAGGGAAGGATTAGCCAGTTGAGCCTTTGTGCCAGATCCTCAGAAATTACTTCTAATTACAAGAGTAGGGTAGATATCTTGAAAATATGATTAAATAAATCTGTTATTGTTATTTGATAAACTGACATATGCTATTTGCTACTTTTATATGTATACCTATAAAATCCATAAAACTAGAGAACTTGGAGTAGACTTAAACTATATTCAAATGTTTTGTATAAATGAGAAAAGATCGGTGTCATTCATTCATAATTATCATTTTGATGAAATTTTTAAAGGTGATTTGCCCTTAATAAATGATTACTTAGGGATAGTGACATTTTTGTGAGAGTTTTGTAATTGATTTCTGTATCTCTAATATATTTGTGATGTATGATTCAGTGACTATGTGATGAGAGAAAGAAAATGTTATTAAAGAATCAGGGAAAACGACATAAGATTTATGGCCAAATATACTTCAGTAGGCCAACTGTTTAATTATGTATTAGATATAATTTTAATTATATTTACACAGCAATTGTTCCTTACAGAACTATTTAAAGATTTTTCATTATCCTTCCAAGTACTTATATTTTTGTTTTAGGGCTCTTGAAAATAATGTTCAAATATCTACTGATTCTTTTCTAACCGAAAATTTAATGTTGTGTAAGAATGGACTTACCTTTTAAGTTGTCAAGATGAGTATAAAGATCTGAAAGAGAGTTTCTTTACGTACAATATGTGTATTATGAGTATCATGTTCTTACGCTGCTATTACAAGACAAGTGATCATTTCCTTGTTGCATATGTTCTTTCACTCGCAAAGTTGTCCTGGAAATGAATGCCAGTAACTCACATTTGGCTTGTGCTTTAATGCCGCAGAACGGCACATCTCCTAATTGCATATAATTTAGAGTGGTCTAGCATTTAGACGAAAGAGCTCTTTTCAGCACACATGACTGTGAGGAACTGCGGTGGAAAGATATCAACAATAATTCCATTAATGTTTAGCTTATACCTGCATCTAATGGGTGCTAATGCGTCCTACATGACATATGTGAAGATAAATTTATACCATTAACAGGGTTACATTCCATAACAATAAGCTATTTCTCTTACAAGTTCTATTTCTCCAGTAAAATATTGTCTTCTCAGTGTCATCTGATTAAAAGGTAAGGTTTAGACAATGGATGCTGCTTTCCTTAACATAGTGAAGGAACAAACTCATCCCTGTGTATAATATAAGTTTGCATTAGGTACATATAATATTTCCACTTTCCATAAAGCTAGATTTCATGAAGATGTACATTAAGAGATATCTCAACTTGACTCCTGATTCAAGCCCCTACCAAGGCAGATCCCAGGAAGCATTGGCAATGGCTCCAGGAGTTGGGATTCCGTGTTGTATTTCTAACTCCTGGCTCTGACTCTGCCCCGTCCCCCGTGGTGAGCATTTAGCCAGTGAAGTAGAGGCTCAGAGCTGTCTTTTTGTCTCTCCTCAAATAAATATATATCAAGTAAATAAATATATAAAAAACATAACTTTATATATACATTTTTGTACTTTTAATGGCAAAGGCGATGCTATCACTCTGAAGATGTCCATGTAACATTAAAACTTCAGTTCAATTTTAAAATACCATTTGCTTTTTTCTTTACATTCTTCCAGAGAAGTCTAAAGAAAAATGTAAGTTTCTCACTAGTAATTTCTGAAATTGTATACAAAAGTTAATGATCATTCAATGATGCGCAAGTCTGATTTCTAGAGATACATTAAAAATTATTTCAATAAATTCCTGAACTTAAAATCACTTGTGTGTTTTAGGCACATGAAAATCTTAATACTATGAACAATTTTAATGAAAGCTGTCTTACATTTACTAGTTTCTACATTCCAGCATTATGAATATAGTTTTTCATAAAAAATTGAGTTGAAGTCTTATTAATTGCATTAAGTATTTCATTGTGCATTTCACTACGTATTGTGAGTACTTGTATTTTAAGGGTAATATTTTTGTGAAGTGGATGAAATCTAAGATTTTTCATTGCAGAGAAGCTTTTTTGACCTTTTTTTAAAAATCACAAAATGCTTGCATAAAGTTTCAGGACTTTCTAAGAGCTCTCCAAAATGAACTTTAAGATAAATATCTTATTTTACAAAATGTGATAGAACTTGTGAATTTTATGCTTTGTGTGTTAGTTTTGTTACTAATAAGGAAAATAATGTCACCACATAATGTAAGCCACTTTTATAAATTAGCAGGCGTTTGATTTGGAATCATGATAAATTAGTTCTATATAACTATGTTTTTTTAAAATATAAATTTTCTTTAAAGTTAAGAAAACGCTACTGTTACATTGCATAAGATTTCAAATCATGAAACATACAAAGAAATAGGAAAGTATGTTAGCACATTCAGAATTACAACATTTTTTTTAGTGTCTATGTATGCGTACATGCATATGGCTTACAAAGCATGGATGTTGAATTCCAATGCTTTCCTTATCCAACACTGTCTTCAAATGTAAGATTGTCAATTAAAAAACAAAGGCAGAAACACTGTCATTAAAAGAAAGAACACTTTTAGACCATTTTCAAAGCTATGAGTTTGCAAATATTTCTATAAATATCTTTAAGTGTGTCTCACAAACTGACACTGGATGCTTATTATTAACAAAAACTGTGAAGTATTAAATTTTATTCCAGTTGATTTTAATGTATTATTATGCTAATTTTTCTTGACTCCTGTTGTTTGTTATACAAACATCCAACAGACTTATGGAAGGCTTAAGTAAACAAAGCTACTTATTCAATGATAAGAAGTAATCACAAATAGGGCTTATATCAGAATCTTTAATTTTTATAATTTTTATAATTTTTAGCCCTACCTTTAGGATATTCTTATGCTGAACTTTAAAATCACGATAAATATGCTTTTAATTTTTATTTTAACTTAGGGTTTCATCAGGCAGCAGCCTTTATTAGAACAATGAAATAACAAATGCTCTGCTCTCAAGTCAATGATTTTTGTTATAAATAAGAAGGAGTATAGTGTAGCAAAATTAGCCATGATTTATAAAAAGTTTTTATGCCCAGTGTATTGATTTATTGTTAGTAAATTAGTCACTTACATGCCTTACTCTATTTGAATGCGGTGCACAGTGACACAGCTACATAAAGGTCTATGAGGAGTGTACAAGTGTGGTAGCAGTGTCCATTCATTACCCTGCAATATTGTGTGCCTGATGAGTAAACTTTGAGCTTACTTCTGAGGAAGGGAAGGACAAAATTGACCACGGCTAAATGAGTTAGCTGTGAAATGACTTCTTTGATAGCAATAAATATGAAATAAAAATCACACAAATAAACAACTAATTAGTTATGGGAATTTTCATTGAATAGCAATATAAGGTTTTTCTACAGTGGAGTATGTAGACAATAGTAAACTAAGCTTATTCAGGAGTCAGATAGTTATTAGTTCTGTCCTTCATTTACTCCCAATATTGGGCTAGCTCAGCTTCAACTTGTTTTTACCTGCTTCTTAGGTAAGTTGAATCTACACTGCCGTAGGGAAAGGAGAAGTCAGTACTATTTAGGTAGTGGGACATAATGACACAAGAGTATTTATAGGAGTAGTGGGAAACTTATCATGAACTTTGAAGAACCCAAGTAAGATTAGGGTTTAGTATGAGCCACGTGCAATTTAAATGTGATATTCTCTCATGATACATCAGCGATAGTAATAATGAAATAGGATCTAGAAAAAGATGACAGGTTGGGAGTGGTATGTACAGACATTATTTAACTGTTTCTGATCACCAGTGTAAGTTTTACAAGGGCAGGAATTATTCACACCAGCAATTGCCACCCACTGACGCTTAAGTATCTTTTAAGTAAATGAATGTTATGGGTTCTGTAGGCTAAGTGAGAGTCAGATCTTACAGCACAACCGGGGTCTTGTAAATCACAGCTAGGCTGTTGTCTTGATGCCTTCTAAGTAATATGGAAAACCACTCAAGGCTTTATGCAAAGCCTAACCAGATTGGATATATATATTTTAAAGCATAATTGATGTGCCAAGGATTCAAATGAGTTGTATTGCAGCATATAGCAGATAGTACAAAGTGATAAGACTTCTGCCATTTTTCCCAATGGAACATTAATTTACAGTGACTTAATGAGAGATTTAAATAAAAAATCCAATTTGTCTGTGGGTGGTGAGAGTGGCTTATTTGAATCATTGGTTAAGGCAATGACTAATAAGTGAAATTGTAGTCCATGTAATAAATGATGGAAAGCATTGTCTCTACTTTTATTATATTTGTAGTTACAGATAATATATTGATGCTGGTTTTGTCATTAACAAACAAGATCACCTTGTGACTGATGAGTGGCTCTTCACAGCATAACTCTGTTTCAAAACTTTTCTGTATTTTTAAATCATTCATTATATCTGTTAGCCATTCTATATTAAGTTATTATGTTTCTAACGTAATTCTGAAAATTGAGGGTAGAATGGTAAACAGAAAAGATATAGCCTCGACCCTCATGACTTAGTAGGAACAGATAATAATGAAATTGAAGTCAACTACTAGGAGTAGTGTAAAAGGGCAAAGGCAACAAAATGTCTGTGACAGCCTAAAGTAAGGAGACTAAACCAATCGTAGGGAGGTCAAGAGAGCTCAACTAGATGAAGAAATTTAACCTAAGATCTTGTTTTCCAGGGTCAGATGGAAATTGGCCAGAGATAACATTTATCAAAAAGAAACAAAATTTTAAGCAAGAATTTATGCAGTCTGGCTCACTAAAAGGAACTCAATGACTGGGAAAAAAATAAACATTGGTGCTGTTTGCCAGAGGAGCCAACTGGAGCATAGTCTTGTAATTCATGTTAATGATGTTGGCTGTTATTACCAGGACAATGGAGACATGAAGAGACATCAAGCAAGTGAATCACGCAACTCGCCATTTAGAATTGAAAGCCCAGTGCAATATAGGCATTTTTTGTTCCTGAAGCTTCAGTTTGGCTTTGCCTGGGTTCCTAGGCCTTCATTTGTGATGTAACTAAGTCCTTATGTACGCATCTTAGAAATCTTAAAATTTTATGTTGTTTTTCTAACTCTGTTGCAATCTACATGAGGATTATGTCTGCTTCCCCCCAATACAAGGATATGCAACTCAAGTGTTTTATTCATTTCATAAGCAATCTATACCTTAAGTATTCCATGATTATAGCGGGGTTTATGATGTTAGGATGTTCCTAGAAAATTATTCATCTCAAAGTAAGTACCCCTTTGCACTTATTTCTTCATATTCTCACTTTCCTTCCTTCATGGAGGCACAACTTTTTATATCCCTTTGTTGTATTTATAACAATTTCACTTCTATGTATAACTAGAGTATTATTATCATTACTCTTATTGGTGTATTTTTCCAAGAAAATACATTTTCTTTCCTAGATGAATTGTAGTGACAGCCACATAAAGTAGGTTTTTATCTTGTAACTTACCTGTTGGTAGGAATATTTTACCTTATTAGAGGTAAATATAGTGGTTTGCAAAGATCATATAGCCTTATTCTTTCGTATAAAAGCTGAATGAATTTATGGTCAGAGGTCAGCTTCCCATCTAGTTAAATAACAGAAGCCGGACAAAGAGCTTTGGCAATTTTCCTGACAGTTTTTTTAATTAAGATGATCATTTTCCTGGTATGTCTTGCATGTCTCAGGAGAACATGTATGCAGATAAATCCTTTCGCTTGATGTATGTTTGCTCTTCATTCAAATGTGTCTATTTTTCTTGGCCAACAGTTTTCAGTCATCCAGAGTGGATTCTTTTGTGTTATTTCAATGCTTACAACAAAGTATCAAAAATGGGTAACAACAGAAGTTCATTTCTGATAGTTCTGGAGGCTGGAAGCCCAAGAATAGGCATGGAACTATTCGATGATAGGTTCACCCACATGTTTCTAGGGGCATGCCAGAGCTCTGGGTCTCGCTTGCTAAGAGAACCAATCCTTTAGTAATGGCTCTGTCATGACACTTCCCCAAATCCCGTGTCTTAATGCCATTACATGCAGGAAATATACATGTTTCCTTGCAACTGTGATGCACATTTTTTCTGCCCGCCATGTTGGTGATTATTTTCTTCCCTTGACTCCATATCATCTCCCATACCGTATTGTGATTTTTCTCTAAAGTTTAATCCCTTTCCCTCTCTGCTCCATTTCTTTTTTCCCTCCTGTGGCTTTTCTATACTTTGTTTTCACACTTACAATTTAATTTTTATTATTTAAGAAACATAAGGCATTATTTTTGAAACTATTAACCTACATAAACTACATCTATTTACATAATAACATATGATACTTTTGAACAAATATACACTGTGTAATGTTAGTTTAGGGTAAGTGCCTCTTCAAACATGAAATATTTCTTTATTGTGAAAATAGCCAAGATTCTATCTTCTAGTTTTCTTTTTACAGAGAAATATGCAGAACACCACCATGATCTGTTATTGCCCAAATACACAGCAGAATCTCAGAACTTGTTACTCCCATCTTGCTATAACCAACAATCTTTGCTTTTCCCTTCTTACCCTTTTCATCGGGAGCTTCCGTTACCCACCATCACATTTTAATTTTCTATGCAATCATTTTTTAAGACTCCACACACAATGCACATATTTAGGGTATACAACATGATGCTTTGATATATATATATGCATATACATATACATATATACACATATATGAAGTGATTAATACAACAAAAATTTGGCATATCCATTGTCTATATAGTTACCTTTTAAAATTATTATTATTATTCAGGATTGGAGATGTATTCTACAATATATTTATTTTCTGGTATGATAGCCTCCATTATACAGTTCATCTATGAGAATACATGTAAATACATGTTTACCTATATAACTATTGACTTTGTATTTTGCATGAAGATTACCTTGAATAAGAGAGAATGTATGATATTTGTCTTTTGGTATTGGATTATTTCATTGAGCATAATGATTTCTAGTTGGGACCATTTTGCCATAACTATTAGAATTTTAGAATTAGAACTTTTTAATGGCAGAGTAACATTTTTTGGAGTAATATACTTTAGTTACTTTATCCATTTCTCAACTTCCGAAGTTTATTTACCCCTGTCAATTGAATAGCTAATATCTACATCTGTTGCTTTATAATTATTTGTCAAATAACAATTTGCATTTTAAAGAATATTTTGGAAAACTTGATGCCAGTATATAATGATCAATGTCAACATTTAGAACTTTCCATTTTTTTCTACAATTTTCTCCAAGGTGCTTTCCTAATTCCATTCTTATCACTTCGTCTAGTGTTCTGGCACACTACTAACTGTCGACGAGAACAACTGCTATCATAGAAAACTTCCCTACTATCGAGAAGTGGCCTGAGTTGCTATAGATTTATCATAAAGTGTTTACCAAAGCCTATTAACTCCATGTAATTCCAAATTTTTAATAATAAAACGACATGGCCATTATTTCATGTTGTTAAATAAGATTATGGATGTAAACCCTATTTCTAAAGTCTGAGGAAAGACTAAATTATGTCACATTTTCATCATTATTTAAAACCACATGCAATGATTCCAACATAAATAATAGAAATATTTAGAGTTTAGGGTCAATGACAGCTTTTCTCTCTTTTTTTTTTTGACTTCACATTCTGTTAACATGTGTGTATACATACATTTAAACACAGAATGACAGCTTTTCTTAAACCATTAATTATATAGGTAATATCTATGGAAAAAAAGTAAGTTTAGTTCTATTTTTTTTCGTTAATTATGTATTTCTGCTCTTTTGCAAACATTTTATGTTGTATTTTAAAGATTATAATGCATAATATAAGTATACAACTTTTACCCTGCTTACATTTATTACATATTAAATTGCCCTAGATCCGGAGTAAATATTTAATGAGTGACACATTTATTGAGCTTTTCTTAAAGCACAAAACTGCTACAGCAGCTTTTTTGAAATGCCAGTTTCATCTTTTCAATTATTCTGCATAATTGAGGAAACTTAACAGAACTAGAACCAAAATGGAATCATGTTGTTCAAAATCAATTAATTTATTTGCAAGTCAGAGTTACAGAGAGGTAGAAAAAGAGAGGGAGAACAGAGAGACAGAGAGACCTTCCATCCACTGTTTCACTGCTCAGATGGCCCCAAAGTCTGGGCCTGTCCAAAGCCAGAGCCAAGCTCAATGTCGTGTGCCAGCACGAAGCAATCCTACAAGAAATGAGACTGAAAGACTTAGAAATAAAAGATTTAAGGTAAGATAGCAAGAACCAGGGGATTTAACACATTCTGAGGCAACTGAGTGAGTGAACCCCTCTCAGATGCTGGTTTTATTAGGTTTATTCAAATAATTGTTACAAAAACATGAAGGTCTTTAAAAACAAAAGGATAAGATTACAGAGACACAGTAACATAATTGACAGTCATGTTATTTATCCTAGTAGGGCAGGACAGTTTCCTCATGGTCAACATTTCCTTTATTCTCAGGTAAGTACTTAAGATGTTATGGCAGCCAGGCCAGGATGCAGGTCTTCCATATGCCCATCTCTGCCCTGATCAGATGGGGGCCACTTCAGAGCATGAGGGTTCCTATACACCTGTTATGGCTGCTAAGAATTACTGCTGTGAAGAAACAGTGCTTATTCCTGAGAAGACTCACCACTTATCATGACCTACTTAATTACTAGGCTTAAACATGCCAAGCTCATGCTAGTGATAAAATATTCCCAACAGAGCATCATCTGGATCTTCTACATTGGTGACAGGGTCCCTGAGGCTTGGGCCATCTTCAGCAGCCTTTCTCGGCCCGTTAGCAGGGAGCTGGGACAGAATGGAGCATGAACATGTGCCTATATTGGGTTCTGGTTTCCCGGGTAAACCAATAGAGCCGTCTTCAATATTATATACAATCTGAGTGTACTTAACATTCCTGATCTTTCTGAAGAAATCTTTGATGTGTCCATTAGCCTGGAAAATCATTAAATTCCAAATAATTTTGATTAAAATACCAGTTCTACCACAAATCTGAGATAGTTATAAAACCTTTCAGCGGTTTTATTTTCTAAAATGTAAAAACATAAGTATATTAATAAAATATTAAGACAATTATGATGGAAAATACTATCAAAGAAATCTCCCTGGTATGACACGTATTAAGTGCTTATTAATTTTTGGTGGCCATTATTATTTATTGAGAAAATATTAAAGTATAGGAGCTAAAGATCTAAGAACATCTTAAAAGTCTGTCTTATTTTGCTATATCACAGGACATTATAACTTTTCTACTCATCAGCATGCAGACCAAAAGATGGATTATATCCAGCAATTTTTTTTAATGTGCCTTAGGTTGCTCCAATTTGTTCCAGTATTTTCTGATTCCTTCCATTTCCAATTTTAGGTGTCAGCAATGGGACTCTGAAGTATTACTGGTACATACAAATTATCACTATCAACAATTACAATATAAATCTTGATTTTAAGCAAGTATAAAACCTAAAATTTGTCCTAAAATTGAACAATATTTCCTTGGTTGTTTTAAATTATGAGTGACATTATTCACGAGCAGCATAAACCCTGAAGAAATGTAATATTTATTATCTCCAGGAAGCCAATATAAACAGACAGAAAAAAAGTTAAATCAAACCTGTAATTAAGCTATTTTAAGTCAACTAGTTGTTCTCTACTAATCATTTCATTAGACTAGAATTTTGTGTCAGTGTCAGATTTTTCCAAGTAAGAAATCGAGAGAAGAAAGCTATTATGGACATTTATTTATCTTTCTAAATGTAACTTAATAATCAAAAGAAAAAGAAACAATTTGGTATCAAGTTTATCATATTCTTAGCTATAGCTATTAAATGAAGTGCATAACACAGATGGTGGCAGGAATAGCATTTCTTGGTTTAGGCCTGACTCACTGCTTTGTTCACAGATTTCCTTGAAGATTCAGGCTGCCCTAAATGTTGAAAAATCATGGTGATTCCTTCATTTAAACCTGTTTAAGCGGAGTAAAATTCTGATTGTGTCTTGCTTTCCTTCTGAGTCTCTTCATACTAGATGGAAGGAGAGTTGCTTTTGAGTTTGGTTTCTTTTCTCATTTTAAAGCATGAAATCTGAACAGATGGGATCTCAGATTCAGTTTGATGAGAAATGATATTGTTCATGTTTTTTTTTGTCTTTTGAAACAACAAAGCAACAGCACTAATGTAGCCTGACTCTGTACAGTACCAGTATTGTCCAACACAGCTCAATGATGGAGTGCTAACTGCAGCTGCAGCCTCAATGTCCCAGGCTTTGTTGTGTTTCTTTCTCAACCAAGCATTAAAGATTATTATTATTTTTTTCATTTAGAACCCTTTTGTCTTTTTATATGCATCTTCTTTAAAGCAAAATAGCATATTCTTTAAAAATCTGCTATTTATAATAAGAGCACATTAATAATATTTTTGAAATTAAGCTTGCATGGATTTTTATGTATCAATCATTTCCTTAAGAAGGAGGAAAGAAATGATTATATGTCACTCAATTTATGATTATCTTTATTGGCAGTTACTTAAACTGCTGACTTTCTGTTGAGTAGAATCCTGAATTTCATAGGATTCTAATGTGTTTATCTGATGCATGAATCACTTTTACAGGAGAGCCCTATCATGTATTACTATCTAGCGTGCAGACATATATAGCTCTATATCCATGATTATTTATTTTTTGCTATTCACAGTTTCACTTAAATTTTACCTGTAAGAGATTACTGTGTAGTCCTTTAGCAAAACCAACTGATTTACTGTCTTCATTATATCCTGGCAGCAAGATGCTTGATTTAATTACATATTTGCTATTCCAAAAGTTTTTCTTAAAGATTTCTTTATTTATTTGAAATTCAGAATTACAGAGAGAGACACAGAGAGAGAGAGAGAGAGAGACAGAGACACAGAGAGAGACAGAGAAGAGGATCTTCAATCTGCTAATTCACTTCCCTAATGGCTATAAAACCAGGACTGGGCCAGGCACAAGCCAGGAGTCAAGAACTTCCTTCAGTTTTCCCATGTGGATTTAGCATTTTGGACATTTTTACATTGTTTTCCTAAGCGCATTAGCGGTGAGCTGGGTCAGAAGTGGAGCAGCTGGGACTTGCATTGCTGTCCATATTGGATACAGGTTCTGCAGGCAGTGGTCCGACCTGCCCTGCTTTTCAAAGCTGAATCCAGACCCTTAACTCATCATTAGTGGGCTCCATCATATTTCTATTTTTTTCATCACCTGAGATACAATACTTAATAATTTTCTTGGCAAATTAATAAAAAATTATTCAGCCTGATGCTGCCCTGGCTGTAGAAGCAACTTGGGGGGGTTTCCTTGAGCTTTTCATTTAAAAACTACACATAAACACATAAGGTAAAACCCCATAAGGCTAGACAAGCAGTATATCTATGAAAAGCAAAATTACTATGGAGCTGAAAAACAGAAAAATTACATGAGCTCATATATTGCTGGAAATTGTTTCACTTCATTTCTTGTTAAGTATGGCAGTTTTCAGTGGATGTTATTATGTGGGAGATGTCATAATTTGCACTAGAATAAAGGTTATTCTAGAGCTGCTGTTAGAAAAATAAAGGTAAAAGATTGCAGTGATTTGTGAGTAATTAGCAACCTGTCAGAAAACATTAGATTACTGAAGATAATTCTTACAAAATGCAGCATTTACATTTTATGATGCCTTTCATCCAATCACTAAATTACAAAGATGTAGAGAAATTGAAATTTAAACTCCAAAATTATGTTTTTGAACTTCTTTACTTTTAACTAGCTGAAATATCTTTTATTTAGCTGGAAGAAGGGAATTCACTGACTAAATGAATAGTTGAAGTTCTACCGTCAGTAGAATATGCATAAATCCCATATTTTGTGGATGTTTTTCTGTTACGGAAAGTAAAATGTTTATAAAACATCATTACCATCCAGGTAACTTATTACCTCAAAACATACTTACAAAGCACTTTTGAGTCACAAATATTTGCTAAAATTTCCATTATGGGTAAATTAATTTTCTGAAGTTTATGGTATTTTAAGTGACAGATATGAGATGTCAATCTAACCTCAAATATACTTGCTGTTTTGTCCCATTATATTACTAAAGCTGATGGCATTCTACCAAGTAAGTATTTCTAATTATTAATTATAACATATTATATATAACCAATATATGATTCTTAATTATAAAATTAATTATATATGTGTTTAGCTTGTCTGCTAAACATATATAACCTAACTAACTGACTGTATAATAATAGTTTCTATTGCATAGATTTTAAAAGAAAGGCTCAAAAGATCACAGCAAAAAGGAAAACATGGTCTTAAAAACTCGTAAATGACTTTGGAAATCTACTAACCCAATAGAAAAGAATGAAACCTTACTGTTTACAACAAAATAGTACCATCTGGAAACCATTATGCTCAGTGAAGTAAGCAAGTCTCAAAAGGTCAAATATTTATGTCACCTCTGCTATAAGACAGCAAATACAGAAAATATAATCTATATCTATGTCTATATATCTGTATATAAACTGTACAAGGGAACCAGGAATTAAATATACTCTACAGAATGCATCTCTACTCCCAAATAAAAGTAGGATTCCCAATGAAACATATAAATATAACTTTATAGTTTGATGCAGTATTTTTTACCTTTTCCTATACTTACTATGTCATGATACATTAAAATATAAGATTTTTAAACATGTGACTTGTACAGAAGGACTACAATATTGTGATGACATGGGGCCAGTTGGGGGCAAGGGAAAATGGGTAGAAATGAGGGGGAAGGCAAGAGGTGAACTGTTTATGCCTATAAAACTGCATTGTGGAAAATAATAAGTGAAAAATAAACAAATTTTTAGATAATCTTTATAGTAATACCCAGCCTCTTATTTAAGAAAATTAATTTTAATCGGCCTGGCATGGTAGCCTCGTTGCTAAATTCCTTGCCTTGCATACATATCCCATATGGGCCCTGGTTTGTGTCCCAACTGCGCTGTTTCTCATCTAGCTCCCTGTTGTGGTCTGGGAGGGCAGTGAAGGATGGCCCAAAGCCTTGGGGTCCTGCACCTGCATGGGAGACCCAGAGAAGATTCCTGGCTCCTGGCTTCAAATCGACTCAGCTGGCCATCGCAGTCACTTAAGGAGTGAGTCAATGAATGGAAGATCTCTGTCTCTGTCTCTCCTCCTCTCTGTATATCTGACTTTGCAATAAAAAGAAAATAAAATCTTAAAAAAGTGTGTTAAATATTGAAATATTTTTTTAAAAATGAATTTTAATAGGCAATTCCAACTTTAAAACTTTTTCCTTAAATATACTAACTGCATTTACTCAAATTTTTTCAAGTACATTTTTTTTAAGCTCGGCTAATGAACAATAATTAATGAAATAACTTAAGAAGCATCCTAATCTGTCAGAAAAAAAAACTATTTTTTCTCTTTCCCTTATGATTTAATCACCCATTCTATCCACAAGTCATATTGATTTACTTCCAAGCAAATTCTTTACTATTATCACTCACTTCTAAACCACCTCACTTTTCTCCTGAGGTGAAAATTTGCAAGAGATGTCTAACGCTTTTTGCTAAAGTTAATCTTCATCTATTAAAGTCCATACTTTGTCATTATCCTTTACCTAAAACACTTTTATTGACTTTCTGTCACAATCCAAGTAAAACCAAATTCCTTTCCTGAATTAATGAACGCATATCTTACATTACCTTATAAGTTCCTCAGTCTATCATCATCAACTTCATTCAAACCATTCTGCCTTTGTCCCTGAGAGTTTATGTGTACATGAACTCTTTGTTGATGTAGATCATCCTCTCGACCTAAGGCATTGTAACTTCTAGGGAGTGCTCCATCTTTTGATGTGTGCATGCTGGTTTTGTCATTTACTCTTACATCTTCATTTAAACATACCTTCCTTTGAAATAGTTAAACACTTTTCAGCCACTGCACCACATTTTAATTGTCTGCTAGATATAATTATCTGATATATTTTACTTACTATTTGTCTTATTAATTCCTTTGCAAAGAATTCCTTAAATATTTTCCTCGCTATGTCACAGGCATTAAAATATATAAACCACTCAATGAATGTATGTTGGGTGAACATGTAAGGTATTTATCAAGCATACTTTATTTCATGTATACATCAATTTACAGGGATTACCATGCATTTATGATATAGTCATGGTTTAAATTTGATGTTTTAAATCCAACTCAACTGAATCACAAAAGTGCCAGACTATGGATTCTGGTATAGTTAAGTATGTGTTTATTATTATACCAGTGAATTGTTATTACTAAGTCTGCTTAAGAATGAGCATGATGCTGTGGAATTTGAGTGAGATTGACGAAAAGATTCAAGTAAGAGTGAGAGGCCTGGATTCAAAGCAACCACCAGGTATAAGCCAGTGTTAAAATCACACACACAAGCACAGTACACTATACTGAAATCTTTAAATAATCACACATGCAATGAAATTCCATATCTTACTTTCCAGAGATACAGGTGGTGATCATAAAAGTGACATGGTCATTACCTCATGCAGATAAGTCAACATGAATCCTCAATTTTTGTGTGAAATTAATTTCAAGTGAATCAGTAAGAGATCATTTAGTATCTATGAGTCTCAAGTTGGCCTAAATGTGATACAGAGAAGAAAAAGTGAAGTTGATATAGGCAAGTTCTCTTAAAGAAGTCTAAAAGTCACCTGTACGGAAACACAGCCAAGAATAATTGACCTCCTGGTGGTGAAATACATAATGGAACAGACAATTACCTACCTGGTAGTTTGAGTGTTTTGTTGACTTTCTTATTTCTAACTTGCCAGCAAAACTTTTGAATTAGTACTTGTTTCTAACTTCTTGTTACATATGTAAGGAAGAGATTAGAATTTAAAAATCACCCCCAGCACTACTACAGAAATGTTATATTCCTGAGTTCAGACAATGCAACTTTGGTCAAGAAAATAAATGAAAAGTATTCTTTACCTATTGAAACATTAGAATACCAAGTTTTGAGTACACTTTATATGTTCTGAGTTGCCAGAGAAAGGAATATTTGAATCATAAAAGTCCACGTGTGCAATCAAACGTTGTTTTTTTTTTAAACCCTGTAGGAGTAATCAGTATGTCTTTGTTTTTTGACCTAGTGGAAGTGAATTTGGCTGCCTGTCTCTGATCCCCACTCCCAACAAAAAGAAGAAACAATAGGAAAAAGCTAAAGGAATACATTTTGGCTCCTGCTATTTTTATGTTTGCTATTATTATCCATATTCCCTTAATGTCATTGAGACTCCATTTACTATTTTATTCAAAGAATGGGAAGGTACAGCTTTCTATATCTTTTTCTCCACTTCCTTGATCATTATCTCATGTTAAAATAAGATTATTCAAGAAATATCATACCAGATATCAAAAATATTTTAGTAGGAAGTTTAAAATATTATAGAAACTTACTAACTACCCAATCTGTTTTATGGCAAAGGATTTAACTCAGTAATAGGCATGTTTCAATGACACCACTTATTTGAAAAATCTAATTGGTACACTTCTCCAGTAACTCACGTTAATAGTTCATCTTAACTATTAAAAGAGGTTTAAGGGTGTCTCCCAGAGAAAACCAAAGTAGATGAACTGGATTTTTCATTTTTATTCTGGCTATGTCTGCGTGCATCTCATCAACTTATTTAATCTCTCTGGTTTCAGTTTGTCTGAAAGATAAAACAATTCTCTTCACAATTTCACTGTAAAAAATGTATCTAAAGGAACTACAAATGATTGTGTTTAATTAGATGATCAATTATGATGTTTTCACACTTAACTGTTTATTACTACAAGAGCCAAAATTTGATTGGAGTGGCAAGATGTAATTAAAAGTTTGGAAGCAACCCTACCACTTTGTCTTCGGAGGCCAATGAAGTGTTTATTGAATTCCTTTTGATATGATGGTACCACAGGGAAGCAAAGAAATATATAATACAGTCACTGCTTCAAAGAGGTTTGAATTGTCTCCTACTTGTAAGTGCTATTAAGTATGATATTTTGAGTAATATTTGCATATTATTTTCATGTATCTTAAATTCTTGTAACTATACTTATTTTAACTCCTTTAGACCAAATAGAGCATTTTTTTGGCCATTATAATAATGTAGTTGGGTTTCAAAGGTGATCAATACCAACACCCTCCAAGGCTTTTTTCCATTCTGTTCCACTCACAATGTATTTTTCTCGATGGGTCCATTTTCATATCTGGGTTTGATATTTTCCAAGTTAAAAGAAGCTCCCAAGTTCACATTTCTTGGATTTTCTAAAATGAACTATCGTACAAAGTTAAAAAATAAAGAACACACTAACAAGTGTGTACATTGCTCTGGCCTGCAAGTGTCATAATTGGGCCTGGTTTTGGTTGGCCGGTTGCATTTGGTTAGTCACCACTGAGCAAGTGGCAGTGAGAGCTGTAAGAACAGATCAGACCAATTTAAACCAAGGGATTGAGCAGGGGCAAGATGGGAGCTTGCACTTGAAGAGGAGCACTATCCTGGGAAAATGGCTATGAGCAAAAGATAGATAATGAATTTATTGAGAGAAAAAGATCTAAGTCTCAGCTCCTGAACAAGTGAGGCATTATCAAGGAGCTGTGGCACCAAGCTGGCAGAACAAGAGCACAGCTGGAAGGACTGGCAGGTGTAAAATGTACTACTTGGGGCAGAGTGGGTTACTTTGGATGGAACACTGGCACAAATTCAATCAGGCAAGGTTATTTCCTTTGGAGACACTATTACTTTTATTTTATTCGCTCTTCAGTTTTCCACTTCAAAACACATTTCCAATTTCTTTGCTTTTAGATCTTTCTAGGTAGTTGGCTGTTTTTCTTTGTCATCAATGACATGGGACCTGCAAAAACATGTAACACTGGTTTTCTAGACAGCAGAATTAGCATAACCTAGGAGAACACAATTGATCTGAAATCATTGAGTATTTATGTGTGTATGCGTGGTGGGAAGTGTCATTTTAAAAAGAATACTCATCCTGCCATAAAGGAAGGCAGGTTAATACTATTATAGTCATCAGATAGAGTGGGGTTCTGCTAGTAAATTTAGTGCAACTCCAAGAACATAGACATGATAAGCAATACTTCTCTGTAATGGAATTGTTTTTAATATAAAATGTCCTACAGAATAAAAATTACATTCTTAATCGAAAACAAGTAGTCTGATTATGTCATGATTTCTTTAACTCCCCTGAAACATTCAGATAATCTGTCTGTCTTTCTTCCTTTGCTATTTCTCCTCCTATGGGAGTCCAACTGATCCTTTTTCAAAACCAGAACTTGGTTTTCTTTAGAAGGAAATGTGGAAGCTCTTGGGATATAAAGATCAAGAGACAACCTATATCCAGACAACATTTATCAAAACCTGGAACTGAGTGTGTCTAGAGCTAATAGAGTCTGGGAGTAGTGTGAAATGTGTGTGACAGTCCAACAGCTCTAACAGTGTAACGCATTAGGATAAATCTGAGACTCAATGATATTCATTCACTTGGCTCTTCCGTGGTTCTTGATGAGCCAAAACATACCACCAGGCTACACACTAAAACAGTTTCTACAAACAGGCATTTATGACTTCATAGCATTGTCATTGTTCATACGTGGCATTTATTCCACTTTGCTTTATAGTTGATGAACTGTGATTTTCTATCAAAATATAATATTGGAGTAAGTAAAAAAAGCTACTTTCAGAGAAATGACTTAGTGCATTCTAACTATTTTGGAGAAGGTTGTTATGGAATTAATGTGATTGATATCTAAAGATCAACAGCAAGAGACATCCTTGGACTGTTGATGCTCAAACCACATATGTTTTTCTATTTTTTGAATATTAAAACAGAATTTAAAAATAACACTAAATATAATTGGCTTTTCAGATTAAAGCTTATATGTGATAAGCATTTTCATACACAAACTAATTAAACATAGTTTAAATATATATACAGGATTACATATATACAATATATACATATATACACATGCACATATATGTATATACATATACACATAGGTATATATGTACATGCACACACATATACATACATATACATATATGCATGTATATGTGTGTGTATATATATGTGTGTATATATATATATATATATATATATATATACACACACACACACACATACAGGATTAAAAAATAAAACAGGATTGGTATTGTAGTACAACAAATTGAGATGGTTGGCATCCCAGCTACTCTACTTCCACAGCAGCTTTCTGCTGTGTGTGCGGGAAGGCATTGAATGATGATCCAAGGTTTGAGTCCCAGCTTCGCCCCCTCACCCTGTAGCATGCAGTTTCAGAGTCTTGACTTCAGGCTGGCCCCGCCCTGTTGCTGTAATCATTTGAAGAGTAAACCTGCAGGTGGAAGAACTTTCTCTTCCTCTCCTCTCTTTTTCTCTCACTTTGCTTTTCAAGTTAATAAACAAAACATATTTAAACAATAAAATGACAGTTACAGAATGTAACAGTAATAAAATACACTCATGAGCCTATTAATACCATTTGTGTGTGTATGTTTAAATTTTTATTAATGATTGACAAAAGCCCTGTGAAATAGTTTTAATCCTTTCCAGTGACAGTAGCACTAGGGTGTACACTTAAATTTTCTAAGCTTCAGCTTCAAATGTTTAAATAAATAGAAAACCCAAGATTTTAATTAAAGAGTATTTAAGTAAAAAGATTTCTAATCCAATACATTATGTCTTTGATCAACACTTAAATTTAAGCAGAAAATCAGAACAGTAATTTTATTTTCTGAACTGTTTTGTGGCTTTGAAAATAACCAAATGTATCTTATGTTAAACCTAGAGGTACATAATACTTAGATATTTCTTGAGAATTTTAAGGAAAAAAAGGCAATAATATTATGGAAGACATTATCAGGCTAGCAGTGATGAAAATGTAACAAAAGAAGCAGAAACATCATTTTGTCATTATCCAGTAAGCACTGAAAACAATAAAAAGAAAAAAATCATTAAAAATGAAGATGAAGAACCATCATGATTCAAGCTTTGTGGCTACATTGCTAAAAGTGAGATGCACTGCTACAATTTTCCTAGAAAACTTGTCATTTCTCTATCATTCAGACATTTATTTGAGCTAAAATATTTTTATGTTAGTTAAATAATGATATTTGATCACACAGACCTTGTTATCTAGTATAAAATATTGGTTGGTGTAACAAAAAAGTCACATTGGAAAATGAAACATATGGAACAATATCTTTAATTGTGAAATTTAGAGAGTGGCATCAGAGAGAAGGTAAATCATTAAGGGATTACAGGCAGGCAAAATGGTCCAAAATTATTCCAGGGCTTGGTAGCCTAGTAGCTAAAGTCCTTGCCTTGCATGTGCCAGGATCCCATATGGGCGCAGGTTTGTATCCTCACTGCTCTACTTCTCTTTTAGCTCCCTTCTTGTGGCCTGAGAAAACAGTAGATGATGACCCAAAGCCTTGGGACCCTGCACCCGCATGGGAGACCGGAAGAAGCTCCTGTACCTCCTGGCTTTGGATGAGCTCAGTTCCAGCCCTTGGGATCACTTGGGGAGTGAACCACTGGATAGAATATCTTCCTCCCAGTCTCTCCTTCTTTCTGAATATCTTCCTCCCAGTCTCTCCTTCTTTCTGTAAATCTTTTTTCCAAAGATATTTCATAAGAAAAAAATTAATTTGGGAAATGTTTCATTGTATTCCCACTCTTTAGCTGTTTTTTAGTTCGCACTAGCATCCCAACGGCTCTGAAAATTGTAGAAAAGAAATGTGATTAACTTGCTTATCATATCATTTCCCAAATGGATTTGACCTTGGAGCCTTCTTTTGTTGTTAAAAAGTAACACCTGTTAGGATCCTGAAATCAGTGTGCTCAGGAACAGCCTGGAGGGAGCCCTGCCTCGTTGGAGGCAAGCATAAGAGTACATAAATGGCACTGTTACACATCAGGAGTGCAAGTCAGAAGCGTAAGTCAGCACCAGATCACAGCATGTTTAAAAGGAAAAGCTGAGGAGAATGAACTCAACTCTGTACTTGGGCTGCAAGGAATTTTTGAAGGATTTTGAACAAGGAGATGATATGGTTATATAGTACTCAGAATACCCAATTTGCTTTGAATATTAAGTAATAATTATAGATATCCCAAGAATAATTTCTGAGACATCACAACCTTGGCTAATATTTAGTGTCTCCATCTTTACATAAAAAATTGCAACTTTTGAGAAGAGTGAATGTCAAAACTTTACTGGAATAATGATTCCATTCTTTTTGGTATGTCACCATCCATCTCTTAAAATTATTATTTCAATGGAGTCATCATTTACCATGATAAAGAATAATTGAACAATAATATCCAGGATAACTGTCAGAGATGCAGCTCAAAGCAGTTATTAGCTGAAGTCTTTTTGCTCTTGATATGTGAATTGACATTCACTTTCAATGAATTACGTGAATTATTTTTATAAAGAAATAATGTTTTTTTAAGTATTTTTTTTTTTTCTGTTGGAAAGGCAGATACACAGAGAGAAGGTCTTCCGTCCTTTGGTTCACTGCCCACGTGCCTGCAATGGTGGAATTGAGCCAATCTGAAGCCAGGAGCAGGGAGCTTCTTCCAGGTCTCCCATGTGGATACAGGGTTTCCAAGGCTTTGGGCCATCCTCAACTGCTTTCCCAGGCCATAAGCAGGGAGTTGTAAGGGAAGTGAAGCAGCCAGTACACAGAGCAGCTTGTGGCACAGAGATATAAATCCTTTATGGAAAGAGATTGTTGCTGGTATTCAAGTCTCAACATAACTTGAATGCCAAAGTTCCATGTAGGCTCCTCTGCGTTTCCTGAGAGCAAATCAAGTAGTGCTCCCCAAAAGTGCAGTAACTATACAACTCTCCTATGCTTTATGTGTGTATAACATTTAAAGATACAGATTATGGGATTTACTTTCAGACAGAACTAAATCATTTCATGGGGTATGGAACAAAAAAATAGGCTCTTGGAGAATCAGATGCTCACAGTGATTTGAAAATGCCTAGCGTATCAGGTCAGTGAAAAGTGAAAATACGCTTAATGAAGCTTTGATGTTGATTGTCAAGGTAGTAGTGTGGGCATTCTTATGCGTAAAATTCTCCAGGTCACTCCATAAGATCATACAATTTTAAAAAGAAGAAAAAAATCTATCAAAAGTGCAAAGGGATGATTGCTGGGTATAATCTTAAAAATATTTCAGGATATATATGCAAATAATCTCATATTTTTAAATAGAAAAGAGTTACCAAACTTTCAAGGATCAGGGGCCTAAATCTTTTTCAGCAGTTCAAGTGTTGCTGACTGAAGAACTTGAATATTTTATTCCCTCTACCTAGGAGATCTTTGTAACTTTTTCTGATTTTCTCATAAATGTTTTGTGATGTGTAGGGAGCACAACCCTACAGAAGCAGGATTGAGAGGAAGAGATACTGAGGGGAAAGGAGAGTGCTGTAGGGAGTCGACAGAGGGGAAAAAGAGAAACAGGTGTGTGGCAGTGCTTAAACTACAGTGCATCCAAGACCTCCATTTCATGTGACCACCCACTGAATCCATAAAGACGGTGTGTCAGAATTTACTCTTGGGAGGGTAAAGAGAGAAGGTATCTTTTAGCTATCTGCTTCAATTGGTCAAAATATTCATCTTGAGGAATTGGCTATTTTGTTTCCAGATTGTGTGAGAATGGACACCAAGCATTTAACATAGCATGTTACATCACAGCATCAAAAGGGAAGCTTCCATTAAAACTGTGAGCAAATGGTATGTGAGTAGTTCTGGGAACCTACTGAGTTAATTTATACAGCTGCTACTGGAGAACAGGTAACCAAAGATCCCAGACAAATAAGTTCAATTCTACGTAGTACAAATGAATACATTCTACATAGTACACTGAGCATCCAATAGGAACAAGACTTTCCTACCAAAGATGTTTTCTATAGAAAAAAATTTTCCTACCCACTTATTCCTTATCTATTGCATAATACTTTTTCTAACAATCAATCTCTTATGATATTATGTTGCTTATTATAGTCAATTTATAGTGCATAATTCTTTCTGTTACTATAAGTCCCATGAGTTCAGAGACCTTAGGCATGTCATTGCCTTATATACAGTGCACAGTACAATTCCTTGAACATAGTAGATGCTCAGAAAATAGTTTCTGAATACATGTTAGGATTTACTAAGTGACTTAATCAAAAGTGTTCAATTAATAACACAGACATAAACAGAACATAAATTAGACTACTACCTGATGACGAACATTATTGTATACAATGATCTAAATTGCAGAGAATTGGGTTGAACAAAATAAAGCCAAAAAAGAATGCTTTATGTCATACACTATATAGAACAACGCTATATAATATAAATTTATGTAGTTATAATAGTTTTCTATAAATTCTTTTTCCAAAATATTATCCATTGATCCCAGATTACTGCTGGGTACTAAATATGTGTCGAACTGAGAGATTAACAAATTGATTGTTTAATTTTAGTTGACTAAACATTAATCATCTGTAGTGAATGATGACCATAACAATGGGCAATAGAGTTATTTATGTTTCTATTAACTGTCAACTTGACAAATGAGTCAGCTTTAAGGAATTATAGTAAGTAGTATCAATGATTTTAACCATATTTATAAAATTTAAATTCACCCAGTCTCTAAAAAATTTTGCATAAAGATCAATTAAATGAAGGATAAATTAAGACTTAGATGATCTTTAGGATGAAAAGTACTTTGGAAACATTTCACCAGATTGTGTTAGGGGACAGTGAGATTTTCTAGTTTTCTTTTAAATTTTTAGGTTGAAACCAGTACTAAATGATGAGGAAAAAGATTCTTGGAAATGAAGCTTAAAATTCTTAAACTTCAAAAAAAATCATTATTATTTTTATTTTTTAAAAAGGCATTCTTTTTTTTAGATTTATTTTTACTGGAAAGACAGATTTATAGAGAGAAGGAAAGACCTAGAGAGAGGTCTTCCATCAGCTGGTTTATTCCCCAAGAGGCCAAAATGGCCAGAGCTGGGCTGAACAGAAGTCAGGATCAGGGAACCAAGAGTTTCTTCCGGGTCTCCCATGCAGATGCAGGGTCCTGAGGCTTTGGGCCATGCTCTAGTACTTGAGATTCCTCCATGAAATCTGGGTGCACAGCAAAGTGATCTGGTTTTTTAGAAACACCTCCTTAGGGAGAGGGAAAATCTAAACATACTGGTCTTGTGGGAGGTGTGGTGCACTGAACACTGTCAAATGCAAACTCAAGATTCCCATTGGGGGCTACAGAAATACATTTAAACTCTCAGTATAAAATTGATACAATGAATACTTGGAATAGTATTTTGTTTTCTTCCAAGTTTCAGTCTTCTTAGGAGTAAGCTCTCCTAACCATTTTTAAAAGTGAAAATCAAATGTATAGGTTAGAATATCTCCTAAAATATGTTTTCAGGAAAGAACAAAGAGTCTGTGCTGACACAAGCCATTTTGATTTCATTCTTTGCATGTTTTATATACATTAAAGGAGAGGGTAAACAGCATTTAGAAATGAGAAACATCCAATCATAGTAAGAACATAATTTATTCTAATGCCAAAAAGACATGAGCAACAGTATAGATCACTGAAGAAAGCATGTGATAGAAAATTAGACATTAGGCTTAACCCAATTAAGAAGAGATACATTTAATGACCTCCGGGGAAAGTTCATTTTGAAATAATTCTCACTACCTGGAGCTATCTGTTTATGTCAAACTTATTTCATGGTGCAATTTAAATTCATTTCCTTTTTGTGATGCCCAGTGGAGTAAAAGGCATGGATTCCTTTCCTTTGAGGGATAAGCCGTCATTTGTTTAAAGATCGATAAATATGCAGCTTCTCAGATTTCTCAGGCTAATGACTCTATTTAATGTTTCCTTAGAGGTCTTCATTATTGTTGTCATTCTATCCTGAACTCTGTCTAAATCCTCTGCATTCCTTTTAAGTTGATGAGCCCCACAGACATTTCCATAGACTGGGTTTCTCTTTGCCAAGTAAAAGACGCACAGCACTCAAGAACCAGGCTTGCCTGCCATGCACGCACTGCCAGTACGCATGAAGTGCCCCGTTCCTGTTGTTCTGCGTTTCTTAATGCTCTGCACTGGAGTGGAGTCAAGTAGGAGCAGAAATGCCAAGTGTCTGAATCCGCTTCAGTGATATTTGTAGGTCTGGGGTAAAAATAAAATCTGTGGAGCATTTACCTTTTGCACTTCGTATTTTTTCCTCTTTATTTATTTATTTATTTATTTATTTTGCACTCTTAAAAGGTAAATTACTGAGATTTGGCTGTACACTGCTTAGTTGCTGTGTTTTAAAGTGTTCCCCCCGTGCTGTTCCTTTGAAAGCCCTTGCAGACAGAATGCAGGAGCTGCTGCGTTCTCCTGGCTGGTCGCTGTTTTCTCCTCCAATCTTTGGGGAAATGTCTTGACACACTGGATGGGTGTGTGCCTTTCATCACTATGTGCTACTTCTGATTTTCATGGCTTTATTTATTTTAACCCATTTTTTAAAAAAATACATCTCTCCTACCTTTTCCCTACTGCTTTTTTAGCAATTGCCTCTTTTATTTTTGGTTGTAGAAAAAAATTAGTGAAATTATGAATAGTTGGCACGTTTACCAGCTTATAAAGGCTGTTAACTGTACCATGTCACTTTTTCTTATCTGGTTTGGGAAAGATGTTGGATTTGGAGGATTGGGCACAAGAACAGTAACGAAGCTTTCTAAGTGAGCACAGGATGCAGCTTCCTAAATGTCATTTTGTGTATTTTTACTTCTTTTTTCCTTCTTAAATGAGCATGATGTGATGAGTTACACATTTTCATTCAGTTTATAATTCTCTATGAAATTGATAAACCTTATCTCTCTGACAAACCCTTGTGTTAATTCAGGCATCTGTACCTGTTGGTCAGGAGTTTCTGCTCCTTCTTGGGTCAATGCCTCCCCACATCGTAGGTTGCTGACCAAGTGCTCCATTGTTCAGCAAGGCTGCTCTGACTACCCCTGTCCAGTGCTTGTCTGAGAACCTAGATTTTGTTTTTTCTTGTTATGCCCAAATTGCCTGTTTTAAAAAATAGGACAGAAACATTTTCTATAGAATGACTATGGTCATCGCTAGAGAGGGGAGACTGTTTATATTTGTAATGTAGCACTAATTGGAGATACGTCCGTGGACTTGGTGATCATCTGCTCATAGTAAAGGACAGATCTGGAAGACATTAACACACCTGTGCAATACACTATGTGTTGTTAAAACAGGTCTTCCACAATGACAGCTTGAAGTATTTTAATTTCACAATTCTGGAGTAATTTTTTCTTCAAGCTCTAGAATGATGATAATTTTCACCTATTTTAATACAACTGTTGCAATATAATAATCCTGTAAAAAGAGCTATCATAATCATACTTATATATAGGCTTACTGGTTTTTGTATCATTGTAAGCTTTATGTAAAAAATTAATGTTTAAGAAACATTTTATTTCACCCCAAAGGGCAGCTATATTACAATCACAAACACTAAATATAGAAATTCTAAAACAAATAAGCATTTTAACATAAAAAATTGAGTTGGATACCTTCCACTCATCTCTTGTCCTTATTGATAGCTATTGTCTTTTGTAATGGCAATCAGTAAAAGATAATTTTAGCCTATTAGGAATAACAATGTGTGCTATTATAAGAATTAATCTGCTAAATAAGAATATTTTACATGTGGTTCAGACAGATAAATGCATTATGTGAGCAGACATTGAAATTGACTATTTAAAAGAGACAATATTGCTTTTATAGAAGTAGGGAGGATCTATATTTAGTACAAGTGACCTTTTCTTTAAGAAACATATGAAGCAACTTGAAAAAATGCTAGACAGAACATAGGGACTGTTTACTTTATGAAAATATTATGTAGTTATCAATTGAACAATTCCTTAAGTCAGGGTATGTGTGGAAGAATGGTAAGTTTTGAATTAAAATATAAGATGTGTCAATTGTGTGGATGTGAATAAGTACACTGCAGACTATCTCTTTTTCTTGCGTATATTATAATAATATTGCCTCAAACAATTGACTGAAGTAATAACTGTAAAAACCCTGTGGTATAATGTGTTCACTCCAGGTGTACCAAGTGTGGCGAGCCGGTGCTGAGTGACACAGCCTAGTTCTTCACCTCTATCTATTGTTCATAAAAAAGCAACTCTGTAAATTCAAGATACTTCAGTTGTGTTGAGTACTGGGAAGGGAAGGCAAATGGTGTTAAAATTATGCCTATTTCTTGCATCTAACCTAAGTTTAGGAATACATGAAACTATCCTGATAGTATGATCTTGAAATGGGAACCTAAAACAGGAAGTGGACACATTAATCAGCTTAAGTCATAGGTGACATTCTATCCAATATTTTGTATTCTGGAATACAAATCAGTTTGACATGATGTAGGAATATCAGTGATGGAGGAACTACAGTGATGTGATGCCACAGTCTATTAATTTGTTTTTTCAACAACTCACCTGTCTGGGAAGTTCCTCATGTTGTTTTGAAACCTATTGATTTTTTTCTTGACCTTGATATTTAACATGTATTATTTGTATGAAGGTGGTGTAAAATTGATGAGTTTAAGTCAGGCTGTTTTAGACAGATGCAGCATAAATGTGTTTTACAAACCTCAAAATTAGTCATAATTAATTTACTGATGGCTAGACTAGAGCCAATAGGATTTATAAGAATCTCCTCCCACTTCCCCCTCCCCTGCCCACCTTGTCTTTTTTATTTGAAAGGCAGAGTTATAGAGAGAGAAGGAGCGATGTATCTTCCATCACTGGTCACTCTGCAAATGGCTGCAATGAGTAGAGCAGATCCAGTCTGATGTCAGGAACCAAGGTCCTCTTTTGGGGCTCACACTGATGCCCTCCTCCCTGCCTTCCCATGCCATTAACGGAAACTGGCTCAGAACTGGAATTGTCAGGACTAGAACTCATGCCCATGTAGGATGCTGACATAGGTGGAGGTTTACCTTCTATGCTATACCGAGCACTGGCCCCGAATTACAGGAATCTTATAGGACCTATTTCTCATTTTAAATTGTGCTATTGTTTATAACTACTAACAGTAAAAAATACGTATTTGAGGTTTGCTTTCAATTCTTGAATATAATCAATTGAGATATCATCACTGGAAAGTGAAGACTATGTATGGAGTCTAAGTATTTTCTTTCCTCCTTTTCAATCCTTTAAATAATTCCCATTTTTATATTTATCAGTTTTAATGGAGATTATTTTCTTTAACATTTTCTTTTAGAAAAAATGAAACTTACTGAGTTACCTATGACAAAACATTATACTCATGATTTTTTAGTGTAAACGTGAACACATGTGGGTTTCTCCTCATTTAAAGAAGTAGCACTATGAGAAGGTACTCAACAGCCATCCTGCTTTACGACAAAAGACACAGTAAATTCTCACTGCAGTTGCTATCTACTGAGTATGTATCCTAAGACGTAACTGCAAAATAAATTATTCTATTACTACTACCCTCTATCATCATTTCTTCAAGATGGAATTTTGAGTGAAAATTAGCAAAGCTAAAATAGCTGTCAAAAATAAACTTGTTTTAGCTTTTATGCTTCTTTGGTATATCGCCAATACTAATTAGATATTCCATAGGTTTTGTGAGGGCGCACAAAATGAAAAGAGCTTTTTTTTATTGTTTAATTTAAAAGTTTTATGGCTAAACAACAAATTTATTCAGACTAGAATCTATCAAGTCAGCCATCATTTAAATGAGAAAGGAAGAATGTGACAAACAGATACAACAAAATTGCTTCTTTTAAATCAGTAACACCAGAACAAGAAGTAGACTCTCATTGAAATGTATTTTCTTGTATTCAAGTTATTCCAAACACAAACTTTATGCAATTATTTTGACAGCTAAGAATGGGCAAACATGAGAACCTAATACTTTCATTTTTATTTGAAAATTTAGACATTACTGACTTACACTGATTGATTGCTGAAGCCATATAGATATTCAGAATTTAAGCAGAGTAAAACTATAAATCTGCCTGTGAATTTTTGTTATATCAGGATTTTTATTTTGGTATAAAGAATGTCATGCTTTCTTGTTCATATAACACTCTCTTATCTCATTATATCCTGTTATTTCATTTTCCTTGGCTCCTTCCTTTTGCCAATCTGGCTCTCAGTTTTTTAAGTCATTTACAATCTTTCCAAATCTAACAAAGAACTTTTCCTCTTCCTCCATTTTACTGTTTGGCTTTCCATTGTTCACAGTTGGCTGTCAGTTGTACTTAACATTCAGCTCCATAAAAGCAGTTTATTTATCTCTATTTTTAATGCAATGAAGAAATAGAAGTTGATGATAATATAACATAATTTAATCTTTCCTCATTTTTTAGCTCTGACATAAACAATCTCATCTTCCCCTTAGCATAGCCCAATCTACTTTTAATAAAAAAAAAATAAATCTGAGAGGGTGAGAAACAGAAAGCTCATTTTTTACTCTATTCTTCAGAAACCTGGGAACCTGATTTACCCTCCCAAATTTCTGGAAACAAGGAATTCAATTCAGGGTCCCCACGTGAATGGCAGGTAGCAAGTAGTTGAGCCACCATAGGCTGCCACCCACAGTCACATTAACAGAGAGCTCTAACAGTCATTCTTCCCAGGTCAGCCCAATCATGCACTTATGACTTGTTCTGCTCCAGTTCTTCCAATATTTGAATATTTTAAAATCATGCTTTCCTATTGTTATTGCAAAATCCTTTTACCTTGATTATTTTTCTCCTTTTCCTTTTGAAATGTAATTGAATATTTATAGACATTTAAAAAAATTTTAACTGTTGACATGTTTAATGGATTAAATTTTGTGTCGTATTTATGATTTGAGAAATAGAATCAGTCCACTCTTTCTTATGGAGGTTGATTCAGTGCTGGAACTTTTAACTGTTAAAGAGTTTGATAAGCACATTGACATGAAGTGGTTATTGACTTTGTTATTAGCATCTTCAAGACTAATTTGTTGAAAACAGAATCCCAATAGGGCTGGCACAGTGGGTAAAGCTGCTTCTTGAGACACCCACGTTCTAAATGCTCAAGATTGAATTCTGTTTACACTTCTGGTACAACCTCTTGCTAATGCACAGTTTGGGAGCCAGCAAATGATGAACTAAGTGCTTGGGACCAGGTTACTCACATGGAAGGCCAGAATTGAGCTCTAGGTGTCTGAATCACTGACCCAACTTGGGCTGTTGAGAGCATTTGAGTAGTGAATAAGCTGAATATTTATTTTTCTCATCATGCTGTCTTTTATATATGTAAAAATAAAAATAAACAAACTTGAGCATGGTGTGAGAGTCTAGTGGCTAAAGTCTTCGCCTTGCATGCGCCGGGATCCCATATGGGCACTGCTTCCAATCCAGCTGCCTGATTGTGGCCTGGGAAAGCAGTCAAGGATGGCCCAAAGCCTTGGGACCCTGTACCGACGTGGGAGACCCAGAAGAGGCTCTGGGCTCCTGGTTTTGGTTTGGCATAGCTCTCGCCATTATGGCCACTTGGGGAGTGAATCAGCAGAAGGAATATCTTTCTCTCCGTCTCTCCTCCTTTTTGTACATATGACTTTCAAAAAAATCTTTAAGAAATAAATAAACTTTAAAAATCATTTAAACAAATATTTAAATTGTATTAACATACTCTTTTCTCCCTGTCCTCATATCTGGAATACAATGATTATTTTATAATAAAACTACTTCAAATAATGCTTTGTGAAAGCAAAACTGAAACATAACCATTTCCTTTGGAACAATCTATTCTGTTCCATATGTTAACAATAGAAATTACGCACTTAGCTGAGACATTTAGACACTGATTAGGATAAGAGCATGTCATAATTGAGTGCCACAGTTTAATAGCTGGCTCTGGATCTTGGGTTTTGCTTCCTGCTAATGCAGACCCTGGAGACATGCTGGCTCACGGAAGCATGCTCCTGCCATCTATGTGGGAGACTTGCATTCTCAGCTCCCGGCTTCAGGTCAGCCAGCCCTGGCACTTGGCATTTGGAGAGTGCACCAGTACATGGGCACTATTCTCTCTTTCTCTCTCACTACTTGTATATATGTTTCTCTTTTCCTATGTCCTTACATCTCAAATAAAGGATTTTAAATATGTCACATGCATTAATAACAAAATCAGAAAATAACAATTTAACATACACAATTGTATCTTTATAGAAAATTCTGTAAAGGAAAGATAAGAAGCTGGCAAAAATGTTTCTTTACAGATCTGGGTGCCTGGAAGCTAAAATGGGTTGAATTTATCATTTCATTTACATGGTATTCTGTTATAACAAAAAAAGCAATTGGTTTTATTTTTGAGTAATGAAATCATTGAACAGCATATGACATGTAAAATTCATATTTTTCTCTTTACATATTCATGAACTTATTTAAATGCAGAAAGAGAGGGAGAGCGAATTTCCATCCGCTGGCTAATTCCCCAAATATTCATAATGTCCATAGCTGAGTCTACCAGAAGCCAGGAACCAGGAGTTTCTCTGGGTCTCCTACATGGGCACAGGTTTCTAAGGCTTTGGACCATTCTGTTCTGCTTTTGTGGACCATAAGCAGGGAATTGGATGGGAAGTGTAGCAGCCGGACAAGTACCAGCGCCCATATGGGGTCCCAGTGCTTGCCGGAGGAAGCTTAGCCCAGTGAGCCATTGCGCCAGATCCCATATTTTTTTAAATATAGATTACATAACTGTTTAGCTATCTTTTTCAATTATGAAACTAACCTGGAAGCGAGCTGTGTAGACCTCCATAGAAGCAATACATGTCAGAAATACTGAGACACCACCTGGACCAATGGAGAAAGTTTCATTCCTCCTTTGAAAGGATAAATTTATCCTCATCCTTCAAGACAGATATGCTGTGGTCCCTCTGGAAGAACAGAGCCAGGGATAATGCTTTGCAATCTTCAGTAGCACAGCTCTTCCATCCTGACGCAGCAACTATACAGAGATGTGTTGAGAGAAATGGAGACACTATTCAAAATCATTATTACCTTCATATCTTGTGAGGATAAAATCTTATTGTGTAATCCAAATAAAATAATTCTATGTAAACCACAAGGAATTTAAAAGTAGTTTATGTTTGGAAAAAGTGAAAATTACCAGTGCTATTCGCATAATGCTTGCATGATCGCATGTTGGGCTGCGTTCAGCCAGATGTCCGCCTGTGCTGTTGAACACATTCAGAAATTAAGATTCTGTGCATTTCTCTAATTGCTCCCTAGAAGTGACAGCTTCTGTGCCTTTCTCACAGCCATTGTCAACGGCAAAGATTATACATCAAAGTTGGTGCGCTCATCTTCAACAACAGAGTTGGAAATAACAGTCTCACTAGTTCAGATGGAAGGAAAGCAATTAGCTTTCTTCCTCACTGGGTCAGCTGTCCACAGTCGGTTCTGAAGGCAAGTTACATTTTCATGATAACCTTAGAAAAAGGAAAGAGTGCTGTTGGCTAGTTATCAAGCCAGCCTTCAATCCAATGTTCCTGTCTGAGAAACAGATATTGTCTTAAATTCAGGAGATAAATACAGCTTTAGTCATTGATCTGAAAATAAATATGGCAAGTTGAGGGATCTTAGCCCCAGCAAGGCCATAGTTAGAATGCAAAAAGTTTGATGTTATATCTAACAGAAATTTTTTAAGCTGAAATTTTAAAAATTCAGGCTATAGCCAACATAACCAGATGTCTACAAAAATGTTATCCTGAGATATTTTTGCTTGGTCGGTCACCTCAAGTTAAAATTAAGTGTTTAAAATATTAAATACATCTATAAGTACTTTTAAATACATCTATTTAAATACGTATATAAGTGGTTGCATTGGACTTTTATACCCACGTAAAACTGAAAAAAAAATTAAGAGTAAAAATAGTAGTAAATAGTAAAAATCCAAAATTATTTAGAATTTGAGAAATACTGTATATATAATTGTTATTATTCTTGGTAAAATAACTAATGTAATTAATCATAAAGCTATGTTTTTTTTTAAAAAGATTTATCTGTTATTTTTTTAACTCTATTCATCAATGTATACTGTATGCCAATTTTGATTTGGAAGAATTATACCATTTGCTGTAACTAGCCCCTTCATATTGCTTTTACTGTAACTTTATTTCTTCTAGGATATCTGAAGAAGATGTGGGGAGGAAATAGACACATTGCATTTTTCTTATATTTAAAAAAGCAGAATTGAGATACTTTCTTACCACAGGAAACATAATAAAATTATAGAGAGTACAAATCAAAGCCACCATAATAATTTTAATAAGTAAATTCAAGCTGAAACTTCAGAAAATAGAGCATATCTGAAGAATAACTATCTAGATGACAAGGAGAAAATTATATATATCTCATCAAAAATAATTAGGCCCACAGGTATGTATGTATATGTTAATTGAACCTAAGAAGGAATACAAGAGCAAAGGTCAAAACTACTTCAGAATGACTAAATTTATAGGGAAGTAAGTTTTAAGTTTTAGTAGAGGTTACTGTTTTATATTCTTTAAATTCCTTCTGGTTTTTTTTTTTCCTATCATACTTCCTTTTGCTGTAAGATAGATTTCATTTTCTCTTACAGGCACAATTGTCACACTTACCAAGATTCTTGCCTCAATTTTCTCAATCTCAGTGTTTATAATTTATCTTGCAGCAAACAGAACTTTCTGAATAGCAAAGTAACTGTGTCTTCTCTCTTTGAAACCTCAGATTCCATATGTGAAAGATAATCCAACCCTTCAAAATCTAATGAGAAACATCTTTTTACTGGTCATCCAATCACTCCATATATCTTTGATTAAGTTCTAAAAATTCAATTTGCTTAGACTGTCATGCACATTTATTTCTAAACATCTGCTGTTTCTCTTACTTGCTGGGACTATAATTTTCTGCTTTATTTTTAATTACTTTGCGACAAACATATGAAACTTAAAGTTTATTCTATTTTCTAGTGATATTCCTTCTGATTATTCCAAGAAGACATTGCCTCTTCTTGTCTTCTGTTGACTTGATTTCATTATGAAATGTGTCGTACTATTATCTGATTATCTTCATGTTGGTTCATTTATACAAGGTGCAGAACCTTCTTGAAACAAATACAGGCAGGGTTCATTTTTATGACATTTGCTGCAAGACATACAGTTGCTAATTGATTTTTTAAAAAAATATGAAATAGAAATAGTTGTGCAGAAAGTGATGCTAGATTTTTGGAGATATTAATAGGTGTTAGTCGCATTGATGTGACATTGGACTTGAAGTGATTCAGGAACAATAGCAAAGTCTAAATTTTGTGATTGCAGAGTAACTTCTGCAAAACTGGCCTCTTTCCCTCCTTTGTTTTTCACCCAGTTGGACTCAAACATATCCATAGACAATCGTTATAATCAATCTTCTAGAGACATAGTATGCTAGGAGTTTTCACATGCTTTTGCTGATTATATCTATAGAGAAAATCATTGAGGGACCAGCGCTGTGCTACAGTGAGTGAAGCCACTACTTGCAGTGTCAAAATTCTGTACCAGCATAGTTCAGTTCCTGCTGACTCTGCTTCCCATCCAGTTTCTGGCTAATGCCTCTGATAAGAAAGTGAAAGACAGCTCAGGTCCATGTTGTTCCAAGAGTTCCTGACTCCTTGTTTCAGTTTATACCTCATTGTTACAACCATTTTTGAAGTGAACCAGGGGATGTGACTCTGTGTCTTTCTGTAACTCTCTGTGTCTCTCTGTAACTCTGGCTTTCAAATATGCAAATAAATGAGTAACTCTTTTTGTAAATGGAAAGTTATTGAGAAATAACAGGTAAAGGTGACATAATGTGAAATGTAGCCATTCACTGAATATTTAACTAACTGGTATGGTGAAATTCAAAATCTCAAAAGCTGGAATTATTTCTTTGCCAATGAGTGCCATTAAGTTTTTAACTTTAATGACACACATTATAAAAATGGAAAAATATCAACTGTTGTCTACTGGTTAGAAAAAAATGTTGTAAAAATCTCACCTAGTGCAAAATGAGAGTTCAAAGCAATGAGTTCCTAGTGTTACACAGTACAATGCAGAGGCTATAGGTCACAACTTGGGATATATTGTATGAACAAATAGGAGAAAGAAGTTCCAATCTTCCAGGCATAAAGTAACATTAAAGAAAGCAAAATGGTGATGCTTCTGTTTTGATCAGTGTACAATGTATGTATTGATTGAGATGTCATTGTGCAGCACATGTGTGTGTACAGTTATTCTTCATAAAAGTAGAAAAAGGTTATCAGATAAAAACCTCTCAGAAACATGTAAGCCTGAAACATAATGAGAAAACATATTACAACATTGTTTCAATTAACAAAAAATAACTTTTTTCTCAGTTATGCTTATAACACTATATTATTCTGTTATGCTTGCAACACTAAGTTATAAGCATAACAGAATAAGAACTGCCTGAAAGTAGAAGTCATTATGCAGACTTCCAAAATTTCACAGAAGACGCACACTGTGATGAAACTGCATGAGTCTCAACTTCTTTTGCAGAAATATAAATGCACTTTTAAAATATTTCCATATACTTTTTTGAAGTCCTCTGATGTTGAAGATTCAGATAAAAATCCATAATTTGATTTTAAAATGCACTAATATGGGCGAATATGTGAGCCAGTTTCCTATTTTATCTCTGTTTTTCATAAATTGTGATAAAATAACTACATCAACAGTCAGTGTATTTCAACTTGGCTTGTGATAACAGCATGTATCAAACCTATGCTATGTGGTTGAAAATGCTCTTATAGCTGCCTAAGACTGTTATTTACATTATGCACTATATATATATATATATTTATATTTATATATATTTACTAAATATATATATATATATAAAGAAGGACAAATAAGGGCTTTACAATGGAAGAGATGTACAGATGGAGGTGGACAGTGGCATCTTACCTCTTAAATTAGTTCTCTGCCATTTGGTTCCCAGTTGCCTATTTCTGTTACCCCTGCTCTCTGAGCAGAATATGCTATTGTCTGTCAATGAGTCATATCTTGTATTCTCAAACTGGAGAAACTGCAAAGCTACAGTTTGGTGCTGTGTGAGTCACTGACAGAAAATGGATGTTACACCAAAGTTCCTGAGCCCTCCAAGATGATGTACTCAGAACTTTGCATCTTCAAGAAAATTGGTCCCATTTTTAAAAAATTTTTTGCTAACAATGTCTTCCAAATACCAGAAGTTTTGTCATCAGAGATTCAGTCATCAAAAAATGAACACCCTGTGTGGAATGGTAAATAAGTTTTTAATACAAAGGTCCTTTTTCTTCCTGGCATCGTATTCACCTCTCATTCATGACCTTCATTTCTTACCATAGATACTAAATCTCTCATTTTATCCTGATACTGCAATGCAGTTACATTTGACAAACCAATTGATAATCATCTTTTTATGATTTTAAATGTCCATGGCAGGTAGGATGTTGCCCACTCACTACACTGGTTCAACAGGACTAGATTTCCAAACAACTGAATCACTTTGTGATGCCGGGAGAACTACATTTAACATCATGTCCATGAAAGTAAAATCAGCACAGAACATCTTTGGAGGTCTGCACTGAATTAAAATGTGTATCAACTGGAATTTTTACTTCCTAAAAGCATAGCATTTAAACTCAGAGATCTTCTGCTATAATAAGGTGCATAAAAATAACAAGTCAATAATAAATTTTGTTGCTATGTGTGTGACTTTATCGTAAAGAAAATTTTGCAAACAAAAAATCCATTTATTTTAAAACAATTTAAGCTGTAGATATTTTGGTGCTTGAAGACGTATGCAAAGTTATTGAAGTTTTAGCCAGGTTAAAAATACGGAGTGTGGGAATAGGGAGACCATGAAGAAATATGAAAACGATCTTTAGATGTCTCAAGTACAGCCTTATAATAAAGGGTGAAGAAGCACAGTGAATGACTCAGAAAGAAAAGCTAAAACTAATGAATGTCATTCGTAGGAAGCCAGATTTTAACACAGTATGAATGTTTATTTTTCCTGTGAAGGAACATTCCATCTGCAGTAATGAACTTTCCCCAACATTGTTGAGAAAATTTGTTGCCATAGATCCTAAACAGTTTGCAGAAAGTATTGGGCTGGAAACCCCTAGGTGGATGTAGAATGGCATCTGTTTCATGGGGAGGGGGACTTAATTTATCCCACAATCAAACATGTGAAAAAACTTTATGAAAAAACTTTCAGATGGCTCTGAAAAAAATATATTATCATCTTCCACATCTACGATGTCACAGACAACTTAAAATAATTTTGGCAACAATGTGAACCCAACACGTTTTAAGGTCATCAGTATAAATCAGAGGGTCCACTTGTTTAAATAATGTTGAAGGTGCCTTGATTTCCTTTGTCTTTTATTTTTTAAAATTAATATACCAAGAGGTAAAAAAGAATTGTGGATAAAATTTAGGTCGGAGACAATCACTGATTCTGAATCTCCAATTTGATGTGGTAGGTGTAATTTACATTTGTACCTACTTACACTTCTGTTTTGGCAATAAATTTTTCTATCAATTAAGAATAGGAATGATTATCTACTGGTGTTGACAAATTACTGGAAAATTTAATGACTTAGGGTTCAGCACAGTGGCCTAGCAACTCAAGTCCTCGCTTTGAAAGTGCCAGGATCCCATATGGGCGTCGGTTCTAGTCCCGACAGCTCCACTTCCCATCAAGCTCCCTGCTTGTGGCCTGGGAAAGCAGTTGAGGATGGCCCAAAGCCTTGGGACCCTGCACCCACATGGGAGACCTGGAGGAGGTTCCTGGCTCCTGGCTTCGGATCAGCGCTGCACCAGCTGTTGAGGTCACTTGGGGAGTGAATCATCGGATGGAAGAGTTTCCTCTCTGTATCTCCTCCTCTGTATATCTGACTTTGCAATAAAATAAATAAATCTTTAAAAAAATGAATGACTAAAGATAAAAATTGCAAGGGCAGGCATGATGGCTCTACTGACTTATCCTCTACCTCTGGGTGCCAGCATCCTATATGGTTGTTGATTCGTGTCCTGGATGCTCCACTTCCCGTCCTGCCCCCTGCTTATGGCCAGGAAAAGCAGCCAAACCCTTGGGACACTGACTCTGTCTAGTAGATCAAGAAGCAGCTCCTGGTCCTGGCTTTAGATAGGCTCAGCTCTGGCCATTGAGATCATTTTAGGAGTGAATCTGTGGATGGAAGATGTTTCCTTTGCTCTGTAAACATGTACCTTTCCAATAAAGATAAACTTGAAAAACAGAAAAACTGTGCATTATTTCACATAGTTTATAAAGGGCAGGAATTTGGAAGCCACTAAAATGGGGTAGTTTTGGTTTAGAAGGTTGTGATTAGCTGTCATCTGGGAATGTAATCACTTCAAAATTTGACAGGAAATGTAGAATTTGTTTCTAAACTCACTCAAGTATTTGTCAGCAGCCCTGTTCCTTAGCTGCAGGTTATTGACTGGAGGTCTAAGTTCCTTACCATGAGGGCTTCTCACATGATGTGAGAGAGATGAGAGGTGCCAGCGTAGTTGCATAGTGGGTAAAGTCATTGCCTGCAATGCCAGCATTTTAAGCTCTGTAGAGAAAAATAATTACAAGAACAAAGCCTTATTGGCATCCAATTCACAATTCATCCTAATTTTCTCCCAGGAATCTTTATTCTATTTGAACAAAGCCCCAATAAAGAAGAGGTGCAGGTCCCAGCTATTAAATCTAGAGTAAGTTCTCGGGATTTCTCTGGTCTCCAAGGAGAACTTGGATTCTTCATCTGTCAGGATTTTAAGCTTCCAGCAACCAAATTTGACTTTAACAAACTTAAATACAAAATGATGTCTGATAAAATAAATTAGGAGAAGTTCAGTGGATCCTTTGGAGGTCAGGAAACTGGACTTTTGGAAGATACTCAACCAGTAATATTCCCAATCAAATCAAGAGCATGGGAATAAGGAAACATGACTTCTCCAGTTGTATGTCCAGTTGTATGTCACTCATTGACATACAAAGAAAACGAAAGACTATGTTTTAATATATCTACATAGGGGAAATTAGCTATGCATTCTTCATTCAGCAACTACTCAAGAGAGGCACTATTTAACAGTTGTTGATTTAGGTAACAGAAAAAGATTTGATTACCTTCATGGAGTTTATTTTCTAGCATATTTCATTGTTTGAAATTTTTATTACATTTTGCTTTTATGAATTAAAATTTCAACTACATTCAACACATTAGGTTTCCTGAGACTTCTGACATTCCACTCCTGGATTTCTGGGAGTCCTGGAAGCAGATCTCTCTGTGAACTTCATCAATGTGATCTTACAAAACACAATATAAAAGCAATAGGCTCTTATGAATTCAAAAATTCCTTCGCAGACCTAACTCTATGACCCACTGTCTAAATCCTCGCCTTGCAAGCACCAGGATCCCATGTGGGCGCCAGTTCCTGTCCCCTCTGATCTACTTCCCATCCAGTTCCCTGCTTGCAGCCTGGGAAACCAGTAGAGGACAGCCCAAAGCCGTGGTATCTTGTACCATGTCAGAGACCTGGCAGAAGGTCCTGGCTTTGGATTGGCTTAGGTCCACCTGCTGTGACCACTTTGGGAGTGAACCAGTGGATGAAGGATCATTCTGTCTCTCCTTCTCGCTGTATTTTGGCTTTCCAGTAAAAAAGAAATAAATCTTTAAAAAATATCCCTTCGTGGGCCCGGCGGCGTGACCTAGCGGCTTAAGTCCTTGCCTTGAAAGCCCCGGGATCCCATATGGACGCCGGTTCTAATCCGGGCAGCTCCACTTCCCATCCAGCTCCCTGCTTGTGGCCTGGGAAAGCAGTCGAGGACGGCCCAATGCATTGGGACCCTGCACCCGCGTGGGAGACCTGGAAGAGGTTCCTGGTTCCCGGCTTTGGATCGGCGGGCACCGGCCATTGCGGCTCACTTGGGGAGTGAATCATCGGACGGAAGATCTTCCTCTCTGTCTCTCCTCCTCTCTGTATATCTGACTTTGTAATAAAATAAATAAATCTTAAAAAAAATACCTTCATAACTGAAATTTCAGGGTGTACAGCAAGTTGTTTCATGATACTAAAAGCAGATAATCCAAATCCTATTTTTTAGCCATTATAGGACATTTTAAATTATTTAATGAAAAATATCCATTTTCAATGGAGATATATAGATAGGTAGATGGATATAGATGTAGGTAGATACACAGTAGTTCAATAAATTCAACCTTTCCACAAATTAATGAAAATTTCTCTTATATGAGCTATTGTCAGAACTGGATATTTTCAGTAGAAACTTTAGGTATTATATAATCAGTTTCATACTTGTAAAGAAAGTCATGATTTTTTTCTTTAATTCCTCATTTACTTTAATTTGACTAGAAGTCATGAAACCAGCTAGCAAAGCTCTACCTGGAGTTGGGAGACAGAATACGTGCAAGGGCTCTTGAGAGAGAAAATTCATGGTATTTGACTCATGATTTTCTTATAGTAAAATCAAACAGAGTGCTATTTACTACAATGTATCATCTATTTTTGAAGGATAATTGTTCAGCAAATTACTAAATTCTAAGACATTTGGATGACTAGGAAATTAGAGGGAAAGAGAAATTAATTTAACAGGTAAAAAGCAAGATGCCACAATTTTAAAAATGCATTTAGTCTAACACAGAAGTACTAGAAAGACATACAGAATATTTCTCTACCTAATAGTTGTGTTATAGGAAAAGGTGATTTAGAAACATCCCTAAATTTAATGATAGGAAATCAGAAATGGTTCCATCTATTTTTACTGAACATTTTTGCCCTCTCTTATCTTTGCTTTCCCTATTATTTTTGGAGAAAAAGCATTGGCCTGCTTAGCAGAATTCTACCTCTTGTTCTTCAGATTTCATTTCCTTGCATCTATCCAAAAATTTATTTCCAACATTTGTTCTAATTAACCATTCTTTTAAAAAAAGATGTATTCATTTGTTTGAAAGGCAGAGATAGAGAATTAGAGAAAAGAGGGGAAGATGGGAAGAGGGGAACGGGGGAGAGAGAGAGAGAAGAGAGAGTAAGAGAGAAAGAGAAAGAGTAAGAGAGGGAGAGAGAGAGAGAGAAAGAGTGAAAGAGAGAAAGAGAGAGAGAGAGAGGATTCACTCCTCACAAACGCCTGCAGTGGTCAGGACTGAGTCAAGCTGAAGGCAGGAGCCTGGAATTCCACCCAGGTGTCCCATATGGGTGGTAGGGAACCTAGCATCGGGTCATCTTCAACAACTCTTCCAGGTTGGTAGCAGGGAGCTGCATTTTAAGTAGAATGATTGGACCACCCAGTAGAGCAAATCAGAACTTCTGTAGAGTGCCAATGCCACAGCTAGCAGTTTTAAGACATTGTACTACAATGCTGGTCCCTTTTATTGATTCATTATCACAACTCAAACTGTAATCTCTCAGAAAACAATGCCATATACTTATTTGAATCCACTTTCCTATTGAGAGCACAATTATCTGCTTCTCCTTCTTGAGCAATTCATCTAGATAAAGTTTCTTCCTCCTCCTTTTGGGCTTTTTCTTGAATTTCCATGAGTGTTTTGTTTTCCCATATAATTCTATTGAAACTTCTTATATCAATAAAAACTCTGATTTTATTCTCACTGCTAAATTCAATAGAGACCGCACAGTCCTTTTCTTACTTGGCTTGGCAACAGTGTTGACTGAAATTGATTACTTTGATGTGCTTTTTAAAAATACCCTTTCCATTATTCTATTGGTACTTTTCCTTCCCGCACTGATTTACATTTAATTTCTGTGGCATTCAGACTGTTGGACTTCTTTTGCTCTTTGAGATAGTCACTTTAATGTGACTTCAAGTTCCTCCAACAGTGTCTTGGCTGTAAAATTATTTAATTCCCAATTATCTTTTTGTATCATAGACCATTCCCCTGAACTTCAGAAATGTGGATACTTTTGTCTACTTCATAATCTTGGGTTTTTGTTTTGTTCCATGTCTAGCAGAAATATGAGAAACATGTTAACTTCAAAAGAATTTCTATGTGTCCTCTTTAAACATCCTTCTATGTTTTCTTCCCACCTCAGTTAATACAGTGCCACCTTTAAGATACAGTAATAGAGTTATTACCAAATTTCATTTGTGCAACACACATTTGTGGCATAACAATTCCTGCTGATTCTACTTTTCGGATACGTGCAGAATCTGATCACTTGTTACAACTCTACTGACCCTTGCTCTCAGGCCATGTAAAGATCTTCTCTCGTTTGAATTGTTGAGTCCTCTCTTCTGTGTTCTTGCCAGCCCCACTCAGAGTACATTTCTGACACACATGCCAGTGCCAACATTTTAAAATGCAAGAAGGATCATGATTCTTTTCTGATTAAAAACGCCCCACCATATTCAGAACTGAGGAGGCTTTTAAAGATATCAGTATTGGAAATTCATCCTCAGAGATTATGGTTTAACAAGTCTTGCCTGGAATCTGGGTTTGGCAGTTTTAAAATATTTTATTAAGTAACTATGAAGGAAGCCCTGAATTAAGAACAACTGTGTCTCATTATGCAGCCTCACTATTTCTTTGGAGTGCTTTTTTTTTCCTTTTCTTCTTCATTTCTTCTTTCAGTACAAGTTGACTTCTTTGACATTTCTAACACATCAAACATTTGTTTGCCTCAAATATTTTTCCTCTCAAGTTTTCTCCATGATATCATTACATTCTGACATATGAAAGCTTATTTTTGTTTATTTTCTGGTACACTTTAGTTGAACATGAACTCCAGGTGAGCTAGAATTCTTTTCCTGTTTGACCATTACTTTTCAGATGGCTTCTTTATCTATTTAGTTCCTCAATCAGGATATATTAAATACATAGTCTATAAAAACCCTTTTGCTCAATGCATATATGTGAAACATGTAAGACATTTTCAAAGAAAGAGGCAGAGCAAATGGGGCTGGAAGCCTTCTCTTTTTGACATACTGATTGAGTCATGATTTGAATACCCATGTGAAAATATTCATCAGAAAAATGAAGATAAAACTTTATAGTTTGTGAGATAAGCCAGAGATTTATGCATAATTTTGTTAATTGTCAAATTTAAGACATTGGAAATCTGGGGAGGGGATTACAGTCCCATTGGAAAACTTATAGAAGGAAAGACATGATTGGTTTTTTTAAAAAGCCTAGTATTTATCAAAAATGAGAGTGAATTTGGGAGACAGACTGATAAGCTACTGAGGGGGCACAGTGAAAGGCTACTTAGAATAGAGCTTCTCCAACAAAGGAACATGACTTTTTCTATTCCCCTGGTCCTGGTATCTTTTATTGGTTATTGCTCTGATCTCATGGTCCCTGGGCGGAGCTATTAGCAATGTACATGTTTTAGTCCTTGCTTTTCTGTTTATGCAATACAAGACAAATGAAGTAATGAGAGGCCCACACAGTTGCTTGAACTTTTCTGTGTCAGTAGGGGACTAATAAATATTCTCCTTGATATTACTCAGGTGAAGTCTGGGACTGTGCCATGGGAGTTTAGCCTGTGCTTTGAGTTCCTGCGAGGTAATAACACTACTTTGTATTCAAAATGGAGTTTAAGTGATAAGCATCTGCAGAGACTTCACAGCACCCTTAGCAGCAGGGAAATGTGGAATGGAAGGTGCTAAAACTGTAATTAGAACAAGGCATCTGTCTCCCAGCTCCTACAGAGCAGCTACTAATCAATGTGATCACTCACTCTGAGTGGGAAAGTGCTCAGCCCCATGGCTCTGCTGGATGTTTTCCCAGGCACTAGGAGCCTGGAGACTGGTGGAGAGCACCCTTGGCTTGGAGGAGAGAAAAATGGAAGTATTATTACTTACGAAATGTGGCAATTTTAAGAAGGTGCTTGCTAGGCATGTGTTGATTTACATTCCCCATCAATTGCGTATTTCTAGAGCAATCTGGAAGCCAATTATTACTAAAAGTATAGCTCACTTTGAAACATTTGAAGTCTGATTCTCCAAAATTTTTTTGATTCTCTATCCTATATGTTTACTTGCCCTTAGGACAATTTGCTCACATTTGACAGGTTTATCAGAGAAGATAAAGACGATTTAATGCAATCATATCAATTTGCTATCCTTTACCAATTCTAGTTTCAGCAGCATTTCCCAAAGTAGATCTATAGACTACTTCTCTTAAAATCTCCTTTAAAAATAGCTCTTTAATTCAATGTGTCAGATAAATGCTGCATATCATATCTGCCTTTCAGAAATTCACAGTACACACTGGGGTATTAAAGGCTGCTTGCTTTCCTGTAATAAAGAAGCTGACTTAAATGCCTTTGAACCCTCCATTTCCAGAATTTATTTCTTTAGAGAGTTTTTCTTTTTTCTTTTGTAAAAGATATGAAACAGAATTAATGTTCCAAAAAAAGACTTTAGTATAAGCTAGATTAAATATTTCTTATCATTGATGCTTAAATAATGCCTAAAATGAGGTCCGGAGATTTCCTGAGGAGTCCTTTATGCCCATTCTTTATTACCTCTGATAACTACATGTTGTACAATCATTTGGGATAAGTGGGCTAAGATTTTAGTTCATTCTTCTATTCAAAAGTATAAATATGAAAGCCAGTCTTTTTATCATAGTGATCTGTCAGTTTAAATGTTATCTCTGTTCTTATCCAATTTAGCCCCAGCAGCCATAAACCTGGGGTGTAGTTTTCACTCCTGCCCAGGCTTTGACACCTGGTATCTCTGAGTCCTCTGCATACAGAACGGCATTGCTTTCTCCCTTTCTTTTTCATAGTGGAGGGTTTTTCCAATGGATGACATTTAGGACATTTCCCAGAAAGTTGAATAGGAAGATTCACTCACAGACAGGCACATTGCGTGGTGAGTTACAATGGGTCTCAGCAAGTTCAGAGAAAATGCACATTAATTCACTCTTTATACAATCTTTCATTGTAATACCTTTGTATGCTTATGCAAATATTTAGAAGAAAGAGAAAATGAGGCATTTAGCATGCTAGTCCCTTCTGTCAAGATTCAAAGGAAGAATTGCTGTAATGTAAAAGATACATGGACACACCATGGAGAAGGTCAGAGAAAAGGTGAAAAAAGAGGCACCAAATGATTAAAGGTATTTTTATGGCTGAAATTCTCATTTCTAGAAACATGGAACTTTCACTTTTTTGTGGTAGGATGCATACAGTTTACAGGAACATCCTATTATTTTACTGAATGAAGAAGTCAATGGATTGCACAAGGAAGTGTCATCTCTGTTATCCATTTTAAATGACAGGGTTAGATGAAACATAGTGGAAAATGAGGGACAAGAATGGCAGGAATAACGAAATATGAGGAAGGGGAAGTGAGGCAAATCTGCAAAATTAGAGAAGACCAAAGGACAGAAAACCCTTATAAGTATGATCCGGCATGTTGTGCAACTTCTCTTGGTGTCTGCAGGACTTTCAGAAAACAAACATTATTTTCAATACTCGCTTTCTGTTTCTTAAGCATTATTTACTTATGGATGAGAGAGAGAAAGACAGACAGAGACAGACAGTAATTGCCTATTCACTGTACCCACTACAACTGAGCTGGGTGAGGCTGAAGCTGGGAGCTGGGAACTCAGTCTGGGTTGCCATCATGAGTGGTATGGACCCTAGTACTAGAGCCACCATCTGCTATCTCACTGGATACACAATAACAAGCTGCTGGCGTAAGGAGCAAAGTGGTGCACTGAATTCCGGCAGTCTTCTACAGGACAAGGGGCACAGGAGTCCCCCCAAAGAAGCCTCAACAACTTCACCAAACATCTGTCTTTCAGTGCTTGTTTCTGCAGGAGTATATGCATGTCTACTTAATGGGATTAATGGATTGTTGGAGAAAGGTCCAAAGATACTTGCTTTCCAGTTAAATATTAAATATCAGAATTGGATTGATGAAGAATTAAAATTCAACAGACTTAAAAAGCAGTGAGGAGGCAGATATTCTCACGTAGCAAGCTAATCATCTGTCCAAAATGGGTGCCGGCTGTGTCACTACTTCACTTCAATCCAGCTGCCCGGTAATGTGGCCTGAGAAAGCAGCAGAAGGTGGACCAAGTTCTTGGCCCCTTGCACTCATGTGGAAGAAACAGATGAATCTCCTTGTACCTGGCATTGATATGGTCCAGTCCCAAACTTTGTGGCCATTTGGGGAGTCAACCAAAGGATGGAAGTTTCTCTCTCTCCTCCTTTCTCTATAACTTCACCTTTCAAATAAATAAGTATATATATATATATTTGAAGTAGTGAAGAAGGAAATAAGGGACAAGAGATACTTCATAAGGAGGAATTGTCTGAATTCTATTTCCTAAAATAAAAATTAACCTACACTGCATGTTAACATACATACATACATATATACATATATATATATATATAGATATACACATATATAGTTACTCCTTTTTAAAGATTTCTTTGTTTTTATTTGAAAGGGAAATTTACAGAGAGGAGAGAGGGAAAGGAAGGAAGGAAGGAAGGGAGAGAAAGAGAGAATTTTCCCATCTACTGGTTCATTTCCCAAATGACTGCAACAGCTGGAACTTCGCCAATCTGAAGCTAGGAACTGAGAGTTTCCTTTAGACGCGCCCCCCCCCCCCCCATTTGGGTGAAGGGGCCCAAGCGCTTCAACCATCCTCTACTGCTTTCCCAGGTCATAAGCAGAGAGCTGGATTCAAAGTGGGACAGTTGCGATATGAACTGGCACCCATTCTGGGATACTGGAGCTGCAATCACAGGATTAGTGTGCTGCACCACTGCACTAGACCTTGTATATATAAAACTTTTCTTGATTCATACATTTTCATGAAATTTCACAGAACAATTAACACATCTTTTTTTTTTTTTGACAGTACTGGTTGGTGTTTGCTTTGGGAGGCTACTAAAGGCTTAGGAGTGTTGAATACTCACTTAGATTGTTCATAGAATCTATTATTTAAAAAAAAATCTTGAATTTTGCCTGACCAGTTATGCATGTATTTGTCCACATTGGATATCATTTATGTGACAATTTTGCATATCATTTGTCCACATTCAAAGTCTACTTGTGTGCTGGTAACACCACTTAGGGCCTGCACAGAAACAGATACAATGAAAAAGATGCATGCTAAAACGTGGGATAAGATTGAAGGAATTGGATTATATAATTATAAAGGTTTGCGAGTCCCAGATCTGAAGGGTGGGTCTCCATGCTGAATCTCAGAGAAAAACCAGTGCTGTGATTCGAGACTGAAGACTGCTTGCTTCTGAGAAAGGGAGGATGAAGATCAAGAAGGAACTGCAAGTGAAAGCTGCACATACGTCAGGGAAGAAAGCGTAATAAATCCTGAAGAGCAGTAAGGGCCGCCAAGCCTGCCACCAACGGGTGGCATTGGGCACAGCGCCTTAGATGCTGCCAGAACACTCACGGCCCATGCCATAGTGCCATTTTTGATTCTTAATTCCTCTTAGGGGCTGTGATTTCTTACTGAGGAGGGCATACCCTGGGAAGCAGCAGTGGTGGCTAAAGGGTTGCAGTTAACTAAATCCACATCGTAGACTTGAATCGAATTCCTGCCTTCTGGTTGTGACTGGGCACTGGTTGTTGTAAGCATTTGAGGAGGGAAACAGTGGGTAAAAGATTGCTGTCTGTCTCTTCTTCCTCTGTTTCTCAAATAAATAGTCAATGTATGCACAAATTAAAAAAAATTAAAAATACTACCAAGAGTTTTTCCATATATTTTATATTTATGTGAAGGATGATACTGAATTTACTGCACACATACAAACACACGCACAGTGCTCTTGCAATTCTAATTGCAAAGAAGAAACACACAACGACATTTGTAGGAAGTTAACGATGGCGTTATCTGAAAAATGCCCACCACAATCCAAGAAGGGAAAATTTTACCCTGTCACTTCATGCTCCTAAAAGTCCAAGAAAAGTTGCAAGTCTAAGTAAATAGAGTAGATGTCACCTTGTCAACTGGAAGCAAGCTTCTGTGATTTTTTTTTTTAAGAGCGTAACAAATGCTATCAAAAACATCCTACTTTGATATTCTTCCGCCTAGGAGTTTAAATTCATTTAATGCTTTTGAATGGAATATATCTGCTTCCTTTAGGGAACAGCCTCTGTTCTTTCCAGTCACAACTCCCATCTCTGTGGGATGTCTTTATTATTCTCAAATTGCACTATCTTATTCCATTTACTTTAAACTCTCCAATAGTCAGGGTGTCCACAGCAGGAGCCAGTAGGTACCTTTTCCAAATCTGATCAAAATCTTTCCCTTCTAGCTGCCAGCACGGCCAGGTCCATGGCCAATCAGGCAGTTCATTGTTCTTGGTAGCTCACGCAGCTGCTCATCAAATGCACAGCTGTGGTCCTGACCTTTCGCAATACCGTTCAGAGAACCAGCCTCATTTCATGAAATAGGCATGTTCTTATTTAAAATTCCCAAAGATCTTCTACTGGCTTTATAATTAAATCTATATTTCCTTAAGTCTCAAGACAGTTTTTATCAACAAGCAACTGTATTAGTAAATCTTATTCAGGTCTTGTATAAGGCCAACTTGTATAACCAAGAATGCAGTGTATTCCAGCACAATGAAATTCAGGAATGAAAAATTTAGGGAGGGGGCTTAAATGACTTAAGGAAATGTTCATGTTTTGCAATCTCAGTATTCCTGAGGAAATAATTGTCTTCAGAGTGTCTGTTTATGATATTATATGAGATGAAAGAAAATTAGTTACCATTTACAAAAGCAAGAGATCTTTCAGTGTTTTAGCATATGCCACTATCTTTATATTTTTATATATTTTAAATGCTATTGTATATATTTACAAGAATTCTTTGAGGTGAGTTCTTTTAAATTTAATTTAAATTTTTAAAGGTTTATTTTTAGATGAAAGACAGCTCTACAGACAGAAGAAGAGACAGAGAGGGAAGGTTTTCCTTCAGTTTCCAAATGACCACGATGGCTAGAGCTGAGTGAATCTGAAGCCAGCAGTTAGCATCTCCTCTGAGTCTTCCAGGGTGGGTGCAGGGTCCCAAAGATTTGGGCCATCCTTGACTGCTTTCCCATGCCATAATCATGGAGCTGGATCAGAATGGAGCAGTCAGGACACAAACTGGCGCCTATATGGGATGCTAGTGCTACAGGGAGGAGGATTAGCCTGTTGAGCTATGAAAATAGCCATAATTCACACATTTTTATGAAACAAACTAAACATTTTTGTTATACAATTGTCAGAATGTTTAAAACATTCATAGGCTTACATAACCACACTACTTCAGACAGAGAACTCCTATGCTTTCTGCTTTGAATTTCATTTTCTCATCCAAATTCTGTCTCTATTCCTAACCCCTTAACAGTTTTGAATTTTCAAGAATTCACATAAGTGCAATTATCTGCTAATGAGATATTTTAAAAGATTCATTATTTGAAGGCAGATTTTCAGAAAGAAGGAGAGAAAAAGAAAAGAGAAAGTCTCTTCCATCTGCTGGTTCACTCCCCAAATGGCCATATTGGCCATGGCTGAGCCAAACCAAAACCAATATCCAGGAGCTCCTTTCTGGTCTCCCACATGTGTGCAGGGTTCCAAGCATTTGGGCCATTCTGTACTGCTTTTCCAGGCCATAAGCAGGGAATTAAATCAGAAGTTGATCAGCTGGGACTCTAACAGGCCTCCATAAGAGAGGGTGCCACCAGAGCTCCAGTACCATAAAAGTATGACTTAGATACATTTTTTCAAGATTTATTTATTTTTATTGGAATATCAGATATACAGAGAAGAGGAGAGAAAGAGAGGAAGATCTTCCTTCCTCAAGTGGCTGCAACGGCCGGAGCTGAGCTCCTATCTGAAACCAGGAGCCAGGAGCCTCCTCCGCGTCTCCCACACAGGTTCAGGATCCCAAGGCTTTGGGCTGTCTTCCACTGCTTTCCCAGGTCACAATCAGGGAGCTGGATGGGAAGTGGGGTTGCCAGGATTAGAACCGCAACCAATATGGGATCACAGCACATGCAAAGCGAGGACTTTAGTGAGGGCTCCAGCACCAGGCCCTCTTTGTTGGCTTTTAAGTAAGTGTTCTTGTCTTATATTGAGATATTACATTCTTGTCTGCAAGTTATTTATTTAATATAAGTTGATAGGTGTGTTAGTTGCAAATGGTTTTCTCTTCATTTGCAGCTTGTGGTTTCATTGCTTTAACAATGTATTTCACAGGGAATAAATTTTTGAAATGCTTTTAATAAGAGGTAGAGAGACAGAGATACACAGAACTCTTACATACTTGTTGATTCTGCAGATGCCTGCAACAACCAGGTGTAAATCAGGCCAGTGCCAGGAATCAGAAACTGAATCCAAGCTTCCCACAAGAATGTAGGATACAAGCTACTTGTGCTGTCACCTGTTGCCTCTAAGAGTATACTTTAGCAGGAAGCTGCAACTGGAAGAGAAGCTGTACCTTCAGTCCTGGTACTGAGATACCCATGGGTCCATGTGCCCACCAGAGCAGTCCACAAGATTCGGGCTGTCAGACTGGGGACCACAGTTTGTTTTTGGCTCTAAGCCAAAGTTCACCCTCAGTTCCTTGTCGTATACACTCTGGGAAGTCAGCATCCTGCCTGGCAACTTATTAAAAGTGCTGACAGAAAGACTCTCCTCCTGAGGCTGGAGTTCTAGTTTGTGGGATCTCCCCCAAAGATTCCTCTAGTACCCCTTTGCTGGAGTGGGTAAGCCTACAGCCTGCCATCCAGCCTCCCGGTGCGCAGGGGACAGAGGTCGCAACAGAGTTCTGTCTAAGCAGTTCCGGTTTATTTGAGAAATTCATGTTCTGATATAGAACAGCGAACAGCCTGAGGCCAGGAATTCCAGGAGGGGAGAACTAGGATCCAACTGTCATCAGCACCAGTGTGGAAGCCACCTCCCATAGGCCAGGGGCAGGTGAGCAAGATGGCCCTCGCCAATCAGCCGTTCTTTGAAACCACGTGACCCCTGCCCTGGTTCACGCCCAGGGCTCTGTCCTTGGCCGCCATCTTGCTGGCCACATGTAACCCAGTGACCTTGACTGTTAGTTGCCATCTTGTTAACTTAGTGACCTCTTCATCCCTGAGCCCCACACTAGCTGACTACATCAAGAACATTTCAGGTGTACTCTGTCCACCCAGGGGTAAGTCACATACAAGTGAAGGGCACAGGAACTCGTGGATGCAGGGTACATGGGGCCACTTTAGCAGATCTCCCTCAAACCTCTCTAGACCTATGTTTGAAGAAAGTTTCCTTTAGCTAGCATATAATGGGGCCATATGTTGTTTTTATGTCGTGGTGGTTTCTGCCATTTAATGCTGTATTTAGATCATTGGCCTCATGGCAATTAGTCAGCTGTTTAGATTCAAATGCTTTGTCATATGGTTTTCTGTCTATTTCTTCTGTTTGGTTTATCTTGCTTTCTTTTTCCTGCCTTCCTTTGGGTTGTTTCTACATTTTAGTATTTCATTAATTTTTCTGTAGTGTATTTGATTAAACATCTTTATATAATTTATGTTAGTGAGCATTTTAGGGATTACAATACAGACTTAGGTTCCACCATCCACCTGGAACCAATCTTTTGTCACTTCAAATAAGATACAGGCATATTATAATCATATAGGTCTCATTATCTACCCTCCTAAATTTCATAGTTGCTTTGTATTTTGCATTTGCATAGGTTGAAAATTGTATTACACAGTTTTGTAATTTCAGCATTTCACTGTCAGAAATATTTTAAGGAACTCAGGCTGAAATGAATCATCTATCAGTTTACCAAGATACTTGCCACTTCTGTTGCTCTGTCTTCTGTCATCATTTCATCATTTGAGAATGTGTATCTTATTTTCATTCCTGAGTGAATTTTTTAATGTATCATACTGATTTTATAAACTGTTTTTTTAAGATTTACTTGTTTTTATTGCAAAGTCAGATGTACAGAGAGGAGGAGAGACAGAGAGGAAGATCTTCCGTCCAATGATTCACTCCCCAAGTGACTGCAATGGCCGGTGCTGTGCTGATCTGAAGCTGGGAACCAGGAACCTCTTCCAGGTCTCCCACGCGGGTGCAGGGTCCCAAAGCTTTGGACCGTCCTTGACTGCTTTCCCAGGCCACAAGCAGGGAGCTGGATGGGAAGTGGAGCTGCCCGGATTAGAACCAGCGCCCATATGGGATCCCAGTGCTTTCAAGGCGAGGATTTTAGCCACTAGGCCACGCGGCCGGCCCCCACAACCTTATTCTTGTAAAGTGTTGTAATTCCTGTGTGTTTCCTTAAAATTGCAATGGCTATCATGAGAAACCATCAGTCATTTGAATGCTTTTCTACAGGCTTTGCAACATTTTCCCTGGCTGCTTTCAATACTTATTTTGTGTTTTAATTACAAATTGATTATGGTATGTGTGATAGTTTTCTTTGAGTTCATAATCCTAGAGCTCACCGAGCTCCAATTATTTGTAAATTTGTATTTTCCCACCAAATTTTAGAAAATCATTTCACATTATTTCTTTAAATAATACTTTTTTCTCCCTTAAAAATATTTTCATTTAAACTTCAATTACCTTTGTTTTGTGGCCTGTTATTGCGTCATAAGTCACAGAGATGCTAGGTTTCTTTTTCCAATTTTTTTCCCCCTGTTTTTTATTTGCATAATTTCTATTGACCGAATTTTAAGTTTTTCATTTGCCACTAAACACATCTGGCAAAATTTTCATTTCAAATCTGCCGTTTTTCAGCTTCCAAAATTTCTACTATGTTCCTTTTTATTGTGTTTCATTTTATTGTTGAAATTTACCATGTGTTCATTTATTGATGCCATATTTTTACTGATTTTCTTTGAGCATTTTCAAAAGTAGTTGTCTTGGCTAAAAGATATTTTCAAAAGCAGACATCATTATCACTTCCAACATTATCTCAGTGTTTATTTCCAATTGTTGTTGTGCTCTTAACTACACATCATGTGTTTTCTAGTAATTTTTGATGATGTGCTCTTGACTACGATATTTGGAGCAAGTCTGGGTTTTGTGATTTTCAGAAAAGTGTCAGTCTTTCTTTCCCTAGGGTAGTTAGCCTTCAAGAATGAGAGACTTGGGCAGGTGTTAGGGCACAGCTGGTTCAGCCTGTGCCTCTGATGCATCCTTGCCTCAATGTGGCTCAGTCCTGATTGTTGCAGTCATTTGGGAAGTGAACCACCAAATGGAAGATTTCTTCCCTTCTCTCTGTATCTCTGTCTCTCAAATGAATAGAGTAAAAATAAAATTTGAAAGTACAGAACATGGAGGAGAAAATCCATGATTTTTTTTTTTTTCATTTCTTAACGCCAGCTTCTTGTTGATGTACACCCTCAGAGGCAGTGTTGGTGACTCTAGTAATTGGGTTCCTGCCATCCAACTGGGAGACCTGAACAGAGATTCTGTTTCCTGACTTTTGCCTGGCCTGGCTCTGCCAGGCTCAGCCCAGCTGGGCCAACACCCAACTGTTGTGGGCATCTGGGAAGTCAACTGGTAGATAGTTCTCTTTGTTTTTGATGTTTTTTCACTTTTTAAAAATAATCTTACTTAGTTGATTAGGGTACAAAGGGTCAAGGGCTATAGGAAAGTGGGTAATACCATTGTTTCCACACTAATATCATCAGTTTTTTTTTTTTTCCGTGTATCTGGAGTCAGGGGAGAAACAAAGGGAAAAACCCCACCCAGCCTTCCACCCATCCCAGATCCCCAATATGAGGCACGCTTTGAGGGTCCTGCTCAAGAAGTTTTGATAGTTCAACAGGTCTGAATTGCTGCCAATCTCGCCATTCCAATCGTGAAGAAACCTATTCAGAATCCACTGGCTGACATAGTCTCTTCATGGTTGGGGTTCTGAGATCAGCAGTTCATTTGGAGGGATCTCCAAAGAAACTTCATCTGAGATGATCCCAAACCTGATTCCTGTGTGAGTTTGCCAGTGCAGAGTCTGGCAACATCTGTTGCCCCAATCAGCTTGTGCACATGCTGGTCATTGTAACTGCTGGGTCAGTTCTGTTTCCAGCCCTGTCTTCCACGCGAACCAATGGGTACTGTAGTACAACTCAATCCTGCCCGCTTCATACTCAGTCCTCACGCAAACCAGTGGGAGCTGCTGCCTAGTTGGGGCAATTCCGCAAAACCCACACAAGGCCTGCCCCCTACCCTGGTTCTCATGCATGCCAGTATGTATCGCAGGCTTGTTCAGTCTCTCCCACATCCCATTTAGCTCTCGTACTTGTCAATGGGCATTGAAGCCTAGTTCAACCCAACCAACCTATTATCTAGCCCACACATATACTGGCAGGTGCCTTTCTGTCTTCCCACCTCCACCCCGTCTTGGTTTTTGTGCTGTCCAGTGGGAGTAGACCTGGACAGAGATCCTGTTTCCTGGCTTTGGCCTGGCCTGGCTCTGCCAGGCTCAGCCCAGCTGGGCCAATACCCAACTGTTGTGGGCATCTGGGAAGACAACTGGTAAATAGTTCTCTTTGTTTTTGATGTTCATTCATTTTTCATGTATGTAAGAGACAGAGAGAGAGACAGAAAAAGAGAGTGGTAATATGAAGTGACTCCAGTCTTGGTAAATTGCAACACTCACAAACTACTTAGACAAGGTATACTAGGAATAAAACAGTAGCTACATTGACAATTATGAATTTGATATCATAAACTATGTAGGAAAAACATTATTTCAAAAAGAAACATGTAGGAAGCCTGTAATCATTGTTAAAGGTTACAGGAAGGTTAGCATGAGAAATGATTGTGATTTTTTGGCGTCAAAAGTCATTGGTGATTTTTGTGAACATATTTTAATGTACTAAATTAACTTTTGTGAGTTAAATAGTGAACATGGATGAAAGAAAATAAACTGGAAAATGGCAACCACTTTGAGAAGTTTCCATAAGAAAGGCATGCAAAAGTAGAGAATTGTCTGGGTTAGCTGGGGTGTTGGGGAAAAGTATTTTTGGTAAGGCTAATGATGTTTGAAACAAATGAGCATGACCTAATTGAGCAGGGAATTTGTTGATTCAGAGATGAGACATTGGATGTGGTTTTATACTGATGGATATGATCTAATAGAAATTGCTGAATAAGAGCAATGCTTAAAATGAAACTGTGGAACAGGGATGTATTTGGGGAAATAAGGAGAGGTGGCACCACAGGTGGTGATATGCTTTCGAACATGAGGGGAATCTTTTAATGTGTATGTGGGGGGGCGGGGGTGGGGGATTATTTATTTCCATCATGGATCAAAAACTATTGCAGACATTTTATATGTTTAAACATCTCGCATATTATAAATGTAAAGAGAGACATGTGAGAGCATAAAAGAAAACCAGATATAATGATCAAGAAACAAGTGCTTGCTTTTGTACATGACACCCTAGATGGGAAAAAGAAAGGAATACAACATGATGATTTAATTTTGTTGTCTTAGCTTTAGTAAAATAAAGTTATTTAAGAACCTTTAATTTTCCTGTTTAAAATAGACAATAGTTTTATTTACTATTATTAATGTACAATTAAATAAGGCAAAATATATAATTAAACAATAGAGTTTGGGAACTATTAGTGTTTCAGTGTTGGCTATTAATTTCTAAATTTTTTCCTAAAAGTTTAATTTCATTCTTAATATTGTTTACATAGTTGAAAGGGATGCATGCTCATGTGAACCTCTGATTAGGATGGGGAGGGTCCAGTATGGAGGGAGAGGTTGGGACACATCTTTTTTCCTTTTTTTCTGTGTCTGCAGAGGAGGAACGAGTGGAGGCTACTCCTTGCCACATCAGCACTTGAGGAGAGGAATAGTCATTTAATGATGCCCCGATGTGGGGCCTATTGGTTCACAAATCCGCCTTAGTGCAACCACAGACCAGGGAACATGCGGCAAAGGTTGACCAAGACAGTTGTCTAACATATTCTGCTTTCCGTCCTCTGATGAGGCACTTGATGCCCCATGCCAATCCAGATAAGCTGGCTGTCATGTTCCCCATGTGCATCTGGGTAAGCTGTCTTCTACATGGGCATTAGCAACTGAAGAGGCCCAATCCCAATACATGCACTCCAAGGTTGGACTAGACATCCTGTGATTTTCCCCGTGGCCAGGGTCTGTGTCCTGCCCTCCAGTTGGGTAGTCATCCAAGATTAAAGTGAAGCAAAAGTACACTTTTTTTTAACTTTTTAAAAATTTTACTTCTTTTCATTATTATCATTTTATGATATAGTTCCATAGGCCCTGGGATTTCCCTTATCCCCTCCCCTCTACCCTCCCCTCTCACTGAGTTCCCTTATATCATTACTGTAGTACAGTTCTTCATACAGTCATATGTCCATCATAGCAGGCATGGACAATGGCAGAGTCAGCATCCTATTGTCAAGACAGAGTAAACAGCTTCGTTGGGAGTCCATTTTTATCTGGCAGTAGAGATGCATACTGCATTATGTCTTCACATTTGGATATGATAGTCTCCATTACACAGTTACTATACATCCCCTTAAATGAAAAGCCACAATACAAAATCAATAATAGGAAGAAAAATAGAAATTTACAGTGCCATGAAGTTAAATAACATGCTGTTAGATATGATAGTCTTCATTACAGTTACTATACATCCCCTTAAGTGAAAAGCCTCAAAACAAAATCAACAACAGAAAAAAAAGAAATGAACAACACCGCTAAATAACATGCTACTGAATGACTAATGTGTCACTGAAGAAATGAAAAAAATGAAAAAAATTAAAAAATGCAATAAATCAAGAATCTTCTTGAAGAAAATGGTGCTACTGTATGATCTATGAGTCACTGAAGAATTTAATGAGAAGAAATGGTTTTGAAGAGGTAAAACTAACAAAAAAATCAAACTCCATGAGATACAGTTTCTGCTGATCTTTCTTGGTGAAATATGTCTCCTGTAGGCAGCAAATAGATGGGTCTTGTGTTTTATCCAGTCTGCTCATCTATGACATTTGATTGATGAGCTTAAGCTATTTACATTCAAGGTTAATACAAATAGGTGGTAATTTGGTTCTGTCATTTTAGTAATGGTTGTTTACTGATTTAATCTTCTGCTGTTATTTTACTGGGATGTTCTTCGCATTTGCCTTTGGTTTTGTTGGGTGCTATTCCTTTTCTCTGTCAAGAGAACATCTTTAAATATCATTTCTAGGGCAGGTTTGGAAGAGGCATATTCTTCAACTTTTCTTTACTGTGGAAGAATTTTACTCCACAACATGCTGCAACAGAATTTTAAAACTATGTTCACTGGGAATACTTCATTTCCCTTAGTTTCTGAAAAATGAGAACTAGTTATAGGCTGATTTACTTAATGTACTAGATTGGAAAAAATAGATTAGTATCAATTTTTACAGATTTTTTTTTTAAGGAAGCAGCATGATTTTGGTCATATTTGAAATGTAGGGTGGTCAAATGTCCTGGTTTACTTGTGAGTAAGCGAGTTCTCTAGACATGGAACTTGGGATGCTGAACTATACAAGCTCTATCCAATCTGGATGATATGTAGCGATTCCATTTGTGATTTTAGCATCCACATACTTTAATTACACGGGACTATGTTTAGTTTCCCGCAAACACAACACCCCTGAGTTTCCTTCCAGTTGACGTGTGTGTTTTTGTTCACACCATTCCTTGCTTCTGTCCACAGATTTGTATTGGAATTCTGACCTTCAGGTATGATTAACTGCTAATTAAACTGGAATAAACAAATACACATTTTATTATTGTAGAATTGTACTAGTTTCAATAGAATCTAGAAAATGAATGTGAGATTGCAAAACCATGAAAGAAAAGACAGTGTCAGGGAAGTGGAGGTGGGTTTTGGGGATGAAACAGAACCAGAAATGAAAGGATTTTACTTTTGGTTTCTCACTTGTGTTTCTTTTTATAGTTCTTTCGACCTTCTTTGCCCCAATTCGTGGCTTCTTAAGTCAACATCATGAAAAACATGACAAATACAGCTAGAGTGCGGATGTATTACAAGTTAAATGAAGAGCCTAAAGAAAAAAAAATATGTCTTCAGGCTTTAATTTTTAAAAATTAATTATTTTTATTTTTAATTATTTTTACATGTTTCGTTAGCATGATTAGGGTCAAAGGCTACAGGAAAGTGGGTGAGATCACCATTTCTACTGTGGGGAGTGGGGTGTTAAAGCTGCTGCTGGGACTGGGAGGGGCAGTTGCAAGATGGCAACTGGCCCAGGGCCAGGAGGCAGAGCTGGTCTCACCAGCAGGTAAACAGGATAGGCTAGTTTCCCTGCGGTGATTACTGGTCTATCACATAGCGCCAAGTGGACCTGCGGGGAGAAGTGATTGGTGGAGAATTATATAAAAGTAGCGCGTAAAAGCTAGTGGGGGACAGACGGACGAAGACGGATGGACGGAACAGACGACGACGAAGAAAGACTGAGGGGTGGCGAGAAGACTGGGGGGCGATGAGGAGAAAGACTGGGGAATGAAGCAGAGAGTACGGGAAGAAATGTGGGAAGAAGGGTGGCGGAAAATGGGAGGAAGGGTGGCGGAAGAACTGGGTAGGAAAGCTTAGATCAATAGGTACAGGCGCAGCGGAGAGAAGGTTTTAAACGTAGCCGCTTTTGGCAGTGAGAGGTCCGGTTGCCAGCTTTTCCTGGACCCCCAAGAGTTTTTAGTGTTGCCGCTCCTGGGCGGTGGTGGCAATATTCCACATTCTCTTTTTTCCTTTCTGTTTCTCGGGGAAGGGGAGTTATAAGGAGAGAAGCCACATCCAGCCTCCCAAACACCTCTGCACCCTGGGTCCAGCCACCCGACACAGGGTCCTCAATGTGGGGCAAGCTCTGAGGGTCCTGTTCATGAGGTTTTAATAGTTCAACAGTTCCAAATTACTGCTGATCTTGACACTCCAAGCACGAAGAAATTTCTCCAAAATCCACTGGTTGACATAGTCCACCTTAGAGTCTCTGTTTGCCCAGTTATTCACTGCCAAAAATTGGCTGGGATAGTTGATTGATTTGTTCTTTCCTTCATTCTCTGTAGTGGTATCAGGTGTCCTCTGCAGGCTCCAGTACACTGCCATATGCCCCATGTGCATCTGTATATGCTGTCCACTGCTCCATCTAAGCCACTGAGGAGGCCCAGCTCTGACACATTCATTCCACTTTCATACCATGGGACCTGCAATTCTCTCCATGGTTGGGGTTTTGAGTCCAACAATTCACTTGGGGGGATCCCCATAGAAACTTCATCTGATGTGATCCCAGACCTGATTCATGTGTGTGCTTGCCGATACAAGGTCTGGCATTGTCCATCACCCATTTAGTTTAGGCAAATGCTGGTGGTTGTAATTGCTGGATCAGTTCTGTCTCCAGCTTTATCTTCTACACAAACCAATGAGTGTTGCAGCCCAGTCCAATCCTGCCCATGACACACTCAGCCTTCACATACACCAGTGAGAGCTGTAGCCTATTCGGAGCAGCCCATAATAACCTACCACCTACCCTGGTTCCCATGCTTGCCAGTATGTATAGCAGACTGGTCCAGTGTGTCCCACATCCCATTCAGCTCTCATACATGTCAATGAGCATTTTAGCCTAGTTCAACCCAACCAGTCCCACTATCCAGCCTACACCCATGCTAGCAGGTGCCACTCTCTGTCTAGTCATGCCTGCCTCAGTCCTGGTTCTCATGCTCACCAGTGTGAGTGGCAACCCAAGAAGGAGATGCCCTCTGTTTCGCTACTGGGCCTACTCCACTCCCGGATCTTGCACTCTCCAGGTGGTTCTGCAGTATCACTTAACAGAATTTTTTCCTCGTGCCAACATATACCAGCTAATGCTACAACAAAGCCCATCCAACCCACACTCACTCTGATTTATATCTGCTCAAGTAGGAACAATCAATCCAGCCTGACTTGCCCCTGATCTTTCTCACATGAAGCCAATAGGTCGTGCAGCCTTGCCTGGCTTGGTCTGCCCCATCCCAACTCACACTCTCCAGTGGGAGTGGTTGTCTTGCAGGGGAGCCTTCCACAGCCGCTTCCCTCAACTCTTCCCCCACTGGATCTCACTTGTGTTGATTGGGTGCTGCAGCCCAGTCTGGCATGGCCTGCCTCTTTTCTGGATTTGCCAGTGAGTGCTGTACTTCAGACTCTAATTTAAAATTTATAGGAATGAGACCAGTGGTTGGCCTTTAGCCACTAATGTAATGAACTGAAACCAGAGTACTGAGTCATGCTATTGGGATGGACTGACAAGAATCACTTCTGCAACCATGTGGATATACTCTTGCAGGGTTAGACCTCAGAAAAAGGAAGGACCAAACAGACAGGAATATCTAACACAGTAGCTTATTCAGCTTACAGCAGCAGGAAATATCACCATCATTTGAAGTAATTTAGAGAAATAAAGTACTTCCTTCTCTAGGAAGATAATTTACAGAATAACTCAACTTACAGCTGAGAAAAACAAAACATTTACATGCTTAACTAGGTTGCTGATTGGTATATTTCAGTCTATTTTGATTCTATGTTTCAGAAGAAAAGGAAGATAAAGACAAAAAATACAAATATGTGTCCATTCTGTTAAAATTGTGTGACTAATATCAGCTTCTTAAAAAAATCTTTTCAAATCATTTCAGCTTAGTCTGCTTTTCCCTCTCTCTAAATCTGCACATATTTAGGGTTAATATCACATATTGTGTGAAGTTTACATGTAATTTTAATAAGCCAATGGTTCCCTAAAAAGATTACACATTTAATGTGCTTGGAACAAGACCAACGTCTATATGTATTCTTAATATCTCATTCCCTCTTGCTGTTTATTTTTCTCTTTTTCTTTTCATTCTTTCTTTTATCAACACTTAATGTACCTGAGCGTAGTCGGGGTGTTGGGACAGAAAAATGCACTGAATGTGTATGTGCTGCCTTACCTACCCTGCTGAAATTCATGGATTTAATTCTAGCCTTCTAGGCGATGGTATTAGTAGAGAACACTTGGGCAATAATTAGAGCATGATGGTTGGGTTTCATGAATGTAGTTAGTACTAACAAAGGATAACCAAAAATTCTGTCTCTTTCCTGTTCTGGGATGATGTGATAGGAAGTATGTAATCCATGCTGTTTGGTGGAAATGTAATATTAGTACAGACATTGTTGAGAATATTGAAGTTTCTCAAAATACTAAAACTAAGGTTCAGCACCATGATTCAATTGGCTAGTCCCCCTTTCAAGTGCCAGTATTCCATATGGGTGCTGCTTTGTGTCCTGGCTGCTCCATTTTCCATCCTGATCCCTGCTTGTGACCTGTGAAAGCTTTGAGACCTTGTACCTGCATGGGAGCTCCAGCAGAAGGTCCTGGCTTCTGGCTTCTGATCAGTTCAGCTCTGGCTCTTGTAGTTATTTGGGGGTGAAACAGTGGATGGAAGATAATTCTTTCTGTCTCTCCTCTTTCTAAGTATGCCTTTCCAATAAAAATAAGTAATTCTTAAAAAAAAAGGAACAAAAGATAGAGCTATCACCTGGTCTTGCAAAACCAGTCTTAGAAGTATATCCAAAGTATGTGAAGTCACTTGGTTGAGACATCCTTTCTTCCATGTTTATTGTAGCACAATTCATAAACCATAAGAGACAACTTGATTGTCCACCTGCTGATGGGTCATAAGGAAAATATTACACACATACAATGGAACAGTCTCCAGTCACAAAAAGGATGCAATACTGAAAAGTGGATTGAATATACATAATCTAGGTTAGAGTGCAGAAATATTTACCAATGCCATATAATTAGTTGAACATAACCTATATTTAAGCTTATTTTCTAGCCCTTCCTTGTTTAACTTTCTTTTGATGTTGCCTTTAACAAAAGAACAGCTTTGTGTCCACATAAATTATTTTGTATTAATGTGAAATATCCTAGCTGTAGTTTTGCTTACATTTTAAAAAATATTCCATATTATGTGCTAAGTAGACTTCTTAGATATAGGAAATAATGACATAAGAATGAATTAAAGATGAATGTTGAGTTAAGCTAATCAAAATAATATGTGTGTATGCACATACATCATGTGAGTGTGAGAAAGTGTGTATATAATCAGGCAGTTGCCTCTGAGGAACCACGATATCTTTAGAAATGCTGATCACCACCCACAAATCCTGGGAAAGATCTTTCTGTACGACTGCCAGTTTCTGATTCTGTGATGGGTGTGAAATGACAAGATGCCATTATCATTTTGTTTGCTGTCAATGTCCTTATGGGATTTGATGAAGTGTCAAATAGTGGAGTGCTTAGTATGTGTTAAGTAATAGAACATTTGTTTCATGAAGCAAATGTTGACACTCTTTTCAAATTTGTTAGGGAAACTCCTGGAAAACATCAGAAGGTGAAATTCTTGCACAAAGTATATTGAGTAGTGAATTTCCTAATTTTTTACTCCATGAGAGCTGTTAGAGTTAGCATGAGAGTCCAATATCTTATCCAAAAGAACATTAGTTAATTGTCAGAAGAATTGTTTGACAGGAGTTTGATTGTACCTATTTTGTGGTTATATTTGAAATTTGATGCAGAATTTATATTTCAAGCAAACTTAGTCAATTGGTGCCAAATGTAACCAGACCTAGTTTTGTATCTACTCACCCTATTTTTTTATGTTGATAGTTATGAACACTGACATGTCGTTGAAGTATTGGTCTAAAAAACACTGGTCTTTAGGAACCCACAAACACAGATATATGATAAAACACTTGAAAGCAGTTAAGGATGACATCAAGAGATTTCCTCTCAAATGGTAGATCAAAGGACTAACTTTGTTGCGCCCTCTATTTGCCAGCCCTGTCAGAAAGTAGAATTGAATTCAGATGTGTTTAATATTTCCAATCCAACTTTCTGCTTATGTCCTGGGGAAGCAGTGGAGGGTAACTAAAGTCCTTGGGTCTCTGTACCCACATGGAAGACCTGGATGTAGCTTCTTGTTTCTGGCTTCAGAGAGAACCAGCTCAGACCTTTGTGGCTATTGGGGAGTGAACTAGTGGATGGAAAATATCTCTTTCTATAACTTTGCCTTCTAAATTAAGATGAATAAATCTTTTTAAAAATTCACACAGTAGATGATTTTACTATAATTTGGCAAGCAACCTGAACTTTGTTGTGTTAGGTTGCTGGCTGAAAGATTGCTGTGCAGATTAATAGTAAAAGTACATCAAGTAGATACTTAGATTTTGACAGTCCACAAACATTACGAAGTTTCATAATTTCTATATCTGTTTTTTCCCTATTTCTTCCTAATAAATGAACAGTGTTATTTTACCTAAATATTTAACTTCAAATGCCACCTTTCACTCTTTATTATCATGAAACAAACATGTAGGAGATAAACAGTTGTAGGAACTCCTGATGTGGAAATATCATTCATACAAGAAAATTACTTAAATATACTTTTTGAAACCATAGGAAGGTGTCCTGATCCTGCCTGTCAGTTTGGAAGGTGCAAGACAACAACTAAGACGTCCTAAGAATAATCATAGGGTTATTTTGTTCCTGGTTTTCCTTTTTTCACAATGCTCGTAATAGTGCTGCACTTAAAGATATTCTATGAAATATTTTTAATTAAGACTGCTATTGCATAATGTAGTTTATCCATGGCATATTTGTCACCTTAGCCATGGCACATTTTGCACAGTGATTTCTCTATCTGTGCTGACGTGGAGTGTGTATAATCCATGTATCATATTTGAATTGAAACAAGCTACCATTCTGGGAGTTTCCCAGCAAACCATTCATGAACGTTAGCTTTGCAGATGGTCTCTGCCACTTGGGTTCCCAAACATTTTCCTTCAAAAAGGAGCGTTCCATTTTTTTCTTTATTACATTGAAACACAGTATTAAGTTTGCCCTTAACCAAACTGAGAATGCAATCCTCACTTGATCAGCTCTATATAGGTGGGTCAAAAGGTCAATTGAGTGCTATGCAGAGTGCCCTGGGTAGTCATCCAATCCCTGATGTTGCTCTTGCTATATTGAAAGAAGGAATTCTGAGAAATAAAAATGGGTCACTCTGAGAAGTCTAAGAAATCTATGATGTTTTGCTATTTCTATAGTCATCAACAAGATGAATGTCACACTGGGCCAAAATATTAATTTCCTTTTTGTATTTCTTGCCTTTTCATCATTGAGTTCTGTTCACAATGGATTAATGGTTTTAGGTTGTCACTAATGGATAAGAGTGACAAAGGCGGAAGGATTATATCCCCAGAGTTTCTTTAAGTAGTTAAAAAAAGCTCTAACATTGTACCTGGCTTTGTGGTGTGGCAGGTTATACTGCTGATTGTGTTGTTAGCTTCTCATATCATAGTAGCAGTTCCAGCCCTAGCTGCTCTGCTTCCAGTCCAATTCCCTCCTACTGGACCTAGGAAGTATTAGATGGCGATCTGGCTGCGACATCTGTGCCCCCATTGATTGCCAGGGTTGATTCAGCTGATCTGACTGGCTAGGCCGGTGTCCCCTTCCTCCCTCACTGCTCCGTGTGCGTCCCTCCCGAAGCTGCGCTCAGTCGAAGAGGAGGACCATCCCCGCTAGAGGAGGATCGGTCTTCTGTCAAGGGTATACGAGTAGCTGCGCTCCCCTGCTAGAACCTCCAAACAAGCTCTCAAGAAATTATTAGATGATGAGCCATTTACTGGGACACTGTCACCCACAAAGAGAACAGGATAGAGTTGATAGTTCTTGGCTTTTGCAGCATTAGGATAATTTGGGGAGTGAATCAGCAGGTGGAGGAGTACTCTCTTCCTCTACCTCTCACCCTACTTCTTTCATTCTGCCTTTCAAATAAAAAATACGTAGATTATGCATCTTAAAAAGCTATAAAATTTACTGTAGTATTGGCTACATATCTTGAAAATAAAAACCACTGAATTTTATATATTTAAAAAAATTTACTTGTTTTACTTGAAAGAGTTATAATGTGTGTGTGTGTGTGAGAGAAATCTGTATGCTGGTTTTCTCTACAGATGGTCATAACGGCGAAGGCTAAACCACTCTAAAGTTGAGAGCCTGGGACTTCTTCCAGGTCTCCCACATGAGTGCAGGATCTCAAGGTCTTGGGCCATTCTCTACCATTTTCTTAGGCCATAAGTAAGGAACTGGATCGGAAGTGAAGTGGTTGGGGCACGAGGCAGGACTCATAGTGTGCCAGCACCAGAAACAGAGGATCAACCTGATAAACCACTGCATCAACCTTGAATATTACACATTTGATGTGTAACTTATAAATGACTTATAAAGACAATAAAAGTGAAGAGAACCACTTCTTTCCTGGCATGTTGCATGCAATCTTCCATCTAGTAAGAAGTCTCATCAACAATGTGTAGTGTTCATCCAGCCAATATCATAGATGCAACGCATGTATTTAATGGTTTTCATACATTATCTCATCAAACTTTGTGATAATTCTATGATGATGCTATTGTGGTTTTGGACTAAATCAAAATATTTGCTTAAATGCTTTATCTCTGCCATGATCAAGAGTGTAGAATTCTACTGTATATAACTATGTTCTTCCAAAGTCTATAGATAGAATTTGTCTCAAGAAGGAAATGCTAGGAAACCATCCATAGAGTTAACTGTTCGGATATAGGTACATATATTTATGCATATCTACAATATATGCTTACACACAGAAATGAATTAAAGGATTATTTTTCCATCATACCTGACTTTTTGCCTTTATCATGTGGTATAGAGCAAAATGCCATTAGCTGGGTAGCTTAAAATGGAAATTTGTTTTTCACAACTTTAGAGGCTGGAAAGTCAGGATCAGATCACTGGGTGATTTAGTGTAAGATGAAGATCTTTCTTCCTGATGTTGAAGGTAGTGGCTTCGAACCCTGTCCTTCAAGAGTGGAAGGGATTAATAAAGTCTATGACATCTCCTTTATGAGGGCAATAATTACATTTCTGAAGGCTCTATTTTTAAGACCTGACTTCTTCCCACAGACCCATTACCAATGCTCTGAGTGTGGAAGTCAGGATTTCCACATTTGCGTTTTGGAAGAAATTTGATTGTCGGGCCATAGCATATACATATTTATATATAAATAAGAAAATTAACATTTTTTGATATGAATTATTGTCAGATAAAAATTCTGTGAGAATGATTTCAGACTTCAGATATAAGTACGAGAAAATGAAATTTTCATTAATAAGAAAGCAAAGAAAAATGAGGAAAAAATTACAAATGTTACTAACCGTTTTTCCTGCAAATTAGAACAAATGTTTACAATGTGTGCATCTTAGGGGACCAAAATCACAATGTATTCCACAGACTGGGCTCCTGCCATGATCTCCTGTGGTGTTCACCTGCAGTGAGTTTTGTTGTTTTGCTTTCTTCCGTGTGGAATTAATCATAGCTCACATTTTCAGTCTTAACGTATACTTTCAAAGCAACATCTCATACAATGGGTTATAATAGAACACTTTCAAATATTAATGCAATATTATCATTGGCTGGGTTATCACACATATATATCATATATATTTATCTCCAACCATGCAACTGTCATATTCAAAGAGCTTTGATTAACTTTGATGAAGACTATTACATTCGTAAAAACTCAAATCCAAGTAAAAGTTCTTTACTACACCAAGCTATGTGACACTACCTAAAGTTTCTTTCAAAATAATTTATATCCTGCAAATGAAATATTTAACTTTGATCATATTTCTATTCCAATATATTTTGTGTGTTGTTATAATTGGAAAATAGTAACATTCTTTGCAGACAGCATCTGGAGTTAAGTAACCAGTTGTTTTGGGATCAAGGCAAAGAGATTATGAATACAAAGGTTAAGGCTATCGAATATTTTAGGAGAATTCAGTGCTGCCTGTGTCACTATAAACACAAAACTCCTAATCCACCTATTTCCCTACCATCAACTATTGATTTCTTTTTATTTATTTTTTTATTATTTATTATTTTTAATTCATTAATTACATTGTATTATGTGACACAGTTTCATAGGTACTTTTAACTGGTTAATCAGCTCTTATAAAACAATTTTTTTGTTTGAATTCCTTTTTAGCTTTTTCTTTTCCAGTAATTGTTATTTGCAAAATGAGTACACTAAAACTAACTTTCTATGGATAACCAAGGATGGCTCATTCATTTGTTTAAAAATAATTGAATTTAATAAGAATGATTTACTTGTAGTTTCGGTGATTCTACATACTGCTACATAGTTTGTATAATCTATTTAACTTTTAAATTGTTGGCTTTGGCATTCAAGAAACTGAAAAACATGCAGAGTTGCTTTCAGATACTATTAATGAGTTGATGTTCTACAGATGTGAAGACAGACTGTAAGTGAAAAGGAGTTGCAAAGTATTATAGTTTTAGTATTTAAGATGGTACTTTGCACTAAGGAAAATCTTTAAAACTTTCATTGTTTATTAAAAATCAGTTAATGTCATGAACAAACATTGATAATCTCGTTTTTTAGGAAACCAGAAAGCAAACGTAGTTCTCATTAACTTAAGAAATACAAGACAAGGCTGGGATAAATTACCATTTTCCACTATCCTGGCATCTGTTCAGTTGAGGTACTCATGTTCTTTACATGAGTTATAGAAGAAACATTTTATAAAGTCTTCATTATAAAAGGAGCACTGGAATTTAAAAAAGATTCATATATTTGCACTATAGGAAATATATTTATGCTAAAGGGATTCTCCAACTTCATTCTTTGGAAAAAACAATGAAGTGAGACTTCACAAAGTTGAGTTTAGGTGTTCTGGCTTTAGCAATTGATGTCCTGCTTCGACTCCTCATTTTGCTGAGTGCTTCCTCAAGGGCTTGGGAAGTTATTGGCTTGCTTCCATGAGTGTTTGTATCTCATTTTAAAAGTGATACAACATCTCCGTAAAACACAAACAGTCCTAATGTATACTGATAGTGAATACATTTTATTTCTTCTAAGCTTTTTATTTCAATAAAAAAGATGATGATGGACCATCTTACATTGTAATGTCTTTTGAGACGAGTTCAAGTGCACCTTGCTTTCTGCTTTTCACAAGTCAGCAAGATATTTTGACTTTAAAAATTATATTCTGCAATTATTGGGTATGTTGAATTACTCTTTATGCCAGACACACAATAACTAGTTGTGGAGTATTTTCAAGGCTTTAAGATGCAACAGGTTGCAAAAAAAGAAAAAAGACACACACAAGCATTTTTCTACCATATCAGTAAAATTAGTTAGGATTGATAATACCTATAGCAAATTAATTGATCAAAGCCCATAATCCTGCATGTTTTGTTGAATTTAAGATGTTAACTCTTTTTGAAATTGTTAGTTGTTGCATTCCTTAAATTTATATACTTATATAAAGGAAGGTTTGAAGTAGATGATATTTATGTTCACTGGATTAAAAAGTGTTAGTATTTTGTCATTTATAAATAAACAGTTTTCCCATGGCAACTCTCCAATGCTGTGTAACATGGTTCTTTTTCTGATTGTTGTGAATCTTTATATTACTGTATGACATATATTCCATATTAGCACACTATTTCATTATCTTGGTTTTATGTTCATAAAGCTTATCGAGATTGGTGTCTGTGGCTAAGTTCATTTATTTTCACTGCCATGTAGCATTTTATATGTAAATATACATCAATACATATGTGTGTTTTTCCTGTAGATTGATCACACATTCATACCTATGTACATTTTATATCAAGATCAAAGTATGTCCATAATTGGTAAGACAATTTTTTGCCATTTGCATATTAATATACTTTTACATGTTAAATGAAATTTTGCATAAACATAACTTTTATCATCATATTACTTATATTGATAATAACTTAATCTTCCTTAAACTATTCTCTGATGATATAATTTGATTTTCTTCTAATTTTTCTCTAATTAGAGTAACATGAGGAAGATGATCATAAATTTTTCTTTAATGCTTCATTTATATTTTCTAAGTGTAGTTCTTCATAAACAGAATTTTTCATTCAAAAGTATTATGCTTCTAAATATTTTATTATTTTTTGCAAGTTGATTTTATGAGATTGAACATAAAAGACTCAACAAAATCTTATTTCTAAAAATACTGCATAAATTGAATTTGTATATACGATCTAATAATTAAGTTTTTTAAAAAGGCATACCTACAATGTCGTGACACACACAAATAGCAAAATGTTGAAATTGTGAATGCAACTAAAAGGCTATGCTATTATAATAATATGGGAGATATGGCAATGGAAAAGCGAAATGGAGGTAAAGAAGAAATTGAGGGGAAGCCTTATACCTACAAAATTGTATGATAGTAAGTAGTGTTAAAAATTAAAAATTTATCTTATGGGATCCAGTTTGAGTCCTGACTGCTCCACTTGTGACCAGCACTCTGCTAACATGTCTGGGAAACATAAAAGAGGCTAAGCAAATGAAGAAACAAAAATAAAGCAGTTAACAGGCAAGCATAATTTTGCCAATTCATTAGATAGAAATTGCATTATACTGTTATTTTCATTTGCATTGGTAAAATGAACAATCTTTAAAAACTTACTTTCCTCTTTGATAGTTATATGTCTGCTTATATAAATTGCCCATTTAATCCTTATGGCTTCTTTCCTTTTTAAAGAACAGACAGCACCACTTATTCTTCAGTGGCTCATTCGATCATACAGATGGTGCCAAACATAAAATGGTTTGTTTTCTTGAGCTGAATTGATTACTTTCCCGTGAAAGAACTCAGGGAAATGAATTCTAAGTGATGTGACTTGTCTAATTTCCAAAAGTATGATGATTTTTAGTAGGAAGTTATTTTTGGTGATGAGTTTTTTAGAAGAAAATATTTATATAACTCTGAAAAGTCAGTTTTCACATGCAAATTTACTCTTCTCTGTTGTATGGAGTCCACTTGTAAATTGCTTCAAATTTTTCATCACTGACATTTCAATATCCTTTTATTTCTTTCTCATCTCTGTTTCTATTCTACTCAGCTTATGCAAACCAACAAATGTTGGACTCAGACCAAATTTCTAAAGACAATACTTAATGTTTTGCTCCTCCAATAAATGAATAAGAAATGCTTTCAAAGGTCCAACTAAGCTGGTTTTTAATATTAACATTCATGACACTTTTCTAATGACTTCTTTAGACTCCTCCCGATTAGTACAATGAGTTTATTTAATCATACTTAGCTTTGTGGTAACTATTCATTAACAAAAAGGTTTTTATGCATGTTCAAAAAGATCAGAAGCTTGAATATTTTATTGATATTTAGTTCAAGGACATTAGAGTCAAACTGTTTTACAATAACATCACATTTCTACCACCTTTGAGTCATCTATGAGCTGCTACATAACACTGGAAAGTTCTCTAGGATTCAGCATTGTGAGGATTAAATGAAATTATTTTTAAAAACCCACTTTTTTTTAAAGCTTCTGGATAGAAATCCCCCCCCCCCCGCTTTTAAAGATTTATTTATTTTTATTGGAAAGGCAGACACACAGAAAGGAAGATCTTCTGTCCTATGATTCACTCCCCAAGCAACTGCAATAGCTGGAGCTGTGCCAATCTGAAGCCAGGAGCCAGGAACTTTCTCTGGGTCTCCCACACGGCTGCAGCATCCCAAGGCCCCAGGCTGTCCTGGACTGCTTTCCCAGGCCACAGGCAGGGAGCTGGATGGGAAGCAGTGCTGCTGGGGTTAGAACTGGTGCCCACATGGGATCCTGGCTCATTTAAAGGAAGGACTTTAGCCACTAGGCCACTGTACCAGGTCCTAAAGAAACAATTTCAAGAAGAGCTTAGTAGAACAAATAGCAAGAAGGAAGCATCACTGGTTGGTTGCAATCATGTCATCTAAATGCTTTTGGTATTTTTTGGGTGTAGATTTTAGGAGAGAGTAACAAGGCAAATTTTACAAAGGAAAAAGTGAATATTAAATAGCTGGTTTAATGAATATGTACATTCTAGTTGCTAGATCAGTAAGTACTTTCTAGGCATTTATGTTTTCTTTTTTTAAAAAATTTATTTATTATTTTTATTACAAAGTCAGATATACAGAGGAGAGACAGAGAGGAAGATCCTCTGTCCGATGATTCACTCCTCAAGTGACCTCAACGGCTGGTACGCGATCCAAAGCGGGGAACCTGGAACCTCTTTCTGGTCTCCCTCACAGGTGCAGGGTCCTAAGGCCTTGTGCCATCCTCGACTGCTTTCCTAGGCCACAAGCAAGTAGCTGGATGGGAAGTGGAGCTGCCGGGATTAGAACCAGTGCCCATATGGGATCCCGGTGCGTTTAAGGCGAGGACTTTAGCCGCTAGGCCACGCCGCCGGGCCCCATTTATGTTTTCAAAATTATTTGGGATCAGCCCCACCACAGTGGTGTGTTAGCTGTGTTCTAGATTCTGAAGTTTCTTTGAAATAAAATGAGGGATTAATAGCGAACAGCTATATGGATAGGTTGTTGCTACTTCACCAGAGCAACTTCACTTTCGGCATTTTAATGTTGAAAGGGTATTTTGTTTCCAGAAAGAGGCTTTTATTTTGCTTACATATGAGAAAACCTCTGAGATTGTGCTTTCAACTCCATGACTACACAAAATATTTTGAAAAAATGGGGCTGAGCAGCTACACGATTTTTGGTTGCTATACAAAATTCAAGTGTAGGGTCTTGTTTTCCAGGATTCCCAGGGATTTCAAGACAGCGACAAAAGGCCATGAGATCCAGCCTTGAAGACAGGACAGCAAGAGGCCTGGGTGGGCAGACATGTCTAAGACTCCGCTGCTGGGGCCTGGCCAATGGGCCAAAGGGGGTAGCATGGGGCTAAGCACTTCTCAGAATCAGCCGGTGTCTCCTCCCCACTGCTAGTACTGTGCTTCTGAGGTTTTCAGCCGCTAGTTAGCATGCTGAAATTGTTTGCCTAAATCACCCCATTGTAGCCCTGCTTTGATGCAAAGCAACAAAGATGTAAGTCAGCTTCAATATCTTAAACTTGGAGAAATTGAAGGTATTAGAACAGATGTTTGTAGATGGCACATGTGTTTAAAATGTTCTCGAGCTCCTAAAATAATGAAATGCATATGTTGTAACACGTTTCAAATCATGTGTATTGATTCTGGAAGGCATTCACCCCTAGAAGAATCATTGCTGAACACGAGTGTCCAATCAGCTGCCACATCATGCTTTAATATTTTTCTAACCCTTTGTTAAAATACTAGCATAGTCATAGCCTTGTGTATCACGTGTAATTGATAGCCCAGCAATGTCAAAGCTGCAGCCCTAATGAAGCAGAGCATCCATGATGGTGTGCTGGTTTTGATGATGTGTCTCAGACTCAATTTGGGATAAATGCTCTCAAGGCAAAACAAAACAGATAAACACAAAATGGTTTGTCTCCTCATCAAGGACTCATTTTTCAATCTCTTTCCCTTGGGTCTACTTCAAGGATATAATATTCAAGAGGTTTTTCAGATCCCACTACAGATAAGCTTTGCTGTAGGAGGCTTTACTGTTAGGGATATCAGACTGCCAAATGTCAGGTACCTTCAGAATTCTCTCTCTTTTTTAGGACAGTTTCCCTGGACTGCAAAAGATTGTCTTTGTCAGATGGCTACTGTAAAGTAGCACAGATTCAAACAGTTGCTTGAATTGGGCAAGGTACAACACAGCAGTGTCTACCAGCTCCCCCAGGAACTGGTCGGGATGTGCTGCATCTTGCCTGGAGTGCCTCTCCAGGACTGAGGTCGTCGTTCCCCAGCTGCTGGGAAGGACGTCAACTCCAGGCTTGCTGTTTAGTCCCTCCTTGGGAATTGCCTTGGGCTGGAGCAGCTGGACTGAGAAGGCTGGCAGATACAGGATTAAAGGCTTAATGCTCTCACTTCAACTGGGAGCACCTTTGGGAACTCTATATGCCAGTATGAATATCCTGTGGTTAGGCCCACGCCATGGTTGTAGCTATAGCACAGACTTCTCTCTCTGCCTAACTCTGTTTTCTTTCTTGTTTTCCCCAAAGGTGCTAATTACAACAGCAGATCTGCTACTTGATTTAAGGGGCCCAGTGCAAAAATGAAAATGCAGATGCCGCATTGGAGAATGAGGGGAAAAGTTTCTTGGAAAAGCAGTAAAAGATAAACCTTTACTTGTGTTCCAAATGTCTCCTTTGGTTTGTTCAAGAGAGTTTTTACATTTAATTTTATTTTTGTAATAGAGACAGAGAAACAAGCAGAGAGAAAGAGGGAAAGAGAGAGAGAGCACAGCCATTTCTTGCATTCAAATGTTCACAACAGCTGGGGATGTTCCAACACTGGTGGACTCTGGGACCTGACAGCTTAATCCAAGTTGTCCACGTGAGGTCAAGTACTCAGTTACTTCAGCAATCACCACTGGCTTCCAGGGTCTGCACTTCCAGGAAGCTGGGTTCAGCAGTTGGAAGTGGGTGTGGAATCGTAGCACTCAGATGGAGAACAGGGATATCTTCAGTGATAATCTAATTGTTTCCTTTTTTCAGTTTGCTACATTATATTACTCAAAGTGGTTAAAATATTAAATTATTAACAGGGATTATATTGTTACTCTGTGCTGTATAACGCCTGCTTGCATTGATAAACAAGAGGGTTGAATCCCTATTCATGGGCTTGCACAATATAATTTACTATAATCAAGGAGTTTAAGTTGTGTCAAAATTCATATATTGGGAGAGGGCATTTGGCAGTGTTTCAGGTATCACTTGGGATGCCTGCATCCCATATTAGAGTTCCTGGAAATCCTACCTGCCTTCAATTCAATTTTCTTTTTTTTTCCATTTTTTATTTTATTTTGACAATCTTTACATAGTTAATTATGGTAAAAAGGTTCAAGGGCTATAGAAAAGTGGGTAAGACTATTATTTCCATATTGTTTCCTTCATGTATCTGAGGTAAATGGGGATACTGAGGGAGAAGCCCCACTCAGTCTCCCACCCACCCCAGATCCCGGATGTAGGGCATGCTCTGAGATCCTTGCTCAAGTGGTTTTGATAGTTCACTAGTTATGAATTGCTGCCAATCTCGCCACTCCAAACATGATGAAGTTGTTGAAGAATCCACTGATTGACATAGTCCATCATAGAGTCTCCATTTGCCCGGTATTTCGCTGCCAACATATAGCTGAGGTGATTCATTGACTTGTTCTGTCTTCTGTCTTTTCTTGGCTAGGGTTCTGAGTCTGGCATTTCGATTGGGGAGATCCCCAAAGAAACTTTGTCTGAGGTGTTCCCAGACCAGATTCTTGTGTGTTCTAGCAAGCACAGGGCCCAGCACAGTCCATCGCCTTGATCAGTTGGTGGCTACAATTGCTGGGTTGGTTCTGTTTCTATCCCTATCTTCCACTGGAACCGATGGGTGTTGCAGACCAGCCTGGTTCTGCCCAGTGCATAGTCGGCCCTCACATAAACCAGTGGGAGCTACAGCCCAGTCAGAGTGACCCACAATAATACCCACCAGGCGCGTCCCCTACCCTGGTTTGCCAGTATGTGTGGCAGACTAGTCCAGTCTGTCCCACATTCCATTTGTCTCTTGTACTTGTCAATGGGTATTGAAGCTTAGTTCCATCTAACCAGCTCAACAATCAAGCCCTTACGGGTGTTGTTGAGTGCCTCTCTGTATAGCCACCCCAGCCCCTGTCCTAGTTTTTGTGCCCTCCTGTGGTAGTGGTAACCCAAGAGGGAGGAGCCCACTATTTCCCTCCCAGGTCTTTCTCACTCTGGGATTGTGCACTCTCTAGGTGGTTCTATGGTTTGACTTGACAGAATTAGCCCCCAGTGCCAGCTTCTGCCAGCTGATGCTGTGCTTAAGCCCAAACAACCCTCACTCACTCTAATTTTGTTTGCACCAGTAGGAATAATCAGCCCAACCTGGCTTTTCCCTGATCTAGGCCACATGAGGTGCACAGGTGTTGTATCCCATCTAGTCTTGTCTGCCTCCATCCCAGCTCAAGCTGTCCAGTGGGAGTAGCTGTCCAGCAAGGGAACCACCCCTTTTTGCCCTGCTGGCTCTGCCCCCTCTCTTCCTGGTTCTTACGCGTGCTGGATGGGCGCTGCAATCACATCCGGTACAGGCAACCTCACCCTGGCATTCCGTATTGTGGACGGGTTTTTGTCGCCACTGAACCTGTCCTGACCCACACTCTGTTCTGGTGCTTGGATTCAATTCCATTTTCCTGCTAATGTCCACCTTTGATGGGGAGAGGGGAAGGTGTGCATGTGTGGGGGAATTGGAAGCAGGTTATAGAGTGAGCTCTTGGATCTCCACACTCACTGAGGAATCATACATGGAATTCCTGCCTCCTGATTTTGACATGGCCTTGTCCTTGTTGTTATCAGCATTTGGGAACTCTGCACAAATAGAGAATCTCTCTCTGTGCTTTTGCAATTACTTTGGAAAGGACTAATTAAAGCCTTACAAATTACTATGTTAAAACCTAATTGCCAATGTGTTGGTCTTAGGTAAAGGAGTGGGACAGTGTAATGGGAGGTGATTACATTATGAAGAAACACCAGTACAAAGAAATAAGGTCCCCTGCAGAAGCAGACACAAAGAGCTGCCTTGCGAGGACACAAGCAGCTATCCTTTGTAAACAACAGAGCAGGTGCTCACCAGACACCTGAACTTTCTGATCCCTTTATGTGTGACTTCTTAGCCTCCAGAATTATGAGAAATAAAGTTTTGTTATTTGCAGTCTTCTCAGTTTATGACGTTTTGGTTCAGTGGCCTGAATGAACTAGAACGATATTTATACCTCTCACATGGCAGGGGTATCTATTCATTCTCAGATTTGTGCTCTCTTTATTTTTATACACCTTACTGCAAGGCATTTGACCCAGAATTACTCAGGAGAACACACAGCTGTGATTTAGACATCATGCATTTGATGCTATGTAAAATTTACTAGTATTGTTCTGAGAAATTTTTGTTCCATTGGGATTCCATAGCAAGAGAAGCTTCATCAGAAATGAGAAATTTCATTTCCCTTACAAAAACTAACACATTTTTTGAGCATAATGTTTAGGTAATGTGATTGGTCTTGGAAACAGTAAGCATTGTATCAAAGTCATCCAATTTAGAGAGTAGAAATTTTAATTACTTTTATACTAGATGATGATATTGGAAGCTTTTCTCTATGATGTAATAGGTACATTTGCAACATCTTTCTACAGATTTCAAACATAATGAACCACATACAGTACCATTTGTAACCAATTACATGGTCAGAAAGTTATGAGTTTTCTGACCTTCAGAGCTGCATGCATTATTTCTAGGGCATATTCCAAATGTACACATAAATTCTATTATATTTCACAAATAGAAGACTAAAAAATTACTTAAGAAAATCATCACAATAGCAACTTTAATAGAAGATGTATGAAGAAAATGTTTTGAAAAATATTATATCACTTTAAAGTAGTATTATCTCATTAAGAAGGCAGCAAAATATAAAAGTCCTAATGATATGCATCACAAATCCATAATACTTATTATATCAAATTAAATTTATTTTGCTAAGGAGATATTATATTTCCAATTTGCTCTAAAATTGAAGACATAGTACTTTTAATGAGTGAGAAAGTGAATCCTTCTGGAAGACATTGTACAGCCTTCCATCGATGTCTTAGGAAGAGATGGATGAGAGCATTTTTGACCCTTCCATGTTTTTCTCTTCCCTTTTGTGTTTGGATTGTATTGGTGATTCCTACCACTCAAAACAGGCCTCCTTGATCTTGGCAGGGAACAACTGTCCTTTTTGTAGGCAACATCAGATTTGAATTTTCAGGAAACACTTAGTTCTAATCTAAAGCTTTGCAGCTGCCTGATTTTACTTAGAGGTTAATCATTTGGCTTCATTTACCCTTCCAGGTCACTATTCTCACTTCCTCTTTTTAAAAAATTTTTAACAATAAAACCCATTTACATCAGTCTTGTTGGTTTAATGTAGAGAGGGTGACAAGGGTTTCTGAGGAAAGATAGGCGTATGAAATCAGTCCCCACCATCCACTTATCAATCTTTAATGACTTTTGGATCTCATGCTAGCCATCATAACACAAATCCAGTTATTTTTGCATGAGTAATGAGGGCAAATCCAAACATTTAAAATTTATTTATATAAAAGTGTCTTTTAAGGTCCTCATTATGGATAGGATAAACTTGAATGTTATGACTTATTTAAAATTCATCAAAGTCACCAGGCTATAAAAATTTTGCTTTAGTGTCATGCAGAAAGTCATGTTTAATGACTATGTTACCAGAAAGAATAAGGGAAGGAGACTAGATGTACCAGACGCTAAGGCTTTGATATGATCAGTTGATGATCAGAGCTGTAAAAAGCAGCTATAGAATGGTCAGATTGATATATAAAAGAGACCAGGAAGTAGAGAGAAAGGTTGGTGAACGTTAGGTATGCTTATGACCAATACACATTGAAAGATATCCAATCAGGCATGGAACAGGGACACTGGGCAAAATCAGCAGCTTTACTTTCTGTAGTGAGTGAGAGGTCAGAAACAGACTGTGTGTAAACGTTTTTTTTTTTTTTAAAGATTTATTTATTTTTAATTGAAAAAGCAGATATACAGAGAGGAGGAAAGACAGAGAGGAAGATCTTCCATCCGATGATTCACTCCCCAAGTGACCACAATGGCCGATACTGCGCCAATTCGAAGCTGGGAGCCAGGAGCTCTTCAGGGTCTCCCACACGGGTACAGGGTCCCAAGGTTTTGGGCTATCCTCGACTACTTTCCCAGGTCACAAGCAGGGAGCTGGATGGGAAGCAGAGCTGCCGGGATTAGAACTAGTGCCCATATGGGATCCCAGCGCGTGAAAGGCAGGGACTTTAACCACTATGCTATCGTGCCAGGCCCTGTAAATTTTTTAAAAATCTTTTTGTTGTTGTTGTTGTGAAGGCAGATTTATAGACAGAAGGAGAGAGAGAAAAAATCCTCTGTCTGCAGATTCACTCCCCAAGTGACTGCTTCTCCTGGAGCTGAGCCAATCCGAAGCACGGGCTAAAACTTCCTCTGCTCTCCCACGTGGGTGCAGTGTCCCAAGGCTTTAGGAATCCTCTACTGCTTTCCCAGGCCATAAGTAGAGAACTGGATGACAAATGGAGCAGCCCGGACAAGAACGCACTCATATGGGATCCCAGCGCTTGTAAGATGAGGATTTAGCCAATTATCCCATCACGCTTTAGAAAGCGTAAACTTTCTAAGAAGGTGTGAAGCAATAGAGATTAAATAGGCAAAGTTAACATCTTGGGTGCCACATATGTAGAATATTTCCATGAAAATACTGCCCGGCTTAAAACAAGTTTTCTAGAAACTACCCAGTCTTGTAATTAGTAACATACTTGGTAACTGTATCAATATTGAGAGAAGCAGTCTCTCTGAGGGATGTATTTAAACACACAGATTGCACAAAGATAGGGTAATTATAGTATTCTAATATTTGGTTAGAATTAATAAGCCTAATGGTCCTGTATGGCCTTCTGTTCAATGTGGGATAAGTCACTGATTCTTAGATATAGTCTTTCTTTCTTTTGGTCAGAAAGTTGTAACACATCACTATAAAATGACTACAATGTATTTGCTTAAAATTAGATGCAGAATTTGCTATATGCTAGTGTGGAACTTTAGATACCACAATTTATTTGTGACATCTATTGAAAAAAGAGTGCCTGGGCTTTATTTCCATCTTTTAGATGATCACATTTTATAAAACATGTCCTCAGTAAATTTCGGATGCTTATTTAGGGGGTGGGGAAGAATAAACATTAGAAATTTGTCTCTTGATCATTGGTAAATACTAATGATTTGCAACAAGCTGATATTCACAAATGCTAATACACTTTGTTTAACACTCACTTTTTCCCTAGTAGTTACCAGTTTTTTTGTTTAATATATACTGTTCTTCAGCTTGGCCATTTTTGATTATTTAGGTGTTGACAGAGGAAGTAATATTTATTTCAGCTTCATCAGTAGAAAGTATGCAAGAGAGAATCAAGGTGGTGAAACAGCTTAAGGAAACATTAAAACAGATGGAGAAATATTAGCCAGTGTGAAACAGAAAGGGCACATTCCAGGAAATAGGAGAGGACAGAACAACAGCAGAGGGGTTCTTGGAGACTGACAGAGAGAAGAAAGCAGCAAAAATAGTGGTGTGGTATTACATTGACTGATACCCCAACGGCATTCAGAAATGATCTAAACTCTACCGGCAGCCAGAACTACACCATCAACCAGGTGGGAAGGGGCGTCAACCAGGAACTCAGGTGGTGAACCCAATGAACTGCCCGACCTGCTGGTCTGTTTGATTTGACCAGGAGCAGAGACAGAGAGGTAGATCCCAGATGAGCAGTGCGGGAATTGGGTGGATTTCACAGTCCAGCCCACCTCTTAGAGCTGTATGGGACACCATTTTGTTTAAGGAGGCAAGGGCTATGGATAGTACTGCCCATGCACTGAGTCAAGAGTGAACTCATTTCTGGCTCACTAAACTGCAACAACGTGGCATCATCCTACAGGTTCCACCCAAGACATATTCAGGTAGCCCTCAGACCTGATGGCCAGCAGATCAAGGACTCTACTAGTGGCACATCAGGTGCCATTTCTTATAGTGTGGAAAATTTTTAAGACTGCAGAGATGACATTGAGATGCACATGCACTGAGCCCAGCGAATATTCACTGAAATCAGTGCATTGCACCAGTCCCACAGGAAAATAATATCCACTATGGCATTGTATGGGTTAAAATAGGCCCATGTGGTCCTCAGACCTAGCACCCAACAGGTTCCAGCAAGATCAGCACCACCAACAACCTAGCTCTACGGGACACCTGGTGTCTCTCTAATTCTGGGACCTGCTCCAATCAGAAGTAGGAGAAAGGTTGTACAGACAGTGGTTCAGCCTTAACATGGATCATAGGAGGTAGAGACTGGTGAGCCAGGAGCTGGGGATATGGACACCATGGTGGAAATCTAATTTTTTTTTTTTTAATTTTTAATTATATGACAGTTTCATAGGCTTTGGGAATCCCCCTCCCTCTCCCCCTCCCCTCCCCCCTGGTGGACTCCTCCACCTTGATGCAGCATTACAGTTCAAATTCAATCAAGATTCTTTCCTTGCAAACATATATTAAGCATGGAGTCCAGCTACTTATTGTCCAGATGGGTTGAACAGTTTCTTGGGGAGACCATTTCTGGTCCGAAGTCAGAGCTGGTATAATATCATCACAGTCAATTAAGAGTCCCAATATAACATCAACAGCAATTTGCAATATTATGGAATTGACATAGTTTTGAGTAACCAGTATGTTAAAGAAAAAAAAAAAAAACAAAGAACAAAATAACAAAAAAACAAGTCCTAACCACAACCTATGATTAGCTCATTGACATCTCAATTTTAGTTTATATACAGGACCGGACCGGCTGCTATATACCCCGAAAAGGCCACTGGGTACCATTCAGCTGTCTCATGTCTATTTCATTTTAGTATTTAGCCATTTGTTGTGTTGAAGTATAATTTTGTTGATCTTGGCAGATTTTGGGATAATCCAGACTGGCTTTTAACTCTAACAAGATATTTGTCGACATTTAAGGTGCAGAACATTTTTTTTTGGGGGGGGGGTGTGCAGGGAAATCCTCAACACCATGGTGAGGAGTGACCAATCTTTGTGTTCCACCCAGCAAGGCATGAGCCAATCCACGCCAGCTCTTGGAAATCTAATGTTAAAACCCAGATTTGGAACTCTCTAGAGGGAGTGGCACAAGTGACTGCAAACAAACAGCCATATACCAACTGCAGTAAGTAAGATAGAGCTGTAGACCTATGGGTGACCCAACTTAAAAACCTGCCCCAAAGAGAAGAATTTGCTAAGCAGACGTACAGTGACCAAGAGCAAAAGATGAGACAAACGCGCAATGAAAATTACTGAAAAATCCCCTGCAAAGGAACAAAACCCTATGCCAACCTCAGAGTTAACTGAGGAAGACATCAAGAAAATGGGAGATACAGAATTCAAAACACTCATTATAAAACTTCTTATCAACAATGAGAAGCAGGCATTCAAGGAATTTAAGGAATATGTCACACTGGAAATGAATCAAATGAAAGTTGATATATCAGAAATGAAGACTACAGTGGAGCAAACTAAAAGTTCAGTGGAGAATCTGCAAAATAAAATGAAGGAAGCAGAAGAAAGAATCTCAGAATTTGATTTTTTTTTTTTTTGGTCTCAATGGGTACCAATCAAGAAGCTAGAAGAGGAACTTAGTCAAACCAAGAAAAGTACCCAAAAATAAAGGACACTATTAAAAGACCAAGTGTAAGAGTTAGGGGAGTTCTAGAAGTGGCAGAGAGAGAAGCTGGGTTTAAACATGTACTTAATGAAATAGTAAGAGAAAATTTCCCTAATCTACAGAAAGAATTGGGTAACGACATCCAGGAGGGGCACAGAACTCCCAACAGGCTTGAGCAGAAGCGTTCTTCACCACGACACATGGTAATCAAGCTCTCTTCAATCAAACATAAGGAAAAGATCCTGAAATGAAAATGTGAAAAAAATCAACTGACTCATAAAGGAATGCCGATTAAACTCACAGGAACTCTCTCACAGGAAACTCTACAGGCCAGATGAGGATGGAGCGACATATTCCAAATTCTAGAAGCAAAAAAATTGTCAGCCCAGGATAACATACCCAGCAAAGCTTTCCTTTGTCTTTGAAAATGAAATAAAATGCTTCCACAATAAAGTGGAAAGAATATGCCTTTTTCAAATCTGCCCTACAAATGATATTTAAAGATGTTCTCTTGACAGAGAAAAGGAATAGCACCCAATAAAACCAAAGGCAAATGCGAAGAACATCCCAGTAAAATAACAACAGAAGATTAAATCAGTGAACAACCCATCACTAAAATGACAGAACCAAATCACCACCTATTTGTATTAACCTTGAATGTAAATAGCTTAAACTCATTAATCAAATGTCATAGATTAGTAGACTGGATTAAAAAAAAAAAACCCATCTATTTATTGCCTACAGGAGACACATTTCACCAACAAAGATGAGAGGAAACAATATCTCATGGTTTTTGATTTTTTTTGTTATTTTTACCTCTTCCAAACCCTTTCTTCTCATTAAATTCCTCAGTGACTCATAGGTTATACTGTAGCATCGTTTTCTTCAAGAAGATTCTTTTTTTTAATTTTATTTTTATTACAAAGTCAGATATACTGAGAGGAGGAGAGATAGAGAGGAAGTGGAGCTGTCGGGATCAGAACCAGCGGCCATATGGGATCAAGGCGAGGACCTTAGCCACTAGGCCACGCTGCCGAGCCCCAAGAAGATTCTTGATTTTTTTTTCATTTCTTCAGCTACACATAATCATTCAGTAGCATGTTATTTAACTTCATGGCATTGTTAATTTCATTATTTTTCTTTCTGTTGTTGATTTTATTTGAGGCTTTTCACTTAAGGGGATGTATAGTAACTATAATGAAGACTGTCATTTCCAGATGTGAGGATACAATGCTATGTGCATCTCTACTTCCAGAGAAAGATGGACTCCCAGTGAAACTGTTTACTATATCTTGACAATAGAATGCTAGACTCTCTGCCATTGTCCATGCTCACAAGGATGGACATATGACTGTGTGTGAAGAACTGTACTATAGTAATGATATAGAGAAACTCAGTGAGGGAGGAGGGTATTGAGGAGGGGATAAGGGAAATCCAGGGGCTATGGGACTGTATCATAAAATGATAACAATGAAAAGAAGCACAATTAAAAAAGAGTTTGCAAGAGAACACCCTAGCTCAGGATTGGAAAATGAGTTATTCTGTGAGTAGCAGCTACAAAAGAATACAGGCTTTTTTTGAATACACAATGTCATTTGCAACTGCTTGGCTCTGCACAGACAATGCATAAAAAAATGGTCATGGCTTGATTTCAGGAACCTTCACTTTTGAAAACAAGATGTTAGATGATAAAGCAAGCATCCCCCTTATTCATTGGTAAATACCTAAATGGTCCCCAAAATAAGAAAAACACTTATCTGTTAGGAGTCATTTTTTTTTTTAAGATTTTATTATTATTGGAAAGCCGGATCTACAGAGAGGAGGAGAGACAGAGAGGAAGATCTTCCATCCGATGGTTCATTCCCCAAGTGAGCCACAACAGGCCGGTGCGTGCTGATCCGATGCCAGGACCAGGAACCTCTTCTGGGTCTCCCACATGGGTGCAGGGTCCCAATGCATTGGGCTGTCCTCGACTGCTTTCCCAGGCCACAAACAGGGAGCTGGATGGGAAGTGGAGCAGCTGGGATTAGAACCGGTGCCCATATGGGATCCTGGGGCTTTCAAGGCGAGGACTTTAGCCTCTAGGCCATGCCGCCGGGCCCTAGGAGTCATTTTTCATGGCATTTATAGATATTCTACAGTTTGTATCAAGAACTTAAATAGGGAAAATGAAATGGATAAATATATCATAAATTCGGGCTAAATACCAAGAAAACAAAAGTATTCTATGGATAACTTATGCATTATATGTACACTATTGATAACAGCTTTAATTTTAATTTTATTTAAAATGCAAAGATGGAGAGCTAAAACAGCAGAGAGATGTCTGCTCTGTGATGCTTCATTCCTCAAATATCTGCATTAGCCAGGGCTAGGCCAGGTGGAAGACGAGAATCTGCAATACCATTTGAACCTCCACCTGTGTGCCGAACACCAAGTACTTCAGACATCACCTACTTTTCCCCAGACTGTGTAATGAAAGAAAAGAATGATAACTTAGCCATTCTACATAGGCTGCACTTTGCAAAAGTGGCAATTTAGCGCTGCACTGAAAAGCTTCTCTGGAAATCATTTAAATAATAAAGTGTTGTCTGAAGTTAGGGTCTTTTAACGATGAAAGTGGAATTTCTAGGAAAAGTTTCTGAAATCACTACATGAATAATTAAAATGCCAGGACAACATATTGGTTAAACCTAATGATAGGCCAATTTAAAGGAATGTTTTCATGAACTATATATATGTTTATAGCCTGTATGCTAATTGAATTTTCTATTTGATTTTTCATATTCCTGCAAGTACTTTAATTCTTCCAAGTACTTTAATTCCTCTTGAGTACTTTAATTCAGAGATTTTTTAGTAGAGTAATAGCACATTTGCATTTAAAATTTGAATTTGGTAATTTTCTCTGAAATCTTCCTCATCAGGATTATTTTCATTAGGTGTCCCTTAAATGTAAGATGGAAAACCTGACATAATCTGCAGTAATCACCTTCACATATGTCATTAGGCATTAGCATGAAAGGAATGAGATATGTTGAATCAAATCAAGAAAACATGTATATCACAGAAACTTTCTACATTCACATAACTTGATTAATGGCTAGTGTTGTATCTATTTTGATTTTTAATATTACCTTTAGCAACATACTCTAAAGTTACAAAATTCAATCACTTATATTAAATCTAGTAATGTGAACATATGTTGAATAGTGAGAGAACCTCATGTAGTGTTCACATGCATACCTAATTTATTTCATGGAATCTCCTGTTTTCAACATATGTAAAAAGCATGCAGTCTATTCACTAACTTTTTAACTTACATCTTTCCAATTTTATATTATTTGTGTACATTTAAAATCCTTGGGGAATATAATAAGAAAGCTCTATCTTTCTATATATTATGTATATGTAGATACTGACATATGGTCTCATTATAGGACATCTTTGTTGTTGCCTATTTGTTTATTAATTTTTCTCTCAAACAGTGACTTCTCTTCATTTTTCCATGTAGTCGCAACTGAATGATTTTCCCATAGCAATTTATTACTTCGCATTTCTCAATGTTCCTACAGAGTACATGGACACAGATAGTGGGATCTCTTTGAACACTGATCACATTGGCAGAGACAAGGTGAGGCAGTGTTCATCACAGATGAGATTAGCTGAAAACAGAGAGGAGAGTTACCAAGTCCAACACGGGTTTCACACCGGACTCTTGCCCCATGCCAAAGCACTACACAGAGCTCCCTGGCCTGAACTA